>NC_134099.1:31143258-32478258 GCF_000715075.1 Nicotiana tabacum
ACCTTCACATTGGAATGAAGAGATAATATTTCTAAGGAAAGGAAATACCCACGGGCAGGTACCCTCATTTTAAACTTTTATTTTTGAATTGTTAAAATTTTACTAACAACTTTAGATGATAGGCAAAAAGCTAGCCCGCGCTAAATGATGAATTACGACCTGCAAGACACGTGGAAAAAATATAATTCTCGGTCTAGGGTTACAACTATTCTGATAGAAATTTAAATGGGTTAAGCAGTCTTCATCTAAAATCATACCTCTGAGTCCCGTATGTTTTTCCTTTTCAGGAAATGGACCACATGGAAAGAATGATCAAGTGCTCGAGATTTCATACTTCAAATCTCAAACACTTGGGGGACTATATAGTATACATATGATATATGTATAAAGAAGGTAAAGAAGACTAAAAACAATTAAGATTCAAGTCTAGCCTGAAAGTCTACTCATCAAATATATCAAGTTCGGAGCAAAGTCACAAGCCAATAATACAAGCCAATCAAAAAATAGATTTTCAAAATCTTATGATGTCTAGGTTAAAGGCAATGTTTAGCTATGGGTTATTAAAATACCCTTGGATTTTAATTTTTGCAAATCTGTTGTAAAGAAAATAGTTACAAAAAAGTTATAGAAGATATTTAAATACATGTAAGATGTTACTTAAACTTGACAAAGTTCAGATGAAAACTTTATCAAAGTTATTTCAAGAAACATGTGTGTTCCTATTTCTTTTTTCGTATATTTACACCGTTATGAAGTTGAGACGTATTCTTCATTAAGTGTTGAATATAAAAGGGCCCTGTTTTATAAATTCATGTTTGATTCAGATATCCATGAAGTTAACAAAGCATTTTTTTTAAAAATGCAAAAAGGGTAAGACAAAAACCCACGAATTAATAAACAAGACCTTGAGTATAAAGGCAAAAAGATCAAAACAAAAGCTCAAGACATTTAAGTTAAACAAAAAACTTCATAATATTAAGTTTAGACTAAGTATGAACTTAGTCATAAACTGATTGTCATTTTTACAAAATACCCCGAAAAGGTCTGGGGACTTGTCATTTCCAAAAATTAAACCCCCAAATGGGACCAGCGGTAAAACCACCAAGAAAAAAAAAGAGTAACACTTCATAAACTTTCACTACGGGGTAGAAGAAGAATCTAAAGCAGTATCGTTAGAAGCAGAAGGTTAAAGTTGACTTGAAGACGCTGAGGCATTCACTGTAGTTATATCATCTTCAACTTGATCAGGAGTTTCAACCATGGGAGAATGAGAATCTTGGCCTTGCTGAGTTTTTCAATGGTCTCCTTTATTTTGGCTAACTCAGTATCCAAGTTAAAACCCTCTTGGCTAGCCTCCACAAGGGTATCATGGTGTGTGTTTAGAATAGCCCAACTCACTTCAATGGCATTCTTGTCCTCGAGAATTTCATAATCTCTCTCCCATTGGTCAATCTTGTTTTTAAGCTTTTCTTTCTCGGCCAAAGCAGCATCATAAGAAGATTGCAGAGGGGCAAGTGAACTTTCTAAAAATCTGACCTTATCAGAAGACACACGAAGATCTTCTTGGGTCTGGGTAAGTGTTTGAACAAGTTCACCAGCGTAAACCTCTTTTTCATTAAGCAATGCCTTCAACCCTCTAATCTTTTCACTGGCTTTGGAGAGTTGCTCAGAAAATGATGTCTTGGGGAGATTTTTGTCCTTGTCAGCTTGATTTAAGGAAGCCTTCTCAACTGCTAACTCTGAAGTCAAAACCTTCAACTGCTGCTCTAACGTGCATTTGCTTTCTTCTAATATTTCCATATCAAGTTGAAGGTTTTCATATTGTTCTTTCCAGTTGTCTTCTTCAATCTGATAATCATGCATTAACTGCTCCGTATGAGAAACCATCTTCATCATCTCTGTACCAATAAGATTGATCTAAAAAAAGAAGGAAAGGGGTGAGAACCTTAATAAAAGAAGGATGGAATAAAGTAAAAAAAAGTAAATACTTTTAATGATGATTGCACTATGTCATTCATCCAAGTCAAAGAGCTATGACTCTCGAGCTTGGATTTCTCAACTGGACCGATCAGAGGTTTCAACCATACGTCACCCTGACCTAACTTTTTCAAAAGATTACCATCGGTAGGGACCTCAATGGTAATCTGTTTCATCGCACCACTTCTACTCGAATAACCAACCTCAGTACGAAGAACGATAGTAGGAGGGGCTGTAGAGGAAGTCATAATAATTTGGGGAAGAGCATCAACACTAGCAGTCACAACTGGCAAAGAACGTGCAACACGAACAGGCATGGTAAAAGAGGCAAGGGGTACTTCATCGGAAACCAAATCCAAATTTTCGCTATCAAACCCACGAGGAAAAAGCTGATCATCAGAGCCACGAGCTGCCGCAGGAGTATCATCATCAAAGCTCACCAAAGTGGCTTCAATAGCCTCGGTTATAGGAATAGAACGGGGAGGAGTCGCTTCATCATCTGAGAAAACGCGTCTTCTGGTCCGCAGCCTTTTAATCAAGGAATCTCCATCCTATTCCTCCTCTTCTTCATAATCCTGGGTTGTATAAGCCTTCCTTTTCGATGAAGAACTCAAGATTATCTCTTGAGCTCTATCCAAAGGAACTCTGGAAGCCATGACAGCATAAGCAATTACACCACGAATGGGAAATCCTGATAAAAATAAGGGTCAAAATAAATTCTAAGGGAAAGGTGAATGCAAATGTGAAAAGGAGATGAGTAAAACATTTACCATGAGTTTTAACCTTCTAACCAAACCTATGCGAAAGGTTTTTCCAAGATCTACCTTCTATTGGAGCAACTTTCAATAACTTTCCTACCCAACCATGAAAATTGGGAATCTCATCAACAGTTCCCATGATTGCTGGAAAAGAGAAAGAGTTAAACAATAGCGGGAAAAATAAAGGGAAAAGATAGAGAAAGTTGTAAAAGGAAAATTTACGTGCAAAATTGCACTTTTCAGGAAATGGAACATTTTCTTCGCCCACTAAACCAACAGTGGGGGCAGCAACAAACCTGACATACCAGCCACGGTCCTTATCATCCTCTGGGCTAACTAACACTCTCTTACTTCTCTCTACTAAAGTGAAAATCCCATGACAGAAAAGCTTAGGGGAGTAGAGATGAATCAAATAGAAGAAAGTAAAAGGCAAATTAGCCAACTTTGTTAAATGCCTTAAACATGCAATAACCCTTCACACAATGGGGATAATCTGTCCTAAACAAACGTTGAAAAAATGACAGAATTCGAGGATAACATGATCAATATGAGGTTTAAAATTCAGCGTAAAGGGGTATGTATACACAAAAGAAAACCCGGTCAAGTAAGAAGTAATTCTTTAGTTCGCATTAGGAATTATAATAGGGAAACCAGGTCTCCAATGTCAATTCCTACGAATAACAGAGATAAGACCTTCGGTGATTTGAGAAGGATAAATATCGGCACGATCTAAAGAAGACATAAAAGAAACTTGGTTTCTAATCGATTCTCAATCAGTGTAAAAAGATAGTTCAACAGTGACAATTTCATCTACCAAAGGCTCACGAATGGGTTCATTAGAATCTTTACTTCTAGATGAAGGTCTATGGGAAAGAGAACCCCTAGTTCTAGAAGGAGGAGTAGAACTCACTGGAGGTAAAGAAGTACGCCGTATAGATGAAGATCCTAAACTACGTAGTCTTCCTCCTCTTCTGCTTCTAACAAGAGCAAGAGGAAGATCATCAACAATGGGGACTCTTCGAGGATTAGGGTTTTTCGAAGACATGGCAGTACGAGGAAGACGAAAACAAGAGTGAATATTCTAAGATGTGAAACATTTTATGAGAAAGACAAAGATAAAAACTATATTTATACTCAGAAGCAAAAAGAAAAAAGGTGTAATGATGGAAACGTCATGATGGAAACTGTCGCTTCGTAATTGATGAAGCAGCAAAAAAGCCCTAAAAACGCTGAAAAGTTGCAGAACCAATCAGAAGATGTCATGCGTCATGAGCATTAAATGGAAGTGACATATGGAGCGTCAGTTCCAGAGAAGGTATAATGACGGCAAAAATTCCCGCTTTAATAAGATCCACTTCCCAAATATTCTATTGATGAATAAATGGTAAGTGGGGGGACTATCTGTATCGGGAAAAATCAAGTTAATGTATTGAATTAATTATGTGGTAACGTGTCATGACACGTGGACTGGTAAAGGAACGATAGCTGGCGAAGAATAGTTGAAAAGGCACGAGCTTTAGCAGGCACGGGCAAAGATCCAAGAAAGCTAGAAGGGATAGGTACTCGAACCTCTTGATATTCTGAAGAGGCATCAGAAGAATGAACCTAAATAGCGAAAGGGATATAGATACGTATTATTGATAATTAATAGGCATTAAGTACGTAAAAACGTTATAGAATCTGTATTGAATCAGTTACGATTGCCAATTATAACGTTACATTAAATGTCATTAATTGTCCATAATGACACCATTATGAAAGGAGAAAAACGTATTACTTAGAAATAGCTATAAAAGGTGAGGAATGAACATTTGTAAGGACGAAATACTATTGGAATATATTGATTTATTTTGCTTTCTATTCAGTTATTATTTACACCAATTATTTCTTTTTCTATTTGATTATCAGTAACTCGAGTTCTTCTAAAAATAAGCTTTGACCGAAATTCCAATTTTTGGTTAAACAGAAGTGGTTTGTAACTGACACACATTTAAAAGTTTTGGTGTATAATATTATTCTCGTATTTAATAAATGTGTAAGAGGGATTTGAGGAAAAGATAAATGAATAAAGTATGTATTTTGCCTATTATATATTCTGCCTTTATCTTTTGATTCTTGTTTGTACATATTAATTCTATACTATGATATCTGACGTACTGAAACTTGATATTTTATAAGGCGTTTGGTAGAGCTAAAAGAAATAGAATTTTTATTTTACCGTCAAGGGGTGTAGTGAAATAGGACATTCTTTCCCTCTTAACCAAAGATCTTGGATTGATAAAAAGTGTAAAAAATAATCATCAAGCTTTTTAAGGCACCATTTGGAATATGTCGGACCAGTAAATTTTGAAATACAAAAAAGTTTACTTATATATCTGTATATATTTTGAAATTATTTTTACTTGTGGAGAGTAGCCTGGAAATAAGATGATTTTAGCAACTACACCAAGGCCAACAACTTATGCCATCAACACCAGCACCAACACTAGTGAACATCGACGCCATATCCTCCAAATCTTGACACAATGCACTTCCATTTCTCAGCTCAAACAAGTACACGCCTATACTCTTCGTACAACCACACTTGACAACACAGACACCCTTTTCCTCTACAGCAGAATTCTCCATTTTGCCTCCTTACATGACCTTAATTATTCTTTTCAACTCTTCAGTAATTTAGAAAACACCAATTCCTTCATCTGGAATACTCTTATTAGAGCTTGTGCTCATAGCAGTAGTCGTAAAGATGAAGCCTTTTTGCTTTTTTATAAAATGGCTACAAATGTTGAGCCTGATAAGCATACTTTCCCATTTGTGCTCAAGGCTTGTGCTTATCTTTTTGCACTTTCTGAAGGGAAACAAGCACATGGGTTTGCTTTGAAACTTGGGTTTGATTCAGATGTGTATATAAACAATAGTTTGATTCATTTTTATTCGTCTTGTGGGAGTTTGAAGGATGCTAGGAGAGTGTTTGATAAAATGCCTGAGAGAAGTTTGGTGTCTTGGAATGTTATGATTGATGCTCTTGTTCAATCGGGTGAGTTTGAAAGTGCTTTGAGAATGTTTTCTGAGATGCAAAAGATATTTGAGCCTGATGGATATACGATGCAAAGTGTTCTTGATGCTTGTGCTGGCTTTGGGGCGTTATCTTTGGGAATGTGGGTTCATGCTCATGTTTTAAGGAAGTATGAGAGCTTCTTAGATTTTGATTTGCTGGTTAACAATTGTTTATTGAACATGTATTGCAAATGTGGTTCGTTGAATATGGCTGTTCAGGTTTTCGAGAGGATGAGCAAACGTGATTTGAATTCTTGGAATGCTATGATATTAGGATTTGCAATGCATGGGGAGGTTGAGGCAGTGTTTCGTTGTTTTAACCAAATGGTTAACGAAAGAGTAATGCCTGATTCAATCACATTTGTTGGTATTTTGAGTGCTTGTAATCATAGAGGTTTTGTTGGCGAGGGCAATAATTATTTTGATAAAATGGTTTCTGAGTATAAGATTAAGCCTGTTTTAGAGCACTACGGTTGCCTGGTTGACCTTCTGGCTCGTTCGGGGCATATTGATGAAGCTGTTGATGTCGTATCAAACATGCCAATGAAACCTGATGCAGCAATATGGAGGAGTCTTCTTGATGGTTGCTGCAAGAAAAACGCTGACATAGGACTTAGTGAAGAAGTGGCAAGGAAAGTAATTGAGTCCGAAGGCAGTGACACTAGTGGTGTTTATGTTCTTTTGTCAAGAGTATATGCAACTGCTAACCGATGGGACGAGGCTGGACTGATTAGGAAATTGATGACCGATAAGGGTATTAAAAAAGATCCAGGCTGTAGTTCAATTGAAATTAATGGCGTTTTCCATGAATTTTTCGCTGGAGATACTTCTCATTTGCATACTAGAGAAATTTACAAGTTTTTGGATGTTATAGAAGAAAGACTCAAATTAGCAGGGTATGTTCCTGACTTGTCACAAGCATCAATGGTTGATGAACTTGATAATGGGAAGAGACGGTCGCTTAAACTGCACAGTGAGAGACTTGCCATTGCTTATGGACTTCTGAAACTGAAACCGGGAACTCCTATACGCATTTTCAAGAATTTGCGAATCTGCAGTGACTGCCACAATGTAACCAAATTAATTTCGAAAGTTTTTGACGTTGAAATTATTGTTAGAGATCGTGTTCGGTTCCATCACTTTAGGAATGGTTCCTGTACCTGCAAAGACTACTGGTGAAAACAAGGTACAATACTAACATTTATCAATCCAATTATCAATTCATGCCTTCTCTCTTGACCTGCAGGCTGCAGCATTACACTTGGTAAGATTAAGATTTATATAGGACATTTATACATAGTTTATGTTTGTAAGACTTTTTATTTTATTATACTAAAAGATAGCAAGTTGTGCATTACTGCTTTTGTTAGCTGTGCCTGTGGTTGTTCAACTATCCATTCTGGAATTGGCTATTGCCACATTGATACAAGAAAAATGATTTAAATTATGTATTTAAGTTATTTTGATTGATAATGTAAAGATTTTTTATCGGTATAATTCAATATGTGACAACTGATTAGTCATTTTTACCTAGTTATCAATTGATGTTTATTTTATAGAGAGAAGGCAAAACTATCCCCTCAGATTTGGGTCGGATTTCACTTTCACACCCGACCTTTAGGGGGTTCTATATATTACCCCTGAACTTTTTCGAAGTGGAATAAATACATCCTTGAATAATAACGTAGCATGGAGAGTGTAGTCACTAGCATGCGAGAGCCAAAGAATAAGTCTAAGCGGATTTAATTTGGACAAGTTTCATTATTGGAAATTATACAATTAATTAGACTTATTAATTATCGTTATAACTTAAAACTTATATTTCTCTACTCTTTTTTTTTCCGAATATGTTTTCTCCACTCCCGTGGCCGAAGTTTAGTTGCTCACATTACTTTCAGGGTCTCTTTCCCATTCCCACGAAAATTCTTCTTGCCACTCGCCATTTCCACTAAAAGAGACAGAGGGGTAATAAGAGTCCTGCAAATATTTTGAGTGTATATGAAAATTTGACTCAAACCTAAGGATGGCAAGCGGTGTGGCGCGGTGCGGGTTTTGTCTTAGCCCACAAAATTTTAACCCGTCCTACCTCACGTAGCATTTGCACCCGCGTCGATCCGCCCCACGCCCATACCTGCATAGCATTTCAAGCTTACATTGGAAATTGGAAAAAAACATCTGTCAAAGATCAATTAATAGATATTTTCTTGTTTGTTAATCAGTATGTACACTCGCGAGCATTTGAGCAAAATTAAGGGATAAGAATTTGATTAATAAAATAGAGTTATAATTAATTGAGAATTATGTGTTAAATATTACAATTTTAGAACATTCCATAAAAGGATGAGAATTTTGACGTACTAGCGTTATGAAACTTTTATTTTGTTTCAATATATTACGTGGGTTTCATCTCCACAAAGGTAGAAAAATGGGTTTTTTTCCTTGCTGAAATTTTTAAACCCGCCCCGCCAGGGGCGTACGCAGAATATTGGGTAAGCGGTGTCGATATTTTAAGAAGTTAACCTATGAACAACTTACTAAAATAAGATCATCATAATAAAATACATTCAAATGCATTAACACATTTATTTTAAAACGATAAGCAAATCAAGAGAAGGAAAAAAGATAAAAGCGAATAATTTTGGTATTTTTATTAAGAACTTTTTCTAGAAAGCTTTTACTAAGTGATGTTTGTATGTCCTTTTTCTCACATATTTGTGATGGAATTATTTCACTGAACAAACTTCGCTCAATAGTTGGAAATTGGGTTAGTGTTATTTTGAAGTTAAAAAAAATCTTGATGCATCCATTCAAAATCGAACCTAGGACCCTTGGAGACCAAAGAACCAATATGATTGCTGGACCAAGACACACATGTTCGTCAATAATGTCAACTGATATATTTTTATTGTTGTTTCTTTTAAACCATTATTTACATATAAATTTGTAAAAGTTTCCGGCGAAGCGGTATCGGATGACACCGCTTGCATGAGCATAAATCCGGCCCTGCGCCCCGCACCGCACCCACAAAATATTAAAAAAAAAATATTTCGCCCCGCACCAAACCCGCATGTGCTTAAACCCACATCACCCCGCATATGTCTAAATCCGCCCCGCCCCATTGCTATGTACTTATGCTTTTTCCCCTTTTTTCTTATCTAATTGATTTTCAACTTCAGTTTCAAAAATCTAAAAGACTGCTAAAGCATGATACCGTGATATATTTTAGGGAGAATTACACATATATACAATTCACACACATACATTGCAATTAAGTGGCCTATATTTAATTTTGTAAAGCTGTAGCCTAAAAATAATAGGCCAAGCAACATCCAACTCCAAATATGTTCTTGAAATTACTATTTATTTATTTTTTAAAAATACTCAAGCTTTTAATCTAATCTTCGAATTAGTAATTGTGGCTCAAACATTAGTTCAACAAACCAACATATTTGGGTTATAAAAGTAAGATTTTAAGATAATCCACCATTGTTGAACAAGCTTAAATTAGTGGGTTAAAATTTCAAATCTGGCTTTATGAGAAATTTGGAGGCAAACCCTAGAGTCTTAAGGTTTCAAGTTGAACAGGACCCAGAAGTTAAAAGTAGCTGAGATGAGGATGTTGATGTGGATGTGTGGGCATACCCAGTTTGATAAGATTAGGAATGAAGTTATTCAAGAAAAGGTGGGTGCGGCCCCTGTGGAGTATAAGATGCGGGAAGCGAGGTTGAGATGGTTTGGACGTGTTAAGAGGAGAAGTTTAGAAACCCCAGTCAGAAGGTACTAGTGGTTAGCCTCGGTGGGTAGCAGGAGGGGTAGAGGTAGGCCTAAGAAGTCTTGGGGAGAGGCTATCAGGCTAGACATGGCGCAGGCACGCAGCTGGAGCTGACTGAGGACATGGCTCTATAGAGGAGGGTGTGGAGGTCAAAGATTATGGTAGAAGGTTCGTAGGTAGTTGAGTGTTTCTCTTTGTCTTACTCAGTTCTCTAGCATTAGTGTTAGTATGATATTTTTTTATCCATAGATGGTTATTACTACCTAGAGTTTGACTGCATTCTTAGATTCAATATTATTTCATTTTGTTATTATTCTGACTTGTTGCAATTACCTTTTCTTTTTCAATTGTTCTCTAGTCGAAGGTCTATCGGAAACAACCTCTCTGTCGTTCCAAGGGTAGGGGTAAGGTTGCGTACATCTTACCCTCTCCAGACCCCACTTGTGGAAAACTACTGGGTTTGTTATTGTTGTTGTTGTTGTTGTTGTTATTTAGACTTGTTAGAAATAGTATAAGGAAGTTGTATGCAAAATTTGAAGTCATTTAATGACGTTTTGGATTGGACCACCATTGTTGAACAAGCTTAAATAAATGGGTTTAAATTTCGAATCTGGATTTGTGAGAAATTTGGAGTTGGGTGTTAGTTAGAATTTTTAAAAAATCGTATAAGGAGGTTGTATATAAAATTTGAAGTCATTTAATGGAGATTTGGACTGGTTTTGAACAAGAATTGCAACTGAAAATCGTGAAAGAAGTTCGTCTATATATGCGTATATAAAGGTGTATAAAAGTGTATTATAGTGTATAAAAGGTGTTTATACACCCATATACACTATTATACAATGTTATATACTTATTATACAAAAACTGACTTCGTCTTCTTCCTTGAGCCTCTTTTGAAATTTAACTCAAATCTAATGCAAATTACTTCACAATTAGGTTTTGAACTCCTATGGATATTTTCAATCAATTGAAGCAACACCCAATCCAAACAACTAACAAACTCTAAAACCTAGATCTAAAATTTAACTCAAAGATTAAAAAAGAGAAATTAAAAAACTAAATCGTGAAGAGTCTCAAAAGCTACGAGGCTCTAGAACAAAAATATTCTTAGTTTTGGCAGTAAGTTTTTCTTGCCATAACATAAAACAAAATGGGTAACTTGACCAACTACATTTAACTCCATAACTTTTAGAAGCAGTGATCGTAAGAAAATAAATTTTGAAATAGGGGTTATCAGCTAGTGCTTTTGCTAGTGCTTTCAAAATATGTAGAATATAGGCTAGGCCGGATAAAACTTAAAAATATAAGCTATTTTTTATTATGATGTGAAATCACGTGTATTTTCTTGTAATTTTTTCAATATTTTTCACTACTTATACAACAAGAAAATGGTCTACATATAATCCTTATATTATTCTTCAACTTCAAGTGTGTTGTGTTGAAGTTGTCAAATATCTCACATCGGCGGTTGACACTTTTGTTTGGGAATTTTTTCCTATAAAAGGAGGCCTAATGTTTAGGATTTAGACACACCTCTCTTTTGTCTTCTCATCTTTTTAAGGCATTTGTATCTTCTCTCTTTAGTATTATTTCACTTATATTTTGGAGTGGAATAAAATATTGGTTGTGTCCGAGGAAGTAGGCAAAATTGGTCGAACCTCGTAAATTCTGGTGTTCCTTTTATTGTTGTATTATTGTCTTATTTATTATTTAGTGGCTGCCATAATTTTTGGTATAGTAGTTGTGACTCATTCACACTATATACATTTGGCTTCCACAACAATTGGTATTAGAGCCAAGGTACTGTATAAGTATGCTCTGTGGTTGCAGCATAGTCTGATCTTCCACATCAGAAAAGATTTATCTTGGTAACTGAGTCAAGATTCTGTCTGAGTATGCTCTGTGGTTGTAGCTTAGTCTGATCTTCCACACCAGAAAGAAAATAATCTTGATTTGTGTCGTCAGCTATTAAATAATATTTGTGTAAAAATGGGAAACAATAAACAAGAAGAATCTACATCAAGTGTCAATAATATGTCATCGTTGGCATCTTTGCTTATGACAAGAATTGTGTCAAATGCGAAATTTGCGGTAGAAATTTTTTACGGTTCAGGACATTTTTGGGATGCGGCAAGGCGAGGTTCTAGATGTCCTTTTTCAACAAGGGCTAGATCTTGCCATTGAAGAAAAGAAACCAGATGTTATTGGAGAAGAAGATTGGAAAATTATCAACCGTGTTGCTTGCGGTACCATTCGATCCTACTTTGCTAGAGAGCAGAAATATCCATACACAAAGGAAACTTCTGCAAGTAAATTATGAAAAGCACTGGAGGATAATGTTTTGAAGAAAAACCGTCAAAATAAATTGTACATGAAGAAGAGACTGTTTCGCTTTACCTATGTTACTGGTACCACAATGAATGAACATATCACCAGTTTCAATAAGTTGGTCACAGATTTACAAAATATGGATGCATCTTTTGATGATGGTGACTTGGCATTGATATAGTTGGGGTCACTTCCTGATGAGTACAGGCATCTTGAAACTACTCTACTTTATGGAAATGACGAAGTTTCTCTCAGAGAAGTTTGTTTGGCTTTGTACAATTATGAACAAAAAAAGGGAGAAAAACAGAAGGGCAGAGAAGGAGAAACACTGGTTGTGAGGGGTCGTCCTCAAAATCAAACGGGGGCAAAGAAGGGAAGATCCAAGTCAAGATCTAGATCCAGTTCAAGATCTAGACCCAGCAAAGATGAATGTGCTTTTTGTCGAGAAAAGGGGCACTGGAAGAAAGACTGTCCCGAAGTTGAAGAATAAGGCCAAACATAATAATGGAAAGGCCATTATGGATTCAAATGTAGCTTATTGTGGTGATTCAGACTTCTCATTAGTTACAACAGAGTCATCAACATCATCAGACAAATGGTTGATGGACTCGTCTTGGCTATCATATGTGTCCCAGCAGGGACTGGTTCGTGGATTTTCAAGAAGGAGAATATGGAGTCATCCACACAGCAGATAATAGCCCTCTTACCTCATATGACATTGGTTCAATATGATTAAGGAACCATGATGGAATGATCAAAACATTAATAGACGTTCGATATGTACCGGGTTTGAAGAAGAATCTCATCTCTGTGAGAGCCTTAGAATCAAAAGGGTTCAAAATCATTGTAGAAAATGGAGTGATGAGAATATGCTCTGGTGCACTAGTGGTAATGAAGGCCAATTGGAAGAACAATAACATGTACCGTTATCGTGGTAGTACAATTATTGGGACAACGACAGTGATATCCAGTGACGACAAAGAAGCAGAAACAGCCAAGCTATGACACATGCGCTTGAGACATGCCGAAGGAAAATCCTTGAAAACTCTATCAGATCTAGAATAGTTAAAAGGAGTAAAGACTTTCAACTTGGAGTTTTGTGAGCATTGTGTCAAAGGGAAACAAACAAGGGTTAAATTTGGTACAACGATCCATAATACTAAAGGCATTTTGGATTATGTACACTCTGATGTTTGGGGTCCTTCCAAAACACCTTCATTGGATGGGAATCACTATTTTATAACCTTTGTTGATGATTTTTCCCGAAGAGTGTGGGTGTATACAATGAAAAAAAAGATGAAGTGTTGGAAATTTTTCTCAAATGGAAAACGATGGTGGAGAATCAAACAGGCAGGAGGATCAAGTGTATTTGCACAGATAATGGAGGTGAATACAAAAATGATCATTTCAATAAGGTTTGTGAAAATGATGGCATTGTCCGACACTTCACTGTCAGACATACACCACAACAGAATGGAGTGGCAGAATGTATAAACCGGACCTTACTGGAGAAGGCACGGTGTATGTTGTCCAATGCTGGCTTGGGCAAAGAATTTTGGGCTGAGGCAATTACATATGCATGCCACCTCATTAATCGTCTACCATCTGCTGCTATTGACGGCAAGAAACCATTTGAAAAATGGCATGGAAAGTCTGATGTAGAGATTATGACTCTTTGCACGTGTTTGGATCAACTGCATATTATCATGTGACAGAGTCAAAATTGGATCCAAGGTCAAAGAAAGCTATTTTTATGAGGATTACTTCTGGAGTCAAAGGATACCGCTTATGGTGTCCTATGGCAAAGAAAGTAATATTCAGCAGGGATGTTACCTTTGATGAATCTGCTGTGAGCACGTGATTTTTGCTTCACAAAACTACTCCAAAAGAAATCAAAAATAAAACCTCCATTTTTCTTGGTGTACAATTTTTAGGATTTGCGTGGCATTTTTGAGTAATTATTTGTGTTTTGTCAGTCAATGGTTATCCTGTTATAACTAATGGAAATAATAAAATATGTGCATGTGCACTTAGTATTCGTGGTTTTTACAAATAGGAATTAATTAAACAATAATTGGGTTTTAAAAGAAGGAAAATCACAAAAATATGTAATTGTTGTAATTTTGTCATTTAAATGTGCCATTGTGCGATTTCATTTTTTGTTGTTTTGTGTGTTAATTATTGTAAGTATTAATTAATATTTGTAGTTAGATTTTACAATTAATTAGGAATTGTGTTAAATTAGAGAAGAAAAAGGAAAAGAATTCAAAAATGAAGAAGGATTCGGACTGGGCCAGTTTTTAAAAGAAAGTCAGGCCCAAAGGTTGCACCTCCTACCCGGCCCAGATCTGTCAACCCAAAAACCATCAAACGATGTAGTATAGGGCAAGAGCTACGTCGTTTTGATGGTGCCCATCCAGGTAATTTCAAGACAATCAAACGACGCCGTATTGGCATTTTTCATCTGGACCGTTGATCAAATAGATCCAACGGTCCAGTTCAGTTCTTTCATTAAACCAAACGACGCCGTATGATTGTATTTAATCGGGACCGTTCATTATTTTAAATCTGATGGTTCCCAGGCCTTCCCCATGACCCGACCCACTCCCGTCTGAGACCGACCCATTCCCCCAACCTAAACCAAACGACACCGTTAAGTTAAATGAATTGATCCAGGCCGTAGATCTTACCTGATCCAACGGTCAAGATCAGACCAGCCCTCCCCTATATAAACTAAATTCATACCCCAGCCCCCTAACCAAGCACCCCCCCGCTTTCCTGTTCATCATCGTCTCTGAGATGACACCCCCCAAACCCTAGCCGCCCTAGTTCACTCTCACCTAAAACCCGGCGGTAACGACGCCGCCGGTCACCACCTTAACACCCCTGAATCACCTCGACCTCCTCTTTCCAACCATCACCATAACTCCCCTCGAATCAGGCCCCAACTCCTCGAATCTTAAATCGAAGGTTGGCCTAAAGACACAACCACCTCCGATGATCACCAAACTAACACCCAATGACCTTCCAGCCACCCCCAACACAGATCTTCAAACTGTTTGGCTCGAATCATCTCAGAGCTTCTCGAATCTTCATTTGAAGATTCGAGCCAAACATGAACTTACCCAGATCCGTCCCAAATTAATACCAGGTGACCCCCAGGCCTCCCTTACCCCTAAACCACAGTTGGTTCCCTTCGAATCTGCCCAAAATTGTTCGAACCCTAAATCCGAAGAAAAAACGGAACCCTAAAATTCCAAATCGAGGAATTTGTCCAAATTAAATGAAAGATTGGGATCTAATAGACCTTAATCGAGGTATTCTCAATTGAGAATATTTCGATTAAAGTCTGTTCGACCTCAAAGTATCTGAATCCTAGTTCGAACCTGGGTCCGTATAAGTTCTGAAGGTTTGAGGTATTTTCTTTTTCCCTTATTCTGTATTTAGGGTTTTGTTTATCTGTGTATTTGTTTAGTTTAGTTTTATTGATTTTCCCTGCTGTTCAGTTCATCCTCTCATCTCAATAGACCTTTTTATTTGGTCCAAATCTATCATTTGTTTATGATTGTTGTAATTATTATGTATATGATCGATTAATAAGTTGCGTCGATCAGCTAGTTTCCGTTTAATCCATGATTCTGGCAATAATACTGAAATTATTTGAATTGCCTATTTCTTTGTTGCTGATTTGCTCAATGTCAGTTGTAATACGTAATCGTCTAATTAAGCTTCATTTGATTAGTTCGTTTGTATAGATTGAATCATTTGACATTCTGTTTGGTTTTAGTTTTGATTGTTAATTGTCCGATTAGTTAAAATTCTGTAAATATTGTTCTGAATTGGAAGTCTTTGTATTTAATGTATTTTCTGCATTAAAACCTTAGGAATTGGTTGAAGCTGTTAAGCAGATAATTGTTGAGTTTGGGCAGATTGGTTTAGGGCAGTAATATTAAGGGATTTTCAGGGGTAAGTTGGGAATAAAACAGTTAGTATGATACTTTATTGTTAGTGCTTTGTCAATGGGGTATTAATTAATGCACTAATGGGGAACAAAGGGAATTGGGAAGGGCTGATAATTAGAAAAGTTGGCCTTAGTGGGATTAAAAGGGAAGAAAATCAGATTTTAGTGGAAAATCTGTTTTTTTTTTAAAATGAAAGAGGGGGGGTTGGGCAGTAGAAAAAGGAGGGAGTTAATTTGTATAAAAGGGGGGTTTCAGAAAATTTAAAAAAGGAGGAAAAAATCCCAAAAAAGATTCTGAAAAAATTGAGGGCTAAGGCACACGCGGATATATACACACAGGAAGAACAATTCTGCTGTTCCACAAAAGTTTACTGACTGAAAATTGTTTTAAAACTTCTAAAATAATTTTAACTTACCTGAGGGAGAAAGGTTTAAGATTGGTCTTCAAATCTAGTTTAAAGCTTTTACGAGATATTGTTTGATTGGGGATGTTTGTTGCTGTTGGTGATAGTTGTTGTTATTCTTGTTGCTCTTACCTCCGTTTGACTTTCATTTCCAGGTATATGTTTTAGACTTATTTCATACAAAGTTTGGATACTACAAGGAAATGAAATCCGGAATTCCAAATATGTCCTCTCCCATGTAAATCTATTAGTTTAAGTTTCGATTTCTTTAGTTTACTAATGTAGTATTATACTTGACATGGGAGCTGTTAGCCAATTAGCCTCTTTTGAAGTTAGTATAAGTTCTACAATAATTTTATTTATTTTTGAAGCTTAGTGGTAATATTTATCTTTGAATTGTCGAGATGGGGAATTTGGTAGAAGGTTGACCCTCAATTAAATTTTGTGTCTAAACATTGATTAGCTAAGTGCAGGGTAGTGTGAAAATATCAAGAAACTACACTAGTATATTTCGTCAAGCATTAGATTTTTTTAATTCTAGTTGATGTAAGTGTTCTTATTTGCATGTAATACGGTATGATAACAGTTATGGGGATAACCATAAGTGAGAGGTAAATTGATATAATCCATTACGATTAAGATATTAGAATATTCCGAAAGGTTCAGATGCGTATTTGCGGCATATGGAGTATAAATTTATCTATTGAATCATTTTATAAATCAGTTTTCTTTATTAATGATAAATGGCCTATTTTACTTTAGGAGTGCAATTAGACCATTTCTTATAAAAAATAATATAAAAATAATGTCAACATCATTACAAGGTATAGATTTAGTATTTATAAATAGTTTGCATAAGTCTAAGTAACAATTGGTTTGGTTTTATCCGTCTTAAACTCAATCGTCATAAACGAATTAACAGAATAATTAGGATTTTGGACTAAAAATGGTTGTGTACAAGAGGATTGGATCTATGATACTGATTTCGGCAGTTTAAGTAAAAGATATACAAAGTGGAATTTGCTCCGAGTAGAATAATGGAAATTCTATGAAACAAATGGTATGTTTATCAACTAATTTCCTCCAAAACGTTATAAGCAAACCACTTTGCAAGTTTTAAAACAAATACACTTGGTCCTAGGCATAGGAAAAGAATAAACAACTTGTGCATATGATTATCAAGCTCTAAGGCATATAGATGAATTACGGATATTGTGTTCACAGTAAGGTTGTAATTTTAGTTTCACATTATTTTTCATCTCATTAACTCTTCTAATTGAATAAGTTTTGATGCATGTCATTCACACATTTGAATCATATAACCTGTGGTCAACACCTAATAAATCTTGATTCTCTGGAAATCTTGAGGCACTCCATTCAGTAATTTCTCACGGCTTTCATATTTAATATAGACAGACATAATAAACATTTGTAGAAAATTTATAGGGCCATTAAGAATATTATTGTGTAGTTGTGGACACGTTCGCGTGACATGATTACATTTCTAAAGACAATTCGGAGTATGTGTTCGCGCAACTTCGAGCAAATCTTCTTAATAAAAAGGGGGTTTTCGGAGGTTATTAAATTAATTTATCTCCTGTAGTCCGAGGTGCGCAGCTCACTATTTAATCATACAAGAGTAACAAATGTTCATAGTTTTGTTTTAAGCACGCACAAATTCAGCCAAAATTCATTTTTTTTTAAAAAATAAAATAAAAATATGTTATTAACCTCATCGTGTACACGTACGCGTGACATGATTCTTTACATATAAAAAACGAATATACGTATGCGTGATTCGTTTCAAGACAATTCTATAATTATAAACAGTCTAGCTAAAAACGGTAATAAAGTTAAAACTATGCAATAAGTTCAAACAATATATTTAGTAAATCAAGATAATTAGGCCAAGTATAGATTGTTAAGCGACCGTGCTAGAACCACGGAATTCGGGAATGCCTAACACCTTCTTCTGGATTAATAGAATTCCTTACTCGGATTTCTGGTTCGCAGAATGTTAAACGGAGTCATATCTTCCTCGATTCGGGATTAAAACTGGTGATTTGGGACGCCATAAAATTCCCAAGTGGCGACTCTGAAATTAATAAAGAATCTCGTTTCGGTTGTCCTTTGATTGGAAAAACTCTCTTTACTTATGCCCTTTTCCAGGATGTTATGTAAAAAAGAGGTGTGACAGCTCTTGCGACTTTGCTGGAGATCAACACCAGAATCTCTGGTTCAGAGTCCAAGAATTCAAGCTTATAATAACTGTTATAATTGGATTTATTTATTATTTGATTTTTACATGTTTATGCATAATGTGCTAAATGTTGCTTTTTACCACTTTAATATTATCTGAATTGTGTATATAAAACTGCTACGAAACCCTTCTTCTTTCTGAGTCTTCTGAATTTATGGTGCACACGTGCGCGTGGCCCACCTTTCTGTTAGAAGTCATACCAAATAGAACGAAGTTGGGACAAGTAACTAGGCCGGGTAGACTTTTGTGCTCCCGGTACGTTGCCCCCACTTCGGCTCAAGCTGTCCGTTTGGGTAAGCCAGGTCTAGAACAATATGCCTTAGGTTTTTTCACTTAGAATAACTCAGCCTCATACCGGATCCCTAGTAGGAACGTTTGTTTGCATCATGTGCATTTGACCTTGGAGACTCAACACAGGGGTTGGGTCTGTCTAGGACAGGTGCACCCGAAATGAAAAGACCATCCTGATGCATCTTACTTGCTACTTGTGCATTCAGTTGCCTAAGATTTGCATGTTGACCACCTTATTGGGAAAGGATAGAAAATCATTGTGAGAACCGAGAAAGAAAATGGGCTGTTTTAGAAAATTTCCAAAATAGTTTAAAATTTTGAAAAGGAAAAGAAATGTCGTTTTTTTATTTTATTTTATTTTTATTTAAAAAAAACAAATTTGTTCATCAAAAAGTTTTTTTTTATGAATGTTTGTTTTTAAAATGAGTCTTGATTTTGTTAAAATCAATCGCAGATACAAAATGAGCACCATCCAAAACCCACCATTCGCAAATGTAGATGAGTTTCTATTTCAGCTTCAGATATGGTGGCATGAGTTAGGAGGAGATGGTCAGAAATGGGTCATTAAGTATTTGGGAGCTCTCACAGATATTATGAAAGTTAAACCACGCGATGATTTGATTACGGCGTTAGTGACTTTTTGGAACCCTGTTCACAATGTCTTTCGCTTCTCTGATTTCGAGCTTACTCCCACATTAGAAGAGATAGCTGGATATTCCGGTTTTGACGGAGATTTGAGAAACCAGAATCTTATATTCCCAAAGGCTCCCTCAGTGCATCGATTCTTTGGTCTTCTGAACATCAGTAATCAAATCAGAAAAAGCAACGTTGTCAAAGGGTGTTGTTCTTTCAACTTCCTGTATTCAAGGTTCGGAAAGCCGGATGGATTTGAAATTCATGAAAAGGGCCTTACTAACAAACAAAACAAGGACACCTGGCAGATTCACCGTTGCTTCGCTTTCATGGTGGCTTTTCTGGGAATCATGGTCTTCCCAAACAAAGAGCGGACAATTGATATTCGTATAGCGAGAGTCGTACAAGTCCTCACTACCAAGGAACATCACACCCTTGCCCCGATCATTCTCTCAGACATTTATCGAGCGTTGACTTTATGTAAATCAGGGGCAAAAGTCTTCGAAGGGGGCAAAGTTTTGTTGCAAATATGGTTGACTGAACATCTCCGACATCACCCCAAGTTCATGCAGTATGGTCCAAGCAAGGACAATTTCATCGAAAGTTATGAAGAAAGAATAAAAGATTATAAATCTCCAGAAGGGGTGGAAGCCTGGATATCCCATTTAAGATCTTTAATGGCAAGTCAAATTGAGTGGACCTTGGGATGGCTCCCGGTAAGAGAGGTGATACACATGTCAACCTTGAATAGTTATTTGCTGCTCATGGGTTTGAGAAGCATCCAGCCGTATGCGCCACAGAGAGTTCTAAGACAGCTATGGAGATACCAAGTGGTGCCTGATGATGAGGATTTGAGTATGCAAGTGATCGAGCTATACCCCGAAGTCACTCTCCCCGAGGCTTTGATTCAGCAGATTTGGAATGGTTGTCGATACTTGAAAGATGATACTCAAGTTCCAGATCCTGCGAAAGGCGAGATAAATCCAGGATATGCTAGGTGGTTTGAGAAAAGATCCCGCATGGATGATGCACCAGAACCTGATCTTAGAAGGCCCATAAAAAGACCACATGTTCAAACATTTGATGATAAAATCCAAGAACGATTGGCTTGGGGTGAAAAGGAAAAGGGATACAAAGCAACTATTCATGCCTTAGAAGAAATTCTGAGGAACCTCAATTTGGAGAAAGACTTACAAGCACAAGAAGCAGAAGGTGAAAAGAAGAGTCTGATTAGCGAAAATAAAAATCTTCGCGCTCAATTTCAACAGATGAAGAAAGCCTCTGAAGCACCAGTGAGAAGTTGGAAAGATCAGAAAATCATTGTCAATCTGATGGAAAAAATGCAAGATTATGACTCCATCTTGACAAAGACTGAAAAGGCGTTAGGCAAAGCTAAGGGGAAAATCATACAATTAAATGAGGAGGCCAAATCTAATAAGGAACGCCAAGTAATGAGATTCGAAGAAGACATGGCTCAATTCAAGAAAGAGAAGGACCGTTGGATACATTCAGAAGCTCAACTCCGTGCACAATTGGAAGAAATGAGAAGGTACAATAGAGAACATCAGCACGCAGATATTGATGGAGAAAGAGCACAGGCAAGACTCGATCAGGCCAGACTTCGAGCTCAATTGGAGTCAGCTTTAGATCGCGAAGACCGCATAAGAGATATAGCCACCACTCGCCAACAGCAATTGCAAAACCAAGACCAAAGTCTCCAAGATTTCAGAGCACAAATCCATGATTTGGCTGTTTACACTTCTCAAAGTTATGTGAACTGCCAAGGGATGGATTATGAAAGGTTTCTAGAGCATGCACCTACTTTTGCCCGTCATCTGGCAATGGATTTAGAAAGAATGTACCGTACACTAGGAGGTCAGCCGGGTCAAGCCCCACTGTGAGCAGATGTTCCAATGATTGAAAACAAAAGTGGGGAGTGGAGCATATTCATAGCTATTGGAGCTTTTTATATAATAAGTCATGTTTTAGTTTGAGTCTGTGTCAAGTCTTTTTAAACCATTTTCTTAAAATGTTTTCCAAATGTAATGTCATTTTCGTATTTGTATTGTTCAAGAATAAATAAGAGTATTAATAATTACCTTCCCCCAGAACTACGCACGGTCTGATTCATGCGGGGACATGATACGTAGGCAATCTCTATAAGATTCGACCACAACCAAAAGAAAGAATAAAATGAAAAGGGAGGGAAATAAAGATAGGAGTAAATCACAATAAAAAGAAAGACCAAGAAAAGCTGGGATGACACAAGCAACCGAGCAAATACATGATAGAAAATGGTTAATTGCCTAGGTACATTGCATCTCAACGTGTAATTGCATATGTGTTAAACTCTAAAAACTAACAAGTTTGTTCATCTAGAGTATACTGGCACATTATCATTATCAAACCAGATCAAAAGGACCAATACCCGAAATCATGTCTATCCCGGATGTCGACACAGGTGTTGAGATAGAGGAGATGGACGTCAATAAAATGAAATAAGAGATGCTTAAACTAAAGCAACAGATGGCCGAGATGTATCGGGCTTGGTCTACAGGACAATCACCCCCAGCTTACCCTGCTAACCCTGCCTCCACCCCACCACCGACTCAAACTCAGGATCATCTTGCCACTGATCTATCCCCAAGTTTTCCCATTTACCAGCACTACCGAGGAACCACTTCTCATACACCACAATCTCTACCCCCTAAACCAATTCCATACCCCCATCCACCAGTAACTCCTGCCTTCGTAGCACCTCCCCCAGCTACACTCCACAAATCTCCTAGTGAGCCTATATTCCAGGCCCATGACAACCAATACTACCCCTGGAGCCCACTTTCAAAGCTTCAAAAATCCATTCATATACTCCCCGCTTTGACCTCCCAACAGAAATTGATAAGCCAGTCAAAAATACCGAACAGGAAGAGATGTTTAGGAAAGTTAAAAGCTTAGAACAATCGTTCTGAGACATGCGGGGGTTAGGAGGGCAGGTCAGTGTGGCCTACAAGGACCTATGTTTGTTCCCAAATGTGCAATTACCGGCCGGTTTCAAGATGCCCAAGTTCGATCTATACAACGGGCATGGTGATCCAGTAGCCCACTTGAGGGGTTTTTGCAGCAAGATGAGGGGAGCTGGAGGAAAAGACGAATTATTAATGGCTTACTTCAGTCAGAGTTTGAGCGGATCAGCATTGGAATGGTATACCCGCCAAGACCAGGGGAGATGGTACACATGGGATGATCTAGCACAGGAATTTGCTTGTCACTTCCAATACAATCTTGAGATCGTTCCAGATCGACTATCCTTGACTAAATTTGAGAAAAAGCACAGTGAAAGCTTTAGAGAATATGGGTTCCGGTGGAGGGAACAAGCAGCAAGGGTGGATCCCCTAATGAAGGAAAGTGAGATGGTATATTACTTCCTACAGGCCTTGGAACCTACTTACTATGGCCATTTGGTCTCCGCTGTGGGAAAATCATTCAACGAAGTAGTAAAGATGGGGGGCATGGTAGAAGAAGGCCTTAAGTCGAATAAAATCATGAGATATTCGGCTATCAAAGCGACTACTCAGGTTATTCAAGGCGGCATATGAGAGACTGGAAAGAAGAAAAGAGAGGAAGCGGCAATGGTTGATTCAGGAACTTGGTCCAGATCCAGAGGTTCACCTCACTACTATAATCAACCTCGTTCCCACCCACCAACTTATCACCACAATTCACCCCAACACTACTATCAGCCGTCGGAACCTTATTTTTCCGTCCACCATGCACAAGCATACAACCAACCACCTGCCCACGCTCATTGGCGTGCTCCTGCCTTACCAAATACTTATCCATATTCACGAACCTATCAAAATTCTCCCGGACCAAGTTTCAGGCCTAGTCAAGCACTCAAATGTGAAAGGTTACAGAAAAAGAAAACCTTTACTCCGTTGGGAGAATCCTACACTAGTCTATTCCACAGGCTAAAACAGCTAGATATGCTAAGGCCGTTACAATCCAAGCTGCCAAATCCTCCTCCAAAGAATCTGGACTATACTGTTAGCTGTGAGTATTGTTCCGGTACCCCAGGTCATGATACAGAAAAGTGCTGGCACTTAAAAAATGCAATACAGGAGCTGATTGATACCAATAAAATTGAAGTTCAAGCTCCTGAAGCTCCCAATATCAGCAGAAATCCGATGCCAGCCCATCAAGAGGCCAATATGATAGAAATAGTGCAGGCAGATGGGGAAACCAAGAAGCCGTCACAGACCGTCATGATGATTTGTTCTAATGAAGCCAAGACAGATGAACAATTAGCTTATGAGAAGTCGGTACCCAAGCAGAGCAAAAACAATGTTGAGCCATCTGTGGCAGTCAAGAAGGGATCTTCGAGCAAAGTTACAACGAAACGGGAAGGGGTAAAGGTGATTGTACCAGGAGTGTCCAACAAACCCATCATAGTCATGGAAGGAGCTCGCATAGATCGGGTTGTTATCAAGCCAGTAACCCAATTACCAGTAATCAACAGCAAGGCTATTCAAAGGAACTACGAACGGATAACAGTAATGTACAAAGGAAAAGAAGTCAAGGAAGAAATCTGTGAAGTACAGGGTTTGACTCGCTCGGGAAGGTGTTTTACTCCCGAGTAATTAAGAAGAGCTAAAAATAATCCAACACCAATGAAGAAAGCCGTGAGTGAAGAAGAAGCAGAAAAATTCTTGAGGAAGATGAAGCTGCATGCCTATTCTATCGTAGAACAATTAAGAAAGATGCCCGCTCAAATTTCACTATTGTCATTACTGATCCATGCGGACGAGCACCGTCAAGCTCTAATGAAGATATTGAATGAGGCACACATTCCCGATAAGATCTCCGTGAATCATTTGAAAAAAATAGCCAACAAAATCTTTGAGGCAAACAGAGTCACATTTTCTGATGATGAATTGCCTATAGAAGGTACTGAGCACAATAGAGCTCTTTACCTCACATTAAAATGTGAAAACTCTGTAGTGATCCGGGTATTGGTTGACAACAGATCAAGCGCAAACATATGCCCTCTCTCTACTCTAAGCAAGTTGAAAATAAAAGAGGAGAGGATCCATAAGAATAGTATTTGCGTGCGAGGATTTGACGGTGGAAGTAGAGATTCAGTTGGGGACATAGTGCTCGAGCTGACAATAGGGCCAGTGGAATTCACAATGGAGTTTCAGGTGTTGGATATAGCTGTTTCCTATAATTTACTGTTGGGTCGACCATGGATCCATGCTGCTAAAGCAGTCCCATCAACACTCCACCAGGTAGTCAAGTTTGAATGGGATAGACAAGAAATAGTTGTTCATGGGGAGGACAGCTTATGTCCTCACAGCAATGCCATTGTACCAGTCATTGAAATGAAAAATGACCAGGGACCGTGGGTCTACCAGGTTTCTGACACAATGTTGGTAGAGAAAGTTCCTGAGGGTAAATACATTCCAAATCCAAAGATAACTGCCGCATCAGTCATGGTAGCCTATGAGATGTTGAAGAATGATTTTGTACTCGGTAAAGGTTTGGGCTCATCTTTGCAAGGCATCATACAACCAGTATCTCTTCCCGAGAACTTGGGAACATTTGGTTTGGGATTCATACCCACTATCGCAAACGTGAGAAAGAGAAAGCTAAAACAGAAGGCATGGGCTCTCCCAAGGCTAGTCCCACATATTTCAAGATCTTTTGTCAAGTCAAGTACCAGAAATCGCCCGATAACAACAATTCCAGTCCCACATCTTTCAAGATCTTTTGTCAAGTCCGTCGCCCGATAACAACAATTCCTAAATCTATGATTAATCCTGACGAGGAATTAATTGAAAAATTTGAAAAGTTGTTTGACGATGTGAACATGGTGAAAAGTGGTAAAGGTCCTAGCAACGCAGAAATTCAATTCGTTGGGCCAAAGACAAAGTTTAATAATTGGAAAGTCACTCCTCTCCCCACTCGAAAGGAGTCTTGGTAGTTTATTTTGATTTTCCTTCAGTTTGTTTGGGTTATTCCAGGGTTGTAATCTAGATTTTTATCTTGCAGTCTGTTTAAAGTGTGCAAACCTTCTTATCTTTCATCATTCAATGAAATACAGTTTCCCTTTCATTATCATTCCTGATAGTTTTTCTTTTGTTTTTCTTCTCTTTTATGTACAGTTCTTTTTACGCTGGCTCTAGTGATATGGCATGCAAAAGGAATCCTCAGCCCAGTCTTAAAAATCAATCTGATTCCGAAATAATAATTCAAGAAGTAGATTGTGATTACGAATCAGAATATGATGAGGATGAGGCCTTCGAAGAGATTAGTAAAGAGTTAATTCACTTTGAAGAAAAACCCAAACCCAACCTGAGTGATACAGAAGCCGTCAATTTAGGAGACACGAATAATATCCGAGAGACTAAAATAAGTGTCCACCTCGAGCCAAAGATCCAAGAAGAGTTAATTAAAGTACTCATAGAATTCAAATATGTTTTTGCATGGTCATATGACGACACGCCGGGTCTGAGCACTGATTTAGTGGTCCACAAATTGCCCACTGATCCGATGGTTCCTCCCGTCAAGCAAAAGCTGAGAAAATTCAAAACTGATATAAGTGTGAAAATTAAAGAAGAAATCACCAAACAATTGGATGCAAAGGTCATTCGGGTCACTCGATATCCTGTTTGGTTGGCTAATGTCGTTCCTGTGCCAAAGAAAGACGGCAAGATCAGAGTATGCGTCGATTACCGCAATCTCAACAAAGCAAGTCCAAAGGATAACTTCCCATTACCCAATATCCATATTTTGATCGATAATTGTGCCAAGCATGAGATAGGATCTTTTGTGGATTGCTATGCCGGGTATCATCAGATTCTAATGGATGAAGAAGACGCAGAAAAGACGGCATTCATCACACCATGGGGAACTTATTGCTACTGGGTAATGCCATTTGGATTGAAGAACGCCGGAGCAACTTACATGAGAGCAATGATTGCGGTGTTTCATGATATGATACATAAGAAGATTGAGGTATACGTGGATGATGTGATCATAAAGTCAAAGCATCAGGCCGACCATATTAGGGATTTGAGGAAATTCTTCCTGAGACTTCGCAGGTACAATCTCAAGCTTAACCCTACCAAGTGCGCATTTGGTGTTCCATCTGGAAAGCTGTTGGGGTTCATTGTCAGCCAGCGAGGCATCGAGTTGGACCCATCAAAGATCAAGGCCATCCAAGAATTGCCACCTCCAAGGAACAAGACTGAAGTAATGAGTCTGTTAGGGAGGTTGAACTACATCAGCAGGTTTATTGCTCAGCTCACGACAACTTGTGAGCCTATTTTCAAATTGCTGAAGAAGGATGCTGCGGTCAGGTGGACTGATGAGTGTCAAGAAGCGTTTGAAAAGATAAAAGGATACTTGTCAAACCCACCTGTGCTTGTCCCGCCAGAACCAGGAAGACCTTTGATTCTTTACTTAACAGTCTTGGAAAATTCATTTGGTTGTGTACTGGGGCAACATGACATCACCGGAAAAAAGGAACAGGCCATCTATTATCTTAGCAAGAAGTTCACGGCTTATGAGGTTAAGTACACTCATCTGGAAAGGACATGTTGCGCCCTAACTTGGGTAGCTCAGAAATTGAAACATTATTTGTCATCCTACACTACTTACCTCATTTCGCGTCTGGACCCGTTGAAATATATTTTTCAAAATCCTATGCCGACAGGGAGACTTGCAAAGTGGTAGATATTGCTCACAGAATTTGACATCATCTATGTGACTCGGACTGCAATGAAAGCCCAAGCATTGGCCGATCATTTAGCCAAAAACCCGGTCGACGAAGATTACGAGCCATTGAGAACTTATTTTCCCGATGAAGAAGTGATGCATATCGGTGAAATGGAGCAAATTGAAAAACTGGGCTGGAAACTTTTCTTTGATGGGGCTGCCAACATGAAAGGAGTCGGGATAGGAGTTGTGATTATTTCTGAAACTGGGCATCACTATCCTGTTACGGCTCAGCTTCGGTTTTATTGCACCAATAATATGGCTGAGTATGAAGCTTGTATTTTGGGGTTAAGGCTAGCTGCAGACATGGATATCCAGGAAATCTTGGTCTTGGGAGACTCGGATCTTCTGGTACATCAAATTCAAGGAGAATGGGAAACGCGAGACTTGAGCTCATACCATACCGACAATGTTTACATGATCTTTGTCAACGGTTTCGATCAGTGGAGTTCAGGCATATTCCAAGGGTCCATAATGAGGTCACCGATGCATTGGCTACCCTGGCATCAATGTTGCACCATCCGGACAAAGCTTATGTGGATCCACTGCATATTCAAGTCCGCGATCAGCACGCTTACTGCAACATGATTGAAGAAGAACTTGATGGTGAACCATGGTTCCACGACATCAAGGAGTATATCAGAATGGGGATATATCCAGTACAAGCCACAGGGGATCAAAAGAGAACCATTAGACGGTTGACAAATGGATTCTTCTTAAGTGGAGGAGTTTTGTATAAAAGAACACCAAACCTTGGATTATTAAGATGCATAGATGCTAGACAAGCTACGGCTGTCATGTCTGAAGTACATTCGGGAGTCTGCGGACCCCATATGAGCGGATATGTGTTGGCAAAGATAATTCTTCGACCGGGCTACTATTGGCTTACCATGGAGCGAGATTGTATCAATTTTGTGTGCAAATGTCATCAGTGCCAGATACACGGGGATTTGATTCATTCTCTACCATCGGAATTGCACACAATGTCAGCACCATGGCCCTTTGTAGCTTGGGGCATGGATATTATTGGACCAATTGAGCCAGAAGCATCTAACAGGCACAGGTTCATTCTGGTAGCCATTGATTATTTCACCAAGTGGGTTGAGGCCAAAACATTCAAATCGGTGACCAAGAAAGCCGTGGTCGATTTTGTTCACTCAAATATCATCTGTCGATTCATAATCCCAAAGGTGATCATCACAGATAGCGGTGCTAATCTTAATAGTAACTTAATGGAAGATGTATGTCAACAGTTTAAGATTACACATCGCAATTCTACCCCATATCGGCCCAAGGCGAATGGAGCAGTCGAGGCAGCCAACAAAAACATAAAGAAGATACTTCGGAAAATGGTAGAAGGTTCAAGAAAATGGCACGAAAAATTACCATTTGCGTTGTTAGGATATCGCACTACTGTTCGTACTTCGGTAGGTGAAACTCCTTATTTGTTGGTATATGGCACTGAAGCGGTAATACCTGCAGAAGTTGAAATCCCTTCCCTTCGGATTGTCGCTGAAGCTAAGATTGATGATGATGAGTGGGTCAAAACCCGTTTGGAGCAGTTGAACTTGATTGATGAAAAACAATTGGCAGCAGTATGTCATGGCCAGTTATATCAAAGAAGAATAGCAAGATCATACAACAAAAGGGTGCGTCCCCGAAAGTTTGAAGTGGGTCAGCAAGTGCTGAAACGTATTCTTCCACATCAGGTTGAAGCAAAAGGCAAGTTCGCCCCGAATTGGCAAGGGCCGTTCATTGTGACCAGAGTATTATCCAATGGTGCCTTATGTCTAACAGATATTGAAGGAAAATGCATAGATATGGCTATCAATTCTGATGCAGAAAAGAGATATTATGCATGATTTTTCTTTGGTATAATTATTGATTGTTTGTATTTGGCATTGTTTCGAAGATTGGAATGACGAAGGTAATTTATTCTGCTATCTAAACATTGTACCCTTTGTTCCCCCTTTTGAGCCACATTTGTCTCTTTCATACCCCTTTTTCGAATCAATAACAAAAGGAAAAGGAAAAGAAAAAAAAAAGAAAAAAAATATAACAACAAGGAAATTCAGGTGTGAACAACGTTTGACCTGATTCCTGTTAAGGATACGTAGGCAACCTCATGGCTCGGTCATAGTAAAATAAAATATCAAAAGATCCCCAAGCAAGAAACTGGGGCAGAAGTTGTACTTGTAATAAGAAATGTGATTCCAAGAGTTGTAATTTTAGACCCACGTCAAATTGTTTTGATGCCTTTGATACCCTTTTCTTTTAACCGCATCTGAAAGCCCCATTACGGTCCAAAGAAAGACCTTTCGATCAGTCTTCGAGAGATGACAATTTGAGCAAATATAGGTGATTCATATCAGGATAACACTCTAGTCCAAGCAGGAAAAGTAATAAAAATGAGAGAGTCTTATGGATGAAAACCCTCACGGGCACCATGAGGCGACAAAAGCTGAGAGAAAGTAAAAATGAGAGAGTCTTATTGGTGAAAACCTTCGCGGGCACCATAACGCAACAAGGAATTAAGGAACAAACAAATGAGAGAGGTTTGTCGGTGAAAACCCTTCAGAGCACTGCAAGTCGAACAAGGTCCATAATTTGATGGAAAGTAAAATTGGGTTGTGGAGATCTTGGAAAACAAAGTTAAAACAATTGGAAAAGAGGTTGGTTAAATAGACTGGGCTGATTAATCTAAAATGCATACCATGATCATTAGTGACAGTGACTCCAATCAGATAAGTTCCCTGTTCCTATCTCCAACAGTCATCCAAATTTGGATTTTTTCTGCCTTATTCTTAATTTTCAAAGTCGTCGTGTTTCATTGCTGAAAATCTTACTCATCTAAATCTCTTTTGAGGTAAGTTTTATTCCAACAAATAAGAAGGAATGTCAAGGTATACTACCAAGATTCAAAATTGCACAATGCAAAATACGGCCAGGATGTGCGGGAGGTAATATGATGAAAAATAAGACATGGGTGTGAGCAAAGTTAAATCGGTGAAATGGTTCAGTAATGTCATGAGAAACATATGGTTACGATTAGAAGGGTCAGAAGTGAAAACAACAGTTGGGGATCCTGCGGTTAAGGATCAATCATGAGGTCAAAACAGTCCTTTCGACTGGTTCAAGGCAGTCTGATAAAGCAAAACAGGGCAAAGAGAAAACCCTCCCCAGCAAAAATGCCACAACTAACCACCATGTTTAAACTAACAAGATTTTCTTTGATTTGAAAACAGGGGGCAAAGACGACATTTGTTTCAGGAAGCACCCGGTGAGGGAAGCAAGTACCATGCAGGTTTGATCGTATAAATTTTCAGGAACCTCCTGGATAATGGGACATAGTTTAAAATTGGTTTAGATAACAAGATTTAGTAGAAGTCATGACTTTAAAAGATATAGCTCGTATTTAAAATTGTCGTTTAGTTAAAGAGTTGTCAGGACCTCCTAGATAATGGGACGCAACTTTCAAATTTTAGTAATATTTGGTAATATGATCGTGGCTGTCCCCAACTACCAAACTGGGGCAGAAAATTTTTGCTTTTTGTCTATTTTGTTGAAATCAGGCGTCCACCTGGAGAACAAGGAAGAACAGTTGAAGTATTAGCAATCAGGCGTCCACCTGGAGAACAAGAAAGAACAGTTGAAGTATCAGCAATCAGGCGTCCACCTGGAGAACAAGGAAGAACAGTTGAAGTATCAGCAATCAGGCGTCCACCTGGAGAACAAGGAAGAACAGTAGAAGTATCAGCAATCAGGCGTCCACCTGGAGAACAAGGAAGAATAGGGGAAATATCAGCAATCATGCGTCCACTTGGAAAACAAGGGAATACAATTCAAATTTCGAGAGGTCATGAGCCCGCCTGAAGAAAGGAATGGCGATTTATTTTTTAAGAAAATGTGTGGTTGAGGTCAGGAGCCCGCCTGAAGAAAGGAATGGCAATTTATTTTCAAAGTGTTGACAAGGTCAGGAGCCCCCTGAAGAAAAGAATGGCGATTTATTTTTGACATTGCTGGTTGAAGTTGGGAGCCCGCCCATATAATAGAGGAATACATTTAGAGTCAGTAAAGCAGAGGAATCCAACCAGAATCCCCAGCGGGAAACAACAAGAATCCCCAGCAGAGGAAGGAAGTCCAAGACTCGATGAAAATAATGCGAAAAGGAAATATGCAGTTCGAGATCGGCAGTCAAAGGAGAATACAAGACAAATCGGAAGTAAAAGATGCCAAAGGATGTCACCAAAACATCAAAGCAACAAGATACACAAGAGCATGATCTAGATAAGATTTTGTAATTCATATACCATGGTCTAAGTCTAGTTTCTTGTTTTCTTTAAGCAGGGTGTAATAAGGAGGTCAGCAAGCAGTAAAAGCAGCATACAACAGCAGTAACATTGCAGTCCCATGGTAGTCTCAGCTACAAAAACTTCCCGAACTACATTAACCTGATTCCCTTCTAGCCAGGGATATGTAGGAAACCTTTGAGGTCAAGGTTCGGTTAAACTTTTTCAAAAAAATGCTTCACCCGGAGTATTCCAACGGGCAAAAATTATTCGTATCTGCTCACTTTATCTTTGCACGAAAACTCTTTGTGTTTTCGGAAAAAGAGGGGCAGCTGTGAGCACGTGATTTTTGCTTCACAAAACTACTCCAAAAGAAATCAAAAATAAAACCTCCATTTTTCTTGGTGTACAATTTTTAGGATTTGCGTGGCATTTTTGAGTAATTATTTGTGTTTTGTCAGTCAATGGTTATCCTGTTATAACTAATGGAAATAATAAAATATGTGGCATGTGAACTTAGTATTCTTGTTTCATACAAATAGGAATTAATTAAACCATAATTGGGTTTTAAAAGAAGGAAAATCACAAAAATATGTAATTGTTGTAATTTTGTCATTTAAATGTGTCATTGTGTGATTTCATTTTTTGTTGTTTTGTGTGTTAATTGTTGTAAGTGTTAATTAATATTTGTAGTTATATTTTACAATTAATTAGGAATTGTGTTAAATTAGAGAAGAAAAAGGAAAAGAATTCAAAAATGAAGAAGGATTCGGACTGGGCCAGTTTTTAAAAGAAAGTCAGGCCCAAAGGGTGCACCTCCTACCCGGCACAGAACTGTCAACCCAAAAACCATCAAACGGCGTAGTATAGGGCAAGAGCTACGTCGTTTTGATGGTGCCCGTCCAGGTAATTTCAAGACAACCAAACGACGCCGTATTGGCATTTTTCATCTGGACCGTTGATCAAATAGATCCAACGGTCCAGTTCAGTTCTTTCATTAAACCAAACGATATCGTATGATTGTATTTAATCGGGACCGTTCATTGTTTTAATTCTGATGGTTCCCAGGCCTTCCCCATGACCCGACCCACTCTCGTCTGAGACCGACCCATTCCCCCAACCTAAACCAAACGACACCGTTTAGTTAAATGAATTGATCCAGGCCGTAGATCTTACCTGATCCAACGGTCAAGATCAGACCACCCCTCCCCTATATAAACTAAATTCATACCCCAGCCTCCTAACCAAGCACCCCCACTTTCCTGTTCATCATTGTCTCTGAGACGACACCCCTCCAAACCCTAGCCGCCCTAGTTCACTCTCACCTGAAACCCGGCGGTAACAACACTGCCGGTCACCACCTTAACACCCCTGAATCACCTCGACCTCCTCTTTCCAACCATCACCATAACTCCCCTCGAATCAGGCCCCAACTCCTCGAATCTTAAATCGAATGTTGGCCTGAAGACACAACCATCTCCGATGATCACCAAACTAACACCCAGTGACCTTCCAGCCACCCCCAACACAGATCTTCAAACCGTTTGGCTCGAATCATCTCAGAGCTTCTCGAATCTTCATTTGAAGATTCGAGCCAAACATGAACTTACCCAGATCCGTCCCAAATTCATACCAGGTGACCCTCAGGCCTCCTTCACCCCTAAACCACCGTTGGTTCCCTTCGAATCTGCCCAAAAATGTTCAAACCCTAAATCCGAAGAAAAAATGGAACCCTAAAATTCCAAATCGAGGAATTTGTCCAAATTAAATGAAAGATTGGGATCTAATAGACCTTAATCGAGGTATTCTCAATTGAGAATATTTTGATTAAAGTCTGTTCGACCTCAACGTATCCGAATCCTAGTTCGAACCTGGGTCCGTATAAGTTCTGAAGGTTTGAGGTATTTTCTTTTTCCCTTATTCTGTATTTAGGGTTTTGTTTATCTGTGTATTTGTTTAGTTTAGTTTTATTGATTTTCCCTGCTGTTCAGTTCATCCTCTCATCTCAATAGGCCGTTTTATTTAGTCCAAATCTATCATTTGTTTATGATTGCTGTAATTATTATGTGTATGATCGATTAATAAGTTGCGTCGATCAGCTAGTTTCCGTTTAATCCATGATTCTAGCAATAATACTGAAATTATTTGAATTGCCTATTTCTTTATTGCTGATTTGCTCAGTGTCAGTTGTAATACGTAATCGTCTAATTAAGCTTCATTTGATTAGTTCGTTTGTATAGATTGAATCATTCGACATTCTGTTTGGTTTTAGTTTTGATTGTTAATTGTCCGATTAGTTAAAATTCTGTAAATATTGTTCTGAATTGGAAATCTTTGTATTTAATGTATTTTCTGCATTAAAATCTTAGGAATTGGTTGAAGCTGTTAGGTAGATAATTGTTGAGTTTGGGCAGATTGGTTTAGGGCAGTAATATTAAGGGATTTTCAGGGGTAAGTTGGGAATAAAACAATTAGTATGATACTTTATTGTTAGTACTTTGTCAATGGGGTATTAATTAATGCACTAATGGGGAACAAAGGGAATTGGGAAGGGCTGATAATTAGAAAAGTTGGCCTTAGTGGGATTAAAAGAGAAGAAAATCAGATTTTATTGGAAAATTTAAAAAAGGAGGAAAAAAACCCAAAAAAGATTCTGAAAAAATTGAGGGCTAAGACACACGCGGATATATACACACAGGAAGAACAATTCTGTTGTTCCATAAAAGTTTACTGACTGAAAATTGTTTTAAAACTTCTGAAATAATTTTAACTTACCTGAGGGAGAAAGGTTTAAGATTGGTCTTCAAATCTGGTTAAAGCTTTTGCGAGATATTGTTTGATTGGGGCTGTTTGTTGCTGCTGGTGATAGTTGTTGTTATTTTTGTTGCTCTTACCTCCTTTTGACTTTCATTTCCAGGTATATTTTTATACTTATTTCATACAAAGTTTGGATACTACAAGGAAATGAAATCCGGAATTCCAAATATGTCCTCTCCCATGTAAATCTATTAGTTTAAGTTTCGGTTTCTTTAGTTTACTAATGTAGTATTATACTTGACATGGGAGCTGTTAGCCAATTAGCCTCTTTTGAAGTTAGTATAAGTTCTACAATAATTTTATTTATTTCTGAAGCTTAGTGGTAATATTTATCTTTGAATTGTCGAGATGGGGAATTTGGTAGAAGGTTGACCCTCAATTAAATTTTGTGTCTAAACCTTGATTAGCTAAGTGCAGGGTAGTGTGGAAATATCAAGAAACTACACTAGTATATTTCGTCAAGCATTAGATTTTTTTTAATTCTAGTTGATGTAAGTGTTCTTGTTTGCATGTAATACGGTATGATAACAGTTATGGGGATAACCATAAGTGAGAGGTAAATTGATATAATCCATTACGATTAAGATATTAGAATATTTCGAAAGGTTCAGATGCGTATTTGCGGCATATGGAGTATAAATTTGTCTATTGAATCATTTTATAAATCAGTTTTCTTTATTAATGATAAATGGCCTATTTTACTTTAGGAGTGCAATTAGCCCATTTCTTATAAAAAATAATATAAAAATAATGTCAACATCATTACAAGGTATAGATTTAGTATTTATAAATAGTTTGCATAAGTCTAAGTAACAATTGGTTTGGTTTTATCCGTCTAAAACTCAATCGTCATAAACGAATTAACAGAATAATTAGGATTTTGGACTAAAAATGGTTGTGTACAAGAGGATTGGATCTATGATACTGATTTCGGCAGTTTAAGTAAAAGATATACAAAGTGGAATTTGCTCCAAGTAGAATAATGAAAATTCTATGAAACAAATGGTATGTTTATCAACTAATTTCCTCCAAAACGTTATAAGCAAACCACTTTGCAAGTTTTAAAACACATACACTTGGTCCTAGGCATAGGAAAAGAATAAACAACTTGTGCATATGATTATCAAGCTCTAAGGCACATAGATGAATTACGGATATTGTGTTCACAGTAAGGTTGTAATTTTAGTTTCACATTATTTTTCATCTCATTAACTCTTCTAATTGAATAAGTTTTGATGCATGTCATTCACACATTTAAATCATATAACCTGTGGTCAACACCTAATAAATCTTGATTCTCTGGAAATCTTGAGGCACTCCATTCAGTAATTTCCCACGGCTTTCATATTTAATATAGACAGACATAATAAACATTTGTAGAAAATTTATAGGGCCATTAAGAATATTATTGTGTAGTTGTGGACACGTTCGCGTGACATGATTACATTTCTAAAGACAATTCAGAGTATGCGTTCGCGCAACTTCGAGCAAATCTTCTTAATAAAAAGGGGGTTTTCGGAGGTTATTAAATTAATTTATCTCCTGTAGTCCGAGGTGCACAGCTCACTATTTAATCATACAAGAGTGACAAATGTTCGTAGTTTTGTTTTAAGCACGCACAACTTCGGCCAAAATTCATTTTTTTAAAAAAATAAAATAAAAATATGTTATTAACCTCATCGTGTACACGTACGCTTGACATGATTCTTTACATATAAAAAACGAATATACGTATGCGTGATTCGTTTCAAGACAGTTCTATAATTATAAACAGTCTAGCTAAAAGCGGTAATAAATTTAAAACTATGCAATAAGTTCCAACAATATATTTAGTAAATCAAGATAATTAGGCCAAGTACAGATTGTTAAGCGACCTTGCTAGAACCACGGAATTCGGGAATGCCTAACACCTTCTCTCGGATTAATAGAATTCCTTACTCGGATTTCTGGTTCGTAGAATGTTAAACGGAGTCATATCTTCCTCGATTCGGGATTAAAACCGGTGACTTGGGACGCCATAAAATTCCCAAGTGGCGACTCTGAAATTAATAAAGAATCCCGTTTCGGTTGTCCTTTGATTGGAAAAACTCTCTTTACTTATGCCCTTTTCCAGGATGTTATGTAAAAAAGAGGTGTGACATCTGCTATGGTCAATAAAGTAACAGAAGATGTCAAACAAAATGAGGGTGCTTTTAAGCAGGTGGAGTTTGAGGGAAAATTTATTTTTCCTACACAAGAAGTAGAGGAGGAAACAAATAAAGATTATCCTATGGAAGAAGAGCCAATAGAGAGGGAGATTCCAACTTAGGAACCTCAATAACAACTTGAATAAATAGCAACAAGCAGGCCAAAAGGAACAATAACAAAACCTGTTTGTCTCATAGACATGGTTGCTTGTGTTGCCTCAATTGTAGCTGATGATGTTCCTACCACTTATAAAGACGCAGTCCAAAGTTCAGAAGAAGATAAGTGGAGGATTGCCATGAATGATGAAATACAATCCCATTATCAGAATCATACATGGAGATTGGCCTATCTTCCGAAGAGAAATAAAGCAATTGGGTGCAAATGGGTATTTGCAAAGAAAGAACGATTTCCTAACCAAGAAGATGTTCGCTACAAAGCAAGATTGGTGGCCAAAGGATATGCTCAAAAGGAGGGAATTAATTACAATGAAGTATTTTCTCCAGTTGTAAAACATTCCTCCATTAGAATTATGTTGGCTTTGGTAGCACAATTGGATTTGGAACTAGTTCAGATGGATGTAAAAACTGTGTTTCTACATGGAAACTTGGAGGAGGAAATCTACATGACTCAGCCAGAAGGATTCAAAGTTGTTGGAAAGGAAAATATGGTGTGCAAACTTAAAAAATCGTTGTACGGATTGAAATAATCTTCTAGACAATGGTACAAACGATTTGACAAGTTTATGTTGCGACAAGGGTACAAGAGAAGCAAATACGATCGTTGTGTGTATTTGTGCAAGCTTAAAGATGGTTCCTTTGTATATCTTCTCTTATATGTTTATGATATGTTAATAGCGTCCAAGAATTTGGAAGAAATTGATAAGTTGAAGATACAACTGAAGAAGGAGTTCGAGATGAAGGATCTGGGTGAGGCAAAGAAAATTCTTAGCATGGAGATAATAAGAGATAGACGTTAAAAAAAACTTTGTTTATCTCAGAAAGAATATTTGAAAAGAGTACTACAATGTTTTGGCATAGATAAAAAGACTAAGCCAGTTAGTATTCCACTTGCTCCCCATTTTAAGCTAAGTACTACTGTGTCGCCAAAAGATGAAGTTGAACGAGAGTATATATCAAAGGTACCATACGCAAATATTGTTGGTAGCTTGATGTATGCAATGGTCTGTGTTAAGTAAGGATTTTAACGAGTTTCATACTCCTTCTTGCTTATGCTTTGATTATAAATTATTACAAAATAGTCCTAAAAGGCTCATAAGTTGCGCTTGATTGCAGGTTTGACCGATAAAGTGATGAAATGTCAAAGATGGGCTCAAAAGAAGTAAAACCTGCTCAAGTATCAAAGACACAGTAAACTGAGGGCAAACAAGCCTAGTGCGGACCGCACAAAGTCGAATGCAGCCGCACTAGGTGATTCAGAGGGAAGGCAAAATCAGGCTTCAGGCAACGCGGCCGTGGTACATATGTCGCAGTCCGCAGTGAAGGCTCCGCGGCCATGCTACCTTTTTGTGCGGTTCGCGGAAGGGAGATTCAGAGAGTTGGCAAAAAAATGGGCTTCAGATAACGCGGCCGCGATACACATTCCGCGGTCCGCGGTGAAGGTTCTACGGTCGCACTACCTTTTTGTGCAGTCCGCGAAAGAGATATTCAGAGAGATGAAAAATGCCAATGCGGTCCGCGGTCATGGTTGTGCGGACCGCGATAGCTGCCTCCGCGGCCGCGGTCCATTCTACGCAGTTTGCGGAGCCTAAGTTCAGAGAGCCCAGAATTGAAGTCAAAGAGCCTAGTGCAGCCGCGGTCTATTTTATGTGACCCGCACTAACCCCGCAGGGGTATTTTTGTCCAATTTTTCCAACCTAGTATAAATAGAATATTTTACCATTTTTTAGGTTATTAGATATATCAGAGCTGAGCTGCGCTCGTGGGAACCTCATTTGTAGCCATTTTTGGCATCTTAGCTTCAAATTAACGATAGATTCTCTACATTTACATTAGCATTTAATTAATATGCCTTGTTCTTCATCTATTTTTTTTTTCTTCTTCAATCATGAGTAGCTAAACTCATTAGCTAGGGTTATGGCTCAACCCTAGTGTGGGTAATTGATGGGTGTTGCCATCTATTGTTAGATTGACTATGGGTGTTTGTTATTTGGGTCAATTTTATGGTTCAATCTATGAACTGGTGGTTGCAAACATTGGTTTATGCTAAGTTGACTTGGCTCTTCTTGAGAAAGAGAGCCTAAGTCTCCAAAATTGACCCAACAAGGAATTGGGATGGATTCAAGAGAATTGATAGTCCCAGTTAACGGGTTAAACCTCGAGAGAGTAATCACCCTACTTAAAACCTAGTTGCTTGATATAATTTACCTACCCATTTGGTCTCGAGAGAGTTAATTGGGCAAAATCACTCTTTCTACCAAGAGGTGTGAGAGTGAATAAAATTGTGCAACGGTTATAGCATAACCCCCAAATTATGTCAATCGAACCTTAGTAACATCTACCCATCAATTAGCTACCTAGGTAATGTCACGACCCTAGTGCCCTTCTTCCCATTAGATACAACTTAGCAATTATCTCGTAGCATAATCTAGTTCCAATTAGTAATTAATAATATTAGTATATTAAAGAAAATTCAAGAGATATTTGGAAGTGACATTTGGAACAATTACACAACTCTAATCTAGATAGATACTTGACTCCACTACTAGTTCCCTGAGGAATTCGATCCCGACCCTCATATCGGGTAAAAGCTATTGCGACCTGCTCTTCCTACGTTAAGGTAGCGTTGAGTTGACATCGATAACTTTTTGGCGTCGTTGTCGGGGAGCTAACGGTGTTGGCTATCTGTTTAGTTAGTTTTGAGTTTTATTCTTCTTTCCTTATTTGTTACTTACTTGTTTGTGATATTACTCAGGTACCAACATGGCTTTAAACAACGCAAATGACCCTCTTGGAAGCATGATAGCAGGGGAGGAGGTAGATGATCTTGAGCAAGATGAGGTGCCTCTTGCACCTCAAGGTCAACGGAGAGGCCGGAATACAAATGCTATTCCAAATGACAATATTCCAAACCCTCCCCCAGTTCCCCCAAGAGGGGCTCCCAGAGTATTACCGAACCAGGGCTACGCAAGTGCTATTGTCCCACCTCGAATCCGGGTGGGCAACTTTCAGATAACCAATGTGATGTTGACCTTACTTGAGTAGCGTGGGTACTTCACGGGCGTTACAAATCAAAATACCTACAAATATCTCAAAGGGTTTGTAGATACATGCTAGGGGAGAAAACAGACGAATTTGTCCGAGGATGCATTGAGATTAAGACTTTTCCCGTTCTCACTGCGGGGAAAGGCATTGGATTGGCTTGAGAGACTCCCCAACCATTCTATCACAACTTGGGATGAGTTAGCGGATAAGTTTATTGCCAAATTCTTTTCTCCTAGTCATATGGCGGCACTTCGAGATGAAATATTAGCCTTCAAGCAAGAGCCAACAGAACCTTTGCATGAGATTTGGGAGCGGTATAGAATGATGGTGAAGGAGTGCCCAAATAATGATATGACCGAGGCCATGATCCAACAAACCTTCTACCAAGGCATAAATACTACAAATCAATGCACTGTTAACCAATTGGCGGGGGGAAATTTTATGAAACTTTCGTATGAGGAGGCATGTGATGTACTTGAAGAAATGGCGGACACTTCTTCAACATGACAGAGTAGAGCAAATGTGCCTCAAGGTGACCCTACGGTTATCCATTTGCACAAGGAATTACATGATCACGGGAAAGCGATAGCTGAGCTTACCACCATGATGAATCAATTGGCTAAGGCATAGTTACAACAAGTTCAAAATCCTCACCAAGTGAATGCCATGGAGGGTGTCAGTATGCTTGTCAACAAGAGAAGGCAAATGAGGCAACAAAATCAAGGAAATATTGAGCAATTTGTTGATGATTATGATGGGTGTCAAAATGATGATTATGATGACCAAATCGAAGAGGTAAAATATGTCAACAACTATCAAGGCAATAGAGGCAACTCTTCAAACCAACAATGGTGACCCCAAGGAAATTGGGGCAATCAACAACAAAGTGGTGGCAATTGGAACAACAACTAAAACAACAATTAGGGTAATCAGAACAACAACCAAGGCAACTGGAATGAAAATAACAACAACTGGGGCAACAACAACAATCAAAGTGAGTGGAACAATAATGGAAACCAAGGCAACATGGGGCAAGGCTTTCAAAGGCCCCCAATGTACCAACAACCGAACAATCCACCCCCTTTCTCTTCTAAGGGTCCTAGTTCTTCTGGTAATGATATGGGTAGAATTGAAATGATGTTTGAGCATATGATGAAAAAGAATCAAGATTCTGATGCCCAATTGGCTTCTCATAATACATCTATCCGAAACTTGGAGGTGCAATTAGGCCAAATCTCCCAAGCATTGAATACTCGTCCCAAAGGTGCTATACCAAGTGATATGGTAGTGAACCCAAAGGGTGGGAATAACAATCATGTGATGATGGTTACAACAAGAAGTGGGAGAGGCGATGATATAAATGCCTCAAAGCAAAAGCAGGTTGTGGATGAAGATGTTGAGTTGCGGGATGATGATGTACCTTTGGTTGTTGAAGATGTGGTTGAAGAGAATGTGAACAATGATGCGAGGATTGATATTGATGAGGATGAGGTAGAAACCCAAGATGTCGTGAACCCGTCTAGAGAACACGTGATTGACATGCCCGAGCCAGTTGTGCTAAAAGTCAAGGCTCTTTTGCCAAGGCCACCTCCACCTTATCCTCAGAGGCTCGTGAAGCAGAAGAATGATAATTAGTTTAAAAAGTTCATTGATATGATGAAGAGCTTATCTATTAATGTACCATTAGTGGAGGCACTTGAACAAATGTCGGGCTATGCAAAATTCATGAAAGACTTGGTCACAAAGAAGCGTTCTATGGATTGTGAAACTATAAAGATGACTCACCAAGTTAGTGCTATAGTGCATTCAATGGCCCCGAAGCTTGAAGATCCCGGTGCTTTCATCATTCATTGAACCATTGGGAATGCGGATTTTGCAAAGTCTCTTTGTGACTTGGGAGCTAATATCAATTTTATGACTTACTCTGTCTTCAAAACATTGGGTATCGGGCAACCGAGGCTAACTTCAATGAGACTTCAAATGTAGGATCGATCAATGAAACGACCTTTGGGTATTATTGATGATGTGCTTGTCCGGGTGGACAAATTCATATTGTCGGCCGATTTTGTGATTTTGGATTATGAGGTGGACTATGAGGTTCCTATTATCTTGGGCAGACCTTTCCTTGCAACGGGAAAGGCATTGGTTGATGTTGAAGCGGGTGAGCTCACTTTCCGAGTGGGAGATGAAAAGGTTGTTTTCCACGTTTACAAATCTATGAAGCAACGCAATAGCACCGAGGTGTGCTCATTTGTAGACCTTGTCACAGCAGTGATTGTGGATAATACCAGTGCTATGATCAACGTGGAAGATCCTCTTGAAGCAGTGCTCTTGAACATGGATGTCAATGATGATGCTAGTAGAGTGGAATGTGTCAATTCCCTACATAGGATGGGCTCTTATTCTTATGAGCCGAGGAAGCTATCTTTGGATCTCGAAAATCGGAAAACTCCACCAACAAAGCCATCAATTGAGGAGCCACCGGTGTTGGATTTGAAGCCACTTCCTCTACACCTTAGGTATGAATTCTTGGGTTCAAATTCTACTTTACCAGTTATTCTTTCTTCTTGCCTTACTAACATGCAGGTTGAGGCCACTTTGGCGGTGCTTCAAAAGCGAAAAAAGGCAATAGGATGGACTCTAGCTAATATTCGGGGAATAGGTCCTGCATTTTGCATGCACAAAATCAACTTGGAGGAGGATGCAAAGCCTTCCTTGGAGCATCAAATAAGATTAAATGAGGCGATGCAAGAAGTGGTGAAGAAAGAGGTTATCAAGTGGTTAGACGCTGGTGTAGTTTATCCTATTTCTAACAGTTCTTGGACTTCTCTGGTGCGATGTGTGCTCAAGAAGGGTGGTATGATTGTGGTGACCAATAACAACAATGAACTCATTCCTACTCTCACAGTCACCGGGTGGAGAGTATGTATGGATTACCGGAAGCTAAACAAGGTGACCCGAAAAGATCATTTCCCATTGTCATTCCTTGACCAAATGCTAGATCGTCTTGCGGGGCGTGCTTTTTATTGATTTTTAGATGGTTACTCGGGGTACAATCAAATTTTAATTACCTCGGAGGACCAAGAGAAGACAACTTTTATATGTCCTTATGGCACATTCGCTTTCTCTCGAATGTCGTTCGAATTGTGTAATGCTCCGGCGACCTTCCAACGTTGCATGATGGTTATTTTCACTAACATGGTGTAAGATATCTTAGAGGTTTTCATGGATGATTTCAGCGTGGTTGGGGATTCTTTCGAAGAGTGTTTGGGTAATTTGGATAGAGTTTTGTTCCGGTGTGAAGACACAAACCTCGTACTCAATTGGAAAAAGTGTCATTTCATGGTTGAAGAGGGTATAGTATTGGGTCACAAAATCTCAAAGCATGGAATTGAAGTTGACAAAGCCAAGATAGAGGTGATTTCGAGGCTTCCTCCCCCTACTTCTGTCAAAGGGGTGAGGAGTTTCCTTGGGCACACAGGTTTTTACCAGAGGTTCATAAAGAATTTTTCTAAAGTGGTACACCCTTTGTGCAAGTTTCTAGAGAAAGATACAAAGTTCTTGTTCGACGAGAGTTGTATGCAAGCATTTGAGCTTCTCAAGCTCAAGTTGATTTCTACCCCCATCATTACCGCACCAAATTAGAGTTTGCCTTTCGAACTTATGTGTGATGCTAGTGACGTTGCGGTTGGGGCTGTTTTGGGCCAAAGAATCAACAAGATATTTCATCTGGTGTACTACGCAAGCAAGACCATGAATGAGTCTCAAAGGAACTATACAGTCACCGAGAAAGAATTGTTGGCTATTGTGTTTGCTATGGAAAAGTTTCGACCTTACCTTATGGGGGCCAAAGTTATAATGCACACCGATCATCCCGCCCTTAGGTATTTGATGACCAAGAAAGACTCCAAGGCGAGATTGATGAGATGGCAATACAACAAAAAAAGTCTTTAGCGGCAATTATTTAGCGGCAATAAGACAATTGCAGCTAATTTATTTACGGAAGGCAAATATCACTGGCTAATGAATATTGGCTACTAATTAGTATGTATTAGCATCCATTCAAGAGGAAAAGCTGCTAGAATAATTATTTTTACTTTTCATATTCCCTCTAATTTTTTCTTTTCCCTCGCGCCTAAATTTTAGTACTTTATTTACCCTAAAAACTGCAAACAAGGAAAAAAAAACTACGCTCTAAATCACATAAAGTATCTTCTCAATTTGGTGATTCTCTGCAACCAAAATTCTTGGCCACCGTAACAATTGCTGGTGAGTTGTCTTTCTTTATATTTTTATTTCTATCTTTAGGGTTCAATTGGATGATTCAAAATTGGAAGTCTCCATAATCTTTTTTGACCAAATAAAACAAAAGGCCACCTTTGATACCTTCTTGTTCCTTCTTCATATTCAATTTCAATATATTCATCGACCAGACTCATTTAAAGTTCAGCTCAAAGTATATGTAATTTTTTCTTTTTCTTGATTTTTTTCTTTGAATTTTTTTAACGATCATTGTATCTGGACCAATTTACGCGCAAAATAACTATATTTTGTAAAAATATTTTTTGGCTTTGGAGTTATTTGGGAAGATTGGAATATTTGTATTGTTTTGATATGTTTACGAGTTTTGCTCATGTGGGGTATTGTCTATAGTTAGGAATTTTGCCTTGAATTTATGAATTTGGGATTCTGAATCTTATTAGATTCAGAGCTTTTCCTCTTTTTGAAATTCCCTTGGAAAAAACCCTTCCTTTCTCTCTAAGAAAATTGGGGTTTTTTCTTTACATTTGTTTCTGGAATTTATTGTGAAGTCATAGAACATAAACATGTGTTATCATAATCTTGTGGAAATATTTTCAGTTTGTTTTGGTGAGAGTATAGTCTCAATTTTAACTGCATTTTGTTGTGATCTTTTACTGATTTTACCACAAAAATTGATGAAAAGTTACTATTAAATTAAAGTATTGACCAAAGATAACTGGTAGGGTCTAAATCCTTCAATTTGAAATAAATATTACCTGTTAAACCATTTAGTTGTTATCACTTTGCTTTGCTCCATAATTTTGACAGTTGGTTTGCTTTGAATTATTTATACTTAAGGTATGTGATCAGAGGTCATGAATCATTATTGTACAAACTGTTTTTTGTTTGGATTATCTTTGTCAAAAATAATTGTTGCCTTATTATCATTTTTTATGTTAATGCAAATTGTCTTCAATCTCAAGTATCTATCTCTATTAGTGGATTATGTGAAAATTTTGATTGAGTGGCAGTAATTTTGACAACCTCCAGATACAATTTTTGTCTTCTGTCCACTTTCACACGTTATTGCAGCTTGTTAATTACTTTATTTTGAAGAAGGAGCTATGCGAACTAGAGGTGAAAACAGGATGGTTATTCAACAACATGATGATGCAGATGCGCGACCTTATACTGAACAATTGATGAATGGTCAGAATTGATCTCAAGTACAAACACATGATATTCAATCTAATGAATTGAATAATTCTACCGATACTAAGGTTCAACAGAATGATGAATCAGGTAATACTTTTCGTTTATCTACTGGACATGTTAGTTCATTTACTGAGTGGTACATTGTTCTTATTTCTATTGTTCCTTGAGATTTTCAATAAATATTTTTATGTTGGTCGCGTCCTGCACTCCCATGCTCTTACTACAGAAGTATATACCACTTAAAAATTTTATTTTGCAGTATATTTTGCTGTCCTTGAGACTTTTTGGTGATAACATCTTATAGTAGATTAAAAGAAAAATAGAAAATGCTGCACTAATTTGGAAAGCAATTGTTCCATTCTCTATATGGATTTAATGATCATTAAATCTTTTTCAAATCAGGTAGTTAAGAGGAAAGAAAGGTTCGTGGACCCACAATATTAAAAGATATACGAAAACTGCCACTATGGAATACAATTGCTATACAATTCAATAATCGTAACTAACCCATAAGAAAAGAGGGTCGAAAGCTTGCTAGCTTTCTAGGCATAATCGCTAGAACTCCAGAACTAACACCTCTGAACATAGATGATTGGAGAAACTTTGCCAAAGATGAAAAGAAGAAACTGTTGGAGTTTGTGAAGGTATGGAGTTATTATTATTCTTACGATGTGTGAATATAATAATATATTATTTTATTATACGTGATATTATCTTTTGATTGTTTTCTTTTATTTCACAGAAGAAGTTCTCTATCCCAACTCGTGGAGAAGCATATGTCATAAAGTCAACAAGAAAGAAATGGAAAGATTACAAATATGACTTGAAAAATGTGTATACGACAAAATATAAGACGAAAGATGCTTTGCTAAGAAATAGACCAAGTCATATACCACGAGATCAATGGACCGGTCTTCTCTCTTATTGGTTTTCTGATAAAGCAAAAGTATCAATTTTATACTTTTAAAATACACATTTAATTTTTATTGTGTGATTGTTTTTGTTAGTTTTTATGTATAAATTATTATATATTATTTTTATATTGTAATGACAGAAGCGTACACAAGCAAATAGAAATAACAGATCAAATCAAAAGATGCCTCACATAGGATGGTCAAAAAGTATTGCCGCCTTGATGGATGAGAAGGTATTCTTGTGTATATTTTAAAATTTAATTTTTCAAAACTCTCTTTGTTATGCATATTTGACATTATTATATTATATTAGGCTGAAAATGGGGTAAAGCTTACATGAGCACACATTTTCATATTAACTCATAAACAACGTAAGGATGGTAGGCCACTGGATGCTGAGTCTACAAGGACAATCGTAAGATTTCTTCTTTTTTATTTTCTGAATTTTGGTTATCTTTCCAGAATTGGGATTATGAGAACTTTATTTGCCTTTTTCTGATACTATCATTTGAAATTATATGTAACAATCTAGCTAGTCACTAGAATCATGAACCTCATGTCACAAAAAAATTGCCTAATATTTTGATTGCGTGAGACATAACTAAAAGTGAATAATATAAGAAAAATAAAATTCAGCTTTAATTGCCTTAGTATACTTCTCAGATAATAGTGATGAAAACCTAATATTGAGATAACAGCTTAGAACATAGTGACTTAGGTCATATTGTCTCTTAAAAACTGCAAACTTGGGACCAAAGTGAAGGTTATGGAGTTGTTTAAATCCAAATTTATGATATTAAAGAGACTAAAACTTTAGTGTGTATGGAGATATTATTTTTTACACCTCCCATAATGTGCTATGGTTGGCTACCTCTTAGATATTATTTTGAATTATGACAATCAAGATAAAATGGCAAGAAAATCATTTGATGGAATTAGGATACAATATTTTAATATGTTGGAGTTTGAATAGTTGTTTGTTTATGGTGCACCCTGATTACCATTAGCCAATGTTTTGTGTACATCATCTGGAGGTTCCTTTGATTAAAATATGACTTTTAGGTCATTATGAACTATTTCCAATTAGATTGTAGAGGTTGGCAGCAATAGCAATAAAGCTTGTCACAACAGCTTGAACAATCATGACCACTGTGATTATATTGTCTTTACTTGAAGATAAACCATGGACATCTTTGCAAAAAATGAATTAAAATGCTCACCACAGAAAAAGAATAAAGAAATCATTCAGATTTCTTATAGAGTAAATGGATGAGGGTAGTAAGATAAAGGCCTTAGAGCAATTGCACCTAGCAGCATGTGGCTTTTAGGTAGGTGGCCAACCAACCAAGTTGAGTTCACTGGGCCTGATCAGTCGATATGCTCACTGGGCCGGTAGAGGCACCCCGACTATCTGAGTATAACTTCAACATTGATGGCATGATCGGTGGACTATTTGGACGGTTCTCAGCTTGTTCAAGCATTGTCTTATCACCGGTAGCAGCTACATTATCCAAAACATCAACACATTCAAGTTCTTGCCTCTCATCATGTACAACAATAGATTTAAAGCTTGCTGGTTTTCAACTAGTTCAGCACGTGCAACAGTTGCATCAGTCACAGTGTTAATCTGTCCCCGTCCATTATTAAGTTGCTGCACAGCTTCATTACCTCAACAAACTTGAGTACATCCTTGATCTGAAACACGATCAGTAGTAGGGTTTTTAGAAACCTACTTTTCCCCATCGCAAACCTGAGAAACCCTATTCAAAGCTGTAATTTTAGAGCCTGCTGTTTTTTCAAACAATTCAGCAGGTACAGCAGCTGGTTGATCATGTACATGCACCAACTGTTGTTGAACAATAATCTCATTAGGAAATTCCAAAACCTTTGTACCATCTGTTGCCTTAGGATCCTTCAAATCAACAGGTTGTTCAGTAGATGATTGAGCTCGATTCCCATTAGGAGTCGGAGCAGCAAGTACCTATTGTCCAGCTGCATATATTGAGAGTACCATCTTTTCTCTTTCCCATATGTTGATAGTTGTATCTTAGATTGTTCATGTTCCTTAGTGATCAGTTGTCCAGCTGCATTAGTGTATTGCTCAACATCTATAGTTATAGAAGTCCTAGTTAAATTTCTATCAACCACAGGTATTGTTGCATTCTTCAAAACCTGAGAACCCCTAACTACAGCAGCATCAACAGGGCCTGTAGAAGTACTAGAACCAGCCGTTATACTCGAGACACCTCTCCAACAGAATATAATATATGTCCAAGTTCTTTTCCTTTCACTCCTTCCCTTTTATTGTTCTCTGGAACTATTATTGGCTTGATATATGCACACATAACAAATGTGACTTCCAATCTTGTATGGCAAGGCATAATGTGTGGTTTGGGGTAAGAATCTTGTGTTGCAGTCTCTGTTTCATCACAGGTTACACGTTATGTCTGTTAACCCATGCCTTCACTGCTCTATGCTCATATGTAAAGTGATCAGCTACTATATGTGGGTTTTTCATTACTTACTGCAAAGATGTCGTGTGATAATAGACAAGGAAGCAGAATGAGATGCATGTTTGTAGAGAAAAGGATTTTACAAATTAGCAGGTCATCTCCTGGAATTTCAATTCTCACCTGAAGGATTGACATAAGTACTGGCTAGGTGCCTGGATAAGGTTCTTCTCTATCTTGACATGCATTTCCGCAATACATGAGAAACAGTTGGAGTGGTTTTCACCTTTATTTTCCCGGAGTTCTTGCACACTTTTGAAAGCTTAAATCTTTTTCTGATTTGCTTGATATCTTGAAAATTCATCTCATTTACTTCTTATATATACTATTGCAGTTTGATTTGTTTCGGTCGGATTTGTTATGTCTTATTCTATAGAAAAATGGAACTGTCATTCTACAGTAAAACAACTTTAGCTTGGGGCAATGTTTGCTCGATAAACATCCAGTTGAAGACTATTATATTTCATCTATTGACGTAGTTATTTTGTAATTTTAGGTCACAGTCTGATGATCGATAATTTAGCCGGTGGAAGATTTTAAAATGATGAAGCATTGCAGAAATTATTTGAAGACTATTATTTGTTAGGATTAGTTATATAATGACAATAGCTATTTGCTTCAAATAATATAAGTTTATATTTTAAGTTACCGTGATATTACTATTTTGGATTAATACTTCCTTTTGTTTTTAAGATTTAATGAGATACAATATGTTTTTATGAATCAATATTATTATGTTTTATTATTTGGATCATTTTTTTAATGAATGTAGTAACTATTATCAATGGTGGTTAAACTATTATCGTTATAGCTTGTGACTTAGTGACAATTTAACATAATATACTAGCTACAAAAATAGATGATAAAAGGGCAAATTATGATGTTTCCACGGGGAATATTATAGCCATTATAATTGCTATTAAAAATAATTTTTAGCGGCAATTTGATTGAATTTACTAGCCATCAAAATGGATGCTAAAAGGGCGTACTAATTCGTTTTCAAAAGGAATATTATAGCCATTTTAATTGCCACAAAACAATTATCGCTAAATCTATAGACCTATAGCGACAAATATTTTGAATTTAGTGGCTATAAAAATGGACGTAAAAAGAGCATTAGTAGCTGTTTTTAGATTAGATTTAGCAGCCATTATAATTGCCGCAAACAATTGCCGTTAAAGCAAATAATATTTAGCGGCAATAAGTCCGACCTTTACCAGCTTTTGTAAGAAACGCCGCTAAAGGCTTTGCTGACCCCAATATCAGTGGCTAAACATCAATGGCCGGTAAATGGTATAGCGGTAATTGTTATTTCCGCCAGTGACCTTTTATATTGCCGCTAAAGCCCCTTTTTGTTGTAGTGTGGGTGTTACTTCTTCAAGAGTTTGATCTAGAAATTATTGACCGGAAAGGTAGTGAGAATCAAGTGGCGGACCACTTGTCCCATTTGGAGGAGGAGGGGAGGCCTTGTGACGGCCTTGAGATCAATGATTCATTTTCCGACGAACAACTCCTTGCAGTGTCAATGAAGGATATGCCATGGTTTGCCGATGTTGCCAATTACCTTGTGATCGGAATAATCCCGTGTGAGCTCTCTTCTAACCAAAGGAAGAAGCTCAAGCGGGATAGTTTGGATTTCTATTGGGATGAGCCATACTTGTTCCAGATTTGCATGGATGGTATGATTCGTAGATGTGTCCCGGAGGAAGAACAATTGAGTATCTTAGAGGCTTGCCATTCTTCGCCCTATGGTGGCCATCATGGTGGGATAAGGACCGCCTAGAAAGTTCTTAGTTATGGATTCTATTGGCCCACCTTGTTCAAAGATGTGGGCGATTGGGTGAAGAGATGTGATGAGTGCCAAAGAGCGGGCGAAATTTTAAAAAGGGATGAGATGCCTCTCAATACGATTCTTGAAGTGGATATCTTTGATGTTTGGGGCACCGATTTCATGGGTCCATTTGTTAGCTCTTGTGGGAATACTTACATTCTCGTGGGGTTGATTATGTCTCAAAATAGGTTGAAGCCGTGGCTTTGCCTAATAATGAAGCCCGAAGTGTTATTGTATTTCTTAAAAAGAGCATCTTCACAAGGTTTGGCACTCCTCGTGCGATTATTAGTGACGGGGGGTCTCACTTTTGCAACAAGGCTTTCGACACGTTGCTTTCCAAGTACGGTGTCAATCATAAAGTTTCTACCCCCTATCATTCTCAAGCTAGTGGTCAAGTGGAAGTCTCTAACAGAGAAATTAAGAGCATCTTGTCACAAATGTAATATGACCGATTGGTCGAAAAAGTTGGATGACGCTCTATGGGCTTATCGGACGGCTTAGAAAACTCCAATTGGTATGTCTCCGTATTAGTTGGTGTTCGGAAAAGTTTGTCATCTTCCGGTTGAGTTAGAGCACAAGGCCATATGGGCGTTGAGGAAGTTGAATTTGGAATGGGATGTTGCGGCAAATCTTCGTGTTGAACAACTCAATGAGCTCGATGACTTTAGATTCCATGCCTACTCAAGTTCATCCTTGTATAAGGACAAAATGAAGTACCTTTATGACAAATATGCTCGGGGTAAGGAGTTCAACATTAGAGATACGGTTCTCTTGTTCAATTCCCGGTTACGTCTGTTTTCGGGTAAGCTCAAGTCAAAGTGGAGTGGGCCATTTGAAGTTGTGTTCGTGACCCCATTTGGTGCTCTTGATCTAAGGAACAAAAATGGTGAAGTTTTCAGAATTAATGGGCACCGGGTCAAGCATTATCTTGGAAAATTTGATGACAGCCACGTGGTGGCACTTCTTCATCTAAAGTGATGTGATGGTAACATGTGTCGTGCCGCGACGTTAAATCAGGCACTTCTTGGGAAGCAGCCCATGTCTTTTTCTTCTTGTTTTCTCTGATTTTCTTTGTAGTTTAGGATTGATTTTTGAGCTAATAGTTTGAGAGATGTTGCAGTGCAAAAAATTTTGGAAAAATTGAACAGTCACTGAAGTTTGCCAGTGCGGCCGCATTGCACTTTGTGCGGTCCGCACTGGTGAAGGCCAAGTGAGGTACTTTTTAAAGTTTGCCACCGCGACCGCATTCCATTTAGAGCGGTCCACGGTGGACCTCCGCGGCCGCGGTCTGGTTTTGTGCGGACCGCGGAGGTTGCCTTCTCAAGCTTCTTCTGAATAAACCCAGCGCGGTTCGCGGTCTGTTTTGTGCGGCCGCACTGGTAGGTAAGACTGGGTCCCACATCTTTTTATATAAATAGAGCTCAGGGGTCACCAGTTACATTTGCGAAATTTTAACACTCAAAGACCTAAAAGATACTGTTCATACTCTCTTGTGACCATAATTATTGCTTAGACTGACTAATTGCATTTTATCTTCACATCTAGTAATATTTCACTCATTCCTTATACGTTTAATTGATTAATTTTGTTTTTATTTTATTACTATTAGCCTGTAACTTGTTTTTCGTCCTGTTTTCTCTAATTTTGTTAGCTTAGGTTGGTTTAAGTGTTAGTTTCTGGGGTGCTTAATGTGCATAATGACTGGGTAAATTGAATAGGGACAAAGTAGGTGAAAACTTGAACAAAAATGCAAAAATTGGAAACCCTAACTCAGTGCCTGAACTAAGCACCCTCCGCGGACCGCGGTAGCTTTTGTGCGGTCCGCGATGCCCTGACGAGGTCCGCAGTACCATTTTGTGCGGACCGCGGTACCCATGTGTTTGAAAGTTGACTTGTGCCCAGCGCGGCCGCATTGCACTTAGCGGTCCGCGCTGGCCCACCGCGGCTGCGATACCGCTTTGTGCAGACTACGGTGGAGAGATTCAGAGGAGTGATTTTCTAGACACTACCCCAATGCGAACCACGGTGGCTTTTGTGCGGTCCGCGGTGCACCCAATGCGGCTGCACCCCTTTTTGTGCGGGCCACGTTACACTGTTTCTGCAATATGTTCTGCAACTTTTGATCTTCTGTTCTGCAATTCATTTTCCATATCTCTTTCATTGTTTGTGTCAATACTAACAAAGCTAGATGTTTGTGATTGCAGACAATGGTCAAACAAAGAGGCAAAGGCTCGAAACAACCCGGCCGAGGTGATTCCTCCCGGGGAGGGAAGCAAAGGATGGTAAAACTCACTCCCCAGGTTAGAAAAAACATAAAGGACATGAGGAAAGCAATCAAAGTGGCTGACAGAGCCATTGACAACTCGAGGAGTGAGTACGAGCCCTCCTGGGAGACCTCTTCAGATTTAGTCCCACTATACATCCCGTATCCGGAGAGGACCATACATAGAGACACTCCTCCCTCTTCCCCCGATACTCAAACTTCAATCAACATTTCTTCTGGATCGTCTAAGGGCTCAGCGGCAGGTAGTGGGGATGAATACTCTACCTCTCTCATAGCATCAATATTTGGAGAGGGTGCTAAGGGTGATGAGGGAGATGGGGAGTTACCTGGGGGTGGTGTGCCTCAGGTTGGGGGTGTTGACCGGACTAGAAATCCCACTGTTTAGGAATATAGATTCGTCAGCCAGGTGGCGTTCCACAAGTTTAGGGAATGGTGGCCGTCACAAAAGTTGATTTTTGAGAGGAGCTTCATTGACAGAGACCTTTTACCCCTACACCCCAATGTACATAGACAGTTTCAAGCTCGAGTGGGTTGGGAGTTCTTTAAAGATAATTGTATGAATGCGAATGAGTACATGGTCAAGGAGTTTTATAGCAATGTGGCCCACATCTTGAAGGGCACTAAAGTGACCAAAGTGCGAAACAAGAATGTGATATTTACCGGGAAGGCACTAAATGAATACCTGGGGTTCATTGAAGAAGACGAGTCCCTATACAATGAAAAGTTGGCAATGGGCGAGGAGGTTCGTCCATGGTTAGCTTCATATCTGGAAATCCCGGGTACGATTCCAGAGTGGTTTCAAGCAGGGGCCAAAATACTTCGTAGGACCTTTAACTTTGAGGCTAGGGGTGGTTGACTTTTGTGTGTAGTCGGCTTGACCCCACTACCCATGATCAGACTATTCCACTTGCCTGGGTTGTTCTTGTTGCTTCTATTATGGCGGGATACCCTATCAGCATGGGAAATGTGATGTCCCGCGTTATTTCTACAGTGGGGGTTGAGCATGACTGGATCTACCCTTTTCCCAGCACCCTCACTATGTATTTTCGGGACCTGAAGGTGGAGAAGAGATCTTTTGACATCAAGGTCAAACCTGTGGCTCCGTTTTCATGGTATAGTTTGAAGGGGTCGGACAACCCCAAGGACAAAAATTACAAGCCGCCTGCTTCTGCCCCAACCGGCCAGTCTGAAGAGCCGGTTGCGGTAGAGCCCTCCACTGATCCTACCTCCACAGTTGCTGACATGTCTCCCGGACCTTCCACTACTGTCGGTCCCTCTACTTCAGCTGACTCGGGGATTCCATCTTCCTAGGCCCATCCAATCACTGGCCACCAGCTGAGCCAGACACTTTATAGCTTGAACTACTGGATGTCAGCTGCATCATCCAAGTTGTCTACCGTGACTTCTACCATTGCGGCTCAGTCGGCACCGCAGCTAGCACAGATTCCACAGGCCATTGAGGATACATTGAATAAGATCCTGGAGAACCAAGAAAAGATCATCAGTACTCAGGGTGCCTTGGCTAAGGCAGTGGATTCACATGGTAAGGCCCTAAAGGAGCTTGCCCGGGAGCACAAGAAGCTGCGCAAAACACGGGCTTCCAAGGAGTCTTTGAAGGAGCTTAGAGCGGATGTGGACAGACTGAAGGCAGACCAGCTGCCTTTAGACTTGCTATTTGAGGATCCAGCTCTAGCAGCAGCACCAGCAGCAGAGCCACAGCAGGAGCAGACATAGAGGCTTCCAAAGATTAAGAGAAATCTCCCTAGTGCAGATGAGGCGATCATCCAGTTGGCAGACCCACCGGAGGCTTCCTCTAGTTAGCCACAGGATGTTCCTGATATTCAGCCCGTCCAGGTCCAGGCCCCAGCAGCAGCTAAGCAGCAGGAGACCAGGAACTAGTTTGAGGTTCCCGCGCATATAGAGGACCCGGGGACCACTGATGATCCCATGCAGACAAACACGGTTTAGAGAGTTCCTATATCCTTTCTGTATACTTTTTTTGGGTGCTTATTTGTTTAGTTGGCATTGGGGACAATGCCAGGTTTTATTTGAGGGGGTGCGCCCTATTGTTGGATGAATGTATATATTGTTACATTTTATGTCTTTTTGATTTTCATCTTTGGTCTGTATATAATTTTATGTTTAGTTACTTTTATCGCACTTTTTATCTTTCATTTGGTCTGTATATAAAGTTATATTATTGTATATATTCATCCCCCGTTGTATATTCAAATCCCCTATTGTACATATTCATTCTATTTTTTATTTTCATAAAAAAATTCGTTTTTAGCTTCTTAGATAGGCTCGTAGATTTTTATTTTGTTTTTTTGCGCTTTCAATAAGTCTTTGGTTTTCTTAATGCCACGGTTCTTTCCAAAGGTGGAGTATTATGTGAACCGGGTGGCTCTTCTCGATGATGGATGGAGTGACAACCTTCTTAAGGGTTTGAGTCCGTTTTTGTTTTTTTTTATTTTTGGTAGCTCGTAGTTAAGGTTACCTCAAGAAAAGCTTCACTTGGGCCCAACATAGTTGCCTTTGATCCCATGGTCAGAAACAAGTGGTTGTGTTTAGGATGGTGAAAGTCGTGACCTTGAGACTCTTGTGTTGACCAAACAATCATCATGTGGTCTTTCGGGACCATTGTGTGCTCAAATCGTGTGTAAGGTTGTTGCGGGCCCCTGACTCTTATGTCTTTAACAATCCTTGAGCTTGTGTGGTGAGAAATTGAATTGTGAGTCCGAGTTCCGAGCCAATGGTCTAGAACTTGCCCTAAATGTCTGTTGAGGCGAAATTTTAAGTGAAATTTGGCTTGAGAAGTGATTATAGGCTCTCCTTGATCCAAATTATAGTTGAACAATTCCATAGCCCACCAATGATATACTCCCTAGTTAACCCTTTTGAGCCTTAAATTTTTTTCTTTCAAGAATCAATACTATAAGCATATATCCATTCTAAGATATAACCTCTTTTAGCACCCGATATGCCCTTGAGCAATAGCAAAAGTCTAAGTTTGGGGGGAGAGATGAGAGAAGGAACAAAGTGGTAAAAGGTACTAAAGCGAAGAAAAGGAAGGCAATGAAAAAGAAAAGAAAAGAAAAAAGACAAAAAAAAATCCCAATGTGAAAAAGAATAAAAAGGGATTCAAGAAAAATAAAAGAGAAAAAGGTGTGAAAAAAGTTGAAAAAGGAGAAACGCTTTGAAGTGCAATAAAAAGAGTGACATTGCGTCTCTCTAACCCCTTAAAAATAAGTGAGATACTCAAAGAGTCAAGGGAATTGTGCCAAATGAATCAAAAGAAGTGCTTAAGGGAAGATGGAACTCATTTAGAACAAAAACTTTTCCTACCCTGAACCAAAAGCCTTCACATTGACTCCTCAAAAGTCCTATATGATCTTAAGTTGAAGGACGCTTACATTAGTAGATACTTACATGAGGGGCAAGAATATGGTACTTAGAGTCGTACTTGTGACCTTTCCTTGAGAGAGATGAGTGAATTCCCATTAACCTCGGATGGTGTGCTAATACTCTAAAAGGTGAGGTTTGCTTAGGAAGAGTTAAGGATGTGTGAGTTTGGGCTCCACAATGACCAAAGTAATTGAGAAAGCTCTTTGATGTAATGAGTCAACTCTTGATGCTCTTGTTTCACACTTGATCCATAGTTTTTCAAAGTAAAATGTTGTTAATGATTCATTCGTATTGAGGGCAATTGTTAGTCCCAATTGATGCTTGTTAAGGTTACTTTAGGATAGTTGGAAATACTTGGATTTTCCCTTAAGGGGTGGGTCTTATTTTGTTTGCTTGAGGACAAGCAAAGGCTTAAGTTTGGGAAAGTTGATAAGTAGGGATTTTAACGAGTTTCATACTCCTTCTTGCCTATGATTTGATTATAAATTGCTACAAAATAGTCCCAAAAGGCTCATAAGTTGCGCTTGATTACAGGTTTGACCGACAAAGTGACGAAATGTCAAAGATGGGCTCAAAAGGAGTAAAACCTGCTCAAGTATCAAAGACACAGTAAACTGAGAGCAAACAAGCCTAGTGCGGACCGCACAAAGTCGAATGCGGCCGCACTAGGTGATTCAGAGAGAAGGCAAAACCAGGCTTCAGGCAACGCGGCCGCGGTACACATGTCGCAGTCCGCGGTGAAGGCTCTGAGGCCACGCTACCTTTTTGTGCGGTCCACGAAAGGGAGATTCAGAGAGTTGGCAAAAAAATGGGCTTCAGGTAACGCGGCCGCGATACACATTTCGCGGTCAGCGGTGAAGGTTTCGCGGCCGCACTACCTTTTTGTGCGGTCCGCGGAAGAGATATTCAGAGAGATGAAAATGCCAATGCGGTCCGCGATCATGGTTGTATGGACTGCGATAGATGCCTCCACGGCCGCGGTCCATTCTACGCGGTCTGCGGAGCCCAAGTTCAGAGAGCCCAGAATTGAAGTCCAAGAGCCTAGTGCGGCCGCGATCCATTTTATGCGGCCTGCACTGACCCTGTCGGGGTATTTTTGTCCATTTTTTTAGCCTAGTATAAATAGAATATTTTACCATTTTTTAGGTTATCAGATATATTAGAGCTGAGCTGCGCTCGTGGGAACCTCATTTGTAGCCATTTTGGCATCTTAGCTTCAAATTAATGATAGATTTTCTGCATTTACATTAGCATTTAATTAATATTCCTTGTTCTTCATGTATTTCTTTTTTTTCTTCTTCAATCATGAGTAGCTAAACCCATTAGCTAGGGTTGTGGCTCAACCCTATTGTGGATAATTGATGGGTGTTGCCATCTATTGTTAGATTGACTATGGGTGTTTTTTATTTGGGTCAATTTTATGGTTTAATCTATGAATTGGTGGTTACAAACACTGGTTTATGCAAAGTTGACTTGGCTCTTCTTGATAAAGAGAGCCTAAGTCTCTAAAATTGGCCCGGCAAGGAATTGAGATGGACTCAAGAGAATTGATAGTCCCAGTTAACGGGTTAAACCTCGAGAGAGTAATCACCCTACTTGAACCCTAGTTGCTTGATCTAATTTGCCTACCCATTTGGTCTCGAGAAAGTCAATTGGGCAAAATCACTCTCTCTACCGAGAGGTGTGAGAGTGGGTAAAATTGTGCAACGGTTATAGCATAAACCCCAAATTATGTCAATCGAACCTTAGTAACATCTACCCGTCAATTAGTCACCTAAGTAATGTCACGACCCTAATGCCCTTCTTTCCATTAGATACAACTTAGCAATTATCTCGTAGCATAATCTAGTTCCAATTAGTAATTAATAATATTAGTTTGTTAAAGAAAATTCAAGAGATATTTGGAAGTGACATTTGGAACAATTACACAACTCTAATATAGATAGATACTTGACTCCACTACTAACTCCCTGAGGAATTCGATCCCGACCCTCATATCGGGTAAAAGCTATTGCGACCCGCTCTTCCTACATTAAGGTAGCGTTGAGTTGGCAGTGATCAGTCTGTACGAGACCTGACATTTCATAAGTTGTTGGAGTTATTAGCAGATATATGCATAATCCAGGAAAGGAGCATTGGCAAGCTGTAAAGTGGATTGTACGGTATATTCACAATACTGTAGATGTTGGGTTAGTTTTTGAGAAGGAATGCAATCATTCTGTAGTTGGATATTGTGACTCAGATTTTGTGGGTGACCTGGACAAACGAAAATCAACTACTGGTTATGTGTTTACTTATGCAAAGGCATCAGTTAGTTGGAAGTCTACTTTACAGTCAACAGTTGCTTTGTCTACAACAGAGGCAAGGTACATGGCTATTATAGAGGCTGTGAAGGAGGCAATTTGGCTTCAGGAGTTGCTAAAGGAGCTTGGTATTGGACAAAAAAGTATCACAATTTTTTGTGATAGTCAAAGTATCATTCAATTAGCGAAAAACCAAGTTTATCATGTAAGGACGAAACACATTGATGTTCGATATCATTTCATACGAGAAATCATAGAAGAAGGTGGAGTCACAGTGAATAAAATTTATACTACAGAGAATCTTGCTGATATGCTGACAAAAGTGGTGACTGCGGTCAAGTTTCAACATTGTTTGGATTTGATCAACATTGTTGAACACTAAAGATTGAAGATGAAGGCACAACTAAAATTTGTTATTGATAGAAAATTGAAGATGTGCAATTTTGTCAAGGTGGAGATTTGTTGAAGTTGTCAAATATCCCACATCGGTAGCTGACACTTTTGTTTGGGAATTTTTCTCTATAAAAGGAGGCCTAATGTATAGGATTTAGACACACCTCTCATTTGTCTTCTCATCTTCTTAAGGCATTTGTATCTTCTCTCTTTAGTATATTTCACTTGTATTTTGGAGTGGAATAAAATATTGGTTGCGTCCGAGGAAGTAGGCAAAATTGGCTGAACCTCGTAAATTCTGGTGTTCCTTTTATTGTTGTATTATTGTCTTATTTATTATTTAGTAGCTACCATAATTTTTGGTATAGTAGTTGTGACTCATTCACACTATATATATTTGACTTCCACAGCATGTTGAACTTCTTGTGGCACCTTTCTTTGTACTTTTAGATTGACTTTTTTCTCATGCAATCATTACAAGTACCAAATTTTTAAAAATTAAGATTTTATAGGACTTCATCTTCGACAAGTCTTTTTAGAATTTATTTAGGCACGTATCCTAACCATTTGTGTCACAAACTAGATGAAGTTTCAATTCGAAGAGTTCTTTAGATGCCATTATTTGTTAACGCATGTAAGGCCAAAAATATTGAGAGAAATAAAGGAAAGAATAAATACTAATTTTGTACAAATGGTCACAGAAAATACCATTCCCAATCAACAGATTAATTTATATACCTCAAAGTTTTATTTCCAAATTTGACATAATATCCTTGATTACCAAAGCAACCCAAAAAAAAATCCTAATAAGAGATATTATTCAACTCTTGTAACTACGTTTCCTCTCTCGTTTAATGCTCGTATTGTAAGAAATCCCTGTAAAGAATTTAAAGTTATACGTATCAGAAACATCATCAATAAAATTGGTTTTATAACATACATAGGTAATTTGATTACGTAACTTACTTTTCAGACTAATTCTTGAATTTAAGACAATCCTTCTTCAAGTGTCCCTTCTTTTTGCAAAAGAAGCATTTCATATTCCTTTTATCCACACCGTCATGTATAGTAGCATTATTTTCATGATTTGGTGATTTCTTCTCATTTCTTTTTCCATTCTTTGGTCCTTTTTCTTGTTGAACCGATAGTAATCCTTCTCCCTTTAATCGTTTCTCCTCTTGAACACACATTGCAATGAGTTCATCCACGGTCCATTTGTTCATATTTGTTTTATAGCTAATCTTAAAGGAACCAAATTGAGAAGGAAGCGAATTGAGAACAAATTGAACCAAAAAAGATTCCGAAATGGTTATATCCATCGCTTTAAGTTGTTCCGCCATATTAGCCATTTCTATAATATGCTCACGCACACCTCTAGTCCCGTCATATGTCTTAGTAGTTAAAATTTCCATGAGTGTACCTACCGATGCCTTATCGGAAGCCTTGAATTGTTGCTCAATAGATGCCAAGAACTCTCTTGCTTTAGAAGAATTTGGTATTGATTTGCAAATGTTCTTAGCAATCTTACTCTTCATAATCATGAGACTTAAGCGATTAGAGCGTTCCCAAGTAGTATAGACGGCATATTCTTCCAAAGGCTCATCAATTCTGAAACATAAATCCAAATCCAAACATCCCAATGTAATTTCTAGTTGTTCCTTCCATTCATTGAAATTGGAACTATTCAACTCGGGAACGTTGGACATATGACTTGAAAGAGAATCTGGAGTAATAGCTTGAGAAACAAAAGAAAAAAATGTTACAAGTCAATAAATATTGTGACAACCATGTAAAAACCTAATAAATTCACAATATTATCATTTGGTCTAGAGGAAGGGAGCTTTGGATCAACGGTAAAGTTGTTTGTGTGTGACCTATAAATTATGGGTGGAATCAGCCACTAGTGATTGCATCAGGGTAGATTGCCTACATCATACCCTCTTAGGGTGCGGCCTTTCCACAGACCCTGCGTAAACGCGTGATGCTTCGTGCACCGGGCAACCCTTTTGGTCTAGAATATGATTTGTTACAATTAATTTAAAAGTGATATAAACATTGTAGCTCATTTTTGGCAAAAATGCTCAAACAAGTCAAACTTTCAGAAGATGAAACCAACTCAAGACAAGTAGAAATCTCACCTTTATATGAAGATGGCATAATAATAACATTCATTGTTGCATTGTTTGGTGGAAGCTGCAAACTGAGCGGATAAAGTTTCCCATTCAATGGACTCCTAGTACACACAATAATTTCTTCAAGCCCAGTTTCATCCTCCAATCTCTTAGTCAACTCCTCAACAGTATTTCCATCGAAAGTTATGAAAAGTGCCTCCATTTCCTCTTCAATTTCTCCAAATTCATCCGCCATATGATAAAATATGAACCTCCCTTCCCCCAAATTAGGCACCGAAGAATCACTTGACTGCCAAAAGAAGAAGAAAAAAAGAGACAATTGAGCACCAAAAACAAAATAATTATTGAATTCACTAGAGGTGGTAAGTCATGTCATAAGTCAAACTTGGACAAGTTAAAACGGATCAAATGAATAAATCCAACCTACCCAAATTTTGTTGGAAAAATGACATTGTATAGCCGTTGTAAAATTGTATATATATATATACACACATTATGTATGTTATATACAAAAATTATATAAATTTTATACACTTTTTTGACTACCAGATATAAATAATTTCTGACACGGACAAAGTGATAATACCCCAATTTGTTGGGTAAAAATAAGTGTAGTCAAAATGGCAACATGAATCAATCTCCCCTTCTCTTTTTGTTTTGCCTTTTTTGCTGGGGGAGGGGGGGTGAAGCAAGTCAACAAATGGATCATAACTTGATACATATGGATCATAACTTGATACATTTAAACTTGAACATATGACTAAAAATGGGCTGATTTTGTCACCTCTAGAATTGACATTCCAAGGCAAGTATACATAGCTTCACTTCTATTTATGAATTGTCGCATGAAAGAACAATAAGAATCCTTAAACGTCAAGATCAAATGTAGGAAATTTAGTACCTCTTGTGTAGAAAAGCTCGTGGATTTTGAGGAAATATTAGAAGGAGAACTAGATTCAGAAACACATGAATCTTCACGAGGAGCCAATGGTGATAGCAAGTTTTCAACAACCTGAACATCCCAAAGAATCCAATCTTGAGTTACTCTCCTATAAGGAATGTCATGTGTAACAGAGTTTTTCCATGGAAGTAGTCCACCATTTCCCCTCAAGAATTGCCCATATCTTGTCCTTAGCTTCACTTGATTTCCATCTCTAATGGGTTCCCATTCGACAGAAGAATCGAGACGATTTGGTAGAGTTTGCACAACTTTTCGACCAGTTATACCAAGAACAGAAGACTGATTTGATGCTGTAAGATACTTGCCATAACAACTTTTTAAGCGTATAATATTGTTGGTATTTTCGACGAATTCTATTGTCCATTTTGCATTTCTTGAAGCACCGTCGCGATCTTGGGTTACTGATTCTTTATCTTCTAATGCTGTTAAGTACTTGTAATGGTGACTCTGTAGACGAACGGCTTTTGCTTTGTGGAATAGCTCCATTGCTGGTCTTCTAGTTAGAGGACTCTGTCAAACAAAGAAAGACGAGGTTAGTTGTTAACTCATTACATACTGACAGAGCCAAGAAAAGACAAAGAAAACTAGAGCATACCTTAGGTGAGAAACAATGACTTGAATACATCGACATCGGAGACCCCAAATCCAAGGTAGAAAGTTCACCGGAGACCGATGAAAAATTCGAAACCATAGTCAAATAATCCGTTAACGATTCATCTTCCGGCACATCAACAGGCTCCACACTCCACAAAATCCAATTATGTGTAGTAGCACTATAAGGACAATCATGAGTCACTCTATTGGTCCATCGTAGTGGCGCTCCACTTGCACTTAAAAATTTTCCTCCATAACCTCTTAATTTCACTTGAAATCCATATCTTAATGGTTCCCACTCAATTTTTGTGTCCTCCATATTCTCGGGCAAAGTTTGAAGAACCTTTTTTCCTCCTATTAATGAAACATAATACTTATAAAAAAGTAAACTAGAGTATATAATATTTAATAATACAATTTAAACTTTTAGATGACATATCTCATGGTATCAGAGCAAGCAAAACAAATGTTAAAATATTATTGTCATCAAGGAAACAAAAAATAAATATTTCATGTGTATGACTTGCAAAAGAATCAGACCTACACGAAAGGTGCATTCAATTGAACCCTATCGGATAAATGAGATACTCCACCAATGGGCGTGATAAGGCATAATATAAGTAACTATAAGTGCACCTTTCTAAAAGTTTAAACTTTTAAATGAATTAGTTTCATATTTCACATATGGAATTAGAGCGAGCAAAAAATCTTGATTCAAATTCCACGTATGTATGGATCATATAAAAGAATCAGGCTACACTTAAGGACAGGAGGTATGATGAGACATATAACGTAATTAAGTAATTATAAGTGTATTATTCTTAGCAATTTAAATTTTAAATGAAATGGTTGCCACATTTTAACATGGTAAAAGAGTAGGCTAGCGGTCCTGCATGTGTGTTCAAATTTTACCGTCACCTAGAAGCAAAAAATGATATGAAAATAAACAGGCCTATAGACGTGAGCGAAAAGGAGGCATAATGAGATATAATATAATTAAGTAATTTAAAGTGTATACGTTTCGGAACCTGTCATGCTAAGAAGAAATGGCTCGTCGGAAGCCGTGAGGTACATGCCGGAGCTGCTTTTCAGTCGGATAAGGTGACTGTTTCCGGCGACAAGCTCCACCAGCCACCGTGCTTTTCTTGATGAGCCATTTCGGCTTTGTCGGATGTTTTTTTGATCATCATCTGCTACTAAGTATTTGTTTAAATGACTTCTAAATCTAACAGCCTTAGCATCGTAGAATAGTTCCATTAGTTAACTTTGTTAATAATATTGGAATTAAAGTTGAAGGATTTAAGCAAAGGATTGGAGAGATCAAATATTTATACAGGAGAACACAATAATCCTAGTGATGTCACTGTGGTTTTTGTATTGTTGCCAAAGTGATTAAGTAAGAGGGACAAGATTAGGACCATTATAATATTGTACATATATCACGCGTGGCTGATGTCAATATAGTAGACTCTGTGCTCTATAATTTATTCCCATGGGTATGTATATATGCATAGATTAATCAGATATTTAGGAATTGTAAACCATAAGTCATGTCCTTTAATTAAAAGGCCCATTCTTCAATTATAGGTAGATGACTTCAAGTTATTTTTATTGTAATTAGATTAAAGAATAAGAAAAAGAAAAAAGACTATCGATATTTTTAGTTCTTTTTCTTTCTCTATTTCGATTAGTTCCTATTAAATCTGTCGGAAGATGCTTTGTTACCTTTCTTCTTGGTCTATTATCAATCACTTCTTGGACTATTATGTAACGACTCGGTCTGTCCTTTTGAGTGTTGTAATCTCGTTTTCTCATTTACTGCTTATTCTATACTTAATTGTTGTTATGTGACTTGCTAGGGTGTAGTTGGTTTGGTTCCGGAGATGTTTCAGAATGAATCAGGACACTTAGTCCCAGGGTTGGATGCCTAAGTTGGAAGAGTTGACCGGATATTGACTTATGTGTAAATGGCTTCAGAATAGAATTTTGATGGTCTCGATAGCGTCGTATGGTGATTTTGGACTTAGGAGAGTGTCCGAATATTGATTTGGAGGTCCATAGGTGGTTTTGGCTTGAAATGCCGAAAGCTGGAAAATTAGAAGATTGAGAAGTTGAGAAGTTTGACCGAGAGTTGGCTTTGTGGTTGCCGTACTTAGATTTTGGTTACGGAAGTTGGAATAGGTATGGTGTGTCAATTACGACTTGGCTACAAAATTTGAGGTTAATCGGAGTTGATTTGATAGGTGTTAGCATCGATCGTAGAAGTTGGAATTCATTAGTTTTCATTAGGCTTGAATTGGGGTGTGACTCGTATTTTTTATATTATTTTATGTGATTTGAATCTCGACTATGTTCGTAGCGTGTTTTAGGACTTGTTGGTATATTTGGTTGAGGTCCTGGGGGCCTCGGGGGTATTTCGGATGGTTAGCAGATCATTTGGACTTGGGGGGATGAAGGCTGAAGGTTGAAGGCTAGTGATTTCTGGTGTAACCGCATTTGCGGTGAGCTTGGCTGCAGATGCGGAGCCGTGAATACGTCTGAAGGCTCGCAAAAGCGAAGTTGGGACCTCAGAGGAATGTCCGCAGATACGGACAAAGGATCGCAAATGTGGAGGATGAGCTGGGCAGGGAAGTCCGCAGAAGCGGACGTAGGTGCGCAGAAGCATGTCCACAAATACGAAGGAAGGTCCGCAGAAACGGAAGATGACTGGAGGAGCATGATCCGTAGATGCAAAGGTATTTTCGCAAATGCGGATTCGTATCTGCGCATGAATGATCGCAGATGCAAAAGTGGGCTGGAGACTGTGGATCGCATAAGCGATGAGGAATCCTTAAAAGCGGGACGACAGATGTAGTTAAGTGAAGCGCATGTGCGAAAGGCCTTGGGCAAATTATATTCGAAGGGTTTCCGGGATTTTTGTCATTTTGGACTTTGCAAGCTCGAATTAAGCCGATTTTTTAGAGGGGTTTTGAGTGATTTCTTGAGGTAAGCCACTTTTGATCATTTTTATGCAATAATATTGATTACCCATTGAATTTTCCACCTAGTTTATGTATTTTTTAGGTGGAATTTTGGGAGTTTTGGACTAAGGATTGAAGAGTGAAATTTGGGGATTTGAGTGATGATTTATATCGAAATTTGGTAGATTTGGTATGGTTGGACTCGTGGTTGAATGTGTGTTTGGATTTTGTAACTTTTATCGGATTCGAAACGTGGGCGGAGGTTGCCTTTTTAGTTGACTTTTTGATTTTTGATTAATTATTTAACATCTTCTTATGGAATTAATTCGTATAGCTTGTGTTGAGTATATCAACTTGTTTGTGGCTAGATTCGAGGCGTTCGGAGGCCGACTCGCTAGGCAAAGGCTTGCTAGGGGAGTGATTCGATTCGCTTGAGGTAAGTATTTTTTTAAACTCGGTTGAGGCACCAGTTGCCTGAATTGTTGTGATAGTTACGTGCTATTGGGTGCGCATGTGCATGGGGATGAACCTATGTGCGGGCACGGGGGTCATATATTCATGTTCGGGTTGTGATTGGGTTCTTATAAACCTAGAATTAACTGTTAAGCTTAAAACTGTGATATCTCTCATGTAGTAACAGTTTAAGTGATCTAGTTGAGCCATGCCAAGGTTACGCGGAAGTTTAATTCCTGAACAAACTTGATAAATATTTTCAGTGATGAAATTGCCGATTTGAGCTACAATAGCACACTTTGCACATGCTTACACTTTAGCATATTATTTATACCATTCCAGGAGCATGAGAATCTTATTTCATTGATTATATACATGTATACTTGCTTAACTTCTCCTATATGATATGTATGGACTGGAGGCCTGTGATTATGCCGGGTGAATTATGTTATTGGCATGTGAGTTGTCTGTGCAACATGTGAGTTGTTCGTGTGGATACATATATTGATATTATTGGCATGTGAATTATCCGTATAGCACGTAAGTTGTTCGTGCGAGTTCTATTGTTAGCGCGTGAGTTGTTCGTGCAGCTTGTAGAATTTGCATTTCCTTGACCATTTATCTTATTTAATTGTTTCCTTCCTCTATATGCCATGATATTGTCTGAGCAGGGTATTTGAGAAATTGTGCACATGCACACATGGATATTCTTCTCACGAAATTTGATGAGTTGGTTTTAAATATTGTTTTGTGTTGGTTTTATTAAAAAATAAAAGGCAGAACCACACCGGAATAGCTAGTATCATCAATAATTTAAGCTTATATTATCTTGCCTTGTTTACTTACGATACTTATTGAGTTGGTTGTACTCACACTACATTTTGCATCTCGTGTGCAGATCCAGGTATTTTCGGGCACGGTGGTTGCTAATCTCAGAGTTTTTACCCATTCGGAGATTATCGAGGTAGCTGCTTTGGCGTCCGCAGATCTTGAATCTCCTCCTCTATCTTTCGGTTTTACTTATACTGTTCTACCTTCTTAGACAGTATTTCAGACTATGTTATTGTATAGATGCTCATATACTAAGTGGCACCTGGATTTTGGGAAAGTCTGTATTTGAGTCGCAGTTGTTCATATCGGCTATTTATGAGAGTTACTACTGTTAAAATTGCTTCATCTTATTTTTAAATATTAAAATGTCTAGTTTTATTTTGATTGTCGACTTGCCTAGTTCTGTGATAAGTGTCATCACGACATATTAAATTTGGGGTCGTGACATATTATCACCTTATTGTCGATAATCAACTTCCTTCTTGGTCGATGGAGGTTATTTTTCGGTCTCCTTGATCGTTTATCAACCCATGGAAGTCATTTTCTTAATTTCAAACTTTACGGTTCTAATTTCAACCCACGAGGTACTTTCGGTTAACTCTTCTATAATTACTTTGTGGTGAAATTTAGCTTAGAAAATAGTACAAGCAAGTAAAAAAATCTAATTTGTTTTAAAAGTCAAACGTAGATGAATTCAAGTTTTATGCACCGGTACTCTACAATTTTTTGTTACTGTCCTCTTTTTTAGATACCAAGTACCAACTCATGCTTAATGTAATTAATTACTTACAATCATATTTTAAGTGATTTGATTTCAAAATACTTTTACACATCATAGTATATATAAATTTAAACATAAAAGTATTTAAGGATTAAATTATGTAGTTTGCTATTGGTATGAAGATCATGGGTAATGCTTGAGGTCCTCAAAGGGGTGGGAAATGATGGAATGTGAAAAGCAGAAGCCATGGAAAAAGACTAAAATAGAGAGTGAAGACAGACCTTTGAATTCATTGAAAGACGAAATTTTGGAGTGGCTATATATTCTTGTCTGAATCATGTTGTCGAAGGGCAAAAAAATTGGTATAATCATCCACGCCTCCAAAAGGAATTAAAGTCTTTAGAAAAAAAAACAGAAGGAAAGAGAATGTTCTACGTAATACTAATACTAATTTTAATCTAGTAAGAATGTTAATATGGTCGCTTTATCATTATCTATATCTATCTATCTATATCTATATTCTATAGGGGTGGGCATCGGTCGATTCGGTTCGGTTTTGTAGAATTTTGGTTCGGTCAATTCGATTTTTGGTTTGTGATTTTAATAACCAAAATCGAACCATAATAACTTCGGTTCGATTTATTCATGTTCGGTTCGATTTAATCGATTCGATTTTCGGTTTCAAGTCATGACAAAAATAGTACGAAACAACCGAACAATATATTAGTAAAAAAGGAATTTGAGTAAGAAACAATACTAAAGTATATAAATTATGGAGTATCAGCATATCAATGGAAAGCTAATTAGTTAATTAGTCAAAGTACAGGATCCTTCAAAAAATTAAACATCTAGACCATATTATTAAAAAAATGATGAAGCGAGTCCTGTACTTTTCAGTTTTAACGGAAGAAACTTGTATTTATCTCTTAGATATGAACTATATGTATAGACACACACATAAGCACATGCATTTTTCTTTTGGATTTCTCATCGTCAGGCGTAGCTACTTATTGCAGAGGTCCGAAATTTGGTTTTTCGGTTTAAAGAAAAATCGAACTATTAAAACCGACCACCGAATCGGACACCGAATTTTTTAAAATTATAAATCGCAAATTGACCGAATAAACCGAAAACTGAAACCGAATAAATCGAATTTTTCGGTTCAACCGGTTTTTTCGGTTCGGTCGGTATTATGCTCACTCCTAATATTCTATATCTATCTATATCTATATTTATATCTATATCTATATCTATGCATTATAAAAGGACAATGTGGACGTTGCAAATATAACCTGAGTATTTATGCCCAGAGTCGAATCCACAGAGAATTAACATATCAATTACTTTCGTTGGACTTACAAAATTCTTTAGAATCAACTTCCCTAAACGTTGTGAATAACAGTTGATGGTATATTTAATAACTAAGATTGAAAGTCAATAAACAGTTGTAAACTAAATATGCTTAAGTTGTGAACAATAATGAGAAGGTTCTAAGGTAGTGATTTCCCCTATTGATGGAATCCCTTCTGTTTATGTTTCATATAGATTTACCAACACATCTCTATCAATCATGAACACTCTTTTTACCGTGAATCTCTCCCGAGTAATCACGATAATTTACTAGACGCACTCTCCCGAGATACGCTAGCTGGCTTTGTTTATTACAGTTCACTTTAGATTGCACCCAAGACTTCGTTATCCCTAATCCCGCCTTTAAACCCGCAGTTATAGATCCCTCTTATACTTTGGGAGTGATGTTGTTCAACAATTACCTAAATATGCACTCTCTCCCGAGTTATGCACACTAATTAGGCACAGCTAATTGAGGATCCTGTCAATTAACTACAACAAACACGTAGTTGAACAAATAGAGATTAAACTGGCAAACTATATTAACATAATCAAGAAGTTCATCCTTCAATAGGTTCCATCAAAACCCCAGACAAAGAATTTAGCTACTCATGACAATGGGTAAATAAACTATGAAAATATTCATGATCAAAATTGCCAGAAAAATAAAGAGAAGAAGAAAATATGATGTTTTGGGTGATCTCTCACACTTGTTTTTCTTGCCAAAGTACTCTCTAAAACATTACATGTCTCCCTTAGACGAGTTCTATTGTTTAATATAGGGTTTTGGGCTAAAAATCCCGTGTTTTTTTGCACTTCAGTCCCTCAATTTTCCGCTTCCTATCGCGGTTCTACCGCGGTTACGCCAGGACCGGCACCAACTAGCCTCTCAGAATCTGCAATAGCCTTCTGCCGCGGTCCGACCGCGGTTACGCCGGGACCGCGGCAGTCCATCTCCAGTTCTGGTTTTGCTGCCTTCGCGTGGTGCACTTAGCGGATATTGTAGGATTGACCTCTTTTTCTCCGTAATTGATCCCAAAAGTACTCCATAGACTTCTTTTATTGTATATAGCCTGCAAAGCATGAAAAGCACTAATCAGAGCATTTTGTTATCACTTTTTACCATAAAAACTATACAAGAAGGTGGTTCTTTAGGGTCTAATTATAGTCCAATTCACCTATTATCAACACCCCACACTTAAATCTTTGATCGTCCTCGAGCAAGTTGAACCACACTTCTAGGTCTAATCGTTCGATGCATTACCCAGTTTATGTCACACCCGCTATTATGAAAGAACAACCTAAGCAGTGCAACAGCCATACCTCAGATGAAGACTCTAATGTCATGCCACACTCGTGCTTACTCTAGTTATTCTAAACAGAGGTGAAAACTTGCTTTTTCTTCCTGAGTCACATGCCCTCACATCACATTTCTGAGAGAAGTTCCACACACATAAAATCAAGCAACAATGAACTATAGATAGAACGAATCCACTCACTCTCAGCAAAGAACATTCACATGCCACATAGATACACCATAAGCTTGCCCTTAGTGTAATACTCTACTAATTGAGTTGTTCAGTCCAAGATCAAGAGGTCTTTATTTGGTTATAATGTAGGCTAAGGGACGGGTAGGATATATTTGGATATAGTGACTAACCTCCCTAAGCGCTTTTAATACAATCGTTCCCTTTATTTCAGTTTCCATGTTCAACCCAATCATTCTTCCACACTTGTTTCATAGGCTACCCCCACTTTTCTTTAGGTACAACTCACCTCTTTCTTTTTTTTAACAGTCATTGCACCATTCAAGTGTTTTCCTGATTTTCCTTTTCTCACTCCATTACTACCCCACACTTTGACTTTTATATGCTCTTTAACGATTCAAGTGCTTCTAGGAGGTACAGGTTCAAACAGTCAAACTATTCAAACACAGGGATATAGGTTATTGTAAGGTTATCAAAGAACAGGCTTCAGGCTCGAAGGGGTTAACTATGGCAATATTTACATGTGGATTCATAATTATACAGGCTACACAAGGAACTACCTCAATCATCTCTAAGGCCAAACAACTTCTATTTCGCTTTGCAAACACACAGGGCAAGTTCTAGGTATCGCATGCAAGCACAGAATACAAGTATTATCTCACACACACTTGGCATGTAACTCATTCCGAATTAGTTTGTCAACACACTCACGTGAGCGTTCAAGAAAGACAAGGTGTGCAGAATTAAGGCATAAAATTACGAGTCTACAAACGAGCCTAGACGTCGCAACCTTAAGTTCATTTTAGTTATTTGCAGGTGTGTACATTACGGGTTGCATTCTTGCCCTCACTCATCTTAGTCCAATAGAGTCCTAAGGGTCCTAAAAATATTAAAGAAAAATCTACCTAACCCGATTCAAGAAAAGACCTTGGAAAAGAACCGTGGTCAAAAGAAAAATCAAGGAGGAATTACTACACTACCTAAAAAGAAAAAAGAAAATTAAAAAAAATCTAAATGGACTACTTCCCTCAAGAGTACTGTCCAAGTGGTCCGTCCTCAGGAAGAGTCTTCTACATTTATTTATTTTACAACCAATGTATATGTACACTAACAATATACCACTAAAGCAAGTCTCCACCTCACACAAAAAGAATATGGCATGTCCCCATGTCATAACATAAATAAAGTGCAAAAGGGTAAGAAGACATCCCTGAGCATCACTCGGAGTCGGAGACAGTGCTGGGATCCACATGACAAGCCCTTCCCAAAGCACGGAACCAAGCTATCATCCAGCTCTCAGACCTGGCCTGTCGCTGAGACATGGCATCCATACGCACATGCAGGCCATCCACCGAGGAGCGAAGATCTGCCACATGTTCCTCCAAAGAATGCAACATGGGTCGGCTGGACTGTGATCTAGAGAACCCTACCCCAGTATGGGGTCACCGAGAGGATCCGGCTCCATCATAGGATCTCCTGGATGGTGCCATGGGTGCTGGGGCGTCATCCTCATCATCAAGCTCAATGGTTGTGGGTGCATCTCTGCCCACTGTGATATTTGAAGCTCTGAATGCCGCTTTTGCGGGCAAAGTTCCATCTGTAGGATTGGTGGAGACACCATCCAGCAGACACAACCTCGTCACAAGTGAGGGGAAGTAAAACCCCTTAGATAGCAGAGGTGACCGAAGGATCATTTCATCTCCAATAATTCTCGCCACATCAAAGTCTTTCTTCGTGACGAAGCACCACACCAATAGAGCCCGTCATCTGTCGTGTTGCCCGTCGGCAATAACCGGCTGCAAATAATGGTGAACCAGCACTTAGCCTCATGTGTGAACGACTTGGAGTGAAGGGTAATGTTTTCCTGTAGCCAGATTGGTCGACCCCCTGCGCAGATTATCTCAATCATAGTGTCCCAAGTGACCCCTTGGGTGTCGTGGTAATGATCAATGTCACCAGTGAACTGGGGCAGCTGCAAGACCTGGCAAATCTTCAGAATTGAGGCATCTACCACCCTGCCCCGCACAATCACAGACCGGCACAAATGTTCCGGACAGTTCGCGTAGAACTCCCTGACTAATATTGGGTTTGTCGTCTCAGGTTCATTAAACAAGAACTCCATCTTCCTCCGTCTGATTTCCTTATACATGTCTGCTTTTTCTATACGGAGGGCAGCCCTGTCAACAGGAATCTCAGGGATAAAGCTTTTGGTGGCCTTAGCATGAAATGTGTCCTCTGCCTCCTGTGACTAGAACCTGGTGGCATCATATATATTTGGGAAGTGCTTGCCGAGCTCTTTCGCCTTTTTCGAGCCATATTACCTACAGACAATTCAGGGTAATAATCAGATGCATCCTAACATGTGCCAGTCGGATGGGTACTCAGACTTCGCCACCCGATGGCACCAAACAGTTTCCTTTTGTCAATCAATGTCAGTATACCCAATTAGTAAGGTGCCCAAAGTGACAACCTCCACTATTTCCCTCACACCACTATTAATTCTACAATTCCGCCATATAATACCCCACACAATCTCCCACAAGTGAATCATGTCAAATGCTACCACCACCACAAACTAAGAAGGGCATAAAGGGCTCCAAAATTTTACAACACACCCCAATTTTCGGCCATTTAGACCCCTCCACCAAGCTTCACCCGAAAAATTTTGTTTAGGCTTCTAAACATTCTAAAAATCACCCCCAAGATAAGCACAACGAAAACCCAACCATTTAAGCCTCAATCATGGCCAAAAGAAGCAAATAATGGAGAAAAGGAAAGAAAAGAAAGAAAAAAAGAAAACATTTACACTAAAACACTACCTAGGGTTTAATTGAAACTAATTTAGACTACTCATTACACTAAGTTATGGAAAAGAAAGAGAAAAGAATAGAGAAGCTTACCTTGAGGATGAATGGAAGGGATAGGTTGTGGAGAGAGAGATGGAGAAGAAAGGAGGGGCAACAATGGGGGTTTGAGGGATAGGAGATGGTGTGAAAGAGAGAAGAGAAGAGAGAAGGGGATGGGGGTTGCGGGTGGTTTGAAGAAAAGAAGGGTTTGGGGGAATAGTGGGGGGTTAGGTTTATTAAAAGGGGGGAAAAAGGAAAAAATAAATAAATCTGCACTGGCCCGTGCTGGTCTGCCGCGGTCCTACCGCGGTTACGCTGGGACCGCGGTAGACCTCTTTCAGAGGGGGTATTTGACCGCGGTCCTACCGCGGTTACGCTGGGACCGCGGTAGACTTCTTTCAGAGGAGGTACTTGACCGCGGTTACGCTGGAACCGCGGTCTGGGCGTGTTCCTGCTACTTTTTTTTTCATGAAGTTATGCATTACACTTACAACATATTCGTGGGTTGCCTCCCACGCAGCGCCTGATTTAACGTCGCGGCACGACGCAGATGAGCGCATTTAAGGCTCGCTCGACCTCTGTGGTTCAGTCAGGTGTAGCTCAGACACTTCCTTTGGTTCGCTCATGCCCACATATAGTTTTAATCTCTGCCCATTGACTCTAAATGTACGAGAGTCTTTCTCTGTGGCGTTCTCGATAGCACCTGAAGGGAAAACTTCGACCACTCTAAATGGTCCAGACCATCGTGACCTGAGTTTACCCGGAAATAGCCTTAATCATGAGTTATAAAGCAACACCATATCTCCAGGATTGAAATTTCGCTCCACAATGTTCTTGTCGTGCAACCTCTTCATTCTTTCCTTGTACAACCTTGTGCTCTCAAAAGCAAGATGTCTAAACTCGTCGAGCTCATGCAATTCTGTGATTCTCGTTGTGCCCGCAGCCTCGATGTCTAGATTCAGCTGTTTCAGTGCCCACCACGCTCTATGTTCAGTTCCATTGGCAAATGGCAGGCCTTCCTGAGCACCAGCTTATATGGTGACATACCAATCGGTGTTTTAAAAGCAGTTCTATAGGCCCAGAGTGCATCATCTAACTTTTTCTCCCAATCAGTTCTTGTGGCGTTCACAGTCTTGGTTAGCACACTCTTTATCTCTCTGTTGGACACTTCAACCTGCCCACTAGTTTGCGGGTGATAAGGGATAGCCACCTTGTGGCGTACATCATACTTTGCAAGCAACTTCTCGAAAGCTCTATTACAGAAGTGAGTGTCTCCGTTACTAATAATAGCTCTTGGTGTCCCAAATCTGGTGAATATGTTCTTCTTCAAAAACCCCACCACCACTCTTGCATCATTAGTGGGCAACGCTGCAGCTTCTACCCATTTGGACACGTAATCCACAGCAACAAGTATGTACTTATTGCCATAGGAGCTGACAAAGGGACCCATGAAGTCAATCTCCCAGACATCAAACACTTCCACCTCTTGAATTGGGTTCATGGGCATCCCATGGTGACGGGAAATGTTCCCGGTCCGCTGACATTCATTGCAGCCCTTCACCCATTGGTGCGCATCTTTAAACACTATTGGCCAAAAGAATCCGGCCTCAAGCACTTTCGCAGCTGTCTTGACCCCTCCAAAATGTCCTCCATAAGCCGATGCGTGACAAGCCTGCAAAACAAAAGATTGTTCTATCTCGTGGACACACCTCCGGATCATATTGTCAACACAAATTCTAAACAGGTAAGGCTCATCCCAATAATACATGCGGCAGTCACGATAAAACTTTTTCTTTTGTACAGATGAAAGGTCATAGGGAACTATACCGTAGGCCAGGTAATTTGCAAAGTCTGCATACCATGTCGCTTCTTCAAGATTAGTAGCGAGCAGCTACTCTTCTGGAAAGGTTTCCAGAATATTTTCAACCTCAACTGCATTTTCAGCTCCCTCAAGTCGTCATAGATGATCATCGACTTGGTTCTCTGTGCCCTTACAGTCACGAATTTCAAGGTCGAATTCTTGAAGCAGCAACACCCAACGAATCAGGCGCGACTTAGACTCCTTCTTCTCAATCAAGTACCTGAGAGCTGCATGATCAGTGTATACAATTACCTTAGAACCAATCAGATATAATCTGAACTTGTCGAAAGCAAACACCACAGCCAACATCTCCTTCTCAGTCACAGTATAGTTCAGCTGGGCTCCACTCAGCATTCTACTAGCATAGTAGATTGGATGCATCAGCTTGTCCTTCCACTATCCCAGCACTGCCCCCACTGCGTAGTCACTGGCATCACACATGAGTTTGAATGGTTGCTCCCAGTTGGGGGCAAAAATGATAGGTGTTGTGACCAGTCTCTTTTTCAGCTCCTCGAATGCTACCCTGCAATCATCAGAAAACAAGAAAGGGTGATCTTTTTCTAACAACTTACAGAGATGGTTGGTAATTTTTGAGAAGTCTTTTATGAATCTCCGGTAGAAACTGGCATGCCCAAGGAAGCTTATGATTACTTTGACTGAAGTTGGAGGAGGTAGCTTTGCTATTACATCCACTTTAGCACGATCCACCTCAATTTCTTTGCTTGACACCCGGTGCCCCAAGACTATGCCTTCTTGTACTATGAAGTGGCACTTCACCCAGTTCAGAACCAAGTTAGTCTCGATACACCGTTTCAGCATACGCGTCAAATTTATCAGGCACTCATCAAATGAATTCCCCACCACTGAGAAGTCATCCATGAACACCTCCATTATGTCCTCTACCATGTCAGTGAATATGGCCATCATGCATTGTTGGAATGTGGCGGGTGTGTTGCATAGGCCAAATGGCATCCTCCGAAAGGCATAAATGGCATAAGGGAAAGTGAAAGAGGTCTTCTCTCTGTCCTCCGGTGCAATGGAGATATGGTTATATCCTGAGTACCCGTCCAGAAAACAGAAGTGTGACCTCCCTGCCAGTCTGTCTAACATCTGATCAATGAAGGGAAGTGGGAAGTGGTCTTTCCGGGTGGCTAGATTTAACTTTCTATAATCCATGCAAATTCTCCAGCCCGTGACTGTTCTTGTAGAGATCAATTCATTGTTATCATTCTTAACTACCTTCATGCCACCCTTTTTAGGTACACATTGAACTGGGCTAACCCAGCTGCTGTTAGAGATTGGGAAGATAATTCCCGTGTCTAACCACTTTATTACTTCCTTCTTCACCACTTCCTTCATATTAGGGTTTAGCCTTCTTTGGTGTTCCCTGGAAGGTTTGTGTCCCTCTTCCAGTAGAATTTTGTGCATACAGCAGGCGGGGCTGATCCCCTTTATGTCTGCCATGGTCCACCTAGTGGCAGTCTTGCACTCCTTAAGTACTTGCAAGAGTTGTTGCGCCTGCACATCTAACAAACTAGATGAGATAATAACAGGTAATGTGGAGTTAGGTCCAAGGAATTCATACCTGAGATGGTTGGGCAATGGCTTTAACTCCAGCTTTGGTGGTTCTTCGATAGATGGCTTGGCTGGAGGAGTCTCTCGATTTTCCAAGTGCAAGGGCTCAAATTCTAGAGTTCTATCCCATAACTCTCTACCCTCTAATGCCAACACCCATTCCACCAGTTCCTCTCCATTCACCTCATCCAAATTCATTAAACATGCAACAAGGGGGTCCTCAATGGCTAGCACCTCATCATCAGTCTCTACGATTACATCCACAACATCAATAAGAGAACAATTGGCGAATTCACTTGGTCGCCTCATAGATTTATGCACATTGAATGTTATCTCCTCATCATTCAATCTTATCTTGAGCTCCCCGGTTTCACATTCAATGAGATCTCTCCCTGTGGCCAAGAATGGTCTTCCTAAAATTATGGGAATTTCTTCATCCACTCTGCAGTCTAAGATCACAAAATCTGCAGGGAACACAAATTTCCCTACCTGAATTAGCACATCATCCAGTATACCAGAGGGTTGTTTCACTGTCCTGTCAGCCAGCTGTAACAACATAGAGGTGGGTCTAGCTCTTCCAACGCCCAGCCTCTTGTAAATCGCCAGGGGCATAAGATTGATGCTGGCCCCTAGATCACACAGTGCTTTAGCAAAAGCAAAATTACCAATAGTGCATGGAATTGTAAAGCTCCCTGGGTTAGACAGCTTTTTTGCAATTGGTCTAGTCACCACTGTACTACATGTCTGAGTAAGAGTAACTGTGGCCAAGTCTTGGAAATAAAACTTTCGGGACATCAAGTCCTTCATCATTTTTGCATACCCAGGCATCTCCTTCAAAGCTTCAATCAATGGTATGTTTACCTGGATTTGTTTCAGCATTTCGAAGAACTTCTTGTATTGTTCCTCCTTTTGGTACTTAGCCAGCCTCTGAGGGAAAGGTGCAAGAGGTCTCTTCTTCCCAATCAACTGGGATTGATCCTTATCAGCTGCTACATCAACTACTAGTTCCTGGACTATCTCAGCTTTTTTCTCGGTCGCATTCTAAATGCTATTTTCTTCCTGGGCAGGCTGGACTGGCACCTCCGTCAGTTTCGTTGACTCATCCAGCTCAATGGGCACTGGTATAAGTGTCTCAACTTGTCTAGTTTCTCGAGCCCTCTCTTGATCTACATCCAGATCTCTGCCATTACGTAGACTTACCGCCATCAGCTGCTTTGGGCCTTGATCTTTTGGATTTATCTGGGTGTCTGCAGGTAGTGTCCCATGAGGACGATTGTTCAGAGACATAGAAATTTGGCTCACCTGCACTTTAATATTCTTGATTGTTCCATCATGTGCATCCACTCTCTCATTAATCTTTGCATTAGACCCAATAACCTAATGCATCATTGCCTCGAGTCTAGCAAACCCATCTTCCTGCCTTCCACCATGCTGCTGCTGAGGAGGGTGATACCCCTGCTGTTAATTCAGATTATTATATCCATGTGACCTTGGGTAAGGTGCCATATTGTTAGGGGGTCTCATACCTCTCATGTTTCCATTGTTGAACTGTGGATGGATTGGCCTGTATTGCTGATTTTGTTGGCCCCAATTCTGACCACCCTGTCTCTGGCCTCCATAATTAGACACATAATTCATGTCTTCAGGGTAGCGGTGATGATCATGTTCTGCATTCCATTGGTTATCGATTGGCTGACTAATGCAAGATGCACACAAGCCCCCATTGGTAGTATCTACGATATGTACCTACTGCTTCTGCCCTGACTCTTCCACCTTTTTGGTGAGTATACTCATCTGTGTCAATAAGGTGGCCATATTTTCAGCCATAGAGTTGGATGGATCTAAGGGCACTGAGTGAACCACTGGAGTGATAGGTGCATTCATGGTTGTCCATCCCGAATTTTGTGCCATCTTGTCAAGCAGACTCTGGCCTTCTTTCCATGTTTTGCTCAAAAATGCTCCACCAGCTGAAGCATACAATGTTCTTCACGCTATCTGACAATCCCATGTAAAACCACTGCCCCAACATCAGATCTGGAATACCATGGTGCGGGCATATAACCAGCATCCCTTTAAAGCGCTCCCATGTTTCATGCAGTGTCTCCATTGGTCTCTGTTTAAAACTCAAAATTTCATCAATTTGTTGAGCAGTATTATTGGGTGGGTGGAACTTGCTATGGAATTGCCTGACTAACTCATCCCAAGTTGTTATAGAATTTATGGGAAGTGAGTTTAGCCAAGTCTGGGCAGTTCCTGTCACTGAGAATGGAATCAATAACAGCTTGATTGCTTCAGGAGTTATGTTGGGTTGCCTTTGGGTTTTGCAGATAGAGAGGAAGTTCCTCAAGTGCTGCTGAGGATCTTCGACTTGCGACCCCGAAAATAGTCCCTTGTTCTACAACAAGTGCAGCATGTTATTCGTAATTTGGAATGACTCAGCCTGTATCTGCGGCACTACAATGGCTATGGACAGATTTTCAGCTGTGGGTTGTGCCCAGTCATAGAGAGCAGCCTCTGGCACTATTGGTACCGCTGGGTTTTCCTCGTGATCCCCCATGACTGCTTCGAATTGTGCAGTTGTTGGTTGTTGTTTGTTTTTCCGATTAGCCCGATTCAAGGCCTTGAAAACTTTCTCGGGATCTGATAATGCTTCAAATACTTCACCAGATCTCGATGAGTTTCTAGGCATGCACCTGTGCAACCAAGTCAACAAACGTTAAAATTTCAATGTAAAAATTGGGTATTGAGAAAAAATGACTACAATAAGAATTTTGTACTTCTTTCAATTGTAATTGATAACACCGTTAATTCCCCGGCAACGGCGCCAAAATTTGATCACGCCCAACTATGCCTTATAAAAGGACAATGCGGACGTTGCAAATATAACCTGAGTATTTATGCCCAGAGTCGAATCCACAGAGAATTAACCTATCAATTACTTTTGTTGGACTTACTAAATTCTTTAGAATCAATTTCCCCAAACGTTGTGAATAACAGTTGATGGTATATTTAATAACTAAGATTGAAAGTCAATAAACAGTTGTAAACTAAATATGCTTAAGTTGTGAACAATTAATGAGAAGGTTCTAAGGTAGTGATTTCCCCTATTGATGGAATCCCTTCTGTTTATGTTTCATATAGATTTACCAACACATCTCTATCAATCATGAATACTCTTTTTACCGTGAATCTCTCCCGAGTAATCACGATAATTTACTAAACGCACTCTCCCGAGATACGCTAGTTGGCTTTGTTTATTACAGTTCACTTTAGATTGCACTCAAGACTTCGTTATCCCTAATCCCGCCTTTAAACCCGCAGTTATAGATCCCTCTTATACTTTGGGAGTGATGTTGTTCAACAATTACCTAAATATGCACTCTCTCCCGAGTTATGCACACTAATTAGGCACAGCTAATTGAGGATCATGTCAATTAACTACAACAAACACGTAGTTGAACAAATAGAGATTAAACTGGCAAACTATATTAACATAATCAAGAAGTTCATCTTTCAATAGGTTCCATCAAAAACCCTAGACAAAGGATTTATCTACTCATGACAATGGGTAAATAAACTATGAAAATATTCATGATCAAAATTGCCAGAAAAATAAAGAGAAGAAGAAAATATGATGTTTTGGGTGATCTCTCACACTTGTTTTCTTGCCAAAGTACTCTATAAAACATTACAAGCCTCCCTTCGACGAGTTCTATTGTTTAATATGGGGTTTTGGGCTAAAAATTCCGTATTTTTTTTGCACTTCAGTCCCTCAATTTTCCGCTTCCTATCGCGGTCTTACCGCGGTTAGGCCAGGACCGCGTCCAACTAGCCTCTCAGAATCCGCAACAGCCTTCTGCCGCGGTCCGATCGTGGTTACGCCGGGACCGCGGCAGTCCATCTCCAGTTCTGGTTTTGCTGCCTTCGCGTGGTGCACTTAGCGGATATTGTAGGATTGGCCTCTTTTTCTCCGTAATTGATCCCAAAAGTACTCCATAGACTTGTTTTATTGTATATAGCCTGCAAAGCATGAAAAGCACTAATCAGAGCATTTTGTTATCACTTTTTACCATAAAACCTATACAAGAAGGTGATTCTTTAGGGCCTAATTATAGTCCAATTCACCTATTATCATATAACTTGCGATGCCAGTCTTTGATTGTGTAAAATTTCTATAATTAATATTTATGCATTTGAAAGCTTATTATTTTTTTTATGCGTATTATATTCGACATAAAATATTCGTGCAACGCACGAGCATAGAGACTAGTTATTATAATAGTACGAACATAATGTCGGTTTACTAAAATAATCTTATAATATTAAGCATAATAACTCACAATAAAAGGATATAATCAAAATTCTAGACATTTGTAATCCTATTAGTTTTAGGACATAATACTACAAGTTAGGAATCCTACATGCTTACCTTTAGGAATCCTATCAGTATAATTAATTTAGAGCATAGACCTATAACACTACATGTTAGCATGTAAACCTAATACCTTTATGAACACAATAGGTTTCCCATTAGTATAATTACTTTCGGGATAGAGACATATTTTTAGTCATATAATCCTATTACTTTTAGGATATACTTCTTAAAAATTTCTATTACTAATTTAATTTGAAAACGTATTATAATGTGCTATTACTAATTTAATTTGAGAATGTATTATATTGCCCGAATATATTTAGAAAAAGGAGAGCCTATATTATTGTAAAAGCACGAATACAATATTGATAGACCAAAATAGTCCTAAAATATTAAATAGAAGAACTTATAGAGAAAGAACATAACTAAAATAATACATTTTTTTGGATTACAAGACCTTCTATGTTAATTTTTAAATATTTAATACGTTATAATTAATAAATTTTATCTATTAAATTCTTATTAAAAATATGTAGGAAGGTTTAATAAAATTAATTTCATAAGAATCCTCCATATTGACAGTACATTACCACTCCATAATATCCAATACTAAGAGAAAATAAAAGTAATATTAAATGGACTGCATAAACCGTCGAACTTAAGAAAAAAATCCCTATTATATATTTTTATATTATATTTAAACTGTTTTCCTACTCAAATAATATATTTTTAATTAATTTTTCGTGTAATATTGAAAAATACATCAAATTATTAAACAACTAAGAAAATATTTAAAAATATAGATGGTATATAGAAGTTTTGACAATAACTTCTTACATGCAAAAATTATTACACTGGTCAATGTGCTTCTAAGTATATTTTTATCCTCGAATTCAACTTTTGTCTTCCGAAACTAAAGAATATCCTTTTAAATTTGTGTGAAAATAATTTTCAGTATGTTTGTGTTTTGTAATTATAATAAATAAAGCACAAGGACAAACATTCTAAATACTGGACTATTTTTATCGCAATATATGTTTTCTTGCACGAACAACTGTATATTGCACTTTAAAGAAGAATATCAATATCGACAACAAGAGTTCCGGTTATGGCAAAGCAATCAAAGCATTAGAAGGAAACATACACACAAAAAATCATCTACAAAGAAGTGTTCGGTAAGATACCATCAAATTTAAATACTTTTAAATTACAATATGTAATTATCTAACTAACATGACTAAATTGATCATTTGTGTAAGTTCTGATGATGTCCTTTTATTTTGAGTTCACGTATTATACTAATGTAATAATATTTTTTGGTTTTCAGATGATTAAAATGGTTAAACCATCACGTGCCATTATTAACGTGCAACGTACGTCCATAGATACAAGTAGTATATATACGTACATACACACTGGCGCGCACGGACATAAAATCATTTGGTCAGAATATATATTGATATTATTTGTTTAGAATTTGTTAATCTGATTAATTAAGATTTTCAGCGCGAAGAGGGAAGCGTTCACTATCAGATGTTTCTCTCCATTTTTAAAGTTCGAACTTGAAATCTATATATATATTAAAGCAAGAAAGTTATCATATATTGTTCACATTATGGTTAAGCCAAGTGGCAAGCTAATAAATGTCCATAGTATATGGTAACTTTATTCTATATTTGACTATTTTAGTTTTTTTTTATATATATACGGAATTTAAATTAAAAGATAATTTTGAATTTATAGATAAAGTTCTAAAATTCGAATTTAAATTAAAAATAAAACAAGAAAGTTACCATATATAATTGACATTATGGTTAAGTCAAGTGGCAAGCTAATAAATGTCAATAGTATATGGTAACTTTATTCTATATTTGACTATTTTAGTTAAATACAAATATAATTTTGAGTTTATAGATAAAGTTCTAAAATTCGAATTTAAATTAAAACTAAAATTTATCTTTTTTTATCATGTTATCATACTTAATTCGGTTAATGATCATATGCAATCATGTTAGTAACATGTTATCATACTTAATTCGGTTAATGATCATATGCAATCATGTTAGGAAATTTTGTTATTTTTTATAATTATTTAAATATTACTTCGCCTCTAGCAACAAAAAAAAAACTACTCCATATAACTATAAAACTTTTTCACATTTAAAATCCTTTAAGTATAGTTCTTTGAAACATTATAGCTAGATTTGAATAAAATGAAATTCTTTTAAAATAAATGCAATATATAGGGTACACGTTTATATTTATCTAAATAACATAAAAGAATTTACAAAACCAAATAAAAGTTTACTTACATATAGAATAAAGTAAACATACATGCTGGAGAAAGAAACATCACAAAATCAGTCCATATTAAAAAAAAGTTATTTCTTTTTTCTTCTTGAAGAATATTTGTTTGAAGAGTCAATTTGCATAAATGGATATCAAACAAATAACAAAACTTTAGCTATTAAATTGCTATCATTAATTTCAATTTAGCATATTCAAGGAATTGAAGGGTATAAGCTGAAACCCCTTCATTTAGCTGTAGTCAAGCCGGTATTGCAAGGGTATAATATTTTTTTCGTTGAAGAATATTAGTTTTGAATCATTAGATTATGTGAAAGGTTTTTCTTTTTTCAAACTCAACAAGAGAGAAATCGATTTCTAATTGATAGTTTCTAGAGCGACTTTTAAGTGTAACAAAGAGTATATATAAAGAAAACATTAGTATGACGTGAATTTTTTTTTTTAAAATGTAAAATAATTATTTCGAAAAAACTCTTTACTTTTTTTAATTCAAAGATAATAAAAATATAGGATATTTTTAAACATTAGTAGAGAGTTTTAAAATTATTATAATAGAAGTTATATCATGGATAAACTCAAAAAATCGAAATCTTATGGAATATGTACATAATATCTGGCCATATTTATTGTTTACTTTTTATAGCTAATATAAATAGATGATATACCGACAACACACGATTATACACATATTATATATGGATTATATATAAATTACACATCATTCAATTTTTTAATTTAAGTGGTCGGGTGAGCACCTATTTAGGCTAATTAGATAAAGCCAAAAGAAAAATCTGAAAGAATTTCAACTAAAGACTAAAAATATAATTAAAGTTCATATGTAGACAATTTTATTAAAACTAATCCTTTTATAGTGAAATAAATTAATTTTTTTAACAAAAGAAATAATAACATAAAAAATAATATAAAAAAATAAATATTAAAAAAATGTTAGAAAGATCTAAAAACAAGAAATAAAAGATGACAACAAATTTCTTCTTATGTTTCATCTTTGTTGAGTATAAAAAATTTGAAAGTTAATCTCATCGATTTTAAATATTTTTTTTTAACTCAAATACATAGATTATAAGATAAGGATATCTTAGAATATTTTTTTTAATTTACATTATGTACATTATTACTAACAAACTGATATGATTTTCAAATTTGAATTGGAATGCAATTTGAGTAGTTTGCATTGAGGTTAAGCCAAGTATGGTGTCGAAAAGTAAACTACTTGATAATTTTAAGATAATATATGCAATATTTTATAATAATAATCAACTAATTTAACATTTAATGATTCAAAAAACAAACTTTTTTTTGTATATATAGGGTATTAAAATTCAAATTCTAGGGCTAGAGATATCGATAAACTTAAAGTGGAATCATACTTAAATAAATCTGGACAAGGAGTCATTTAAATTTTTAGATAGCCGATTAAAATAAATTTTAAATTAAGGATAATATCTTCACTTGCATCCTTATAAAGATAATCGTTATTATAAAATATATAAAGTTTTAGAAATTGAAATTTCGAAATAGAAATATTTTTTGAAAGATTAAATCATACCAAATAAGAGTTCAAGTCGTAGTATAAGAGTCACGTCGTAATCAAAGAACCGCTTATATCGTGTCAGCCTTTGTGTTTTGCCATAAATATGAGTTATCATTTCACTTTGTAACTATTTTTAGGTTCCAATGACACCTATGAGAATAGTGCAAAAATAAAATTATCACTACGAGAATTGAGAAAATGTTAGTCTTTTTTCATATAGTGTTTTTTTAATTAATATCTGACGATTATCTATAATTATTTAGAAGGTTTAAATGTTAAGGTTATTTACATATAATTCAAATAACTCAGATATTTAATATGGTTAATATCATATATCAAAATGGAGTAAAAAAAATTCACTAGCTAAAGAATTTTTATATTTTTAGATAGCCAACTAAAATGAGTTTTGAATTAAGAATAATGCTTTCAATTATATCATTATAAAAATAATTATTATTGAAAAATAATATTTTAGAAACTGAAATTTTAAGAAAGAAATATTTTTTTAAAGATATCAACGCACCAAATAAGAGTACAAGTAGTAGTAAAAGAGTTAAGTCTTATCCAAAAAGTCATTCATTTTCTCAACATTTGATTGTTTTGTCATAAATATGGGTTATTATTTTGCTTCCTCACTATTTTTAGGATCCAATGACACTGGCACGAATGATATCAAAAAAGAAAAATAAAAGAAATTGTTAATTTTTTTCATGTGGTTAATACATAATAATTATCTATATTTATTGAAAAAGTGTAAATTTTAAGATTATTTACATACAATCCAAATAACTTAAATATTTGACATGATTAGTGTTCGCGCATCCGCGCGGGTACTAATACTAGTTACTGATTAAGAGTGAACGAATGACATCCATTCCACCGGAGGTGGATGTAAGGTAAATACCCGGGTTCAGTTGAACCCATAACTTTCGACGTGAAATATAAATTTATGCGTAAAAATTTACTAAAGTTGGAACAAATAGTAGATCTGAACCCATATCTTTAAAAATATAATGGGTTCAATACTAAAAACTAGGGATGTACATAGTTCGGGTTGGTTCGGATTTTGCAATTACCAAATCAAACAAATTGTGTAGGGTTATTAAATCTAAAGACCAAACCATACCAATAAAAATCGGGTTTTTCAATCTCGATTTTTTTGGGTTATTCGGGGGTTTTCGGATTTTTTTTTCCGGTAAAATCTTTGTAGCACAAAATATATAATTTGTGCTCAAAATATTTCGTTAATCCTATTAAGATACAATTACATAAGGTATTTTCAAAGAAAATAATACAAAATATGAGATGTGTCATGGAATTATCCTAAAATATTCAACAATAAAGACAATAAAATTATGTAATATAATTATTGTTAATTTAAAAGCCATAATAAAAACAAACATAATCTAAAAGTACTAAGTCATGCTAAAATAAGTAGACTAATAAGGGAGTATTAATTACATGACTAAATGCTGAAGAAAAAATAAAAATAGGTTATGCATTTTTATCTAAATTATTGCAAAACAAAAAAAAATAGATATTCAATACATTATGGTTCGTAGTATTGAATTGAATGTCGTTTGTTAGCATTAGTATTGATTTGATTTTAGTTTGGGCTTTTGTTAACATTATTTAAGTTATTAATATTAATGGCTATAAAACTTATTGGAACATTCAAAAGTTCTAAGTCCAACCTTGAAATAATATCTTAAAAGATAAAATTATGAAAAATTTTTAAGAAATATTTTTAAATTACATCACAATAAGTATATTTATATATTAAATATATCTAAAATTTCTATATATGTAATGTCGGGTTGGTTTGGTTTCGGTTTGACTTTCTTTAGTTAAACCAAACCAAACCACTTATGGTCGGGTTTTGTTTTCCAACACCAAACCATAGTCGGGTTTTTTTTCTCGGTTTGACTCGGATTATCGGGTTGGTGCGATTTGTTGGTTTTCGTTGTTTATCCCTACTAAAAACCTTAAAATTGAACCCATAGACTTTCAATACTGGATCCGCTTCTACATTCCGCCTAAAGGTGTTTAACGGGCTAACCGGGCCGGGACGGGCCTCCATTTTTTGGACTCGTACGGGTTACGGTCCGGACCGGTTCCGGGTTGGTCCTTAACGGGTTTAATGGGTTCGGGTTCATCCGGTTAAAAACTGAACCGTACGGGTTACAAGTTGAGGGGGGCGGGCCGGATTTAGTGTAATTTTAATTTATTTTTTTTGGAATTTTGTATAAATATTGTAAGTTATGTTAATACAAAGTACTAACATAAAGAATACAAAGAAGATGGGAAAAAATTGCACTTATTGCAAGTGCTACTTTTATTTCTTAATTCAAAGTTTCAAACTTACAAATTGAAAGGTATACATTTTTTTCAACAAGTAAAATAGTAAATTCAAAAGGTTTGCATTGCCTTAGTAAGTTCATCATAATCAATATGAACTGATTGACCTTCTTCTGGAGTGTTAAATTCAAATGAGTTATCATGTGTTAATATATCTCCAAGTTCCTCGTCTTCTAGGCTATCAACATCTTCACGTCCTTGATTTCTTTGTTCCGATCTAATCCAATCTCTGAAACATACTAAAACTTCTAAAGCATTGCTCTCCAATGAGTGGCGGGTATCTCCAAGTTGTTGTTTTGCTTGGCTAAATGTACTCTCTGATGCAACAGTAGAAATTGGCACATTCAGCACATCCCGAGCCATAGCGAAAAGAAAAGGAAATTGCTTTCCATTCTCATGCCACCATCCCAACGGTGAAAATTCCTTTGTACGAGGCTCTTTTTGCTTCTGCAAGTAGAATTGAAGTTCATCAATGTTCCTGCTACTGGTTTGAGTTTTAGAAAATGTAGAAAAAATATTAAAACTATCAAGGCCTTCTTCATCATCCACAGTAGCAGAAGTGGTACAGTGCATAGTGGGATTAACATTGCTTACATTAAGAGCAGCATCATCAATTACATTTGCATAATAATTATATAATTGTTGTAAATATTCATTTAGCTTGTTCATACAAGTATATAAATCTGGGATTTCAGTTGGTCCAATCTCCATATAAGTGTATAAAGCATTCATTAATTGGTGAAAATCAGACATCTTAATAGAAGGATTTAAAACAACATCAATTAAGTAAATCGGAAGAATTGGAAAGAAATATTTTTTGAATTTTGCTTGCATTTTTTCAACAACATCCCTATATTTTTCTTTCTTCTTAAATTCAAAGAGTAGAAAAGAAATTTCAGCTATATGTACTAAAGCCATAGTAACAGTAGGGTAATATGCTCCAGAAAACTCAACAGTAGCTGTATAAAATTTATGTAAAAATTTAACAACATCATTAATGACCTCCCAAGTACCACTTGTTAACATACGGTTTGGATCAGTACAATGCGCATTAGCAACTTCAGTTATTGGGAATCTATATTTGTAGCAACATTTTAAAAATATATATGTATAATTCCATCTAGTAACAATTTCGTCTGGCATGAATCTGGGTTTAAGGTTATACTGGACACACTTATTCTTAAATTCCTTTATTTTAGATTGTCTTTTATTTCCTTGAATAACACCAACTGCTCTTCTAACATGAGTAATCTTAGTTGAAAATAAATCAAGGCCACTTTTAACAATTAAATTATAAATATGACATGCACACCTAACATGAAAAATTTCAGCAAGAGGTGGTTGCAAATGCAATTTTAATATTGAAATTGCGGCATTATTGTTAGAAGCATTATCAAAAGACATACACAATACTTTTTGTTTTAGATTATAAAATTCAACAATTTCACAAATAGTACTACTTATAAACGCAGCAGTATGACTCTGATCTTCATCATATCTAAAAGCGATAATACGTTTTTGCATACAAGTAGCATCATATATCCAATGACATGTAATTGTCAAATAATTATTTCCATTAACAGCATGGCCAATATCAGAAGTTAGACAAACTCTACAAGAAAGGTGGCTAAACAAATAATGTATGTATGTTTGATATTGTTCATAAAGTCTAAAGACATCAGCTCTACAAGTACTTCTAGGGATACCTTAAAATAAAGGATTGCAAATCCTTTGAATATACATAATAAGATATGATGAAGAAGGAAAAGAAAAGGTAGACAACCCAAAGCAATCATTTTTGCTAACTCCTCACGATCCTTTATTTTATAATATTTCACTAGACCTCCAGTAGTAGGTTAAAGAGTTGTTTGATTTCCATCACCATCAGCGCCCCATTCTATGGGATGCTCAGTTCTCATATGTCTACTAAGCGTCCCAGTCCCCCCTAAATTTCCTTCAGTCAAATGTTTAAAATCACTTTTACAAAGTTTGCATTTAACTCTATCAGTACCTTCTATTATTTTAAAAAAATTCCAAACCTTACTTCTTTTTATACGATTAGTAGTCGGAGCCACAGGTGGTCTACTTCTAGTGCCACGACCACCACCTCTTGTAGCAACCCCAACACTACCAACTCCATCACTAGTAGGTGTAGCTGGTATCTTATCTTCCATTCCTATTTCATTATCTTCTATTCCAAAATCTCCCTGTAATTGTTCATAATCTATATCTAAATTATCATTAGGCGATGATTCGGAAACATAAAGAGTTGGCGGGAGTGCACCGAATTCGACAATAAATTGAGCACTTGATTAGGCAATCCCGATGTTACCACGAACAAACGTCAAGCAAGTATTTCAATTTTGAACTTCAATTGTTCCAAGTTAAAACTTCAAATTCCGAAAGGACAAAACACGATAAATTAAATTCAAGAAAAGAGAGCCAAATAAAATTAGATTGAAGACTTGAAGTCTTGCAAATTGGAGAATGAGAGAATGAGAGAAATTGAGATTGAGAAATGAGTATTGAGTGAAGAAATGAAGAAGAGGGAGGGTATTTATAGTTTTAAAGAAGGTTAGTTTTGTAAATTGAAAAACGGTTAAAAATTAAAAAAAAAATAGGCTATTTGTGCAATATTTCCGTTGGCCAACGGACCAAAACATGGTCTGACCGTTGCCAACGGCCTGTGGGCCCACCAGTTCGAAAAATTAAAAAAAAATAGCCGTTTGAACCGGGCTAGTTAACCCGGTAAGAGGTACTATTCACTCTACCGGGTTCAACCAGCTCCGGTTACCCGTTTGAGCCAACTAAACAGAGCCAACCCCCCTACCTAGTCTAGCCCAACCCCTTATTACCGGTCCGGACCGATTCCGGGTTCTACCGGTCTGGGCTAGTCCGGAACCAGTCCAACCCAGCCCGTTTAACACCTTTAATTCCGCCACGCCTCACGTGGTGCTTTAGCTTCAATTTTTTGGTATTTTCAACGTTATTCGTACATTATATGGTACATCAGAAGGGAGAAAAAAATGTAGGAAGGATTACATAAAGTCAAAGCTTAATGTGAAACGAGCCATGATTAGTGCTTCTTTGGCTTTCTTTTATTTTGTATAAAATTGGCATCATAATTCTGATCTTGCTTTCTTCTCCAGCCATCTGTTATTGTGGGAATTAAGTATGTTGTATGAAACTGACATCATATATGTGGCATTCTTTCTTATAAATAAAGCCATATAGAATGTCTCAATGTTGAGAGGTGATATATATATTTGGAGTCTAGGGACAGCCGCGTGATTCATGAATTTGGAATATAGTTTTTTGGCGATCCATCCAAAGAATAATCTTTTAGTTTTGAATAAAATAATTAATAGTGATTTTTTATTTAATTATAAATATCATTTTAGACATTCAATTTGAAAATAAAGCTTCATTTGAATGAAGTTCAATCTTTACTAGCTATCTCAGAATTTGACCTTTCCATAGTCATAAAGAAAATTTACCTGTCTAACATTAAGGATATGTTTTAAAAGTCACATATATGAAGATTTTAGTGCAATTATAAATAATTACTTAGTTTAACATGTTTGTCTAGCTAAACAATAGGTTAAGCGCCTTGTAGTTTATTCATCACATCTAGAATAAAAGACATCAAATTGTAATTAAATATAAAAATGTATTAACTCTACCCCACAGAGTGGTTTTATATATTTTTTTATGTATAATTAGGCTGGAATAGAAAACATTTTTTATTTCTTAATTAGCCCACAAGTATTAAAAATTTGTTAGTGCCATCGTGAAAGTAAAAACATCGAATATTGGTGCGTTAAAAATTTTTGTCCACGGGTAGATTTTAGTGACACATTGATAAATGTTCAATTTTAATACATAACTTATAAACATGGATCTTGATGCGGCTATATAATTGTGAAACAAAAGCATGATTACTATCCACATGTTTGCATATATTTGAAAATGCATATGAAATTCCTGAGTTGAAATACGCCTAAAAAGGACAAGGTTCTTTTGTATGGACCTTGAGTCTGAACCTAGCTTGCGTCCACGTCAACTTACCTTCTAATCTATATAGGACATTTATTTATACATAGTTTATGTTTGTGTAGGCATGCAAATTTTATTGAATATAAATTCAATAGAATTATTTGGATCATTTTAAATATATAGTCCAAATAAATATTATGGGCTAATATAATTAAATTAATTATATAAGTCCAATAAATATTGACTACGCTAGCCCATTTAGTTGGGCTACAGACGATGAGCCTACTTTATTAAGCCCAAGATGTCATCTTCCTAGAGGCTCAGTTTGGTGCCACGTGTCAAATGACGTAGCACGCCAAGTCAAACAGAAGAGGCAATAGGATTACGCCACGTCAAATTGACAAGGCATGTCCAGTCACACTAAAAGGCCAATGAAATCGCGCCACGTATGCAAGTGACATGTTCTGGCCAATCAAATGCGGCCATGTCACACTTCAATTTGATTGGTCGGAAAGAGTTTGTTCTTATCACAACTCTTCCCTTCCACAACTATAAATAGGGGTCTTCATAACTCAGAAAAGACACCAGAAGTTATAACAAGAAGCAAGAAAGAGCTCGTGGATCAAACGCTGCAAATTCCTCCACAAGTTTCAAGCTTCAAGTTCAATTTCAAGAAATCAAGTTCAAGCTCAAGAACGAAGAACAAATCAAGTTCAAGCTCAAGAACGAAGAACAAATTAAGTTCAAGCTCAAGAACGAATCAAGATCAAGTTCAAGCAATCAAGCTCAAGAACAAGATCATTGTTCGTGGAAACAAATATAGATTCAAGATCAAGCTCAAAGGCCCTTGAATTTATTTACTATTGAAAAGAAGAATCAGAGGATTCATAGAGATTGTAACACTCAAATATTTGAAATAAAATACTACGATTGTTGCGATATTTTCAGTCTTGATTTTATTTTCTCGACGCAATTTATTGTCTACAAATTCTGGCACGCCTAATGGGACAATCTCTACCTCTTATCTCAACTTTTCATTCACCAAATACCAACAACATTGAAATGGCTTCAAAGAAAATCAACTCCGGTTCAACTTTCACCAAGGTTGCTAACTCCAGGTTCTATGCTGATGTGGAAAGCATCCTCGATGTTACCTTTGGAAGCTTTGGACCAATTACGAGGAGAAAAGCAACCTCTTTAGGACAACAAACACCCCAAGTGCCATCCACGTCAACCCCTGTTTTCGGATCTTCATCCTCAAAAGGAGCAAGATCTTCCACAAACGCATCTGAAGGTGGAAACGATGTTGCTGAAAAGATCAAGAAAACTCTTGCTCTACTTGACCTCTCCGGATCCAAGCACTCTGCTATGAAGGAATATGATGATGCTTCAAGTGATGGATCCTCCCCACTTACACTACATAGAATAAGCCAATCAAGGATCAATCTGTGCGAAAATCCATGCTACTCTCCGTCGTCCACGACAATCATGCAAGCTATGGTGACAAATACTTCATCCGTAGAGGAGCAGTTGGCAAACTTGATGGAAGCAATCACTGGCTTGACCAAATGCATGCAAAATCAAGAGGCTAGAATTGATAAGCTAACAGACAGGGTGGGAATCTTGATGGAAGAAGAATCCACCCATGCACCCGGCAAGCTCCCAGAAGTTCTAGAGAGTGACTCTCCTCCAAGACAAGCAGCATCCACTAAGGCTATCCTTGTCTCATCTGAAGGGATGATTCCAATCGACCAACTGAAGAAGTTCATCGAAGGAACCATTAAGAACAAATATGAAGTTGTTGCCAAATCTTCCCTTACATATGCAAAGCCGTACACTGCAAGGGTCGATATGTTGAAGATGCCTGCTGGCTATCAACCTCCGAAGTTTCAACAGTTTGATGGTAAAGGTAATCCAAAGCAACATATTGCGCACTTCGTGGAGACGTGCAACAATGCTAGGACTTATGGAGATTACCTCATCAAGCAGTTTGTCCGCTCGCTAAAAGGAAACGTTTTTGACTGGTACATGGACCTCGAGGCTAGATCTATCGACAGTTGGGATCAACTAGAGCAAGAGTTCCTCAATCGCTTTTATAGTACGAGACGTACTGTGAGTATGATAGAACTTACAAATAATCGTCAACGAAAGGGGGAACTAGTTATCGACTTTATCAATCGATGGAAGAATTCAAGCCTCAACTGCAAAGACGGGCATAGTGAAGCTTCGGGCATAGAGATGTGCATCCAAGGCATGCATTGGGGATTGCGCTACATCTTGCAAGGTATCAAGCCTGGCACATTTGAAGAACTTGCAAATCGTGCCCATGACATGGAATTGAGCATGGCCTCCGCTGGAAATGAAAGGTTGCCCATCTATGAACCTCGCAAAGTGAATGACAAGAAAAAGTCAGGAAATGGGAAAGTTCGTACCCAAGTCTGAAAGCAAAGAGGCTATAAATATCAATACGTCACTTGTGAAGTTCACGACGAAGGAGAGCAAGAAGAAGAGTATGAAATCCAATTCGTTTCAAGATAAGCCAAGTGGGAAGCTGACTCTAAAAGAAATGCAAGATAAAGAGTACCCATTCCTGGATTCTGATGTTCCAGCCATTTTTGAAGAACTCCTCGAGTTAAATCTCATCGAGCTTCCGGATATGAAGTTGGGAAAACAAATGACCCAAACTACTGCAAATATCACCGATTTGTAAGCCACCCTCTAGAGAAGTGCTTTGTCTTCAAGGATAAAGTCATGGACTTGGCTCGCACAAAGAAGATCGTGCTTGAAGATGAGAAAGCAAGCGCAAACCAAGTCTCTATCACCTTTGGCTCATTCAGTCCGGATGAATTATGTGATTTTAAAGAAAGTAAAAATGAAGAATTACTGGAGAGCCACAAAGCTGAAGTCAACCAACCTGATGATGATGAAGGTTGGACGTTGGTGACTCGTCGTAGGCGCCACAAAAGGAGCCCACAAAAAGAATCAGTGGAACAACCAACAAGGAAGATGATGGTAAAAAGACCAATAAAAAAGAATCCAGTTAGGCATTTGAAGAAAGCAAAAGTGGAGATGCACCACCGTCAAAAGCCACGAAATCCATTGACCATGGAGGAGTTTTTACCAAGTTGGTTTCGCACGAAGATTTCCCATGAGGGCATTGATGCCTCTTGTTGCCATGCTGACAAAGGGGAAGAAAAGAGTGATGACCTACCATTGGCACCATCTTCGAAAAAGCCCATCGAGTCCACTCCTCAAGAAGTTAATGCTTGTGAGGAAAAGGTCACGTTCACAAATGACGATTTTTTGCTAGGTGACACTCCTCATAACCGCCCATTGTACCTGGTTGGCTATATGTGCGATGAAAGGGTAAATCGGATTTTGGTTGATGGAGGATCCTCAGTGAACACTTTGCCAATCCATACTGTGAAAGAACTTGGTATTCCCATGAACGAACTCTCAGAAAGTCGTATGATGATCCAAGGATTCAACCAAGGGGGGCAAAGAGCCATAGGCGCGATCAGGCTGGGAATCACTATTGAAGATATGCAATCAAGTGCATGGCTGCATGTGATCTACGCGAAGACTTCATACAATGTTTTGTTTGGGAGGCCTTGGATTCATGAGAATAAAGTTGTTCCATCTACCGACCATCAATGTTTAAAATACTACGAGGGTGAAGTCGAGAAGACGATAGTTGTTGATGATGATCCATTCACCGAGGCTGAGTCACACTTTGCCGATGCAAAGTTCTACTTGAAGAACCGCATTATGAAGGAGTTGAAAGTTGATGATTGTACGAAAAGCAAGATTGACGAACCCATAACTGAAAGAGCTGATGTGACTATTGGTAAAGCCAAAACTGTTACTGAGGAGGTACCCGCCAACGTGAGTAAATCTCATAAAGTGGGTATTGCGTCTTATGGAAAGAAAGTAAGTCCCGCGCTCCAATATGTCCCTAAAAGGAAGAAAGACGAGGGTGGATCACATAATCTCCAAACCAAGACGCTAAGGGAGTTAACTCTTCCGGTAAAACGAATTGAGGCAGTAAAGTTGTCCTCAAAGCCGCTTGCAGGGTTTGTAGCCCAAAATCGTTTGCAGAATGTGGCACTCCCTACAAAGCGAACAGATGAAGGTTTCGATCCTAACGCTTACAAGCTATTTGCAAAAGCTGGATACAATCCCAACGAGCTGTCAAAGTTAGGGAAGCTCCCATCAGAAGCTGCAACGAGGCAACCACGTGAAGGTCTGGGATACAAGCAACTGTCACCAATGCGCATCTCAATAAGAAGGGCGAGTAGCAATTATATCAGTGTAGAAGACGAATCTGCCGCTTCTAACAGGCCTTCTGTCTTTGATCGGCTTGGAAAATCAACTATGAGAACTTCTGTATTTTAGATATTGGGTCCATTAAAGAAGGGGAATAAGTTCCAGAGAAATCATCGAAATACAAGAACACCCGCTTCACCTAAAATTTAGGAGATCTCTAAGGATTTCCAAAGTTTGGTTCCTTCCAGAATGAGGCGACAAACAAAACTGGTGGTTTCATGTGAAGAAGTACTGAAGGTAAAGCCATATACTGTGGTCTACACTAAGGAACGTGACGAAGATGAAGAAAGTGTAGGTTCTTCGTATTATGTCACTGTACAAGGCGAGAATGGTGTTTCGTCTTCGATGGAAGAAAATGCGGAATTGGAGGATGTTTCATCGTGTTATCACATAGCCTTCAATGATGGGGACCCTCAAGAAGATGAAGATGCGAAAGATGCTCCACCTGAACTTGAAGAAGGAGTGAAGACGACAATTGATGCCTTAAAAGAAGTTAGCCTTGGCACCGATGAGGAACCAAGATCCACCTACCTAAGTGCTTTACTAGAAGTTGATGAAGAGAGCACTTATATTGAGTTACTCAAAGAATTCAGGGATGTTTTTGCTTGGAGTTACAAAGAGATGTCTGGCTTGGACCCGAAAGTAGCAGTCCATCACCTTGTAGTCAGAAATAGTGCTCGCCCTGTTAAACAAGCTCAAAGGCGTTTTAGGCCAGACTTGGTTCCCCTGATTAAAACTGAAGTTAACAAACTCATTAAAGCTGAATTTATTCGGGAAGTTAAATACCCAACATGGGTTTTAAGTATTGTCCATGTAAGGAAGAAGAATGGCCAGATTCAAGTATGTGTTGACTTTAGGGATCTCAATAATGCATGTATGTCCCAAAGATGAATTCCCGCTTCCTATTTCAGAGCTGATGATCGATGCTACTACTGGTTACGAGGCAATGTCTTTCATGGACAGTTCGTCGGGCTATAACCAAATTCGCATGGCACCAAAAGATGAAGAGCTTACTGCATTTCGCACCCCCAAGGGTATTTATTGTTAATGCCTTTTGACTTGAAGAATGCTGGTGCTACTTACCAAAGGGCTATGCAGAATATTTTCGACGATCTTCTCCACAAGAATGTCGAATGCTATGTTGACGACTTGGTGGTGAAATCAAGAGAGAAGAGCGACCACATGAAAGACTTGAGGATGGTATTTGAATTGCTCCGGAGGTACCAACTTAGGATGAATCCGTTGAAATGTGCCTTTGGAGTTACTTCTGGAAAGTTCCTTGGTTTCATTGTCCTCCATCGAGGGATCGAAATAGATCAAGCCAAAGTGGATGCCATTTTGAAAATGCCTGAGCCTCGAGATATCCATGAATTGAAAAGTCTGCAAGGAAAGCTAGCATACCTTAGAAGATTCATATCAAACCTGGCTAAGAGGTGCCAACCATTTAGTCACCTCGTGAAGAAAGAAGAAAGGCGTTCCTTTCAAGTGGGATCAAGCTTGTAGCAATGCCTTCGAAAGTATCAAAACCTACTTGATGAAGCCTCCAGTTTTAGCAGCTCCTATACCAGGAAAGCCATTGATACTATACATTGTAGCGCAGGAAAGGTCTGTTGGAGCACTGTTGGCCCAAGAAAATAGTGAGGGGAAAGAAAACTCTCTTTACTACTTGAGCAGGATGATGACACCTAACACGTTGAACTATTCGCCAATTGAAAAGTTATGTTTGGCGCTAGTCTTCTCAATTCAAAAGTTGAAACACTACTTTCAAGCTCATGTTGTCCGTCTTGTTTCTAAAGCAAATCCCATCAAGTTCGTGATGTCAAAATCTATTCTTAGTGATCGACTAGCGAGATGGTACCTCCAATTTCAACAATTCGAGATTTTGTACATCCCTTAAAAGGCTGTAAAAGGACAAGCATTGGTAGACTTCTTGGCAGATCATCCTATACCTGATGACTGAGAGCTAACTGATGAACTACCTGATGAAGACGCAATGGTCGTTGAAGTTCAACCTCCATGGAAGATGTACTTTGATGGTGCTGCGTATCGTGGGGTAGCCGGGGCTGGCATAGTATTTTTCACTCCTCAAGGTGAAGTCTTGCCCTACTCCTTCACCTTGACACAACTCTGTTCCAACAATGTTGCTGAATATCAAGCATTAATACTTGGGTTTTAAATGACTGTTGATATGAAACAATTGCAATTGCAAGTCTTTGGTGACTCCCAGTTAGTGGTCAATCAGCTTTTGGGTAGTTACGAGGTCAAGAAACCTGAACTACGCCCATATCATGATTACGCAAAAAAGTTGATGGGGTGGCTCAGCGATGTGACTATTCAATATGTACCAAGGAAAGAAAATAGAAGGCTGATGCTTTAGCTGCTCTAGCTTCATCATTAGCCCTGCCTGACCAAGCGCAAGTTACCATCTGCCAAAAATGGGTAGTACCGCCGCCAAATGAGGTCGAAGGTGAAGAAAACGAACTCAAGCATCTTGTTGTTGTTTCTGAAGTTGAGAAAGAAGAATGGCGATAACCCATTATCGACTACTTATGCTATGGGATACTTCTAGAAAATCCGAGGAGAAGGACTGAAATCCGTCGTCGTGCACCTCAATAACGATACTCTATACAGAAGGTCGTTCGAGGGAGTACTCTTGCGATTCCTAGGAGAAGAAGAAGCTCTCCAAGCTTTGCAAGAGGCACATTCTGGGGTATGTGGGTCACACAAGTCCGGACCAAAGCTCCACTTCCATATAAAAAGGATGGGATATTATTGGCCAACGATGGTAAAAGATTGCTTGGACTACGCTCGAAGATGCAAGGCTTGTCAATTCCATGCGAATTTTATTCATCAACCTCCTGAAATGTTGCACCCGACTGTTGCATCCTGGCCATTTGACGCTTGGGGATTGGATGTTGTTGGACCACTGCCAAAGTCCTCTGGTGGGAACCTATACATCTTGGCTGCAACTGACTACTTCTCAAAATGGGCTGAAGTTGTTGCTCTTAAGGAAGTAAAAAAGGAAAATGTTACAAGTTTCATCCGAGTAAACATTATTTATCGCTTTGGCATTCCTCGTTACATAATAACGGATAATGGAAAGCCATTCAATAATAGGTTGATGAACAGGATTTGTGATCTCTTTGGCTTCAAGCAACGTAACTCTTCGATGTACAATGCTGCCCCCAATGGTCTAGCTGAGGCATTCAACAAGACTCTATGCAACTTGTTAAAGAAAGTTGTCTCCAAATCCAAACGAGATTGGAATGATCGTATGGAAGAAGATCTATGGGCATATAGAACGACTCATCGCACGCTGATACAAGCGACTCCTTCTTCACTCGTTTATGGAGTCAAAGCCGTCTTGCCACTTGAGCGTCAAATACCTTCGTTACGACTGGCTATTTAAGAAGGGATCACTGATGAAGAAAATGCTCGACTTCGATTAGCAGAGTTGGAAGCTCTTGATGAAAAGAGATTGGAAGCTCAACAGAGTCTTGAATGTTATCAAGCTCGATTGTCTCGCGCCTTCAATAAAAGAGTTCGTCCGAGATCCTTTCAAGTAGGAGATCAAGTCCTTGCCCTACGAAGACCCATAAGTACTTCCCATAAACCTGTAGGGAAGTTCACTTCAAAATGGGATGGGCCATATGTCGTACAAGAAGCTTATTCAAGTGGGGCTTACAAGCTGGTTGATGCAGATGGTATGAGAATCGGCCCTATCAACGGCAAGTTTTTGAAGAAGTATTATCCATGAAGTTGCAAGTCATAATGCTCATCGACGTACGAGCCTAAACTGCAAGTCATGACGCTCCTCGACGTACGAGCCTAAACTGCAAGTCATGATGCTCCTCGACACACGAGCCTAAACTGCATGTTGCTACACTCCTAGCCCGCAAGAGTATAAACTGTGTACGGCCCAAAAAAAAAGTCCGCTAGGTTAAAAATGTCGAAAGAGGTGGCCTAGGCAAAAGTTAGGACATAAAAAAAAGAGTCCGCTAGGTTGAAAACTTCGAAAGAGGCGGTCTAGGCAAAAGTTAGGACATAAAAAAAATCACCCAGTCTGAACTACGGAATGACTTGATCCTTTTCACCGAGGTACGTAGGCAACTTAGAGTTTCATTCTAAGTTCAGTCGCACAAGTTCAAAAGATACATATTGCCCCAATTGTTGTCCGAGTGAAGTATGGAGGAATGCAAAATCAAGCTGAAATGTCATCCTCTTGTGGAACTTTGATCCCATTTGATTTAAAAGGGGCAACCCTCCATGGTAAATTGATATCTTCAAGTTCGTCGGTACTCAAGTTGAAGTCCCCAAGTTGAAATCTTCAACTCCGTCGGTCTTCAAGTTGAAGTCTTCAAATTCGCCGATCTTCAAGTTGAAATATTTAGGCCCTCAAGTTGAAGTCTTCAAGTCTGTCAGTCTTCAAGTTGCAGTCTTCAAATTCGCCGGTCTTAAAGTTGAAATATTTAACCCCCCAAGTTGAAGTCTTCAAGTTCGTCGGTCTTCAAGTTGAAGTCTTCAAGTTCGTCGGTCTTCAAGTTGAAGTCTTCAAATTCGCCGATCTTAAAGTTGAATTATTTAAGCCCTCTGAATCTTCGAGTTGAAGTCTGCATAGTCCGTCAAATCTTCAAAGTTTTTCAAGTGTTCAAGTCGATGTCGTCTTCAAGTTGAAGCTTTATAACTTTCCAATCTTAAGGTGGACATATAAGTCCCTTTGCATCTTAAGTTGGCCTCTTCGTGAGTTTGTCCTTAAAAAGGAACTATAACTCTCCAATCTTAAGGTGGACATATAAGTCCCTTTGCACCTTAAGTAGGCCTCTTCGTGGGTTTGTCCTTAAAAGGAACTATAACTTTCCAATCTTAAGGTGGACATATGAGTCCCTTTGCACCTTAAGTTGGCTTTGCCGATAGTTTGGGCCACATTGAGAGTAATCTCTCCGGTTGTCCGGCCACTTTGAGAGTAATCTCTCCAAGAATTGGGCCACATTGAGAGTAATCTCTCCAAAAATGGGGCCACTTTGAGAGTAATTTCTCCAAGAATTGGGCCACATTGAGAGTAATCTCTCCAAAAATGGGGTCATTTTGAGAGTAATCTCTCCAAGAATTGGGCCACATTGAGAGTAATCTCTCCAAGAATCGGGCCACTTTGAGAATAATCTCTCCAAGAATCGGGCCACATTGAGAGTAATCTCTCCAAGAATCGGGCCATTTTGAGAGTAATCTCTCCAAGAATTGGGCCACATTGAGTAATCTCTCCAATAATCGGGCCATTTTGAGAGTAATCTCTCCAAGAATCGGGCCATTTTGAGAGTAATCTTTCCGGTAGTCGGGCCATGAGAGTAATCTCTCCGATATTCGGGCAAGGATGAATACTCATCCCCTCACACCCCAAGATTGTCTTCTTCATGCGTGGATCATCTTGTTAAACAAAAACACATCCTTCTCGCTTGAACTACCAAAAAAAAGGACAACAAAACAAGAAAAGAAGAAATTACTTTCGCGTTGATGCTTCCGAGTCCACAAAACTAGACTCAAAATGGCTTGCGAAAATTACAAATTAATACTTAACAAATGCGAGTACAGGGGATTTATATAGATTTGGAGAGAAGGCGTTAATAAGTCATGGTCGATGTGGGACGTTGCGACAATATGACTTCGAAAAGGACTCAGGATAGTTGAAAGGCAGCTATGATAATTAATGTTACCTACATGGAGGCAGTAACATTCTTTGGAAAAGAATCATATCATCTCCCAAAAGAATTTGGATTCGGATGACATCAAGGGATAAGAGAATGCCAAGTTGAATTCTTGCCAAATAAGGATTTAAAGGCGCAAAAAAAAGAAAAAAAAAAAAAAAAAAAACGTTGGCAGTATTCCACGTTAAAAGTTTCATGCAAACATAATTTCATTACGTAAGTTCCAAACTTGCTTGGCTACTGCGGCTTCATAAAATCAAAGCTACAAACTTGTTAGCATGCTCAAAGTCATAACAAGGAAGAAAATATCAATTTCTTTTTAATAAAAAGGAGGGTGGTTATTTTGCAGTTACTTCAAGTCTAACCTTTGAGATTTGATAAGTCTACACCTCGATAAACCTACAAAGGGGGCATTTGTAGGCATGCAAATTTTATTGAATATAAATTCAATAGAATTATTTGGACCATTTTAAATATATAGTCCAAATAAATATTATGGGCTAATATAATTGAATTAATTATACAAGTCCAATACATATGGGTAAAATAAATAAGTCTTAATCCATTGGGCTAACCCATTTAATTGGGCTAAAGTAATGAGCCCACTTTATTAAGTTCAAGATGTCATCTTCCTAGAGGTCCAGTTTGGTGCCACGTGTCAAATGACGTGGCATGCCAAGTCAAACGGAAGAGCCAATGGGATTACGCCACGTGTTAAAATGACAAGGCATGTCCAGTCACGCTAAAAGGCCAATGAAACCGCGTCACGTGTGCAAGTGACATGTTCTGACCAATCAAATGCAGCCATGTCACACTTCAATTTGATTGGTCGGAAAGAGTTTGTTCTTATCACAACTCTTCCATTCCACAACTATAAATAGGGGTCTTCATAAATCAGAAAAGACACCAGAAGTTATAACAAGAAGCAAGAAAGAGCTCGTGGATCAAACGCTGCAAATTCCTCCACAAGTTTCAAGCTTCAAGTTCAGTTTCAAGAAATCAAGTTCAAGCTCAAGAATGAAGAACAAATCAAGTTCAAGCTCAAGAACAAATTAAGTTCAAGCTCAAAAACGAATCAAGATCAAGTTCAAGCAATCAAACTCAAGAACAAGATCATCGTTCGTGGAAACAAATATAGATTCAAGATCAAGCTCAAAGGCCTTTGAATTTATTTACTATTGAAAAGAAGAATCAAAGGATTCATAGAAATTATAACACTCAAATATTCAAAATAAAATACTACGATTGTTATAATATTTTCGATCTTGATTTTATTTTTATTGTCTACCGTTCGTACCAACTTTTTATCATATAGTAAAAGATACTCAGCTAGTTGTGTGCACTATTGCTTTTATGAGCTGTGGTTGTTGAGCCTAGAGTATGACACCAGTCAATGTTAGGTAAAATGCTTTTTCCAGCCTTTATTTCTCCGTTAGAATAAAACAAAAAGTACGACTTCCATGCCTCTTTCAATAGAAAAATGGAGAAAGTGATGCACCTCGTTCTCAATAATGCTCAAATTAATAATAATTTACAACAAACTGTAGTTGCTAAAGACCACAACAACAAAAGGAACTTCTTGCCACAAAAATCAGTTCAAGAAATCTCTTTCGGAACAAATGATAAGCCGGTACACAAAGCATTCCGTATTAACGAAGGGTCCGGGAAGTACGATATAGATAGACTAACCTAATGCAAGCATTAGTGACTACTTCGACAGCTCAAACACGTTGCTCCAAGGCTCCTCTTCAGGAAATGGAACAAAAGATCCAAGCACTTCTCTTCAACCACCAGATCTCCTTCATTTTCATTTTCATTATTCCGTGCAATAGTATGCGATTAACATCCAATGATCCAAAGCAGCTAGTCTAGTAACTATCATCTCTGTCTCTTTCTCAGACTCAAAACCTTATATACAAATGCTTTATAAACAAGGGAAAGACATAAGACTACATTCATCTCATTGATGCAAAAATCCAGCCACATCCATCTACTGCATCAGTCCATGTAGCCCTCTCGGAGTTGGCCTACAATGGCATTCTTGGTTTTTCAGAATCTCTTGCCTCTGATACACCGAGCAAGGGTTAAAATGTTAGCAAGAACACCAATGAGAATGTAATCAGCTGACTATACAGAATCAAAATAAATAGATGGCCAAAGACGGATTCAACTAGTAACTTGTACAGGCACTATAAAAGATTGAACTAAAGAGTGAAAACAGAAGTGCCCCCAGACAACCTAATGAGCTTTCTTTAGGTTGAGTTAATTAACCCGACAGGTTCGCCTAGATGCCTAGTGAAGAACGAGCTGATGGGAAAGCCACTTGACTGTAAGGAGAGGAGCTCCAGCCACTTTAATTCTGTCGTGTAGCCCTGCAGATAATTCGAATACCGAACATCCTTCCATCCCTCATTCAATCTGATCTACTAGCTCTAAGACCGACTCAATGGGAGGAATCAGAAGAAGCTACACAGGGGTTTTCACGGGCCTATTCATATGGTACCTAAGGTAATTCTATGATACCCGTGAGGCTTCGACACCAGTAAAATTAGCTTCACAAGGGTATTGGATTCAAGTTGAAGGTATATGAACTTAAACATAGCCGTACGAGCAAAAAGACTCCTAAAGGATGATATTGTTGTTAATAACAATAGAATTTAACTTATATACACTGACAGTGTAACTACTTTTTACAATATTAGTTGGCCACATAACACGAGCAATACTCTCAAAGTAAGCTTTGACAACATCAATTAACAGCCCAACACTGATATAACAGATTGAGCTTATCACAAGTTTTGTTGTAAATTCCTTAATTGTCTAGGTGACATTGGTTTGAAGGAAATCAAGGGCTGAAATGCTGATGCTTTTACTCAAGAACAAAGGCATAGATGACTGGTCAATGAACTATTAGTAAAAAAAAAAAAAGAAGGGAGCCCGGTGCACTAAGCTCTGACTCTGCGCAAGGTTCGGGGAAGGGCTGGACCACAAGGATCTATTGTACGCAGTCTTACTCTGCATCTTTGCAAGAGGTTGTTTCCCACAACAATGTTTTTCATTTGGCTACAGACTCCATGTAAAAGAACCTCTATGAACATTATAGATTATTCTGAACCAAAAACAAAATCATGAACCTAAAAATTCAAACATCCACGAAATTAAGCCAATTCAAGACAAGTAAAAGTCTCACCTTTATATGAAGATGGCATAATAATAACATTCATAGTTGCATTGTTGGGAGGAAGCTGCAAACGAAGAGGATAAAGATTCCCATTTAAAGGACTCCGAGTACACACAGTAATTCCCTCAAGCCCCGTTTCCTCCGTCAATCTCTTCGTTAGCTCCTCAACACTATTTCCCTTGAAAGCTATGCTAAGTCCCTCCATTCCGTCTTCAATTTCACCAAATTCATCCGCAATATGATAATATATAAGCCTTCCATCTCCCAATTTAGGCGGCGAACAAACCAAAGAATCACTTGACTGCAAAAAGAAAAAGAAAAAAAGAAGAAGTTAAGTACCATAACTTAGAAATCATTGAATTCACATCCCAGATTAACAAGTTTGCCCGACACCTATACTTGTAGACTGTAACATGTAGCCTGAAAGTAAAGTAAGCTGACTAGAACATTACCACCATAAAAGCTAAAAAGGGTCAACAATACTCCTTAAATGAACAAAATATCTTATTTTTACTCTCCGTTATATTTTGGAATTATTCATACTTGGCTAGCAAATATTTGCCTTTGACCCTAACAAAGCTCCAACAGTATAACATTAAGGTAATTTTAAACTATAATCAAAAGTAGAGGAGCATTTTGACATGTAAAATTAACTCAGTCCGAACAGGAGCTCCTTTAAAAGTAAATGTCAATTACTAGACTATTGCTAATAACAAAAATATAAATACCTCAAACTATAATGGAGAGTAAAATCAAGATATTTTGTATAGAATAAGGTTAAATTTGTATCTTTACCCCAAAATATAATAATAATCATTGAACTTCAAGGTCAAAAGTTGGAAATTACCTCTTGTCTAGAAAAGCTGAGGGATTTTGAGGAACCAGTAGGAGAACTAGATTCAGAAGCAAAAGAATCCGAATGTTGAACCAACGGCGTCGGTGGCTTAGGAACAGGAGAATGATGAACCAAAATCTCAACAACATGAACATCCCAAAGAATCCAATCTTGAGTTTTAGTCCGATGTGGTATATCATGTGTCACTGAATTTCTCCACGGTGGAAGTCCACCATTACCTCTCAAAAACTGTCCGTACCTTGTCCTTAGCTTCACTTGATGTCCTTCTCTAATGGGTTCCCATTCAATTGAAGAATCAAGCCTATTTGGAACAGTTTGTAAAACTTTCCGACCAGTCATACCTAAAAGAAATGGCTGATTTGACGCTGTAAGATATTTTCCGTAGCAACTTTTTAAGCGTATAACGTTGTCGGTTTTTTCGACGAATTCGACTGTCCATTTTGCGTTTTTTGAAGAGCCGTTACGATCTTGGAGTACTGATTCTTCATCTTCATCGGCTGTTAAGTATTTGTCGTGGTGACTTTGTAAACGAACGGCTTTTGCTTTGTGGAAAAGCTCCATTGCTGGTCTTTTTGTTAGAGGACTCCTCTGTGAAAACAAAGAAAGAAAGAGAAATGAAAATTGTTGTTTCAATATTGATAGTTGATTAGGAAAATGGTGACATTGGGATTGAAAAATATTTACTAATATATTAGGAAGTGATAAAGACTGGTGATAGAAAATTTCTATGTAATAATGATGACAGTGGGCATCAGGGGCCAGTCATGTCTGGCTTGACACGGTTTAAGGAACAAACCGCGTCCAACGTTAACACGTGAGAAAATCTAGGCTTTATTTTGGATTTTTTCTTTCACCGATTCAAGTTTCTATTTTTAGAGATGGTCAAAATTGGAATAAGGAACAGCAAAAATAAAATCCAGAAAAAAAAGGAACAGAAAATAAAACATTACTTTCCGTATTTATAATAACTTAAAATATTTCAAATTTCTACCAACGAATATACGAGTACAAATGGTTGTTTATAATTATAGTGATTGGTGACTACAAAAATAGTAAGTTTTTTCCGTCCTTGTCAAGTATTTTAAAAATAAATTTTTATTTTTACTTGTAACTTTGCATATCAAGAGAAAAATAATTAATTTTTCTTATTTTACCCTTAGCATTAATTACTCATTTCAAATTATTTTTAAATTCATTAAGACTATACATCAATTAATATGCGTATCATGGTAAATTATACACTTTATTTATTATTTTTTAAGGGACGTAAAAAGTCCAAAATTGACAACTAAAAGTTAAGTACCGTAAATGTGTAGAATTCATATCTGTTCTAAAGATGTATAGTTTTATGTTTTAAAATAAATAAATATGGATGTCAGAGTAAAATAGTGCATAATTTTGAGCTCTCGGAGTTGAAAAAAGAATTTTACAAAAAGAGAAGTTTGGACATTGGAAGGTTCTGGATACTCTCTTTATTTTAGTTTATGTGGCAAAATTTAAAACAGCAAAATCTTTCAACTTTATGATATTTAACATTCTAATATTTCAATAATGATAAAGTATGCTATTATTAAACGTGCATTATTCTTTCTAAAGTAAGAAAATAATATCATATAAAATGGTTAAAGAAAATATAATCGTTTGGATTAACTGTGGCAACATATTCAGAAGTTTGACCTAAATGGTCTGGTTTGAATTGAATTAATCTAAAGATGGACCTATATCACACGTTTGCATCTTATACTATGTGAAGAAAAAGTTAGCTTCAGAAATTCTTATGAAGATACCTAGACGGATACTTAACTACCTTTTTGGTTATTCTAGTAAGAATTATTGGAATTAAGAAAGTAGGGAAAAAGAGGGTAATCAATAATCCCATAGCTAGGTAGTGTGTCTGTTATTCTTATTCTTTAATATTCCAACCTAATTAGAATATATGATGGTGCGATTTCTCGAATCTGTTTTTACCCCCATAAGGCAAAAAAAGGAGGCCAATTTTCTATCCTTTTCAATAAATTTCTTATTCAAAATTTTTGCTTTTCGAAACTGTCCGAAAGGCTTAATAAAACAAGCTATTGCCAAAAGAAAAAAAAAAGTTTAAAAAAAAAAAAAAATCACAAGCAAAACTATCATTCTTTCAGCTGAAATCTATGGCCATTGCAGTTTGAAATTGAGTAGGGGAATGTTTTTCTTTTCCTTTGATCCACACGGTTGGTATATCTTTAATTACTTTCTCCGATCCAAAATAAGTGACCAATTATCTTTTTATTTTGGTTCAAAATAAGTGTTCATTTATATAATAAACCCTTATGTAAGTATCCCTAAGAAGTCTTTTACTCCTCATATTAAATTATGCTGCAATATTAAATTAAGGGTAGTTTAGTCACACTAACTATTTTTGTCTAAAATTTAATATTTTCTTAATGGGCGTGCCCAAGTTAAATTGGTCAGTTGTCGTGTATTCCCCCATGGTTGTTTGGGATAAGACTCCAAACTAAACTGGTGATATTAACGACTTTTCTCAAAGCTTTCAATTGAGCTAAGAAGAACAAAAGAGTCATATATCCTTTATTTGACCCTTAGTTAACAAGTTATCAATTCATGTAACACATCCTTGGAGTTGTCGTACTTCACATTCATTCTCTTTCAACTCTCTTTTTCTGTCTCTTTTAGTTACCTCTTTCTCTCTAGTTTCTTCTTACGTAGTGAAGATTATTTCCACTTGATTATGGAGTATGGACATGAAACAGAGAAATTTCTGGAGATTTAGTTTTCATAAGAGATCGATAAATAGGAAATAATAAATAAAATGTAAGAGATCTTTGTAAGATTATGTTTTTCTATTCAAATTGTAACTGTTGATATAAGATTATTTCTCCACAAAGCACATGCTAGGAGGGTATATGTCAAATTATATGGACTTAGTTACAAGTATATATATCGAAGAAACAAGTTTAATATAAAAGTAAGAATCCCCATACCCCATTAAAAAGCTAGTAAGCTGATTAAAATTGATTTTTGCTCCTGTTAATGACTACACCGCACCCTGTTTTACTGTAATACTAAGGTTTCATATTCATATATATTCAAGCCACGTACATTACGTGTCCCAGCCACGTAAGAAAATAAAAAGGACTTTTTCCTACCAGGCAAAGGCAATAAATGATTACTGTAATTATTCACCAAAATTAGCTAATCCGTATAACATGACTACGAAATATGTAGTATATGTCCAATTCTAATCATAATTAGTGAATAAGTTATAAAAAAACAAACTAGAGACGAAAAATCATAAGTTGACATAATTAAGAAACATACCTTAGCCATCCTAGGAGAGAAAGAAAAACTTGAATGAATCGACATCGGAGATCCCAAATCCAAACTTGAAAGTTCATCGGAAACCGATGAAAAACTCGAAACCATCGTTAAATAATCGGTCAACGACTCATTTTCCGGTACATCAACAGGTTCCACGTTCCACAAAATCCAATTTTGTGTGCTACCACTATATGGACTATCATGTGTCACTGTATTTCTCCATGGTGGTGTCCCTCCATTTGCACGTAAATAATTTCCTCCAAAACCCCTTAATTTCACTTGAAATCCATCTCTTATTGGTTCCCACTCAACTCTCGTCTCCTTCATTTTTTCCGGCAAAGTTTGAAGCACCTGTTAAAAATATAATTAAATAAATAAAAAATATTTTCTCTATTATTTTAAGTTTTAGATAAAATGATCGGACAATTAAAAATATGGTGTAAGCACAAATAGCCTAGGTTTGACTTCTACAATTACTAATTATAAAGACTTTCACGTGCTTGACTCAAGAAAATAAATTAGGAGAATACATGAATAGATACATAATTAAGTAATAAAAATATTGAAAACATAATTGATTTTTTAGGTTAGAGGTGGCATAAACATAATCTATCTATCCCATTTTACGTGATGGCATGAAGTTTAAGAATGAGAAATATATGAAATTAGAGTTATAAGATAAGCTATAGAAATTTTTATTAAAATAGAAAGGTTAGAGTTAAATTATAACCAAATACTTATCACATAAATTAGGACAGAATAAGTACCTTTTTTCCTGTCATGCCAAGAAGAAACGGCTCGTCGGAAGCCGTGAGATACTTGCCGGAGGTAGTTTTCAGCCGGATAAAGCGGCTGTTTCCGGCGTCGACAAGCTCAATCAGCCACCGTGCTTTTCTTGATGAACCGTTTCGGCTTTGTCGGATGTTTTGTTGATCATCGTGTGCTACTAGGTATTTGTCCAGATGACTTCTCAATCTTACAGCCTTGGCTTTGTAGAATAATTCCATTAGTGTTAAACTTTGTTAATGATGGTAGATGTAAAGTTGAAGAGGAATATGGATTTAATTAAGCAAAGGGGAGATCAAATATAGAAGAATAAATAATTGTAGTGATGTTACTTATAAGAGGAGAAAAGATAGTTTTTGTTGGATGGTTTTTGTATTCTTGCCGAAGTGATTAAGGAAGAGGAACAAGAGGTCCATTATAATAATATTGTATGAGATATGTTTACTTTTGGCTGTGAATTATAGTAGACTTTTCGTTCTCTAATTTCTATACCTTGGTAATTTATGAATGGTCAAACTTAAATTATTTTGCCAAGCCTAATATACATATACTCGTACCATAATAATTTGCATCATTTACTTGCTTACTTTGTGGTGAATTTACTTTAGAAAACACTATTGACCGTAATCTAATTTGTTATGAAAGTCAAATGAGAGAAAAAGTATAAATTTAAGTGTTATCGATTGATTGTTTAACATGGTAATTTGACTGATTTCAGAAAGTTACTGTCCTACTTTAGAGTACTAACTCATATAATAATTATACACACTTATAATTTAGGATCTTTATCTTTATATAAGAAAAATGGTACTAATTAGGCTTCATATATTCGATCTTAAATTAGTTGAGATTAAGGCATAATTATTGTTATTTTATATTTTAAGCGGTATAATTGTAAAAATATATTTCAGATATTAGTTTATAAATTTTAACTAAAAAAGAATTTAACTACACTTATTCATCTAGGTAATCATGATTTGTATGAAGATCATGGGTAATGCTTGAGCTCCACAAAAAAAAGGGTAGAAAATGATGGAGATGTGAAAAGAAGCCGCGGAAGGAAGACTAAAGTAGGAGAGTGAAGGCAGACCGTTGAATTCATTGAAATATGAAATTTCGAGGAGGCTATTGTTGTCTGAATCTTCATCATGTAGTAGAAGGGCAAAAGATTGGTAATAATCATCCACGCGCTAGAAAGTATGTGAGTGATGTGTGCCATCGGGCAAAGCGGTACCTTAAGGGATAATGCCATAGACAGCTTATTTCGAGTATTAATTGTTGTTTCTACGGCTCAATCAGTGACCTATAAGTCTTACCGAGATAATTTTATCATTACTCCAATGCTTTCATTTTTTGTGTGTTGTCTTTATTAGAAAAGAAAAGGAAAATAAAGTTTCTAAAGATATTATCACTTTTAGCGAGTCTATTACTCAAATGGTCACTCACTATCCCAAATTATCTCCTAAAGTCACTTTTTTCGCTTGTAACAACAAAGTCACTGAACTATGCCTTTTGAACTCAGAAGGTCACTCGACTAGATTTTCCAAATTTTGGATTGCCAAGTACCTATTTTACCCTCAGAATTATAAACATTTATCTTCTTTTTATTTTTTTAAAACTTTTTAATATTATGATTTTTTTTCCTTTTTAATTTACAATATGGACTTACCTATAGAATAAATAAATATTATTTATAAATTAAAAAAAAATAAAAAGTATTTAAGCATATGTAATGCTGGAATAACAAAATAATGAACATAGTAAAAAAATTAATTAGAATAATTTGTTAGTAAAAAATAATTTTAGTATTAACAACAAAAATTCAAAAATTTATTTACATAATTCAGAATGAAAAAAAATAAAAGTTGTAACATATATATTTCATGCACATAATATAAAAAGTAATTATTTAAATAAAGGTATTTTATAACGTACATTATATATTATTGAAAATTATGCTCAATTATATTATATATATAATCCATGCACGACTTAACATAGCATATTTACTCTATACATATAGTCTCCTGCTTTTCGGTGATATAACTTTGTATCGTCAAAAAGTTGGTAGAAACATAATAATATAATTGAGCATAATTTTCAAGAATATATAATGTATATTATAAAAATACCTTTATTTAAATAATTATTTTTATATTTGTAACACTCCTCAAATTTATAAAAGTTTCGAGACATGATAATTATTGAATTAAATTATTATTATTATTTTTCTTGCCTATATATATATATACTCACACACACTTAAATAATTGGATATACAATTAGATAAATATTAATAATTTTAATATTATTAATAATTAAAAGTGGGTATCATTCATTATTAGTTAAGTTAAATTAAAAAGGGGGGGGGGGGGGCCTAAAGCCCATAAAATAAGCTGTTGGAAAACAAAGGCTTCAAGCCTTAAGAAAGCACTGGCATTCACGTAAAAGGAAAAAAGCCAAAGCCTTGGACGAAAAACAGAACGCTAGTTCTGTTGCTTACGAAACAGAGAGTCACGAAACAGAGCTACTTACTCATGCAGGCAACGAAAAATCCTAGGGTTCTTTACAAACCACTAAGAACTCAAATATATAAAATTTCCTATTGTCAATTATCTTAAAGTAGTAGTAGGTAAAAATAGAATATTTAATTTCCTTCTTCCTCTATATCAACAGTAAATTTCATGTTTAGGTGTGAAACTTTAAAATTCATTAAAATGCACTAGTTGTTATAGAATCAATTATTTGACGGGTACCCTTTACTAAAGTGGTTTAACTCACAAAAGCACGCATACAAGATGTTTGATAAATTGCTTAAAAGAGTTTATATTTACTTAATTGGAATGAGTGAGTACCTATTAACTTAGAATTGTTCTAGCAAAAGTTTAGATGATTTATTATGATATATGTGCAAAAAAATTCAGATTTTTGTGTTATTCTTATATGCTACTTTCATGTTTAAAATTTATGAAGAAGCAAGAATCTTTAGAAATACTTTTAGATATTTATTTCATTCTTATGTCATGCTTTACATTTAAAGATACAAGCATGAGCATGTACATGATGTTCCAAAAAGAAAAGATTTAGACTTGAAAAGTCACAAGAAGAAGTTTTATAAAGAAAAGATTTTTGGGAGTATCCTTTATTCTGAGAAGGGGTCATCGTTCAGGCCGAGGGTCCTGACCAAGGCGTTGACTTCCTGAAACTACTTGTGCCAAAGTAGGGAGCACACGAGCCGAGGGTCTCGTTGCTGAGAATTTACTTAGTCATGCTAAGGTATGATACATAAGCGCTGAGAATCATGAAGCGAGTGGCACCTCGTGGATTGGGCCTATTCGATCAGGTTGGGATTGAACCCATGCCGATCACACGGTGACTGAGACAGAATTAAGTCAGGATAGTTGGAACTCCCAAAGTATAATGAGAAGTAATTTTTTTTAGAAAAAGAAAAAATTTCTTTTAGAATATTCATAAACTGCTATTATGCAATTATTTTAGAATTGTTCTTAGAGGCTTTATGTTTTCTATGCATTTAGATTCTTTTCTCGTAATGTGTATTGTATTAAAATTTCGTCCCATGTCGTTGAGACTCACTGAGTATAATGGATGGTACTGACATTCTCTTTTGGGAACATATGTTTGTCTGCGGTACAACGTAGGAACCGTTTTTGCAAGCGAACATGCTACAGTTTAGGACTTCCCTCCCTTCCAGTGCTATTGGTGAGCTCCGCTTTTGTTCGTGAAGTATTCCTTAGAGTCATCTTTATTTAGCTATTTCTTTGTTTACTTAGAGAACCGGCCAGGAAATTTCATGTCTTGAGCAGTGCGTCAGTTTATCAGTAGAGGCTTCATAGACACAGTCGGTGGATTAAGATTCAGATGTTTTTTATAACAACTTAGCAGTATTTTATTGGTTACTAAATAAAGTTTTGAAGTTGGCTTTTTTTAGATATTTAAATTATTTAAAGGTATTTTGTTACAATAGTGTCTTGTGGCATATAAAGTTTGAAGTTATAATAGATTTGATAAGCGCAGATAGTTCGCTCGGTCATGTTTAGTGATTGGGTTCCGGTCCCGACTTGTTCAGAAAATGGGTCGTGACAAACTTGGTATCAGAGCCTCAAGTTTATGGAGTCCTAGGGGTCTATGAAGTCGTGTTAGTAGAGTTTTGTTTATGGGTATGAAGCGCGCTATACTTATAAACAGGAGGCTACAAGCATTTAGGAAAAGTCTCATTTTTTCATACTTTAGATTGTGCAGTAGAGCCTACCTCTAAGAAATTATCTAATGTATTCTTTTCTCCAAAACTCGCAGAAATGGCTCGTACTCGCAACTTTGACACCGACACTCAGGATGCTGCTCAAGAAACTATTGCTACTATTGTGGCTCAAGGTAGAACTAAAAAGGCTCCAACTCAGAAAAGGAAGGGTAAATCCACAAGTGGGCTTCAAGTACCCCGGGTTGAACATGACGAAGGGGTGGAGCATGATGATCCAGTACCTCAAGATCCAGTGCCGCCCCCAACAGCAGCTCCAGCTCAGACAACTATATCTCCGGAGATGAGTCAGATGTTTACTGCAGTCAACAGTGCTATGGAGATGTTTAAAGCCTTCATGGCCAACTAGAACGAGAGAAGAGATGAGATTCCACCTCAATCAAATAGACAGAACAATTCTGAGTCCTCAAGAGTAAATGAATTTTTGAAGTTAAGTCCTTCAGTGTTCCATGGTTCCATAGTTAAAGAAGATCCAATGTTGTGGCTGGAGGGTGTCAAGAAAGCCCTCCGAGCGATAAAGGCATTTGATGATGAAGTTGTGGAGATGGCTGCTTACCAGCTTATAGATGTGGCCAACACTTGATTTGAGATGTGGGAAAAGGAAAGAGATGAAGATGATGGTCCACCTACTTGGGAAGAATTTGAAGAGGCCTTCATGGCTAAATTTACCCCGAAAGAGGATAAGGAAGCTAAGGCTACAGAATTCGAACAGCTCAAGCAAGGGAATAAAAGTGTGCAAGAGTACTACATGAAATTCATAAAGTTAGCTAAGCATGCTTCTCACATGGTTAAGACAGAAAAAGCAAAGATTCGCAGGTTTTTTAGAGGTTTAGCTTACCAAATTAAGGATACGACATCAGCTGCAGCGGTAGGGATGACATCCTTCTCCTCTATTGTAGGATTTACCAAGCACTTATAAAAAGACAGACAACAAAGGAGAGAAGAAAAAGAGCATAACAAGAAAGCCCGGATAGCGGGTAGGTTTAATGGTACATCCAGTGGAGGTGGAAGGTATTCCTATAATAAGGAGTCATTAGCACCAGCTCAGTCCAGTCACCAGTCAGGTGGTGGGTCTTCTTTCAGACGTACTCAGATTTATGGAAACCAGCCTCGCTAGAATCACAATTTTAGGACATCATCCTTACATAGCTAGAGTCATGCTGAGCAACATTAACGCCAACAAAGTCTTTGTGGAACATGTAAGCGGCAACATTCAGGTCAGTGTAAGCTCGGGTTTCATGGTTGTTATCATTGTGGAGACATTGGTCATATAAAGGCCAACTGCCCAAAGTTGCGACGTAATTTTAGTGGTGGATCAACTCGTCCTTCTAGTTCCTCAGCTACTGCAGTTGCACCACCTCAGGCTCGTGGTTCTCATAATCAGACCGGGCACGGGCAGGCAGAGGTGCAGATCGAGTTAACTCAGGGAGGGGGACAATCCCGTTTGTTTGCTACACTTGATTGTCAGAGTGTAGAGGCATATGTAGAAGTTATTATAGGTATACTTTTAGTCTGCTCACATAATGCTTATGCCATAATGGATCCAGGTTCAACGTTTTCATATGTGACTCCATACTTTGCAATTAACCTCGGACTAGAACCTGAACAACTTAGTGAGCCATTCCTAGTATCTACTCCAGTTGGCGAGTCAGTGAAAGTCACAAGAGTCTATAGAGGTTGTATAGTTTCAGTCCAAGGTCGCAACACCAAAGCCGATCTTATAGAGTTAGAAATGGTGGATTTCGATGTGATCATGGGTATGGATTGGTTGTCTTCCCGCTATGCCATGTTAGATTGTCATGCCAAGATAGTTAGGTTCCAATTTCCAAATGAAGAAGTCTTAGAGTGGAAGGGTAGTTTAGCATCGCCTGTAGGTAAGTTTATTTCTTACCTTAAGGCACAACGAATGATCGGTAAGGGGTGTCTCGCCTATTTGTCTCACATCATTAATCCAGAATCAGAACCACCAGCTCTTGAGTCTGTGTCAGTTGTTAGAGAATTTCCAGAAGTTTTCCCAGATGACCTTCCTGGACTTCCTCCTGAAAGAATCATAGACTTTGGCATTGATCCCATGCCAGGCACGCAGCCCATATATATACCTCCTTATAGGATGGCTCCAACAGAACTTAATGAGTTGAGAGAATAGTTGAAAGACCTCCTTGACAAGGGCTTAATCAGGCCGAGTGTTTCACCGTGGGGTGCCCCAGTCCTGTTTGTCAAGAAGAAAGATTGGTCTCTAAGAATGTGCGATGACTATCGGCAGTTGAATAAAGTTACCATTAAGAACAAGTACCCACTACCAAGAATTGATGATTTATTTGATCAACTTTAGGGTGTAAAGTACTTTTCAAAAATAGACTTGAGGTCGGGGTACCATCAGTTGAGAATCAAAGAAGAAGATATATCTAAAAAGCCTTTAGAACTCGCTACGGGCACTATGAATTTCTAGTAATGTCCTTCGGGTTGACAAATGCCCCAGCTGCATATGGACCTCATGAACAGAATTTCAAGCCATTCCTGGATATCTTTATTATCGTGTTTATAGACGATATTTTGGTGTACTGTAAGAGCAAGGAAGATCATGCAGAACACCTCAGAATAGCCTTGCAAACCTTGAAGGAGAATGAGTTTTATGCCAATTTTTCAAAATGTGAGTTCTGGTTGCAGTCAGTGGCATTCTTGGCCACGTAGTATCTAGTGAAGGCATAAAAGTAGACCCCCAGAAGACAAAAGCAGTCAAGAACTGGCCTAAGCCGACAACGCCAACCGAAATCAAGAGTTTCTTGGGGTTAGCTGGCTACTATATAAGGTTTGTAGAGGGGTTTTACTCACTTGTAGATCCATTAACTAAGTTGACTTAGAAAGCAGTTAAGTTCCAGTGGTCAGACGTTTGTGAGCAGAGTTTTCAAGAGTTAAAGAAGAGGTTGACCACTGCACCTGTATTAACCTTGTCGACAGGTTCGGGTGGGTTCACAGTGTATTGTGATGCCTCCAGAGTCGGTCTCGGTTGTGTTCTTATGCAAAATGAAAAAGTTATTGCTTATGCTTCCAGGCAGTTAAATAATCATGAAAAGAACTATCGCACACACGACTTGGAGCTTGCAACAATGGTGTTTGCATTAAAGATATGGCGACACTACCTTTATGGCGAACATTCTGAAGTGTTTACAGATCACAAAAGCCTCCAGTACATTTTCAAGCAAAAAGAATTAAATTTGTGGCAGAGAATGTGGCTTGAGCTACTGAAAGATTATGACATCAATATCCTTTATCACCCCGGCAAAGCTAATGTTGTAGCATATGCACTTAGTAGGAAGTCAATGGGTGTCTTGGCCCATCTTGCAGTGCAAAGGCGAACTTTGGGTCGAGAAATTCAAAAACTGGCAAATGATGGAATTAGACTGGATGAGACCGAAGAATGAGGTATAGCTGCTTATGGCTTAGCGCAATACTCTTTAGTTGCGCATGTTAAGGCTAAGCAAGATGAAGATCCGTACTTAGTGAAGTTAAAAGAAAGAGTTAGAAGCAAAGAAATCACTTCTTTCACTCTAGGAAGTGACGGAGTTTTGAAGTTGAATGATTGGTTATGTGTGTCTGATGTAGATGGTCTTACGAAGGCCATAATGGAAGAAGCTCACAGTTCGAGGTACTCTATCCACCCAGGTGCTACCAAAATGTATCTGGCCTTGAAAGAGTTGTATTAGTGGAAAGGCATGAAGAAGCAAGTAACAGATCATGTGGCTAAATGTTTGAATTGCCAGCAAGTCAAAGCTGAGCATCAGAGGCCTGGTGGCCTAGCTCAAGATATAGAGATACCACAGTAGAAGTGGGAGATGATTAATATGGATTTGTAGTAGGTATACCTCGCACATACTGTAAGCATGATTCAATTTGGGTTATTGTAGACTGACTGACAAAGTTCGCGCATTTTCTAAAAGTAAAGACGACATATTCCGCAGAGCAGTATGCGCAATTGTGCATCAAAGGTATAGTTTGATTGCATGGTAATCCAGTTTCAATCATATCTGACAGAGGCCCTCATTTCACGGCACATTTTTGGCATGCATTTCAGAAAAGATTAGGTACCAAGGTCAATTTGAGCACCACTTTCCATCCACAGACCGATGGTCAGGCAGAAAGGACCATTCAAACTCTCGAAGATATGTTGCGTGCATGTATTATAGATTTTGGAGGTAATAGGGATGATCACATGCCACTTATAGAATTTTCTTACAATAACAGCTATCAGGTGTCACACCTCCTTTTTCTACCCTGAAAATGGGGTATAGGGAGTTTTTTCAATTAAAGTAACAATAATCAAAACGGGATTATTTATTTAAGTTTAGAGTCGTTACTTAAGATAATTTATGGTGTCCCAATTCACCAGTTTAAAATCCCGAATCGAGGAAGTTTGATTCTGTTTTACCGTCCGTGAAACACAGAAATCCGGGTAAGGAATTCTGTTAACCTTGGAGAAGGTGTTAGGCATTCCTGAGTTCCGTGGTTTTAGCATGGTCACTCAACTATTATTATTGGTCTAATTATCTGATTAATTATATATTTTACACCTACTGGGCATTTTTAACCTTTGACCGCTTTTAATTATCCACGATTGTCATACAACTAATTATTTGATACACATTGTGAATCATGTCACAGGAACCGTACTCATGATCTATAACATATTTAATTTATTAACAAGATTAAATTGTGGCCGGGTCACATATATGTACCCCCGGATTTGAAAATTATATATCACAACTACGTCACGGGAACCGTACCCGTAGCTATGATAATTTATTTAATTAACGCGCCTAAAGCAAACTACGAAAGTTCAAAGCATTTTTCTACATTAGTTAAGATATTGATGTGTGGGCCATAGAATATGTGATTGGATGGCACACCTCAACTTATTTAAAGAAAAGATGTTCCTAATTATTGCAAGCTAAAAAATTTTAACGTTAAAGAAAAAAATTGAACCGAAGTTCAATGTAATGTTACATAATCAGATATATGCTTGGGGTAGGTTTGTTCAACCTTTGATTATTTAAAAGAGAATTTGGTCCAACAATGGCCCATTGAATGATCCGTAGATGGAAATTAGTATCAGCTGGGCTCAAAGTTGAGCCCAATACACAAATAGAGGACCAGGGGAGAACAGGTTAGTTTGCCGTTGGCATGGCCTTTTAATTGGGCTGATTGCAAGCCAGTTCCCAAATAAGGAACCGTTTTATTATACAAGAGAAATAAAATAAGAATTCAAGGTCGTTTGGGCCTGAAGTCGAGTCCAAAGACAAGAGTGAACTTAAGTAGAAGGCATCCCAGCCTAAGTTCGACCAGGCTGTCCCAACTGGGCCTTTGTCAGGCCCACATACACATAAAAAAACTAGCTTCCTTTACATCATATGTGTAATGTCAAAATCAACATTGTAAATATGATTCTTAAATCATGTTACTAACAAGAATTAAACTTCAATTTGAACCAACATCAGCTCGATTTATCAATATAAAATTATAACAATTAGATGAATGGGGCACAAACAGTCCCGCAAATGACTATTAAACATAAGTTGTGGGCTGGAATTATAAATCCAGCTTGCCTAGTCAAACATTTATTTTATTAACATTATACTATATACATCCAAAATCTCTAATAATGTTTAAGTAATAAAAATGTTCAACACAACATGATACCTCTAAGCTGATGTTGAATATTTAAGTCATAAACATTATTCTTACAGTCCTAACAGGCTTAATCAGAAATTGTAAAGGAAAAGCTACAGGATGAACAACTAAACAATAACATAAAAGAAACCAGTAGTTCCATTCAAAAGCATTGGGCTACAAACTTTATTTTTCACACTTTCAAAGTTCAAGACATACCTGAAAGCAGCAAAGAAAAGCAGAAAAGAAGCTTCAGCAAAGAACAATGAGACAACAGTAGTAGCTACACTAGATTTACAATATATTCAACCCAGTACTTCACAATAAAATCTAAGTGTTTTTGCTAGCCAACAAAAGAGGTTCAACCAACTGATGGAATAATGATTGAGTTTTTCTTGGTGTATTTTTTTTGTTCTGAAAATCTATATCAGCATGTGTCTAAATGAGTGAATAAAGGGTACTATTTATAAGCCTAAATGCCATGTGCTGGAAAAATCGTTTAGGGAAAATTTCCCTATTAGCCTGAAAAGGCATCTTTTTAACAAATTTGGACAGCTAGTTGTCCGTCATTGGCTTCTACACTTTGTGCTAACCAAATGAGGCCAACTGCTCCTATTCTAGAACATTCCAACATGGTCTTATCCTATTTCATACTTAGACACCCTTCAAACAAACCCCTTAAGTTTCTTTATTATTTAATTAACCCCTCACAATTTCAATTGATATCAAATGATGCCAACTAGAATTGATAAGCTAAAACTAACAATAAGCTGACAATCATACTCTGAAACTAAATTACAACTAATTAATTATTTAGGCAAAACAAACTATCACATAATTTCAAATACAACAAATAATTAACTACTAGAATAGCCAACACAGTTTTACTAATTAATCTAAGCATGCTTTACTTAGCCAAAACTGATAATTAGTAAACTAGAACAAAACTAATTAGAATGACTAGAAGATTAAAATGACTTCAAACGAAAATAAGTAATCTAACATGCTAAAGAAAGTATGAAACTACCAAAACCAAACTGATTCAAGCAAGAAAGACAAAGAAGACAGTGATGACTCTAGAACATGAACAAGCAAATTAATGAACCCTAAAAAAAGAACTAATGACTCGAGCATGAAGAGAACAATGGTGAAATCAAACAGGGACTTAAAGAAAAAAAGTGGGAGATGAGATTTTACCTTGTTTAACTCAAAAAAAGTAATGATAAAGAACATAAATGGAACCGATGAATTATGGCTGGAATCCAGTGAGTCTGCCCAAATCTGATGATCTCGGAGTGACTCAAAACTATCGTCAATCAATTGCTATTGTTGAGATCAATCTATTAATGCAAGATTTAGGTCAAATCGAGTTGGAATTGTGCGAAAAATCAGAAAAGAAAAAATTAGGGTTTTCTGGAATTCCTAGATTTGGATTTCATGGAGTTTGGGCGGTTTTTTGGGAGAGTTAATGAGGGATTTGGATTGAGAGGAGGAAGGAGGTTATAGGGTGTGAATCTGGGCCTATTTTGCGACGTGTCGCATCCGTGGGGTGATTTCCGGCAGGTGGCGGCTGGTGGTGAAGAGATGGGGAATTAGGGCGGCTAGGTTTTGGGTTCAGAGTGAGGGAGACGGGGAAATGGGGGGAGGGGGTCTGAAGGGTTTAGGAGTATGGTTAGGACAATTATATGTAAAGGGGTAGGCTAGTTCTCGTCCGTTAACTCAAGGGTGATCAATGACTGGGATTGATGGTCACTGAAACGACATCGTTTGGTTTATGTAAGGGTTGGACCGGGTGAGGGATTGGGCTTGGCGGGTTTTGGAAGGGAAGGGGGGTTTGGGCCATTGGTGTTTGGTCTCAATGGGTGGCCCAAACCAAAAAACAGCATTTTCTTTGTTTTTCTTTCTTTTTCTCCTTTTGTTTTTTCTTTTTTTTAATTAATTAAAGTCCTAAATTAAATCTTAAATTAATTAAATTTACAAAATTAATCTAATTATCTAATTATAATATTTACAAAATTAGTTGATCCTAAATTAAAGAAGAGAAGAATTACTAAATTAGCATTAAAGGCTAAAATGAGAAATGAATGATATTTTTTTTATTTTCATTTTAATAATAATTAACTAAACGAATTAATCCTAAAATACAAACACAAAAACCTAATATGCAATTCATGGAATTTGATATTTTTGGAGTATTTGCTATGCTTTTAATGTATGCAAAAATGCACCTAAAATGCATATAATTAAACAAATAGTCCTAAAAATTCTATAAAATTAAAATAAACTAAAAAAATCTATTTTGTGATTTTATAGGAGTATTTTGGGTCGGGCAAAAATTACGTGCTTATAGTTGCCCCTCTTTGCTCGGAAACACGAAGAGTTTTCGGGCAAAGATAAAGTGAGCAAATACGAGCGATTTTTGCCCGTTTAGATACTCCAGGGGAAGCAATTTTGAAAAGCATGACCGAACCCTGCTTCCGAGGTTGCCTACATATACTTGGCTATAAAATAATCAGGTTAGTATAGTTCTGGAAGTTTTGGTAGCTGGGACTACCAAGAAGCTGTGATTTCACTGATGCTGCTGCTGCTACTGCTTGTTGAACTCCTTATTACACTGAGAAAAAATGAAAAAGGAGCTAGACTAATCTATGATCTATGAGTTACAAGAATCCTATCTATATATCTTCAAACTTGATCTTGAAACCTCTGCGGTTCTGCCGCGCATCTTGAACTGTTGACTTGCACTCTTGAGGCGAGCTTTTGTTATTTCTAACTTGAATCGACCTCATTCTTCGGGCGGGTTCCTGCTGTTGTCTTGAGCTTACTTCTGAAATGAATTCCCTTGTTTTCCAGGTGGGCGCCTGCAACTTCAACTTGAAATGAATTCCCTTGTTATCCAGGTGGGCGCCTGATGCTGAAACTTGAAACGAATTCCCTTGTTTTCTAGGTGGGCGCTGTCACACCTCCTTTTTACTACCCCCGAAAGGAGTATAAGGGAGTTTTTCCAATTTAAGTGACAATCAAAACGGAATTATTTATTTTAAATTCTGAGTCGCCACTTGGGATAATTTATGGTGTCCCAAGTCACCGATTTAAAATCCCGAATCGAGGAAATTTGACTCTATTTACGGTCTGCGAACACAGAAATCCGGGTATGGAATTTTGTTAACCCGAGATAACGTGTTAGGCATTCCCAGGTTCCGTGGTTTTAGCATGGTCGCTTTGATCATACTTGGCTTATTAAATTATTTAACTACTCATTTTAGAACCTATGTGCTTTTACCTTTTTTTATGAAATTACCTTGAAACGAGTCACGCGCACGTGTACTCATTTTGTTTGGCGCGTCAAAAACAATGTCACGCGGACGTGTCCACAATTAATAACATTTTATTATTATTAAGAAAGTTTAGTCGAAGTTGCGCGAATGCATACCCCGATTTTATTTTTAAGATCGTAATTATGTCACGCGAACATGTACACAACCACGATAGCATATTAAACACGCCTAAAGCAAGCTACGAATATTCATTTTAGAAACCATAAGCAAGTTCAAACCAGGGGAATTCAGCTATAACCAATTCGAGTAGCATGTGAGCAGATAACTACATGAACAACTTTCAAAATCATAGTCACCAATTAAACAAATCACAGAATCAAATCACCAAACAAATGATTAACATCAAGCTTATATAAAACAAATAGAGGATGAAAGAGTTGAACCTCAATATAGCCGGACAATTGATTGTTTCACTACTTTGAACTCGAGATGTAACAAACCGCGGATGGAACTCGAATCAGCACTGAAATGCTAAAAATCGGACTGAGACTCAAATCAGTACCGGAAGACTCAACCAAACACGGATTCAGACCCAGGTTTCAATCAAAGTCCCTCCTTGAACAAAAACCAGAATCGAAAGGTGAAGAAACTGAAATATGTATTTTTGTATCTTTCGAGTTTCCTAGAAAAAATGAAGATCTGCCAAAATGGATTCCAATCCTCCGTCACACTGTTTTTGTTCCCGTTTTCAATCCCTCTGTTGAAATGCGTAGAGTCCCAAAATGCAAAAAAAAAAAAAAAAGTTATCAAAATTTCTTTAAAAAAATCTGAATATCAACATATGTTGCATTCACCCGTCCCCTTGCATTCCATCTTCTCATATGTACCTTACTACCATTTTTGCTTCAACAGAACTACCCACAGCATTTGATGAAAGAAGAGTTGGAAATTACTCTATATTTCTGAATCTGAAGTCAAAATCTGACTAGCAACTATATTTTTGTTTTGTTTTATATAGATGAACTGAGAATGGACAATCGAGGAAGAAGAAATCAAAAAGCTAATACTTAAATCCTCATTTTCAAGTTCTGTCCAAAAATTCTAGACCGAAACTCAAAATGTGATACCGTCGCCGACTAGAACCTCAACAACTGAACATTGCTTGAAATTGGAAAGGGTTTGATCCTGTTTTTGGCTCGTCCCAGATCTGTTTTCGTCCCCTCTTTGTCCCCTCTCTATAAGTGTGTGTTTGAGTTCATGAAATGAAAAAGCGGAGAGAAAAGATCCCCATGACTTCGTGCTCTTTCCCTTTACCGTGCGTGCGTGTGTGTATTTTGTTTTGATGGTGAGGGAGCTTGGTGGTTGGAGGGTGGTTATGGAGAAGGTGTTGCTGGGCGTTGAAGAAACGGGAGGAGATTAAAGGGGATGGCTATTTTTCAGGCTGGCGTGAAGGTGGGTTCAAGAAGATGAAGTTTTGGGGGTCCGATTTTTGTTGAAGAACGGCGGATTTTCAGCTCTTTCCTAGGCCTCTTATGCATATTTTTTGTGTATTTTCGCATTTTGTTTCCCTAGGTATCTAGGTTAGAATTAAAAATGGTTGATTGCTTCCCCTTTTTAAGGTTTTATGTGTTAGGTTTTATTTAGGTTAGGGGTATGAGCCTAGGAATTTTGGGTTAGGTCCGAAAATTAAGCTTAAAAAAAGGTTGTTTGAGCCCAAATTTTATTATTTCTCCGCGAACAAGACTAAAATACTACTTTATTTACTAATTAATCCTACTTAAGTAAAATAACTATTAAAATAAGACTGAACGTTAAAACAAAACTATTTTTGGTATTTTTCAAGATTAAAAATGAATACAAAATATTAGTGAAACTATTTTTTGTAATTTTTATTTTCTTGTAATAAAATAAAGTAAAAGAGTCAAAATTATTTAAAATAGTGATATTAGGCCTAAATTAAATATTTACATGCTAAAATATAAAAAATCTTGGGGAGGATCAAAAATCACATGTCTACAGGCGCCTGATGCTTAAACTTTGAGATGAATTCCCTTGTTTTCCAGGTGGGCGCCTGCAACTAAACTTGAAATGAATTCTCTTGTTTTCCAGGTGGGCGCCTGATGCCAAAACTTGAAATGTATTCCCTTGTTTTCCAGGTGGGCGCCTGATGCCAAAACTTGAAATGTATTCCCTTGTTTTCTAGGTGGGCGCCTGATGCCAAAACTTGAAATCTATTCCCTTGTTTTCCAGGTGGGTGCCTGATGCCAAAACTTGAAATGAATTCCCTTGTTTTCCAGGTGGGCGCCTGCAACTTAACTTTGAAATGAATTCCCTTGTTTTCCAGGTGGGCGCCTGATGCCAAAACTTGAAATGGATTCCCTTGTTTTCCAGGTGGGCGCTTGCAACTTAACTTTAAATTGAATTCCCTTGTTTTCCAGGTGGGCTCCTGATGCTTAAACTTGAAATTAATTCCCTTATTTTCCAGGTGGGTGCCTGCGCTTAAACTTGAAACGAATTTCCTTGTTTTCCAGGTGGGCGCCTGATGCTTAAACTTGAAACGAATCCCCTTGTTTTCCAGGTGGGTGCATGCGTTGTGACAAAACAAACAAACAAAAGAAACTTTTGCCCCAGTTTGATACCGGGAACATTTGTGAGTGTTAATCGAATCCTGTTAAACAAAAGAACTATAAGAATTTAAAAGCTAAATCCCATTATCCAGGAGGACCCTGAAAATTTAAAATTAAATCTCATCTTAGGAGTGAAAACTTCAAAGCTAAATTTTATTTCATAAAGGTAAACTTACGTTAAATCTTATTATCTATGAAGGTCTTAAAAAACTTAACTAAATCTCATTATCCAGGAGGGTCCTAAGAACTTTAAATTAAATCCCATTATCCATGAGGGTCATGAGAATTTACAATCGAACCTGTCTGGCACATGCTTTCCTCACGGAGGGTTCCTCCGGAACAAACGAAATTTCTTGCCCCTGTTTAAATCAAAGAAAATCTTATCAGTTTGAAAATGTGGTGGTTAGTTTGCGGCATTCTTGCTAAAGGTGGCCTTTCCACTACCATGCTTTGTTCCGATTAGCTGCCTTAGGCTAGCAAAGAATTGTTTGACCTTCTAATTGAACCTGAACCATAGAACTCAGAATGACCCAAGTGCCTTACACTCATCCTGTTGTTTTACATTTCCGTCCTTCCAATTCGAACCTCTATATTTCCTTAAAATTCACGAAAACACTTGACCACTTGAACTCCCATTAACACCTTATTTCTCATTTTGAAACATACTATTTCTGGTATGCTTTGGCCGCACTTTGCTTTGTGCAATTGAAAGTTGGTAATAAGCTTTGAAATCCTTTCTTGCTTGCTTAACAAGCCTAACATTGGAAAAGACTTAGAGAAGTAAACCCAAAAGAAAATGAAATGAAGTACTTCGAGAATTAGGAATAAAGAAAAAAATTTGAAACAAGATGACTATTTGAAGAAGAATGGAAAAGAGACTTATCTGAAGCAGTTGACACCAATGATCATGACATGCATTTTGGATTAATCAGCCCAGACCGTTCACCTAATCATATTTCATTTTGTGCCCCGTCTTCATACTTCGAAATCGGGATTTTCCATAATCCAATCTCTCTGCAAGGTCACGAGCCTCATTCGGCTTGCAGTGCCCTGGCGGGTTTTCACCGACAAACCTCTCTCATTTGTTCATCTCTCAACTCACCATCGCCTTACGGTGCCCGCGAGGGTTTTCACCAATAAGACTCTCTCATTTATTCATTTTTCCTTGTGTAGAACGGTATGTTGCCCATGATGTGAATCAGACCTCTATCTCACTTGACTTGGCATCCTTCAAAGATTGATCGGACGGTCTTTCTTTGCACCGTAATGTAGGTTTTTGGATAGGGTTAGAAAGAAAGGGCGGCACGCATTTTCAAAACAGCTTTTAACAATGAAAGGATTCAAAGTTACAACTTTTGGAATCATATCTTTTATGAAACCACAACTTCTACCCCAGTTTCTTTGAGTCTGGGAAATTTTGAATTTTTGTTTTGATGGGACCGAACCGTAAGGCTGCCTACATATCCTTAAAAGGGATCAGGTCGAACGTAGTTCAAGACATAGGAATTGCTTTGTTTTTGTTTCTTTTCTCTTTCTTTCTTTTTCTCTTTTTTTTCTTTTCTTTTCTTTTCTTTTTTCTTTTCTTTCTTTTGCTCTACCTCTTTTTTCATTTTTCTCTTTCTCTTTTTCTCTTCTCTATTTCCTCTTTTCTCTTTTTATTCATATTTTATGTATCTGTATTTCTTAACTCTGCTTCTGATTCCAAAAGATGGGTATAAAAGAAAATAAATAAGGCTCAAAAGGGGTAACAAAGGATAAAATGTTTAGATAGGCGAATAAAATGCATTCATCATTCCAATCTTCAAAATATGTCACGTACAAACAACACAATTAGACAAACTAAAAAATCATACATAATATCTTTTGACTGCATCAGAGTTGATAGTCATATCTACACATTTGCCTTCTATATCTGTTAAATACAAAGCACCATTGGATAACACTCTTGTTACAATGAACGGCCCCTGCCAATTTGGGGCAAACTTGCCTTTAACTTCAGCATGATGTGGAAGGATGTGTTTTAATACTTGCTGACCCACTTCAAATTTTTGGGAACGCATCTTCTTGTTGTATGCTCTTGCCATTCTCTTTTGATACAATTGACCATGACACACTGCCGCCAATCTTTTCTCGTCAATCAGACTTAATTGCTCCAATCGGGTTTTGACCCACTCATCATCATCAATTTCAGCTTCAACAACAATTCGAAGGGATGGAATCTCCACTTCTACGAGTATAACTGCTTTAATCCCATATACCAACAAATAAGGAGTTGTACCTACTGAAGTATGAATAGTAGTACGATAACCCAAAAAAGCAAAAGGCAACTTTTCATGCCATTGCCTAGAACCTTGCACCATCTTCCGAAGTATCTTCTTTATGTTCTTGTTGGTTGCCTCAACAGCTCCATTTTCCTTGGGGCGATACGGAGTGGAATTTTGATGCGTAATCTTGAACTGTTGGCATACTTCTTTCATCAGATGGCTTTTAAGATTAGCATATTGTCTGTGATGATTACCTTGGGGATTCCGAACCGGCAAATGAGGTTTGAATGAACAAAATCGACCACTGCCTTCTTGGTCACAGATTTGAAAGTCATAGCTTTAACCCACTTAGTGAAATAATCAATGGCCACCAGAATAAACTTGTACCCATTCGATGTCGCCGGCTCAATTGGTCCGATGACATCCATGCCCCAAGCAACAAAGAGCCAAGGTGCGGACATTGTATGCAACTCAGATAGCGGAGAATGAATCAAATCACCGTGTACCTAGCATTGATGACACTTGCGTACAAAGTTGATGCAATCTTGTTCCATGGTGAGCCAATAATACCCTGCTCGAAGAATTTTCTTTGCCAGAACATAGCCACTCATATGCGGCCCGCAAACTCCGGAATGCACTTCGGTCATGATGGTCATGGCTTTTTCAGCATCTATGCACCTCAACAATCCAAGATCTGGAGTTCTCTTGTACAAAATTCCCCCACTCAAGAAAAATCCACTAGCCAAACGTCGAATTGTTCTCTTTTGATCACCTGTGGCCTGTACCGGATACACCCCTATCTTGATGTATTCCCGGATATCACGGAACCATGGTTCACTATCAAGTTCCTCCCCAACCACATTACAGTAAGCATGCTAATCACGAACTTGAATATGCAGAGGGTCAACATAAGCTTTATCCGGATGGTGTAACATTTGACGCCAGAGTGGTCAAGGAATCGACAACCTCATTATGGATCCCAGGAATATGCATGAATTCTACTGATCTGAACCGTTGACAAAGATCATGCAAAAATTGTCAATATGGTATGAACTTTAAATACCGAGTCTCCCATTCTCCCTGAATCTGGTGCACCAACAGATCCGAATCTCCTAGGACCAAGACTGCCTGGACTCCCATATCTACAGCTAACCTCAAACCTAGAATGCATGCCTCGTACTCAGCCATGTTGTTGGTACAATAAAAATGCAGTTGGGCTGTAACAAGGTAGTGGTGCCCTGTTTCAGAAATGAGCACAACCCCTATTCCGACACCTTTCATGTTAGCGGCTCCATCGAAGAAAAGTTTCCAACCTGGCTTTTCATCCTGCTCAAACTTGTCGATATGCATCACCTATTTATCAGGAAAATAAGTTCTCAATGGCTCATACTCTTCATTCACCGGGTTCTCGGCCAATGCTTGGGCTTTCATCGCGGTTCGAGTCACATAGATGATGTTAAACTCCGTGACCAAAATCTTCCACTTTGCAAGTCTTCCTATGGGCATAGGCTTCTGAAAGATATACTTTAGAGGATCCAGGCAAGAAATGAGGTAAGTAGTGTAGGATGACAGATAATGCTTCAACTTTTGTGCCACCCAAGTCAGGGCGCAACATGTCCTTTCAAGGGGAGTATACTTAACCTCATAGGATGTGAACTTCTTGCTGAAACAATAGATGGCTTGCTCCTTTCTGCTAGTGATGTCGTGTTGACCCAGCACATAACCGAATGAATTATCCAGGACTGTCAAATAGAGAATTAAAGGTCTCCCAGGTTTCGGTGGGACCAACATAGGTGGGTTTGACAAGTACCCTTTGATCTTTTCAAACGCCTCCTGGCACTCATCAGTCCATTTGACCGCGGCATCCTTCTTCAGAAACTTAAAGATGGGCTCACAAGTTGTCGTGAGTTGAGCAATAAACCGGCTGATGTAGTTTAAACGACCAAGCAAACTCATTACCTCAGTATTATTCCTTGGTGATGGCAATTCTTGGATAGCTTTGATCTTTGAAAGATCTAACTCAATACTTCGCCGACTGACTATAAACCCCAATAGCTTTCCAAACAAGACACCAAATGCACATTTTGCAGGGTTGAGCTTAAGGTTGTACCTGCAGAGCCTCTGGAAAAACCTTCTCAAGTTCCCGACATGGTCAGACTGTTACTTTGACTTTATGATCATATCATCTACATAAACCTCAATCTCATTGTGTATCATGTCATGAAATACAGTAGTCATTGCCCTCATATAGCCTAGCATTTTTCAGACTAAATGGCATCACCCGGTAGCAATACCTTCCCCACGGTATGATGAACGTTGTCTTTTCTGCATCTTCCTCATCTATTAAGATCTAGTGGTACCCCACATAGCAATCCACAAAAGACCTGATCTCATGCTTGGCGCAATTGTCAATCAAAATGTGGATATTCGACAATGAAAAATTATCCGTGGACTTGCTTTGTTGAGATTGCGATAATCAACGCACACCTTAGTCTTACCATCCTTCTTTGGTATTGGCACAACGTTAGCCAACCAAGTGGGGTATCGCGTGACTCGAATGACCTTTGCATCCAACTGTTTTGTGATTTCTTCCTTGATCTTCACACTCATGTCAGTCTTGAACTTCCTTAACTTCTGTTTGATGGGAGGGAATGCCAGATCAGTCGGCAATTTGTGAACTACCAAGTCAGTACTCAAACCCGGCATGTCGTCATGTGACCATGCAAAAATGTCTTTATATTCAAATAGTGCTTTGATTATTTCCTCCTTGATTTGTGGTTCCAAGTGCACACTTATCTTGGTTTCCCTAATATTATCTGTATCTCCTAAATTGATTGCTTTGGTTTCATTCAAATTAGGCCTGTGTTTCTCTTCAAAATGATTTAGTTCTTTACTAATTTCCTCAAGTGCCTCCTTTTCATCATATTCTATTTCATCATCACATTCTATTTCTTGGATTATTATTTCAGAGTTAGATTGACTTTTAAGATTTGGCCGAAGATTCCTCATGCATTTCATGTCATTGAAACCAGCACAAAAAGAACTGTACAAAGAACGACAAAAATGACACTATCAGGAGTAATGGAAAAAAGGAAATTGCATTTCACTGAAAATAAAGGATAGAAGGGTTCATACATCAAAACAAGCGAAAAATAAAAATCTGGATTACAACCCTGGAATAATCCAGATAACAGAAAGAAAAATAAAGAAAACTACCAAGACTCCTTCCGAGTAGGGAGAGGAGTAGCATTCCAATTGTTAAGCTTCACTTTCAGCCCAATAAACTACATGTTTGCTTTGATGGGACCTTCCCTAATTTCTACCATGTTTACCTCATCAAATAGACTCTAGAACCTTTCAATTAACTCTTCATCAAAGTCAACCACAGGCTTTGGAATTGCTGACACTGGACGCTTCACGACCCCTGACTTGACGAAAGACCTGGAGAGGCGTGGGATAGGCTTAGGCAGTGACCATGCCTTCTTTTTCAACTTTTTAGCCTTCTTCACATCATCCCTTGTGGGCTTGAACCCTAGACCAAATGTACCCAGATTTTCACGTAAAGACACTGGCTGCACGATACCTTGCAAAGATGCACCCATACCCTTGCCCGACACAAAACCATTCTTTAACATTTCATTTGCTACCATGACGGTCGTAGAAGCTAGCTTTGGGTCTAGAATATATTCCCTTTCTGGAACCTTCTCAACTGACACCGTTTCGAAAACTTAGTACACCCAAGGCCCCTTATCATCTTCAACCTTAATAAACGGGACGGATGTATCATTGTAAGCACATAAGTTCTCATCACCATGCACAACAATTTCCTATCTGTCCCACTCGAACTTTACCATCTGGTGCAAAGAAGACGAGACTACTTTGGCAACATGTATCCAGGGCCTACCCAATAGCAAATTGTAAGAGACGGCCACATCCAGTACTTGGAACTCCATGGTAAATTCTACTGGTCTTATTGTCAGTTCGAGCACGATATCGCCAACAGAATCTTTTCCCCCTCTATCAAAACCTCAGACACATATATTGTTCTTGTGGATCCTCTCAGCATCAATTTTCAACTTGTTGTTGTTGTTGTTGTTGTAGAGTGGAGAGAGGGAAAATGTTTGCACTGGAACCATTGTCAACTAACATCCTTATGACCACAGAATCTTCGCATTTCACTGTGAGATAAAGAGCCCGATTGTGTACCGTACCCTCCAGAGGCAGCTCATCATCCGAGAAGGCGATCCTGTTTGCCTCAAATATCTTGTTGGCAATATTCTCCAAATGGATCACTGTGATCTTGTCAGGGACATGAGCTTCATTCAGAATCTTCATGAGGGCCCAGCGGTACTTGTCTGAATGTATCAACAATGATAGAAGAGAAATCTGAGCGGGGGTCTTTCTCAATTGTTCTACTATGGAGTAATCCTGTACCTTCATTTTTCTCAAAAATTCTTCCGCCTCCTCTTCGGTGACTGATTTCTTCACTAGAATTGGACTATCTTTCAGCGACTTACCTTTCCTTAATTCCTCAAAGGCAAAGCATCTCCCCGAACGAGTCAAACCCTGTGTTTCATTAACTTCCTCTTCCATTTCTTTCCTTTTATAAGTTACTATCACTCGCTTGTAATTCCATGGAACAATCTTGGTGTCATCTACCGGCAGCTGGGTCACATGTTTAATAATAACAGGGGCAATGCGGGCCCCTTCCACGATAACGACAGGTTTACTTGCTACCCCCGGCACGACCACTTTCGGTTTTCTTGCTTTATTTCAACATCATCTAGGAACCCCTTCGCGACTACGACATGCGACTTATCATTGTGTGTGCTTGGCTTGTCTGTCAGCCCTTCAGCTATTGAATATGTTGCCTTTGTAACCATTAGAGTTTTGGCTGGCTTACTTTCACTGGCACGGATCATCATAACAGACTTTGAAGGCATTTTGGGCTCTCCATATTTATGCACTATCTCAATCATATGCGTTTTGGCATGGGCTAGCAATGGATTCTAATTGATATTCGGCGCTTCCGGGTTTTGGACCACAATCTAGTTTGTATCAATAAGCTCTTGGATGGCGCTCTTTAAAGGCCAACACTTTTCTGTGTCGTGCCCCGGGGCATCAGAACAGTATGCACATCTAAGGGAATGTTCCAGGTTTTTCAGAGGGGGATTTGGTAATTTTGACTCAATCAGCCTTATAACGTCCAATTGTCTCAACCTCTGAAACAAACTAGTGTAAGATTCTCCAAGCGGTGTGAAAGTTTGTTTTCGCTGCTATCTTTCCCTTTTGTACTCCGGCCTGGGTTGAAAGCTGGGACCAGTAGGGTTTCGGTATATTTGTGGAGGTGGGTAAGGGTTTTATGGAGCTAGGACACACCATTGCGGGTAAGGAGGGGGTTGAGCATACGACTGTGCGCGATGGACATGGTATTAGGTTGGCCTGACTGAATACTGATGTTCTGGTGGAGGGAAGTAATGTTGGGGTGGATTATATGGAGTTTGGGTGTAGGTTTGAGGCTTAGGTCGAGGCTGGGTGTAATGGTAAGGGGAGCCCCGTGGGCCATGCCACGATCCTAAGATGACCATAGCAACATCTTCTTTCTTCTTTTTCCCTAACACACCCCCGGTGCCATTCTGGATCGCTTGTGTAGTTGCTTTGATGGTAGAGTAACTCATGATCTTGCTTGATTTGAGTCCTTCCTCTACCTTTCCTCCCATTTTTACCACTTCATTGAAAGACTTACCTATGGCCGAGATCAGATGGCTAAAGTAAGTAGGCTCCAAGGCCTGGAGAAAGTATTCTACCATTTCATCTTCCTCCATTAGAGGGTTAACTCGTGCCACCTGTTCTCTCCATCGGAAACCATACACCCTGAAACTCTCACTGGGATTTTTCTCTATCTCAGTCAAAGACAAGCGATCTGGGACAATCTCTACGTTGCACTGGAAATGTCGAGCGAAAGCCTAGGGCAGATCATCCCAAGTGTACCACCTGTTGTTGTCATGACGGGTGTACCACTCCAATGCTGCACCACTTATACTTTGGCTAAAATATGCCATCAACAGTTCATCTTTCCTACCGGCTCCCCTCATTTTGCTGCAAAATCCTCTCAAGTGGGCCACGGGGTCTCCGTGCCAGTCATACAAGTCAAACTTGGGCATTTTGAATCCGACAGGTAGCTAGACATCAGGAAACAAACACAGATCCTTATACACCACACTCACTTGGCCTCCTAAACCTTGCATATTTCTCAGCGACTGCTCCAAGCTCTTTACATTCCTAAATATCTCCCATTGCTCCATAATTTTGGGTGGCTTCTCAGTTTCGACAGGAAGTTCGAAGCGGGGAGTGTAGGAGTAGTGATCTAGGACCTTGAAGGTGGGCTCTAGGGCATAGTACTGGTTATCTTGGGCTTGGAATACTGGCTCACTGGAAGATCGATGGAGTGTAGCTGATTGAGGTGCTACGAAAACAGGGGTAGCTGGCCGGGGGGTATGTGGTTGCTTTGGTTGGTGGAGCTTGGATGGTTTGGGAAGTGGTGCCATGATAGTGGTAGTAAGGGGTGAAGCTTGGTGCGTGTTATGGGGATAGATCAACAATGGGGGGCTCTTGAGATTGAGCCAAGACGAAAGCAAGGTTGGCGGGGTATGATAGTGGAGGATGCCCTTTGATCCATGCCTGGTACATTTTGGTCATTTGGTGTTTCAGCTTATGTAACTCCTCTTTCAGGCCAGGTTCAGATTCCTCCTCCTCTCTCGGCGGGTCAATAACACTCACGTCCAATTCTTTGCCAGCCATGATTGCCTTGTGTTTAGACCTGGTATTGTATGGGTGGGTTGCCAGAATGCCGAACAAACTAACCACCTTCCTGTGCTCAATGACAACAACAAACTTGCTAGTGTTCAAGATTTTAACAGATAGGCAACCGCACGTTTGGGATGCAATGCACCTGAACAATTAAAAGTTTCTACTATGTATTTGAACGGTTGCATATTTTATCCCGGCTTTAACTAGCACTTTCTATTCTCTTTTTTTTTTCTTTTTTCACTATTGCCCTTTTCAGTCACTATTAATTTTGCCACTCGGTTCTTGTCGCTCCCCTCTTTTTTTTTTTTGCTCTCGCTTTTGTTCTCTTGTTTTGCCATTCTTTCTTTCCACTCAATTTCTTTTTCTTTTTATTTTCTCTTTTTTTTTTAATTTTATGGTTATGATCAAATCCTATGGGGATTGCCTACGTATCACGACGCCGTATGAATCAGATCATTATGTAGTTCAGGAGAGAAATGCAAAATCAAAGAAAGACATATTTTTGGATTTTCAATTTCATTAAATAAAACATTATGATTTTTCCTCTATTACAACGACTCCGTCCTACAAACTTAAACATAAAAAGCTAACAGACTCTAAAAGAAACTGCAATACATACTCGAATGTGGACTAACAAACTCTAAAAGAAACTGCAATACAGACTCGAAAAATAAAATCAAGAATACATAAGTGCCTCCAATACTGCTCCAGGGCCCGCGGGACATCAATCGGTCTCGCCGCGGGCCTACGTGCCATATTTTCTTGGAGGCGATATAGGTCATCCATTATCTAACGGACAAAACTGCAGCGAAGAACATGGACCTGATCATGTCCTCGCATTCGTTGCACTTCATCCCAATATAGTCAGCAATCCTTCTAACCCTCTCCCTGATGATGCCCTTCTCTTGTAACAGACGTCCAATTTGTTGAGATCTGGCCTCCAAAACTTGTGTGGCCGTATAATTTTGCTCTTGCAATTGTTGCAGGTCCTCTTCTAGTTGCGACATCAAGACATAGCAGTGTTCTCTTTCTGCTTTGAAGTTTTTTGCTTGCTTGGTCATTTCTCTCTCAAGGATATTGATCTTTTTCTCCAGACCCATGATTCCTTTGTCGTACTTTTCTTTCAACTGTTGAACGGAACTGGCCCGTTCCTACGCATTCCTGGCTAACTTTGCTCGGGCCTTTGCTAGTTAACTCTCAGTCTTTTCCAAATCAATCCCATAGTCACATCCGCCTAAGGCTGTTTATAAGCTTTTCATCCTTTCCACTTCTGGCAGGGTTCTCCGCTACTATTTTCATCTTCTGGATTTGGGCTCGGAGGGCTTCATTTTTTTGGGCTAACCTTTTCTTTTCACCCTCATTCGCAGCGGCTTGCAACCCATTATCAAATTTAAGATCTTTGACTTGCTTTCCAACTTGCTTATGGTGGCCCTGTATTCATTTTCTTTGGTCAGCCAATTCCATTGTTCTTGTGATGCTTCGACAAATTCTTGGAGGTGGGGTCTTTTAGCTGGTCTTCCGAACTCAACACTCCTTTTATACCAGGCAAGGTAACCGACCAAGACTTCATCCTTGGATAAATCACGCACTCGAGCTCACTCCAGATCTGGCGGATCACTGCTTCATGAAATTGGCCATCAGAGCGGATCTCGACTGCATGAAGGCTAAGTTCTTCGTCCTTGGGGATTATTTGGCATCTTCCTTGCTGTCTCAAAACCCGGTATGGGGCGTAAGGCTAGATACTTCTGAGACCCGTTAGGAGGAAGTGAGGACCGGTGGCAGGCATGTATACAATCTCATTAACAGGAAGCCAACCCAAGGTCCATTCTATTTGGTCTGCAGTTACAGAACGAAGAGGGGATATCCAGTCCCCGACCCCTTCTAGCATCTCAAACTCACTGACCCTTGTACCAAACTCCTCTATGCAGATTGTCCCTGTAGAACCGTAATTCGTGTACCGAGGACGATGACACAGATGCTCAATCATCCACATCTATAGTAACAGATTGCACCCTTCAAAAAAATCTACTCCGGCGAGCTCGGAATATTTCAGACACTATCATAGGTGCAAGGGTGCTCTTGGCATTGGTAATCAAAGTATTGACGACTCTGGAGTCCCGCAGATCAATATTCCCATCCTTCTTGGGAAACACCAGAAGACCTAAGAATGCCACCATGAAAGTGAAGCATCTATGCTCTTCCCATTTTGGTCGGTTCCCTTTGCTACAGATTCTGCTTTTCGGGTTTTCAAATCCCCCTATATGTCCATACCGCTGGTATATGAAGTGTAAAGTGGAAAACCCACTTGCCAAATATGTATACTGGACCTGCCTGCTTATTTTTAACAAATCCAGAAACTTTTAAGGGGTAACGGCCCTTGAAGCGACCAGGTATTTATGTCTTAGACCCTCGGTGCTCCTAGCATAACCTGTTATCTCCTCCAAAGTAGGTGTGAGTTCGAAGTCCGAAAAATGCAGAACATTGTGAGATGGATCCCAAAATGTAACCATTGCTTTTATTATATCTCCCTTAGGCCTGATCTTTAGTAATCCGGTGAGTGCCCCCAAATAATGGTTGACCATGTCTCATCCTTGCCCACCCGAATCTTCCAACCACATGTGTAGTTCCAACGGAATCTTGGTCATGACCTTCATTGGTAAATTTTGACTTGTGCGCATTCTGCACATTTAGATTAACGTGATTGGTTTAAAAACAAAGTGAATCTCTTTTTTGAAAATTGATAAAAAGGGTTTATTTTGCAAAAATCAAATAAACCAAGGCTACATTTGCGAATACGGCCCTTCAGCACTTCGAAACGGAAGTTTTTAGGGTTGTGTTCGCTAAATGGCCAAAATTGACAGAGAAACCATCGGTGGCTATTCTTACAAAAATAGCCTTCCGGCATCCCGTTGGGACACTCGGTCATTTAGACAAAAACAGCATCACCCACTTTATTTACGACCAAAATGACGACACTTCATATTTTTTTTTTCAAAATTTTCAAAAGCGGGGCTGGACCCGATGAGGGTTGCCTATGTATCCCACATCCGGTGAGAATCAAACCTGCGTAGTTCGGCCAGTTTTGACGCAACGGAAAAAAATACAAACACTTTGAAATAACTTTTCTCCTCTTTTTTTCAAAATTTCGGCAGAGTTTTGGGATATTTTGGAGACCAGATTTTGGGAAATGGATGAAATTCTCTCTCATACCCCGAACTTGGCTTTTTTTTCTTTTTATTTTTCTTACCTAATCTAGATGTCGGTCAACATGCAAGCCGAAATAAATAAATGTATAGGTAGCACATAAAGATGCATCAGGTTGGTCTTTTTATTTTCGGGTACACCTGTCCGAGACAGACCAACCTCTGTATTAAGTCCCCAAAGTCAAATGCACATGATACAAATAAGCGTTCCTACTAGGGATCCGGCATGAGGCTGTGTTCTTCTAGGTTTAAAACCTAGGTGTATTATTCTAGACATGGCTTATCCGAGCGGACAACTCAAGCCGGGGGGCTACATACCGGGAACCAAAAGGCTATTCGGCTTTGTAACTTATCCGAACCTCATTCTAAATTAGGGAATGACACTAACAGAAAAGAAATCATGCCAGTGTGCACTTCCGAGAAGATTAGAAGAGAAGGGTTTCGCAGCAGTTTATATACAGTTCAAATAATATCAAAGCGGTAAAAGCGGCATTTAGCAAATTAGGATCAAACACGTAAAAAATCAGATAATAAATAAAATCTAACTATAACAGTTATTCTAAGCTCGAATTCTTGAACCCTGAACCAGAAGTTCTGGGTTCTTTTCCCCAGCATAGTCGCCAGAGCTGTCACACCTCCTTTTTCTACCCCGAAAAGGGGGTATATGAGGGTTTTTCCAATTAAAGTGACAATAATCGAAACGGGATCATTTATTTAAGTTCAGAGTCGCCACTTGAGATAATTTATGTTGTCCCAAGTTATCGATTTAAATTTCCGAATCGAGGAAGTTTGACTCTATTTTACAGTACGCGAAACACAGAAATCCGGGTAAGGAATTCTGTTAATCTGGGAGAAGGTGTTAGGCATTCTCGGGTTTCGTGGTTTTAGCACGGTCGCTCAACTATTATTATTGGCCTAATTATCTGATTAATTATATATTTTTCACATACTGGACATTTTTAACTTTTGACCGCTTTTAATTATCCACGATTGTCATACAGCTAATTATTTGATACACATTGCGAATTATGTCACAGGAACCGTACCCACGATCTACAATATATTTAATTTATTAACAATATTAAATTGTAGCCGGGTCACATAGATGTACCCCCGAATTTGAAAATTGTGTATCACAACTACGTCACGGGAACCGTACCCGTAGCTATGATAATTTGTTTAATTAAAGCGCCTAAAGCAAAATACGAAAGTTCAAAGCTTTTGTCTACATTAGTTAAGATATTGATGTAAGGGCCATAGACTATGTGATTGGATGGCACACCTCAACTTATTTAAAGAAAAGTTGTTTCTAACTATGGCAAGCTAAAGATGTTTAAAGTTAAAGAAAAAAACTGAACCGAAGTTCAATGTAATGCTACATAATCAGATATATGCTTGGGGTAGGTTTGTTAAACCTTTGATTATTTAAAAGAGAATTTGGGCCAACAGTGGCCCATTGAATGATCCGCAGATGGAAATTAGTATCAGCTAGGCTCAAAGTTGAGCCCAATATACAAACAGAGGACCATGGGCGAACAGGTTGGTTTGCCATTGGAATGGCCTTTTAATTGGGCTGATTGCAAGCCCAGTTCCCAAATAAAGAACCATTTTATTATACCAGAGAAATAAAATAAGAATTCAAGGTCGTTTGGGCCTGAAGTCGAGCCAAAAGACAAGAGTGAACTCAAGTAGAAGGCAGCCCAGCCTATGTTCGACCAGGCTGTCCCAACTGGGCCTTTGCCAGGCCCACATACAAAAAAAAATCCAGCTTCCTTTATATCATATGTGTAATATAAAAATCAACATTGTAAATCTGATTCTTAAATCATGCTAGTAATTGGAATTAAACTTCAATTTGAACCAACATCAACTCGATTTATCAATATAAAATTATAACAACTAGATGAATGGGGCACAAACAGTCCCGCAAATGACTATTAAACATAAGTTGTGAGCTGGAATTACAAATCCAGCTTGCGTAGTCAAACATTTGTTTTATTAACAGTACACTTTATACATCCAAAATTTCTAATAATGTTTAATTAATAAAAATGTTCAACACAACATGACACCTCTAAGTTGATGTTGAATATTTAAGTCATAAACATTAGCCTAACAGTCCTAACAGGCTTAATCAGAAACTGTAAAGGAAAAGCTACAGGATGAACAGCTAAACAATAACATAAAAGAAACCTGCAGTTCCATTCAAAAGCGTTGGGCTACAAACTTTATTTTTGGCACTTTCAGAGTTCAAGACATACCTGAAAGCAGCAAAGAAAAACATAAAAGAAGCTTCAGCAAAGAACAATGAGACAACAGCAGTTAATAGCAGTAGCTACACCAGATTTACTCCATATTCAACCCAGGACTTCACAATAAAATCTAAGTGTTTTTGCTTGCCAACTAAAGAGGTTCAACCAACTGATGGAATAGTGATTGAGTTTTTTTTGGTGTATTTTTTTTGTTCTGAAAATCTATATCAGCGTGTGTCTAAATGAGTGAAGAAAGGGTACTATTTATAGGCCTAAATCCCATGTGCTGGAAAACCAGTTTAGGGAAAAACTCCTTATCAACCTGAAAAGGCTTCTTTTTAACAAACTTGGACAGCTGGTTGTCCCTCATAGGCTTCTGCGCTTTGAGCTAACCAAATGAGGCCAGCTGCCCCTATTCTATAACATTCCAACATGGTCTTATCTTATTTCATACTTACCTAGCCTTCAAACAAACCCCTTAAGTTTCTTTATTGTTCAATTAACACCTCACAATTTTAATTGATACCAAACGATGCCAACCAGAATTGATAAGCTAAAACTAACAATAAGTTGACAATCATACTCTGAAACTAAATTACAACTAATTAATTATTTAGGCAAAACAAACTATCGCATAATTTCAAATACAGCAAACAACTAACTACTAGAATAGCCAACACAGTTTTACTAATTAATCTAAGCATGCTTTACTTAACTAAAACTGATAATTACTAAACTAGAATAAAACTAATTAGAATGACTAGAAGACTGAAATGACTTCTTACGAAAATAAGTAATCTAACAGGCTAAAGAAAGTATGAAACTACCAAAACCACACTGATTCAAGCAAGAAAGACAAAGAAGATAGTGATGACTCTAGAACAAGAACAAGCAAATTAATGAACCCTAAAAAAGAACTATTGACTCGAGCATGAAGAGAACAATGGTGAAATCAAACTGGGACTTAAAGAAAAAAAGGGGGAGGTGAGATTTTACCTAGTTTAACGCAGAAAAAGTAATGATAAAGAACTTGAATGGGACCAATGAATTATGGCTGGAATCCAACGAGTCTGCCCAAATCCAATGATCTTGGAATGACTCAAAACTATCCTCAATCGATTACTTGTGTTGAGAGCAATCTATTAATGCAATATTTAGGTCAAATCGAGTTGGAATTGCGTGAAAAATCAGAAAAGAAAAAATTAGGGTTTTCTGGAATTCTTAGATTTGGATTTCATGGAGTTTGGGCCATTTTTTGGGAGAGTTAATGAGGGATTTAGATTGAGAGGAGGAAGGAGGTTATAGGGTGTGAATTTTGGGCTATTTGGCGACGTGCCGCCGCCGTGGGGAGATTTTCGGCAGGCGGCGGCTGGTGGTGAAGAGATGGGGAATTAGGGCGGCTAGGTTTTGGGTTCAGAGTGAGGGAGATGGGGAAATGGGGGGTAGTCTGAAGGGTTTAGGGGTATGGTTAGGACAATTATATGTAAAGGGGTAGGTTAGTTCCCGTCCGTTAGATCAAGGGTGATCAACGGCTGGGATTGATGGTCACTGAAACGACGTCATTTGGTTTATGTAAGGGGATGGATCCGGTGACGGATTGGGCTTGGCGGGCTTTGGAAGGGAATAGGGGTTTGGGTCATTGGGTATTGGTTTCAACGGGTGGACCAAACAAAAAAACATTTGTTTTTCTTTATTTTTCGCCTTTTATTTTTTTCTTTAATTAATTAAAGTCCTAAATTAATATAATTTACAAAATTAAGCTAATTATCTAATTATGATATTTACAAAATTAGTTGATCCTAAATTGAAGAAAAGAAGAATTACTAAATTAGCATTAAAGGCTAAAATGAGAAATTAATGATATTTTTTTTATTTTAATAAAAATTAATTAACCGAATTAATCCTAAAATACAAGCACAAAAACCTAATATGCAATACATGGAATTTTGGTATTTTTGGAGTATTTTCTATGCTTTTAATGTATGTAAAATTATACCTAAAATGCATATAATTAAACAAATAGTCCTAAAAAATCTATAAAATTAAAATAAACTACAAAAATCTATTTTGTGATTTTGTAGGAGTATTTTGGGTCGGGAAAAAATCACGTGCTCACATCAGGCCAGCATTGGTATGGCTCCTTATGAAGCGTTGTGTGGGCAGATATGTAGGTCTCCAGTGGGTTGGTTTGAACCATCAGAGGTGTCGGTGATTGGTCCAGAGTTTGTTTGTGAAGCCTTAGAGAAAGTCCAGCTAATCAGAGTGTAAGCACGTGATTTTTGCCCAATATGAGAATTACTCCCAAAAAATCCAAAAATAAAATGATTTTTCTTTGGTGTGCAATTTTGTGATATTTTGTGATATTTTGAATAATTATTTGTATTTGTCTGTGCGTGTTTATTTGCTAAATTAATAAAAAATACAAAATGTCACATTTGCATGTAGGATTTAATTCTATAATTGTTACTAATTAAATTTGTTTACAAAAAATGAAAATTACAAAAATAGGCATCTTTTGCATTTTTAGCATTTAATGTCCAAATATATAATTTTATGCTTAATTATTACTTAATTGTGCGTTAATTGTTATTGGGAGTTAATTTGCGCTTTTATAACTTAATTTAGTTCTTAATAATAAGTTAAGTATTTTTATAATTTAGTTTTAGAGAAATAAAAGAAGAAAAGAAAGCAAAAATATAAAGAAAGTCGGAATTAGGCCTCTTCTTCAATTTCAAGTCACAGGCCCAAAAATTGGCCCAATCTTCCCTACGACCCAGTCCATTTCGAACTGGGTCGACCCAGTCCATAACCCAAAAGACCCAATACCCCTATCTTGCATTTCAAAGACACAAAACAAAACAAAAAATAAAAGGAAAACCCTAAAAGAGACCAAAACTCACCCGCCCCCCCTTTCTATCTTTCTTCTTCTTCTTCCTTAAGCAAGACCCCATCCATGGATGCCCCCCACACACCCCGGCCTGCTCCGTCGACACAGCCGGACCACCACCTTTCGTCCAACAAGTTCCAGCTTCACGTCCGCCATTGACGCAACAACGAAGCTGCCCTCCGAGCTCCCATGGCTGCCCGTCGTCATCTTCTTCTTCTTCACTTCTGTTCCTTCACAAGCTCCCATGTTTATTTGTTGAGATCTCGTCATCTTATTCCTTGTTCCGTCTAAACCATTTATCACCCATAACCCCGCCCACAGTCGACGACCAACAACCCCAGTCACGCCGGAAAACCCTCGACCAGCTTCACCCTACTGTCGCGGCTGCTTCTTCTACTCCTTCTGCTCGCCGCAGCTGCTTCCTCATCGTTCAAACGCGCCACTGCTGCCCGTTTCTGCCATTGTTGCTGCGTTCCGGCCTGTTTCTGCTTCTCGCCGCGTCCAGCTCCCCGGCGTTGCTGTTTCGCGGCAGCTTCTCCGTCATGGTTGCCGCAGCTGCTGCTCCATTTGTTGTTGCTGCTCGTCGCAGCAATTCCCATTGCTGCTTCACTTCATCGTTCCAGCTGTGGTATCTTCAGACAAGCTGCTCGGTTGAGTTTTAGTCGAGGTCGTCGAGCGTCGTTTTGAGTTCGTCAAAGTTTACAAGGAAGGTGAGTTCGTCGTTGAGTTCGTCGTCGAATCCGGACGGATTCATTCCCATTCGAGGTTCGTCGAAATAGTCCGTACGTATTTCATTTCGATCCGGTTAGTAGTTTTTGAGTTTTATTTTGTCCGTATTTTGCTTTGATATTTTCGAAGCTAAAATCGGCAAATGTTTGTTTTGTTTATCGTTTGAATTAATTTTTAGTTCATGCTCATGTGTTGTTTGTTAAATTAATTTTTTCAGATTTCAAATGAAAGATTAATTAGTTATTTTTCATGTTTATTTCATGTTTGTATTGTTGTTTAAGTGAATATTTGTTAGTTTAATGTTTGTTAGATACAAATTGAAGTTTAATTAATTGTTTCTTCAATTTGTTTCATGTGTTTATGTATTGTTAGAAATTGTTAATATTGTTAAGTTCAAGCTTAAGTTCATAATTGTTTATTCGTCGATCTTGTTATTTGTCTAAAAAGAATTTAGTTGTGTTAGAGAAATATGTTGGTTTAATCGTTTAAATCCATCATGTTTGTTGTTCAAAATAGATTCAATTCATGTTCATACTTTGTTTGATTGTTCTTGAATTGTTGGTTGTAATGTTGTTAAAATTAATTTTAAGTTCAATATGATTGAAGTTAGAAATCTAAATATACTTGTTTGTTGTAGTTGTTGAATCCGAAAATAGGATTGTTTGTTGTTAAAATATTGTTCAATCAAATTTTAGTTGTTCTTTGTTGTTCAATTTGTGTTCATGTGATTTGTTGTTGAAATGTTGTTAAAATCGTGTTCATGTGATATTGTTGTTATGATGTTCATCCGTGTTCATATTGTTGTTTGAACATTGTTAGAAATTGATCATATTGTCTATATTTTGGTTAAGTTTGATTAATTGATGTGTTATAGCTGATGGGTAGTTTGGTAAATTTGTAGTACGTTCAGGGGTAGTTTGGTAATTTTCAGTAAGGTCGGAGGGGTAGTTTAGGAATTGTACATTTTGTAATTGTTTATTTGAAGCATGGGGGACAAAATAAAATGGGGTGGGTTGTGATATGGTTATTTAATATAAAGGGGGGACAAGACAAAATTTAAAAGGGGAATCTTGCATTATTTTATGTTAGGCATGGGGGACAAAATGAAATGGGGTGGTGTGATATGTTTATTTAATGTAATGGGGATGAGTGGGAAGATAATGGGTTGGGTAGAGAAAAAATAGTGGTTTTAATTAATTGAAAGATTTATGGGGTGGGTTATATAAGTAGAAGTCTTGAGAAAAGGGAGACAAGAAAAAATACACAGACAGATACGAAAAAACGGGAGAGAGAAACAAATCTGAAAATAAGAGAGTGAAAAGGGCTGAACATTTAAGAGATAGAAAATTCCGAAAATTGTTGAAGCTTTCAAATAAAAAAAAATAAAAAAATATTCTGTTTTCTTTTGTTGTTTGAAATCAGAATTGATTGTTGTTTCATAAAAGCTGAAACTTTTGTTTTTTGGATTACTACTCCACCGGTCTGTTACTGGGTTGTTACTGTTGCTGGGTTATTGTTGCTGTGTTGTACTGTTATTACTGCTGCTGATTCTCATCTTCATTTTCTTTTGCTTCCAATATCAGGTACACAACTGAAAAGCTGGTTATTGTAATCCGAATATGAAGCATGAATACGAAAAATGAAGAGTTGAAATTCTGAATTAGCTTTAATTATATTCTGATTTTTATTTGTATGTACAAATTATTTAGTTTGCAAAAAATCAGAATCATGTAGCTATTTAATACACATAGTGGAACATTCGACGATAGCTTAACAGTTGAACTATCTGCATATATTGCCTAAATAAATAAATGGTGTAGTAACTTCGTCGAGTCAAAAATCAAACGAATAGGCCATCTAGTAGGAACTTGGTAGAAATATTGTTTAGAGTAAATATTATTGGTTAATTTCAGCATGTAATAAATTAAGATTTTTTATTTTATTTTATTTTGCAGAGACAGATTTAATAGAAAATAATGTAGGCATTTTAGGATTGTCTTTTAAAAATAAATGAGATGAGCCTCGCGTAATAAAATGTATAGATTGCGGGGCCCCCAATAAATGTACATTTAATTGCTTAGAATTCGGGAGGAGTCGTTTAGTAAATTTCTCGGCCCTACCCAAAATAATGATACGCTAGTCGCTTTAGGGGTGTATTTAATAATATTATCTTCTTAAACTCGGGTGCGTATTTCATACGACCCAAATCCAAATCCCAAAACATTGAATAAAATGTGTTCCGGATTGCGGGTGCATTTCATGTGACGTAATCCAAAGACATGTTTAAACAATGTTCACACTTTTGTAAAAATAAAAATAAATAATGATAAAAGCGGTAAAAAGATAAAACTTGCACATAAGTTCATATTTGTATAAAAATTAGATAATCAAGCCGAATATAACAGTTGAGCGACCGTGCTAGAACCACGGAACTCGGGAATGCCTAACACCTTCTCCCGGGTTAACAGAATTCCTTATCCGGATTTTTGGTGCGCAGACTGTTAAACAGAGTCATTCTTTTCCTCGATTCGGGATTAAAAATTGGTGACTTGGGACACCCTAAATCTCCCAAGTGGCGACTCTGAAATAAATAAACAAATCCCGTTTCGATTGTCCTTTAATTGAAAAAAAACTCCCTTGCACCCTCGCGGGGGCGGAAAAAGGAGGTGTGACACAGAGAAAGACTGAAAGCGATTTAGAGTCGTCAAAAGTCCTATTCTGACAGAGGCATCGTGACTTAGAGTTCATGGTTGGTGACAAGGTGTTTTTGAAAGTTTCACCAATGAAAGGAGTTATGAGGTTTGGTAAGAAGGGAAAACTTAGTCCTAGATTTATTGGACCTTATGAGATTATAGAAAAGAAGGGAAACATGGCTTATGAGTTGGCGTTGCCCATTGAGTTGTCCTCTGTTCATCCTGTCTTTCATGTGTCTATGATTAGAAAGTACATTCATGATGAGTCGCATATAATACCTGCCGATATCATAGAAATTAAAGAAGGCTTGACTTATGAAGAGCTACCTATAGAAATTCTCGATAGGCAAGTAAGAAAGTTGAGAATAAAAGATTTAGCATCGGTAAAAGTTTTGTGGAGTAATCATGATTCAAAAGAGGTTACGTGAGAGGTCGAGGAAGATATAAGAAAGAAATATCCATATTTATTTGAGGAAAAAGGTATGTGAGCCTAAGTTTGGTTTGACATTTATATTTTATTTATTAAATACATGTTAGCATGTGTTTATGTCCTTGCTAGATTATACTTAGTTGTTGAATTTAGTTTTTGTCAGAGTATATTTAGTTATTTAATAATTTAGTGTCATGCCAGAGTATATTTAATTCATTAAAGTTATTTACTTTTTGCTGAAGTATTGTCCTTTAGATTTTAGTTAGCTATTGTGGTACCTCCTTGCCAGAATGTAAGTAATTAGTTTATAAGGTGTGTATGGTCCCCATGAATGTCCTGTTATGGTATATTTGGTTGTTGTTGGTGCAGTTGTGGTATTTGTGATAAGGATATTTTTTGGATAGTCCAATTTACAAGGGAAACTCTGCCGAAATTTTTGAAAACTTAAGGAGTTAGCCAAAATTTTAAGGCCCTTGCAAGAGTGAGTAGTGCTAAGAAAATTTAAGAGGTTCAAGGACTTAAGGAATGATTGTTAGCTTAAGAATAGGACCCTAGCAACATTCGAGGACGAATGTTTTTAAGGAGGGAAGATTGTAACACTTCTCAAATTTATAAAAGTTTCGAGACACGCTAATTATAGAATTAAATTATTATTATTATTATTTTTACTTCTATTACGGATTTAAACCCTTGTGATTGATTTTGGAGTTACTTTTCTATTTATAAATAATTGGAATATTAATAATTTTAATATTATTAATTATTAAAAGTGAGTATCATTAATTATTAGTTAAGTTAAATTTTAAAAAAAGGGCCTAAAGCCCATAAAATGGGCTATTGGAAAACAAAAGGCTTCAAGCCTTAAGCAAAACAGAACCAAGTTATGTCATTCACGCAAAAGGCAGAAGGCAAAAGCCTTAGACAAAAAACAGAACGCTAGTTCTGTTGCTTACGAAACAAAGAGCCACGAAGCTACTTACTCACGCAGGCAACGAAAAATCCTAGGGTTCTTTACAAATCACTAATTCTTGAACTCAGGTATATAAAATTCCCTATTATCAATTATCCTAAAGTAGTAGTAGGTAAGAATAGAATAGTTAATTTCCTTCTTCCTCTATATTAACAGTAAATTCCATGTTTAGGTGTGAAACTTTAAAATTAATTAAAATATACTGGTTGTTGTGGAATCAATTATTTGACGGGTATAAATTGGACTGGGATCTACGTATTGGCTCGAGAAGTTTTGAGGTGAGTTGATACCACCCTTTACTAAAGTGGTTTAACTCACAAAAGCATGCATACAAGGTGTTTGATGAATTGCTTAAAAGAGTTTATATTTACTTAATTGGAATGAGTGAGTACATATTAACTTAGAATTGTTCTAGCAAAAGTTTAGATGATTTATTATGATATATGTGAAAAAAAGTTTAGATTTTGGTATTATTCTTATATGCTATTTTCATGTTGAAAATTTATGAATAAGCAAGAATCTTTAGAAATACTTTTAGATGTTTATTTCTTTCTTATGTCATGCTTTACATTTAAGGATACCAGCATGAACATGTACATGATGTTCCAAAAAGAAAAAATTTAGACTTGAAAAGTCACAAGAGAAGTTTTAGAAAGAAAAGATTTTTGGGAGTATCCTTTACTCTGAGACGGGGTCATCGTCCAGGCCGAGGGTCCTGACCAAGGCATTGACTTCCTGAAACTACTTGTGCCAAAGTAGGGAGCACACGAGCTGATGGTCTCGTTGCTGAGAATTTACTTAGCCATGCTAAGGTATGATACATGAGCGCTGAGAACCTTGAAGCGAGTGGCACCTCGTGGATTGGGCCTATTCGATCAGGTTGGGATCGAACCCGTGCCGATCACACGGTGACCGAGACAGAATTAAGTCAGGATAGTTGGAACTTCCAAAGTATAAAGAGAAGTAATTTTTTTAAGAAAAAGAAAAGAATTTCTTTTAAAATATTCATAAACTACTATTATGCAATTATTTTAGAATTGTTCTTAGAGGCTTTATGTTTTCTATGCATTTAGATTATTTGCTCGTAATGTGTATTGTATTTAAGTTTCGTCCCCTATCGTTGAGACTCACTGAGTACAATGGATGGTATTGACGTTCTTTTTTGGAAACCTACATTGGTCTGCGGTACAACGTAGGAACCGGTTTTGCAGGCGAGCATGCTACAATTTAGGACTTCCCTCCCTTCCAGTGCTATTGGTGAGCTCTGCTTTTGTTTGTGGAGTATTCCTTAGAGTCATTATTATTTAGCTATTTCTTTGTTTACAACTGACCAGGAAATCTCATGTCCTGAGCAGTGCGTCAGTTTATCAGTAGAGGCTTCATAGACACAGTCGGTAGGTTAAGATTCAGATGTTTTTTATAACAACTTAGCAGTATTTCATTGGTTACTAAATAAAGTTTTGAAGTTGGCTTGTTTTAGATATTTAAATTAGTTGAAGGTATTTGGTTACAATAGTGCCTTGTGGCATATAAAGTTTGGAGTTATAATAGATTTGATAAGCGCAGATGGTTCGCTCGGTCATGTTTAGTGAATTGGTGTCGGTCCCGGCTTGTTCAGAAAATGGGCCGTGACAATATTACGTGCATGGAATATATGTTTTACAACCGTTATTTTCTTTCATTCTGAATTGTGTAAATAAATTTCTGAAATTTTGTTGTTAATATTAAAAAAAATTTAAAAAATTAAAAGAAGATAAATGTTTATAATTTAGAGGGTAAAAGGTATTTGACAATTCAAAATTTGAAAAATCTAGTTGAGTGACCTTTTGAGTGCAATAGACATAGTTCAGTGACTTTGTTGTTACAAACGAAAGAAAAGTGACTTTAGGAGATAATTTGGGATAGTTGAATGACCATTTGAGTAATTACTCCACTTTTAGCGCGTGCCAGAAACTATTTACATTCGGTAACCGAAAAAATTTATAAAATTTGTATAATTTTTATATATAACATAAAAATATACAGTGTCATTTTTCCAAGTTTCTACGTAATACTTACACACTTTAATTAAATCAGAATATATGCTGTGGTCATTTCAGTTTCATTAGTACTTCGTATTTGTACCTTGAAAAAGGTGTACAATGTATAGGCCATAAAAAGAACAAAAAAGGGATCAATAATAACTGTGACATCCTCCCCGTCAAATCTCTCGGCCTTTCGGGGGTGGATGTTCTTAGGACCCGTTTGGCCATAGATTTTATCAAAATAAATTTGAGTTTTATTTGGCAAACACATATTTAATCATAGATTTTGTCTATATTTTGGTAAAATTCCAAATTTCAAATCCCAAAACTAATTCAATAGCTGGTTTTGAGGCCAAAATATTTACAAACACTAATAATATATATGTTTTTCCAAAATAAATTTGGAAAATATGTTTTGAAAACGGATGTCCAAACTTCACCCAAATCAGATTTTTCAAAATAAATTTGAGAATCTATGACCAAACGCTAGCTTAATTGTTTCGTTTTCTAGATGCTATTCGTTGTATACTCAAAGCCAAACGACTTCAATTGTTTTTTTATTGTGTAATACATTATTTGGTGTTTAAAATTTATTGATCTGACTAATTCGTGTCCTGCCGTAGAAAGTCCACTATTAGGGTTTTTAGCATCCCCTATGAAATAGAACTTCAGTCCCATTATTCGAACGCGAGAACTTTAACGAAGGATGAATGGATCTCTATATTCCACCATACTTTTTGGTAGTCATATACTATATAGTAGTTAATAAAATAGCATTAAGAAAGTACTTATTTGTTACTGTTAAAATTGAATGATGATGGTAAGCCCAAAAGGTAAGAACAGCCACATATCGTAACTTCGCAAGAAGGATTAAAATAATGTGCACGAATTGAGTTATGGATAGAACTTTGCCTATTTGGCACACTATAGGGAAGGACTGCTGAGAGGAAATAATATATACGAGTGGATAAAGGTAGGTGTGGTAGGTACATGCACATATCATCACTTGTGTGATTGCATTTGGCTGTGTTGGACCCATAAAAAATTATGGCGGGAATAATCAAATAACTTATGTATTACTCCCTCCGGTCCAAAATAAGGTATGACAATGGGGTGGGGCGGACGGGTACGGGACGGGTTGGAGCTTAACCCACAAAATTTCAACCCGTCCTGCAATTTTTTTTTATTTTTACAAAAAAAAAACACAAGTTTAATATTTCATATTTTTCAGTTTCTTAAATCTCTTATATGGATCCAAATATTATATTTCTATTTTCAGAGATTATAATATAAAATAAATAGATTGAAACGTATAAAAACTAAAAAATAAAATGAATTGAAAAATATAAAAATCAGAAAATCAATGAATTGAAAAGCATACCACAGGCGTATCGTGCGCCTAAATTTACGTATTAAATTGATAAATTTCCATATAACAAATATGGATCATAATTTTTTTATAACTAGTTTATAAATAAAATATATAAGCTCGTATATGTTTGCTGATACTTTAACTGAAATATGAAATATGGTATAACGGTAGTGGATGAGATCCTTGGAACGAACAGGCAAGGCAAATGTTTTGTATATCAAACAGTAAATAAGTTTTTGCCATACTATAAAAGTAGTGGACGAGGTCCAGCCACAAAATATTTTTTGCTTGCCTTATTTTGTATATAGTGTTATTCATGGAATAAACCCGCAACAAAACTCGCAACCGCCCCGCCCCCGCATTAGTTTTTGAAAAATAGTTTCAAGGGAGAAATTAAAAAATAGCCAGATTTACAAGTGGTAATTCAAAAATAACTACAGTTTCAAAAGTAATCGAAATTTAGCCATTTTTCATGTAAAGACAAATCTGAACGAAATCATTGTTCAAAATTCGGAAAAATACTCCAGCATAATATACTGGAGTTCCAGTATAATATATCGGTCCAGCATAATATACTGGAGTTTGGAATACCGATGCTCCACTCTCCAGTATATTATACTGGAGCCAGCAAAGTATATCGGTCCAGCATATTATGCTGGAAGTTCATATACAGGTGTACCGAACTCCAGTATATTATGCTAGACCAGTCTCCGTTGCAGCAAAATAGTGACTATTTTTCATTGACTTGACAAACACTGACTATTTTTGAATGACCAGTCCGAAAAATGGCTAGACCGTGCTATTTTACCCGCCCCGCACCCCGCATAAGATCAAACCCACCCCGCCCCACATAAGATCAAACCCGCCCCGCCCTGCCCCGCATCGTCCCATTGCCATCCCTAAAAATAAGTGATTCTTTAGTTGTTTTCACATAGATTAAGAAATCCACCTTTTAACATTAATTAGCAATGAAATTGACCATATTAACCTTTACTATCTCTTCACATAAACACTCCTAACACATACTCCAACACTATTTACTCCAAGGGCAATGTAGGAAAAAAATAAGTAATTTATCCTTAAAATCTAGAAAAATCACTTATTTTGGATCACAAGAAAAGGCCAAAAAATCACTTATTTTGAACCGGATGAAGTTTTAAATAAAGATTTCGAGTTTAAACAATTAAATAAAATTGTTTTCTGTAAATAACGTTTTATCCTTAAAATATAACTTTCCAGCACCCAATCTAAATTAATCGGGTCCTAAAACGAGCCGATGGAAAACCAAAAAACTTGGATGTATTGGCCTTAAAAATCCGCATTTTCAGACTTTTTAAGAGCGTCGGATCCACATTCTAGAAAATAAATTTAGTCTTGCACAGCTAATTGTTTTTAGAATACTTCAATCTTAAAAAAATAAAAAATAATAAGTTTTGAGGTAGACATGTTGGACTATGACTAGTATGAAATAAATAGTACAATATTGGATTCAAGTTAACTTTAGATATGATCTCTTCATCGATTTTTTAACGCATTCAAACTTGATCCTTACATTTTGGACCGTGACGTGAGGTATAGACATCTCTCTAGTTACAAAAAGTCTTCTTCTATATGTGGTGGTGGAACAAGAAAAGAACATTCAAATAAAAACTATAGATGTCGCCCCTGCACTTCACCAAGTAATTAATAGGTCCAACATTAAATAGTTGGAGTCAGATCTATATTTGCTATTATAGAAGTGGAATATTAGATTTGCTTTTATTGACTGATGGCAGAAGTTTTTAGACACATGCATGAGCTTTTTTATTAGGGAAAAGAAGCAAATTTTCCTTTAAAATCCATATTTGCCCCATGAACTATACAGAATATTGCTCATAAACTTTGCGAAATACTCCAAATTTGGCCATTGTTTTTCTCAAACATCATCCTTTATCCCCCTACAGTCTAGATCGATCACCACTATAATAATTGATTTTCTCCACTCTCAAAAACAGTACTTGAAGACCACCAGCACTTCTCACACCCACTATAATCACAAAAAGAACACATAAAAATCACTCATTCAAACGATCTGCCTCACACCACCATCTTAACCACTTTCTCCGGCCACTATTATACCTCCGTCAAAAGACCAACGGCCATCAACCACTATAACCCCACTTTGACTGCTATAGAACTATTGCAAATTATTCAGGAGCTAAGTTCTTTGTACCAGTGTTGTTTTAGCATTAGGAGCTTTAACAACACTATGGGTGATCGGAGAAGGATTGATGAGTGTTTACCCCAAAATTGGGTAACAATTAGATTTGTACGTGATTATCCATAGTTTATTCAATATGCATAATTAAAAGTAACAGATAAATAAATTAAAGATGAAATAAACGATCAAACCAATTGCAGTGTTATGACCAAGCCTGGTCGTAAATTGAATAGTGACCTTGTCCTCAATTGGACCCTCGGTTCAAACCTAGTCGTGAATGAAGAGCTAAACAACTGAGCAATGTCTTTAAGAGTGGCCAGAAAGAAGAAATAAACTTTTATTGTTTTGAATTGCGTATTATAATGTGTCTGATCAAAGAAAAACTTCTTTTTTTATATAGTAAGAGAATTTCAGTCCTAGTATAAGTCTAAAAGAGGTAAAAATCTTCTTCTCCCGGTAATTGTTGATCCATAATCGATTCTGAACAAGATTTGCGCCGTAATATCCAGTTGAGGGCGATTATTACGGTCCCCTATCCATCGTGCATAACCGTCCATCGCGTCTCCGAAGTCTAGAAGTTATGCTTAGTTCGAGGTGCGTCGCTTCATCATGTTCGATGTCGGATATATCATTCACTCTTCCTAGATCTTGATATGAAGGGTTTCTAGCTTCGATTACATTCTCGTGGATCTGTGCTCCCCCTTCGTTCTCTCGTCGGAGAATTGGGGAAGACATTGCCCCCGATTTTACCCGTACACAAATAGTCCTCTCGTTTTTCGGAGGGTAGATTTATCGAAACGACAAGAAGCGATAAATAAACCACGATTCTTTCCTTCGTATGTTACAACCGAGATGATGAGTCAACAAAATGTCCCATCAGTTGCGTCGTTTTGACTTTAGATACGTGTTAGCCGCCGGTTGACTGTCTTCGAATGTGAAACATCACATATTGATAGCCCTTCCTCTATAAAAGCTCCGACCCTTTTTGACTTCTCCACTTTTCGAATCCAGAGCTATTTGATTTACCCTTGAATTCTCTACTTACCTTTAACTTTTTCAAATCATCATACATTGCTCCTTAGATTTTCATATCTCCATCCTCAAATCTTCATACTTTCTCTTTGAATCTTCAACTCAGACCTCCATATCTTCATCCCATCTTCAAACCTTCATATTTCCAAAATTCGATACCGAAAACTTCTAAATTCGTTCCTCAGCAAACCGCCCGTTCATCTTCCAACTCGGCCACGGATGCCGAGGTGGCCATTCTTAAGGTGGCCCATAAGCCTCCTTTGAAGAGCCTCGTCCATGGGGGCTGCTCTATTGAGAATGACTTTAATGTCGAGAAGGCCTCGAGTCAACATGACTGAGGCGAAGGAGCATGGAGGTACATATGCTTCGTTACTAAGAAGACACTAACCATAATTCGGGTAGACTGTAACAGGGAGGGCAAGGAGTTGGTCATCCCCAGGCCCAACGAAGACATCACCAATCATATGGAGGGGTACCTAAGCGTTTATATTTACCTCTTTATGCTCGCCCCGGTGGACCCCATAGTCCTCAACTTCTGCAAAAGGTACGAGGTCTACCTTGGGCAGATTCACCCGTACATTTGGAGGATTGTAATCCTCCCCCGACACTTCGTAAACAACACCAAAGCACCCTAGTTCACCTTCGACCATCTGATTCATCTATACAGTCCTCAAATCTTCCAAGGGGGGTTGATCAAGCTCGTTAGCCGAGCAAGTAAGACTTTTTTCTCGAGCATCGATGAAGAACGAGATCGAGGTTAGCAGGGGAGGTTTGTTCGGGTGAAAACTGAAGATCTCATCCCCTCTAAATTTCTACCATTGCCCAAAAAGTGGAACGCATCTCGTAAGTTCTTTCCTTCTCGAGTATTTGTCATTTTCTTTTATTCCTTTTCTAATTGACTGTGTTTGTTGTTGTGCAGTGGTAGCCTGGGTTTTTAATGCAATCTCCTACTTCAAGGAGTGGATCGAGGGGATCTGCAAACAAATGTCCTACTTTGAGTGCGCATAGCGCAAGCTCTCGAAGGGAAAGTGAGAGGCATGTTCCTTTGATGAGGCTTTCTCCCAAATGGTTTTATTCATAAACCTGACCTATATTTTTCCAAGTCCTCTTCCTTCTCACAAGTTTGCCTAAGACCAACGAGTGCAGGCCGTTGGATGAGGACGAGGATTTATCCTCGCTCGCTGAACCCTCCACTTCAGGGACAGCCCGGGCCACCCACAAAGGAGGATAAAAAGAAGAAAAAAGGAAGTCATCGGGCTCCCCGGACTCCAAGGTGAAGAAGAAGAGGATGGCCATCCGTGTCCGGAGAAAGAAACAAAAAGAGCACCAATTCTAGGGTATAAGACTCTAATTCCCTCTACCAGCTCACGAATTATCCCGAGGATGACGACCTTGATTTCATTGCTCATGAGTCGACCATCAAAGAGGGGGAGCAGACGGCAACCGAGAAAGGTGACCAAGAGGTCGATCCCTCTCTCGCTCAGGATCCAGAGAGAGAGTTGGAGGCCACGATATTCTCGAAAAGACGCTACTGCCCTGAAGGAGGTAGCCGATATCATTGACATCGCAGAGATGTCATCCAACACTGAGTCCATGTTCTAAGGGGCTCAAGCTGACAAAGATAAATCAAACAAGACAACATCGGGCCCAGATGAAGCCCTCAACACGTTCTTCGATGGCAGGTACATGACCACATTGGAAGACTTCTCCGGGCTTGGCCACCTGGAGGTCCCAAAAAAGGATTTGCCATTAGGAGCGGGTGAGCCGAGCTAGAGCCGAAACTAGTGAAGCAGTTCCATGACTTGGGTGTGGATCCCGACCGTAAGAGAAAGATCATTCTTAGTATCCCAGCAGACGTCCGGGTATTGTCCGCTCCGATGGGTGTGGCAAACTACCTTCATTACCTGGTGACCGAAGAGGACCAAGCAAAGATGAATAAAGTACGTGTGTCGGGCCTCTTCAACGAGGCGCAACAAGCACTGAACCGGGTAAGATGTTCATCCTTTGAATCTTTTGTAGATTTTTGCTTAGCATATTCTAATGACCTCATTGTTTTCCAGGCTTCGGTGCTTCATCATGAAAGCTTCCTCCGATCTCGCTTGAAAATCAGCCAGCTCGAGTTCGTGCTCAAAAAGTAGATCCAAAAGAAAGACATGTATATGACTCTTAGTGAGAAACAAGACGGGGATCTTAAGGATCTCCTAACAATTTGAGCCGAGCTGGAAAAGGCTCAGAAGGAGGCTTCGTCCGTGAAATAGGAGCATGCCGATCTAGTCGAGAAGGTGAAGATCTTTGAGGCTAAAAACGAAAAGCTTCTCGTGATGACTAACAACACAACTTCGCAGGCCTAAGAGAAGATAGACTTGATCGACCAGCTTCGGGCTGAGATGGATGAGGTCAAGGCCACAACCGAAACGTGTAGGGGCAGGATGGACCTGCTGGCATCGGAAAAGGAGGCTACAAAAGAGGAGCTGGCATCAGTCAAGGACCAGCTCTGAGTGGCAAAGGACAAGGCCGACAAGTGGTCTCGGCTAAATGATGAACTCCATGCGCAGCTGAACTCCGCCGTCACGGAATGGGATGCCTTCGGCCAAGAATACACTGTGCTGAGGTCCAAATTGGAGGCAACTTCGATCGATTCCTCCAATTTTGAGGAGATGCTGGACCAGGATAAGGCTGAACTGGGGATAGTCGAGGCCCTCTTGAAGATGAAGATCGAGTATGTGAAGCGACTATCTTGGAGAGAGATGCTTGAGGAGATTCATGCCCGAGGTTTTGACCTGTCGGACAAGATCGAATAAGCCAAGATACTCGAGGCTGAGGCAAAGGAACTCTATGAGCCTACGGCTCCTAAAGACTCCGAGGGTTCCGACAATTCTAGTAACGAGACAAGCCCTGATAAAGACCAGGCGTAGATGCCTTAGTTCTTTTTGTGTTTTCTCTTGTATATTTTATTTTTGTTTATTTCAGGGTCGTGATATCGTGCTTTTGCAGATATTTTTTGAAATATATAAAAAAATTCCCTTTTGGCAATATTGTATCTTTACCTTTCAACATCTATTTACAATTTTTTATTTGCGTATCTTTTTAATGTCTCACCATAAAATCAAATGTAGTCTAGAGCATGCGTTTTTTGGAGGCTAGAATGGGGCCCGATTTTGATGGCAACTCCGGATTACTCGTGGCTTCGAGTCTTCAATAAAATCGAAGGCCTTTAAGATGCTTAAGTTCTTTAGGATCTAGACCTGAAGAAGCAAAATATGTAGTAATAAAGTATAAGAGAAGCAAAGATTTCTTTCATTGCTTTATATGTAGGGTACATGATCGGAGGTGCATAACCTTGTGCCATGGCTAGAGTAGGCTACATGGGCATGTTTCACATTACTGTTTGACCCTTACAATGAATCCTAACCACCAATCCTTGGTTTTCGACATATAAAAGTTTCTTTTCTCTTGCTAAAGATCTTAATCTAGGGATAATGACCCCCAGTATTCGAGGCCAAACTTTTGAGGGCTCGAATACTATTAATTTGGTGCAAACTAAGGCCTGTATCCAAAAATAAGGTAGCAATTTTATTGTTGCCTTGTTAAAAACCTTGCTGAAAAACCAGATTCGGGACAAAATCGGTTCAAGGGAAAAAGAGTACAACACATGCTTTCACACCTGCTAGTCATATTCACCCCTGGCCAAGTACCTGCATACGTTAGTCCGTAACGTAACTAAATTAAAAAGGAATTAAGTTCATACCTTAGTATTAGTACTTCTTTAAGTGTTCCACATTCCAGTTGTTTGGTAGTTGTACATCGTTTCCCGATTCAACTTTTTACGAGCCTTTACCAGTTATTCCGATGACTCGATATGATCATTTCCAATTCCGTCCTAGTTTCCCTTCGTTTGGGTTCCTGGTGTGTGGTGTTACCTTCCTCAATTCCAAATCCCCGACTTGAAAATGTTGGGGGTTAGATCTTCAGTTGTAGTATTTCCCTATTCTTTGCTTCTAGGCAGCCAACCGGACCAGGGCGGCCTCTCGCCTTTCATCCAATAATTCTAGGCTCGTGGTCACGGCCTCGCTGTTTGACTCTTCAGTAATGTACTGGAACCTGAGGCTTAGTTCCCCTACCTCGACTTCTATTAGGGCTTCTGCTCCATAAGCAGAGAGAACGGGGTCGCCCCGGTACTTAACTTCGAAGTCATACGGTATGCCCACATGATTTCGGGCGATATTTAATTCTAATTTCCTTTCGAACCAGTCAACCTCTTTTTTAGGGTTTGAAGTATAGTTTTGTTCGTCGATTCCGTTTACCAGTTCCCACTAGGATGGTAATGCATTGATAATATCTTCTTGATTTTGTGATCTTTGAAAAACTTATTTACCTTGCTGCCTAATGAATTATTTTCCATTGTCGTAAACAATCTCAGCTGGTATGCCAAATCAACATATTATGTGATCCTAGATGAAGTCTATGACCTCTTTCTCTCAGAACTTCTCGAATGTCTGAGCCTCAACCTATTTGGAAAAATAATCAGTCATGAATGGTATGAATTGAACTTTACCGGGTGCCCACAGCAGGGGACCAACTATGTCCATTCCCCACTTCATAAGCATCCACGATGACAGGATGGGGTGGAGCATCTCTCCCAGTTGATGAATTATCGGGGCATGTCTTTGGCACTCGTCGCATTTTTACACAGTCTTCATATCCTTATCCATTTCATTCCAATAGTAGACGACTCTGATTAGCTTCCTAAGTAAGGATTCTTCCCCCTAATGGTTCCCGTAAGTTCCCTTGTGAACTTCTCCCATGGCGCATTCGGTCTCTTCTGATCAATGCCCCTTCGACTAAGCTAAATCTGGTAGCCTTGGTGCCCAGGTCTCTCGATTCCTTGGGATTCAGAGGCAATTTTCCTATCTTCAGGAAATCTATGTAGTTGTTTCTCCAATCCCAAGTCAAACTTGTCGAGTTTACTTCGGCGTGACCTTCTTCTATCATCGAGTTCATCAGTTGTAGCACTGCCCCTGAGCTGAATTCATCAGAGACGGCGGATGATCCTAAGTTGGCTAGTGCATCGGCCTCACTATTTTGATCTCGGGGTATGCTAACTTGGGATTATGATGCATTTTACACTCCTTTTTGCTTAAGTTTTGATTAGAAATGTGTAAAAAAATAGTCCCAAAGGCTCACAAGTTGTGCTTGATTGCAGGTTTGATCAACAAGGTGACAAGGTGTCAAAAACCAGCTCAAAAAGGAGTGAAACTTGCACAAGTACCAAGACAATACCAAGCTCGGTCAATTAGGGCCAGTGCGGTCGCACACCATTCTGTGCGGTCCCCAAAGATGAAGTTCAGAGGGTATGTTTTCAGGCCACCAGGCAATGCGGCCACAAAGGGTTTTATGTGGTCCGCATTGGGTTCATTGCGGCGGCACTCGATTTTGTGTAGACTGCATTGCCCAAGATCAGAGACTTGCTAGATTGGAGGATGAAGCCCATTGCGGTCTACGGTCCATTTTGTGCAGACCTCAATAAAAGCCACCGCGGTCGCACTCGACTTTGTGCGGTCCGCAAAGCCCAAGTTCAGAGAGCAGATTAATCAAGCCAAGAGCCTTAGTGCAGCCGCACTTTGTGGTCCGCACTAGCCCCGCAAGGGTATTTTTGTCCAGAATTTTCAGCCTAGTATAAATAGTTTCTTTTCCCATCTTTAGGTCATCAGATAGATTTTGGGACAGAGCTGCGCTCGTGACTTCTTCTCTTTTACCATTTTGAGTAATTTTAGCTTAGTTTCAAGATTGAATCTTCAAGTTTTATTTAGTAATTAATTATTATGGGCTTATCTTCATTTATTTCTTTGTTTTCTTCTCCAATTATGAGTAGCTAGACCCATTAGCTAGGGTTGTGGCTCAACCCTAGTGTGGGTAATTGATGAGTCTTGTGTTTTGATGCTTGATTGTCTATGAGTGTTTGATATTTGGACTAATTTAGGGTTTTAATATTGAATTAGTGGTTGCAAACACTAGTTTATGCCTAGTAAACTTTGGCTCTTCTTGAGAAAGAGAGCCTAAGTCCATGAAATTAGTCCAACAAGGAATTGGGGCGTATTCAAGAGATTGATAGCCCCAATTAAAGGGTTAAACCTAGAGATAGTAATACCCGACTTGAACCTTGATTGCTTGCACAAATTTGCATACCCAATTGGTCTTGAAAATGTCAATTAGGGTAAAATCACTCGAACTATCGAGAGGTATAGAGTGAGTAGAGTCGTGCAATGGTTATATCATACTCCACAAATATGACAATCTAGCTTTAGACTCAAGAATCCGTCAATTGACCACCTAGGAGAAAGTCACTACCCTAGTGCCTTTTATCTATTTGATCAACTCTCAATAGTTTAATTTTAGCTTTACTTAGCCTAATTTAGCATTGTAGTATTATAAAATTAGAATTCATATCAAAACCAAAAATGTTCAGAAGTGCAATTAGGAACAAATACACAACTCCACTTTAGATAGAAACTCAACTCCAACATCTAGCTCCCTGTGGAAATCGATCCCGACCTTCTCGGGTAAAAGCTGCTTCGACCTCTCTTGTTACTCAATAGTAGTACATGGTTGGCCTCGATCACTTTTTGGCGCCATTGTGGGGGAGCTAACGGTTTTGGCTATCTATCTAAATAGTTTTGTGTATTGCTCTTCTGTCCTTCCTTGTTACTAATTTGTGTGTGTCACAACTTCAGGTACAAAATGGCAGCAAACTTAAATAACGCATCTTTTGGAGATCTTCTGTCGGGGGAGTAAGTAGATGACAATGTTGAAGATGAGGTCTCTATTGTGCCTCAAGGACAAAGGAGAGGCCGACAGGCCAATGATAATATTCCAGACCCTCCTCCAAGAGTGGCTCCTCAAGTGCTTCCAAACCAATGCTATGCAAGTGCAATTGTCCCGCCCCGAATTCGGGCGGGCAATTTTCAAATTATCAATGTGATGATGACATTGCTGGAGCAGCGTGGGTATTTCACGGGCTCTACCAATCAAAATGCTTACAAACATCTTAAAGGGTTCGTAGATACTTGTTGGGGGAGCAAGCAAAGTAATGTGTGCGAGGATACACTTCGGTTGAGACTCTTCCCATTCTCACTTAGAGGGAAGGCATTGGATTGGCTTGAGCGACTTCCCAACCATTCCATCACTACTTGGGATGAGTTGGTGGACAGGTTTATTGCAAATATTTTCTCACCGGGGCATATGGCAGAATTGAGAGATGAGATCTTGGCTTTCAAGCAGGAGCAACCATTGCATGAGATTTGGGAGTGCTATAGAACAATGGTAAAGGAATGCCCCAACAATGATATGACTGAGGCGATGATCCAACAGACTTTCTACCGGGGCATTAACACAACAAACCATTCTTGATGAACCAACTTGCTAAGGGCAACTTCATGAAGCTGTCTTATGATGAGGCTTGTGACATTCTTGATGAGATGGCTGACACTTCTTCTGCTTGGCAAAGTAGAGCCAATGTTCCCCAGGGTGACCCCACGGTCACTCATTTGCACAAGGAGTTTCATGATCATGGGCAGGCTATAGCTGAGTTGACAACTATAATGAACCAACTAGCAAAGGCACAATTGCAATAAGTCAAAATCCTCGCCAAGTAAATGCTATGGAGGGTGTCAACATGCTAGTCAACAAAAGAAGACAACGAGGTCAACAGAACCAAGGGAATTCGGAGCAATTTGACAATGTTTATGGTGGATTCTAAGATGATAGTTAGATGGGCAAAATGAAGAGGTACAATACATGAACAATTATCAAGAACAAAAGGGCAATTCTTCCAACCAACAACAATGAAGGCCCCAAGGCAATTGGGGCAATCAACAACAAGGTAGTGGTAATTGGGGAACAACAACCAAAACTCCAACTGGGGCAATCAGAACAATAATCAGCACAATCAGGGTAATTGGAATGGGAACAACAACAACTGGGGTGGTAACAACAATCAAGGTGGGTGGAACAATGGTAATCAAGGAAACCAGGGGCAGGGCATTCAAAGGTCCCCAATGTACCAACAACAAAACAATCTGCCCCCACTTCCATCCCAAGGTCCTAGTTCTTCTAACCCTGACATGGGGAGAATTGAAATGATGTTTGAACAGATGATGAAAAAGAGTGTGGATTCCTATGCTCAATTGTCTTCCCACAATAATTCAATTAGAAATTTGGAGGTGCAATTAAGCCAAATCTCACAGTCCTTGAATACTCGCCCTAAGGGTGCTCTACCAAGTGATATGGTAGTAAACCTAAAGGGTGGGAAGAATCCTGTTATGGCAGTAACTACAAGGAGTGGACGAGGAAGTGATGTGAATACCTCCAAACAAAAGCAAATTTTGAGTGATGAAGTTGAGTTGCAAGAAGATGAAGTTCTTTTGGTGGTTGAAAATGTGATTGATGAGAATGTGAATGAAGAAGTGAGGATTGAATGTGAACCCATCGAGGGAACATGTAATAGACATGCCGGAGCCGATTGTGACTAAAGTCAAGGCTCCTTTTCCAAGGCCACCTCCACCTTATCCTCAAAGGCTCGTGAAGTAGAAAAATGAGAATCAGTTTTAAAAGTTCATTGATATGATGAAGAGCTTATCCATTAATGTGCCTTTGGTGGAGGCTCTTGAACAAATGCTGGGCTATGCTAAATTCATGAAGGACTTGGTGACAAAGAAACAATCCATGGATTGTGCAACTATAAAGATGACCCACCAAATTAGTGTAATAGTGTATTCAATGGCCCCGAAGCTTGAAGATCCCGGTGTTTTCACCATTCTTTGCACCATTGGAGTGCGGACTTTGCTAAGGCTCTATGTGATTTGGGGGCAAGTATCAACTTGATTCCCTACTCAGTTTTCAAGACTTTGGGTATTGGGCAACCGAGACGACTTACATGAGATTGCAAATGGCAAATAGAACGATGAAGAGACCATTGGGTATTATTAATGATATGCTTGTCCGGGTGGACAAATTTGTCTTGCCAGCTGATTTTGTAATCTTGGATTGTGAGGTGGATTATGAAGTTCCAATCATATTAGGGAGACCTTTCCTTGCTACTGGGAAGGCCTTAGTTGACGTGGAAGCAGGGGAAATCACCTTCCGGGTGGGTGATAAAAAAGTGGTCTTTCATGTGTGCAAGTCAATGAAGCAGCCCAACAGTTCTGAGGTGTGCTCTTTTGTGGACCTTATCATGGCAGTGATAGTTGATGATACCAAATGATCAATGTGGAGGACCCTCTGGAGGCCGTATTGTTGAATCTTGATGTCAATGATGATGAGGGTCGAGTGGAGTGTGTGAATGCTTTACATGGGATGGGATCTTACTCTTATGAGCCTAAAAACTATCTTTGGACATTGAGAATCGGAAGACTCCACCAACAAAACCTTCAATTGAGGAGCCTCCGGTGTTGGAGTTGAAATCGTTGCCTCCACACCTCAAGTATGAGTTCTTAGGCCCTAGTTCTACTTTGCCAATTATTCTTTCCTCTTGTCTTACTAATATGCAGGTTGATGCCACATTAGCGGTGCTTCAAAAGCGGAAAAAAGCAATTGGATGGACTCTAGCTGATATCCGGGGGATAGGCCCCGCATTCTGTATGCACAAGATTATTCTGGAAGATGATGCAAAGCCCTCATTGGAACATCAAAGGAGGTTGAACGAGGCAATACAAGAAGATGTGAAAAAGGAGGTGATCAAGTGGTTGGATGTCGGGGTTGTGTACCCCATCTCTGATAGCTCTTGGACTTCGCCGGTGCAATGTGTATCGAAGAAGGGTGGCATGACCGTGGTTGCAAATTCACAAAATGAGTTGATTCCTACCAAAACCATCACCAATTGGAGGGTATGCATGGATTACCACAAGTTGAATAAAGTGACCCACAAGGACCACTTTCCATTGCCTTTTCTTGACCAGATGTTAGACCGACTTGCTGGGCGTGCCTTCTACAATTTCTTGGATAGGTATTCTGGGTACAACCAAATCTTGATTGCTCCGGAAGATCGGGAGAAGACCACATTCACTTGTCCATATGGCACCTTTGCCTTTTCTTGGATGCCTTTTGGGTTGTGTAATGCACTGTTTACATTTCAGCAGTATATAAATGCCATTTTCACTTATATGGTGGAAGGTATTTTGGAGGTGTTCGTGGACGACTTCAGTGTTGTGGGTGATTCATTTGATAAGTGTTTGAAAAATCTTGATAGAATTTTGTCCCGTTGTGAAGAAACCAATATTGTTCTTAATTGGGAGAAATGTCACTTCATGGTGGAAGATGACATAGTTCTTGGGTATAAAATATCAAAGCACGGTATTGAGGTAGATAAAGCAAAAAATTGATATGATTTCAAGGCTCCCTCCCCTACCTCTGTCAAGGGAGTTAGAAGTTTTCTTGGGCATGCGGGGTTTTACTGGAGATTTATCAAATACTTTTTGAAGGTAGTGAACCCCTTGTGCAAGCTTTTGGAAAAGGATGCCAAGTTTGTGTTCGATGAGAGATGTATGCAAGCCTTTGAACTTCTCAAGCATAAGTTGACCACCACTCCTATCATTACCGCACCTAATTGGAGCTTGCCATTTGAGCTCATGTATGATGCAGGTGATGTTACGGTTGGGGCAGTTTTGGGTCAAAGAGTGAACAAAATATTTCCTCCGGTGTACTATGCGAGCAAGACAATGAATGACGCTAAGTGAACTACAAGGTGACCGAGAAAGAACTTTTGGCTATTGTGTTCGCAATGGAGAAATTTTGGCCGTATCTTATGGGTGCCAAGGTCATAGTCCATACCGATCATGCCACACTCTAGTACTTGATGACAAAGAAGGATTCCTAAGCTAGACTGATGTGATGATCTTGTTACTTCAAGAGTTTGATTTGGGGATTGTGGACCAGAAGGGTAGTAAAAACCAAGTGGCGGACCACTTTCCCCCCTTGGAGGAGGAGGGGAGGCCTCGTGATGGCCTAGAGATCAATGACTTATTTCCCGACGAACAACTCCTTTCGGTGTCGGTGAATGGTATGCCATGGTTTGCGGACGTTGCTAATTTCCTTGTGACTGGTATAATCCCGTGTGAGCTCTTTTCTAACCAAAGGAAGAGGCTCAAACGGGATAGTTTGGATTTCTATTGGGACGAGCCGTACTTGTTCAAGATTTGCACGGATGGTGTGATCCGAAAGTGTGTCTCGGAGGAAGAGCAATTGAGTATCTTGGAGGCTTGTCATTCCTCTCCCTATGGTGACCATCATGGCGGGGCGAGGACGGCTTCCAAAGTTCTTAGTTGTGGATTTTATTGGCCAACTTTGTACAAAGATTCAAGTGAACTTGTGAATAGGTGTGACGAATGTCAAAGAGCGGGTGGAATTTTGAAGAAAGATGATATGCCTCTCAATACCATTCTTGATGTTAATATTTTTGATGTATGGGGCATTGATTTTATGGGCCCGTTTGTTAGCTCGTGTGGGAACACATACATTTTTGTGGCGGTGGACTATGTTTCAAAGTGGGTTGAATCCGTGGCTTTACCCAACAATGAGGCCCGGAGTGTTGTTGCATTTCTCAAGAAGAGCATTTTTACAAGGTTTGGCACTCCTCGTGCAATCATAAGTGATGGGGGGTCTCATTTTTGCAATAGAGCTTTTGACACTTTGCTTGCAAAGTATGGTGTCAACCACAAAGTTTCTACTCCCTATCATCCTCAAGCAAGTGGCCAAGTTGAAGTTTCAAACAGGGAAATCAAGAGTATATTGTCAAAGATGGTCAATGCAAATAGGACTGATTGGTCAAAGAAGTTGGATGATACTCTATGGGCTTATAGGACTGCTTACAAGACTCCGATTGGTATGTCTCCGTATTGGTTGGTGTTTGGGAAAGCTTACCATCTACCGGTTGAGTTAGAGCACAAGGCCATGTGGGCTTTGAGGAAATTAAATCTTGAATGGAATGTGGCAGCAAATCTTCGTATGGAGTAGCTTAATGAACTTGATGAATTTCGATTCCATGCCTACTCTAGTTCGTCCTTGTACAAGGACAAGATGAAGTAACTTCATGATAAATATGCTCGTGTCAAGGAGTTCAAAGTGGGTGACTTGGTTCTCTTGTTCAACTCTCGATTACGTTTGTTTCCAGGAAAGCTTAAGTCAAAATGGAGTGGACCTTTTGAAGTGGTATTTGTGACCCCGTTTGGTGCACTTGATTTGAAGAACAAAAATGGGGAAGTTTTCAGAGTGAATGGGCATAGGGTCAAGCACTACTTGGGAAAAATTGATGACAGCCACGTGGTGACTCTTCTTCATCTCAAATGATTTGATGGTAACCTGCGTCGTGTTGCGATATTAAATCATGAGCTTTTTGGGAGACAACCCATGTGTTTTTCTTTGATTTTCATTGTAGTGTAGCATTTATTTTTGGACTGACTGGTTGTGAGATGCTGTAGGATTGTGTTGATGCAGTGCAGGAAAAAGTTGGAAAATGACCACTCTCTGAAGTTGTCAACACGGACCGCACTCATTTTGTGCGACCGCAAAGACCCTTGTGCGAGGCAAGAAATCAATGCAGACCGCACTGATGATTTGACAAAAGTGGGGGATCTCTGAAGTTTACCACCGCGGCCACATTGCATTTTGTGCGATCCGCGGTGGTCCACTGCGGCCGCATCACATTTTGTGCGGTCCGCAGGGGTCAATTTGTCAGTGACTTGTGGTTTCGAGCACCGCGGACCGCGGTGCCATTTTGTGTGGTCCGCGGTGGGTAGGTAAGCTGGGCCCCATGACCTTTTTCTATAAATAGAACCTGAGGCCCTCCTTTTGAACTTTTCGATCCCTTTACTCTCAAAGCCTAAAAAAATCATTGTTCATCTCTCTATTGCACGTAATCAACCACTAAGGCTTATTCATCATCTCAGCATCTTACTTTTGGTACTTTAATCCCTTTTCAATTGTTTAATTTTATTATTTTCAGTAAATTTTTGTTTCCCTTGTTTCTTCTTCTTTCCCTACTCGTTTTTATTTCAATATTGTAGCTTATGTTAGTTAATTTTTGTTTAAAAGTAGGTTTAGGTAGTTAAAACACTAAACCAACACTTAGGGAGTCATCAATAGGTGTAAAATTGGACTAAAATTGAACAAATCATGAACCCTAGGTTGGTGTTACTATTGGGCATTCAGTGTGGACCGCGGTGGATTTTATGCAGTCTACGGTGCCCTATGCGGTCCGCAATGGCATTTTGTGCGGACTACAATGGTGAAAGTCCTAAAAGCTGACATTTGAGGACCGTGGCCGCATTGCATTTTGTGCGGTCTACGGTGCTTCAATGCGGACAACATTGGCATTTTGTGCGGTCCACAGTGTATAGTTTCAGAGAATAGGTAGTCTGAACCCCACCTCTGTGCGGACCGCAATGGATTTTGTGCGGTCCGCAATAGCCTCTTTATGGCCACACTGCATTTTGTGCGGTCCGCACTATACAATTTCATACTATCTGCAACAGTTTTTCTGTAACTGTGAACTTCATTGTTTTGCTGGATACTAACAATGTCTGAATGAATGTTGTTTGCAGACAATGGTGAGATTAAGAGGAAAAGGTGGTAAACAAACAGGAAGAGGAGAGTCCTCCCGGGGTGGGAAACAAAAGATGATAAAGTTGACCCCACAAGTCAGATAAAACATTAAGAACACAAGGAAAATCATTAAAGCTGTAGATAGGGCCATTGACCAGTCGGAGAGTGAGTATGAGTCTTCCCGGGATATATCATCAGACTCCGTGCCAGAGTACATTCCTAACTGGCCGGAGAGAAACAGGTTGAGAGATACACCCCCACCTTCCCCCACTACCCAAGCTTCAGTGCACGTATCTTCTAAGTCGTCTGAGGGCTCAGCTGCCGGTAGTGGAAATGAGTACTCCACCTCTCCTACAGCTTCATTATTCGGAGAGGATGCAGTAGCAGAAGAAGGGGAAGAAGCAGAAGGGGGTGAGCCCCAAGTTGGTGGGATAGAGCGGACTAGGAACCCGAAGGCATGGGAGGACCGGTTCGTCAGGGAGATCGCCTACCACAAATTCAGAGAGTTATGGCCATAAAAGAGGTTAATACTTGAGAGAAAAATTATCACCCGTGATCTTTTGCCTCACAATCCCAATGTGTTGAGGCAATTCAGAGAAATAGCTGGATGAGACTACTTCATAGGGCTGGTGGATGATGTCAATGAGCACTTGGTAAAAGAATTTTACACAAACGTGGCCCACATCAAAAAGGGTACCACGGTCACCAAAGTGCAAAATCTGAAAGTAAAGTTTGATGGTAAGACCATCAATGACTATTTGGGCTTCACGGAGGAGGATGAGTCCCTGTACTTGGACAAAATGAAGTTGGGAGAAGAAGCTCGTCCGTGGTTAGAAGAGTACTTGGCAATCCCAGGTACCACCCCCGAGTGGTTGACTGCGGGGGTGAAGATATTAAAGAGGACATTGAACTTCTAGGCGAAGGGGTGGGAGACATTTGTGTGTAGCAGGCTAGATCCTACCACCCATGACTCACTCCCAATTCACCGGGAGATCTTATTAGCATCCATCATGGCGGGGTACCCGATCAATGTTTGGAATGTGATGTCCCGCGTAATTACACGGGTAGTGAATGAGGGTGACAGGTCTTACCCATTCTCCAACTTCCTAACCATGTACCTGAAGGGCTAAAATGTGGAGAAGCGCAAATTTGACGTGAAAGTGAAGGCAAAGGCATCTTTCTCGTGGTATAGCATACAGGGTGATGACAACCCTAAGGGAAAGCACTTCAAGGGAAAATCTACTACTTCAACTGGCCAGTCTGAAGAGCCAGTAGTGGTTGTGACTACTCCACAGCCTCCCTCCACTTCAGCAGATATGGCCCCAGGTCCATCCACTTCAACAGATCCAAAGATACCCTCCACCACTACCTATCCATTGATTGCTCACCGTTTGAGCCAGGCCCTCACCAGCATCAACAACTAGATGCAGATAGCTACATCTAAGCTGTCTGTATTATCTACTACTGTGGCAGCTCAGCCAGCACCTCCTCCTCCACAGGTCCCACAATCCATTGAGGACACTCTCAAGGATCTTCTGGACAACCAGAAGAAGATCCTTGAGAACCAGAAATTTTTCACGGACGCTATTGATTCACACATAAAGGCTCCCAAGGAGCTTGCTAGGGAGGCTAAGAAGATGAGAAAGACTCGGGCTTCCTAAGAGTCCGTGAAGGAGTTACGGGTCAAGGTAGAGAGATTGAAGGTAGATTACCTGCCTTTGGATTTGCTACTACATGACCCTATGCCACCAGCCCATCCCCATCCAGAGAATTCTGAGATGCCTCCTAAGAGGAAGAGGGTGATCCCCCAGTCCGATGATGTAGTTATCCAGTTAGCAGACCCACCAGAGACTTCCTCCAGTCAACCACAGGATGCAGCCCAGGAGCCTGTCCAGGTCCAGGCCCAAATCCCAGCAGCAGAGCCACAGGTCATAGGGAGCCAGTCTCAGATTCCCGAGCATACAGAGGACCCAGGGACCACTCAGGATCCCATCCTGACGGACGACCTATAAGGAGTTTCTGTATCCTCTTTCCTCTATTTTTGGTGTTTATTTTGCTTGGTTGGCATTGAGGACAATGCCAGCTTTCATTTGAGAGGGTAGATCCTACTTGGATTTGGATGATTGTATATATGAATGATTTCTTTCTTTCTTTTTTATCTTTGGTATGTATATAATTTCAGCATTTCATTACATATTTTGCACTTTTTACCCTGGGCATGTATATAAAAGTTATGTTCCATTATATATATTCATCTCCCCTATTGTATATTCGATTAAATCCCCTCTTGTACATATTCATTTTACTTTCCACATTTTCCCTTTTCTTAGCTTCTTATTTTATGTTTGTAGCTTCTTGTTTTGAGTTTTTGCAATAAGCATTTAGTTTTCTTAATGTCACGGTTCTTTCCAAAGGTGGAATTTGTGTGAACCGGATGGCTCTTCCCGAAGATGGATGGCATGACAACCTTCTTAAGGGTTTGAGTCTATTTTTCTTTTCTTTTTTTGCTTTTTACTAGTTAGTGGTAAGGGTGCCTCAAGCAAAGCTTCACTTGGGCCTAGCACATTTGCCTTTGATCCTAAGGTAAAAAACAAATAGTTATGTATATGATGGTGAAAGTTGTGACCTTGAGACTTTTGTGTTGGCCGATAATCATCAAGTGGTTTTTCGAGACCATTGTGTGCTCAAATCTTATCTAAGTTTGTTGTGGGCCCTGACTCTGTGTCTTTAGCGATCTCATAGCTTGTGTGATAAGAAATTGAATTGCAAGTCCAAGTATCGAGTCATTAGTCTAGAACTTGCCCTGAATGTTTGTCGAGGCGAAATCCTAAGTGTAATTTGACTTGAGACATAATTATAGGCTCTCATTGATCCGAATGATAGCTTGAACACTTCCATAGCCTACCAATGATAAATTCCTAGTCAACCCTTTTGAGCCTTAAACCTTTTTCCTTCAAGAACCATGATACAAGTTTTTACCCGTTCTAAAAGATAACCTCTCTTGGCACCCGATATTCCCTTAGAACATGGCAAAAGTATAAGTTTGGGGGGGGGGGGCGAGGATTGCAACAAAGTGGTAAAAAGGTACAAAATGAAGAAAAGGAAAGGCAATGAAAAAGAAAGAAAAGCAAAAACACAAAAAGAGTGTTCAATGTAGAAATGAGTGAAGGGATTCAATAAAAGCAAAGAATGAAAGGTATGGAAAGTTGAGAAAGAAGAAAAGATTTGAAATGAACAAGAAAAAGTGACAGTGTGTCTCTCTAACCCCTTAGAAATAAGTGAAATGACTCAAAAAGTCGAGTGAATGTGTGCCAAAATGAAGCAAAAAAAGTGCTAAAGGGAAGATGGAACCTACTTAGACCAAACAATTCCTACCCTGGTACATGCTGCAGACATCAGTCCTTGAACTAGTACAAGGTCACCTGCAATTTGTCCAAGTACCTCCGCATCCATTCTTCTTTTACTTCGGACGTTATTTTGACTTGATTTACGATAAGGAGGGAGTCACATTTGGTTTTGATCACTTTGGCCCCGAGGCTCTTAGCCAGTTCTAGACCTTCAATCATGGCTTCATACTTGGCTTCATTGTTAGTCAATTTTGCAGTTTTAATAGACTGTCTAATTACGCTTCCCGCTGGTGGTTTGCAAAATGATACCAAGCCCGGACCCCTTCGCGTTGGAGGCATCATCCATGAATAGAGTCTGGATTCCCGAATTAGCCCCTGAGGTGAGCAATAATTCCTTTTCAATTCCGGGTATTAAGGCTGGTGTAAAGTCAGCCACGAAGTCTACCAAAATCTGATATTTTATGGCAATTCAGGGTCGGTACTCGATATTGTACCCGCTAATCTCCACGACCCATTTAGCCAACCGACCCGAGAGCTCGAGCTTATGCATGATAATCTTCAACGGGGTAAGAGGTTATGACATATATGGGGTGGCATTGAAAGTACGATTTTAGCTTTCTGGAAGTGCTTAGAAAATCGAGCGCTAATTTTTCTAGGTGAGGATACCTCGTTTCGGCATTGTCTAGTGTTTTACTAACATAGTAAATAGGAAATTACACACCTTCTTCCCACTGGACTAAGATACCACTTATCGATACCTCGAAAACCGCCAAGTAGAGGTACAACTATTTGTCTACCTTCGGAGTGTGTAGCAAATAAGGGCTCGATAGGTAATGTTTGAGATCTTCCAAAGCTTGATGGCATTCCAGAGTCCAAGAAAAATTATTCTTTTTTTTCAACAGTGAGAAGAATCGATGGCTCTTGTCCGATAACCTCGAGATAAACCGGCCCAATGCGGCTATATGCCCAGTCAGTCTTTGAACCACCTTGATGTTGTCCATTACGGTGATGTCCTTTATGGCATTTATTTTGTCAGGGCTGATCTCTATCCCCTGATTAGATACCATGAACCCAAGGAATTTACCCGATCCGACCGCAAATGTGTACTTCACCTGATTTAGCTTCATGTTGTATTTCCTTAGTATGCCGAAGGTTTCATGAAAATGTTTCAAATGGCCCTCTACTCGCAGGGACTTGACCAACATATCGTCAATATAAACTTTCATTAATTTCCCTATTCGTTCTTCGAACATCCGAATTACTAGGCATTGGTAGGTGGCACTGATATTCTTTAATCCAAATGGCAGTACGTTATAGCAGTAGGTGCCCAATGTGGTTATGAAAGAAGTATTTTCTTGATCGTCCCGGTCCATCTGAATTTGGTTGTACCCGATATAGGCATCGATAAAATTAAGTATCTCGTGCCCGACCTTTGCGTCGATCATTCGATCGATGTTGAGCAAAGGGAAAGAATCCTTTAGGAATGGTTTTTTAGGTTTTTATAATCCACACACATCCTTAGTTTATTTTTTTAGGCACTACCACTACGTTAGCTAACCAATCCAGGTATTTAAATTTTTGGATGGATCCTATTTTTAGAAGTTTGGATACCTCATCGTTGATGAACGCGTGTTTGATCTCAAACTGTGGTCTCCTCTTCTGCTTAACCAGATGGAACTTCGGGTCCAAACTCGGATTGTGAGTGATAACCTCTGGTGGAATCCCTGTCATGCCAAGATGGGACCAAGCAAAACAATCGGCGTTAGCTTTAAGAAAATCAATAAGTTTTTTCCCGATCTCGGGGTTTAACCCAATGCCTAGGTATATCTTTCGATCCACTAGATTCTTGATTAATATGACTTGCTCCAACTCTTCAACTATTGATTTGGTGGCGTCGGTGTCATCAGGAGTTGTGAATGATCTGGGGACGTTGTACTCGTCCTCATTGTCTACTCCTTGTTCTTCTTGTTTCTCCAGTTCGGATTGCTATTTAATCTCTTATTTTTTGGTCGGTTCTGTGCTCCTTGATGTTGAAACCACGGGCACCGAGATCACTTCATCGATAGCAAACATTTCTCTTGCGGACGGCTGTTCTCCGTAGAGCGTTTTGACTCCCCCAAAACCCCTCGGGAAATTTTAGCGCTTGGTGTAAGATTGAAGGTACTGCCATCATGTTGTAGACCCATGGCCTTCCGAATAGAGAGTTGTCCCAGCAGTGTTTACTGGCAAAGTTATCTCTCCTTTCGTGGTCTCACACGCCATGTTGAATACTTTCAATACCGGGACTACTGGTACGATTTGATCCTGTAACCCCAATCACTCTACGACCCTTGATCTGATGATGTTGGCCGAGATACCTGGATCAATAAACACATGTTTAACTCGAGATTTATTAATAAGTATGTATATTACCAGTGCATCATTGTGAGCTTGTACGATGCCCTTGACATCTTTATCGCTCAACGAAATGACTCCATCCAGAACAAAATTCGAGTGCGTTTTTCCCTTATAATAGACACTTTAGTTCGTTTTGTCATTTCCCCTTGGGGGACTTCGACTCCCCCAATGATTATGTTGATCACGTGCTGAGGCTCCTCTTTTTCGACATGTTTATTGGCGTCCCTATTTTGAAGTGGTTTTTGGCTCGTTCACTTAGGAATTCCCGAAGGTGCCCATTGTTGAACAATTGAGCAACTTCTTATCTTAGCTGTCGACAATCTTCGATCCTATGACCGTGAGTGTCGTGATACTTACACATCAAGTTAGGATCTCTCTAGGCTGGGTCGGACTGCAACTGTTGTGCCACTTGGTCTCTTTGATGCGCCCTATGGCCGACACGATGCTTGCAATGTCTATGTTGAATTTATATTTCGATAACCTTGGTGCCTTCCTACTCCCGAGTGACCTATCAAATCCATTCTTACTCATCAGGATCTGACCACTAGGCCCTCGATCGCTTCTCTTCTCGTTCCTTGCTGGGTGATGCCCGGATCCATTTCCCCTTCAATCTGCTCTATATGGTTGATATCGATCTCGGACCGGTCATGGCTCTTGATCAATGGCTGTCTTAGATCTATCATCGACCCTGATAGGGTAAATAGATCCAGAAGGGGCCCCGAGTTGGTCGCCCTCGACCTTGATCTTCGACTGGTACCTGTTGTAGACATCGGCCTAGGTTACCACTGGATACTCCACCAAATTTTATTTTAGTTGTTGAGAGGCCAAGAAACTTCGGGGGTTGAGCCCCTGAATGAATGCCTGAATAGCCCAATCATCTGCAACCGGTGGTACGTCCATCCATTCTATTTGGAATCTTGACATGAGCTCCCTGATCTTCTCGTTATCCCTTTGTTTGACCTTGAAAATATTCGATTTTCTAGTCTCGATCTTGATGGCCCTGGCATAGTCCTTTACGAAAGCATATGCAAGCATAGCAAACGAGTCAATGGAATTTGCGGGCAAGTTGTGATACCATATCATCGCTCCCTTGGATAAAGTTTCCCCAGAACTTTTCAACAACACCGACTCGATCTCATCGTCTTACAAATCATTCCCTTTGATTGCACATGTATAGGAGGTCATATGCACATTTGGATTCGTGGTCCCATTATATTTGGGGATGTCAGGCATACAAAACCTCTTTGGGATCGGTTTTGGTTCCGCGCTCCGAGGAAAGGGCTTTTAGATAAAAAATTTGGAGTCCAGTTCCTTCAATATAGGGAGTGCTCCCAGGATTTAATCGACCCTGGAGTTGTTTGTTTCTACCATATTGTCATTAGCCTCAATCTTTTTCTCGCATGACTCTACCCATTTTGTCAATGCTTCGAGAATATTTGTTACCTCGGAATTTACCCCGGGCTCAGCTTCCCTCGGTCTCTCGGTAATTTGTTCATCTCTTCAAGTGCTTTTTGGGGATTTTTCGGGCTCTACCTTGTTGAGGGCATGGCTTTGATTCTACAGCTATGTTATTGCCGCTTGTTGAGCCTGAAACATTTCGAAAATCATCCATAGGCTCACCAAATCACCTTCACCTTTGGGCGCTTCTCGAGCTGTTGGTCGGGGTCCCCCTTGAACATTGTTTCGGGATCAGTTGGCAAATTAATGTTGATGGCCACCTGTGAGCTAGCATCGACCGATTCGGCGGCTGGGACATCGTAGGGATCGGTAGGAAGCACATCGTTACTGGGAACCAGATAATTAATTTTGTCGTGATGGCCTGACTCAACATCAATGAACAAGTGATCAAACTGAAAGTTTGACATTTTTAGGCTGACCTGAATTAAGATTTCAAAGAGCAAGCATAAAACAGGGTGTGTTATGTAGACTCGTACTAAATCACCACTATTATTCTTAGCCCCACAGTGGGTGCCAAACTGTTTACCCTAAAATTAGGTAACATTTAGATTTGTATGTAGTTTAAAGAGTACGTGGTTTAATTCAATACGAATAATTAAGAGTAACAGATAAATGAATTAAAGACGAAACAAATAATCAAACCAATTGCAGTGTTATGACCAAATTTGATCTTAGAATGAATAGTGACCTCGTCCTCGATTGGACCCTCCGTTCAAACCCAATCGTGAATGAAGAACAAAAGAAGTGAGCAATGTCTTTAACAGTAGCTAGACGACAGAAATAAACTTTTATTGCTTTGAATTGCATGTTACAATGTGTCAGATAAAAAAAAAGTTCCTTTTATATAGTAGGAGAATTTTAGTCCTAGTATAAGTCTAAAAGAGGTAAAAATCTCCTTCTCCCGGTAATTGTTGATCCATAGTCGATTTTGGACGAGATTCACGCTTTAATATCCCATTGAGGGCGATAATTACGGCTCCCCATCCATCGTGCATAATCGTCCACCATGTCTACCAAGGTCTAGAAGTTATACTCGGTTCGAGGTGCATCGCTTCACCATGTTCGATGTCGGATATATCGTCCATTCTTCCTAGGTCTTGATACAAAGGGTGTCTGGCCTCGATCACATTCTCGCGGATTTGTGCTCCCCCTTCGTCTCTCATTGGGGAATCGAGATAGACATTACCCCCGATTTTACCCGTATACAAAGATATATAAAGTTGTATCGATGAAGTTCTAACATAGTAGGAATTCAACTTGGTGGTATAATTAGTTGATCATTATTTAGGTTCTATTTGGGTTGATGTTGAGACTTGAGGGATAAAATACCTGGCCGTGGGAGGTTCTATGCATAATCAGTAGCGGACCCTAGATTTTGAATAAGGGGGGTTAAGTTAACGACAATAATAACAAGTAGTATATGCGATTTCGAGTATGACAAACATGATTTGGTAGTTGTTTTATTTTCTTTTTGTTCATAACGCCTAGCTCGAAATAAAGTCATTTTAAGGTTGGTGATCAACTCTTTTAAAAAAGTTGGGCATATATGAAAAACATATAAAAGCCTATTCATTTCTTTTTTTTTAACGTTTTATCAATTTAACTTAACACATTTAACAAATTTTCAAACTTTAAAAAAAAATCAATTTATCCACTTTAAAAACTTACTAGCTTTAATATATATAAGAAATTATAGAACTTTTTGTATTTTATAATAAGAAGTAGTTATTTGCAAACAGACGACAATAAAAAAAGATAAACAAATTGCGAATAAATACCAATAATTAAAGAAATATAGCTAGACACTAAAACAAAACAATCAATAAAACAAATAATTTCAACATAAACTAAATTAAGTTAAACTAGCAAGTCATAAGTAATTTCAATAAATGTACTTGCATGTGTAAGTGATTTATAACAACTGATAACCAAAATAAATTTGTTGAAAGGTTTGATTTTTCGAAATAGAATAACTTTAGAATGATTTTCACGGAATTCAAGTAAAGAAACATGTTGTAAAAGAAGAAGTAAAGAAACTTAAAGTGAAATAGGAAATATGACAAATAGAAGACTAATAAATTTAGAAGACGTTGTGGTTGATTTGACATACAAAGCCCAATTTAATTTGGGAAGCTGGTTGCACATCCTCTGTTCCCAAACGAAAAATTAAAGTTGGGAGAGGCATTAGTTATAATCGAACACAAGACCTCACATAAAATTTGAACCACCCCAACAGGGAAATGATTCAAATAATTCTTCTATACAAGAATTTTGCTGTTTTTAAATACAATTACTAATATATATCGTATAACTTTTTATACGTGGAATATATGTGGAATTTTTTATATAGTTTACAGGCAAATTTGGCCCTTTTCTCTTGTAGGAAAGGTTCACATACGTTAAGGACAAATTTAGCTCATTTTTATAATGGCATAGGTAAATCTAATCTCAAGTCTCCACTATATCAAGGAAGGGCAAATCTGGCCCATTTCACAAAGTTGAAAAATAAATATGGCCATTCCCCTGCAATCTATAATTTGATATGTGTCTGTGAGAAAGAATACGGTCATTAAATTGAATCAACCACGAACGAGAATGCCAATTTTAAATCAATATCCAATTGTCCACTGCATTTAGGATTTCTTGGAGAGAAGCATTTAGTATGAGAAAGTTGATAAAAAATGATTAGCAGCTAATGTGCCCTTCATATTGGACCTTCACTTTCTAAAAGATACATCAATATTCAAAGCCATGTTGGATTGCATCTTGACTGAAAGGGATTCACCACTAGGCACTAGCTGTGCTTTCTATCTGATAACCCGTTAATTCTTGAAAAAGAAAAAGAAAAACAGAAAAAATTGCATGATCTTTTCCTAAGAGCCCGTTTGGCATTGATAATTTTTTCACTTTTTTTGTCAAAATTAGTGTTTGGTCATAACATTTCAATTTTTACTTGAATATGAATTTTGGAATTTTTCAAAAATTTGAAAAACTTCAACAAGCTATTTTTCAAATTTTTCACTCACCAAAATTGAAAAACAATCCAAAATTATATTTGTGTGGGTCAAAATTAGGTCGAGTTTAGTGAATACAAACGGATGAGCTGAGTCTGAGGTCGAAACCAAACACGGTCCAGTGGCGAGGAGTCGCCCAGAGAAAGAGAGGCCAGTGCCAAGGTCGAGTAGAGAACAAACAACAGCAACGGTTAGAATATTCTTAGGATTATGAATAAGAATATTCCAATGAATATTTCCCTAATTGTACTTTTTTAGGGTTTTCTAGGTATACCCCTTATAAATAGGAAGAGAGAGAACAAAAGGGGGCTCTCGAGACTTTTATGGGAATACATCTTGTAAAGGGTTGACTATCAAGAATATACAAAAAGCTTGTCTTGTCTCCTCCGTTTGATTCCATTACTAAACATTCCTCTTTTATTCACAAGATCCAAGAACACTTTGCTCATTTTCATAGTCTGTTGTCATACGCTATAGTTAGTAGAAGGAATCATTCATCTCATTCAATATTTGGGTGGCAAATTCCTTCTTATTACATATAATGTCATTTGTCACATTTATTGCATGTTTTCATTCTCATATTTATTGATAGTCATTGCACATTAACTTGACATCCATTGGCTTGAACACGGTCTCGCACCATCAGAATTATTGGACTTCATATTTGGGATTTATTACATTTAACTAGGATTCACCCTTTATCTACTTATTAAATTGGTTTAACAAAATGAGCCTAAAACTTTTTGGTCAAATAATATTCATGTTCAAACACAACTCTAATTTTCAAATATTATTTCACATTAAAAAAAAATCACTTTTTTTCCGAAATTTTACAATTCTTATGTCCAAACGCTCACTTATTATTTTTTTTACGTGGAGTCCTTAATCTAAGGGATCACTAAAAGTTGACTTGAGGTTTAATAAAATTCCGCTTAGCAAAATATATTCCTCAAGATATTTGTAAACTATGTTTTTTTTTAAATTCTTTTACCACCACAATATAATTTTCTCTTATATAAAGAAGATTGAACAGTTTACATATAATTAAAAAAAAATTATTTTGACTCTATTTGCACGGCATAATTTTTGGATAAAGGGAGGTCAATTGAACCACGGCCACATGCACAACACATGATTCGAGCTCCTTCCATTAAAAACCGCTTACCATAAGAATAACAAATGGTTTCTAAGGCTCGAAATGTTCTCTATGTCTATAATATAAGTGTTGTAATTAATTTGGAAACATATACGTGAGAAATAAGGAACTGAATGTACTACAAATATGTATAAGAAAATAGGAGCTGTTGTTCGTTAATTGATGGTGAAAATGGGGAGATTGAAGGAGAATTGTGCAAAATATTTCGAGAACAGAGCTAAATCAAGAATTTTGCGATTGAGAGTAAATCAGAATAATTCACCATTCCTTGTTTACAGGGATTTGATTACCTATTTTCGTTAATAGTGCTTAAGACATGAGTGTGAAAAAAGGAAGCACAGATATTTTCAATGTTACCGTTGTGTTGTTTAGTAAGTAATCCAAATAGCCGTCTAAACTAAAAATCTATGTAATATATAATTTATGTATAATCTATATATATCGGATAGAAAAAATGTTCTAGAAAAAAGTAAATATTGAATCTAGCCGGCTACTTGTGTAAGGGATGGAAGGTGTTAAAGTGAATATTAAAGAGATATTAAAGTCGATCCCAAATATAATAAATTAAAATTGACGTTTAATATTTGTAAATACTAAAGTTCAGTATTTAAAATATTGGTGAAGTATGTTAGAAAAGTATTTCAAGTGAAATGGCAATAGTTTTCACTAACTAATCTTTAGTTTTATTCTTCAATTGACATTTAGTCGGAAAATTTGTTTTATTTCAACAAAATATTGTCCAAATGTCTACATATTTTAGTTCTTGAGAGGTAAATCTGATTGAGAATTGAATTTAGAATTTTTAACGCCTGACAGGTAAAAGATGAAGGGGTTAATTGACAAGTATCATTATTAACTACTAGCCATTTTCTCCAATCTAAAAAAAATAAATTGGTGGTTCTGTTTATCTCTTTATTGAATTTTGATAATTCTTTTGAAGAGGAAAGTAAATAATAATGAATACTTTTTTTGGTCCATTTTAATTGATTGTTTTGTTGTTTTCACACATATTAAAGCATTTATCTTTTAGAATTAATTAACAATGAAATTGACTATATTAACCTTATTTTGTTCATTGAAAATATAACAAATATTCGTAGGTTCTTTATTCCAAGAACAAGTTTGAAAACAAATATTAATTACTTTTTAATATCTGAAAAAATTAATTATTATAAAAAAAAGAATTAAAGTTGTTATACAATAAAAGAAATCTTGAGCAGATTAATCTGACAGTGAGAATTGAGTCTGAAAATTTGAGCTGAGTGGAGGGAAAGAGGAAGACTTTCATCGTTTACGAGGTCTTGGCCTCTTTCACTTATATAGCCTTTCTTTACCGACTCTTCTCCCATGCCAAAGCAGATTCACATTGAATTCCTCTATGTAATAAAAAAAGAAATCAATAACATTTCTTTTTCTTGTTTTCCAACTGACTTTTGGTACCTAAGCTTCGCAATAATATTGTGATTATGTTTTTATTGAGTCGAGGATCTATCAAAAAACGTTCATTCTATCTTCACAAAGTGTATATAAAATTTATTTTTATACAATATTTTTTCGAGACTCCACTTATAAAAATACACACTGAATTTATTGTTAATATTGCTCCTAAGCTTTGTAATCTATTAAAGATATATTGTTTCAAGATCTTTTATTCCAAAAGTTAAAGGCAGAATAGCCTAGGAGACACTTGTACTTATTCCGGTTTGTCATCCCGGTCCCTACACTCCATAAAGTTTTATCTAGACACTTCAACTTAATCAAAACAAGACTTTTAAATACCTCCGGAATCGTGTAATGCTCACTTACTTGACGTGAATAACAAATCAGCATCCATATCAGATTCTGTGCCAAAATAATATTATTTAACAAAATTTTAATTTCATAAACAAAAAGTAAAATAAAAAAAGCAAAAAATTAAAATTAAAATTAATAAAATCCCTCCTCCCTTCTTCAAACCCACCCACTCAACCTTCTTAAAACAATAACCCACCTGCCATGGCTCCTCCACTATGAGTACCACTACTTCCTTCACTCCTCTTTTAAATAAAGTTATCTATCCATGAAAAATACATGAGCAGAGAATTAAGTCTTTTGAATTTTGACTTATTCCTCTACCCCAATTTGAAAGGGGTGTGAAAAAAATTTGAAAACTCAAACCATCAGAAAAAATGGAGGAGTCATAGAGAATGGGATGATGACATGATGGAAGAAGAAATACATACCAAGGAGAAAATCTAATGAAAGAAGGGATGAAGAAAAAGGAGAAGGAAGGGAATCTAAAGAAGAAGACGAGGAGAAGAGGCGAGGGGGGGGGGAGGCAGAACGAAGGGGGAGGGATGAGAAGAAGAAGAGGAGGGGGTGCAGAATGAAGGGGGAGTCATTGCTAATATTTTTATTTTTTTAGTAAAGAAAAATTATCAGCTCACGCACCTAATGTGCATGTAAATCACTCATGTTGTCCACCTCAGCCATATCAATGCCACATAAGCTCGGTCAACGGTCAGAAGGGTTTAAAGTCTTGTTTTGATTAAGTTGAAGTGTCTTGATGAAATTTTATGGAGTGTAGGGACCGGGATGACAAATTGGAACAAGTACAAGTGTCTCCCAGGCCATTATGCCAAAATTAAATTCAAGATTTCTAATTAAAAGCGATAAGATCCTATTTATCCTATTACAACTCTCGGTCAATAACATTTCTTGAATCTTTTCAAAGAAATAGCAAACAAAATTGAAATTAAAAAATAATCAGATTTACAATTGGTCGTTCAAAAATAGCCCAGTTTCAAAAGTAATCGAAATTTAGCCACTTTTCATGTAAAGATAAATCTGAGCGAAAACACTGTTCAAAACCCGAAAAATACGCTAGTATATTCTACTGGAGTTCCAGCAAAAGTATGCTTAAACTCCAGCATATTATACTGGAGTTTTAGGATAAGTATGTTCGAACTCCAGCATAATATGATGAAGTTCCAGCATAAGTACACTAGAACTCCAGCATAATATACTAGAGTTCCAGCAAGTATAATTGTCTAGTATAATATACTGGAGTTTGGAGCACTAGTGCTCCAGTCTAAGCAAAATATATCGGTCCAGCATAATATGCTGGAGTTCATACACAGGTGTACCGAACTCCAGTATATCATGCTGGACCGATCTCTGTTGCAGTAAAATAGTGGCTATATTTTAAGACTTTATAAATGCTGCCTATTTTTAAATGACTAGTCCGAAAACTGACTATACCGTGCTATTTTTACAAAATTTCCTCCAAGATCTCTCTTTTGAAAAATCCAAGCCCCTTGTGGTCTCCTTTCCTAAATGACCAAACAATTCATCATTTCTTTTTTCTGTTTTTTGTCTTCTTCTAAATTATCTTCACGTGACCCTCTCTCTTTTCTTTCTTCCTCGAGACCCCCATACACTCCACTTCTCTACTAACCAAAAAAAAAACTCCAACATCCTATGCACACTGATAATATTACTAGTTAAAGAATCTGAACCCAAATCTAGATCATAAATTCAAGGCTCCTTTTTTCCCCCAAGATTCAATCTTTTCTTCTTTGCTATTCTTCATTTGAATGACTTCAGTACCTAGTAGGAGTTCATCAACATAATGTCATTTTTACCATTTTTGTCTATCTTGTTTTTTCTTGTTAGCAATAAGACAGCTGCAGCTCATATCTGCTCAAAACCATCAACTGAAGCTGAAATCTTATGTCCACCTTTTACTTCTTTTCCTCCTTTTCCTTTTTCTTCATCTCCTGGTTGTGGTCACCCTTCTTTTCAAATCCAATGTTCACCTTCACATGCTCTCATTTCAGTCAATAACTTCACTTTCTCTTTGCTCCATTTTGAGCTTAATTCCTCCACTCTTCTCCTTTCTCCACAAGAATCTGAGTTCAAGAATTGTTCTTTTTCAAGATCCATTTCAATCTCTGGTTCTCCATTTAAGGTCTCTGATTCTTCTTGTTCTAGGCTGTCTGTTTTAAAACCTTGTCCACCTCCAAATCTCCCAAATTGCAGCCACTGTCCAATGCAATGTAAGCTAATCAAGAACCCACTTTCACTACTACATGAATGTGGTTCAAGACATCATTTTGACTCTGATGAAAGATGCCAAAGTGATATTCTTGGATTTCTTGATGATTTCTTGAAAATGGGTATTGAAGTAGAATATGATGAGGATCAAGATTCTTACTTTTCTAGCTGCAAAACTTGTAGAGCTAATAATGGTGCTTGTGGATTCAACTCTTCACACCCCAAGAAACCATTTTTATGTTTTCCTTTATCTCAAGTTAGGTATTCACCTCCTTTAATTAGACAAAAAAGTGCTAATCATGTAGTTATGTTATCAATGCTCTTTCTACTTGTGTGTTTTTTAGTTGTTTTCTCAATTGGAACCTTCATTTTTCGTTCAAGAAAAAAGGGTTCAGGTTCAGAAGAAGATCCTACAATAATTTACCTTAGAAGGCATAGGTCTGCTAGTTTACTTCCACCAGTTTTCCCTTACGAAGAACTTGAAAACTCAACAAATCACTTTGATCCTAAGAGGAAATTAGGGGATGGTGGATTTGGTTCTGTGTATTTAGGGAATCTTGAAGATGGTAGGCTTGTTGCTGTTAAGCATTTGCATAAGCATTCTCCAGCTGGGGCTAAAGCTTTTTCAACAAAGTCATTCTGTAATGAAATCTTGATTTTGTCATCAATTAACCACCCAAGTTTAGTCAAACTTCATGGCTATTGTAGTGATCCAAGAGGGCTACTTTTGGTTTATGACTATGTTCCAAATGGTACACTTGCTGACCATCTTCATGGAAACAAGAATTTGTACAAAAAGGGTTGTTTAACTTGGAGTTTAAGAGTTGATATTGCACTGCAAATAGCTATGGCAATTGAGTACTTGCATTTCTCTGTTGTTCCACCTATAGTACATAGAGATATTACTTCAACCAACATTTTTGTTGAAAAAGATATGAGGGTTAAAGTTGGTGATTTTGGGCTTTCAAGACTCTTAGTATGCACTGATGCAACAGTTGCTTCTGGTGATTCTACTGGTGAAGTTTGGACAGGTCCACAAGGAACTCCTGGTTATTTGGATCCTGATTATCACAAGTCATTTAGATTGAATGAAAAGAGTGATATATATAGTTTTGGGGTTGTGTTGTTGGAATTAATAACAGGGATGAAAGCTGTGGACCAAAAGAGGGAGAAGAGGGAAATGGCATTGGCTGATATGGTAGTTTCAAGAATCCAAATGGGGTTGCTGCAGCAAGTTGTGGACCCTGTTTTGGTGGTGGATGGAGAAGCGATGGAAGGGGTTGGTGCGGTGGCGGAGCTCGCGTTCCGGTGCGTAGCGGCCGATAAGGATGATCGGCCTGATTCAAGGGATGTGGTGGCAGAGTTGAGACGGATAAGGGGAAGGGCAAGAGGAGTTGGAAGTGGTGGTGGTGGTGGTATATTGAGGACTTCAAATTCTAGTAACATGGTGGTTCCTGATGGACTAGGATTAATCAACTAAGTCTGCATGTTTTGGTTGACAGAGTTAACGGTACTTGTATTGATACACTTAGTCTATATTTGATAGTATAGTCGCAATCTGCGCGACTATTGTACTAATGGGAGGTAGTCGATATCTATAATAGAAGAGTCAAGCTGTGCATGATATTTGTGTTAATGAGAGGTACCAATTATCTCATTGAATAATCAGTTGTGCACAAGTTACTTGGAAAAAAAAAATGCAAATGTGAATTACACATGTGGGGTAGGGGTGGGGGTTTGGACTGAAAAGGTGTCAGGTGAAGTTTTGTTTGATTGTGGTAAAATGGAATGTGAATCGATCCCACTTTCTTTAGTGTTTGTTTCTTACATACACAACCCCTCGTGAATTTACTTTTTGCTTTTTGACTTTACCTTGATCATTATTGAGAATGTTATTACTCCCAAAGCTCAAACAAGATCTTGAATACTGTTTTGGACAATAAATTTGTGCATTATCAGATAATGCTAGGTTGATTCTAATTCTGAGAAAATAATGATAGCCCTTTTTCTCAATAGAGATCTTCTCATATCTAAAAATACACTACAATTTTTTTAACCATTAGTTTTGGTTCAAATGTACAGAAGGAACTTAGTCTATCAGACACTTTGACATGCAAAAAAGCTAACTTAGCTAACTTGAAAATACTTATATTAAACTATCAAGAAGGTAGAGTGTACCAAGCATCTCACTTTCGCGCAAGGTTCGGAGAAGAATCGCACCCTAAGGGGTATAATGTAAACAACCTACCTAAAACAATCATTTCTACTATATAGGAAAAGCTATAGTATTGGATGCTCTTTTCATACCAAAACTGCAATACTGACACTATTTTCATGTCCTTTTCAACTAAAAATTGGAGCCATCTAAGTTTTAAATATTTGGGAAACATGGTTTTGACTTTTTCTGTTTACAAGTATGAGCAGGTGTGGGGAAAAAAGCAAGTTATTCAGGCAAAAAGGAACAAGAAGTAATGTAAGGTCACCTCGTGAGTTAAAAGAGTACAAGATTATTGGCCAACATTATGGCACAGAACTACCATACCATGTGCCATGTTAAGTCTTGTATACACCGATAATGTAAAAAAAAATCACTTTGTAATAATTTCAGCTGAAATAACATGTTATTGTTTTGTTTTTCAAGTAACAATATCAAACTTGTTTTGAAAAATTAATGTTGTGAGTTAACTCAATTGATGATGTGAAACATACAATACACAAAACTTAAACTTCAGTCCATTTATTTAAGATTTCAGAGCTTACATCTTAACCTGCACAGAGTGTCTCCAGCTTCCAACGATAAAATTGGCTCAGGGGACACTGCTTTATTTATAAATACAACAGGGAGAAAATTTACATTTTAGCACTACTCAAATTCTAGAAAAGAGGAATACAAGTGAAATATCACTAATATTGATAGCTATCTTCCTCTGCTGGATTGATTAATTGAAGTATGCCGCTTCCAATGCCTGAGCTTTTTTGCCTGCATCTATTGCTTCCTGCTTTCTTGACATTGAATAACTTTTTTCCTGCACCAAGAAGCAACAATAATACAAGATAATCCAATTTACTGCCTCTGATAATAGAGTTCTCAATCTATATAGTACATGGGACTTGAAAGTGGTCAGGTGTACTGAGACTTCAGGTCTAATTTTTAGACTCTAATATACTGGTATAGGTCTGTGCCTGATCCTTTGACATCACAAGGTGGAATTTTATAGAAAAAGAAGTCCTCCAAAGGAAATTGCACCTCTCAGATTCGCAATTAAGACTGCAGCTATATCCCCATTTAATTTCATTTCATACATCATACACCTCTCGGCTGTTTTCATTCTAGCCGTGGAAACAAACTCTTACATAAATGCAGGGTAAAGCTGCTTACAATAGACCCTTGTGGTCCAGACCTTCCCCGAACCCCGCGCATAGCGGGAGGCTTAGTGCACTGAGCTGCCATCTTTTTTAAACTTAGGGGCGTCAAATGCGCGCTTGACTGATTTTGGGTGGGTCAAAATAGTCGATGTCAATAAATGGGAGGGTCTTTGACCCGCTCAAAAGTTACTTGGGCTGCAATGAAGTGGTTCAAGGTGGGCTAAAATTTGGGTCATAGTCTAACCCGTCCAACTCTTACAACAACAACAACCCAGTGTAATCCCACGTGTAGGGCCGTCCAACTCTTACCAAGCTTTAATTAATATGTGTTATTTTCTTATGAATTATTTAATTACAAAATAAGATTGTTTTCTTTTTTTTATGGTCATATATAACATACCAAACAAAAAAGATTATTTTAAAGATATTTTGGCAAAGTAAATCAGCCCAACTTTAGATAGGGTAAGTTCAACAAATAGGCAGGTCAATGACCGGCCAACCTTGGTGGGTCATATTTTTCTAGGCCAATTTTGACACCTTTAGATACACTGCAGGACTTCTAACTATTTTTCCAATGAGACTAATCATGACTAGTGCTTGCAAATGGGCGGGTTGGATCAAATATGGGTTAGGAAAAAACCCAAGCCGCCCATCTTTTGAACGTATAAACTCACGGATAATATGGGTATTCATATTTTGTACCCATATTTTTTACAAGACTAAAATTATTATCGTGCAAAATGGTGTCTAGACAGATAATGTCTTGTCACACGAATTTTATAAGCAAGAGGAACAACTACATGCTTACATCTAGAATGCCATATTTTTTTTACCAAATTAAACTAGGACCAAATACATAAAAGAGAAAACGAATAACAGAACATAGGAACATCACTTAATGCATTTATAATCACAACTTCATTCATCAATAACAAAATGTGGGCATCTGTATGCATTTATAACAAGTTTCACTTGAACCAAAAGGTCCAAAACCAAGGTTATCCAAAATACTAGCAAAGTATAATCACAACTTCATTCATTTTTAAACAGTCTTACATAACCAAAATAATTACACTTTTCCTAAACTGAATCAACAAATACATAATTGGATTTGCTTTAATTCCTTGATGCAACTTCTGAATAAAAAGTCCTCAAAATTGAGACACATTCCACAGAATATATCAACAACAGTGTGCATTCTAGTCATCATCATTCGCATACTTTCTCTCCCCCGGTATTTTCACACAGCAATGCAAAGTACGATGTAAAGAGATTGTTTTCTTGACAAACAATAGGAAAGTATTTAGACCAATAAATAAAGTGCCAAAGTGAGTGTTCGTAAGTATGAAATATGTTTGGACCTAGATTTCAAACTTTTAATGTCCATAGATTCACCTCTTGGCAAAGGGCGCAAACATTGGAGATGCCACCAGAAGCCCAAACATGAAAGCAGATAATATGACACCATAATAAAAATGATTCAAATTAAAATCACCCCAGCAAACAAACAGAAACAAGCTCATGATAACTTTAAAGTTAAGCAGAACTTAGGAGGAAAGATTTCGTATCACACAGAATACGACAAGTAACCTGATAATTCGCAGTAGATGCATCATAAGCAAATAGTTTAGATTAAATCAAAGAAAAAAAACAATAAGGATGCACCATCCTACACTCTTCTTTCACCAATTCTAAATTTATCAAACACAAAGGCCAAATCTTTCCAACTATCTTTACCACTTTCAGGTCCAAACATAGAGTGAGTACAAAGAATATTAAAATGGGTAAGGCAAAACTTGTAAAAAAAAATTATCGGGGAATTCTCTAACAAACAAAACATTAATAAACAATGTGTTTCTTTTAAGTTTTTGAATTGGAAGTGATTTGAACACAAATTCGTAGAATAACATCCGCAGGTTGCTCACAAGGTCATGTGGATCTTGAAAAAATGAAACACCTAAAGAATGTTCAATGTGTGTTTAATTAATTTTTCCAGATCCACATGACCTTCTGAGCAACACCTTGATGTTATTTTACGTTGTGCTTCAATTATTTTCCCAGAACCTGTGCTCAAATCACTCCCAATTCAATTGCTTAAAATAAATACATTATTTGTTGATGTTTTGTCTGTTAAAAAATTCCCATATAATATTTTTTTAACAAGTTTTGTCTACCTATTTTGATATTCTTTGGACTCATCCTATGTTTGGACCAGAAAGTGGCAAAAATAGTTGGAAAGATTTAGCCTTTGTATTAGATAAAGTTAAAATTGAGCAGGGTGTAAGATGGTGCATCCTTATTGCTTTTTTTTCTTTCTTGATCTAATCTGAACTATTTGCTTATGACACATTTGCTGCGAATAATCAGGTTACTTGTCGTATTCTATGTGATTTGTAATCTTTCCTACCAGGTTCTGCTTAACTTTGAAGTTATCATGAGCTTGTTTCTGTTTGTTTGCTGGGGTGATTTTAATTTGAATCATTTTTATTATGGTGTCATATTATCTGCTTTCATGTTTGGGCTTCTGGTGGCATCTCCAATGTTTGCGCCCTTTGCCAAGAGGTGAATCTATGGACATTAAAAGTTTGAAATCTAGGTCCAAACATATTTCATACTTAAAAACATTCACTTTGGTACTTTATTCACTAGTCTATCTTTCCTAATGTTTGTAAGAAAATAATCTCTTTACTTAACCTCTTCCTTTGTATTGCTGTGTGAATGTACCGGTGGAGAGAAAGAAGAGCAAATGATGATGACTGGAATGCGCACTGTTATTGACGCATCAAACTTTTGTGCCATTAGAAACTTATCAGGACATTAAATGCTGATTGTTGACGCATGGGACATTTTTATAGCTGGAATATGTGTATGTAGATACTTATAATTGCATATGTACATGAAAGAACACTCTTTGTTGGTACAATATTCCATTTACCTTCATATTATTACATAAAATTACTGCCGAATTTGGAGAAACTAAAGTCAAACTAAACTGTAATTCCTCATCATCAATTTGTCTTGTTGAGGCATGTCAGAAAAGATTAAAGGTTTTATGTGAGGCAATTGACACTACTTGGATTAGGAGTGACAAAACCTAAGAGATGGCAAGGAAAAAGTGCAGTTGTTCCTGAACAATCTATTCAGCTGAAGCCAAAATTATGGAGCAGCGAGCTAAGACATACCAGGAGGCGCCATAAGAACGGGGTTCCTTCCCTCTTCTTTAGCAGCTTCTCTATCGCCTGAATAGCTGTGAGTTCCAAAATCGCAACTTAAGCATAAGTGACTACGACACTTTTAAGTGAATATCAAAAGGTACTAATCCAAAAAAAAAAAAAGGAAAAAATAAAAACAAAAGTTGAGGTTCACTGAAATGGTATACCTTTTGTAGCTTGACCACTGTTTAACAACATAGTGATCCAAACTTCATTGAAAACATCAAGCTGTTCGTCTGATGCTCCAATAATCTGTCACAAAGTCGTATTTACTTATCATACATGAAAAAAATAGAGATAATGCTAAATAAACTATAGAATTTCCCCCCTGCCATCCCAAACTACCTTGTAGTTAATAGCATCAAATGTCTCGTCAAGAAATTCTAACGCGCGTTCATTTTCACCCTTGCCATATTCAAATAGAGCTTCTGCAAGCTAAAATAATATATAAGGAAAGAATTAAAAAGTTAAAGTGAATGAAACAGTTTCTATCTATCATATATCAATCAAGCAACTAATAGATGCATCAATATTTCAAACTTGTGATAGACCGAGTCACTTTAAAAGGCCGAGTCATAAAAATAGTACTAAAATCAATTGGAAAAACCTTCTGAAAATAAAAAGTCTATGCTATTGAAAGAGAAAAGAAACTGCGAGGTATGAGTATATTTTCTCCAAAAAACTATTCAGAAGTTGGTAAATACAAAAAAGAAAAAGAAAAAAGAAAGGGACAAACCAGCATTGCTCGCTGCATATGTTGTTGTTTTTTCTTGGTCATGTTGGAAATTCTACAGGAAAAAGAACAAACTTTCAAAGTGAGTGGTTGGATAGCCTGGTCTATGAATGAAAAGAATGGCTAAATTTGTTCTGACCTGGATTTCAAACCCTCGAGTAACTCTTCCGCTTTAGAAACTTCGCCTGTACAAGATAGGGCCCACACCACCAATACATCCAGGTGCCATTCAAGATGCCAGAAAGCCTAATATAGAAGTTTTTCTTTTTAGTTTTATATTTGGTAAGGGGGTAAGGGAGGGATTTCTCAAAAGCACGTAGTGATGCGTAACTTAAATCACTAAAGGTCATTGCAGAAAAGCATAAATATATGAAATTTGTTCCTACATTTCTTCATAAAGTCTTTGACTAGTTAAAGGTGCTAGCTTGTTTAGCTGATTTTTCACTTCTAATATAGGAAAGATCTACATAACTCCAACTAAAGTGCATACACATGCAATTATGGTGTAACCTAAAAAGAGAAATTAATATGCTTCTGCACCTGAACTCACTTTATTTGTGAGACAATCAGCTAGGATCTTCAAACGATCCCCAAAGACATTAATCCCACCTCGTACATATACCCGGAGTAGCAAACCAACAGCATTCAAGTACACCTGCATGTTTCCAAGAACACTGCAACTCTCAGCAAGTATTATTGAAAGAAGTTGTTTGACTACAAACCACTAACTTACTTCAGCTGGAGAGGCATCACTTCTTTCCAACTCTTTCCAGATGTTCTGGTCATACACATCTCTTACTTTTTCCATGGGAGAATGACCTTCCAAATAACAAAGTGCGACGTGCCACCAATTGTGTGTATACCTGCAATATCCTAATGGTTAGCTTTTAAAAATTATAAAATTCAAAGCTGAAATAGTATCGGATTCTGCGCATACATAAAAGATGACAAAGAACTCCAGGTTCTTGAGCACTTCTCCATAAATTGTACTGCTTCTTTAAAACGACACTTGTACTGATAAACATGACAGAGCTGCAAGGAGATTGTCATGAGAAAAGTAAAAATATCATTGAATGAATAAATGAATTTCCTCCAGCCGCCAACATATTTGCATGTATTTAGACGATTTCTTCAGCCAATCCAACTAATATTAGCCGTTTCACTAGCAGATATCAGCTAGAAAGGAAAGAGTAACTCACAGCATGATGTGTCCAGGCATCTTCACTATCAATCTCAAAGCCTTTGTTTGCAGCTTCTTCTGCATCTGTGTATCGACCAAGTTCTAATAGGGAAAAAGCGAGCATGCCATAAATGTAACTTTCTTGTTTATTTACTGATAGGACCTGTAGACAAAATTCAAGAAACCTGAATTCATTTATATGGAAATGACTACAATAGTCACTCCTATTAAATCTCTGGATATTATGTCAGGCACAAGTTATTTATTTCTTTTATATTGCCTAGGAAATTAAGGAAGACATCAAGGCGATATTCAATTATGAACCTGCTCAACAAGTTTCAGAGACAAATCAGGGCAACCCATGTAGAAACAAAGCACTTGAGCCCTTTTAAGAGAGACCAGATCTCTTGGGAAATCCTTAAGCAGCTGCAAATAGGTAATGAATTATCATTATCAATCGAAAGATTTTGCCAAAGATCATAAATGCAAACTCATATTATCCATCCGACCATGCCTGTCTGCTTTTTGATTAGTCCATCTTATTATCCTTATGGTTTTAAAGTAATATTTTCGCTAATTACGCCACAGACCAACCAAAGCAGATATGACACATTATTTTCAGATTCAACGAAGACCGAATGTGAATTCATCAGAGCATAACTTTTCAAGATTAAATTGAATTAGGACTTACATAACGAAAAGAGTTGTCAAAAGAAAATAAAGAATGGATAGAATAATTTGACACACTATGTTTTATTGAACATACTAGCAAATTGTAACTATTACAACTATCGATAATCAAAAGCTGATAAGACCCCATAAATAAATATCAGCAGAAATGAATAAAACTTAAAAATAACCAAATCTATGAAAAAGAAGAACACTTCAAACAAGCAGCAAAAAAAGAAACAAAAAAAGAACCCACCTTAAAGTGTAGTTCAACAGCAACATCATCATCTCTATTTGGTGAAATCAAACAATTGATTGCATCAAAAACTACCTTCTCATACAAGCTAGCTTGTTCCTAAACAACAAACATTAACAAGACATAAGTAAAACTAAACTCCCAAAAATACAAAAAGATAAATGAAAATTACCAAAATATGCGAAAAACAAAAGTTAATAAAACTGTACAAGATAAGACTTAGCAGCTTCAAGAAGAGGCATAGCACGTGAAGAATCAGCAGAGGAAAGATAATGAGCAGCTAAAATATTAGCCAAAACACAATTTGGGTCTTGTTTTGGTGCTTCTAATATTACTGACCTCTCTCTTCCATAACTAAGTACCTGAGCTCAAGAAATCAAAGTTCAAATACAGTAAGAAGTTATACACTTCACATTAACTCAATATAAACAAAAAAATCTAATCTTTTTTGCTGAAACTGATAAAAATTAAAGAGATATGAAAAGGGTATGTACCTGATGATAATAAGAATTAATGGAAGATATGCAAGAATCAGAATTGGTCTTTACTTCATAACCCCATTTATCTACTTTTAATCCTTCCATTTTTTGAGGGTTTTTTTCTTTCAAACTTGGTCTGCAGCTGGTTCATGAAAATGGGGAAAACTTTTTTTGCCTTTGGGAAAGTTACAAGGAGGAGAGATATATATAGTAAACTTTAAGCGGAAAAAAGAAAAACAAAAAACAAAAGGTTACTCCGTCCGCCAACAACAACAATAATAATTACCCAATCTTAAATAAGTTAGTATTAAGTACATAAATCTCATTTCTTTCTTTAAACTTAACTCATATCATATCATAGTCTTATTAAAATAATACAAAAGTTTTTTAATCAGTCTCAAATATTTATATTACTCCATCCATGTCTATTTATGTATCTTTTCTTATTTAAAAATAATTTATCTTTAATATTTTTACTATACCTTAATTAATTATTTTAAAATCATGCAATATTTATATTTTATTTTAGACTATAAATTTTAAAAGTCTTTTTTTTAAAACTTCATGCGTGGTCAAACGTCTACATCATTACATAATTATTTAAAAATAATTTAATTTTAGTTTTATCCATTTATATCCTCGCAAAAGTTGATGCAACTCATTTCCGTTCACAAATTTCAAAAATTAATTTTAATATAAATTGCATATCTCATCAAACATAGTAAGTTGTTGATAAAGTTATTATCATGTGATCAGGAGGTCACGAATTCGAATCGTCTTATAAAAATATAGGATAAAGTTGCGTAATAGACCCGTATATTGTGACACTTCCCCAAATAATGCATTATCTTTCTTGACTAGGATAGCAGATAGCTTTTGATCTTTTGTTTCTTGAGTGACAGCTGCATATAACGCCTTGATTCTTTGGATCCAAACATTTATTAGTATTTATCATATGATGAATATATCTTATCCAAACTAATTTGATAATAAAAAGTAGAGTAGCAATTGTTTGTTATTAAGTATGGGTTTGGGTTCGGTCTAATTCAGCTGTTTTGGTCCACCCCATGTATTTGTCTTAAAAAATTTATTGAATATATATAAATTATTAATTTAGAATCCAGTAACTTGAAAGTACTAGAACCTCGAACCCATCTGATGGTAAGGCATTGTCTTAAGAGAGCATTCAAAAATGCATATTAGTACAATTTAACTGTTTAAGCATATTTATATTGAGTTCAATTTCAAAACACTGAGTTATGTTGAATTATTTATGTATATATAATTTTATTTATACTATTTTAAAAACGTATAATTGAATTCACTAAGAAAGAAAGTAACAAAGACTTATTAAACCATGTCATCAAAAATTATAGAAATTCGAACTAGTAATAAAAGTAAATTGAAATTATGACCTCTAAACTCCTGTTTATTGAATTGACATATTGAATCATTTAATTAACGTTGGGATGACTCAAAAGTGGATATAAATAATTCCCGTTCCATCTAAAATGATTGGTAGTTCTACTTACTACATTTGTATATGACACGATGCTTGTACTAAACATTTCAAAAAGCTAAATATTAGTGGGCGTTTGGACATAAGAATCGTAAAATTTCGAAAAAAGTAAAAAAAAAAAAAAAAAAAAAAAAAAATTATTTGAAAATAAGAGTTGTGTTTGGACATGAATATAATTTTGGGTTGTTTTTGAATTTTTGCGAGTGATCTTAGTGAAAATTTTGAAAAACAACTTTTTGGAGTTTTTCAAATTTTTGAAAAATTCCAAAATTCATTTTCAAGTGAAAATTAAAATTTTTATGGTCAAACACTTATTTCGAAAAAAATAAAAAAAAAAATCGGAGAAAGTGAAAAAGTTTCATTGCCAAACAGGCTCTTAGTGTCACATAATCTAACTAGGGAAATTTTCATAAAGCACTATCTTTTAGTAGTAATTAGCCATATATAGATACCATTTGCTATATTACGGATTATAGATACCTTTTATGTGGTTATAAGTTGTATTTGATGTATTTAAGCTATTGTATTCATAAATACAGTAACAAAAATAAGCGTGAATCAGGGAAGTCCAGCTAATCAGTTGTTGTATTCGAGTGTATTCGACTGTATTCATGGAGTGAAACATGGGATTACAGCTGGACAAATTATTGTATTCGACTGTATTCACGGCGTGAAATAGGGGATTACACTGTTTTTAGAATGGGAAGTGAATCAATTAACATAATAGACTCCTAATATAACTCAACAAACTCAATTATAACACAAATTTTGTATTTTCAGTTATAAAAAAGATTCTCAACTGAAAAATATCCCATAAACATAGCAATTTTCAGAGAAATTATATAATACATCTGAATACATAAATTATATTAATTAAAAAAAACTTATGAATACATTCATGGCATATAGCGAGACAGTGAATACGATGAAATACATAGAATACAGTGGGATACATTGAACTACAATGAAAAAAAAAACAGAGAATACAATAAAATACATGGAATACAACGAGATACATTGAATTACAATTAAAAAAAAGACAATGAATACAATGAAATACATGAAAATACAGCGTAATACGTTGAAATTACATTGAAATATATTAAAAGAAATGTTCTTCTTCATCGCGAAAGATAAAGTTATTGCGTTGATGTCACGTAGAATTGCTCTGGATTGATGAAGTTGATTTGAAACTGAATCAGGGGAAGGCAAATCAGATGGACTACCAAGAGAAGTATATGTCAAGACCTCAACAAAATGTGCAGCAACCATTAGAAAATTCACTCAAATGCACGACTCACTGTATATATGTCTCGGCTTTGGGCAAAAGGAAGAGTTTAGTCTTGATGAGGGCACAATACGACACTTGCAGGTGTATGTATCTGATTAAAACTGATGCAGAATGGTGCTCTAGGACTTCAATAAATTTGTAGAAAAGAATTGATTTTTCCACGGCAATTCATATGCTGAAATGTTCATATTCCACAGAATTTGCATAAGATCTGGAATTGACACATTCTGTCATTGGCACTAAAACAGCCGTCGCAGGCGGCGAAGATAAATCCACAAATCCTCCTTCCTCATGCTTCTGCTTCACTACCCTAAGAGTCATATGTGAAAATTGCTCATCAAAATTTCCACCCTTTTGATTCTCCTTAATATGAACCTTTATTGGCGGCAAATTCATAGAAGACATAGACCCAAACTGTTTAGAATCTTTCATACTTGCATATAATATCACCAATAAAGTGTTTGGTTACCTTTTGAATCTTTCATACTTTGCACAAATCCGGTGGAAGGAGGAGGAGATCGGAAATTTTAATGGGATGTGGGAAGAGAATGAGATGTATCAAAGTAGAGAGAGAAAGAAAATAATGTAACTGATTAGTGTATTTAGTGGCTTAGGGCTAGGAGGTAACCAAAATTAAATATTTTGCTATAAACCTTAAAAGGTATCTATAGAATATAATTTTTTTAAATGGTATTTATTTAAAATAAATAAGGTGTTAACATTTGCTATATGAGGTAAAACTTCCATCTAACTACCCTATATAGCCCCTCAAAATTTTAGTAGCCCATATTTTTGGCCATTGACACAAAATAGTCATCCGACCCAAATATATTACATCTAATAGCCCAAAATGTTCATTTTGTATACTTTTTGTATAGTGATAGTCTATTTTGTATATTTTTTTGTATAGTGATTGCCTATTTGGTATATATTTTGTATAGTGACAGTCTATTTTGTATATATTTTGTATAGTGACAGTCTATTTTGTATATTTTTTTGTATAGTGATTGCCTATTTAGTATATATTTTGTATAGTGACAGTCTATTTTGTATATAATTTGTATAGTGACAGTCTATTTTGTATATAATTTGTATAGTGACAGTCTATTGTATGGTGACATTCTATTTAGTATATTTTTGTATAGTGACAATCAATTTTGTATATATTTTGTATAGTGACGGTCTATTTAGTATACTTTTGGTATAATGACAGTCTATTTTTGTATATATTTTATATAGTGACAATCTATTGTATATAAATTGTATAGTGATAGTCTATTTTGTATAATTTTTGTATACTGACTGTCTATTTTGTATATATATTTTGTAATATACCAATATTCAAAAGAAATGCTCTCCGGTCTAATATATAATCTAAAATGACTTTTAAATGTTAGCCTCATATACAATTTTTTATGAAAAAGCTGGTCCAAAAAAGAGATTGATAAACTATTCATGTTTGATATGTACGAGTTGCAACAGAGGATTGGGAGAGTAATTGATACTTGGAGGCCAAATGGGAGCGAACACTCTGAAACAGATTACAAAGAGAAAATGACAATGATCAGAAAAGACACTGCTGACTTATGATGAAATGGAAGGTTTCAATGAATTGAATACAAGATTTATCAAATCTCAGCCGTTGTAGTATTAATATTAATGGTCCCCAGGCTCCAGCTTCGACCTCACCACAAATTATGAAATCGAAATCAAAACCCAGTCAATGTAACCCACTGTGTGCTAGATCTCGTTGGCTTTAGATCTGGACGCAAACTCAAACACCAGTGACTCTCCATTAAATCCGTCTACTCTTTCTTCCCGTTTTATTTATTGCTTTTGGGGCTTTTTTGATATTATGAAAATCTAGATCTAAAAGATGGTTTGCTTGCTATTTGCAATTCCGGTGACCGTGAATTTCCCGGTGAAGCTTTCCGGCTAAACCATTTTGGGCCGAAAATGCATATTGCAATTTGTGGCTGGCGGCTGATATTAATTTCTAGCAGATGGCCATAAATGAAGTTTGTTCTAATCTTAACTATAACATGATATGATCTTCCTTTTTCTTTAACAAGCTAGGATAGGAAATATCTCACTTCCATCAGAAATTAATGAAATGGAACAACTTTGTCTTTTGTCAATTGGAACAAGAGCTAAAATTCAACGAGGGGCCCTAATTTTCAAGATAATAAGCTATTCACGTGTCGAAGATCTCATAATTATTTGGTTGCAATTGTATGGCTCAAATAGTAATATTATGGCTTTCATCGAGTAGCTTTTATTTTTTATTGTATTTCAAATGCTCTCTCATCCTTGTGTTGGTTTTGATTAGAGCCGTCAAAATGGACTTGGCCCATGAGCCCAACCCTGCCTGCAACTTGGGTAGGGTTGGATTGAATTTTTTTTAGCCCATTTAAAACTGAGGCTTATATGCCCGGCCCAATCAACCCGCTGGCCCTTTAAGCTTGACCGAGGTTGGGCCTGGGCCGGCCCGTGGGCCAAAAATTAATTAAATTCAAATTTAAATATTTTTAAAAAGTAAAAACTAAAAAAATATTAACTATAATCCTCATTTTCCAACCTTAGATTGCTCATTTACTCTTTCATATCAACTATAATTTATATTTTTGACATGCATATAGTATGACAAGATTAGTTTTTCTTTTGCTTAATTAACAACGAGTTAGGAAAGTTTTAAGTGGTCAATAATAATTTTTTATTACTTTAAGTGGCCAATAATCAGTTTGGTTACTTTAATATGTTATTAATTATTAAATTGCTTTTCAGTATAGAAAAATGTCAAGTTTTAATATCCAAAGTAAATTGACAAAACTAGCAAATTTCATGAATTTTAAAATTTTATGGACTATAATAATGAAAACAACAAATAATGTTAAACCTAAATTAAAAACCTTAACATATAAACTTATTGAAGCAATTTCCGAACCTAAGGAAAGTGAAAGAAAAGTACTAAAAAAATATTTATGTAATGTTAAAAAAAGAAGAGCTAGAGATATAGAGAATTTGTATTTCAATTACGAGATTCCTTGTCAAATATCAAGATTCTTGTACACTCTAGATAAACAGAAGACGTTCATATGATTAAGAGATTATGTCACAAAAAAATATCTAGAGATTTGAAAAAATATTTTTTTCTAAAAAAATTGAAGGTAGCCTGCGGCCCTCTTAGGACGGGGCTGGACTAGCCATTTTAAGGCCCATATAGATGGAGGGTCGGTCCGCCCTAGCCCACCAAATTTAAAAGCCCATGAGACTTGGGCTGGGCTAACCCGTTTTGAGAGCTCTAGTTTTGATTCCAATGATTAAGCAAGCTATCAAATCAGAAATTCTTTGTCGGTGACATAGGAACAAAATTTGGTTACCATTTACCAACATTAGTCCAACCTAGTGTAGAAGACTACTGGAACTCAATAGCTCAATTTTACGGTCCTAGGAGTAGGATATAGCGATGACCACAGCAGAAGCAGAGCTAAGATGCTTCACCAGACAATCTTTATTACCCAGAAAGAAAATGATCAAATAAATCTAACACCATGCTTTAGTTTGCATTAGCAGCTTCTCTTTTGGCCAAATGTAACTTTAGGATTTCAACAAGTTTCTCACATCTTTAACAGCTTTATCTGCCAAGAATCTATCAGCCCATTTAGCCAAGCCAGGGGTCTTTGTTAAATCAAATATTTCCACTCCTAGCATTATCTTTATTGCCTTTATCCAACCCAAAGCAATGTCTATGTAACCAATATTTTCTCCACCAAAGAAAGCTTTCTCCTTACTACACTTAACAAATGCCTCTTCTAAAGGCACCAATGCTTCTTTTAATTTCTCTTTCACTTCTGTCTTTGCCTCCTCTCCTAGTGCTTTTCCAAGATCCGACATCAAAGTTAACCACTGCAAGTTAGTATTCATTAACTTGTGTTAGTCTATATGAAATAATCCAAGCATGGGCATGTAACGCCCAGACTTTAGACAGAGTCTCACATCGGCGAGAGAGATGTTGGGTATATAAGTTAACAAGCCTTAGATTCTCGTGATGCGTTTTAAACCGTGAGGGTCTAGGCCCAGAGCGGACAATATTACTAGCGGACTGGGCTGTTACAGAATAGATGCCCGAAGGGGGTGTCATCCAACACCACTTCATCACAAAACTTTGCTAAATATACAATAAATTAAACAATGTGCAAAGCAAATTAGTAGTGGTAATATGATACCATTTGACAATTCATTGCTTCTTAGTCCATTGGTCAAGCGCGTCATGTGCCCTTTATAGAGGTCAGGGGTTCAAACTGTAAGAATTTGAAAGACCAAATTTTTTAGGAGATTCCCTTTTTTTTTTCTGTGTGTCAACCATTCTGAAACTTTGGTATTAATACCAACATAGCAACATGTCCACTACCTATTGTCTATTGAATACAAACAAATTAATGTACTATGTATAACTTTATACAATATTTATATACACAACTATGTCTTATTATATTTACATAATAGCATGCCTACTATCTAGTGGTTTCCGGATGGGAACAACTATATTTTGTTTCCAATTTGACAGCTATTGGAAGACCAATCAGATGTTGGGCCTGGGTCCTCAATTGTTGGGCCATTTCCATGCTTCTGGACCATTTCCATGTTGGGCTGCACAAATGAGGTTCTAACACCCCCTCTCAAGTTGGAGGGGAGTGTAGCGAGGCCCAACTTGCCAAGAACCAAATTATGAGATGGGCCGGATAGGGGTTTGGTGAATATATCAGCTAATTGAGAGGATGATGGGACAAAGGACAGAGAAATCAAACCAGAGAGAAATTGTTGCCTCACAAAATGGCAATCAAGGTCAACGTGCTTTGTTCGCTCATGGAATACAGGGTTCCGAGCGATGTGAATTGCAGCTTGTGAATCAGAATGAACAGAAATCGGAAGAGACGGTGGTGTATCGAGATCTGTCAAGAGTCGAGTTAGCCAAGTGACTTCAGCAACTACCCGCCTCATAGATCGATACTCTGCTTCGGCGGATGAGAGCGATACTGAAGCTTGCTTCTTGGATTTCCATGAAATTGGAGATCCACCGAGAGTGACAAAATACCCACTTATAGATCGTCGTGTATCAACACAAGATCCCCAATCCGCATCACAAAATGCAAGTAGTGTGAGGGAGGGAGCAGAGGACATGAAAATACCCTGTCCAGGGTTGGATCTGAGATATCTAACCACCCGTAGGGCATCATTAAAGTGAGGCACTCGGGGCTGTTGCATGAATTGACTGAGGTGTTGCACTGGATAGGACAGGTCTGGTCTTGTGTGAGTGAGATAATTCAATTTGCCTAGGAGTCGGCGATAGACAGTTGGATCAGAAAGAAGGTCACCAGATTCAGCACTAAGCTTGCATGAAGGGTCCAATGGAGATGTGGCAGAGGGCAAACGACTACAATCAAATTCTTCAAGAACTTCCAAGGTGAATTTCCGTTGACTGATGATTAAACCTTGTGGCTCGCGAAGAGTCTCCAGACCCAAAAAATAGTGTAAGTCACCTAAGTCCTTGATCTGAAATTCCTGGTGAAGAAATTGTTTCAATTGATGAAGTTTTTCCTTGTTATTTCCTGTAAGTAGGATGTCATCTACGTAAACTGCGACAATTGAAATTGAATCCAGTGATTTCTTGTAAAAGAGTGAGTAGTCATTAAGAGATGAATGAAACCCTTTGAAACTTAATAGTGCTGTTAGCCTGGCATACCATTGGCGCGAGGCTTGCCTCAGACCATAAAGTGATTTGCGAAGTAAACACACATGGTTGGGATTAGTTGGAATTTTGCCTGCTGGAAACTTCATATATACCTCTTCCTGTAATTCACCATGTAAGAATGCGTTGTTTACATCTAGCTGTGAGATTCCCCATCCTTTCTTGACTGCAATAGCTAGAAGACATCGTATGGTAGTCATTTTTACCACTGGGGAAAATGTCTCATTAAAGTCAATCCCTTCTCTTTGAATGTCACCTCGAATAACCAGCCTAGCCTTCAACCTCTCTACACTTCTATCTGCATTATGTTTTACTTTATAAATCCATTTGCAAGGAAGAGCCTTTTTTCCATGTGGTAATTCCACAATTTCCCAAGTTTGGTTGGCTTCTAGTGCTTTAAACTCAGTGTCCATTGCTTGTTGCCAACCAGGATGCATATTAGCTTGGGAAAAACTGGTAGGTTCAACTATGTTTGAAATAGAGTTAATAAGATGTTGATTGATAGTGGAAAGTCCAGCAAAGGAAAAAATGGTAGGATTAACAGGTTGATTGAAACATGAATCAGTTAAAGTAGTCAAGTAAACATTATTGCAAACATAATCATGTAAATAGGCTGGTCTAGTATGAGGTCTGTCTGATCTTCTCAAAATTAGTGGAGATGTATCATGTTGTGAATGATCCAACTCTGATGCATGATGAATTGGAGATTCTGATCTTTGGTTTGAAGTAGGACTAGGAGGAGAAATGAGAGTAGAAGAATGAACTGGATTAGGAGCATTACAAATAGGATGAATGGAATTAAAAGGTCCATTGATGGCATCAGAACTACTGTCAACCAAATCAGTAACTGGAAAAAATCCAGGGAACATAGGATGAGAACTGGATGGTAGAGAAAATGGATAAATAGATTCATGGAATTGCACGTCTCTAGAAACAAAGATCTTCTTAGTATTAAAATCTAGCAGTTTGTAACCTTTCTTACCATAAGGATACCCAATAAACACACAAACCTTAGCCCTTGCTCCTAACTTGTCCCTGTTGTGAGAAAGAGTTGAGGCATAACACAAACAACCAAAGGATCTAAGGAAATCATAATTAGGAGTTTGACCAAACAAAATCTCATAAGGTGTTTTGTTCCTGATGACTTTTGAAGGAAATCTATTGATCAAAAAAGTGGCAGTGAGTAAGCATTCTCCCCAATATGAAATAGGAAGTTTAGATTGGTGCAATAGAGCCCTGGATGTTTCTAAAAGGTGTCTATGCTTCCTCTCAACAACTCCATTTTGTTGAGGGGTAGCAGTGCATGAAGTTTGGTGTATGATCCCTTGAGAAACTAAATATTCAGAGGTTGTTAAACTTGTACCCAATTCTAGTGCATTGTCTGATCTGATAATTTTAACTTTGGTGGAAAATTGTCTTTCTACCATCACCAGGAAGTCCTTTAATACTGAAAAAGCGTTACTTTTTGTGCTTAACAGAAAAGTCCAAGTTCCCCTACTATAATCATCAACGATGCTAAGAAAATATCTATATCCATTATAGGTAGTTGTCTTATATGGCCCCCATGTATCAATATGAATTAGTTCAAAAATATGTTTGCTGGTGATATTGCTTGAATGAAAAGGAATTCTTGTTTGTCTAGCTAAAGGACAGATATCGCATTGATAGTGAACATTAGATATAGAAGGGAAAACAAATGGCATATTAATGTTTTTCATTGCAGAAAATGGCATATGACCTAATCTAAGATGCCATAGCCTTACATTGGAATTAACCTTTTCAGGAAAAGAAACTGAAGAAAGGGAAATAACATGACTAGATTGTCTTGCTTTAGGTAATGAAACTACATTGTTGTCAGATGACTTCTTAAGCTTATGGCTTGAAGAATCTAGCAGATAGATGCCCCCTTTTGCTTCACCAAGACCCTGAGGGATCCTCATTGAAAGGCCCTGTATCATGCATGTAGTAGCGGAGAAGATTGGAAGACAGTTGTATTGTTTGCAAATTTTTTGAACTGAAAGTAGATTGTATTTGAAAGAAGACACATATAAGACATCTTTTAGAGTCAAATTGCCTGGAATAGATACATCTCCAATGTGAGTCACTTTTATTCTATATGAATTAAGAAGATTTATCATTAAAGGTTTTGGAAGAGGTTTGAATGTGGAAAAAATTGTAGGGTCTGAAGACATATGTTCAGAAGCTCCTGAATCCAATATCCAAGAGGTGATTTTGAAATTGGAAGATGTAGAAGGTGAACCATTAAATGCTTTACCTGCACAGTTGGCAACATTTGCAACAACATCTGAGTTAGAAGACACTGTCTGACCACCCTTCACCTGTTGAAGAAGTTGAACCAGCTGAGAAACTTGGCTTTGTGTGAGTTGTTGACTTCCATTGCTTCCATTAACAATGCTCTGCTCTCCTACTTCACTGTCAAAATATGCTGCATTGCTCTTAACAGGTGCCTGGAACCTTTTTGACCTTGTGAACTTGAAGTCTGCTGGAAATCCAATGATCCTGTAGCATTTATCCACTGAATGCCCAGGTTTTTTACAGTAAGAGCAGCTCAAATTGTTCTTCTTTCCCTGGAAATCAGAATTTCCAAATTTCTGACTTGGATGACTTTGATTTGCAGCCATGAAGGATGAAGAATCTCCAGGGAATTGAGAGTTTACATAAACTTCCCTTTGCTTCTCATCTTGCATCAACAGGGAATATGCATGTCCCACAGTTGGAAGGGGTGTCAACATCAAGATACTACTCTTCACTGAGGCATAGGTGTCATTCAACCCCATGAGAAACTTAATTAACCTCTCATCCTGGAGTGATTTGGACATTTTCATCTTACCTCCACAACTACATTCACATGAGCAGTTGACATGCGTATTCAAGGTATCTAACTCATCCCATAGCCTCTTAATCTTAGTGAAATACCCTGCTATGTTGCTTGACCCCTGAACCAAATCACTCAACTCTTTGTGTAAATGATACATTTTTGCACCATTTGATTGACCAAATCTATCTTCCAAATCATCCCACAAATGTTTGGCTGTTTTGGAATAGATGAAATTTTCACCAATCTCTCTGGAAAGGGAGTTCAACAACCAAGATATGACCATGTCATTACACCTATTCCATAACTTGAAGTCAGGTGTTTCTGAGCTTGGTGCAAGGCAGGTTCCATCTATGAACCCCACCTTGTTTTTGGCAGAAAGAGCAATGAGAATGGACCTGCGCCACCCTCCATAGCTTTTACCATCAAAGTTTGTGTTTACTAAGTTCATTCCGGGTGAATCTGAGGGGTGAAGGAAGTAAGGATGACTTGAGTCCTTCATTCCACCTCCATTATTTGCAGAGGTGGTGACATTTGCTGAACTGACCTCAGCTGTTTCAAGAATAGAACCCATTGAAGAACAAGATATTGAAGATAAGAGTGAACAGAAAAAAAAACTAAAGGATCGATACTTTAGAGCTACTGCTTTGATACCATGTAAGAATTTGAAAGACCAAAATTTTTAGGAGATTCCCCTTTTTTTTTCTGTGTGTCAACCATTCTGAAACTTTGGTATTAATACCAACATAGCAACATGTCCACTACCTATTGTCTATTGAATACAAACAAATTAATGTACTATGTATAACTTTATACAATATTTATATACACAACTATGTCTTATTATATTTACATAATAGCATGCCTACTATCTAGTGGTTTCCGGATGGGAACAACTATATTTTGTTTCCAATTTGACAGCTATTGGAAGACCAATCAAATGTTGGGCCTGGGTCCTCAATTGTTGGGCCATTTCCATGCTTCTGGACCATTTCCATGTTGGGCTGCACAGATGAGGTTCTAACACAAACCTTAACCTGTATATGTGTGTTTTCAAATTTTCAGCTTTTGTTAAAAGAAAGATATTATTATGCAGAATCGACCCTAAACCTCTTCTAGGATAAGATTCAACTAAATCAATGGGCAAAAGGCCCTTCATAAAAACTAAAGTGATAATGACATCGTTATAGTGTATTACAAAATGTTGACACTACTTAAGAAAAAAAATTGGCGTATGTCACTGAATTAAAGTACAGAAAGATTTATTTTTGATAAAAAAAAACAACAGTAGATGAAACAAATACCTTGTCATCAACGTACGCAGCCCAAAATCTGGCAACAGCACGGTCGTGTGGATGGAGGGGCCATTAGTCCATGTCTCATCGATGTATTGGACGATGACTAGGGACTCAGAGATAGGCTTGTCGTCGTGGATTAGGACTGGGATTTTCTTATGAACAGGGTTGGATTTAAGAAGAAGCTCACTTTTGTAGGACATGTCCTCTTGAATAAACTCATAGTCCTCAGACTTAATATTGAGGGCAATTTGAACTCGATTTGCATATGGACTTGCCTGTGTACCTAGAACCTTCACTGTACTTGCTGCCATGACTAAATTATTCTTGATAGTTTACTTGGTGGCTGCAAATGTTAATGAAACATACAGCTAATCAAAGACTTATATGCACGAGCAACATTGCGATTCACGTTGATGGTGGTGTTTTCAATGTTAAATAATAGTAGTTAACTTGGCATATAATGATAACTTAGTGTAGTGGTAATGCTAACTGATCTTTTAACTTGGCATATACTAATAACTTAGCATACGTAGAATACTAAGATGAACTGGTTTCAGAAAATACTAAGAGGACTTTGAAATGGTCACACAACATTGCAGGCATATGGCATATGGAATACATGTATATAGAAGCAAACTTATAATTAGAGATATATCCGGAGGCGAATGGAGCTTTTCTATAGAAACAAATATTATATTCTGAACCCACAGATAATCATAGTTCAATGAGCCTGATTGAGTTGATCTGCAATTGATCTACCTAGCATGGTGATAGTTTAAGCATAATTTACTTGCATGTTGCAGAAGATGAGACATTCATTACATTATTTCATTCAAGTCTTTCTAGGAATATTACATAGACCACAATTTTTTAGGTGCTTTTCTATTCTCTGCCTCTTAATCTATTAAGTACTCGCAAAAGTAAATATGTGGTCCAATTGGAAGAATAGATCCTAGTAAAGCTATTAGATAGTGTAATTTTAGTTCTTAAATGAGAAAAGCTATAAAAAGGACAGCCCGGTGGTACTAAGCTCCCGCTATGCGCAGGACCTAGGGAAGGACCGGACCACAAGGGTCTACTGTACGCAGTCTTACCCTAAGGCTATTTCCACCGCTCAAACCCGTGACCTCCTGGTCACATGATTGTGACTTTACCAGTTGCGCCAAGGCTCCACTTCAAATGAGAAAACTATATGCAACATATATGTATAATGTAGATCAAAATCTTGGAATCCAAACAAGGATAGTTTGTTTAGCTCATTAATAAGAACAAACTTCTTTTATTCTTAATTCTTTTAAATAAGATATAGACCAAATTCTCCATTCCTATTGAGGGGCCTAAGACATACTTTCCTTAATAAGCACAAACAAAGAAATCAGCAAAATTATTTGTTTGAAGTAGCTTTCTTCATCTCCTGATACTTCATATAAATTTCCACAAGTTTCTCAGGTTCTGAAGTAAAATCCTTTACTGCTTTGTCTGAGCAAAATCACTATCATACCATTCAACTAGGCTAGGCATCTTGGTTTCGTCTAGTATCTTCTTTTTAGCCATTATCTCTTCTGTCTTCAATCCAACACAGTAAACTCCCAATATCAATGTCAAGGTAAACAATGTAATCAAGGTAAGGCCCTCATATAGATTTATGGTCTCATCAATCATAGATCTGTAGTTTTTTGTGTTGTCGAGTCCTCGGTGATTCTTATATGTTGCCAAAGAGGACTCAACTTTCCAGACAGTTAACTCGATTCTTGGCATTATCAGCCAATTATCAACAGATGACAAGGTTTTACTTTCTCTTTAGTTTGTGATTGCGATTGGATGTTAGCAACTTTGCGTATTCACAGAATTGTCAAAAAGTTAACTTTTGTTAGATCGAACTAAGTACTCTAAATACAACACTTTTTTTTTGAAGAAAAGATTCTCAACGAAATGCAACAGTAGTAAATGAAACATGCTGTTTTATACTGCAAAGATTGTCTATAGCAAAGGTGGATTCAACAGGCAATCCTTATTCCTTATTAAACCAGCAAGAAACAAGAAATGAAGAACACCATGCCTTAGTTTGCGTTAGCAGCGTCTCTTCTGGCCAGACGTAACCTGGCGATTTCAAAAAGTTTCTCTGGTCCCAGAATGGCATCCTTAACAGTTTTCTCTGCCAAGAACCTATCAGCCCATCCAACCAAGCCAGGGGTCTTCGCTACATCGAATATTTCCACTCCTAAAATCAACCTTATTGTCTTTATCCATCCCAAAATGCAACCCAAAGCAATGTCTAAATAACCAATATTGTCTCCACCAAAGAAAGCTTTCCCTTTGCTACACTTAACAAATGCTTCTTCTAAAGGCATCAGTGCTTCTTTTAGTTTCTCTTTCACTTCTTCCTTTGCTTCATCTCCTTGTGCTTTTCCGAGCTCCGACATCAAAGGAAACCACTGAAAGTTATTCATTAACTTTTGTTAGCTTCAATGAAACGATTCTCAACCAATGCAACAGTAAATGAAACCAATACCTTTTCATCAATGTAGGCAGCCCAAAACCTGGCAATGGCGCGGTCATGGGGATTGGAAGGGAGAATGGAGGGGCCATTAGTCCACGTCTCGTCGATGTATTGGACGATGACTAGGGACTCAGAGATAGGCTTGTCGCCGTGAATGAGGACTGGGATTTTCTTATGAACAGGATTGGATTTAAGGAGAAGTTCACTTTTATTGGACATATCCTCTTGAATAAACTCATAGGCCACAGACTTAACATTGAGAGCAATTAGAACTCTAATCACAACTGGACTTGCCTGTATACCTAGAACCTTAACATTACTTGCTGCCATGACTAAATGTTCTTGATAATTACTTATTTACTTGAAGCTAACAGGCAACAGCTAATCAAGTATTTACATGCTTTGGCAACATAGAAATTCACGCTGAGGTTGGTTTAACTAATGCTAAATACTTGTTTAACTTGGCATATTCGAATAACTTAGCATAAGTACTAATATGGCTTTTTTTATTGTTTTGCAAACAAGGAAGCAATTGATTTGGACTGGTTAGTACTAAGATGACTTTGACATGATCACACAGCATTGCTTGCCTATGGCATATGGTTTCATCAGATATAACATACAACGATGCGATTTTAACTACAAGAAATATCATCTTTCATCTTGTTGAATATAAAGAGACATAGCTAAAATCTACGTTGCTCGGATATAGGTTCAGCCATGAGTGCGAATAGAGAGGGCAGATCTGCAGCATTTATTTATAATGTGGATCAACATGTAGGAATGTCAAACAAGGAGTGTTTGTTCCATTCGTTAATATGATCAAACTTCTTTTATTCTCACATATTTTAAACAAGATCTAGGACCAAATCCTCCCTTCCTATAGAGGGGCCTAAGATACCCTTTACTTGATAGGCACAGGCAAAGAAATCAGCAACATTATTAATTTGAAGTAGCTTTCTTCAAATTATAATACTTCCGATAGACTTCTGCAAGTTTCTCAGGCTCTGGAATGAAATCCTTTACAACTTTGTCTGAGCAAAATCTCTCATCCCATTTTGCTAAGCTAGGTATCTTGGTTTCATCTAGTATCTTCATTTCATGGATTATCTCTTGTGCCTTCACCCATCCTAGTAAACTTCCAAGAACGATGTCAAGGTAACCGATGCTATCGCCACCAAAGAAAGGTTTACCTTTGCTGATCTTGATAAAAGCTTCCTCCAGCATCAAATTCCCTTCAGGTATTTTCTCCAGCACTGCTGCCTTCGCTTCCTTTCCTTCCGCTTTCCTAAACTCCAGCGCCATTGGAAACCACTGGAACCATAATCTTAGAGTTTAATTGAGAATTCCAGTACACAAACTGATTATCAAGAAACGGAAAGGAGGAAATCAAGAACAAACTTTGATGAACTTAACTATTAGTCCAAACAACTTTTCGAGTATGGTAAAGTTCAGTTACTTTAATATGACAAGAAATAGTTCAGTGTCGTTACTGTTATAGTTAGTAAAAGTCAGTGATTATTATTAGTGAAATATCATAGAGTTTAAATACAAGTCCAAACAAAAAGTTTTTAAATTTAGGATGTGATATCTATTAAGTATAAAATAAGTCTTACCTTTTCATCAATATAGGCTGCCCAAAACCGTGCTATAGCACGATCATAGGGATCAGAAGGAAGAATGGATGGACCATCCGGCCAAGCTTCATCGATGTACTGAAGGATGACAAGGGACTCACAGATAGGCTTTTCATTATGGAATAAGACTGGGATTTTCTTGTAAACGGGGTTGGATTTGAGGAGCAGCTCACTTTTGGGTAACAAAGTTTCTTGTATAAACACAGGATCAATAGACTTTATTTTGAGGGCTATTTCAACCCGGTTCACGAAAGGGCTTGCCCATACTCCTAGTAGCTTTACGTTACCTGCTGTCATGGCTAGCTTCCTCAACAACTAATATTGAAGGAATGACTAATGAGCAGAATACATCACTCTTATAACAGATATCAGTCAGCATTTGATGCCTTTTGCACATAAGTGCTTTCCAGTAAATTATGCCGGTCTGTCCTTGCTACCAAATAAACAATGTAGGTTGGCACAACATGTGGTACAAGGTTTTCATATTGATGTAAAATATCAAGAACATTTTTGGCATCTTCTTCTTTGTAAAAGGGATCTTATAGGCCATAAACTCAAAACTTCGTCAGCTTTCTATATTGCTGCCTCTTTCGATTCCTCAGCCTTCGTATGATATACTATGCAAGATAGGAAACCACTAGTCACCAAGGAAAGAGAGAAGGAATCGAGGGTACCAAACTTCAAGTTAAAAGTCTTATTGGACTAGTGACATTGCTTGGATCATACACGTTATGCTTCTCGTGGTCTCAACATCTCCACAACCTGATACATAAAGATACTGAAAATGGCTACGATATTCAATACTACACTCTAGATTTTTCATGGAATCAGAAACGTCCATTAGATAATCCAAATAATATCTCAAATTGATTTAGATAACGGTCATGGATGCTGCCAAAATGTGAGGAGGGTGTGTGGTTTGTTTAACTTTTCAGTCTGTTAAGTTAGTTCTTGTTGGAGAAATAGAGTACTACATTTTACAGATGTAAAATATCATAGGTGCATTTCCAAAAGTTTCTCAGGTCTGGATTGATATCCTCTAAAACATGGTATGAGCAAAATTCCTCATACCATTCTACTAGGCTAGGCGTCTTGGTTTTGTCTAGTATCTTCATTTCAGCCATTACGTCTTCTGCTTTCACCCAACACAGGAAACTCCCTAGAATAATGCCAAGGTAACAAATGCTATCTCCACATAAGAAAGGTTTACCTTTGCTGATCTTGATAAAAACTTCCTCCAGCAGCAAATCCTCTTCACTTAGTTTCTCTAGCAGTGATCCCCTTTGCTTCCTTTCCTTCAAAGGAAAATTCCAATATAAACAATGATTTCAAGAAGATGAAAGGGGAAAACAAAAGGAAACTTCGATAGACGCTAGCTTATGTACTAGTCCAAACAACATGTCCTTGCCTTTTCATCTATTTATGGGATCAGAGGGAGTAATGGAGGGACCATTCTTCAGTATTTGATGATTCTTGATCATAAGAGCTATCTTGCAAAATATGCCAGATTGTCCTTGTTGCCAAATAAACAATGTAGTTGAGAACAACATATGGTACTAGGTTTTTAATTTGACTTAGAATACCATGAAGATTTTGGCATCTTTTTCTTTGTAAAGGCATCTTATAGACCATAAAACTCAAAAACTACATCCTTCCGTAACATCAGTTTAGTTTTTCTTTCATCCTTTTTTTTTTTTGGTTTCCTTCTCCTACACATCCAGCATAATGCTACCATGAAGTTAGTATTTTAGTACTTTTTGTTTTAATCTTATCCTATGATAATCAAATATTTATGTTATTGCTATGGTTTGGTGTTTGTACTTTGTAAATATAAAATTACCAAGATATTGTTCTGGGGCTTGATCAAGTTGTTCTACACGTCAGTTCTAAAAGATTAAAACACAATCTTATTCAGTCCATTCATAGGAGTAACAATCATTTCCAATTTGTCGAATTAGATCTTGTAAAGCCTTTTGAATTGGCTATGTTATTCAAGTACATTCATAGAAGCAGGATCAAGTTTCTACACATACTACTCCATTAAAAGTACCCTTAGTTTGAGTTTAAGGCAGCTTTTAGTTTCTCAAACTTCTTGAAACCTTCTGCAAGTTTCTCAGATTCTGGTATGAAATCCTTTACTGCTTTGTTTGCACAAAATCTTTCAGTCCATGCCACTAATTGAGGAATCTTGTTTTCATCAAATATTTTTGTGGAAGTTAAATTCTCTTCAGCTTTAAGCCATCCCAATAAACTGCCAAGAACAATGTCTAGGTAACCAATGCTATCTCCACCAAAGAAAGATTTGGCTTTGCTACAACTGATAAAAGCTTCCTCTAGCAGCAATGTCCCTTCGACCACTTTGTCTCTCGCCGCTGCCTTTGCTTCTTCTCCCTCTGCCTTCCTATACTCTGCTGTTAAAGGAAACCACTGCATACAAATTTCTTGATCATTTAGATGACAAGCAGACGTGGACCCAAGATTTGAAGATCGCCGGTGTACTTTTGGATTCAACCAAAAACTGCTTTGTATATAGGGTACCACTGCTAATATATCACTATTTTTTAAAAACATATACATGTATACATGGAATTTTTGCCGAACTTTACGGGTGCCAATGACCCCTCTTGCTATAGCATAGGTCCACCTCTGATGACAAGATAATTATCAACATGAATAGGAAAAAACTATACATCTGAACTCAAAAAGGACCTGCTTGCAACTTCACATCAAAATCTTTTGTAGCTTCAGCAGGAAAGTTATGAAGATAAAAACCTCTACTTGGACTCAAATAGCAAAAACAAAAAAGAAAAATGAGCAAAATAGGCTGTTTTTATAATGAATACTTACTTTTTCATCAATATAGGCTGCCCAAAACCGGGCAATGGCACATTCATAAGGATCAGAAGGAAGAATGGAGGGACTATTAGGCCAGGCTTCATCGATATATTGCACGATGAGGAGAGACTCACAGATAGGCTTTTCCGCATGGAAGAGAACTGGGACTTTCTTACTAACAGGGTTTGATTTGAGGAGAAGCTCACTTTTCTTGAACGGATCCTCTTCAATGAATTCATGGTCGATGGACTTCAAGCTTAGAGCCATTTGAACCCGATTCACAAAAGGACATCCGTTTCTTCCCAGAAGCTTTACATTGCTGGTTGCCATAGCCAACTAATGAACTAGGAAGTAAAGCAATTTAACACAGAATTAGGCACCCTTTTATGATGGTCTAATGGTCATAGACAGTTTTGGAGTTAAATATGCCCCCTTAGACCTCTTCAGATAAACAATGCAGGAATCAACAAGATTCTCTTTGCCGGCGAAAACAATATTAAGCATCTATGGCGAACAAATTAATCATAAAGACGGCAAGCTGTATCGCTATATGTGTCATGAATCTAGTTCTTTTTCATTTTTGGCCTATAGTTTTTCATAATTTTAGTGAATCACAAGATGAGTGGAATCTGAATCTTCAATTATAGTCGGATAATAAGCTAGTAATACTATAATCTGAATCTTCAATTATAGTCGGACATTATACACGTATATAAGAGAAAAAATGAAATCACTTTTTACCATCACCACAAGAGTTAATTCCTTCTCCTAACTTAATCTTCCCTGCTGCTTAAGGCACCCTATCAAGATTTTTTCCATACATTCCAGCTCTGTTATTGTTAGCCAATTTCTGAATTCAGTTCGATATACAACATTTTCAGTTTCAAAAAACTGAAACAAACATCAAATAGGCACCAGTTAGAATTAATCAACACACACTAGTTCTTGGCTTCAAGCACTCATTTCTGAATAGTTAATTTATTACATATTTTAGGCTCCTTCAAATATCAAAATGTTGTTCTCATAATATATCCTCTTAGCTAGAGATTGAAAATAGTTACCAAGACTTGAAAGTCTAAATACATCTTGTAAGAAGAAGACGGTACGGATTTAGCTAGATGCTTGGGCTCTAATTTTGGCCATAATGACCTTAGCAGCTTCAGCAAGCTTATCAGTTGCAGGCATGACATCTTTGACAGCACTATCTGCACAAAATTCTTCAGCCCATTTGTATAAACCTGGAGTCTTGGCTTCATCAAGCAGTTTTACATTGTTCAACTTCTCAGTCACCCTGATCCAACCCAAAAAGCAGCCAAGTGCAATGTCCAAGTATCCGATTTTGTCCCCACCAAAGAACTTCTTGCCTTTGCTGCAATTATTGAAGGCATCTTCCAATAACACCAGCCCCTCGACTACCGGCTCCATTGCTGCCTTTTTCGCATCCTCCCCTTGGGCGGCTGCAATGCCACGCATTGCTGGAAACCACTGCAGCATCAATTAAAATGTAAGTCCTACTCATGGCGGAGCCCGGAATTCTATTAACGAAGGGCATTCAGTTGAACTCCGCCCCTTCAACACATGTTGTTCTGCCTCTGAATACTACTGCAACTGATAAGGAAAACATGAACCCCACAAAGAATCAAATATTTAGCCTATCTAAATGAAATGCAAAACACTACTGCAAGTGCTCTTTGTTTTTGTTCTTTTGCAGCAACGTACTCGAATGTGGTACGCAAACCACTAACGAACCGTCAGATGCAACTAGTTTTTACTGCATTCTCTCATTATATTGTGGTTACTAGTTTAGTTTAACAGTTTCAAAAGAGCTATAATAAGATTATTAGTACAATAAAACTGTGATCCATAAAAAGGTGTACAATTTTTTCTTTTCCTCTTTTCACATTTTTTTATCTCCATTATGGCAAAAGGACTGAAAGCAAACAACTTAATAAGTCTAGGAGAATAGCTTAGATCTTGTATCTCATCAGTCTTCACCAAATTATTTTGTATAGAGAAATATTTTTGTAATAAAATCATGTTCTAGTGTTTGGAATTTCTTTTCTTTAAGAAAGTCATTTATGCACAGACATTTTCCTTTACAAAATGCTAACTAATACTTGGTTCAATCAACAGAGAGAGAGTATTTTCAAGTTTTAATACCTAAAAATATCTCCTAATACCCTATCCTTCGCCCTTGTACAATTATCACACACGTTTTCCATTATAAAATATTTCATATGAATAATACTTTCCTCCTTCTGAACTACACCTAAGAGAAAATCTGACAGGCTAAAATGGATATACAACCTACCAGTCCACAAAATATTTACTACATTATTTGGAAGTCATTATCATGTTAATTGTCCAAGAGTCGTGATTAACAACCTAGCAGTCACAAAATACTTGCATTATAGATGTTATTATCGTGTTAATTGTTCAAGAGTCACAACTATTACACACACATAAAGATGGAAAATTTACCACACGGAAAATGACAAGCTGAGACACTAAACGTCCAGAGCTAGTGATATTATCCGCTTTAAGCCTAGGTCTGTACGGCTTTAATACGCATCACTAAGATCTAAGGCTAACTTCCTTACGTCCAACACATCTCTCCTATGTTTTGGCCGATTGCGATTGGCCTAGGGTGTTACATGAGTGCGTATTAATTAGAGCAAATAATAAGAAGTTAAAGTTAAATAATTTTCCGGTAACCAACCACCATAAAAACAACTACATAATGGAAATTTTCCCCTGTAAAATGACATGACATTCATCATACCAAACACACCCGAAAACAAAGATCAAAGTATAAATATGAAGCAGAGAAAATTGAGCACACCTTATCGTCGATATAAGTGGCCCAAAATCGGGCAATAGCACGATCATAAGGATCAGAGGGGAGAATAGAGGGACCAGAATTCCAAACTTGATCAATATACTGAACAATAATGAGAGATTCAGAAATGGGATTTCCGTCATGAATTAGAACTGGGATTTTCTTGTAAACTGGGTTTGATTTAAGAAGAAGTTCACTTTTAGAACCAAACTGTTCCTCCAAAAAATCATAGGCCACAGATTTGATGTTAAGAGCAATACGGGGCCTCATAACATATGGACTAGGCCATGCTCCTAATATTTTCACATCATTTCCAGCCATGATATATCAAAGCAAAATATGAGAAATGGTGGTGGTGGGAGTAATAGGTAATGGTAGATGAGTCTTTAAAATATGGTGTGAACAGGGGCAGAGCTAAATTTTAGTCTTTAAAATATGGTGTGAACAGGGGCAGAGCTAAATTTTAGTCTTTAATAGGTAATGGTAGATGAGTTTGCCGAAGTTAAGTGCAATATTGTTTCTCTTTGTTTGACCATGCAAAATTGTCGACGCTACTTTACTACTTTTCGCACTAGGAAGTAGGAACTAAAGAGTCTATTTTCTAGTATTTTGCCAGCATTATTTGAATTTTAACTAAAAACAACTTAAAAATTAATTTGACCAATTCAAACACCCTCTTAATAATGATAAAAATGTTAACTGACTTTCTCGTTTAAAGTTGTATTCTTCGTGATCAATAGAGAGAAAATTATTTTTAGTAAGTGATTTTCTTTTTATTTGTCAAAGTTTTGATAAGTATAGTTACCAGATACTTGAAATCAAAGGTGGATGTAGTGTAAAGGTATGTTTAACACTTTAACTGTACCAGTATTTTTTTATACCTAATATAAATAATACGTATCTAAAAAGTGGATAATTTTTTTTTAAAAAACTTACGTTATAAACCTAATTTTAAAAGTATAATAGGTTCATTGATTAAAAAATGTAAAGTAAACCCATTAAATTAAAATTTTAAATTTGCCTAGATATACCAATCTAGGAATCACAGATATATAAGAAAAAGATATTATTTGTCGCAATTTATGTGACACTATTTTCTTTTTAGTCAGTCCCCAAAAAAATCATTATCTTTCTTTTGGAAATAATTTACCTTTAGAATTCTTTTATCCTTAATGAATTAATTTATAATCATACAAATATTTATACTTTATTTTAAACTATATTTAAAAGTTTTTATTTTCTTAAATTCGTATCGAATCAAATACCGCAACGTCAATTGGGAGGGAGGGAATACAAGCAGTGGATTGTAGAAAAATGGAGGTTGTTAAGCTTCATGGCTAAGAACTGACCACGTTAAAACTTCTTCCCCACTGTGCGTGTGATGTTTTTCTAGAAGAAGTGGGGCCTGAATAAAGTTAACAGTTTGTAATTCTATATTTAAAACTATATTGGAATTAATACATTTAACAATTTTCTGAAGAATAATTCATTCCAGTCACATTTAACACACACACATTCGCAGATCGTTTTAAATTTAAATGCTTGTACATAAGTTAATTCTTCTAATTTGAATTTGGATCACCTCAGACGCGGCCCATTTTATTTAGATTGGGCCATCCAATACCAACTTTTGCTTGAGTTATGGCATCTTCAAATGCAGTCAAAATAGTACAGATTAGCCAGCTTTCGAACTGGTAATTGAAAAATAATTAGTATTTATAAAGTTGTTAAAAAATAACCACTATTTTACCGTAACACGAAAAGTTACAGCATAATATAATGGAGATTGGAGTACTTGTGTATGAACTTCCAGCATATTATGTTGGAACTCCAACTTACGGAAAGTTCCAGCATAATATACCGGAGATTGGAGCACCTGTGTATGGACTTCCAACATATTATGTTGGAATTCCAGCACATTATGGAATTCCAGCATGATATGCTGGAAGTTCACATGTAAAAAACTCGAACTCCAACATATTATGCTGGAATATTTTCGGATTTTGTTCAGATTTATCTTTTACATGAAAAGTGGCTAAATAATTGTGACTATTTTTCAATTACCGCTTGTAAATCTGGCTATTTTTGAATTTCACCCTCAAATACAATCTGCAAGCTAATAGTATAATTTTAATTAAATAAAATCCTAATCCTATTTCTGAATAAATTCATACAAGATTTGGAGCCTTATGCAGATGAAACGAGTAGGAAATATATAATGAGATGATTGAAAAATGTAGCTTTATATGTATGGTTTGGCAATTTTGAGAAATGCACATGGATCATTTATTAATATCCCTATCAAATTCTTTATTGCATTTCAATCTCGTGAAATCACAACAAATCTTCTTAAGGGTCCTTTACATTTTCTTCCTTGTTTCTCTCTGCTTAATGAAAGAGTATCAAATGATAAAAGAACACTAAATTTGATTAAGAGCTCAATTAATTATATTCCTAAACCATGGGAGTTTAATCTATTAAAGACAAACGATTTAATTAATATTAAATTTATTTAAACGCCATAAAGAATTTTTTGAAAAGTACTTTAACAATAAAACATTTAAGATTGAGCACTTACTTTCAAGGATCATTATTTCTAAGTTACTCAATTTTTATCTTTCTAAGTTACTCAAGGATCATTAATTCCAACTCTTAGCAGAATGTCATTTATTCCTTACTCGATCAATCTTTCCGATCAATGAACCCTGAGAATATGCCTACAAAATACAAAGAAAATAATATTAAGTCAGCATTTGTACTTAATTGATATAAGAAACTAGAAATAAATAATTGATATAGAAATAGAGTCATCCGAGCCGATTGAGGAGTCAAGAAATGAGGAACAAGGTGCTTACGTTCTGAAATTCTTCTTGCTAGAAAGTCAAAATTATATACCTCATGCAAAGGCTAAGAAGTGCATAATATTACATTATTTTCTTGGGGCAGTTAGATTTGTTCCACGACCCTTGGAGCATAGTAGAAAACTTGAAGCAAAACTTGGGGGGTCAATTCATAAGCTTCACGTGGAGGCAAAAAGTGATTTGCGTCATGCCGCGACGTTAAATCAAGCGCTTGTTGGGAGGCAACCTAATTTTACTGATTTCTTTTATTTTTATTTTTATTTTTTATTATTGTATTATTTTTATAGTATTTTTTATTTTTATTTTTAGGAGCATTGGAAGCAAGGCTATTAGAAAAAAAGCAAAAGCAAGTGAGATGATTAGAACTAAGTGTGGGATGCCCACATAAAGAACCAAAGTCGTGGGAGAAGTCTGAATACCCTTAAACTGCCAAGGAGTTTCTTTTACCCTCTTGTATTTATGGATGTGCATTTACCCTAATATTGGTTTGACAATGAGTTGTGTATTTTTGAGTAGTATTATGAGTAGCTAAACTTTTCTCTAGGGGTTTTGATAGAATTAATTAGTGGGTGAATTATTGACCATGCTTATATATAATTAGCCGTTTTTATAATCTATTTGTTCAACTATGTTTTGCTTGTTGTTTATTGAATGTCCATCGATTAACTGTGCCTATTTATCATGTGTTGCTTGAAAAAGAATACTTGATTAGGTTGTTATTGAACAGTGTCACTCTGAGTAAGTTAAGAGATTAATTACTTGGATTTAAAAGTGGGATCAGAGATAACGAAGCTTTGGCATGATCCTTATGAGTAGCTTGAATTGCTAACTAAGATTAGTTAGAGAATAATTCTAGAAAATTACTGTTTTTTATCGAGAAATAATTGTGGTAACAGGAGAACTCACGATCAATGGAGAATAAATCGGCGTAATTATATCGAACATGTTAAGCATTCATCCTAATAATTGGGGAAATCATAATCTTCAATTCACATAGCTTTCTTTAGTTAATAATCTTATTACATTATTATTTTTTTAATTAACTAGTTTAAAACAAAAATCTTAATCTTTATAACTCAAAAAATGTTTGAACGTATTTTCTTAGTGATATTAAATAGCTATAGTTAAGCATTAGTTCTTTGTGGAATTCGACCTTATACTTATAAGCCAGGTTATATTTGCAGCGACCATTTATCCTTGTTAGATCTTGAGTTGGCGTGATCAATAGACCTACCTTAATGTAGTAATCATATTGGATAATTTAGAGTTGCAATTTGGTTATTGGACCAGAGACATAGTTTATACGACGACGAACATGCGTTTAATGTTAAGTAATATAGCATTGATCAGATTATTAATACTAAAATATAGCCAGAGATCTCTTTGTTATTTTGTATTATTTGTTTAAACATATGAGATAATGATACCATTAGTATTGGCAAGAATATGATCGTCTGACAAAGTGACCATCATTTTAGTTTGATTTTACTTTGTTTCTAGGATCTTGATGTCCGGTTGGAGAGGAAGTACATCGATATTTCACATATAATAACCCAAGAAACCTTGATTTGTGCTAATAAGTATTAATAATCGAATCGTTAGTTGTGTTTGGTATGTCGTAAAATAACTTTTTGATGATATTTTCTTGCAAGAATTACAGTGTAGTGTTTGGTTATCTTAAATTTCTGAAAATATTTATTTCAGTGAAGATACACATTACATGGAATCATATATAATGATGATGCCATTTATGAGCGACGTTTTTTGTCCTTTACAAATAATTTGAAATATCGATTAACAAGCAAAATATTGTTGTTAACTGTTAATTATTCAAAGTGAACACATCCTATCTTCCAATTTTTTTTCTTTGTTTCTAATCTGATATTCGATATTTGCTTTGGAATTCGACTAACCTAAATTGTTGCGAAAAAAATCCACTTTCGAAAAAAGCGTTCCCTGCCAAATTAATACGAACCCCATAGCTTATCTCCTACCTTCCACTCTAAATAAATAACCGTCAAGTACCTTTATGCTTTAACAAAATACGGTCAATAATCAAACAGATTAATTTTCAAAGGCTGGGGCGGATCCAGTGCATTAGTTACGAGTTCCCGAGAATTCAGTAACTTTTGTCTAGATTCAGTATTTGTATTGAAAAATTCATTATATGTATAAGAATATTTAGCTTAGAACTCAGTCCGTTAATCCAGTTACAATAACAACAACAACAACAACAACCCAGTAAAATTCCACTACTGGGGTCTGGAGAGGGTAGTGTATACACAGACTTTATCCTAGTAGAGAGGCTGTTTCCGAAAGACCCTCGGCTCAAGAAAACAAAAGACAAAAGGAGACAATATTAGTATCAGCAAAGAAATCATATGAAAAACAGGAACAACATGAAATTCAAAAGAAAGATACAAAGCAAAAGCGATAGCTAGTAAATAGTTCCTGCGCTGAAAAGTGAAATAGTAAGACACAATATTGCCACTAACTATCTTAGACAAAAACCCTACCAGACTGGTCTCGCAATGGTACAAAGTAAGGAAAGACTCAAACCACCTCCTAACCTACAACCCTAATACTCGACCTCCACATCTCCCTATCCCGTGTCATGTCCTCGGAAATCTGAAGCCTCGCCATATCCTGCCTGATCACCTCTCCCCAATACTTCTGAGGTCGTCCTCTACCTCTTCTCGTGCCCTCCACAACCATCTGCTCATATCTCCTTACTGGCGCATCTGGGCTTCTCCTCTGAACATGCCCGAACTATCTGAGTTTCGCTTCCCGCATCTTGTCATCAATGGGAGCCACATGCACCTTCTCCCAAATATTATCATTCCTAATCTTATCCATCCTAGTGTGCCCGGACATCCACCTCGGCATCCTCATCTCTGCTACTTTCATCTTCTGGATATGTGAGTTCTTTATAGGCTAACACTTAGCCCCATACATCGTGGGTGGTCTAACAACCGCTTTAGAGAACTTACCTTTAAGTAACGGTGACACTCTCTTATCACACAAGACTCCAGATGCTAACCTCCACTTCATCCATCCTACACCAATACGATATGTAACATCCTCATCGATCTCCCTTCCCCCCTGGATAACCGACCCAAGGTACTTGAAGCCGCCTCTACTTGGGATGACCTGTGATTTAAGCCTCACATCCACTTCCACTTCCCCTAACTCAGTGCAGAACTTACACTCCAGGTATTCCGTCTTCGTCCTGCTCAGCTGAAACCCTTAGACTCAAGAGCCTGTCTCCAAACCTCCAGCATATCGTTAACACCGGTTCGCGACTCATCAATCAGAACTATTTCATCGGCGAATAACATGCACCATGGCACCTCCATTTGAATATGGTGTGTTAATGCATCCAGCACCAGGGCGAACAAAAATGGACTGAGGGCAGAATCTTGGTATAATCCCATTTCAACCGGAAAATGATCAGAATCGCCTCCTACTGTCCTAACTCAAGTCTTTGCCCCAACATACATATCCTTAATTGCCATAATGTAAGGAATCGACACACCTTTTGCCTCTAAGCATCTCCAGAGAACTTCTCTAGGAACCTTGAATATTAATTTAAAATTTCTGTAAGAATCGATAAACTTAAAATTCTGGATCCGATTCGGTTATAAGGTACAAATCTCTGTTAAACATTTTACTGCATTGTCAAAAGATTAGAATAAATGCTTGTATCCAAATTGTCATTGATTGGTTAACTTGAAAATTAAAGTTCTTTTCCTTTTGTGACAATTCCTTGGTACTTTCTAATAGGAAGACCAGAGTTTTCTACTCAATTTATAAAGTGTAATTGTTCTTAAAACTTCACTTTTGTTTCTAGGGTCAGAAAAGTTCATCCCATTCAACGACTATATAAGCAAAAAAATTTAAAAAGATAATAAAATAAATGTCGATTGGTACTATAGTGATAAATGGCTGTCAAGAAAATGACCATTTAGTGGCCGAAGTGTGAACCCACTATACCACTTTTTAAATTGTAGGCAAGTACAACCAGTATGTTTTTTTTTCTTTTTCATTCGATATTCGTATTAAAATTTAATTAATTTAAATTTACACTGCGTAGAAGTATAAGCAATCAATGCAAATGTACACATCTGTAAGGTCGTAATATCAATGAAAAATGAACATTCAATCCAACTTTTAGAAAATTTTAACTTTTTCTTTTCTTTTTTTTCTGGATAACAATAAAATATCTATTTTTGTCCTTTATCATTACTTCCCCTTTCAACTACTACCTATCCACTGAGATTTCGTAGAGAGGGTAATAGTCAAGCTAAAGTCTTGAATTATTGCTCAAACGTGGGTGCCAATTTCCAACACTACTTTTACCAACTTGAAGCCTTTCTGGTACAGATAATTCATCATACCTTAAAGTTAAAAGAGTTTGAAAAAAAATTCAACTCCTTCCGGAAAATCATTTAGTATATTTTATTAATGGAAGCTTTTTCGTTCCAAGGGAGAAAACTATTTTCACCAAAAGAATAAAAATAATTTCCCTCACTTATAGACATAAATCGATTTTCTTATAATAATTTTACCTTTTAACTTCATATTATTTGTTCCAACTAATATTTAGACATTATTAGTAATACTCCAAAATTCAAGAGAACCGTTTCTGATTTACTATTATTATTATTGATCTTTAATATATACAATATTTTTTCTGAAAAATATTTTTTTGATCAAACACTACAACAACAACAACGACAACCCAATGAAATCCCATTAGTGGAGTCTGGGGAGGCAGTGTGTATGCAGACCTTACTCCAACCCGAGGGATAGAAAAGTTGTTTCCAAAAGACCCTCGGTTCAAGAAGACGAAAAGAGGCAATATATCAGTACCATCAATAGAAACCATTGAATAAATAACAGTATTACCAGAACCAAAAAATAGATGAAAAGTAAAACAATAACCAGTATATAAAGCCCGGCACTAGGAGGAACAAAAGAGAAATCACCAACCAAACACTAATTTTTTTTATTTTTTTTAAAATTCCTTGAATAATGACATCTTTTGTAACAAAGTTATTTTTCCTTTTTTATATATCTTGTTACTTATTTCTCCATCATGATAAGAATAAGGAAAAATACCAGATTTGCTGCTGCATGTTTGTTCTTGTCCTCTCTGCTTCATCTTTCCAGAAATGAATAACCAACTTAATCTGCTGTTCTCATTCATTTGTCTCCTTCTGTATAGCTTCTTCAATCCATCTTCTTCACTCCCTTTATGCACAGACTTGAGTAAGTTTTTTCAAGATTTTTATGGGGGCAGTTCAATCACTATCAAAATGTCATTTTTACATAAGTTTTTGTTTTCTTTTGCTGATTATATATTGTATATATGTAGGAGCACCTGCTATTCCACAGAAGCCTTTGGCCTTTTGTCCATATAATGGAAGAGTCTGTTGTGACTCTTCAAAAGATCTGCAATTGCAGAAGCTTTTTGAGGGTATGAATATAACTGATGATACAGCATGTAGTTCTGCTGTGAAGTCAATACTCTGCTCAGTAAGTTTCCTAATTTCATTCTTATACATTTGAGTGGATATTGAAGTTGCAGTTTTTCAAACTTCTTCCTTAATTTTTCTTGATGGGGTTAGCTAAATTTATTTTTTAGCCGAGGTCTATCGGAAATAGTCTCTACCTGTATAGGTAGGTCCGCGTACACGGCCATTCCCAGACACCACTCGTAGGATTATGCTGGGATTGTTGATGTTGTAGTTGCTGGATAGCTAATTTGCTTTTTTGCCAAATTCTTGAAGAAAGAATATGAATTTTGAGAACTTGCATAAGAATAGTTTCAACATCTAATGAATAAACTTTGCTTTAAAGCTAATAAAAAAGATTTCCAACATTTGCAGACATGTGATCAGTTCTCAGCAGAGTTGTTTAAGGTGAAATCAAGGCCAAGACCAGTCCCTGTTCTTTGCAATTCAACTGCTACATCAGAGAATAGCTTTTGTTCATCTGTTTGGGATTCTTGCCAAAACATACCAATAACAAATTCTCCTTTTGCACCATCCTTGAAAACCAAAGCAGGAGAGAGCCAAAACTCAAACTCCTCCTTGTTAACAGACTTCTGGCAATCGAAAAACGATTTTTGTGAAGCATTTGGTGGAAATTCTGATAAAGATTCATTATGTTTCAGTGGAGAACAGGTTTTACTCGAGAAAAATGAAACTTTACAGCCTCCCAATGGTATGTGTTTAGAGAAGATTGCTGATGGAGCTTACCTCAATATGGTTCCTCATCCTGATGGATCGAACCGCGCATTTTTCTCCAATCAGCCTGGAAAAATTTGGTTAGCAACAATACCAGAACAAGACTCAGAAGAAGCAATGGAACTTGATGAATCAAGTCCATTTGCTGATTTAACAGATGATGTTTATTTAGATGCAAGATTTGGGATGATGGGAATGGCTTTTCATCCAAACTTTGACAAGAATGGAAGGTTCTTTGCATCATTTAACTGTGACAAAGCTAAGTCTCCTAGATGTGCTGGAAGATGTGCTTGTAATTCAGATGTTGGTTGTGACCCTTCAAAGATAAACTCAGATGATAATAAGCAGCCATGTCAATATCATACTGTTGTTGCAGAGTTCAGTGTTAATGGGATTGCACCAAATCCATCCAAGGTAAGTTTTCACTCTCAATATGTTCTAAAACAGCAGCTGTATCAATGATGGAGTTAAGCTAAACCTTTAAATTTGGAGGGGAGTTAAATTTTATACAGCTGAGCTTCTATACACCTGACATATAAAGAATTTTTATACTATCAGAATATTGGATTCAATAGTAAGAACTTAAAAGTTGAACCTATCAAATGTAACTCCTGGATCTGCTTCTGCTGATGGTGTTAAAATTCTTTACTCTTATCAGTTTATAGAAATTAAACTCAACATTACAATTCTACCTTGAAATAGAATTTTCTCCAATCCCATTTCAAAGGTTTCTTTGATGTGTCTCTAGGCACTGTGTTTTGACTTTGTTAATTGACATTTCATAACTTTTGTAGGCGGAGAAGGCGAAACCATCAGAAGTGAGAAGAATATTTACAATGGGGCTCCCATTTACAGCTAATCATGGAGGACAAATACTCATTGGCCCTGAAGATGGATATCTCTACATTATGATGGGAGATGGTGGTAGCAAGGGTGATTCTTTCAATTTTGCTCAAAATAAGAAGTCCTTGCTAGGAAAAATTATGAGGGTTGATATCGATAACATACCAAGTGAGCATTTCGATTTATTACAAAAATTGACACTAAAACTAAAAGCCTAATTGGCCTGTCTTGAACTTTCTTCAGTTATGTCATGAGATACTGGGTGATTTTTTTTTCATCAGGTCAAGAAGAAATATCAGACCTTGGACATTGGGGTAACTATTCAGTTCCTCGAGATAATCCTTATTCACAAGACAAGGATTTGCAGCCTGAAATTTGGGCTCTAGGATTGAGAGATCCTTGGCGCTGTAGCTTCGATTCAGAAAGGCCTTCTTACTTCATCTGCGCGGATGTTGGCCAGGTAAAGTGATAGTCTCACTTTTGTTAAAATTCATTTCTACAGACCTCTGCACCATGCTGACTTGTAACTTGATGATGAGTTTCTAACAATCATTTGAATCATGCAGGATCAATATGAAGAAGTTGACATCATCACAAGAGGGGGAAACTATGGATGGAGCATGTACGAAGGTCCTTTCCGCTTTAAAAATGCTTCAGCTGATGATTCTATGGATCCCATCTTCCCAGTATTAGGATACAACCATTCTGATATAAATAAAGAGGTTGGATCTGCAGCTATCTCAGGTGGCTATGTTTATCGCTCCAAGACTGATCCCTGCATATATGGAAGGTAAATATGAACACCCATTTAGATATATAATTGAAGCAACTTCAAATTTTGCAAACCAAACTTAACAGAAGGATGGTTAAATTTGCAGTTACCTATATGGAGATTTGTATGCTAAGAATTTCTGGGCAGCTCAAGAAAATCCATACAATAGTGGGAACTTTACAACAAGAGGCATACCATTTAGTTGTGCTCATGATTCCCCTCTCAACTGCAGCTCAGTACCCAATAGTCCATTGCCTGCTTTAGGTTACATATTCTCATTTGGACAGGATAACAGAAAGGATACCTATGTTTTAACAAGCACCGGCGTATACAGAGTGGTTCGTCCAAGTCGCTGCAACTACACTTGCTCGAAGGAGATAGTGAGGGCTGCTGAGAGCCCAGGTCCCTCTGCACCTTCAGATGGTCACATTGCTAAACCAGATTTCTGCTTGGTCCTTGTTCTTTACTGCCTGCTGCATTTGACTAGCTTTATCTTGTAGAAATTTTACTGTGATTATGACATCAGTTATATACTAAGCTACAGTTTGTGGCGGAGCAACTGTATATCTTGTTGCAGAAGAGAACTCAATTGTAAGATTAAAACCATGACCAACCCTAAAAGCATTATGATCGTCCTCTCTCTTAAATACCGAACACTTCGACCACAGAAGACACGGCATATCAAATAATGTAGACAGCAATACAAGGCCTGAGGAAAGGCAGTCCGGTGCATTAAACTCCCGCCAAGGGAAAGGCTGAACCACAATGGGTTTATTATATGTTGTTTTACCTTGTTTTTTGCAAGAGCCTGTTTCCACAACTTGAACCCATGATCTACAAGGTTTTAATTAAATAAAAACATTAAGAAAAAGAATAAAACAGCAAAGCTACCTTAGCTTCGGCGGAAGTGTGAGATACAAGAAAAAAAGAACGGAACAGGTACTTGATTAATACTGCTTTGGCTTTAAATTCGAAGTTTGCAATGCGTGATTTACATATTTACCTCTCCTGAAACTGATGCCACACGTCTATGGCCTAGCTTGCAAACCGTGAGTCAATTAAAACTTCCATACATATCAAGACAGCCATTGATTATCATATAACCTCCTCCAACAGTTTTAACCAGGTTAAACAATCATGCATTCCTTGAACTACTACTTCCATCTATCGAAACAACAGCCTCTCCAGAATCTTATCCTAGTCTTCCGGTGTTCTTTTTACATCTATTCCAAGCTTAGAAAAGCACAATCAACTGGGATCTTTATTCAATACACAGATGGATGTCAATCTTTGATGGTATGTTGTAATTTACTGCATCGCAGTAGAACTCCACGCCCACAACACCTGATTCACGAAGAAAGATGAATGTTAGATCACTCACTACCACTTCTGCAGCTATGGAAATCGAATATAGGTTAAAATAATGCTGCTCCTTGGAACTTCTGACTTTACATTCTCAACGCCCAAGAAACCCCCCCCCCCTACCCCTCCACCCCCACCCCCACCCCCACCCCACCCAAAACAAGAAAAAAACCCACAAAAAAAGGATACCACAGCCACGTACAAGTCCACTCTCCACTCTAACTTTGTACCCTTATAAAAGAAGTCCATTCCAAAGTTATCCGCTTTCCACTTCAAATCACCGGAGGAAACTGAAACAGGAAGTCCATTCTAGAGTTATCTGTTTTCCATACTAAACTACTGGAGGAACTGACAGTCAATTCAATTTTCAACTTTTACCTAGCTTTCATGCTTCTTTCCCTATCCAAGCAGGAATTTCTTAAAGCTGACCATCAGTCCTCCTTTCACCTTCCTGCATCGCATGCTACAGATCTAAGTGAAGGGTAAAAAAAAGAAGAAAAAAAAAGTGCACTACAGCGCTAAATTGCAGCATGCATTCAAAAATTGTATTCAGTTTTAGTTCCTTGAAGAAATAGAAATGACTAACAATACGCAATTACCAAGTATAATGAACTCAGCTGTTTCAAATAATCATCTGATGATTTCAAAGAGTAACAACTTGAATTGGCTTGACCGCACAAAAAGACTTAGCATCATGAGGAGCAAGGCACCTGATTTATTATGGCTAGTTTCAAAATCAGCTACAGGATCACCACTAACACAATGCAGAAAGCTTCTCAAAATGCTCGAAATGCTAATTCAGACTTAAAAAGCTACATTTCTCTCAGGCTCTAGGTTCCTCAAATGAAAAAGTCTGAGAGTGCTTAGCTTCATGAAGCTTTGACACCCGTGAATCTACTAGCAAAGGAGATCAAAGGTCCGAGATTTAATGTAACATGGCCTAATAATAACAGAAAATTGCTGGGAATTTTTCAAAACCTGCAGCCTCTATGTTTTCTTCCTCCGGATTGACACAATTCTGACAATAAGCAAAACCTTTGAAGCAGCTATAAGCAAGATCCCTCTGGCCATCCAAGGACTCTGTTCTTGAGCATGTCGGTGTTCATGCTCTTAGCTCAATTAACCAAACCTACAGTAAAACTGCTAGAGACCTTCTTATCTGATACATGCAAGCCATCAAAGAAAGCCATGAAGCTGTCAAATTTTTGGGACTGCTCGGACATTTGAAGAACATGGCATATTTCTGGGCAGCTAAGTACCATCATTCTTTTCCACAATTTGAAGTCTCTCGAGGCACTAGTTCCTGGATGCTTCAATGACTAGTGATTTTCCCATATGCTGGTACCAAATTTTGACCAACAGTCAGCCAATCTATATATTGCTGTAGCTCAAGAGACCTGAAACAACAAATTTGAAGCTGATTTATCCCCGAAAAAGAAAAAGACTACGTGCTGAAGTATTTGGTACGCTAACTAAAGAAGAATATCTAGCAGTAAGCTAGTCAAACTTTAGCATAATTCTTATGGAAGCTTATTCTTCTATGGTGTGGAAGATTTACCAAGGTTCTTGGATGATGACTACAATTTCAGGTTCCTGCTTTCTGTAGCAGCACAAATACAGCTGAAACTCTTTTATCAGAAGATTTAAATCACAGAGAACTATCATGTATTCCTGTTATCAGTCTTGTCTGAGACACACTTTTCTAATGCTTCATCACAAAGCTCAAGCGCCAAATCAAAGTTCCCTAATTCATAGTTCATATCCGCAAAGATGGAGTAAAGTTCTTTATCTGCCAACAAACCTTCCCTTCTCATCTCTTCAAACATTTCTTTGGCCTCAGAATACTTTTTCCTCTTTAAAAAACCTTTGATGAGTGCATGATAAGTATCTACCGTGGGAGTAAATCCCTTCTTGATCATTTCCTTGTGCAAAAACCAAGCCTCTTTCATATTTCTAGCTTTGCAATGTCCTCGTATCAATATGTTAAAGGTATTGGCATCTGGTACAACTCCTTGGCCCAGCATCCCCTTATAAATTTCTGACGTCATACGCATATTATTTCGAACGCAGTACTGCTTCAGAAGAGAATTGTAGGTGGTAGCATTTGGTATTATGCCCTTCTCCAACATCCACTTCAACAGTTTATCACCCTCTTCTAGCATCCCTGACATACAAAAACCATTCATCAGAACATTGAATGTAACTATTGTTGGTTGAAGTCCTCTGAGCAACATTTGACGTAGTAATCCATGAGCCTCGCCCATCTCTCCAGATTTGCAATATGCATCCATTAGAGTAGTATAAGTAAAAGTATCAGGGTGGATCCCTGCAGCTTCCATATCTTTCATTAACTTTACTGCTTGCTCTACATCTCCAGCTTTACAAAGACCATTAACAAGTGAGTTGTATGTGTAGATATTCAGTTCAAGACCCTTTCCACACATCTCATGGAGAAGTTCGTGTGCTGTATCAAGTTCCCCTAGTTTACAGAGCCCATCTACCAGTGCAGTGTAAGTCACAATATTTGGCGCCAACTGCATCTGAACCATTTTGTTGTGAAGAGAAAAGGCTGCCCTTATCTCCCCTGCCTTGCAATAACCATCAATAAGCGCAGTATAAATGAATTCATCAGGTTCTAATCCCCGGCCAAGCATATCATTTAAGAGCGTATTTGCTTCACCAATTTTTCCAGTTTGACACAGACCAGAAATAAGGACAGTATATGTTACCAAATCAGGAGTAATGTTAAAACACTGCATCTCATTGAACAGTCTGTATGCAGCACTTATGTTCCCAGTTTTGCAGAAGCCATCTATAAGAGTTGTGTAAACAACATTATCTGGAGCGACTCCCTGGGAAGTCATCTCCCTCAGGATTTTCTCGGCGTCAAGCACTTTGCCAGTCTTAGACAAAAGAAGAATTATACTGTTAAAAGTAAAAGCATTTGGCTTCAATCCTTTTACTTGCATTTCTTTGATGATCTTCAAGACTTGTTCAAGCTGTCCAGTAGCACAGTATCCATTAATCACGGTGCTGTAACTTACAATTTCAGGCATACAGCCCCTCAGCTCCATTTGCAGGAGTAAGTTATGAGCTTCTTTAACTTTTCCTATCTGACAAAGAGAATGGATCATTATATTATGAGATTCATTATCCCAGCAAACACCCACTTCCGAAAATTCATTAAATACCTTAAGCATCATTTTGTGCCCCTCAATATCATGTGAGAGACGAGAAAGAAATAAGTTACATGAAGAGACAGATAAAACCAAGCCATAGTGCAACATCTTATCAAAAAGTTTTCTTGCACAATCTAGAATTCCCAACTCAACAAGCACTTGGAAGAAAATATCAAAAACATATGGATTAGAACCCCAATCCTTATAAGTGTATATTAATTTTTCGAGAAACTGAGAGAAGAAAACTGTCACATCTACACTGGGTCTTGTCCAGAAATCATGGATAAGCCTACGTGCTGTCCTTGCATCTTTTTGAGCAGCGGCAATATGCACGACAATACAACGGACTTCAACTGACGGGTCCTTCCGTTGACACCACCAGTCAAAGAAATCCAGAACTAGTTTGTAATCATTCTTCACATTCATGAGAACCCAAATGATGTGGTCAGGTCTGATTTTTGATTCAAAGGGCTTTAAAACACGGTGAATGTGCTCAGAGTAACGTTGCTTAATAGAAGTTGCTACGTGATGCACGAGTTCAGAGTCTCTAATGGAGGCTTTTTTAGGCGAATAATCTGGAAAGGGTCTCGCAGCAGTTAAAGGAAGGAAAGAAAGCTTTTCAACCGCACAATTAGTTGAAAAGCAAGAGAATGAGGTGTGTTTTATCACAGAACCCAAGTATTGATGATAAGATAAGAGTTGACAATGGTACGAAAAAACAAAAATAGAACACCTCCTCATCTCTTTCAAAGAGAGCCATTAAAGCTTGCAAATGCCATGGCTCTCCTCCATGTACAAGACCAATTCAGAGAAACTTCATCTCTTTGTCACCTGTAAAACAAACAGGAAAATCACATAAGACAACCCAGTGTAATCCCACAAGTGGGGTCTGGATGTAAGACATTGATCATGTAATATTTTTACTTAAAAGGCAATTTCTGGCAAATACAATATCTGGAGAAGAAGGGAACTGAATAAAGACAAAAATTAACCTATCTGATAACGCTGCTAATGCTTCACCCATAATAAATATCCAGAAATAAAACAGCAAAGTTAAACATTCAAGTCACCATTCTGTCGCACCAAATTGATGTAGAAGATGTGAGTTCTTTCTTTTAAAGGAGAGATGATATATTCACATCTAGAACAGAGTTTACAAGATAAACTACAGTTCCCAACTAAGGCTAAACACCAGCCGAGAAACAAATGAAAAGTGTGAAACAAACAACACGTAAGTAAACTGACTCATAATTCTTCAATCTATAAGTCGAGCATTGTGCATAGATTTGTTGTGCCAATCCAACACAAACTCTTTTTTTTAATTATTTTTACTGTTTTCAGATTATTCTTTTCAATAGAATTTCTTTTTATTACATTACAAACATCTGAAATGCTCTGAACGTAGCTTGTGCTGTGAGTGCAAGTTAGAAGTGGTTATTATTAAGCATTTACCTGTTATCTTTAATGATACTTAATATGGTGCTTCCCAGCTTTCTCTCTTTAATGTCTACATCTGCAAGAAACTAAGGGCTAAGGAAAATATAATACTCGGCATTAATACTACTGTGTCTGTCTTCAGGTACAAAACATTTCATTATTAATACAATACAGCATTACTAATACAACATTTGGTTTTAGCCTTTTAGGTAAAGAGAACTCTGCACAAAAATACTTGCATAAGTTATAGCAGGGGCGTATCTAGGGGGTTCTATGGGGCACGTGAACCCATGATCCCCTCCCTAAATCATGTATAGTAATGTTATATTTTATTTAAAATGCTAAATATATGTGTGCACCCAAGCTCAACATATCATATGATGCGATGATTATTGGATGCACCTCTCTGAGTGGATTATGAGCTCAAATCTCATGTCAATCTTATTTTATTTATTTAGAACTAGGCGCCCACGGGAGATGGACATGTCTGGTGTCACTTTTTGCATATTAATTAAGTACTTCTTCTTTTTCTTTCTTTCTCTGTTTGATTTATTCTTTTAGAATTTCACGCATTGAAATTCCTATTATTCTTTGGTTACAATAAAATTTTATATGATTAAACAAAATGTGCATATTAAAACTAGTAGTAGTGAATGATCTAGCATATAGTCAATGGATTCAAATGATCCCAACATTTTCGATAGGGAGTAAAGAATACTTATATAGATGTAAGAAAATTACTATATTAATATTAAATTTGAACTTATAATTCCAAAAGTGTAATGGATGCAATAGTAGAACTAAAGGTTAAATCCCTAAAATTTATATTCTGGATCCACCGCTTCGTAATAGTGCACCCATCCTCCTAAATTCCTGGATCCGCCTCTGAGTTATACGAGATTAACTTTGTTACTTATACATACTATGTGGAATAAGAATATGTGTATTCAGCATCCCAAGATAAAGCTATTTCTTATTTTGGTATCACAAACTCTGTATAACAATCCATGTATTATCGTTCATCCATAAAAATCCACATATTATTACTCACAACAAGACTATAATCCTTGCATAACTAGTAGTTATAAGATGACCCCTAAAAGTTAGTGCAAATCAATAGCAACACAATATACAAAGTTTTCATTTTTTTGTGAACTTATGAGCCTACTTTCAAGTGAAAATACTCAAATAATTGATACTATAATTTTTTTTTTGTAAGGGACAAAAGTAGGCAATGGAAATTGATACTATTAACTGTCATATAATAAACTAACAGAAGTTTGGCTATAATCAAAGGGGAAGCAATGAAAATGAAAATGAAAATTAACTTGAAAACATATAAAATTAAGTAATGAAAAATCGAATTCCAAGCGTACTTTATTAGGGTAAAGTAGAAAATAGTGGAGATAGCGAGCAGAGAGGAACATACCACCCGATTTTTCGCCGGAGAAGAAAGCAAGTTTCCCTGTTGGGTTTGTAATGGACTCTGGGCCTCTCAAAATCCATTTTCAAAACTGATGGGCCGGACATATATTGAAGTTAAGAACTTTATGGGCTTCCATTTTTAAATGTAGAGGGCCATATCCAAAAGGCTCGAAACAGTAAATATTTCACCTCGTAACCAGTTTTGCCCGCTATTTAAGCTATATCCAGTGTCTCCAATTTTTTTAACTGGTAGCCAATATTAAACGAAAATACTTTATTAATAAAATCGAGTTTTTGAAATTTGTGAACCAGAAAATCTTGAAATCTATCGGTTGATGCTGTTTTGGGATCTTCACCTAACTAGTTTTGGTTTGGTCAATTGAAATTTGGGATTCCGTGAAATTATTATGTGTTTATAGATTTGGTAGAAGATTATACCTTAAATTTGGGTGAATTTGATCAAAATTTCAGCTGCAGCTTAAAGGAAGAAGGCAAACAAACTGAAGCTGCCAGATTTTGCCAAGTTCATGCATATACGGTTGGACTTTAGCCGTATGTGCTTAACTTCATACAAAAATGCATAAGCTTCAGCCATATGTACGAAAGGCCTGAATTTTAGCCATATATGCTTGACCTTTTATGCAAAAGATATTTGAATTTTAGTCATATATGCCTGACCTTTATGCTAAAATACATGAACTTTAGTTATATGTGCCTAAATTTGCAACTTAGGATGCAAATTTTTTATTACCATATGTCTAAAATTGTTTCGAAATGGTTAGACTAGCAAAATTTTAAGAACTTAGGATATGGCTTAAATAGCGGTCCAAATATCGGCTATATGTGCACTTACGCCTTTGAAACACGTGTATGGGTGCTTAGCAAGCGAATAAATAAGATTTTAATAGCATATTTGGTCAAACTTCTCCAAAGCTAAAAAAAGTGTTTTTGTTTCAAAGTTAAAGTGTTTGGCCAAGCTTTTAGGTGGAAAATGTGTTTTTGAGTAGAAGCAGAAACAGTATAGGACAAGCAGAAAAAAGTAGCTTCTTTCCAAATCATTTTTTTAAAAAATACTTTTGAGAAAATACACTTAAAAGTAGTTTTTAAAAGTTTGATCAAATACTAATTATTGCTCAGAAGTGCTTTTCAAATTAATTAGACAAACACAAGTTGTTTCTCACCAAAATACTTTTTAAAAAAAACACTTCTTAAAATAAGTTGATTTTTGCATCTTGGCCAAACGTGCTATAAAATTGAAATACGTGGCACTCAATCCCGTACTAAAAAGGCCCATTGTTTTTCTTCTTTTATTTTTGTTTGTTAATTTCAGAGTAGTAACTTCCTTATTTACGAATTTATGTTTTGCTTACAACTTGTGCAACATTATTTACAGCCTAATTTGATTGACTCTAACATGTTTCCCTCCCTGTTAATGTCCATAAAGTCTATTTATTATTTATTCACTCATTTGGATACTATTACAGTATTAAGAACATGATTATCATTTTATTTAATGTAATTTTGTTGTGGGAGAAGCGGTTTGAATCCTTGATCTTCACTTGGCAAGTGACAAGAGACACTGGCTGCGTATCTCGATTCAAATCTCCTTGTCAAAGAAGTCTACAATTCCAACATACAAAAGCATTAGTCTTTCTCTTTTTACCATTTGATGATGAGCTATAATTACGTATTTTAGTCGATTATTACACTCTAATTTACTACATTTTAGTTGAGTTTACGCTTTAATCGCTGGTGTTTTGTACTAATTATGTATTTTATGCTTTGTAGGAGTGATTCCGAGCTATATAGATGTTATGAAATGAATTCAAGTAATTTGGAGTTTTGAAGTCTGAGTAAAAGCCCAAGGAATTAAGCAGGGATCGTGTTCGGGGATCAACGGATGATAGAGCAACGAAACGAAGAATCGAGTAGGCATATTGCGCACTGTCTAATAAAATGCACATACTTTTCGCTCAGAACTCCATTTGGGCTCCACAATATATGATTGGAAAGATAACTTAAAGGGCTACAATCTTCATGTTTTACATTTTTCTAAATTCCAAACGGAACAGGGTGAAAAATGCGGTTGAAACCGCGACTACGTACCTAGACGCGAACTGAGGCAGTGCACTGGGAAAATACCGCGCCCGGACCGCGACCGCGAGCGTCTGGACCTGAAAAATAGTTCTTTTTCGCATAGGAGAAGGTATAATTGTTTGGTCCCGACCCTACTTGGTATATATACATGGAAAAAGGGTATTTTAAGAGGTTGGACATACTTTTGATACAGATTCGACCTAAGGAGTCAGAGACACAATAGGAGCAAGGCGGGGAATTCTTCTACGAGTTTTTCCTTCCTCTTCCTATTTTTCATTGTTGGTTATGACTTTAGTATTGTAGTTTTACATACTATTATGAATAGCTGATTTGTTATCTAGGGTTTTGATAGAACCTTTTGTAGGATAAATTCTTGTTATGTTTTTATATAATTGAGCCGTTGGATTTCTCTACTTGTTCAACTACATGTTTATTGTTGTTGATTGAATGGTCATCGATTGACTGTGCCTATTTATTATATTTTGCTTGAGAAGGGATACATATTTAGGTGATTGTTGAACAACGTCACTCCTAACGTATGTGAGAAATCAATATGGCGGGTTTAAAGGCAGGTTTAGAAATAACAAAGCCTTAACGTGGTCATAATGAGCGGTTAGATAAAGCCAACTAGCGTAGTTCGAGAGAATATGTCTAGTAAATTATTGTAGTTGCTCGAGAGAGAACTACGACAGCTAAAGTGCTCACGATCAGTAGAGAATACATTAGCAAAAATTATAGAGAACATAGCTAGAAGGATTCCGACAATTGAGGAAATCATAACTCTAGACCTCCTTAATTTAGTTTCCAACCCTTTGTCTCGTTAGTTGATAATTTTACCGTTTTCTAGTATTTGCTAATTAATTAGTTAGAAATATAAATCTCAATATTTATAATTTAGAAAATTGTTCAAACTTGTCTTTTTAGTGATATTAAATAGATATAGCTAAGCCTTAGTTTTCTGTGGGATTCGACTCCGGACTTTTATACCGAATTATATTTGCAGCGACCGCATATCCTTTTTAGCACTAGAGTTGGGCGTGATCACCATTCCAAAACATTACAACTATTTATGGATTGTAATTCTAGTCTAGTTTTTCAAACTTCACGTTCATCACTTAGGTGTAGATTTTTCTGTAAAATTGCACGGGGCGCCCTATTTGGTCGCCCCCATTTAATCTATACCTATTTTTTTAAAAGTTTTAACATGTATCCACTTTTTAAACAACTTCAGCCCAATTTCTCCTCCTCATTCTCCTCATTCTTCTTCTTCTTCTTCTTCTTCTTCTTCTTCTTCTTCTTCTTCTTCTTCTTCTTCTTCTTCTTCTACTTCTTCTTTTTTCTTCTGCTGTTGTTGGTGCTGCTATGAAACTTCAGTTCATGGGATGATTGCCATAAGTATGTTTATCAGATTATTTAAAAATAAATTATAGATAATTACGTAAGTTAATAGACAATAATTTGTGAATATTTCCACGTACAGGAAGTTTAAGGTCACACTTAGTGATTCTTTTCATGATAATTCTGTTCTTTTCACGTTTATTATTTGCAAAATTTATGATTGAGATATTGTTGACAATCTGATTATTTATTTAGTATGTTAAAAAGCTTTTTCAAAAGTTTCAGCTTATATAGTGCTGAAGTTTTTACAAATGAACTAAATAACTTCAACATCTTCTGCTGAAGTTTTTGAAAAACCTTTATGACAAAACAAATGAATCCAGGACAAAAAAACTTCAGCTTTTAGTACTGAAGTTTTTACAAATGAACTAAATAACTTCAGCATCTTCTGCTGAAGTTTTTGAAAAAGCCTATCCAGGACAAAAAAAACTTCAGCTTATTTAGTGCTAAAGTTTTTATAAATGAGCTAAATAACTTCAGCATCTGAAGTTTTTGAAAAAGCTTAATGACAAAACTAATGAATCCAGGACAAAAAAACTTCAGCTTATTTAGTGCAATTACAAACAAAAACTTCAGCAAATAGAGAACAAAACTTCAGCTACTATGCTTAAGTTCAGCAATTACAAACAAAAACTTCAGCACACTTGGTTCAGCAATTTTTGCTACTTCAGGCCCATCTACTAGAATGCTGAAGTTTTGCGTGATTGCCTTTGCTAATTCAGCCCCGTATGCTGAAGTTACGCGAAAAAGTGGGTACGTTTGCAATTTTTTTTGCAAAGCGGGCACAAGTTAAAACGTGACTCAAAAAGCGGGTATAGATGCAAATGCCCCGATTTTTCTTCTTTTTAAAGTTAGTCTATCCAAAGCACTCTCTCGTTCCATCTTATCTTTTCTCACTATTTACTATCGGGTGATAAAATTAGCCCATAAAAATATGACCCTTCAATACATCTAAACTTGAGCGGCTTAGGTTACATATTTTGGGGGAAGTGCACAGTTAGCCACTAATAAGACATATATTTATTTTTAAGCCACTATTTAAAATGTCTTTTGTCTTTAGCCACTGTTTTAATAAACTTTACCTGCCCGGACAAAAATACCCCTGCTCATAAAGTTTAGGACCAAGTGTCCTTAACTTATGTGCTTGTTACTCTTAGTTCAGGACTAGTTGTCCTTAATTTATGAGCTTGTAAGTCTAAGTTAAGGACTACTTGTCCTTAGTTTTTGAACTTGTAACTCTAAGTTTAGGACTACCTGTCCTTAACTTTTGAACTTGTAACTCTAAGTTCAGGACTACATGTCCTTAATTTTTGAACTTGGAACTCGAAGTTAAGGACTACCCGTCCTTAATTTCTGTGCTTGTAACTCTAAGTTAAGGACTGCCTGTCTTTAATTTCTGTGCTTGTAACTCTAATATAAGGATCAAGTATCCTTAATTTTTGAACTTCCAACTCTAAGTTCAGTACCAATTGTCCTTGACACACCTAACTCCGCAATCTGAATTTGTACCTCCAAATTCCAAGGGTATAAGTTTCTATATTGGTATAATTTGTTATTAATCTGTATTGCTGTAAATAAATAAAACAATAATCTTTCTGAAAACAGAAACAGAAAGTTAGTAGAAATAAATTCTGAAAACAGTATTTCAACTTCAAAATAAATTTTGAAAACGGTATAGGAACAAATCGACCACACTGAATACACAGTGTGTCCTTAAGAAAATTATTACCCTCAAGTACCCGAGGTTCTGGAATATATCCTCCCAGGATAGAACAATTTAACTCACCAGCCTATCGGTACCAAAAATGCAGATGAACAACGAACCACTCGAAGGCTGTAAAACACACCGAAATTTTTGTACAGAAGAAGAAGAAGACTATCAGAAAATTTCGTAAGTAAATATTCTAGGATTTGAAGGAATATTTGTAGCCAATTTGGTACTATTTCTGAAAAGGTTTGCAACCTTTTAGAACAGTCATAGCTGTTGGAATAGGTTTGACACTGTTTCAGAACAGCCATAGCTGTTGGAAATATTGCAGGAAAATTAAACGGATTTAAAATAATTCGGGAAAGAAAAAATTGGACCGGACCGGACTGGGTCTCAGGTCATGGGTGATTTGAATTTTTGTTAATTAATTTTAATTAATTAATTAAATATTTGAAAAGAATTTTGTCCAAAAAGATTAATCAATCAATCGATCTTTGACCAAATCCAAATCCGAAGCCAAAGCCGAGCCGAGCGAGCGACGACGGTGATGGCGCGGGGCTTGCCTTCTTCTTAGCTCTTTAAGAGCTAAAATATGAGCTTTTCTATATATACACAAATATTTTTTTTCCTTCTACCAATGAGGGACAAAGTGCATTGGTAAAGTGAACTCATTCAAAATTTCACTTCCCACCATTTTCCATTCACACTTCTTTTGTTATTAAATAACAAAATCCAACAATCCCCCACATGAATGGGGAATGACTATAAACTTAAAGGAATGCACAGACGTGTGTGTGTTTCACATGCAAGAATTAATTGCATCTGGATAAATAGGTTTCTCTTTGAACTTTCCGTAGTGAACTTATATCGGATATACTCGGTTAATCGGTAGATTTGATATCTTTGAACCGTCGAGCTTTGTTGTATACCTAGATAACATAAGTCACACAATCAATCCTTAACCATCTATGGTTCTCACGGTTGTGTTTGTAAGCACGTAATTTTTGACCCGCGCAACTTTTAAAAGTAGTATTTTTAAAGAAATATTTACTTATTTTTTTAGGATATTTATTTGGGTTTATTTCTATAGGATTTTACTTTATTACTAATTTTAATTCTATTTTTAAGGCACAATTATTAAATTTAATTCTATTTTTTTGGCACAAAATTTGAAAAATACAAAAATAGTTTCATGTTTTATCTTATTTCTATTTAGTTTAGATTATTAATATTTTTATAGCAATATATTTTCGTTTTTACTATGATTTTCACTTTTATTTTTGAATATAACAATTTATATAAAAATGATATATATATAGTTTCATATATTTACATAATTTGTTTAATTAATTGAAATTAGTTTTAATTTGAGTTGGTTATTTAATGGACTTTTAGAAATTGAAGAAGTACAAATTTTTTAGCCCAGTTTTACACAAGAAAAGGCCCAAATCTGGCAGCCCCAATGACCCGCCGGGTTAACCCATCTACCCGCCCCATTTTTCTTATTAAATCCTAGCCATTCATGCCTCTTCATCCAACGGTCCACATTAATCCCCACACCCCAAATATAACCCTAACCTAACCCTAAATCCCCGAATCCCAGCAGCCCAAGTCCGCCCCATCTCCTCATTCCTCCGTCTCTGCTGCGTCCCTCACCCGTAAACTCGCCGGAAAAACTCACCAACCCGGCGAGTTCACCCACTGGTCCCCCCATGGTCCCCCCTCTTCTCCTTCTTCCACGTAGCAATGAAAACAAACTCAGGATATTTGCTAATGATTTCACCCAAATCGAATCCGCCTTCTCCCTCACGTGCTTGGTTTTCTTGAGCAAATCTCGGATAAATGGGAGCGGTTGGATGTGAGTGAAAGCTGATCCACGCCTTCCATTTTTTCGATTTTTTCTTTTTATGAAAATTTTCGGGAGTTTCAGTTTTTTTTAAAAGTTATTTTGGGAGATTTCTTGGAGGGCAAGGGCAGAACCTTTGAGAGTTCATATAAATACTCCAATTTGGAAGATTTTCAGAGGTTTAAATTGGGAAAAGGAGAGGGCGAGGGTTTTTCTAAGTCTTACTGCCGTCCTTCCAATTTTCAGTGGATTGGGCATAAAATTTTGGGAGTTCTCTTTGAGTCTTTCTTTCATTTTCGAAATAGAAAAATAAAAAAAATATATTAGCTTCTGATTTGTTTAACAAGAATGGAGTTTAGTTGATGTCCGTTGACTGCTCGTGAGGTTCTTGTTCGTGGTTCCAAATCCATTTTTGTTGTTGTTTTGTCCTGCTACTGGTTGCGATATTGCTGTTATTTTGTTGAAATTTGGAGTAAGAGCTTTGTATACGCTGAATCTTCTGTTCTATCGAAAGCTTAAGCTTCAACAGGTTCATTTTTGTCTCCCCTGTCATGTGTGATTTTAGTTAGATTGGATCTTGTGTCATGTTTCATTTTCATGCTTCAATGTCTATGTTTTCCGATCTATTCTGTTTGGACATGTTGGATGAATTTTTTTAGCGTGCGATTCTGTTCTGCTCGTACCGCTCGTATGCTGCTCTGTTCTGTTTAGTCGATTGTTGTGCTCCGTTGTCCTGCTCTGTTCTGTTTAGTCGATTTTTGTGCTCTGTTGTCTTGCTCGTATGTTGGTCTGGATGCTAGAAATAGGAATATGGTTCGTTCCTCGCTATTTCATTGGAATTCTTTGTTCTCACTATCGATTTTGGTTCTGAAAACTGTTGATTTCTTCATGATCTGACCATGCATTTTTTTAGTGTTTTAACATCACTCACCACTTATGAGCTTCTTGTAGTGTCGTGTTGCTTATATGTATGTTGTTGTCTGTTGCGCGACGAACGTTGCTCCTCCTAAGGTGTTATATTCTTGGCAAATCACCATAGCATCCATCAAGGTATTTTAATAAAACTTAGCTACCAGATCTCAAGTAAACCCAGTTCCCTCTTGGTTCGCAATAGTAATGATCGAGTCTGCTAGATTTCATTAGAGCTCAAACATCAGATGCTTTCATTCATAGGCCATTTCTACTTATAAAAGTTTTAATTCGCTTACTAGGCTCCAGTTTTAAGAAGTTCTTATTGGTTTTGTTGAGTTTGAATACAAAAAATGACTTTTGAAGCTTCTCTGATAGTTGTTCATTTGTTGTCGACCCAATCTGTTGATATACGTATTATATACGATGCCGCTTGACTGTTAGCCCATGCCTTGAATTTATTTGTGAACGGGTAATTAGCATGAGATTATGAGATGTTAGTTCCTTTCCGCCATGCTTAATGTTCGAAAGTTGGCCGCTCAAATGCTTTGTATTGAGGCCCGTGTAATATTTTGCAAGAACAAATAATCGCCTAAAAGGATTTAGTTAACTAATTTGTTGTCCTCATGGTAGCTTTAAATTCTGTTTAATTTGGCTCTTGATATATAATCTTGTCAATTGGTTGGAGTCCCAAGCTATAGGTATGCTCGTTCTAAAATCAGTTCGTTATCTGAATTCCTCTATTCATTAAGTTCGGCGTGAGTTGCTTCTCATAGCCTGTTCTTTTGATCTTAAAGAAGTGGTTGCTAATAAAAATAGAGTTTATATGTCTATATTGGTTCGGATGCCAGTGGGTTTGAACTTCTGTTGAGTGTCATGCATTTCTTTATCATAATGCAAAATTGATAGCTAGTCTTCATTTGAACTTGCATTTTTGAGCATATAGTTTGTGATCTCCCCTAAGCTTCCATGTGTTCGAGTGAAAGAAATGAACCTACTCGTGTGTTGAATGTTTTAATTTTCTTGAAAACCGGCACCATGTTTGTTAGTTTCTCACTGAAACGGAAGTTCTAATCAAATTTTATTCTCATTGCTATTTGGAGTATGTGCTTTCCTCGTTGAGTTCCTCTTCTGAGATTTGAAGATATATTAGCCTAGTTCACTATGTGCACGCTACTTGTGTGAGAATGAAAGAAAATGAAGCAAAGAGGGTTATGTGGGATCAGTGGTGAGGAGAAATCTGAAAAGTAAAAGGTGAGCCAGAACGGGGCTGGTTAGTTAAGTTTTAGTTGGCTCTTATCATCTTTAAATTCACACTTCTTTATCTTTTCTTTATTCCCTCTTATTAGTTTATCTGATTGTTTGTTTGTTACTGACATTACGTGATTTAGGATATCCATCTGTTAAATATTTGATTGCTATTATTTGTGTAGATTGTTTGAGTCGTATTATGTTGGGCCGTGGGAAGTGGAAGGCCGAAGCCCATTAGCAATTGATTTGTCCCCATGCTTTAGATGTCGGGCCCGGTCTAATAAAAATGAAAAGTTAAAAGGGAATGAGCATGAAATTGATTTTATTTCTTAGCTTTATTTGTTTTGCTTTTATTATATTGAGCATGTTTGGCCGTCATCATTTGGGTAGGCAAACCTATAGGACGCTCGTATTTTAGCTTCTTTTGAGGCGAGATGTCGTCCCCTTTAGTTAAATTTATCTGGAGAATGCCCCAAAGGATTTGTATATATTTATTTTCAGGGGTATGCCCCGAAGTGAATGTAAATGGAGGCCAAAAGTAGAAACTTGTAGTATTTTTTATTTATTTTATTTTTACTTAGGTGGGGACGACCTCGAACCTCTTGTCTGTTTATTTTCCTTTTTCTATGTTTTCTACCTCAATTGAATATTTTAAAAGCCAACTTGATCGAGTACGCAATCGTACTAGCTACGGGACTTGGGGAGTGCCTAACACCTTCTCCCCGAGTCTAATGGACCCCCCTTACCTGAATTTCTGGTGCGGACTTAGTTTGGAGTCCAAAGTATTTTAAAAGGAAAATTATTTTATAAAATGGTGACCTGGTGCACCGAAACCAATGTTAGGTGGCGACTCTGAGGTTAATCCTTTTGAACACACAATTTTGTCACTTTGTAATTGAAAACCCTTTTCAAGCTTAATTTAAGAGGGTTTAGTGAGTTTTGGTTAAAAAAAGGGGGTGTGACAGCTCTGGCGACTCTGCTGGGGATCTGCAGGTTCGAGTTAGTACTTGATCTTGTTGGCTTTTAGGATTTTCGGTTGAGGTTTTTATGTGTTTTGTTTGCTTCATTTGATTTTTATTTTGTTTATGTCATTTTATTTGCTAGTTGCTTATTTGTTTACAGTTTTTCCCTTATGTGTTACTGCTTTATAAATTGTCATCATTTGCATAACTCCGAGTCTTCTTTCTTCAACAAGTCTTACGGAGTACGTTTGAGCGTACACGGCCTTTTTGTGAGACACCCGTGTCTTTAGGGGGTGGCGTGGGAGCGTGGAGTGGGCGGACAGCTAGAGCAGCCGCCATCGACTACGTGCCGCCCCGAATTGCCTTGTCTAGTGAACCCCAACCGTAGGTCAGCCTTTAGGTCATACTTATGTGCATCATATCATTCAAACCTAGCAGGGTTCGGTCCTCGGCACCGTGTCCCATTGTAGGAGGCCTACCCAAGTTATGTCACAATGGGCTTATGACCCAAAAAGACATTTAATCATCCCTATGTGCTACATATTGCATCTCTTTAGGGGTAAAAGGGTCATTTGGCGGATCAAGGATATTTGAGGGTGAAATATAAAATAAAGTAGGTGATTTTACACTTTCCCATTATTTTCTAAAAATGAAAAAGAAAATTCAAAAAGATTTTACACCTTTCCATTATTTTCCAAAAAGACAAAAAAATTGAAAATAAAAAATCCAAAAAGATTTTACATCTTTTATCATTTTTCAAAAAATTCAAAAAAGGAGAAAAAGAAAATTCAAAAAGATTTTACATTTTTCTAGCATTTCTCAAAAAAGACAAAAATATGGTTTTCCAAATTAGTTGCATTTTTAGAAGGCTTTCTTCCATGTCCGATCTTCCCGAACTACGCGAACCTGATTCTCATCTTTCGGGGCGAGATATGTAGGCAACTCACATAGGGTCCGGTCTTCCTAGTGTCTTAGGTTCTTGGCTTTGCGGGGTCTTAGCCATATCTTGCATTTTTAGCCACTTTCGGCCCCATCAGCCATTCTTGCAAATTTGGGTCATTTTCGCAAAGGTGGTTCAATAACCCATGTCTTAGGATCTTGAGTCCACAACTAGGTGTCATATTATTTTAAGGTCCGTCCTTTTTAAGTTTGCATCTTTAGCAACTTCTTGCCATATCGGCCGTTTTTGCAAAATGGGTCATTTCTGCAAATTAATTTTGGGCCATGACTATTAAGAGTTAGAATTCACATAAGCTTTAGTGAGTTATTCCCATGTCTTTGAGGTCACCTTTCTTGAGTTTGCATTTTCAGCCACTTTTGGCCCCTCAGGCCATTTTGCAGAAATAGCCCAACCGTCCCCTAGGTGTTGTGGTGTCACATAAACTTGAGTCATTAACCATATTTTCCCCATTCAGGTATGGATCCACTTACCAACGCTAGAGTATCAATGGTGGTCAAAGTCCCTAGAAGGCTAGGAAAATGGAGGAACGTGTTCACATTACTTGAGCAACGTGATTTGATGGGTAAATTAGGGACTCTTATTTCTTTGATGGACATCACTCCCCGTCCCGACCTTGTAGAAGCAATGTTGATATTTTGGGACCTACAGGGGATGGTATTCAAGTTTGGGGATCTTGAGATGACACCCACCTTAGTTGAGATAGCCGAGTTAACCCGTCTGCCATACCTAGACAAGGATTTGATTTACACAAGGGCTCATTCAAGCACCAAGTTCTTTAAGATCATAGGGATGGATTTGGAAACTCACATGGGATGTCTAGATCAATCTTGGGTACCTTTGGACTTTTTATTCGAGAGGTTTGCTCGTCCTACGAGGTATGAGACCTTCGTAGATGAATTCTCCATATCATATGATTCTTGGAAGAAGAGGCGTCCTATGGTCTTTGCTATTGCATTGTTGGGTCTCCTGGTGTTTCCTTTGGAGGGTAGACATATTAGCACGTGTCTGGGGTCAATAGCCTTTGCACTCTTCCATAATAAACATAGTATTAAGGTCACCGTGGTTCCGACAATTTTGGCAGAGATCTATCGTGCTTTGACCAGGATTCGAGAAGGTGGAAGGTTCTTTGAGGGAAGCAACTTGTTGCTACAACTATGGATGATGGAACACTTACATCCCACCACCATGTTTGAGAAAGATGTGATTGACCGTTGTCTGAGAGACCGAGTGAAGTGCATCGAGCATAGAATGACGTTCGATAAGTTTGCCTTACCACTCGAAGTCCAGGAATGGGTTGATTATCTAGGATCCTTGACTGAAGAGAAGATTTTGTGGTCATACCTATGGATTGATTTGGACGTGATCTTAGCAGGATCTCGCGTGCAAGACTTCTTGGTACTGATTGGACTTTGGTGTACTAGACCATATACCCCTGCTAGAGTGATGTGTCAGTTAGGGAGGCGACAAGAAGTCCCCTACATTCCTGATTCTCGTAACTTCACTAGGGAATTTGACACTATGCCTCACAGGGAGGTGACATCCAGACCTATTGGCGTCATGCAATGAAGATGGGTAGAGATACTTTAGCAGCTGACCTGCATTCACCTGGGTATACCCATGAGTACTTTATATGGATACAGTCTACTCAGCGGGGGGTTAGCAGGCCATTGCCCCGACGTGTTAGAGGAGTATTTGACGAGGAGGCCACCTCACGAATATTGCTTAGACAGTTGATGGATCGATTTACCCAGGCAGAGGAGGCCCGTGCAGCAGAAAGGGTTGGGGTTCGAGCTACGTTTCAGTCACTGAGATCACAGTTGGCAGGGTTGGTAGAAAACATGGGACAACACCGTGAGTACCTTACTAGAGTCAGCCTTCCAAATGCAGGCGCGCATTCCAGGATTCTCATTCCTAGCTTCGAGGTGTCCTTGCAGGGTATAATACAGAGCTTAGATTCGACAGGATTGATGGGGCCATCTGGATCTTCATCGGACTCGTCCCATCCAGGACCGTCGCATTCAGGAGCAGCTTGAGGAGTCATTCTATTTAGATGTTTTGAGATTGTCTATGTTGTCTTTTACTTTCGCGTCTTGTCTAGGAGTACTGCATCATTTAGGTAGTATCAGAGTCTGTCATAGTGTAGTCGAGTCTGTCATGTCTTTTATTATCGTACTTCCTATTGTATTTTAATATCGAAAAGTTTTAAATGAAAAATCCCAAAAAGATTTTGTTTTTAGTTTATTTTCCATCACTTTTCCAGAACTACGCTTGGTCTGATTCATGAGGGACATGATACGTAGGCAACCTACAGCGGGTTCGATCAAATCATTTTTGTTCAAAATAAAAAGAGAAAGAAAAAGAGAAAATGGTGATAAGAGGTGTTGGAAAAGAAAGAGAAGGAAGGATTGAAATGAGCAAATCGGAATGATGCCGTATGACCCTGCGACCCTCAAAACCATTTTAGAACCGTTAATTGTTGCTAGGTGCATTGCACATAATGTGATATTATTATTTGATAAATTCCCTAATGCTAACATGGTGGTTTTATGTTGTTGTCCTCTGTTATCTTTATCCAGTTTCAGGAAGGTGGTTAGTTTGTTGGCATCCTGGCAAGTCATCCATACAACACCCGATCAAAGCGTCAAACAGTCACGGCTAGCAAGGAAACAGACACTGGAGTTGTAGACCCACCAAGGGAGATTGTTGAGTCGGAATCGGAATTGCAAGAGGGGGTCCGGAGGTTGAAGCACCAGATGGCGGAAATGTATCAGGCTTGGATTAAGGGACACCCTCCGCCCTCGTTCCATACCAACTACACAGAAAACCCTGCTTCCATTCTGCCACTCTCTCAGTCCCAAATGCCCAATACCATTGATCTTTCCCCACAACACGCACCTGGCTTTACCCCTTACCACAACTACCCCGGCACTGCAGCCCAAACTGTTCATGCTCCGCTAGCCAAAACAACCTCGTACCCTGCTCCGACATCTGCTCCTATTTTTGTACCCCCTCCACAAGCTACCCTCCACCGATACTCTAGTGAACCCACATTCCCCGCTCCAGATGCCCACTACTATGCACCGGAGCCCACCTTCAAAGTCCTAGATCCTTACTCTTACACTCCCCAATTTGAGCCTCATGTTGGAAATGACAAACCACCCAAGAACGTAGAGCAAGAAGAGATGTTTAGGAAGGTACAGATTCTGGAGCAATCATTGAGAAATATGCAAGGGTTTGGAAACCAGGTAAGTGTGGCCTATAAGGATTTGTGTTTGTTCCCCGATGTCCAACTGTCTGCCGGGTTCAAGATGGCCAAGTTTGACTTGTATGACGGCCATGGGGATCCTGTAGCTCATCTGAGGGGTTATTGCAGTAAAATGAGAGGTGCCAGGTGAAAAGACGAATTACTAATGGCATACTTTAGCCAAAGTCTGAGTGAGGCAGTTTTAGAATGGTATACCCACTAGGACGCCAGCAGGTGGTATACCTGGGATGATATGGCTCAGGCCTTCGCCCGGCATTTTCAGTACAATATAGACATTGTTCCAGACCGCCTATCTCTGACCAAGGTGGAAAAGAAACCCTGTGAAAGCTTTAGATAATATGGGTTTCGATGGAGGGAGCAAGCTGCACGAGTCAATCCTCTGATGGAAGAAGACGAGATGGTTAAATACTTTCTTCAAGCCTTGGAGCCCACTTACTATGGCCACTTGATCTCAGCCATTGGTAAGTCTTTCAATGATGTGGTGAAAATGGGAGAAATGGTGGAAGAGGGGCTCAAGTTGAGTAAGATCATGAGCTATTCTGCTATAAAAGCAACCACCCAGGCAATCCAGAGTGGTACCGGAAGTTTGCTAGGCAAGAAGAAGAAAGAAGATGTCGCTATGGTTGTCTCCGGATCATGGCATGGCCAGAGGGGTTCACCTCATCAGTACACCCATCCTCGACCCCGACCTCAAACCTACACCCAAGCTCCATATAATCCATCTCAACATTACTTTTCCCCGCAAAACCCCTAATACTCAGCTAAGCCATCCCAATACCTTGTTCACCATGCACAGTCATATGCTCAACCCCCTCTTTACCCACAATGGCGTGCTCCAACTCCGCAGAATACCTATCCAGCTTCACAAAATACCTATCCACTTCCACAACCCTACCAAAACCCTAATATTTCAAATTTTCGACCAAGGTCGGAGTATAGAAGAGAGAGGTAGCAGCGAAAGCAAACTTTTACCCCACTTGGAGAGTCTTATGCTAGTTTGTTTTAAAAGTTGAGGTAGTTGGATGTCTTGAGGCCGATTGCGTCAAAGATACCGAATCCCCCTCCAAAGAACCTTGATTATTCCCTAAGATGTGCCTATTGTTCTGATGCTCTAGGGCATGACATAGAGAAGTGTTGGCATTTGAAAACGGCAATCCAGGAGCTTATTGATACCAACCAAATTGTAGTCCAAAGCCCAGAAGCGCCGAACATCAACCAAAACCCTTTGCCAGCCCATGAAGAGACACATATAATTGAAATAGTTCACAAGGATGGGGAGCCCAAGAAGTCTTCTAAGTCCGTCATGATGATTCGGGCCAGTGAAAGGAATTTGGTTAAAGCTCCAGACTCTACCAAAGCAACGCCCTTGACAGTTTAAGGGGCGACAGAAAAGCCGAGCTCACTCAATTCGAAACCACCAGTGTTGGTTGTGAAAGGGATGTCGAAAGATATTGGGGCAAGTCCAGAAAGTTCAAAAGTAGTAGTACCAGGGATTCCAAGTAAGCCTGTCATAGTTGTGAAAGGGGCTCCTATTACCCCTATCATCATTAAACCAGTAACCCAGCTTCAAGTGGTGGATGTCAAGGCTGTTCCGTGGAATTATAAACAAGTGATAGTGACATACAAAGGAAAAGAAATAGAGGAAGAAGTTAATGAAACTGGAGGATTGACTCGTTCTGGGAGATGTTTCACCCCAGAAGAATTAAGGAAAGCCAAGCCATTCAAGGATAGCCAAATGCCAGAAGAAATCGGTCACCGAGGAAGAGGTTGAGGAGTTCCTGAAAAAGATGAAAGTGCAGGATTATTCCATTGTGGAGAAGTTAAGGAAAACACCAACTCAAATTTCTCTTTTGTCTTTGTTGATACATTCAGATGAACATCGCAGGGTCTTGATGAAGATTTTGAATGAGGCACATGTTCCCGATAAGGTCACAGTGAACCACTTGGAAAAGATAGCTGGCAAGATCTTCGAAGCAAGTAGGATCACTTTCTCGGACGAGGAACTTCCTATGGAGGGTACAGAACACAACCGAGCTCTTTATCTCACGGTGAAGTGTGAAGATTCTGTTATCTCAAGGGTTTTGGTTGATAATGGCTCTAGTGCGAATATTTGTCCCCTGTCTACTTTGCAAAAACTGAAGATTGGCACCGAAAGAATCCACTTGAACAGTGTGTGTGTTCGAGGCTTTGATGGGGGAGGTAAAGATTTTGTTGGAGATATAATGCTCGAATTGTCGATAGGGCCTGTTGAGTTTACCATGGAATTTCAAGTGTTAGATGGGGCTGTCTCCTACAATCTGTTGTTGAGCAGGCCCTGGATACATGCTGCTAAGGCAGTCCCGTCTTCTCTGCACCAAATGGTAAAGTTTGAATGGGACAGGCATGAAATAGTTGTGCACGGTGACGAGGACTTGTCAGCTTGTAATGATATAATTGTTTCGTTCATCGAAGCTAAAGATGATAAGGGACCTTGGGTCTATCAGACTTTCGAAACAATGTCTATCGAGAAAATTCCTAAAGGAAAATGCATTCCAGGTCCTAAGCTATCCTCCGCATCCGTCATGGTTGCGAATGAAATGTTGAAGAATGGTTTTGTGCCGGGCAAGGGTTTGGGCTCATCTCTGTAGGGTATTGTGCATCCAGTGCGTCCCAATGGGAATCTTGGTATGTTTGGTTTGGGATTCATGCCCACATAGAAGGACGTGAAAAGGGTTAAAAATCTGAAACAGAAGGTATGGTCGCTCCCCAAGCCTGTCCCACACATCTCTAATTCTTTTGTCAAGCCAGGGGCCAAAAAACCTCCAACCTCCTCAATCCCAAAACATGTGGTCGATGTTGATGAAGAGATGATCAAGAAGTTCCAAAGTCTGTTCGAAGAGGTCAATATGGTAGAAGTTGGTGAAGGCTCTAGTAAAGCAGATGTGCAGCTCGTTGGCCCAAACGTGAAGCTTAGCAACTGGGAAGCTACTCCTCTCCCCACCAGGAAGGAGTTTTGGTAGTTTGCGTTGTTTTCCTTTCTGTTAACTGGGTTATTCCAGGGTTGTAATCCAAATTTTTAGTTTTTGCTTGTTTTGATGTTCAAACCCTTCTATCCTTTTATTTTTCAATGAAATTCAATTTCCCGTTTTTCGTTATTCTTAGTAGTGTTCTTTTTTCTTTTGTACAGTTCCTTTTATGCTGGTTGCAGTGACATGACATGCATGAAGAATTTTCAGCCGAATCTTAAAAGTCAATCTAATCCTGAAATAACAATCCAAGAAGTAGAATATGATGATGAAATAGAATATGATGAAGAAGCAACATTTGAGAAAATCAGCAAAGAGCTAAAACAATTTGAAGAAAAACCAAAGCCTAATTTGAGTGAAACTGAAGCAATCAATTTAGGGGACCAGGATGATGTTAGGGAAACCAAGATAAGTGTGCATTTAGAACCGCAAGTTAAGGATGAAATAATCAAAACATTGTTTGAGTACAAATATGATCATATGACGATATGCCGGGCCTGAGCACTAATCTGGTAGTTCATAAATTACCAACTGATCCAGCATTCCCTCATGTTAAGCAAAAGTTGCGAAAGTTCAAGACTAATATGTGTGAAGATCAAAGAAGAAATCACAAAGCAACTTACTGCAAAGGTCATTCGGGTCACTTGATATCCCACTTGGTTAGCCAATGTTGTGTCAGTACCAAAGAAAGATGGTAAGACCAGGGTATGTGTTGATTACCGTGATCTTAACAAAGCAAGCCCAAAAGATGATTTTCCATTGCCGAACATTCACATTCTGATCGATAATTGTGCCAAGCATGAGATTGGGTCTTTTGTAGATTGTTACGCAGGATATCACCAGATCTTGATGGATGAGGAAGATGTAGAAAAGATAGCATTCATCATGCCATGGGGAACATACTGTTATCGGGTAATGCCATTTGGTTTGAAGAATGTTGGGGCAGTTTACATGAGGGCGATGACCATTATATTTCATGACATGATACACAGAGAGATCGAGGTTTATGTAGATGATGTGATCATAAAGTCAAAGAAGCAGTCCGACCATGTCAAGGACTTGAGGAAGTTTTTCCAAAGGCTCCGCAGGTACAACCTCAAGCTCAATCCAGCGAAATGTGCATTTGGTGTCCCGTCTGAGAAGTTGTTGGGATTCGTGGTTAGTAGATGCGACATTGAGTTAGATCCGTTGAAAATCAAAGCCATTCAAGAGTTACCGCCGCCAAAGAACAAAATAGAGGTGATGAGTTTGCTTGGAAGGTTAAATTACATAAGCAGGTTCATTGCTCAGCTCACGACAACCTGTGAGCCCATCTTTAAGCTGCTGAAGAAGAATGCTGCGGTCAAGTGGACTGATGAGTGTCAAGAAGCATTTGATAAGATTAAGAGGTACTTGTCGAATCCACCCATGCTGGTCCCACCTGAGCCTGGAAGACCTTTAATTCTCTATTTGACACTCTTGAATAATTCTTTTGGCTGTATATTAGGTCAACATGACATCACGGGAAAGAAGGAACAAGAAATCTATTATCTCAGTAAGAAGTTCACTCCCTATGAGGTTAAGTACACTCTGCTCGAGAGGACATGTTGCGCCCTGACTTGGGTGGCACAAAAGTTGAAGCATTATCTGTCGTCCTACACTACTTACCTTATTTCTCGCATGGATCCTCTAAAGTATATCTTTCAGAAGCCTATGCCCATGGGAAGACTGGCGAAGTGGCAGATTTTACTTACAGAGTTTGACATCATCTATGTGACTCGAACCGCGATGAAGGCCCAAGCCTTGGCCGATCACTTGGCTTAGAATCCGGTGGATGATGAATATGAGCCACTGAAGACTTATTTTCCTGATGAAGAGGTCATGTGTGTTGACAAGGTCGACCACGATGAAAAGGCAGGTTGGAAACTCTTCTTTGATGGAGCTGCTAACATGAAAGGTGTCAGAATAGGGGCTGTACTTATCTCTGAAACAGGGCAACACTACCCTCTAACAGCCCAACTTCGATTTTATTGCACCAACAACATGGTTAAGTACGAAGCATGCATTCTAGGTTTGAGGTTAGCTATAGACATGAGAGTCCAGGAAATACTTGTTCTGGGAGATTCAGATTTGTTGGTTCACCAGATTCAAGGAGAATGGGAGACTCGAGATTTGAAGCTCATACCGTACCGACAGTGCCTGCATGATCTTTGTCAACGATTCAGGTCAGTTGAATTTAGACATATTCCCAGGATTCATAATGAGATTGCTGATGCCTTGGCTACTCTGGCGTCAATGTTACATCATCCGGACAAGGCTTATGTAGACCCCGTGCATATCCAAGTTCATGATCAACATGCTTATTGTAATGTGGTGGAAGAGGAAATCGATGGCGAACCTTGGTTCCACGATATCAAGGAATACATCAGGTCAGCGGTATATCCAATACATGCTACAGGTGACCAAAAGAGAACCATTCGACGTCTGGCTAGTGGATTTTTCTTGAGTGGAGGAATCTTGTACAAGAGGACTCTGGATTTAGGACTGCTGAGGTGCATAGATGCTAAAGAAGCTTCAACTATCATGGCCGAAGTGCATTTTGGAGTTTGCGGGCCGCATATGAACGGGTATGTCATGGCAAAAGAGATACTTCGAGCAGGTTATTATTGGCTCACCATGGAACGGGATTGTATCAGTTTTGTTCGCAAGTGTCATCAATGCCAGGTACATGGTGATTTGATTCATTCTCCCCCATCTGAGTTACACACAATGTCTGCACCTTGGCCTTTTGTTGCTTGGGGCATGGATGTCATTGGATCAATTGAGCAGGCCTCGTCAAACGGGCATAGGTTTATTCTGGTAGCCATTGATTACTTTACCAAATGGGTTGAAGCTGTAACTTTCAAGTCCGTGACCAAGAAGGCGGTGGTGGATTTTGTTCATTCAAATATCATTTGTCGGTTCAGAATTCCCAAGGTGATCATCACAGACAATGCTGCTAATATCAACAGTCATTTGATGAAAGAGGTATGCCAACAGTTCAAGATCATGCATCAGAACTCCACCCCGTATCGCCCCAAGGCAAATGGAGCTATTGAGGCTGCTAACAAGAACATATAGAAGATACTTCGTAAGATGGTTCAAGGTTCTAGGCAGTGGCATGAAAAGTTGCCTTTTGCCTTACTGGGTTATCGCACTACTGTTCGCACTTCAGTAGGTGCAACTCCTTATCTGCTGGTATATGGAACTGAGGCAGTTATACCTGCAGAAGTTGAGATTCTATCCCTTCGGATCGTTGCAGAAGCTGAAATTGATGATGATGAGTGGGTCAAAACCCGGCTAGAGCAGTTGAGTTTGATTGATGAGAAAAGGTTGGTTGCAGTATGTCATGGTCAATTATATCAGAAGAGAATGGCAAGAGCATACAACAAAAAGGTGCGTCCTCGGAAATTCGAAGTGGGCCAGATGGTATTGAAACGCATACTTCCTCATCAGGCTGAAGCTAAAGGCAAGTTCTCCCCAAACTGGCAGGGACCGTTCATAGTGACAAGAGTATTGCCCAATGGTGCTTTGTATTTAACAAACATAGAAGGCAAATGTATAGATATGGCTATTAATTCTGATGCAGTTAAGAGGTACTATGTATGATTTCTTTGCTTACCTTCAGTTGTATTTTGTACTTGGCATGTTCAAAGTTGAAATGACGAAGGCATTTTGTTCCACTACCCAAACACTTTCATCCCTTGCCACCCTTTTTGAGCCTTATTTATTTTCTTTCATACCCCTCTTTTGGAATCAGTAACAGAATTAGAGAATAAAAAAAATGAATAAATGAATGAAAAATAAGAAAATGAAAAAGAAAAAAAAAGAAAAGAGAAAAGCAAAAAAAAAAAGAAGTAAAAAAAAGAAAAAAGAAAAGAAAATCAACAAAAACAAACAATTTCCTTTTGAACTACGCCCGACCTGAATCCTTTTAAGGATACGTAGGCAGCCTTACGGTTCGGTCCTATCAAAATAGAAATTAAAATTCCCCAGACCCAAAGAAACTGGGGTAGAAGTTTTGGTTTTGAAAAGATTTGATTCCAAAAGTTGTAATTTTGACACCTTTTCATCTTGTTTGAGCCTCCATGCCACCCTTTCTTTCTAGCCCTGTCCAAAAGCCTACATGACGGTCCAAAGAAAGACCTTCCGATTAATCTTCGAGGATGCCAGGTCAAGCGAGACAGAGGTATGATTTACATGGGCACACGAGAGAAAATTTAAAATGAGAGTCTTATTGGTGAAAACCCTCACGGGCACCGTAAGGCGATGGTGAGCTGAGAGAAAATTTAAAATGAGAGAGTCTTATTGGTGAAAACCCTCGCGGGCACCGTAAGGCGATAGTGAGTTGAGAGATGAACAAATGAGAGAGGCTTGTTGGTGAAAACCCTTCAGGGCACTACAAGTCGAATGAGGCTCATGACTTTACAGAGAAATTGGATCAGTTAAAGCCCGATTTTTGAAGTATGAAGACAGGACATGAACTGAAAATATGATTGTTTGGACGAATTAGGCTGATCAGTCCGAATTGCATGTCATGATCATTGGAGCTGGCCGCTTCCCTCAGATAAGTCTTCTTTTCTCATTCTTCTTCACATAGTCATCTGTGTTCAAAATTTTCATTTGTTCCTTTTGTCAAAATCATTTTCACTTTACTCTTTGAGTCTATATTTATGAGTGTCTTTCGAATTAGCCCTTGTTGAACAAGCAGGAAAGGATTTCAAAGCCTACAACCAGCTTCTAAATTGCGCAAAGCGGAGTTCGGCCAGGCACATCACAATTGACCTGATTTATAATAAGCAGTATGGTGATAACTGAGGTCCAGGCAATCAAGTGAGTCTTGAATTTTGAGAAAATACAAGGATTCAGCAACTTTCAAAATGAAAACACAATGCAACAAGTGAGTGTGAGAGATTCAGGTCATGCAGAGGTTTTGTGGTCCAGTTCCAATCAAAAGGTCAAATAACTCCTTGCTAGCCCGACGCAGCTAATCAGAATGAAGTATGACAGTGGCGGAAGCAGACGCTCAGCAATGATGCAACAAACTAACCACCACGTTTTCGAACTAATAAGATTTTATTTGTCCGAAACAGGGGCAAGATTTTTTTTTAATCCACAGGGAACTCCCATGGAAAAGCATGGTTCAGAGAGCAAGAAATTCTGTTCAGAAACCTCCAAGATGAGAGCATGGCTCAGGTAAGTTCATTCTCAGTTCTCAGGACCCTCATGGATAATGAGATTTAGTTTTTAAATTTTCAGGACCCTCCTGGATAATGAGATTTAATTTTAAACGTTCTCAGGACCCTCCTGGATAATGGGATTTAGTTTTTAAATTTTTAGGACCCTCCTGGATAATGGGATTTAATTTAAAATTTTTAGGACCCTCCCGGATAATGAGATTTAATTTTAAAAGTTCTTAGGACCCTCCTGGATAATGGGATTTAGTTTTAAATTTTCAGGACCCTCCTGGATAATGGGATTTAATTTAAAAGTTTTCAGGACCCTCTTGGATAATGGGATTTAATCAGGACCCTCCTAGATAATGGGATTTAATTTTAAAAGTTCTCATGACCCTCCTGGATAATGGGATTTAGTTTTTAAATTTTCAGGACCTTCATGGATAATGAATTTAATTTTAAAAGTTCTCAGGACCCTCCTGAATAATGAGATTTAGTTTTTAAATTTTCAGGACCCTCCTGGATAATGGGATTTAATTTAAATTTTTGAGGACCCTCCTAGATAATGAGATTTTATTTAAAAAGTTCTTAGGACCCTCTTGGATAATAAAATTTAGTTATTAAATTTTCAGGACCCTCCGGGATAATGAGATTTAATAAAAAAAATTCAGGACCCTCCTGGATAATGGGATTTAACTTTAAAAGTTTTCAGGACCCTCCTGAATAATGAGATTAAATTTAAAATTTTCAGGACCCTTCAGGATAATGAGATTAATTTTAAAAGTTCTCAGGATCTTCCTGGATAATAGGATTTAGTTTTTAAATTTTCAGGACCCTCCTGGATAATGGGATTTAATTTTAAAAGTTCTCAAGATCCTCGTGGATAATGGAATTTAGTTTTTAAATTTTCAGGACCCTTCTGGATAATGGAATTTATTTTTAAAAGTTCTCAGGACCCTCCTGGATAATGGGATTTAGTTTTTAAATTTTCAGGACTCTCCTGGATAATGAGATTTAATTTAAAATTTTCAGGACCCTCCTGGATAATGGGATTTAATTTTAAAAGTTCTCAGGACCCTCCTAGATAATGAGATTTAGTTTTTAAATTTTCAGGACCCTCCTGGATAATGGGATTTAATTTAAAATTTTCATGACCCTCCTGGATAATGGGATTTAATTTTAAAAGTTTTCAGGACCCTCCTAGATAATGGGATTTAGTTTTAAATTTTCAGGACCCTCCTGGATAATGAGATTTAATTTAAAATTTTCAAGACCCTCATGGATAATGAGATTTAATTTTAAAAGTTCTCAGGACCCTCCTGGATAATGGGATTTAATTTTTAAATTTTCAGGACCCTCCTGTATAATGGGATTTAATTTAAAAGTTTTCAGGACCCTCCTGGATAATAGGATTTAATTTAAAATTTTCAGGACCCTCCTGGATAATGGGATTTAATTTAAAAAGTTCTCAGGACTCTCTTGGATAATGAGATTTAGTTTTTAAATTTTCAGGACCCTCCTGGATAATGGGATTTAATTTTAAAAGTTCTTAGGACCCTCCTGGATAATGGGATTTAGTTTTTAAATTTTCAGGACCCTCCTGGATAATGGGATTTAGTTTAAAATTTTGAGGACCCTCCTGGATAATGAAATTTAATTTTAAAAGTTCTTAGGACTCTCTTGGATAATGAGATTTAGTTTTTAAATTTTCAGGACCCTCCGGGATAATGAGATTTAATTTAAAATTTTTAGGACCCTCCTGGATAATGGGATTTAACTTTAAAAGTTTTAAAGACCCTCCTGAATAATTAGATTTAATTTAAAATTTCAGGACCCTCCAAGATAATGGGATTTAATTTTAAAAGTTCTCAGGACCCTCCTGGATAATAGGATTTAGTTTTTAAATTTTTAGGGACCTCCTGGATAATGGGATTCAATTTTAAAAGTTCTTAGGACCCTTCTGGATAATGGGATTTAGTTTTTAAATTTTCAGGATTCTCCTGGATAATGGGATTTAATTTTAAAAGTTCTCAGGACCCTCCTGGATAATGAGATTTAGTTTTTAAATTTAGGATCCTCCTGGATAATGAGATTTAATTTAAAATTTTTAGGACCCTCTTGGATAATGGGATTTAATTTAAAAGTTTTCAGGATCCTCCTGGATAATGGGATTTAATTTAAAATTTTCAGGACCCTCCTGAATTATGGGATTTAATTTTAAAAGTTCTCAGGACCCTCCTGGATAATGGAATTTAGTTTTTAAATTTTCAGGACCTTCCTGGATAATTGGATTTAACTTTAAAAGTTTTCAGGACCCTCATGGATAATGAAATTTAATTTAAAATTTTCAGGACCCTCCTAGATAATGGGATTTAATTTTAAAAGTTCTCAAGACCCTCCTGGATAATAGAATTTAGTTTTTAAATTTTCAGGACCTTCCTGGATAATGAGATTTAATTTTTAAAGTTCTTAGGACCCTCCTGGATAAGGAGATTTAATTTTAAATAGTTCTCAGGACTCTCTTGGATAATGAGATTTAATTTAAAATTTTCAGGACCCTCTTGGATAATGAGATTTAATTTTAAAAGTTCTCAGGACCCTCTTGAATAATGGGATTTAATTTTAAAAAAGTTCTCAGGGCCCTCCTGGATAATGAAATTTAATTTAAAATTTTTAGGACCCTCCTGGATAATGGGATTTAGTTTTTAAATTTTCAGGACCCTCCTGAGTAATGGGATTTAGTTTTAAGTTTTAGCGTAAGTTCTCCCTTTAGAAAATATAATTTATCTTTAAGGTTGTCACGCTTAAGATGAGATTTAATTTGAAGTTTTCAGGGCCCTCCTGGATAATGGGATTTAGCTTTTAAATTCTTAGAGCTCTTTTAGGTAACATGATTCGATTAACACTCACATATGTGCCCAGATTCCAAACCGGGGCAGAAAATTTCTTTTGTTTTGTTTGTTTTGTTGTAATGGCAGGCGCCCACCTGGATAACGAGGGAATACAATTCAAGTTTTAGTAATCAGGCACCCACCTAGATAACGGGGGAACTCATTTTATACCAAAGTCAAGTTATTGGCAGGCGCCCACCTGGAGAACGAGGGAAGTAATTTCAGAGTTACTTCAATTCACAGATTCAAGAAGCATCAGGAGCCCGCCTGAAGAATAGGGTCCATTTTTCAGTTGCATATTGAAGATCAAGTAGAGATTCAAGGAAGATTCCCGACAAGAAGTAGATAGAATCTTGTATTTTTCTTTTACTTTTGCTGTAATCTTTCCTTCTATTTTTTATGTAATGGCAGGAACCACAGACTGGAACCTCGGCGGTACTCCACTCGGCTCTCCACCTCGGTATACTCCGTCTCTGCTGCGTCCCTCACCCGCAAACTCGCCGGAAAAACTCACCAACCCGGCGAGTTCACCCACTGGTCCCCCCCTCCTCTCATCTCCTTCTTCCACGTAGCAATGAAAACAAACTCAGGCTATTTGCTAATGATTTCACCCAAATCGAATCTGCCTTCTCCCTCACGCGCTTGGTTTTCTTGAGCAAATCTCGGATAAATGGGAGCGGTTGGATGTGGTGAAAGCTGATCCACGCCTTCCATTTTAACGATTTTTTGTTTTTATGAAAATTTTCCGGAGTTTTCAGTTTTTTTTTAAAAGTTATTTTGGGGATTTCTTGGAGGGAAAGGGCAGAACCTTCGAGAGTTCATATAAATACTCCAATTTGGAGGATTTTCAGAGTTTTGTTTCGGAGAAAAATTGGGAAAAGGAGAGGGCGAGGGTTTTTCTGAGTCTTACTGCCTTCCTTCCAATTTTCAGTGGATTGGACATAAAATTTTGGGAGTTCTCTTTGAGTCTTTCTTTTATTTTCGAAACAGAAAAATAAAAAATATATATTAGCTTCTGATTCGTTTAACAAGAATGGAGTTTAGCTGATGTCCGTTGACTGCTCGTGAGGTTCTTGTTCGTGGTTCCAAATCCATTTTTGTTGTTGTTTTGTCTTGCTACTGGTCGCGATATTGCTGTTATTTGCTGAAATTTGGAGTAAGAGCTTTGTATACGCTGAATCTTCTGTTCTATCGAAAGCTTAAGCTTCGAAAGGTTCATTTTTGTCTCCTCTGTCATGTGTGATTTTAGTTAGATTGGATCTTGTGTCCTGTTTCATTTTCATGCTTCAATGTCTATGTTTTCCAGTCTGTTCTGCTTGGACATGTTGGATGAATTCTTTTAGCGTGCGATTCTGTTCTACTCGTACCACTCGTATGCTGCTCTGTTCTGTTTAGTCGATTGTTGTGCTCCGTTGTCCTACTCTGTTCTGTTTAGTCGATTGTTGTGCTCCGTTGTCCTGCTCTGTAAGTTGGTCTGGATGCTATAAATAGGAATATGGTTCGTTCCTCGCTGTTTCATTGGAATTCTTTGTTCTTACTATCAATTTTGGTTCTGAAAGCTATTGATTTCTTCATGATCTGACCATGCATTATTTTAGTGTTTTAACATCACTCACCACTTATGAGCTTCTTGTAGTGTCGTGTTGCTTATATGTATGTTGTTGCCTGTTGCGCGACGAACGTTGCTCCTCCTAAGGTGTTATATTCTTGGCAAATCACCATAACATCCATCAAGGTATTTTAATGAAACGTAGCTACCAGATCTCAAGTAAACCCAGTGCCCTCTTGGTTCGCAATAGTAATGATCGAGTCTGCTAGATTACATTAGAGCTCAAACATTAGATGCTTTCATTCATAGGCCATTTCTACTTATAAAAGTTTTAATTCGCTTACTAGGCTCCAGTTTTAAGAAGTTCTTATTGGTTTAGTTGAGTTTAAATACAAAAAATGACTTTTGAAGCTTTTCTGATAGTTGTTCATTTGTTGTTGACCCAATCTGTTGATATACGTATTATATATGATGCCGCTTGACTGTTAGCCAATGACTTGAATTTATTTGTGAACAGGTAATTAGCATGAGATTATGAGAAGTTAGTTCCTTTCTGCCATGCTTAATGTTCGAGAGTTGGCCGCTCAAATGCTTTCTATTGAGGCCCGTGTAGGATTTTGCAAGATCAAATAGTCGCCTAAAAGGCTTTAGTTAATAACTAATTTGTTGTCCTCATGGTAGCTTTAAATTCTGTTTAATGTGGCTCTTGCTATATAATCTTGTCAATTGGTTGGAGTCCCAAGATGTAGGTATGCCCATCTAAAATCAGTTCGTTATCCGAATTCCTCTATTCATTAAGTTCGGCGTGAGTTGCTTCTCATAGCCTGTTCTTCTGATCTTAAAGAAGTGGTTGCTAATAAAAATAGAGTTTATATGTCTATATTGGTTTGGATGCCGGTGGGTTTGAACTTCTGTTGAGTGTCATGTGTTTCTTTATCATAATGCAAAATTGATAGCTAGTCTTCATTTGAACTTGCATTTTTGAGCATATAGTTTGTGATCTCCCCTAAGCTTTCATGCGTTCGAGTGAAAGAAATGGACCAACTCGTGTGTTGAATATTTTAATTTTCTTGAAAACCGGCACCATGTTTGTTAGTTTCTCACTAAAACGGAAGTTCTAATCAAATTTTGTTCTCATTGCTATTTGGAGTATGTGCTTTCCTCGTTGAGTTCCTCCTCTGAGATTTGAAGATATATTAGCATAGTTCACTATGTGCACGCTACTTGTGTGAGAATGAAAGAAAATGAAGCAAAAAGGGTTATGTGGGATCAGTGGTGAGGAGAAATCTGAAAAGTAAAAGGTGAGCTAGAACGAGGCTGGTTAGTTAGTTTTAGTTGGCTCTTATCATCTTTAAATTCATACTTCTTTATCTTTTCTTTCTTCCCTCTTATTAGTTTATCTGATTGCTTGTTTGTTACTGACATTACGTGATTTAGGATATCCATTTGTTAGATATTTGATTGATATTATTTGCGTAGATTGTTTCAGTCGTATTATGTTGGGTCGTGGGAAGTGGAAGGCCGAAGCCCATTAGCAATTGATTTGTCTCCATGCTTTAGGTGTCGGGCCCGATCTAATAAAATGAAAAGTTAAAAGGGAATGAGCATGAAATTGATTTTATTTCTTAGCTTTATTTGTTTTGCTTTTATTATATTGAGCATGTTAGGCCGTCATCATTTTGGTTGGCAAACCTATAGGACGCTCGTATTTTAGCTTCTTTTGAGGCGAGATGTCGTCCCCTTTAGTTAAATTTATCCGGAGAATGCCCCGAGGGATTTGTATATATTTATTTTCAGGGGTATGCCCCGAAGTGAATGTAAATGGAGGCCAAAAGTAGAAACTTGTAGTATTTTTTATTTATTTTATTTTACTTAGGTGGGGACGACCTCGAACCTCTTGTGTGTTTATTTTCCTTTTTCTATGTTTTCTACCTTAATTGAATATTTTAAAAGCCAACTTGATCGAGTACGCAACCGTACTAGCTACGGGACTTGGGGAGTGCCTAACACCTTCTCCCCGAGTCTAATGAACCCCCTTACTTGAATTTCTGGTGCGGACTTAGTTTAGAGTCCAAAGTGTTTTAAAAGGAAAATTATTTTAAAAAATGGTGACCTGGCGCACCGAAACCAATGTCAGGTGGCGACTCTGAGGTTAATCCTTTTGAACACACAATTTTTTCACTTTCTAATTGAAAACCCTTTTCAAGCTTTTCTAAAAAAAATTTATTAATTTAAGAGGGTTTAGTGAGTTTTGGTTAAAAAAAGGGGTGTGACAGTGTTCGTTTCAGCTATGAGCACGGCCTGGTTTCATGAGTGCTTATTGAATGGGCCTTTACTTTCATTCCGCTTGAAGTGGCTTACACTTCACACTCACATAGGTGATTCCTAAATGTGTAATCCTAAAGACACACTATCTGGTCATGTCCTGTCAGACTTAGCAAATCATTAAAAAGCTTTAAGCTTTATTGACTCATCAAAAAGCCTTAATGATTTACCTCATTTTTTGAGCATTGCCTTCATCACGAGAATGTGTTGAGTTATTTGACAATGTTGAACCGTCATTCATAACTTTGTTTGATCTTTTTGAACCTAGCTCTTAGGATCTCCAGTATGCTAGGTAGAGTTACCGCCATGATGACTTGTCTTAGGCCTTTAACCCGATTCCCTTTGATGATCTTTCAAATGCCTCTCTAGATAGGCCTTTTGTAAGTGGATCCGACACGTTATCTCTTGACTTTACGTAGTCAATTGTGGTAACACCACTAGAGAGTAGTTGTCTAACGGTATTGTGTCTCATTCGAATATGACGAGATTTTTAGCTATACATAACCCTCCCTGCCCTATCTATTGACGCTTGACTATCACAATGTATACAAATAGGTGCCAAAGGTTTGGGCCAAAATGGAATATCTTCCAAGAAATTTCGGAGCCATTCAGCTTCTTCACTGGCCTTATCTAAAGCTATGAATTCAGATTTCATTGTAGAACGGGCGATGCACATTTGTTTGGATGATTTCCAAGACACTGCTCCACCCCTAATTGTGAAAACATATCCACTCATGGATTTAACTTCAGATAATCCAGTGATCTAGTTTGCATCACTATATCCCTCGATCACGGAAGGATATTTGTTATAATACAAAGCATAATTTTGGGTATGTTTCAGATATTCCAAAACTCGTTTCATTGCCATCCAATGTATTTGATTGGGATTACTTGTAAACCGACTCAATCTGTTAATAGCACATGCTATATCTGGTCGCGTACAATTCATGATATACATCAAACTTCCCAATACTCTTGCATAGTCCAGTTGTGAGTCACTTTCACCTTTATTCTTTTGAAGTGCATAACTCACGTTAATTGGAGTCTTGACAATTTTGAAATCCAAATACTTGAACTTGTCAAGTACCTTTTCAATGTAGTGAGACTGTGATAATGCTAGACCTTGTGGAGTCTTGTGAATTCTAATTCCTAAGATCACATCAGCAACTCTTAAGTCATTCATGTCGAATTTGCTAGCCAACATGCATTTTGTAGCATTTACATCTGTCATACTTTTGCTCATTATCAACATGTCATCAACATATAAACAAACAATGACTTCATGACCTGGGGTATTTTTAATGTAAACATATTTGTCACACTCGTTAATTTTAAAACCATTTGCCAACATTGTTTGGTCAAATTTTGCATGCCATTGTTTGGGTGCTTGTTTAAGTCCATAAAGCGACTTAACAAGTTTGCACACTTTTTTTTTCTTTACCAGGAACCATAAAACCCTCAGGTTGTTCCATGTAAATTTCTTCCTCCAATTCTCCATTTAAGAAAGTTATTTTAACATCCATTTGATGGATTTCAAGACTATACACGGCCGCTAGTGCCACTAACACCCTAATAGATGTTATCCTTGTTACTGGCGAGTAAGTGTCAAAGTAATCAAGACCTTCCTTTTGTCTATAACCTTTGACAACAAGTCTTGCCTTATATTTGTCAATAGCACCATCAACTTTAATTTTTCGTTTAAAGATCCATTTCGAACCTAAAGGCTTATTTCCTGGAGAAAGATCAACCAATTCCCATGTATGGTTATCCAAAATTGATTGAATCTCACTACTGACTGCCTCTTTCCAAATTGCTGAATCAAAAGACGACATAGCTGCTTTAAAAGTTTGAGGCTCATTTTCAAGCAAGAATGTCACAAAATCTGGCCCAAAGGAAGTAAATGTTCTTTGACGTTTGCTACGCCTTGGATATTCTAAATACTTGTAGTATTTTACTTTGGTTCTTACCGAGGTCGTTTTGGTCTTTCACTTAACGACCCACATTCATTTTTATATGGATAGATACTTTTAAAGAATTCAGCATTATCTAATTCCATTACCGTATTAACATGAATCTCGGGATTATCAGATTTATGAACCAAAAACCGACATGCTTTACTATTTGTAGCATATCCAATGAAAATGCAATCAACAGTTTTTGGTCCAATTTTAACCCTTTTAGGTAAAGGAACTTGTACCTTTGCTAGACACCCCCACACTTTGAAATATTTCAAGTTGGGTTTTCTTCCTTTCCATTTTTCATATGGAATAGATTGTGTTTTACTGTGGGGTGCTCTGTTGAGTATTCGATTAGCTGTAAGGAGAGCTTCCCCCCCCACAAACTCTACGGTAATCCAGAACTTATTAATAAAGAATTCATTATTTCCTTTATGTCCGATTTTTCCTTTCCACAATTCCGTTGGATTGAGGTTGTAAGATGCAACAGTTTGATGGATAATTCCATATTCCGAACATATTTCTGCAAACGGAGATTCATATTCTCCACCTCTATCACTTCTAATCATTTTGATCTTTTTATTCAATTGATTCTCCACTTCATTCTTGTATTGCTTCAATTGTTTCATCCTTACTATTAAGCAAATAAACATAATAATATCTAGTGCAATCGTCAGTAAAAGTAATAAAATACTTTTTTCACCTCGAGATGATGTCGACTTCATATCGCAAATGTCAGTATGAATTAAGTCTAAAGGATTTGAATTCCTTTCAACAGACTTATAAGGATGTTTTACAAACTTAGATTCAACACATATTTGACATTTCGATTTATTACACTCGAATTTAGGCAATACTTCTAAATTAATTAACTTCCGCAAGGTTCTATAATTGACATATCCTAAACGAATATGCCATAAATCATTTGACTCCAATAAATAAGAAGAAGCTAAAATTTTATTCATACTGTCAACAACCATTACATTGAGTTTGAAAACGCCCTACGTGAAGTAGCCTTTTCCAACATACATTTTATTTTTGCTTACAACAACTTTATCAGAAACAAATACACATTTGAATCCATTCTTTACAAGTAAAGAAGTAGAAACTAAATTCTTCCTAAAAGTAGGAACATGAAGAACGTTGTTGAGCGTTAACACCTTGTCGAAAGTCATCTTCGGGAATATTTTCCCATAACCTTCAATCTTGGATGTTGCATTATTTCCCATGGAAATTTCTTCTTCGGGACCAGCAGTAGAGTAAGTCGCAAATGCTTCTTTGACAGCACAAACATGTCGAGTGGCTCCAGAGTCAATCTACCACTCCTTTGGATTTCCAACTAGGTTGCATTCCGAAAGCATTGCACAAAGTTGTCATCATTCTTCTCCACTATGTTGGCTTGTCCCTTCTTATTATCATTTTTTCGGGAGACGACAATCAGGGCTTTTGTGACCAACTTTTCCACAATTGTAGCAGCTGCCCTTGAATTTCTTTTTGTTCTGCTCCTTAGTTTGTCCAGAAGACCTCTTTCTCTTCTTATTTTTTGGAGCATTCTCCTCAACGATATTAGCTCTCATGATCGGTGAATTTCCACGAGACTTCTTCTCGGCTATTTTTATTATCTTCCTCGATCTTTAGACGTATCACAAGATCTTCCAACTTTATTTCTTTGCGCTTGTGCTTCAGATAGTTCTTGAAATCTCTCCATGAAGGAGACAATTTTTCAATCATAGCAGCCACTTGAAATGCTTCATTCACGACCATACCTTCAACAATAAGGTCGTGAAAAATAAGTTGAAGCTCCTAAACTTGGGTTCCTACAGTTTTGTTGTCTGTCATTTTATAGTCTAAAAACTTGGCAACCACGAACTTCTTCAAGCATGCATCTTCTGTCTTGTACTTCTTCTCAAGTGCGTCCCATAATTCTTTCGAAGTATTCATCGCACTGTACACATTGTACAAGTCATCCAAAAACGCAGATGAACAGCGAACCACTCGAAGGCTGTAAAACACACAGGAATTTTTGTGTAGAAGAAGAAGAAGATTATCAGAAAATTTCGTAAGTAAATATTCTGGGATTTGAAGGAATATTTATAGCCAATTTGGTACTGTTTCTGAAAAGGTTTGCAACCTTTCAAAACAGTCATAGCTGTTGGAATAGGTTTGACACTATTTCAGAACAACCATAACTGTTGGAAATATTGCGAAAAAATTAAACAGATTTAAAATAATTCGGGAAATAAAAAATTGGACCAGACCAGACCGGGTCGTGGGTCATGGGTGATTTGAATTTTCGTTAATTAATTTTAATTAATTAATTAAATATTTGGAAAGAATTTTGTCCAAAAAGATTAATCAATCAATCTTTAACCGAAGTCGAAGCCGAAGCCGAGCGAGCGACGATGATGGCGCGAGGCTTGCCTTCTTCTTAGCTCTTTAAGAGCTAAAAGATGAGCTTCTCTATATACACACAAAGATTTTCTTCCCTTCTACCAATGAGGGACAAAGTGCATTAGTAAAGTGAACTCATTCAAAATTTCACTTCCCTCCATTTCTTTTCCCACCATTTTCCATTCACACTTCTTTTATTATTAAATAACAAAATCCAACATAATTCTCTACAGCATTTGATCTGACAATGAACAATGATAAGTCAAATGTGTATTGTGCAAACATGGAGAAGAAATTCATTGAAGATATTTGTGAAATTTCAGGATACAAAGAAGGTAAGCTGCCTTTTAAGTATTTTGGAGTGCCAATATCTCCGAGAAGACTATCACTGATGGATTGTGAAGGGTTAGTAGAGAAGGTGTTAGATCTCCTATTTGTTCTCTCTCGATTGTTTTGATAAATCGAGAGAGAAGCGAGGGTTTGGGAAGAAAAGAAATGGAAGAAAGGGTAAACATGTCTTTTCATATTAATTTTAATAGAATAGTAGTTATTTTTGCTCAACATTAGAATTGCTGGATAATAAATAAATACTACCTTAAATAGTGGCTATCCCACACCATTTTATCACATATTTTCATGGGGCATTTGCATCTATACCCGCTTTTTGGGTCACGTTTTAACTTGTGCCTGCTTTACAAAAAAATTGCAAGCGTACCCACTTTTTCACGGTACTTCAGCATACGAGGCTGAAGTAGCAAAGGCAATCACGCAAAACTTCAGCATTCTAGTAGTTGGGCCTGAAGTAGACCAAGTGTGCCGAACTTAAGCATTCTAGTACTGAAGTTTTGTTCTCTATTCGCTGAACTTAAGCATTCTAGTGCTGAAGTTTTGTTCTCTATTTGAGGAACTTGTTTTTGTTTGTAATTGCTGAACTTAAGCATTCTAGTGCTGAAGTTTTGTTCTCTATTTGCAGAACTTAAATATTTAGTGTTGAAGTTTTTTTGTCATGGATAAGCTTTTTCAAAAACTTTAGCAGAAGATGCTGAAGTTATTTAGTTCATTTATAAAAACTTCAGTACTAAATAAACTGAAGTTTTTTTTGTCCTGGATAAGTTTTTTCAAAAACTTTAGCAGAGATGCTGAAGTTATTTAGTTCATTTGTAGAAACTTTAGCTTATTTAGTGTTGAAATTTTTATAAAAAATGAAAGTTTTAAGACATCTACGTGATTGAATAGGGTTCGTATAAGTCATAGTGATCAGTTTTCTAAGCAACAATCTTTCTGTTAGAAAATTCATTTAGCAGTTTGCAGCTCAAAGTGGTTCTGAAAATTTAATCAAGCAAGATTCATCTGTTGATGCTCTTTATTATATTTTAGGTGCTAGAGTAACGGAATTAGTCTGTGAACCTATATATAACCTTTTAAATGTACCCAACAAAGTTGTTGTTACTTCATGGACCAACTGATCATGTCTTCACAAGATATAATCAGTTTCACTTCTACGGTTTAGAGTTTATACATCAAATGCTAAGGCTCTATAGATCTCGTCTAGTTCATAACTTATCCTTGCATGCTCCTAGTTTTGCTGTTGTATTTTTGTGGAGACAAAAGATTTAAGCATATTACTGTATATTCATAGCAGCACCAACATCAGCAGAAGAAAGAAGAAGAAGAAGAAGAAGAAGAAGAAGAAGAAGAAGAAGAAGAAGAAGAAGAAGAAGAAAATGAAGGAGGAAAAAGAGGCTGAAGTTATTTTAAAGTGAGTACAAATTAAAACTTTTTAAAAAATAAGTATAGGTTAAATGGGGGCGACCAAATAGGGTGCCCCGTGCAATTTTTACTATTTTCATGGCGAGTCAATTGAGTAAAACTCAAGTCAGCACATCTAGAAGTCTGATTGATTTGGGATAAATATGTAGCCCAAACTGATCCATAAGAAAATTTGTCCAAAGATTTTCTTAAAAAAAAAATCCGTTTGATAATATAGAAAAAATAGTTTTATTTTGTAACTGAACAAACAAAAAAATTAAAATTTGGTTACTATGACTTATTATTTAGTCGATCTTAACCTAACTCATCTCAAGTCAAGTAATATTTGGGCGGGTCAAATAGTCTGCTCATTTATTGCACCATTTCAAATGATCCACCCATTTATTGACTCATGTCATTTAAATGATCCGCCCTTTTAGTGATTCAAACCATTTTCTTGTTTATAACAACATTAAACTTTACTATATCCATACTTCAATTTGTTCTTATTCTCCTTGGACTCAGCTAAATAGAAGGTTAGATGGAGAAGAAGATTAATTGAATTAATGCGACCATGTGATCATATGCTTGTTCCATCAACCTTGTACCGACCCTTTCTAAAGCTCTTGTCCTTTCTTCTACTTTTGAATTACATCCTTAAACCATTTATTCATGTGCTGAGGTTTCCTATCAACTTGTTTACTACTTCATTTGATGCTTAAAAAAATTAAGTAATATAGTACACTCTGCTATGACAATTAAGCTAAGGTTAGCACTTAGCATACTGTGTTTTCAAGATACTATGACAAAAAAAATAAGAATAATAATATATTCAGTATAATTTCACAAGTTATGATATGAAGGGGAACCTTAGAATAAGAAAAAGATTATAAAATGAGATAAATTAAAAAGGACTGGAATCTAATAAATGTACATGCTTGCACATGCTTTAATTTCTCACTCTACTATGTAAGTCATTAACCACTAGTCAGCCATTGCACCTTCATAACAAGACAATATTGACCAAATTATGAGATTTAAAGATCTTGAAAATGTCATTTTTGTATTTATTAATATTCAAATAAGTAAAACTGTTTGAGAGTTTGTCCATTATATTCTGGTTTGGAAAGTTTGGAAGGTTCCATATGCCCATGGCTGAAGAACTGAACATAAAAGCTTTCAAGGGAATAAAGTTAAATAAGTCTACTTTCCCTTTTTCCACCAATTTTATTTGCGCATTCATTATCTTATGGTGGTATTTGATTTATCACTAAAGAAATTAAACTTTTCATACACTCCAAAAGTACTCATAAATATGACTATAAGAGCATATTCTTGAAGATAAAATAAAAAAGTTTCAAATATACAAAGGGTTATTCTTTTTAATAAAACAGATTAAAATGAAATTGTAACATGTAAAATAACAAAGATTACTTGTTTAAGTGGCTCACCGCTGGCTGGAAGAAGGCTGATATAGTATAATTATAATAGTTGCTTGCAAAAAGATAAAAGATGCCTTTTTCTGTTGAGTGGCAGAATAATCATTGACATTATTAAACTAATCAACCCAATTAAAGTTCTCAAACTACTAAATAGTATATATTTAGCAAAGTCTACAAGCAATTTTTCCATCACCGGTATTTACTTCAAAAAATAAATAGAAGAAAGTTAAACATTATTTCAGAAGTTAAAATATGTCTTTTAATTTTACATTTGCAGTTTCTTTTGCCACTTAACTAAAACACATGAAAAACCATAAAATAAAACTAAAATGTAGGAGACCTCCAACATCAATACTTTTATCAGCTATAAAATTCCGAGGATCCATACATAGTAGTCAACCAACTAATAGCATCATTAGTGAAAGTCATCTAAACATTCTGCTCTTTATAATTTTCAATTTGGCCTAGGAATTTGCATTTTGTGCATTACTACTTCTATAACAACAACAACAACAAAACCTAGTATAGTTCCACAAGTGAAGTTCGAAAAGGGTAGATAATACGCAGACCTTACCCCTACAGTGAATATAAAATATTGTTTCCAATAGACCCTCGACACGCATCGTGTGCACAACTAAGTTCAACAAAAGTTGCAAAAGAAGGAACAACCCCCATAAAATATAAGCACTTGTCCTTACCAAAAGACAAGGTTTTAGACCTCTCACTAATTTATATACCACTACTCTTCCACGTTTTTCTTCCTCTCTATCTATCTGTATTTTCATAGTGAACCAAACATGAATTCCAAGATATCTTCAATCCTCATCTCTTGCATTGTATTCATATTTCTTCCTTCACTAATCACATCGCAAACTTGCCAAAAATCGTGTGGCAATATACCAATCAAATACCCTTTTGGCACTGGCCCTGGATGTGGCGATCCACGGTTTCAGCCTTATGTTATATGCAACAACCAACAATTGAGCTTCAAGACTCACACCGGATGCTATCCGGTTACTTCAATAGATTACAATAACCAAGTCTTGTACATTAATGATCCTTCTATGTCAACTTGTGCTTGTACACAGCCAAGTAAAGGCTTTAGTTTAGATGGAAATGCACCTTTTAGCTTTAATGATGACACAGTGTTTGCTTTACTTGATTGTGCAACAGATTCTTCACCAATTTACAAATCTAATGGAGGGGTTAATTCAACTTTTCCTATGTGTGATTCTCAGGGTGCACCTGTTTGTAGTCTTTTGTATTCTTGTCAAGCTATTAGTAGACTTAATCTTCCAATTTCTACTTGTTGTGTTTACACACCAGTTGATCTTGGACCGGCTTTTGAGATGGATTTGGAGAAGTTGCATTGCTCATCTTACTCAGCTCTATATGGTTTTAATGGTCAAGAATTGAATCCACAGGCATGGAAATATGGTGTGGGATTGAAATATAAGTTTAATTTCAATAATGATTATCCTGATATGTGTGAGAGTTGTGAGAAGAGTAGTGGAGTTTGTGGATATGGTGGACCTTATAATTCATTTCTTTGTAATTGTCCTAGTGGATTCAACACGTCCAATGATTGTTTCCTCGGATCATCTTGGAGTAACAGTTTCAGAAATGTCCCATGGCAAACTGGTACAAGAATTGTCAACTTATTTTTGTTCTGGTGTTTTAATCTTGTTGATGGTACTGATATAGTATTTTTTTTCGTCGTCTTGAGCCGATGGTCTTTCGGAAACAGTCTCTCTACCCCTCAGGTAGGGGTAAGGTCTGCATACACACTACTCTCCCGAGACTCCACTTATGAAATTTTAATGAGTTGTTCTTGGTGGTGTTGGTGTTTTAATCTTATTTTTTGGTTCTGATGTCTTACAATTACTATCTACTTTTTGCAGATATTTTGTTGATTATTGCGTTGGGATGGTTCATGATTTTGGCTTTAATGTAGACTGCAATGATCAAGGATAAATGGAACTGATTCAAGGGAATTACTGACCAGAAATCTTGTTGTTTAATGTTTAATTGATTTTATGGAGAATCCATAATCTTCCCTTGGTTTGTTGTAAAATGTGAAATAGAAATGAAATAATGCTCAAGAAAATAGGGAGGTCAATGGAAAGGGTGGATTTTTCTTATTGGTCATTTTGTAAAATGTTCTTTATTACATTATGCAAAGATGATTTTTCAATTTCTTTTAGCTTGTGTGCTTGTATTAGGCTCTGAATTATTGTTTTCTTTGTTCCTCCATTTAGCTCATTAAAAGGCCATATAACTCTTATTCTCTGATAGAATAAAACGTTGACCATTTTGGGGTATCATTGAGCTCATCGGCGTAATTCAATATGAGATAATATGATAACTTATCCCCACTTCGAGCTTGTATCAATTAATAATATGTGTCTTCACACGCTCTCCGATTAAATCAAATCATAGTTAATTACAATATATATTCTCACAATTAAGTAAAGTATTTATCGGAAATGTTGTAGCATTTTTTAACGTTACAAAGGAAGTTTCAAGTACGTTGGGTCAATTATTCAGGGATGGGGAGATAGACGAAGATGTCACGCACCGTATAGGAGTGCGATGGATGAAATGGAGGTTAGCATCTAGAGTCATGTTTGACAAGAAAGTGCCACCGAAACTTAAAGGCACGTTCTATTGAGCGGTGGTTAGACCGGCTATATTGTATGGGGCTGAGTATTAGGTAGCCAAAAATTCTCATATTTAGAAGATGAAAGTGGTAGAAATGAGGATGTTGAGATGGATGTGCCGGCACACTAGGCTGGATAGGACGACAAGATGCGGGAAGCGAGACTTAGATGGTTCGGGCACGCGCGGAGGAGAAGCCTAGATGCCCCGGTTAGGAGGTGTGAGCAATTGGCATTGGCTGGTACAAAGAGAGGTAAAGGGCAGCCTAAGAAGTATTAGGGTGAAGTGACCAGGCAGGACATGGCGCAACTTCAGATTTCTGAGGACATGGCTCTTGATAGGAAGGTGTGGAGGTCGAGCATTAGGATTGTAGGTTAGCAGGGAGGCGATCGTTTTCTACTTTGTACCAGGGGCGGACTGGGCTGATAATGTTTCGCCTTGGGTTGTTAGTAGTTTATGTAGGGTTATGGCATTATTACTGGTTATTATTATTGCTTTTCCATCGGTTTATGTCTCTTACGATACTGATATTATTTTTCTAGCTTTTGTTGTTGTCACTGATCTATTGTTTATTTTCGTCTTCTTAAGCCGGGGGTCTTTCGGAAACAGTATCTCTACCCCTTCAAAGTAGGGGTAAGTTCTGCGTATATTCTAACCTCCCAGATCCCAAACAAAAGAACAACTAAAATAGGACATCAAGAACTACAATCATTATGTAAAGATCACATAATTTATGTCACAAACTATTACGGTAACATATTCTGGGACATGAGATTTGGCCAAGTATGTTAAACAACTTGGAGAAAAGGGCTTTCTTATGGAATCAAAATGGAATTTAAAATAAGATACACCAGAAATGATAAGGAATATGTTCTTCTTTTGAGCACCCTCCACTTAGAAAGAATCATTTTTATCACCAATATTCTTTCTTTTATCTCAAAACAAACACAGAAAACTTGAAAGAGTGGTCGGCAAAGCTTTTGAACCTCTAAAGTTATGTTCTGAAATGATTCATATCCCCATTCAAACTAGCAGGCCCCAGACTTTCATCAAAGTCCCTCAATGCTTTTTGCCTTTATGTGTAAAGAATTCTTGTAAATGAGGAGATAATCATTCTCTAATTACAGTAATTAGTCTGGACCTAAATTTTCTAATGTTGCTTCTTCCTCTGCTCCGAGCTGGTCTCTCTACCATTAAAGCTTAACTTATATACACCAACAATATAAAGATGTGTATACTATATGTAAACAATAAATTGCGTCGAGATATTAAAATTAAGACCAAAAAATATTGCAACAATCTAGTATTTTATTTCGAATATTTGAGTATTACAATCCCTATGAATCCTCTGATTCTACTTTTCTAATATAAATTCAAGGGCCTTTGAGCTTGATCTTGAATATGCAGTTGTCACCACGAACGATGATCTTGTTCTTGATCATTAGCTTGATTGCTTGATCTTGACCTTGATTTGTTCTTTGTTCTTGAGCTTAAACTTGATTTGTTCTTCGTTCTTAAGCTTGAACTTGATTGCTTGAAGCTTGAAACTTGTAGAGAAATTTGTGGCGTTTGATCCACGAGCTCTCTCTTACTTCTTGTTATAACTTCTGAGTCCTTTTTCTGGGTTATGAAGACCCCTATTTATAATTGTGAGGGGGAGAGTTATGATAAGAACAAACTCTTTCCGACCAATCAAATTGAAGTGTGCCATGACTGCATTTGATTGGCCAGATCATGTCACTTGCACACGTGGCGAGATTTCATTGGCCTTTTAGTGTGACTTGGCATGCGTTGTCATTTTGACACGTGTCACAATCCTATTGGCCCTTCCATTTGACTTGGCACCATGTCATTTGACACGTGGGCGTCAATTTGGGCCTCTAGGAAGACAAAATCTTGGGCTTAATAAAGTGAGCTCATCACTTTAGCCCAATTAAATGGGCTAGCTCAATGGATTAAGACTTATTTATTTAATCTATATATATTGGACTTATATAATTAGTTCAATTATAATAGCCCATAATATTTATTTGGATTAGTATATTTAAAATATAACCCAAGTTATTTATTGAATTTGAATCCAATAATTTTTACATGCCTACAGACTCGTCGAAGTGTCTAAAACTTTTGAAGACTAAGCTTGAATTATCCATATTAGTATACTTGAACTGGCTTGAATTAATCATATGAAATAAAAAGTATTTGAACTTTATATTTCAAATATCACTGTTATATGCCTCAAACACAAGGAATGTAAAAGCTAGTTTTAAATTTAAATTCCAAGATCACTTTGCACTCCCTCACATGGCTTTATAATCCTTATTGAACTTGGTTTGTCATCTTCTCCTGGCAAAGCACTCCCTTTTGTCTCTAATAAGAACACTGTCGTGACTATTCGACTCTTAGGAGGCAAAGCAAACCTTTTTTGTTTCCAATTACTCACTCCGTTTTTGTGTTTGGAATGAATTCCAGTTGCCTTAACAGTTGATCCCACATCAAGAATAAATCTTCCCTGCCATCTTTTAAACTTATATAAACCCATGTGCTCATAATTGTTGAGCATCAATTCTCAGTCTTCGCAAACCACTTGAGTTTACTTTTGACGATTTGGAAGCATTGGCGCGAAGGTAATTTCTTCTTCTTTTCTTGTGCTTTTCTTCCCTGTGTTACTTGTTGTCTTTTTTTTTTCTTTTTAGAAGTAACTTCTTCAAACTACAAAGTCCTTTATAAGTTTGAGACGAAGGCCTTTAAAACTTCGTGATGAAGATCTTTAAAATTTGCGGTGAAGACCTTTAAAAGTTCACGGAGGAGCCCTTTAAAAGTTTGTGGTGAAGACCTTTAAAATTTGTGGCGACTCGTGGTCGAGATCTCTAAAAGTTCACAACGAAAACCTTTAAAAGTTCGCGATGAATACCTTTAAATTTTGCGGCAAAGACCCCTAAAAGTTCGTGCAAAGATCCTTAAAAGCTCGTGGTCAAGATCTTTAAAAGTTCACAGTGGAGACCTTTAAAAGTTCTGGTGAAGATCTTTAAAAGCACGCGATGAAGACCTTTAAAATTTGTGGCGAAGACCATTAAAAGCTCGCGTAAAAGATCCTTAAAAGCTCGTGGCCAAGATTTTTAAAATTTCACACTGAAGACCTTTAAAAGTCCTGGTGAAGACCTTTAAAAGCACGCGATGAAGACCTTTAAAATTTGCGGCGAATCCCATAAAATTCAGCGATGAAGATCTTTAAAATTTGTGGCGAAGACCTTTAAAAGTTCATCAGAATGAAACTCTAAGTTGTCTACGTACCTAGGTGAAGAGGATCTAGTCATACCGTAGTTCAAAACAAGTGATTTTTTTTATGTCCTAACTTTTGCCTAGGCCGCCTCTTTCGAAGTTTTCAACCCAGCGGACTCATTTTTTTTTGTAGGGGACGTACACAGTTTAGACTTATGCGGGCCAGGAGTGTAGCAACATGCAATTTAGGCTCGTGTGTCACGGAGCGTTATAGCTTCAAGGATAATACTTCTTTAAAAACTTGTCATTGATAGGGCCGATTCTCATGCCATCTGCATCAACCAACTTGTAAGCCCCACTTGAGTAAGCTTCTTGTACGAAATATGGCCCATCCTATTTTGAAGTGAACTTCCCTACATTTTTATGGGAAGTAATTATGGGTCTTCGTACGACAAGGACTTGATCTCCTACTTGAAAAGATCTCGGGCGAACTCTTTTATTGAAGGCGCGAGATAATTGAGCTTGATAACATTCAAGACTCTGTTGAGCTTCCAACCTCTTCTCATCAAGGGCCTCAAACTTTACTAATCGAAGTCGAGCATTTTCTTCATCAGTGATCCCTTCTTGAATAGCCAGTCGTAACGAAGGTATCTGATGCTCAAGTGGCAAGACGACTTCGACTCCATAAACGAGTGAATAAGGAGTCACATGTGCTGGCGTGCGGTCATTCTAATCTCGTTTGGATTTGGAGGCGACTTTCTTTAACAAGTTGCATAGAGTCTTGTTGAATGCCTCAGCTAGACCATTGGCGGCAACATTGTACATCGAAGAGTTACATTGCTTGAAACCAAAGAGATCACAAATCTTGTTCATCATCCTATTATCGAATGGTTTTCCATTATCCGTTATTATGTAACGAGGAATGCCAAAGTAATAAATAATATTTACTCGGATGGAACTTGTAACATTTTCCTTCTTTACTTCCTTAAGAGCAACAACTTCAGCCCATTTTAAGAAGTAGTCAGTTGCAGACAAGATGTATAGGTGCCCACCAGAGGACTTTGGTAGTGGTCCAATAACATCCAATCCCCAAGCGTCAAACGACCAGGATGCAATAGTCGGGTGCAACACTTTAGGAGGTCGATGAATAAAATTCGCATGGAATTGACAAGCCTTGCATCTTCGAGCATAGTCCAAGCAATCTTTTACCATCGTTGGCCAATAGTATCTCATCCTTTTTATATGGAAATGGAGTTTGGTCCAGACTGGTGTGACCCACATACTCCAGAATGCGCTTCTTGGAAAGCTTGGAGTGTTTCATCTTCCCTTAAGCATCGCAAGAGTACTCCCTCGAGTGATCTTCTGTATAAGGTATCTTTGTAGTAAAGGAAGCGAGGTGCACGACGACGGATTTCAATTCTTCTCTGCGGATTTTCTAGAAGTATCCCATAGCACAAGTAGTCGATAATGGGTTGTCTCCATTCTTCTTTCTCGACTTCAGAAACAGCGACAAGATGCTTGAGTTCATTTTCTTCACCTTCAGCCTCATTTGACAGCGGTACTATCCATTTTTGGCAGACAGTAACTTGCGTTTGATCAGGCAATGTTAAAGATAAAGCTAGGGCAGCTAAAGCATCCACCTTCTTATTTTTTTTCCTTGGCACATGCTGAATAGTCACATTACCGAGCCACCCCATTAAATTTTTAGCGTAATCATGATATGGGCATAGTTCAGGATTCTTGACCTCATAACTACCTAAAAGTTGATTGACCACTAACTAAGAGTCACCAAAGACTTGCAATTACAACCGCTTCATTTCGACAACCATTTCGAGCCTAAGTATTAGTGCTTGATACTCAACAACATTGTTAGAGCAGAGTTGCGTCAACACAAAAGAGTAGGGCAGAACTTCACCTTGAGAAGTGACAAATAATACACCAGCACCAGCTCCTCCGCAATGTGCAGCACCATCAAAGTACATCTTCCATGGAGGTTGAACATCAATGACCATGGCGTCTTCATCAGGTAGTTCGTTAGTTAGCTCCCAATCATCAGGTATAGGGTGATCTGCCAAGAAGTCCGCTAACGCTTGTCCTTTTATAGCTTTGTGGGATGTACATGATTTCAAATTGTTGAAACTGGAGGTACCACCTTGCTAGTCGATCACTTAGGACAGTTTTGACATCACGAACATGATGGGATTTGCTCTAGAAACCAAACGAACGACATGAGATTGGAAGTGGTGCTTCAAATTTGGATTGAGAAGACTAGCGTCAAACATAACTTTTCAATTGGCAAATAATTCAACTCATTTGGTATCATCATCCTGCTCAAGTAGTAAAGGGAGTTTTCTTTCCCTTCACTATTTTCTTAGGCCAGTAGTGCTCCAACAGACCTTTCTTGTGCTTAAATGTATAGTATCAGCGGCTTTCCAAGTATAGGAGCTGCCAAAACTGGAGGCTTCATCTAGTAGGATTTAATGCTCTCAAAGGCATTGCTACACGTTTGGTCCCATTTGAAAGGGACACCTTTCTTCATAAGGCGACTGAATGGTTGGCACCTCCCAGCTAGGTTAGAGATGAATATTCTAAGGTATGCTAGCTTTCCTTGCAGACTTTTCAATTCATGAATATTGCGGGGCTCAGGCATTTTCAAAATAGCATCCACTTTGGCTTGATCAATTTCGATCCCTCGATGTCGACCAATGAAACCAAGGAACTTTCTGGAAATAATTGCAAAGGCACATTTCAATGGGTTCATCCTAAGTTGGTGCCTTCGGAGTAACTCAAACACCATTCTCAAGTCTTTCAAGTGGTCGCTCTTCTCTCTTGATTTTACCACCAAGTCGTCAATATAGCATTCGGCATTCTTGTGGAGAAGATCGTCAAAAATATTCTGTATAGCCCTTTGGTAAGTAGCACCAGCATTGTTTAAACCAAAAGGCATTACCTTGTAGCAATAAATACCCTTGGAGGTACGGAATGCAATAAGCTCTGCGAATTTGGTTATAGCTTGATAAATCGTTCATAAATGACATTGCCTCGTACCCAGTAGTAGCATCAATCATCAGTTCTGTAATGGGAAGTGGGAACTCATCTTTCGGACATGCATTGTTAAGATCCCTAAAGTCAACGCACACTCAAATCTGGCCATTTTTCTTCCTTACAGGGACAATACTTGAAACCCATGTTGGGTATTTAATCTTACGAATAAAGTTAGCTTCGATGATTTTGTTAACTTCAGTTTCAATCAAGGGAACCAAGTCCGGCCTAAAATGCCTTTGAGATTGTTTAATAGGGCGAGCACCATTTTTTACTGCAAGGTGATGGACTACTACTTTCGGGTCCAAGCCAAGTATCTCTTTGTAACTCCAAATGAAGACATCCCTGAACTTCTTGAGTAACTCAATATAAGTGCTCTCTTCATGAGCTTCTAGTAAAACACTTAGGTAGGTGGTCTTGGTTCCTCATCGGTGCCAAGGTTAACTTCTTTTAAGGCATCAACTGTCGTCTTCACTCCTTCTTGAAGTTCGGGTGGAGCGTTTTTCACACCTTCATCTTCTTGAGGGTCCCCATCGTTGAAGGATATGTGATAAGATGGTGAAACATCCTCCAATTCTGCATTATCCTCCATTGAAGATGGAAACCCATTCTCGCCTTGTACAGTAACATGATACGAAGAACCCACACTTTATTTATCTTCATCATGCTCTTAGTGTAGACCACAATATATGGCTTTACCTTCAGTACTTCTTTACATGAAACCACAAGTTTGGTTTGTCGCCTCATTCTAGAAGGAACAAAACTTTGGAAATCCTTAGAGATCTTCTGGATTTTGCGCGAAGCGGGTGTTCTTATGCTTTAAAAATTTCTCTGGAACTTGTTCCCCTTCTTTAATGGACCCAATCTTTCAAACACGGAGGTCCTCACAGGTGATTTTCCAAGTCGATCAGTCAGAAGGCTTGTTGGAAGCGGCAGATTCGTCTTCAACAGTGATATAATTGTTACTCGACCTTCTTATGGAGATGCGCACTGGTGGCGGTCTCTTATATCCCAAACCTTCACGTGGTTTCCTCGTTGCAGCTTTTGATGGGAGCTTCCCTAACTTTGACGGCTCAATAGGATTGTATCCAGCTTTTGCAAATAGCTTGTAAGCGTTTGGGTCAAAATCTTTATATGTTCGCTTTGTAGGGAATGCCCCATTCTGTAAACGATTTTGGGCTACAAACCCTGCAAGCGGCTTCGAGGACAACTTTACTGCCTCAATTCGTTTTACCGGAAGAGTTAGCTCCTTTAGCGTGTTAGTTTGGAGATTAGATTATTTGCCCTCATCTTTCTTCCTTTTAGGGACATATTGGAATGCGGGACTTACTTTCTTTCCATAAGATGCAATACCCCCTTTATGAGATTTATTCACGTTGGCGTGTACCTCCTCAATAACAGTTTTGGCTCTACTAATAGTCATCTCAGCTCTTTTAGTTATGAGCTCGTCATTCTTGATTTTAATGTTATCATCAACTTTTATCTCCTTCACAATGCGGTTCTTCAAGTAGAACTTTGCATCGGCGAAGTGTGACTCTGCATCGGTGAATGGCTCATCATCAGTAACTATTTTCTTCTCGACTTCACCCTCGTAGTATTTTAAACATTGATGGTAGGTAGATGGAGCCACTTTATTCTCATGTATCCAAGGCCTTCCAAGCAAGACATTGTATGAAGTTTTCGCGTCGATTACATGCAGCCATGCACTTGATTGCATATCTTCAATGGTGATTTCTAGCCTGATCGCGCCTATGGCTCTTTGCCCCCCCCCCAGTTGAATCCTTGGATCATCATACGACTTTCCGAGAGTTCGTTTATGGAAATACCAAGTTCTTTCACAGTGCGAATTGGCAAAATGTTTGCTGAGGATCCTCTATCAACCAAAATTCGATTTACCCTTTCATCACGCATATAGCCGACTAGGTACAATGGGCGGTTATGAAGAGTGTCACTTAGCAGAAGATCGTCATTTGTGAACGTAACTTTTTCCTCACAAGCATTTTCTTCTTGAGGAGTGGGCTCGATGTGCTTTTCTAGAGATGGTTCTAACGGTAGGTCATCACTCTTTTCTTCCCCTTTATGAGCATGGCAACAAGAGGCATCGATACCCTCATTTGAAATCTTTGTGCGGAACCAACTTAGTAAAAACTCCTCCAAGGTCACTAGATTTCATGGCTTTTGAGAATGATGCATCTCCACTTTTGCTTTCTTCAAATGCCTAACTGGATTCTTTTTCGTTGGTCCTTTTACCATCATCTTCCTTGTTGGTTGTTCTATTGATTCTTTTCGTGGGCTCCTTTTGTGGGTTCTACAACGAGTCACCAACGTCCAACCTTCATCATCATCAGGTTGATCGTCTTCAACTTTGTTGTTCACTAGTAATTCTTCATTTTTGATTCCTTTTAAACTGAATAACTCATCTAGACTGAATGAGCCAAATGTGATAGAGACTTGGTTCACGCATGCTTTCTCATCTTCAAGCATGATCTTCTTTTCACGGGCCAAGTCCATAACTTTATCCTTGAAGACAAAACATTTCTCCAGAATGTGGCTTACAAGTCGGTGATATTTGCAGTAATTTGGGTCATTTGTTTTCCCAACTTCATTTGCTCATAGGTGACGTGTTGACATTCATAGCTTCTTTGCTTTCAGACTTGGGTACGAACTTGTGCCATTTCCTGACTTCTTGCTTATCATTCCCTTTATGAGGTTCATAGATGGGCAAACTTTCATTTCCAGTGGAGGCCATGCTCAATTCCATGTCCTTGATACCTTGCATGATGTAGCGCAATCTCCAATGCATGCCTTGGATGCACATCTCTATGCCTGAAGCTTCACTAAGCCTGTCTTTGCAGTTGAGGCTTGCATTCCTCCCATGATTGATAAAGTCGATAACTAGTTCTCCCTTTCGTTGACGAGTATTTGTAAGTTCTATCATACCCACAGTACGTCTTGTACCATAAAAGCGATTGAGGAACTCTTTCTCTAGTTGATCCCATCTACCGATAGATCCAGCATCGAAGTTTGTGTACCAGTCAAAAGCATTTTCTTTTAGAGAGCGGACAAACTGTTTGATGATGTAATCTTCATAAGTCCCAGCATTGTTGCACGTCTCCACGAAGTGTGCCACATGTTGCTTTGGGTTATCTTTACCATCAAACTGTTGAAACTTTGGAGGTTGATAGCCAGCAGGCATCTTCAACATATCGACCCTTGTAGTGTACGGCTTTGCATATATAAGGGAGGATTTGGTAGCAACTTCATATTTTTTCTTAATGGTTCCTTCAATGAACTCCTTTAGTTGATCGATTGGAATCATCCCTTCAGATGAGACATGGATAGCCTTAGCGGATGCTACTTGTCTAGGGGGAGAATCACTCTCTGGAACTTCTGGGAGCTTGCCAGGTGCATGGGTGGATTCTTCTTCCATCAAGATTCCCACCCTATCTGTTAGCTTGTCAATTCTAGCATCTTGATTTTGCATGCACTTGGTCAAGCCAGGGATTTCTTCTGTCAAGTTTGCCAACTGCTCCTCCATAGATGAGGTGTTTGTCACCATGGCTTGCATGATTGTCGTGGACGACGGAGAGTAGTATGGATTTTCACACAAATTAATCCTTGATTGACTCACGCTATGTGGTGTAAGTGGGAAGGATTCATCACTTGAAGCATCATCATCTTCCTTCACAATAGAGTGCTTGGATCCAGAGAGGTCAAGCAAAGCAAGAGTTTTTTTGATCTTTTTAGCAACATCGCTTCCTCCTTTAGATACATTTGTGGAAGATCTTGCTCCTTTTGAGGATGAAGATCCGAAAATAGGGGTTGATGCAGATGACACCTGGGGTGCTTGTTGTCCCAAAAAGCTTGCTTTGCTCCTCGTAACTGGTCTGAAGCTTCCAAAGGTGATATCGAGGATGCTTTCCACATCAGCATAGAACCTGGAGTTAGCAGCCTTGGTGGAAGTTGAACCGGAGTTGATTTTCTTTGAAGCCATTTCAATGTTCTTGGACTTTGGTGATTGAAAAGTTGAGATGAGAGATAGAGATTGTCCCACTGGGCGTGCCAGAATTTGTAGACAATAAATTGCGTCGAGATATTAAAATCAAGACCGAAAAATATTGCAACAATTGTAGTATTTTATTTCGAATATTTGAGTGTTACAATCTCTATGAATCCTCTGATTCTACTTTTCTAATATAAATTCAAGGGCCTTTGAGCTTGATCTTAAATATGTAGTTGTCACCACAAACGACGATCTTGTTTTTGAGCTTTAGCTTGATTGCTTGAACTTGACCTTGATTTGTTCTTCATTCTTGAGTTTGAACTTGATTTATTCTTCGTTCTTAAGCTTGAACTTGATTGCTTGAAGCTTGAAACTTGTAGAGAAATTTGCGGCGTTTGATCCACGAGCTCTCTTTTGCTTCTTGTTATAACTTCTGGGTCCTTTTTCTGGGTTATGAAAACCCCTATTTATAGTTATGGGAGGGAAGAGTTATGATAAGAACAAACTCTTTCCGACCAATCAAATTGAAGTGTGACATGACCGCATTTGATTGGCCAGAGCATGTCACTGGCACACGTGGCGCAATTTCATTGGCCTTTTTTAGTGTGACTTGACATGCCTTTTCATTTTGACACGTGTCACAATCCTATTGGCCCTTCCATTTGACTGGGCACCATGTCATTTGACACATGGGCATCGATTTGGGCCTCTAGGAAGATAAAATCTTGGGCTTAATGAAGTAGGCTCATCACTTTAGCCCAATTAAATGGGCTAGCCTAATGGATTAAGACTTATTTATTTAATCCATATATATTGAACTTATATAATTAATTCAATTATAATAGCCCATAATATTTATTTGAATTAGTATATTTAAAATATGGTCCAAGTTATTTATTGAATTTGAATCCAATAATTTTTACATGCCTACACTATCATTAATCATATCATCCAAAAGTTATTTACATGTAATCTTCATAAAATTTTGGTATTTGTAATCTTGAAAATAAAGCATTTTACGTAAAAGTGGCCTAATAATATAAAAATTCTTTACATTGTCGTTCTCATGAGTTAAAGTACTCTTTAATACATTTTCTCACGTGGGCAGCTGATTCTTTTTCGTGAAAATTCTTTTTGTTAATTGACTTACATGGTCTAATACCCTGTTAAATCAATCGTGTTGGAGAATGTACACTTTTATTTATTTGATTATATACAAATCCGAGCATTTCGGGGTAAAATTGAAAGCACAAAATGTCCTTTCAAACATACATCTAAAACCAGAAAATATTCTTAATCAAACTTTAAAAAGTTGAGGTAGGATTATGCTTTGTTACTCGCCCCAGCGCCCTGATCACGTAATGCAACATTAATTCTTGTTCACAAGCCAACATCAATTACAAGCTTAAAGAATCTGATTCCTTGCTTGGAGCTTTTTCTCACTTAAGATAAAAGAACAAAAAGACTTGTTTCTTTAATATGCATATAGAAATCACCACAAAATCATCAAAATGTATTGATAACTTGTTTAATAGTCAATATTTATTACCTGCTTTAATTTAAGGATCCGTACAAAATTGGTAAATTTCAGAAATTGAATTTTTTTACTTTTCCCATTTCCTTTTCCGGTAAGAAATCACTGGCACTTTTCTATAGTCTGTATATGCTCATTTCTTATCGCCTCACTTGCAGCTTTCTCAAATTTTTTTCTCAAATTTTTATGATCTACCCGGCCGTACCCGGCACGAATCCGGATTAGTCGGGCTCCAATGTGGGTACCGGCTACCAGGTGAGAAATAAAAAAAAGTACCATAAACAGATTCGATTCTGCACTAGGTCCTTTTCCTTAATTGAGATAAAAAGCTATATATATACTGTTAGATCATGTTTCTTTAATACTGCTTATGGAAACACCATTTACAGTAAAACTCCCAATCTAGCAACGTGAACCTAAATCCGTGGAATCTGCAAAAGACTGCCTGTAGCATAAATTTGTTGTGCTGACACTCTCAATATGGTGTAATATTGTCTGATTTGGGCTAAGCTCGCACAATTTAAAGACATCACATTAGAAGTGTCCCTCCACTTTATATAACTTTTTATGGGCAACTCGAACTTAAGTACCATAAAACCCATCACCAAGATACATGAGTTATTTGGAGATCCACGGTATACTACCCATATATTCCGCGTATTTATGGCCATCAAAGCTCACAAGTTTCTTTTTCTTACCAACTAAGTGAAGTATTTCTAGAAACATATAACACAGAGCTGACTTTTCTTTAGCCGAAGATCGAACGGAAACAATCTCTGCACTCTCAGGGTAGGGGAAGATATGGTTACCCCCTAGTTACCTTCCCCAGAAGCTACTTGTGGGAATCTTCTAGGTTTGTTATTGTTGTTTGTATGTAACACAGAGCTGGGAAGACATACATAACCAGAGGCAGAGGCAGTGTAATGTATTAACTACGGGTTCAACTGAACCCATAACTTTCCATGCAGAATAAAAATTTATATGTAAAAATTCATTAAAATTGTAAAAATAATAGATATGAACCCATAACTTTAAAAATATAATGGGTTTTGTGTTAAAAACATTAAAACTGAACCCATAAAATTTAAATCCTGCATCCGCCTCTGTCCAGAGGAATTGAACTGTCAAAAGGCACAACGCCAATATGACATTGAATATGAAACGTTCGCAATTGCGATAGTATACCCTCACAAGAGCTTCAAGTTACCGTTCTTTCCATACAAATGTTTGAAATACCAAAATCATATATTTGGACAATAACACCTAGATTCTCCCACAAATAACAAAAAACAAAATATGAGTACTTCACTAATGAACTTAATTGAGATTGCTATATGTTTCAAAATCACTTCAAGAATTAGAACATGACATAAACACCTTTTTAATTGTTCCCAAGTAAGGCGTAAACACAAATTTTGAAAATGTCCATATTATTATAGGCATCGTCAATAGATTGTAAGCACTGTTCACAAGCTCCCTCTGCCACTCCTCGCAAAACAAATATACTTAATAGCTAAAGGAGATTAAGAACTACATTCATCAAAGGCGGAGCCAAAATTTGAAATTAGTGGGTTCTAAAGTTGCTACAAAACCCATAGCTCGCCTTAGTTATTTGATTCGTAAACATATTCAATGAATTTCTTAATGCAAATACAAAATTTCACATTACTTTTGAGAGAACACATTATCATACTGGACATGAGACTTGGCCGAGTATGTGACAGCTGGAAAGGAGTACGTACTTAAGGGCTCGAGCATTCAAATTGAATTAAAAAATAAGATACACCAGAAGTGACAAGGAAATAATTCTCCAAAATTTGGTCTGAGATGCTAGTTGTAGTTCTCAAATAGAGAAGGGAGATTGTCTTTTAATATTCAGATTGTTCTTAGGAAGGGGGATAATAGTAACCATATACCCCGTATACTGTCGAAACAATGGTGAGGGCGAAAAGAAAAATAGCAGCAACAACAGATAAAATGGCCCAGGGACTCCTGAAGTATGTGTGAATGAGATTAGCTCGCCATTCATTCCACGGATACTTGCAGTAATCACTCACTAGTTTGTGTACCAGATCTAGGCTGCTATCTGGATCCAGTGTAATGTCCTTGGATAGTGAATTGAATAGCTTGGCTACAGCATTATCGCTGCCAATTGCATTCTGAATAATGCCACAAGAGTGTAGCAAGCTAACATCTTTGACATTGTCAATAATGTTATCCATGAAAAAGATGTATGATGTTACCTCATTCCCCGCCCCTACGTGCAATCTCTCAAATGCTATTAGGTTTAAGAACATTGATTCTGTAGCATCGTCCACCACGATCAGAGGAAGCTTAAGGATACCGCCATGAAAGGAGATGTCCTTGAGGCTCCCGGTTTTACTCTTCTTAAACCGAATGCCTGCTTCATTAAGCTCCATGGCAGAGCGGATGATCTCATCGCCACCACTCTGGTGACTAACTTTTGGTGCTTTCCTTGGACGAGTCTTGCGCAACATGGGATCTTCCCAAAGTAGGCTCTTTCTGTACACATCCAATACATGCAAACACTTCCCCAGTTTTTTAGCACGAGTGTGAGGATTGCAGAAGTCCAGTATGAGCTTATTAATACATTCATCATCATACTGAATGCAATCAAGGAGTAACAGATCACTCTGAGAGGGAAATTAGATTAGAGAAGGCTAATAATTATTGTTGAAGATATAATTAAGTAAATAAAAATATATCCTCTGTAACAACTTAAATTTTTATATGAGATGATAGCAACTAACTAGCAATGAGTTGTTCTTGTCTTTAGTTTGGTTCAGATTACTTTCTTGTTTAGTACAGGCTTAGTAGGCTTAGTGTACAGTAGGGTGGCAAAATGGTTCAAAGAAAATAGTTAACCACCCATATTATCCACTAAAAAATGGGTTGAATAATAAAATTTTTAAAACGGGTCAAATATGGATAAGAACCATATTATCCATTTAGAAAATGGATAACCAATGGGTCTAACTTTTACATTTGTAAAGCCTCAAATTGGGGGTTCCTCAAGTTAGGGAGACTAAGAATTCTCCCAAAAGTGATCATATATATATACAAGAAGTCATGGATAATATGGGTAACCCATATTACCCCAGGTTAACCCGTTTTTTATCCGTATTAAATATGAGTCGGGTCGGATAATTGATCCGTTTTTTCATTACATGTTTTCGACCCGACCCGACCCGACCGTTTGCCACTCCTAGTGTACAGTCAAATCCTACGACTGAATGGTACATTTTTGGGAGAAATAGAAGTATGGCACCAAATTAATTACTACCCAATAAAATTTGCCAACAAGTTCACACCATTCAATATGATATCACAGCATTAAACTTTTAGATTAGATGGTTACACAATTCAATATGGTACCAGAGCATTCAGGGGCCTTGATTGAGAGAGAAAGAGAGAGAGAGAGAGAGAGACCTTTGCCTCTTGATTTTCAATAGCGAGTAATTTGTCTAGAAGGAGCATAGGCAACTGATTTTCAAGCATCAGCATATCGCGCTTGAGATAAGGCATGAGATGGAGCTTTCCATGATTGCTGAAAATAGGATCATTAGGAGCATAGTCATGTGGTTGAGCATGTTGAGATTGATCTATAAGTAAATGATCATCAGCAGCGGTTCTCAAGATCTCCAACATGAAGCAGCCATCGAGAATCATCAAGCGCAAGAAGCCATTAGTATCATTTTGCCATGCAGGATCCAGCAAATCATATGAATCTTTCAGCTCTTGAGCAACTTGTTGTAAGGAGTCAATATAACACGTTAAAGGTTTTCCAGATCGCTTGAGGAAGTGAAGAAGAGCTCGGTGCTTGTGAACTTCCATTTCCTTGAGATGATTTTCTCCATTATGATAAGGACCAAAAGAAACTGCCTGAGGCTTGTAAGCTTTCTTGTTCATATCTGTGACACAGACAGGCACTCTATAAATGGACCGCTTCTTCCAGTGCTCGGCCTCCACACTAGTAAGATCCTCGACGTGCATCAACTCATCGTTTATCTTGATCACCCACTCATCTTCCATTTCAGATAGATTCAAGTACTATAGCATGTATCAGGAGCTAATAACACTAGTATTTTTGTGACAGAACACTAATTCAGAGGGACATTTATGAAACACAAATGATGTATTAGTTTTAGGGCCAGAGATCCTTATACTTTGTGGACCCATTGGTATATCCTCTTTCCCCTCCCTGCAAGTAAGCTCCAACATACCTTGTTCCTTCAAAATTCCTTGATTATGCAGATCTTGCCTAATCTTTTGGCTTTCCTTACATTCTTTGCTTGTATAGAAGGATAATTCACAATCTTCATAAGGATTTCTAGAAACACATAAATTTCTTATCTATTTTTAGCTCTTATAAGTTAACATAAACCTTCAACCTCTGGACCCCCCCCCCCCCCCAACAACAACAACAGACCCAGTGTAATCTCACAAGTGGGGTCTGGGGAGGGTTATATGTACCCAGACCTTACCCCTACCTTCAAGAAGGCAGAGAGGTTGTTTCCGAAAGACCCTCAGCTTAGGAAAGATAAAAGAAAGGGCAGCAGCAACCACACCTGTTATAAAAACCGAAGCAAAATCCCTTTTTCTTTTGCTCTGCTAATGAGAAGTAATCAACTCACTTGGACATGCTTCCACATATTCTCTTCACATTCACTTGCAGCTCTCTGTATTATGTCAGTACTGTAACATTCAGTTTTCTTGATCACAAGGCAACATCCATAAAAGCTATAACGGATTTGATTCTCTGCTTGTAGAGTTGTGTTTCTAAGCATGTATACAGAAACACCATTTGCAAGTTGAAGAAAATATATTGATCTCAGTTGTTTCTTAGGCTATTTCTATTACCTTCCTTAGGGAAGCATACAAGTTCAGTAAACATGAGAAACTAAATTGCTCTTACCTCTTTTTTTTTGGTTAATGTTTTCCTTTTCTGGTAAGAAATATTAGCAATTTTTACCAGCCTGTATATGCTCTTTTTATCGCCGTTGCAACATATAATCGCTCATATGGCAACATAGCAGTGTTATCAATGGCGAAAAGCGCAAATAAAGCATGGGCTTTCATGAAAACAAAGGTGCAAATAGAGGGGGAAAAATACAAATATCAGTCCAAAACTAATAAATTATAAGCATGAATAACAAATATATAGACAAAGAAATTGAAAAAATAGTACGACAAAATAAACTATCAATTGTTTGGTGTCGCCTCTTCAGGATTACACTCATTGGCAAGGAAAAGTATGCCTTAGAGCATTGATGACGACACTGAAGCGCCCACTAAGCGAGGTGAAACACTCAACATGTTTTGAGCCTCACTTCAGGGCTTAAGAGCGCCTTTACAATACTGCAACGGAGTACTTTAAAGGATTCAATTCTGCAGTCTGCACTCAGTTCTTTGCTGTTAAAACAAGGAGTACTATTATTTGATGTGTCTTTATCACTACTTATGAGAACAGCATTTCTAAGTATGTTGTTGATATTAACAACAACATAGCTCTTAATCTAGCAACATGAACCTAATTCTATCGAATCTGCAAAAGACTGCTTGCAGTATGACATTGAAAATGAAACCTTAACCCGGTTGTGATATTATACCCTTGAATTCTACATTACAAGAGCTTAAGCTGCCATTCTTTTCATATAGTTTCGCGAGCTCCCATGTCCACTAGCCTGGGGGCACAAGGTTGGTGTCCCAATACAAGAAGCAACAAATGAATGAATAAAGTAAATATATTAGCCTAAAAGGCTAATTTACTCGCGTTATATGTACAAGCTCCTTTTCAACAATGTCTAATACTAGCTAAGAGGGTACAACTTGTCATCTCACATTACAGCACCGAGGTTTTCCTAGTAGCAACTTTCTCCACAGGCAGATCATTTGCCTTGGAGATTGATAATGTGCAGTGTAATAATCATCAATGCATCCAAACTGACAAAACTTCAAGCTATGAACGTACTCTACGGGCCTGGAGCTGTTGAACTGCTCTACCCACATTCCCATGCTCACGTCTTCCATCTTAAACAACTGCCAGCAGGTCAAAATATATGTTAGATGAATTTCTTTTTCTGTTTGGATTCCCATAAGGGACCATATCACCACTCGATCGGATGGTGCCATAAATGGGGAGTCATGCACATTTAATATAACGTGGAGGAGGAGGGAGAGAAAAAAGCGAGAGAAGTTGGTGTATTTCACAAAAGGTAACTTACCCTCAGTTTATGTTTCTCAAACTCGGAAACTATGTACTCTGCAATGTCAAATGAGATGATATAACCAGGCCCATTGGCATAGGGTGGATAATCTTCTTCTGGCCATTCCTGTCAATCCAATCCCCACGGGAAAAATCGAATGTCAGAAGCTAGTGATTTCACAAAAAGGGTTCAGGAACCACATAAAGGAATTCATTATGTATGACAGAAAACTGCATAAGGTTTTTTGATGAATCCTCCTCATCGGCAAAATTGTATCAAGCTTAGTAGCTTTTTCTAGAATCATCGTAATTGAAATTGAAGTAATCGTTAAAGGTAATAGTGCTGTTTGGTGTGGTTTCTAATATAAGAGGTAGCCCCAGTACAAAACCCGATCAAACAAGGAAAACCGAAGACCAAGCCCACTTTCCTATGTAGTCCAATCTCAAATGAAGGCTCGGACATTGTATTATTTGCCTCTACATGGATGAACTCTTCACTGTCACTCCAAGGAAAAAAAAGATTTTTCTTTATATTTGTGTCACTTGGACACTAAACCTTTGGTGATTTGAATCACTTAGTTGGAGGTTGAGCCCTTTTGGTTTGTTTCTGCCGCAATCCCATACTACTCAATCGGCTATGCGAATCCTATATATTCATTTATCGGAAACATGAGCTCTTTTTTATGGCCATAATGAGGTTGCCCACTTTTGCCTATTAGGGAACTCTGATGTCCATTTTTCCATTTATAATGAGTTAAACTGTTAAAGGCAGTCGAAAGTCAGTAGACTACACAGTACATAGAACTGATGCGTAATATTGATAGAGTGAGAAAGTCTACCTCATAGGTGACAGCCCATTTACCATGTCGAAGGGGCTTATGGTAGTAATTGATGTTTCCAACATAAAGGCTTCTACCACTACGCACTTTCTTAACTTCCTTCATCACAGCATCAATTCTTACAAAGGTGTCATCATCACACTTCATTACATACTTTGCAGCGACTGTACGAACCTGAAATATTCCACGAGTACATAAATGTTAAAAAAGCATATAAGAAAAAACTGAGGCCTAGATGAGCATGTTGGAATTTTGTGATTGCACGTACCCCATATTCACAAATTGCTACAGTCTTCAATACAACAAGGTCGTAATTGTCCATATAAGGAACTATAACAATATCACCAAAAAAATCTGCTTCTTTCACTAGCTCCACATTTATCTCCTTTCTTCCGTGCTGCAATATATCAATTCAAATATAACCACATGCAAGGCTCCAAATATGATAAATCATTTTCATGAATCGACACTTCTGTATAAGCCAAGTCTTACCATTGCCACAAAAAAACGGGCTACAATGTTTGACGATTTAATTGATGAATGCTGCATCCAAGATTTTCTCACAGCCATTCTCTCAGCAAAATGATTGCCTGCGGAAAGGATGCCAATAAAAAGCTCAACGGGTCCATCAGGAAGTGGCGGAGCTTGCCACTTGGGTAACATTTCCAAATGCCTCTGCGGAGCAAAACTCGGATGTGTTGACGGTAACGAAGCAGCAAATACAGAATGCACATCAATATCCCCGTTAACAAACAGTCCTGTTGCATCTTCAAGAGTAAAACCCTGTGAATTCACAACAAATAAGTTTATTAACCAACATGAATCATAACAGAACATCAAAATATAGTAATAATTTTTAGACAATACTCACAGTGCGATAAGGAAAGGAAGTAATATGCCTTCCATCTACATTGATGTGATAGCCTTCTAAGCCAGCACTGAGAGTAAGCACAAACAACTTGTTCTCTACAAAAGGGTATGGCCAGTCGATCGAGACCTTCTTTGTCCTCCCACTAATAAGTCTCTTCAGCCACCACATGGCCTTTGATTCTTCAGAGTGATCATCATCATCACGAATCCACTTCTCACACTTCACCTGTCCGTCCACTTCATTCACAAACACAGACAACATTAAGTTAAAATCTTAAACAATACCATCCAGCAACACAAAATACTTTACATGATAAATCAATAATTGATGTTCAATAATAGCTCCGAATTCAGTTAATCAAGTTTTACATTTATCTGATAGCTTATTCAATCATCTATTACTATCAATATCTTTGTGAAAATTCGGGTCAATCAAAATTCAGCTCATACAGCCCAACAGAAGTTCAAAGTCTGACTTTCCTTTCCCTAAATTTTGTTGTAAAAATGGGACATTTAACAACCAAAAACAGCAACACACGCTGTGGAGAATATTTAAAAATTCCAACATTTCCTAAAGAGACGCGCAAGCAACCACGTCAATAACAAACACTCAGCGTACAAAATGGCTAACACTTAATCTCAAACTAGTTCGGTTCAGTTATATGAACAATCTATATCTGTTCCATTCTAATCCGACTCATTTCACTCCAATACTGGTAATTAATTTCTCTTTAATGCAACTTAGGATTCGCCAAAACTAGAGTTCTCTAAACTTCACACCTATCCCTACCAGCACATAACGTAAATGCAACACCAGCAACTAATGCACCTGAATTAAATAAGCGACCAAACAATTAACGAAAATGCAATGCATCAACAACATAAATTCCTCACCAGTTTCCTCACTAGGCTTGGATATCCAACCATCACACCTCATTGCAGAACCCCATTGCATCCTATAACATGTATTCTGCTCAATCACTGGCTTACCACTCCAATCCCCTTTCAACCTCGGATTCAAATGCAGTATCCTCGGTGGGTCCTCTCCATCAACTGTCTTCAATCCTTGCAATTCCATCATAAACTGTGAAACCATCACCGTCTCCTCATCATCCTTCACCAAAGTAATCTTAGGATCCTTCTCCGCGTGAGCCCACCTCGGCCTCCCCACAACTGTTATATGAGACCCTAAAGTCAATCCACAAGGTATCACCATTATCTTCCCTCCAGCCACAAACTCACTACCCCACAAGGACACCGAGTCAGGGCACGACTCGGTCCTATTCTTCTGAGTCAAACTCACTAACTCGCTCTCAACTTTCCCTGATTCAATATCCTGAAACAGTTTCTTCCCAGTAACAAAAGCATCCCTAACCACCTTATGCAACTCAGAGAAATCGTCTTTATCAAAACTATCAAATGTTTTTTCATCAAAAATCAATCCGGATATTTTCTTGAACTCCCCCATTTTCCTTTTAGGTAATGATAATCCCATTTTTGAAGTAAAAACTGGATCTTGACTCATACTGTTTAGTCTACTGAATTTGGAGTTGGAATCAAATGGTGTAGAAATAAGTTGAGAGGATTCTAGCTCAAACCCAAATCTAGAAATCAAAGGTATTTCCAAAGTAACTAACATAAAATACAAAAACAATAAACCCATCAAAACTTGAATCGATCTGAGTCGACTCACTGAGATTACTGAGTCAAACCTAGCTCGTTTCATTTTCAAACAAAAAAAACAGAACTTTCTTTCTGGGTGTGTTTCTTTAAAGCATAAAAAATGGTTTTTTAAAGAAGTAAAATTCAAGGAGAAGAAGTTAACTCAAAAACCCTAGATTTTAAAGAGGGTATCATTATAGTTCATCAACTCAGATGAACTGATGTTACACACTTTTTTAGCTTATAGAATCTTATAGGTATGTATACTTGTATCTAAATGGAGAAACATTGGTCTGAACCAGGAAAAAGTTTATTTCTATTTTGATTATTCGAAAGTGTGAACAGATCATTAGCTTTGTGATTGAGGCTGTCCGTTGAGGTGGTGGGGTTCGAAATTGTAGGAAGAATACAACAACCGATGTCGTTTTAAGCAAATGAGATAAGTAACTGAAAAGTCTTCAGGTTAGTCCTTGTCTACTTAGTTAATGTTAGTTAATAATAGTAGTATCATTTGTAGTAATAATAATAGTATAATTTCTCCTTTAATTAACATAATACTCTTTTAATATTGGAGATATAATGTTTCTTTCCTACTTTAATATTCTCCTTTATCATTATAACTAATATATTAAGGGGGTCGTTTGGTTAATAGTTCGAATTTTAATCTCGACGTAAATTTCGTATAGCGTAATAGAGAAAATTGGTTTGCAATTTTAAAAAATAATTGTTGCATGACTAATGCAGTCGTTTCATAGATGTATATATATGCATTAAATAATGCTACGATTTATATATTATTTTATAAAAAATAGAATGTAGAATAGAATATATCGTACTAGCAATACGGTGACTAAACTATTTAATTAAAATGCCCTTACAAACTATTAGTCATGTATAGGAATTTTTTCATTATTAATCGATACATAACAGTATCTTCATTATTAATTCTCATAAACACTCCCTAGAGTACAATCCACGTATAACTAATATTAGAATCAAAAAACTCATAAATAACAACAGTAATAATAAATCTAGTATAAAAAGACTCCTAAATAGATCCTTCAAATCTATTTCTTAATTTTTGTGTTGAATTAGCATAACTATACAAAATGTTAACGATGAAAGTACTCCATTCGTATTTGAATTTTGAAATTTTAAAAAGTGTTTCTTTGATCGTATAATTTTCATATACCTTTATCTATTGTATCTTATAGTAATTTTTACGTAGTTTTCAAAAATATAAATTTTATTTAAAAATTCTATGTCCAAATTCACGTTTAAAATTAACTCATCTGGCACTCGAAATTCGCATAAATTGAGATGGAGGAAGTAGTAGCAGACTAGCAGTAACTAGGGATGTAAATAGACCGGTTTGGTTCGGTTTTTATCTAAACCAACTATATCGTTTGGATTGATTCGGCTTTGCTGGGTTTTCGGTTTTTTCGTTATATAAATATTATTTCAATCTTACTTTGTTAAAATTTTTATAAGTAAATATATGTTTAGTAAAAATTGAAAATTTTTGACAAATATATGGGCATTAAAATATTCTTATGAAAGAATTTTCTTAGTATCACATAATAGGTATTTTTGTAGTCATTTGACAATAATTTTACGTTGATGTACACTTTTAAGGTTAACCGAACTTAATAATTAAATATAAAAATAAAAATAAACATAAACCTATATAATAATATGTTCTATTTAATTTAAATTATAAAATACCATTTCAAATTCAAAAAAGATATAAGAATTTAATAGATCTTGACATATGAATATGGAAGAACAAAAAGATTTGACGCATTTCACTAACACTTGATAAGAAAGTGATCATACAACCCATTATTTAAAGTTAATAAATATAGAAGCACTTCATATTTAACTAAATATTATATCCCATAAGAGAATCGCAAATATTTTTAGATTTTTTTTAAATCTATAAAAAGATCTTAAAGTATATATAAAAATTATATATTTATATGTTATTATATATTTATATGTCGGTTTGGTTCGAATTTATTTACTCAATATCAAACCTAATCCGATTTTTTAATCGGTTTGATTTGACTTTTCAGTTTGGTGCGATTTTCTGATTCGAGTGTACACCCTACATAAAACTTAGAATTACGTTAGCAATTTAGTTTTCAATGTAGGAACCTCAGCTATCGCAACTTCTTCTAGAAATATAAAACGATGGGACTTACTTTATTCACTATTTCGAAATAACGCTAATAAAAAGTATTTCCTATATGGTGAAATTCGAATTTCAAAAGTCAAACAAATTTTTCTTTTATCATAGTTTTTTTATATTTAATTTGGGATTGTAGTATGTTTCGTGGGACCAGAGTTTTGAAGGAAAAGCCGTTGGAAGTAGGGTCGGGTGTTGGACGGGTCGTGGACCGTGAGTTTTGGTTGGTGGCAGACTGATGGCGCTGGCTTCCTCTCTATTGTACGTTGGAATTGTCCTTTTCTTTAATATTTTTTCAAAATTTTGAAATCTTAAGCACCAAAAAAGTTGTCTTATTAGACTCCTGTAAAGTATTAGCAATAATTAAAAAGGGAATAGAACAGGGGAATGATGAATAACAAAAAGAGTTAAATGTGAAATCAAACCTGATTGTTCAATGATCAAATATTACAATTCAAAATATAATGATACGAGTCTGAGTTCGAATATCTTGCAAAATCAAACTTCTTCTGCTCCTTATTCGCAATAAAATAAAAATGAAATATCACTTAATAAGAAGGTAATTCATGAGGATTTTGCTTGTGATGAGTAAATTCTTACTTGCACCTGATTTTTGCAACAAAACAAATGAATATAAAATATGTGTCTCTTGTACGCGTATTTACAATTCAAATGAAATACAGTCAAACCTCTCTATAACAGCATCGTTTATTTCGAATTTTTTTGGATGTTATAGCGTGCTCGTTTATTCCGAATTTTTTTTTGGATGTTATAGCGAAGTGATGTATAGAGAACGTATATTATAACATAACATAAAATTTGGTTCCGAAAAAACTTGGCTTTTATAGTGAAGTGTCGTTATATAGGGATGTTGTTATAGAGAGGTCTGACTGTGTATTCTTACTATAATCTTTAACTAATAATATTGAGTTGCATAATTTGATAGAAGCACTAAATGCAAATAAGTGATTAGAATTTTCTTATTGAAAATGGGCCAAAACAACCCCTATCGTTTAGTAAATAATTTACTTTTATGCTCCGTTCACATATTGGTCCAAAAATACATACAAGATTATCTTCTAGTCTAAAACTACCCTCGCAATTGATGAAAATTTATGTAATCCCTTTTCTAGTATGTTGATATTTTTTGAACGATAGGGGTATTTTTGGCCCTTTTCCATATTTTTTACTGTTCCTTTTAGCTGTCAATGAAGGTGACAGCCATGGTCCTTATTGCTAAATTTATGAAATATCCTTAGCCATTAGATGGATCACCTCTCTATTACCGTACCCTTTTGATAATATTTGCCCAAAGTTTTAGGAAGTCATATAAAACCTTGTTTCCTTCCTTTTTTTTTTTTTTTTGTATTTTTATTGTACTAAATGATCTTGACATAATTGAAATATTTTTTGATGTCCAAGTTGTAACGTTTTCCAACCTGTATTTTGTTTTCTTACTCCATTCTTCTTTTCAGATGGATTACTAGAACTATAAACAAAGTTACAAGCTGAATTTATTTATAGCTTCGGATTTTGTATCTTAATTATTAGATGAAACAAACTAGTCAATAGCATTAATAGGTAATCTAGAATAAATGGTAAATAACTTGTAGATTAAATTACATTTTTAGTGATAAAAAGTGATAGAAAAAAATCAATCACATTATCATTGTATATAACATAAATCTCATACATAAAGGAGGCGACACACTAAAGTCTAAACCTCCAGTTCTTTACATTTTGCACCTCTAACATATGCTCTTTTTTTTTATTTGCACCATAGCTCAATATTTTAAATGATGTGTACCCCGCTCTCTTTATTTCCTTATAAAACAGTAAAATCACTCTTTTTTCTCGAATAATCTATGAGGGCAAAATAGGAAAATATAAGTAAGAAAAAAATATCGGGCAAAATGAACAAGAGATTAGTAATATCTCGCCTATAAAAATTTACATGCATATGTATTCACACCAAACAATACTAATTTATCATAATTAGAAGATAAATTAAAGTGAAAATATATAATATTTATTAACTATAGTTTAGTGATAACTACCACACACTCTATAAAAATTTAAGTATATAGGTGTTCACACCAAACAATACTAATTTATTATAATTAGAAGATAAATTAAAGTGAAAATATATAATACTCCTATTTATTAACTATAGTTTAGTGATAACTACCACGCCCTAAAAACTTCATCTTAACCTTGGTATACTCCTCTGAAAGCATTATCGTTTGCGCTATTATGGGGAAGCACTAAAGGCAAGAGTTTATATTTAAGAGTTGACAATCAGAGGACCGATTTCAGCCATTGGAAAAGAGGGGCAAGTGCACGAATAGCCATTCTCAGGAATGTTATTTAGCAATTAGCCAGTATTTATTTTGTCCTGAAATAATAAACTAAAAATCCTAAATTCAGAATAACTTAGAACATTTTTGTCCTGAAAATTTGAACTGAAATTCAGAACAAACGGACTAATTTTTAAATAGCAGCCTTTTAGAGTGCCTGTCTAGTGTCATTGCTACTTGAAAAGGCAATAACCCAATAGTAAATATGGGTTTCAAAAACCTGTCTATTGGGCTGGGTGTAATGAGAGCTGAACGGCCCTTTGGGCACGAGAGGCTGGGGGGTTGGGCTGGGAGTACCCGCGAGGGGGATTGGAATCAGTAAATCGGTGAAAATAGCATGGACTAGTCAATTTTTAGATTAGTAATCCTGTTTGCAAAGTAATTGAAAACTAGTCACTATTTTGCTAAAATACGGAAAGTTCCAACATAATATACTGGATTATAGACCTCTTGCGTATAAATTTTCGGCATATTATATTGGAACTCCAGTACATTATGCTGAAATTCATATGTAAAAAATTCTAACTCCATGAAAAAATAGCTAAATTTCGATTACTTTGAAACTATGAACATTTTTCGATTACCAATTGTAAATCTGACTATTTCTAATTATTTTTCGGCCTCGGTAATAGCCCGAGTCTCGATCCGTTTGTGCACCGCAGTTAACCAAAAAGATTATTTTAATTCTAGCAATTTATTAGACATTGTCCCGCGATTATTTCTGCAATCTGACCATTGGCCAACACATATAAACGGCCTAAATCTAAATGGCTACCCAACTCCCCGAAAAACCCCAAAACCATCAAAATTTAGGCTTATAAAATTACAGTTTGGCGTTAAGTTCACTATAAATACCTCTAACAATTCTTCATTTTTCAGACCTCTTCTACTTAGCATAATTACAATTCAAAAACAATAAAATGTGGCCTTGTTAACTATATACAGGGTCCCGATGATGTCTAACAAGGACTCTAAATCATCAACAAAACCTTCTTTACACCAAAAATGGAAAAAATAAAATAAATACTCTTCTCTTTTTTAATAAGGTAAGTGAAATCTTCTGATAATTACATATTAATTTTACATAATATCCATTGGAACTTCAGTCCATTTTTTACTCCTGAGAAATTTTTCCATACACCAAAAATCTACTGATAGTATTGTAACGGGTCTAGCCATATACAAGAAAACAAAGCTAGAATTTTTTTTAAAGAAAACATAGCAAGAGGAATAAAGCATGAAAGTTGTTGAAACTAGACAGCGGACACAAAATGTCCGAAAACTTAATAGTTGAAGTTGTACAGATTATCGACAAAAGGAAGCAAGATTCTAATTCACTATTGTAGTGTAACATGAATGCGCAATGCCAAAGATTTGAAGCTTAGAATAAGTCATCCCCTGCAATGTAACATAAAACAAATGAGAGTGAAAATTTGAAGGGAACAAAACAGTGAAGCAGGAAAGGCTTTAACTGAGAATAGAAGTAAACCATATACAGTTTCTTCACCATGTAAGATACATATGAATTATGATACAATTGAATAAAGGTTTGAAGATAAGGGTGCCGAATAAACGGGTCACACTAAATTTGGACGTGTTAACACTGCTAAAAAACTGTCAAAAAGCGTCCAGAAAAATCAACTGAAATCGATCGGAATCGAACAAAACCAACCGATTTCCGACTGTTTACAATTCGTCGAAAAAACAATGGTTGCTAATGCTGAGCGAACCGCAGTTGATCGATTTTTCCGACCGAAGTCGGTCGGTGATCACGCCCAACTATGCCTTATAAAAAGGACAAAGCGGTCGTTGCAAATATAATCCGGTTTACAAGTCCAGAGTCGAATCCCACAGAGAACTAAGGCTTAGCTACAGTTGTTCACTATCACTAAGAATACAAGCTTGAATAATTCCTAACTTATAGATATTACATTCTTCTGTTTAACAAACTAACTAATAAATTAAAATAATAAATTAACACTAAAGATACTACAGGTTGGAGAAATGATTAAGGAGGTCTAGAGTTATGATTTCCCCAATTGTTGGAATCCTTCCCGCTATGTTTTCTATAATTTTGCCTAAGTATTCTCTACCGATCATGAGCGCTCTGTGTGTTGTAATTTTCTCCCGAGAAATTACAACAATTTACTAGACATACTCTCCCGAGTTACGCTAGCTGGCTTTAATTACAGCTCACTTAGATCGCACTCAAGGTTTCGTTATCCCTAATCCCACCTTTAAACCCTTGGTTATTGATTCCTCACATACGTCGGGAGTGATGTTGTTCAACAACTACCTAAATGCACTCTCTCCCGAGTAATACATACTAAATAGGCACAACTAATTGATGGTCCTTCAATCAACCACAAGAATAATATAGTTGAACAAATAGAGAAAATACTACGGCTCAATTATAATAAAAACATAACAAGAATTTATCTTATAAAAGGTTCCATCAAAATCCTAGATAACAAATTAGCCATTCATAATAGTATATAAAACTACAATACTAAAAGTCATAACCAAAAATGAAAAATAGGAAGAGGAAGGAAAAGCTCGTAGAAGAATTCCCGCCTTGCTCTTATTGTGTCTCTGCCTTCTTAGGTCGAATCTATGTCTCAAATCTGTCCACCCCCTTTCAAAATACCATTTTTCCATGTATATATACCAATTAGGGTTGGGCCCAAATAATTACACCTTCTCCTACGCGAAAAAGGACACATTTTCCAGACAGGACGTGCGTTTAGACCGCGCTTGGACCGCGCATATCCACTTTGATTATGTCTGCTGAGCGCGGTCGCGCACTTGACGTGCACTTTTCTCCCGGTTCTGTTGGGAATTTGGAAAAATGTAAAACATGAAAGTTGTAGCCCTTTGAGTTCTCTTTCCAACCATATTTTATGGGACCCAAATGGAGTTTTGAATAAAACGTTATGTACATTTTACTAGACAGTGTGAGATATGCCTACTCGATTCGTCGTTCGTTCTTAACTATCATCCGTTGATCCCCGAACACGATCCAGGCTTAATTTCTTGGTCTTTTACTCAGACTTCAAGGCTCAAAATAACTTGGATACATTCCATAACATTTATATAGCTCGGAATCACTCCTACAATGCATAAAACACACAGTTAGTGCAAAACACTAGCGGTTAAAGCTCAAACTCAATTAAAGTGCAGTAAATTAGAGTGTAATAAGCGATTAAAATACGTAATTATAGCCTATCATCAACACCCCACACTTAAACCTTTGCTCGTCCACGAGCAATCAAATTACACTTTATATAGACACAACCTTTTTTTTAAAAACAATTCTCCTAACTCATCACACCAAGAATGTTTAAAATAGACTAAGCACAAAAGCGTAACAGCTTAACCTCAAGATTTAACTCACACGTACCACGCATTATTCACAACTCACCCACGTACTCTAACATAGAGGTCAATGACATTACCTTACCTTTATGAATCAAGTGTCCTCACACAACAATAGAGAGCAGTTCCACATAATAAAATTTAAGAACACTTAGGAACTTAAGATAGAAAGAATTCACTCATTCTCAGAAATAACATTCATATGCCATAAAAGATGCACTATAGGCTTGCCCGTAGTGTATTACTCTACCTATCGAGCTCATTCAGTCTAGGATCAAGTAGAACTTTATTTTCTTGTAATGTAGGTTGCGGGACAGGTAGGATACATTTAGATATAAGAGTGACTACACCTCCCTAAGCACTTTAATACATATACTTTAACATTCAAACTACATACTTATGTCAAACCAAACTCCAACTTCACATCAATGTATTTTACCCCAAACTTCTTTAAGCACAAGCACAATTACATCAAGAGTCACCACTTATCAAGGAATTTTTTTCGTAACAATACAACTATTTTTTTTTCTTTTTTTATTAATTCATATGGCTCTTACTTTTTCAAAATAGTGCACCTTTCTCCTTATTTCATTAGTTCCACTCAAAAGCCAAACCAACCACTCCACACTTTAACTTTTACACAGCTCATAACAATTTAAGTGCTCATGAGATGTTAGAAGGTTCAAATAGATGGTTAATTCAAACAAATGGGTAAGGCTTGTAATGTGGTTGCCAAAGAAACATGAATACAAGCTCAAAGGGGTTAACTACGATACATAACAATTACACGGGTAAAATATACATATCTGGCTCAACAACAAAATGCCTATATCACTTCTAATACTGAACAAAACTACTATTTCGCTTTGCAAACACACGGGGCAAGTTCTAGGCATCAAATTCAATGCACAAAATAACACCCAAACCTCACACACACATGGCACATAACTTACTTAGGATTGGATTCATCAAGACACTCTAGTCAAAGCAGTTAAGCAAAGTTAAAACCATACAATTTAAGGTACCTATACAAGAGTCAAAAACTGAGCTTAAGCGTCACAACCAAAGTACTCACTATTCTCAAGGCATAACAAAGTCAAGAGATATTGCTTCATTTCAAAACACAACACAATGGCTCCTATTCCTTAAAAAAAGACTAACTACACCCGATTCAAATACAACCCTTGAAAAGGAACCGCGGCACAAAGAAAAATCAAAGGGGAATTGCTACACTACCTAACAAAAAAAATCTTTTTGATTTTTTTTATTTAGACTTAAGTCCCTCAAGAAAATTATCTAATAGATCCATAGTCGGGAAAAGTTCAATCTTTTCAATTTAAAAAAAAAATTCAATTAAACTAACATAACTAAAATAGCATAGAAAGTCACCGAGACAATCTCCTCACCCCACACTTAAAATTGTGCATTGTCCCCAATGCACACCCATACATACAAGAGAGTAAAAGAAACTCCCTGATAGGCCAAAGGCCAAAGTACTAGCATCTCATGGGGTACTCAGACTTCTCCCATATGCCTCTTCCTTCGTGCGAGTACCTCACACTTAGTTCCAACCATCTAGTTTGTTGTTGCATCCTTCCAATAGCTTTGCTTTCCATGCTTCTAGAAAATCAAAAATTGATACTACAAAAATAATACAATTAAATAAATAAAAAATAACTAATTGGCCATTCCATGCAACATTCCTGTATGATTTAAAGAGAAAAAAGTAAAGTTGGGTTGCCTCCCGACAAGCGCTTGATTTAACATCACGGCACGACGTGAATCACTTTCTGCCTCCACTTCAAACTTATGAATTGGACCCAAAGTTTTGATTCTGTTATGTAATCATGCTCCTGGGTGGTAGAATGAATCTGACTGGCCCAATAAAGTAATATAGTATTCTGCACTTCTTGGCCTTTGGATGAGATGTGTATTTTCGACTTTTTGGCATGAAGAATTCAGAATGTAGGCATCTTGTTCCTTACTCCTTGACTCCTCAAGTGGCTCGGATGACTCTATTTTCATATCATCATCCATACACAATGTGAAAAAATTCTTAGAGTGTGGACCAATGCGCTTAACTACACAAACATTGGGATTGTCAACATCCTTAACACTAATGACACTCGAGTCAACTAAATATGTATCCTCAATATCCTTGGTTGACTCTAGTATCTCTTCTACGACATCAACATCCTCAAAATCTAGTTCGATTGATTGTTGGTGTTCTACTCTGCCCTTCTCCTCTAGCTCATCCTCGTATTTTTTTAAATCCTCCAGTATAATGGCAATTTCTGCAGCCAGTTCATACTCATATTGGCTACTATCCACAATGTCAACTTGTTGCGCTTTACAAGATTCAATTAATTTATTCGCTAGAGTCTCCAAGTTGCGAATAGTTTCCCCTTGCCTTTGTACCCGCAATTGTATCTCATCATATTGTTCCATAAGGCACTTTACAATATCCTCGATCTCTTTCAGGTCCTCATACCTGGGTTCTTTGTTCCTATTAACTTCACAAGAAAAAGAAGAACCATCAAAGTAAGGGGTTGGGGGAAGATAAGAAATATAAGCATAACCATGAAAGTGACCATCTTGACCACCACACATGTCACACACATTCCACACATAAGATTGAGTTGGTGCACATAACTCGCTCTCGGGAATATTTTGATAATTTTGCCCTGCGTGGTTTCCTCCATAATATGCATAACAAGGATCAAAAGTTGAATTACCAACATCAAAACTCTCATAATTCCAAGATGTCGTATCTCTCAGATCAAAAATAAAAATAAATAAATAATCAAATACACGAAAACAAAAATAACAGTTCAAACTCGCAACCTAGAAATATGTACACCTACAACTACACCGTTAGTTTTCCGGCAACGACGCCAAAATTTGATCACGCCCAACTATGCCTTATAAAAAGGACAAAGCGGTCGTTGCAAATATAATCCGGTTTACAAATCCGGAGTCGAATCCCACGGAGAATTAAGACTTAGCTACAGTTGTTCACTATCACCAAGAATACAAGCTTGAACAATTCCTAACTTATAGATATTAAGATTTTTGTATTTAACTAACTAACTAACAAATTAAAATAATAAATTAACACTAAAGATACTACAGGTTGGAGAAAAGATTAAGGAGTTCTAGAGTTATGATTTCCCCGATTGTCGGAATCCTTCCCGCTATGTGTTCTATAATTTTGCCTAAGTATTCTCTACTGATCATGAGCGCTCTGCATGTTGTAATTCTGTCCCGAGTAATTATGACAATTTACTAGACATACTCTCCCGAGTTATGCTAGCTGGCTTTAATTACAGCTCACTTAGATTGCACCCAAGGTTTCATTATCCTTAATCTCACCTTTAAAGCCCTTGGTTATTGATTCCTCACATACGTCGGGAGTGATGCTTTTTAACAACTACCTAAATATGCACTCTCTCCCGAGTAATACATACTAAATAGGCACAACTAATTAAGTCCCTTCAATCAACCACAAGAATAATATAGTTGAACTAATAGAGAAAATACTACGGCTCAATTATATAAAAACATAACAAGAATTTATCCTATAAAAGGTTCCATCAAAACCCTAGATAATAAATTAGCTATTCATAATAGTATGTAAAACTACAATACTAAAAGTCATAACCAACAATGAAAAATAGGAAGAGGAAGGAAAAACTCGTAGAAGAATTCTCCGCTTTGCTCCTATTGTGTCTCTGCCTCCTTAGGTTGAATCTGTGTCTCAAATCTGTCCACCCCCTTTCAAAATACTGTTTTTCCATGTATATAGACCAAGCAGGGTTGGGACCAAATAATTACACCTTCTCCTATGTGAAAAAGGACACATTTTCCAGACAGGACGTGCGTGGCCGCGCTTGGACCACGCATATCCACTTTGATTCTGCCTAAAGAGCGGCCTGAGCGCGACTGCGCACTTGACGTGCACTTTTCAGCATGTTTTGTTGGGAATTTGAAAACACGTAAAACATAAAGGTTGTAGACATTTCAGTTAGCTTTCTAACCATATTTTGTGGAGCCCAAATGGAGTTCTGAAAAAAATGTTATATGCATTTAACTAGACAGTATGCAATATGCCTGCTCGATTCATCGTTCGTTCTTAACTATCATCCGGTGATCTTCGAACACGATCCCAGCTTAATTTCTTGGGCTTTTATTTAGACTTCAAAGCTCCAAATCACTTGAATTCATTCCATAACATCTATATAGCTCAGAATCACTCCTACAAGGTATAAAACACACAGTTAGTACAAAATACTAGCGGTTAACGCTCAAACTCAATTAAAGTGCAATAAATTAGAGTGTAAGAAGCGACTAAAATATGTAGTTATAGCCTATCATCAATCGGTAATTATCAACGCACTTTGACCAAGTTATCTGACACAAAATAATCTTACCAACTGAATTCGGTCGATACTATTGAAAATAATTTTTAATTATTTTTAAATTAGCGACTGACTTTAGTCAGAATTTTAATTCTCCTTTTTTTAAAATTACTCAATTTTGACCGATTCCGGTCGAAATTGTTAAAATGTTTAAAATTTAAAATAAAAAATTTCGATCGAAGTCGGTCGTTATTATTAAAATATTTAATATTTAAAATAAAAAATTCTTACTGAAGTCGGTTGTTAAATTCAAATTTCTAGGAAATCAAATGAATATTTCCAACCGACTTTGGTCGGTAGGCGGTCGGTTTTCTGAGTAAGTTTTTGGAAGAATACATCTATTTTATAGCTGCACCATCTGCCAACAACCAATCACCTATAATGGCAGTATCACATTGTTACCATTCAACCAATAACAACAACAACAACAACAATAATAATAATAATAATAATAATAATAATAACAACAACAATAATAACAACAACAATAACAACTATCAAAACTATATTAATAAAACATCGTACCCAACAATAAAACGCTTCACAAGTTAAAAGCTCAAACATCATTTAATGAGTGTTTTGTACTACATCATCTCCATCTCCACTACTAGAAGCTTCATCATTGGCATGATTTGAAGGATCACGACGAGAAGGATTAGCATCTGGGGAAGGCTTACGAGACCGGGGAATGGGGAAAGTACCACTAACAAGAAGATTGGCCAGTTGACCTTGAAGGACATTAAATTATTGGTCCGTCATTTCTAGATGAACTTGACGAGTACCAAATTATTTATCTCTCTTTTGTTCTCTAGCCTTTGTCTCTTCAAGCTCCGCTGTCAGCCTTGTGATATTCTTCTCCATAGACGAGATAGTCGGCCTATCAATTGCCTCTCCCTGGGTGGAAGTCCCTATACCTTGCAATCCAGCCATGTAGCGCCGAAATGAACTCTCTGGAAGGTCATATGCTATCCCTTTTTTAAGACCACCGACAACATCAAATCATATCTTCTGCGCTTCTTCGTCGGAAAGGGGTGGTCGCTCGCCATGCTAATTCGGTGGCAAGCTCTTAGTATACTCCTCCACATTAGTCTTGTAGCGACTATTTATTTAGAAGATAGAAAAATATTAACTATATAATATTATAAATATTAATTCAAGTTATAGTAGTTATGAAACTTACATATGTAGTCTCCGCTCGGTCCTCGACCCATTTACTTGGATCTTCGGTGCCTTCTTCTTCCGGATGTATCCGTATATGCAGGTCCCCAGGATATATCTTTCAAAAATTGATTAACAATGTTGTTTGGATTATTGACCTACATGTAGTGTTAAGTAAATCACAAGTAAGCAGATATATTCATAAGTGACAAAGTATGTATATTTACATGCGAGAAAGTAGGTAAGATGCACTTACACACTCTTTAAATCATGACTCAAATGTAGAATATACAACATCATGGCCAAATTGATTCACGAAGTCACTGAGCGATACATTGAAAATTTTGTTTGTTGCATCAACCAAATTAAATAGTAGTCCATGTAACACCTCTTTTCTACCCCCGCAAAAGAATAAATATGTATAAATGTTATGTATTATGGATTGTTGTGGGTTAAAGGGTTTTTTCAATTGAAGTGATAATTTTAAAATAGGTATTATTTTATTGTTCAGAGTCGCCACTTGGAATTGGTTTTTGGGTGTTCCAAGTCACCTTTTGTTTGAATCCCTATTCAAAGGAAGATTTGACTCTTTTATTATTAGTCTACGAGAACAAAGTTCGGGTAAGGAATTCTGTTGACCAGGGAAAAGGTGTGAGGCACTCCTCGAGTCCCGTGGTTCTAGCACGGCCGCTTGATTTACTTAAAGTTGGATTTAACTAATTTTGAAGAAACTTTGTTTTTATTTGATTTTTCATGTTTTATCCTATCCGCTTTTATTTCTTGATTATTAGAAAATTAAAGAATATTTTGAATAATAAGATGTCATAACCATACTACGCAAGTGAATGCATGATTCACGAAATTTATTAATTTATTCATAACAATGCTACGCAAGCGAATACGCATTCATGACAAAGGATTATTAGCACGTTATTACTTTTGAAAAAATTGCTACATTTGAGGAAAAAACTATTTTTTTTTGAAATTTATTAAATGTCAACTACCGTGCTACGCAAGCGAATCCACAGTTATAAGCAAAGGATTAATTAAACTAGAAATTAATTAAAGCTATTAGGTACGGTATGGGATTATTAAATGTCAACTACCGCGCTACGCAAGCGATTCCGTGAGTTAAATTGCGTCTACTAATTGCCTAGCGTTTAAACTAATTATTAAAGTGATTAAGTTGTCCAAATATTTTAATTACAAGAACATAATATGAATTTTAGTTATTCGACTACATTTATTTATTTAGCATCGGGCCAGCAGGAATTTTCTATGGAAGAGGGGCCAATATTTCATGGCCCGGATGGTTGTTAAAAGGGCCAGACCAACTAGCATGAATGCTTGGGCCTGGACTTAATTTATTAAGCTCAACTATTTTATTTCTTTCCATTAAGAGAAAGAATATATCCATAACTCTTTAACAAATATTTCCAGAAAACTTCTCCTGGTTTAGCAACTTAATTCCATACTTCAAGATATACAACTTCGTTAAAAGAAAGATATTAAACCACTAAAAATATTATATTAATATTTGAAGAGTTAAACGGACCAAACAGAGGAATAAACTATTGCATAAACTTCAACACAAACAATCTTTTTTCAATTACATGTCCAAAGCTCACTTATTTACTTGCAAATCACATTCAAAAGATAAGCAAAATGAACCACTGTGCAAACTATGCAAAGTGAAGCTCCTTAATTCTTCATATAGAATCCCTATACTAATAAAAGTATGTATTATTAAAATATATAGCTATTAAAGAGCAAGAAAAGCTGAAGCTCTTTTTAAATTCCCATTTTTACTTGTTTACCAACACATTAACTATACATTAATAACTCAGGTACATAAAACAACTAAATATGAAAACAAACAGATCCAATCAGAGAATGCAAAGTTGAACATTTTCTCATTTCTTATAATAATGTAAGGATCCAAACACATCTCAAAACAATATCTTCATTGCCTATTGCAAAGAAAATTACTCTAAAGGTTGAAACAGTTATCTAATTGCAGAATTTTAGCAGAAAACAAATGACCTTTGAAGATGTTGAACCAACAAATAGAGCATAAACTAGAACCCGACAGCAATAGCAGCACCAAACAGATAGTAGAAAACAACAGTAACAGAACTCAAGAATACCCCTGAAAACCCTGCAAGAAAGCCCTTGAACTAGAAACTAGTAACCCCAGAAATTACTTGAGAGATCTTTCTGTCTTTCCAAAGATTTTGCACACAAACAATACTCACAAAAGCTCTAAAATTTTAGCTTACCATATGTGCACAGCTGCTGATTTCTTTAAGATATGTGCCCCTTTTTGAGTGTTAAAGATGATGGCAAAGTGTGTTAGAGTGTGTTTTTTCTCAAAGTGAAAGAAAGACCTCTTTAAGTATGAAATATAAGTCCTTTTGGATAGATTTTGGTTCACCAAAAATCTATCCAAAAGGACTAACTTTTGTGTGCCAAAATAGTCCATTTTCACTAAAAATCTAACATAAAGCAAAGTAGTTGTGTTTCCAGCATGTTTGAACAGTAAAATACCTAATAACCGTGCACTTTAAACTCAAGTATTCATCTTTTATCTAAACATAACTGAAATTCATCTTATACACTCAAACTCCAACCAATATGAACTAGCAAAGTAGAAACAAGACACAAAATGTGATTGAACTAAGTATTTAAACAAACTAGATTAGAATGAATTCGATTTGTGCAAACTAACATGGAACAACAACTGAATTTCACAAGCTAAAGGTCGAAACAGAAGTTTAAACGAACATCGCTAAACTATCACGATTAATAACAACTAACGATACAACTAACTATATAAACAATTCAACTAATCTTTTGGTTTTTTCATGAAACTAACATTAAACATTTATTAACTAATCAAAATAGAGAAAATTAAACAAATTCAAAACCAAACGGGCAAACAGAAAATGAGGGGAAGATTGAAGTATACCGAACAAAATGAGGCATCGGAGGCAACAAGCTAATTGCGAAGCAGTGATACGACTCGAGCAAGTGTCTATTGTCGATTTTTATCGAAACCTCACTCTGGAGAATTGGAGGCTAGTTTCGATGAAAATTGAAAACAAAACCTCGCTTGAGGCCAGTGTGAAGAGAGAAACAGGAGGCCGCGGAGTGGCAGGTCAGCGGCAGGTTGGTGGCAGTAGAGGTGGCCAGCAAATTTATCATCAAAGTTTTAGGATGATATTGACATCAATAGGAAGGTCTTGAAGAGATCTATCCGTTGATATAGGTATTGTAGTATGGCGGTGGCCGGAGCTTCATGAATTTAGGCAAAAAGGTGGCGGATAGGGTTTCTTAGATCTAAAATTCGTGGAGTTTGAGGGAGAATTAAAGGATTTGAGGCTTTGATTAGTGTTTGGACCGGAGATAGGAAGGTTGGTGAAGTTTTGGGGTAGATTGGAGCCACCGTCGCGGCGGCGAATAGTGGCAGTGGCGGCGGCCAAGAGAGTGAGTAAGGAGGGAGCTAGGGTTTAGTTATGGGGTGAAATGGGAGGATTTTCAGATTTTTAGAGCTTTATATTTGGAGTGGGAAATGGATCTAAGCCATTGGATCAAGAATAATAGAGGGATGAGATTTGATCTTAGTTACACTTAATGAAACGACGTAGTTTAATCATGAAACTACGTCATTTTGGACTAGGTCTTGGCAGGCTATTTGTTGGACTGGGTATGACCGAATTGGGCTCAAATTTTGGGCCAATTTTGGCTCAATTTTAATTAAAATAGACTATCCCAATCCCTTTTCTCCCTAATGAAATTATAATCTTATTTAGTACTAAAGAAAATGTACAAGTAGAAAGAATTTTTTTTTGGTATATATAATTCAAAGATACAAATAGAAGGTAAAAAAATTATTTTTGGTATTTTTGATAAAGGAATGCAAATAAAAAAATTTACAACCAAACTAAAATCATCCAAATACTAGTATTTGTAGGAGAATTAAAAGCGAGCAAAAATTAGGTATTCAGAGCTGCCCCTCTTTGCTCGGAAACATGAAGAGTTTTTGTGCAAAGAAAAGTGAATGCCATGGCTAATTTTTCTTGCATAATACTCCAATGAAAGCATTTTTTGGAAAAAGGTGATCGAACCTTGCTTCAGAGGTTGCCTATATATCCTTGGCTATAAAGGAATCAGGTCAGCGTAGTTCATGGAAAATTTGGTAGCTGGGACTACCGGACACTAGAGTTAAGACTGTTGCTGCTATTGTTGCTGTTACTGTTACTTGCTACTATTATTGTTACTTGTTGCTTACATCGAAAGAAAAAAGAGAAGAGAACTATGTATGTCTGCAAACTACAAAGTTACAAAATTCCTATCTATGTGTCTTCTAGAGTCAAATCTTGATTCTTGACCTTTTTGCTTTTGTTGACCTTAGATTGGATCTTGATGCTCTTTGGAGAAAAGATTATGACTCAATCTCAGTTGCTTGCTTTACTGATTAGAAATTGAGAAGATGAATCTTGAAAAGCTGGGTTACTGACACTTTGTCAAAGTTAACTTCAACTATCCAGTAACCGAAAGACTTATTCCTTCTGATGATAACTGAAACTTCAAGCTTTGATCGCCACAACCTGTGCTCTACGGCGAAGCTTGCAAAGCCATCAAAGACGAACAAAACAAACAAAATGTTCTGTCCTGGTTTGGCACTGAGTGTCACACCTCCTTTTCACTACACCCGGAAGGGTATAAGGGAGTTTTTCCAATTTAAGTGACAATTGAAACGAGATTATTTGTTAAAAGATTTAGAGTCTCCACTTAGGAGATTTATGGTATCCCAAGTCACCGGTTGAATCCCGAATCGAGAAAAGGTTGACTCTGTTATACAATCTACGAACCAGAAATCCGAGTAAGGAATTCTGTTAACTTGGGAGAAGGTGATAGGCACTCCAGAGTTCCGTGGTTCTAGCACGGTCGCTTTGATCATACTTGGCTTATTAAAATTGTTTAATTACTCATTTTAGAACCTATGTGCATTTACCTCTTAACCGCTTTTAAATTAAGAAAATTACCTTGAAAAGTTTTATTATTATGAAGAAAAGTTTGGCCAAAGTTGCGCGAACGCATACTCCGGTTTTATTAGAGTTAAATTTGCAATTATATTACGCGAACATATATATAATCACAATACTAATCTAAATCGGGCCTAAAGCAAACTACGATGGTTCAAATTAATAAAACGCTTGCGAGGGCCATGAAAAATTTAATTGATGGCACGCCTCGATTTTAAAAGGTACTAACTCTTGAATTCAATTTGTGAGGTCCATATATTATGGGTTTTAAATATGGCACACCTCGGAAAAAGGTATATATTTTAAAGGGAGTTTAAAGGTACACTAATTATCACAACCACGTCACGGGAGCCGTACCCGTAGTTGTAATAATTTAATTGCGTGCTTAAAGCAATCTACGAGATTCATTTTTATATCTAAATTATAGGATTAAAGACATACCAACAGAAATTCTATGAACCAATGAAATTGCTATACTAAGATAACATCAACAGGAACAAATAAGCTCCAAGAAATCAACTCGTTTTTAAAACCAATCACAGTTTTGAATTTCTCGGAGAATAACTATGGAGGTACGTCCATTTCTTCTCCACAAACTCACAATAGCAGTTGGATACAAAATTTTCACGCACACAATTACTACAAGTTTAGAATTCTCAACATTCCAACTAATTGATAATGGAATTTAAACCGACAAATCCTCCAAAACAAATAGGCACAAAATATTACAATAAAATTCATACTCAACATAGCTAACAAGAAATATGCAATTCGAAGAAATGCAACTGAATCATGGACATAAACATCATACTAACAAAAAAGTGAACGGACCTTTAACCAAATTGAAACTCAACCTCAAATCGGAAACAAAGAACAATGATTTCAAATCGAACCTCGACGGCGCCGGAAAATACTAGGAATTTTCTGCTCAAGGCTTCTGTTGGATTTTCGCCCACTTCTGATTAGCAACAGATTGTGAGCGGACGAAGTGGATCAGTGAGTGTGTGTATGTGTTCGCCGCTGAAGCTTAGGTCTGCCGTTTTTAGTTTTTTTCATTGAGCTCAAAAGCTTTCATTTTTGGCTGCTGCCTTGGAGATCGACAAAAGGAGTATCAAGAGGAGTGGTGTTGGAGGCTGGTTTGGTCTAGGGGTCGAAGGTGATCGAAAACCGTTCTAGATTAGGGATCTGTTTTTGGTTTTCTTCTTTGTGAGGAAGATGATCCTTCTTCTCTGATGGAAACGGCGGTGTAGTTTTGGCTTTTGGGAGCTAGCTTTGCTGATTTTTCTTCTAGATTTTAGGCCTTGGTTTTTGTAGAAAGAAGCAGAACCGATGGGATCTCCTTTTGGAAAAATGGCGGATTCGGTTTTTTAGGTCTATCTCTATTTGAGATTAGGTATTATTATATAGGGGTAGGAATTAGGTTAGGGGTATGGGCCTATGAATTATGGTATTGGAAATTATGGGCTAGGTCCAAAATTAGGCCTAAAAATTAATTGCTTGAGCCCAAGTTCTATTCTTTCCCTGCGAACGAGATTAAAAATACGGTCTCATTTATTAATTAATCCTACTATTCAAATAATTATTAAAATAAAACTAACCATTAAAACAAATCTATTTTTGGTATTTTCAAATATCATATTAAAATAAAAATATGATACTACTTTTTATATTTTTTTTTAAGATTAAAAATGACTACAAAACATTAATGAACCTATTTTTGTAATTTTTGTTTTCTTGTAGTGAAACAAAGTAAAAGAGTCAAAATTACTTAAAATATCTATATTATGCCTAAATTAAATATTTTACGCTAATATATAAAAAATCTCGGGGAGGGTCAAAAATCACATGTCTACAGCTGCCCCTCTTTGACTAGAAACGTACAGAGTTTTCAGACAAAGACTGACTAGACAGGTTTTTGACCCGACCCTTATTTGGAGGGACTAACACTAAGAGAAAAGGGGAATGTGACCAAGCTCTGGTATCTGAGCTGCCTACATATCCTTGGCTATAAAGGAATCAGGTCACGTGTAGTTCAGAGATGAGTGAGATGACGGAGTATGTCGAGGTGGAGATTCGGTCGAGGTACCATTCCGCCGAGGTTCGGTCCGCGGTCCTGTTATTACATCAAAAATCAAAAGATGAAAAAAACTAGCTAAGTCTGTTAACTACGAGTTACAAGATTCCTATCTATAAGTCTTTTAAAGCTTGATCTTGAGTCTTGAATGGTTCTTCATGCAGACTTTGGATTTGAACCTTGACGCTTGTTAGCTGCAGATGCTGGTTTTTTCAACTTTTCGGATCAAAATCGGACACACCATGCTTGTGACCTCAGTCAAGTCTTGAGCATCCCACATCTTTTATCAACTTCTGCATTTGGATTAACTTCTTGCCTTTCTTTTTTCCTTTATTGTGACTAACTTCTGTTAATCACCTCGGACTGTTAACTCGCATTCTTGCCGCGAGCTTCTTTTTTGCTGACTTGAATTGCATTCTGAGGTGAATTCTCTTATTCTCCAGGTAGGCTCCCGATTGTTGAACACTTGCACTACTTTTCCCTGAAATTGCTTTCCCTTGAAACTTAAACTGTCTTCCCTCGACACTGCTTTCCCTAGAAACTTGAGTTGTCTCCCCTTGTTCTCCAGGTGAGGCGCCTGATTACAACAAAACAGACAACACAAAGAAATTTTTCTGCCCCAGTTTGTACTAGGAAGATTTGTGAGTTGTTAGCAAAATTGTAAACCACTTTTACTATTGATGCACTGATGAAAGTAAACTAAAAAATAGACTAAGAAAACTATAAACTAAGCTTGATTAAAGTAAAAACTGACCCTATTCTCCAGGCGGGGCTCCCTGACTGCTAACTCGAAATGTATTCCCTGCTCTCCAGGCGGGCTCCTGACTGCTAAACTTGAATGTATTCCCTGCTATCCAGGCGGGCTCCTGACTGCTAACTTGAAATATTCCCTGCTCTCCAGGCGGGCTCCCGACTTCAACAAAATAGACAAAATAAAGAAAATTTTCTGTCCCAGTTTGGTGGCTGGGCATAGATGTAAGTGTAAAATGGATCATATTACCAAATATCAATAAGAACTTGAAAGCTAAAACTTGAATTGTACTCCCTTGTTCTCCAGGCGGGCTCCTGATTGCTGACTTGAAATGTATTCCCTGCTCTTCAGGTGGGCTCCTGACTGCTGACTTGAAATGTATTCCTTGCTCTCCAGGCGGTCTCCTGACTGCTGACTTGAAATGTATTCCCTGCTCTCCAGGCGGGCTCCTGATTGCTGAATTTGAAATGTATTCCCTGCTCTCCAGGTGGGCTCCTGATTGCTGAACTTGAATGTATTCCCTACTCTCCCAGCGGGCTCCTGATTGCCGAACTTGAATGTATTCCCTGCTCTCCAGGCGGGCTCCTGATTGCTGAACTTGAAATGTATTCCTTGCTCTCCAGGCGGGCACCTGATTGCTGAACTTGAATGTATTCCCTGCTCTCCAAGCGGGCTCCTGACTTCAACGAAATAGACAAAACAAAGAAATTTTTTTTGCCCTAGTTTGGTGGTTGGGCGCAGATGTGAGTGTAAAACTAAATCATATTACCAAGTATTACTAAGAATTTGAAAGCTAGGTCCCATTATCCAGGGGGGGGTCCTGACAACTCTTAACTAAACGACAATTTTAAATCTAAGTTATATCTTCTACAGGTGTGATTTATGCTAAGTTTTGCTATCCAACCAAGTTTTAAAATTACATCCCATTATCCAAGAGGGTCCTGACAACTCTTAAGTAAACGACAATTATAAATCTAAGTTGTATCTTCTAAAGGTATTACTTCCACTAAATCCTGTTATCTAAAAGGGTCTTAAACTACTCCCCATTATCCAGGAGGATCCTGAAAATCAAAGGTCCAATTTTATCTTAAGGGTGACAACTTTCATGGCTGAATTATACTACCCTACAGCAGAATTTACGCTAAATGTTGTTATTTAATCGAAATCTTAAAGCGAAGTCCCATTATTTAAGAGGGCCCTGGAAAATCCTAATTGAATCCTATCTCGAACATGCAAACTTCTAAGCCAACTTATATTTATTTGGGATACATTTATGATAGATTATGCTATTTCTAAACTTTAAACTAGGTCCCATTTTCCAGGAGGCTCCTGAAAATCAAAAATCAAACCTGTTTGGTGACTGCCTTTCTCCACGAAGGGTTTCTTCAAAATTTGTTGCCCCTGTTTCAAATCAAAGAAAAATCTTGTCAGTTTGAAAATATGGTGGTTGGTTTGTGGCCTTGACTTTGAGGGCGATTGCTCCTTCACTTCCCATGATAACTGATTTCCACTCGAGGACCTTGCTTGTTTATGGACTACCAACTTTCTCTGTCATCCTTATTACAAAAAATACCTCTTCTCCGTTCAGACCCAATTCCCTTTATCTATTGCATTGCTCATGAACTGACATTTACCAACCTTTGTGTTTCACCAAAATACCTTTGATCCATCTACCTAACACCCTCCATCTGTTGCATCGTGCTCTTGTGTTGACGTGTACTGCATCTCTGTGTTTCTCATGAATTCCAAAGCACGTTAATTTCCATGCACTCAATGCGCATGCTGTTTTTTCCTGACTTAAATCACTGGACTTGGCCTTGAAGTCTACTGTTCCCTCACTTGTCACGATAACTTTGATTTCTGTTTGGAAGACCTCGCTTGTCACTGGTTAACCACTTTCTTTGTCTCATCACAGAGAATACCTTTGACCCGTTCACCCAACATCCTCTATCCGTTGCACTGTTCACGAATTGAAATATACCAAATCTTTGTATTTCCGATGGACCCCAAAGCGTGTTGATTGTTACCAACTCAGTGCGCTTGTTGTTCTTTCCTGACTTATGACACTTTGATGTGTTAGCCAGATCCTGTTTTGTGCAATTGGAAAGTTGGTGGAAAATTTTGAAGTCATTTCTCACTTGTTCTGACCAAACTGACTCAGGAAGAAAAAGTAAACAAGACAAAGGAACAAAGTAAAGGACAATGGAAAGAGATGATTCCTAACAAGAAAACTACAAATAGAAATTTATCAGATGTGGATACCAACTCTAATGACCATGACATGCACCTTTGGATTAAGTGGCCTAATATGTTGAGCAAGTCTGATGTTCAACTCCTGTTATACCCCTAAACTGTGAAACTGGGCTTCAATGCTCCGATTATCCAATCTGATTCACAATCTTTATTCGACTTGTAGTGCCCGGAGGGTTTTCACCATCAAGCCTCTCTCATTTTTCATTCTTTCTCTCAACTTATCGTCACCTTACGGTGTCCGCGAGGGTTTTCACCAATAAAGCTCTCTCATTTTTTATTTCTCTCAGCTTGGACCAGAGTATTGCCCCTGATAGGAATTACCTCTCCTTGCTTGACTTGTCATCTCTCGAAGGCTAATCAGAAGGTCTTTCTTTGGACTGTAACGTGGGCTTTTGGATGGGGTTAGAATGAAAGGGTATCAAAAGGCTCAAAACAACTCATCATGGGTTCAAAATTACAACTTTCGGAACCAGATTTCTTACAACAACCACAACTTCTGCCCCAGTTTCTTGCTTGGGGACTTTTGGATTTTTATTCTGATAGGACCGAATCGTGAGGCTGCCTACGTATCCTTAAAAGGAATTAGGTCGAACGTAGTTCATGTCATAGAAATTACTTTGTTGTTGTGATTTTTCTTTTCTCTTTTTTTTTCTCTTTTGCTTTTCTCTTTTTCTTTTATTGTTTTTCTTCTTCTTTTCTCATTTCCTCTTTTTTTTTCTCTTTTTTTTTTCGATTTTAATTTTTTTATTCTCTCCCTTTTCATTCTTTTTTTTCTCCTTTTCCTTTACTTATCTTTCACTCTTGTGTTTCTGATCTTTGCTACTGATTTCGAAAGAGGGGTATGAAAGAAAATAAACAAGGCTCAAAGGTGTAACGAAGGATAAGGTGTTTAGATAGTAGAACAAAATGCCTTCGTCATTTAAATCTTCAAAACATGCCAAGTAGAAACAACACAATTAAGCAAACCAAGGAAAACATTCGTAACATCTTTTGATTGCGCCAGACTTGATGACCATATCCACCCATTCGCCTTTTACATCTGTTAATTACCAAGCCCCAGGGGACAACGCCCTCACTCTCATTACCACGAACGGCCCCCAACAAATTTGGGGCAAACTTGCCATTATCTTCACCTGATGCAGCATGATGCATTTTAATAGTGTATTTTTATGTTCTACCTGCCCCAGTTTCACACAATTCGGGTCTAAAGTGATCTCAAAATGCCTTCACTTATTTCCCTCAAATGTCCCTACATATTCAACATTGTTTCATTGCTTCGTGATTAAACTGACTTTTAAAACCAGGCTGAGAATTATGTGTGCATGTCATGTCACTAGAGTCAACAGGAAAAGAACTATAAAAAGAAAAGAGAACGAAACAAAAATGACTAAAAATAATAGAGAACAGAAAGTTGCATTAGACAGATGGTGAAAGGGTTTGAACAATAAAACAAGCAAACTAAACTGGGGTTACAAACCTAGACAACACTAGACGGACTACTATGACCAAACAAACTAGGCAAAATAAAAGGATAGAAGAGTTTGAGTCACAAGACAATATCCGAATTACAACCCTGAAATAACCCGGACAACAGAAATGACAACAAAATAAACCACCAAAACTCCTCCCTGGCTAACCAAGAAAGGAGCATCTTTCCAATTGCCAAGCTCGGCATCTTAGCTACTGAATTCCGCATCAACATTACTAGGACCTTCACAAACTTCCATTACGTTGTTCTTAACAAATTGCTTTTGGGTTCCCTTTGCTGGCTCGTTCTTAAGATCAACCTCTGATAGCACTGAAAACTTTGCAGCGCGTGGACCTTCGAGGATCTCAGAAGAATTCTCATATTCCTTTTCAAAACAAATCATACTCACCATATGCGTCTCATTACGAACATGCGATGGACTTTGGCTAGTGTCTACTGCATCTAGATTTTGCACGATAACGTCACATGCATCAACAAGCTTCTAAATTGCTTTCTTCAGATTCCATCACTTCTCTATGTCATGCCCCGGGGCATCTGAGCAATATGTGCACCTTTGAGAAAAATCAAACTTCTTTGATAGAGGGTTTGGCATTTTTATATGAATCGGCTTCAACATGTCCAATTGCTTCAACTTTTGGAATAAACTGGCATATGACACTCCCAATGGGGTGAAAGCCTTTTTTTTTCCAGCAACCTCTCATTCTTAAATGCTTGATTGGGCCGGAAACCTGATCCAGGGGGTTTTCGGTAGGCTCGTGGGGGTGGATAGGCATTTTGTGGAGCTGGGTACTGGGAGAGTGATGTACGATTTTGGGAGTTCCGTGGAGAGAAGTGGCATTGGGGAGGATCATCTAGCGCACAAGGATATCCACGGGGACGATGTTGAGGCTGGAAGTGTTGATCGGGAAAGCCCACAGATCATCTTTTCTGTTTCTCTTTCTTCCACCCAAGCTTACTGGGATGTTCTGAATGTCTTTCGAACGACTCATGATTTTGCCTGATTTGATTCCCTCTTCACCATCTCCCCCATTTTTAACACATTATTGAAAGGCTTTCCCAAGTCCAGGATCAAATGACTGAAGTAGGTGGGCCCCTGGGCTTTTAGGAAGAGCTCAACCATTTCTTCTTCCCCAATCGGGGTATTGACTCTAGCAGCCTACTCCCTCCATTTGAGTCCAAACTCCCTAAAGCTTTCCTCCGGCTTCTTTTCCATTTTAGATAGGGAGGAGCGGTCTGGGGTAACACCTGATCTGTATTGAAAGCATCAAACAAAATCTTGAGCGATTTCACCCAATGTAGGCCTCTTACCAACATCTTGACGATTATACCAGTCCAAAGCTGCCCCAGTCAGGCTCTCACTGCAATACGCCATCAACAAATCATCTTTCTCGCCAACACTTCTCATTTCACTGCAATAATCCCTCAAATGGGCTACCGGATCTCCACACCCATCATACAAGTTAAACTTTGGCACTTTAAACCCCGCAGGCAGACGAATGTCGGGGGACATAGACAATTCTTTGTAGGACATGCTGCCCTGGTCTCCCATTCCTTGCTTGTTCTTTAAGGATTGTTCTATGCCTTTCATCCTCCTGGGTATCCCATCTTGCCCTTCTTTTCCTGTGACCTTTTCATTTTCAACATGAGGCTCATCCCGCGGGCCCTGCTTGTATAAGTTGGGAACCTTGTGGGCAATCTCTGAGGGGTAATATTAGGCATCGTGAGCTTTAAGTGGGTGTTCATTGTTGGGGATGGTGGATAAAACAGGAGGGTAATTTTTGGGAAAGGTAATTGGAAGATGGGTGATGGAGCTACTAGAGTGGTTGGGAAAGCTGTGATAAGCGGGAAAATCTGGAGAGTATGGTGGATCATCTGGCGCTGTGACCGGTATTTGGGTAAGGGTAGTATTTAGGAAACTAGGTGGTGGCGGGGGTGGTGCCTTCCCTGTCATCCAGGCCTGATACATATCCACCATGTGTTGTCTTAACATCCTCACCTCTTCAACCAACCCATGGTCCTGTTCAACCAACTACTTTCGGGCCCCGGCATCAACCAACTCAGTTCTGTTGTTGTCTGTCATTGCCTTTTGACTTTATGTTGTAGAGAAGAGTGACCCCTTTAAAACCACAAACCAACCACCCTTCTGCTATGAATATAACAAAATGAAGCCATCACGTTAGCGTTAGGGCATTTGACATAAGATAATCTCACTCTATGTGCAATGCACCTAGCCACAGTTATCGGTTCTAAAATGACTTCGAGGGTACAAAGGTCAATTGACATCATCCCAATTTGTTCACTTCAACCTCTCTTTTATTTGTTTTTCTAACACTTCCTAGCTCGCTCATTTTCCTTCCCCTTTTTCTTTCTGATTATCACTCTTTTTCTTCCTTCTCATTTCTCACATCCCATGACTTCACCTTTTTTTCTTTTTTTTTTCATTTTTATAAAAAAAATGATTCAATCGAACCCTATGTAGGTTGCCTACGTATCATGACGCCGCATGAATCAGATCTTTGCGTAGTTCGTGAAGATCGATAATAAAGTAAATAAACTAACATTTTCATTTTCTTTTTTTCTTTTTTTTAAAACAGATACCCTATGAGAAATTATCAAGGAAAAACCCTAAAAGAGAACAAATATTTTTTTATTCTCTTTTTTTTATGAAGGAAATCTAAGGAATAGCCACAGAAAAACATTTTGAATCTTCATTTTGATATCTTGACGCAAGATTTCAAAGCAAGCAATGAAAAAGATAAAACAGAATATTTTTGGATTTAAATTTTGATTGCCTAAAGGAAAAATTCTAATGATAAGCAAAAGATAAAGTATGTTTTTTTTTTCTATGTACAATATCCTAAAGTTCTAATGAAAATAAAAAGATTTTTTTTCATTTTTCACTAATTTCCCAAAGAAACACCTCAAAAGAAAATCTTTTTGGATTTTGGAATTAACACCTTTCGTATTCTATATTTCATATCTCTTATATTGCTGTTATTTTATTATGCATTTTTATGGTACTAATATATCGGCTCCTATTGCTTTTTTGAGCCGAGGGTCTCCTGGAAACAGCCTCTCTACCCTTAGGGGTAGGGGTAAGGTCTGCGTACATATTACCCTCCCCAGACCCCACTTGTGGGATTATACTGGGTCATTGTTGTTGTTGTTGTTGTTGTTGGAATTAACACCTTAACGAAAGCTTTTAAATATGTACTAAAAGAAAAATTCTTTTTTTTTGAATTTTGGTCCTAATATACTAAAGGAAACACAAAAACAATTCATTTTAAGTCCTAGATATTAATTGCCTAAAGGCAAAAACAACCTCAATTTTTTTCCATTTGTAGAATTAGTATTCTAAAGAAAACTTATAACGGAAATATAAAATGCAACATCTCTTTTCTTCTGCTTTTTGATTTATAACACACTTTTTCAGATGCAAAATAAAAAATACAATGATAATAAAAAAACTCGACATTACTATACAAAACTAGAAAGTAAAAGACGACATAAAAAAATCTCCTTAAGCAACTTCTGCATGCAGTTGCCCTGGGGTATCTGTCATGCTCAAAATCCGGTAAATAAATCCACACCTGTACGAGAAAACTTAAAACCAGCACTATGCGAGACAATAACATTCCCTACTAGACACATACAAAACATGATTGAGGCTATTTTTGCAAAATGACTCATTTGGCCAAAAGGTAGTTAGAAGTGCAAAATTTGGCTAAGACCCCGCAAAGCCAAGAACCTAAGATTTACTAGGAAGACCGGACCCTATGTGGGTTGCCTACGTATCACGCCCCGAAAGACGAGAATGAGGTATGCGTAGTTCGGGCAGATTGGATACGGGCGAGAATAATAAAAAAAACAACTGACATATAGATAACACATTTTTTATTTTATTTTTCGAAAAATGATGAAACATATAAAATCTTTTTGGATTTTCTTTTCTTCTTTTTTTTGATTTTTTGATTTTTGAAAAATGATAAAAAGTGCAAAATCTTTTTGAAGTTTCCATGCTTTTTTTTTCTTAATAAAATGTAACAAAAATATAATTGGGCCCTACTTGCTTCATCCTCACACTTCAGCCTCTCTTTTTCTCTTTTTTGCCTTTTTTTTAATTCGCCCTCAATTATCGTTGGTCTGCCAAATGACCCTTTTACCCTGGAAGAAATGCAACATGTAATACATAGGATGCATCAAGATGGTCTGTTATTTTGGGTACACCTGTCCTAGACGGACCCAACCCCTGTGTTGAGTCCCCAAAGTCAAATGCACGTGATGCAAGCAAATGTTCCTACTAGGGACCCGACATGAGGTTGTGTTTTTCTAGGTTCAAATCCTGGGGTTTTGGTCTAGACTTGGGATACTCGAGTGGACAACTGGGGCCGAAGAGGGGGCGACGTACCGGGAGCACTGAAGTCTACCCGGCCTTGTCGCTTGCCCAGTCTCGTTCTATTTGGTATAATTTTTACAGAAAAGTGGCCACGCGAACGTGTGCACCATTTTCAGAAAACTCAGAGGGGTGGTATAAGAAGAGAGTTATATACAATTCAAACAATATCAAAGCGGTAAATAGGCAACAATTAGCACAAAAGGTTCACAAAATACAGTAATATCAACAATAAAATAAAGCCAAGCAAAATTATATTAACAAGCTCGAATTCTTGAACCCTGAACCAGAGATTCTGGGTTCGATCCCCAGCAGAGTCGCCAGAGCTGTCACACCTCCTTTTTACTACACCTGAAAGGGTATAAGGGAGTTTTTCCTATTTAAGTGACAATTGAAACGAGATTATTTGTTAAAAGATTCAGAGTCGCCACTTGGGAGATTTATAGTGTCCCAAGTCACCGGTTGAATCCCGAATCGAGGAAGGTTGACTCTGTTATACAATCTGCGAACCAGAAATCCGAGTAAAGAATTCTGTTAACCCGGGAGAAGGTGTTAGGCACTCCCGAGTTCCGTAGTTCTAGCACGGTCACTTTGATCATACTTGGCTTATTAAAATTGTTTAATTACTCATTTTAGAACCTATGTGCATTTACCTCTTAACCGCTTTTAAATTAAGAAAATTATCTTGAAAACGGGTCACGCGGACGTGTCCATAATTAGTGACGCTTTATTATTATGAAGAAAAGTTTGGCCAAAGTTGCGCGAACGCATACTCCGGTTTTATTAGAGTTAAATTTGCAATTATATTACGCGAACGTATATATAATCACAATACTAATCTAAATCGGGCCTAAAGCAAACTACGATGGTTCAAATTAATAAAACGCTTGCGAGGGCCATGAAAAATTTAATTGATGGCACGCCTCGATTTTAAAAGGTACTAACTCTTGAATTCAATTTGTGAGGTCCATATATTATGGGTTTTAAATATGGCACACCTCGGAAAAAAGGTATATATTTTAAAGGGAATCTAAAGGTACACTAATTATCACAACCACGTCACGGGAGCCGTACCCGTAGTTGTAATAATTTAATTGCGCGCTTAAAACAATCTACGAAATTCATTTTTATATCTAGATTATAGTATTAAAGACATACCAACAGAAATTCTATGAACCCATGAAATTGCTATACTAAGATAACATCAACAAGAACAAATAAGCTACAAAAAATCAACTCGTTTTTAATACCAATCACAGTTTTGAATTTCTCGGAGAATAACTATGGAGGTACATCCATTTCTTCTCCACAAACTCACAATAGCAGCTAGATACAAAATTTTCACACACACAATTACTAAAGTTCAGAATTCTCAACATTCCAACTAATTCATAATGGAATTTAAACCGACAAATCCTCCAAAACAAATAGGCATAAAGTATTACAATAAAATTCATACTCAACAAAGCTAACAAGAAATATGCAATTCGAAGAAATGCGACTGAATCATGGCCATAAACATCATGCTAACAAAAAAGGGAACGGACCTTTAACCAAATTGAAACTCAACCTCAAATCGGAAACAAAGAACAACGATTTCAAATCGAACCTCGACGGCGCCGGAAAACACTAGGAATTTTCTGCTCAAGGCTTCTGTTGGATTTTCGCCCATTTCTGATTAGCAACAGATTGTGAGCAAACGAAGTGGATCAGTGAGTGTGTGCATGTGTTCGCCGCTGAAGCTTAGGTCTGCCGTTTTTAGTCTTTTTTCATTGAGCTCAAAAGCTTTCATTTTTGGCTGCTGCCTTGGAGATCGACGAAAGGAGTATCAAGAGGAGTGGTATTGGAGGCTGGTTTGGTCTAGGGGTCAAAGGTGATCGAAAACCGTTCTAGATTAGGGGTCTGTTTTTGGTTTTCTTCTTTGTGAGGAAGATGATCCTTCATCTCTGATGGAAACGGCGGTGTAGTTTTGGCTTTTAGGATGCTGATTTTTCTTCTAGATTTTAGGCGTTGGTTTTTGTAGAAAGAAGCAGAACCGATGGGATCTCCTTTTGGAAAAACAGTGGATTCAGTTTTTTTAGGTCTGTCTCTATTTGGGATTAGGTATTATTATTATATAGGGGTAGGAATTAGGTTAAGGGTATGGGCCTAGGAATTATGGACTTGGAAATTATGGGCTAGGTCCAAAATTAGACCTAAAAATATGTTGCTTGAGCCCAAGTTCTATTCTTTCCCTGAGAACAAAATTAAAAATACGGTCTCATTTATTAATTAATCCTACTATTCAAATAAAACTAACCATTAAAACAAATCTATTTTTGGTATTTTCAAATATCATATTAAAATAAAAATACGATACTATTTTTGTATTTTTTTAAGATTAAAAATGACTACAAAACATTAATGAACCTATTTTTGTAATTTTTGTTTTCTTGTAATGAAACAAAGTAAAAGAGTCAAAATTACTTAAAATATCTATGTTATGCCTAAATTAAATATTTTACCCTAATATATAAAAAATCTTGGGGAGGGTCAAAAATCACATGTCTACACTGAGCAAATTTTGTGAGTTATTGGATAAAGCTGTAGATCAGCTTATTTACTTGAAAGATGCAAAAATGATACTGAAGACTCCGAATCGAATGTGCTTCTCTTAGGAGTAGAACTGATAAAAGTTAGACTAAGAGGTGCATCTCACATGGATAACATTGGAATGACTGCGAGATTTAAGGATTAGAACTAGGAATTGCGCCTCCTAGGATTAATGATTCATATTAGGAAGTGCGTCTCCTAATATGATGAAAAAAGTTGACTCTAGATTGGAAGTACGTCTCCAAGGAGAAAGGTTAAGGGACTTGGACTAGGATGTGCTTCTCTTAGAAATAAAGGTTTTGATTAGGAAGTGTGTCTCCTATTGGAATGACTCAAACTAGGAAGTGTGTATCCTAGGAATGAGGTTGAAAGACTTGGACTAGGAAGTGCGTATCCTAGGATTGATGGTTCAGATTAGGAAGTGAGTCTTCTATTGGAATAACTCAAACTAGGAAGTGCGTCTCCTATGAGTAAGGTTGAAGGGCTTGGACTAGGAAGTGCGTCTCCTAGGATTACTGGTTCAGATAAGGAATTGTGTCTCCTATTGGAATAAAGGTATGGATTTAGGAAGTGCGTCTCCTCGGATTGATGGTTCAGAGTAGGAAGTGCGTCTCCTATTGGAATGACTCAAATTAGGAAGTGTGTCTCCTACGAGTGAGGTTTAAAGGCTTGGACTAGGAAGTGCATCTCCTAGGATTGATGGTCTAGATTAGGAAGTGCGTCTCCTACTGGAATAATTCAAACTGGGAAGTGCGTCTCCTACAAGTGAGGTTGAAAGACTTGGACTAGGAAGTGCGTCTCCTAGGATAAATGGTTCTGATTGGGAAAAGAGCCTCCTATTGGAATGACTCAAACTAGGAAGTGCGTCTCCTACGAGTGAGGTTAAAAGTCTTAGACTACGAAGTGCATCTCCTGCGAGTGAGGTTGAAAAACTTGGAGGGACTGTAACCAGGGGTTGGTGCCCTGTATCACTGAGAAAGAATGTAACCAGGGGTTGACGCCCTGTATCACTAAGAGGGAATATAATCAAGGGTTGGCGCTCAAACTAGAAAGTGCGTCTCCTACGAATGAGGTTGAAAGACTTGGAGGGAATGTAACCAGGGGTTGGTGCCCTGTATCACTGAGAAAGAATGTAACCAGGGGTTGGCGCCCTGTATCACTAAGAAAGGGTTTGGTGACCTGTATCACTAAGAAGGAATATAACCAGGGGTTGGCGCCCTGTATCACTAAGAGGGAATATAATCAAGGGTTGGCGTCCTATATCAGTAAGAAGGAATGTAACCAGGGGTTGGCACCCTGTATTAGTGAGATAGAATATGACAGTGATTGGCACCCTGTATCACTGAGAGAATGTAACCAAGGGATGGCGCCTTGTATCACTTAGAGAGAAAGTAACCAGGGGATAGGATACCTTGTATGAAAATAGAACCTCACTAAAAATTGTTGTACCTTATATAATACAGCTAGGGATTGGTATACCCTATACTAAACATGCGACTAGGGAGTGGTGTGCCCTATGTCAAAATGGTACCTCAACTAAGGACTGATGTACCTTATGCTAGAAGATGCAGTGGCTGCTGATTTGATTATAGGCATATATAGAAAGAAAAAGCAAAGACTTTGAAAAATTTACCTTTTGTGACATTCGTCCTTTGAGAACTTTATTTCTACACAACTTTGTTTCCTGCTTCAAACAAAGAAAGATTTGTGAGTTTTAAAATGGTGGCCAGTTTGTGGCCTTGATGCTCTGAGTAGCTTGAATTCGCAGCCACCTTGCTGAAGAAGGACTGATTCTTTTAATGCGGTACCGAATTTCTCAGATATTCTGTATTGTTTTCTGGAGACCTTGGCTTTCTATCATCGCCCCTGACTATTTCGTACCTGGATGTCACACACTCTTTGGGGATTTTTTTCCTTTAAAAATCAAACTTGATTATCTTGTGCCCGGAGTCAGTTTGTGTCTGGGGTTCTATCAACTTTTCCCATGAAGCAAGTCTTGCTTAGCGACCTTTTCAATTTCTTCGAAACACATTTTTCGGCTTATCAGAGGAAATCACAGTTGGATTTGTGCCTTTGTCAATACCGTGTATGCCCCACATCCTTTATTTTGCACTTCCAGGAAACAGTGACCAATTTTGTGGCCCTTTCTTTATTGGCTTCTAAACAAATAGACCAACAAACTTTTGGAACTTTCGTTGGCATGAACCCTCAGATATCGTTTAGCTTCAACAAACTTATTGTGCATGTTGCTTCCTGGGTATGTCCTCTTCGATGTGCCAGGATGGAACTCGCTTTGTATAATTAGAAAGCTGGTAACAGAGTTTGAAATCATTTCTCGGTTGTTTTAACAGAGACCGACTCAAAATAAAAATGCAAATGGACAAAATGGCGCAATGTAAAAGTGAGAAGGAATAGTATTTAACTGAAAATGCCACTTTATGGGGAAAAAAGGGGCTCCTTTGAATATGGTAGCCAACTTTAATGATCATGACATGCATTTTGGACTGAGCGACCGAATCTATCCAACTAATCTACCCTTTCTTCTTGTTGTTCCTTTTCGTCTTTGAAGTTGGCCTCTTTGTTCCAATCATTTTCATCAAATCACAGCTCACCTTCGACCAGTAATGCCCTAAAAGGTTTTCACCAACCGGCCTCTCTCATTTATTTATCTCTACTTACCTGGAAGGTCTTTATTTGGAAGGATTTTGAAGAGGGTTAGAAAGAAAGGGTCACATTAAGGCTCAAAATAGACTCAAGATGATAGGGTTGTATATTTACAACTCTTGGAATCGACTCTTTATAAAAACATAATTAAAAAAAAAATCTGCTCCAGTTTCAGATACTGGGGAATTTTTATTTTTGATTTGGTTAGACTGAACCCTAGTGTAGAGCTGCCTACGTATTATTTAAAGGAATCAAGTCAAACGTAGTTCAAACTAACAAGAAAGATTCCTTTGTTGTTTTTCTTTTTATTTTTCTTTCTTTATTTCTTTTCTCTTTTCTTTTCTTCTCTTTTTTTAACAAATTTCCTAACTCCAATTTCTAGTGGCATGGATCTTCGATTTTTTTGAGTCTATACGTGATTCCAAAAGAGGGGAGTCAAAGAAAGATAAAACAGACTCATAAGGGGTAATGGAGGGTATAAAGTATTTGGGTAGCAGAAAAAGGGCCTCCCAGCCTCAAGAATGCCAAACATTCTATCTGTTCTCAGGTTCAGCATTGATGGACATGACTCTCTTCTTGGTTTTGTCAGTTGTATAGTTCCGTAGTCAATATCTTGTTCGCAACAAATGACTTTTGACAATTTGGAGCCACCTTTTCTTGGTCCTTGTCCTGATGTAGAAGCGTGCACTTCAGTACCAGGTAATCATTTTAAATTCCCTGGAATGCACCTTCTTTGGGGATTTGGGTCATCTTCCTTGATATGATCAGATTATGCATGCCATGGCAAAAAGCCTTTCATCGATTAGCCCAACAAAACTTTCAATTATCCTTAAGTCGGTATTCATGATAGGTTTGAGATAAACATTTTTAACCTCTACGGATATGACTATTTTGGTTCCATATGACAGGCTTATCATCAAAGTTCTTCAGCCTCTTATTTATCCTCCAAGTGTTTTTCCTCGATTCAATTCAAGATTGGACAAGCTTTCTAAAATCTAGCCGAAAACTCCGCATGCATGTCATGTCACTAAAATTGGCGTGAAAAGAACTATATATGCAAGAAGAACTAAACACAATGGATTAAAATGACACAAAGAAAAAAGGTGTATTTCATTGATTAAAGGATAGAGAGGCTTGATGACAGGACAAAAAAACAGCATCTGAATCACAACCTCAAAATAATCCGGATGATAAAAATTATGACAAAATAAGTTACCAAGACTCCTTCCCAGCAAGGAACGAAGTGACTTTCCAATTATCAAGCTCAACATCTTAGCTACGAATTTGTTCATCAGCATCAAACATGATCTTCAACAATTTTGATCGTCTTGCATTTAGTAGAGAGGTTTTTTATGTTTTTCACCAAACCGTCCCCATATTATTTATCATTGTAAATCACCCGAACAATGCGTGCTTGGTCATGATTTTTAGGGTGCCATTATCTTGGACCACGATCATTCCTTCTTGAATCATCATTTCTATTTCCTTTTGCAAAGCCCGACAATCCTCAATGCTATGTCCCTGGACATTAGAATGGTACATGCACCGTACAGTAGGGTCAAAACCTTTTTCATATGGATCAGGAACATACCCTTGAAGCGGCTCAATCATGCCACAACGTATTAGCCTTTCAAATAAACTTGTGTAGGATTCTACGATTGGCGTGAACTTGTCCCTCTGCTTATGTTCCTTTTTGTACTCTTGTTTTGGACGAGGGTTATAGGGTGATTGAGAGTTCTGTTGTCGCGGACGAAGGTATGTCAAGGTTGGGGCCTGCATCTGCTAGTTATTGGATGGTTTGGCATAAGACTGAGCATTGAATGTTGCATATTGTGGAGCAACTGAGTAACGTGGATCCGGGGGTTGAGATGCTCCCCTTTGGTCTCTTTTTGCCTGTAACGCCATCATGGCCTCTTTATCTTTCTTCTTTTGGCTAACAAGGTTGTCCGCCCTATTATGGATTTCTTGAGTGGCTTCTTTGAGAGCCACTTGACTTATAATTCGGCCAGTATTTGTGAGCACGTGATTTTTGCCTCATATGAATTACTCCAAAAGAATTCTCAAAATTAGGTCCTTTTCTTTAATTATGTGTTATTCTAGGAATTATTGTGCAATTTTTCTGATTGTTTGCATATTTTATGCATTTTTAATTTTATTAATGCATTGAAAATACAAAAAATGTAGCATCTACATTTAGAATTTAGTTTTACATTTTTACATTAATTAAGTAAATTGTTGTTTTGCAAAAAATGAAAAATCCCAAAAATAACATATTTTGCATTTTTTTATGTTTAATGTAACAATTTTGTGATTTTCTTTTAATTTGGCATTTAATTATTTGTAATAATTATTATTTAGAGTTAATTAGCATTTTTGATAGGATGATTTGGTTTTATAAATTAATTTAAGATTTTAGTTTTAATTTTCGAAAAATAGTTTGAAATAAATAGAAAAGGAAGAGAATTAAATAAAAGAGGAGTAAAATCTGTGGGACTATCTCTCATTTTACCCAGGCCCAAGCAAAATCCACCCCATTATCTGCCCAAACCAGCCTAGACCCATCTCTCCTACCCGACCCAACCTAGCATAACCAAAACGACGCCGTTTCATGCTGAGATTAATCACAACCGTTGATTCCATTCAATCAAACGGCTCGAGATCAACCATCCATTTTAATAATACTAAACCCTAAATGACCCCCTACCCCTAAAATCAGAACACCCTCCTCTCGTTTGTGTCTCTCATTGCTTCAGAGACAACCATGTCTCACTACCGCCCTCCGCCACCGAAAATCGCCTCACGGCGGTTCCGGTGGCCCAAACCACCACAAATTAACACCGGAGATTCTCCTTCACCTCATCATCTCAAATCCGCAAACCGTTTCTTTCGAATCGCAGCCGAACTGGTCGAATCTTCGATCGAAGTTTGAACCTAAAACCCTAGTTTACCAAATCCCCTCCATCTTTACACCATAGAATCCCCTCACTCCCCTCTTTCCGAATCCATGAACCTATCCCTCGAATGTCCCAGGAATCCTTCGAATCTGGATTTAAAGAAACGAACCCTAAAATCCCAAAATCCAAGTCATTACGTGTTTAAAGGTTTGAGGTCAAAATAGACCTTAGTTGTGTGTTCTCAGTCGAGAACACTCGATTAAGGTCTATTCCGGCCACAAATTCGAAGATCATTGAAGGTCTAGTTTGAGACGATGTTCAATCAATTTTGGTAGGTATTCCTGGTTTTAATTTTTTCAATTTTTTCTTTTATTATTATCTTCTTCTACTCCTTTCTGTTATTAGAAGGTTATTTGGTTAGTTTGTTCAATGATTTTCTTTTTTATTTTTTTCCGAATTAATAGGTTGTTTGTTGATTTCATTTGATTTTTTTGTTTAGTTGCTCAGAAGTTTAAACTCGTATAACAGTAGTTCTTGAACTGATTCCTGATAATTTTCGTTGAAAGATTGGAATTGTTTCATTTTTTAGTATTAAGAGCTATTAAGCAGTCTGCTGATATATTTTGTTTGTATAAAGATCGAATAGCCTTAAACGATATGAATTGGGTTCATCTTGGTTCATGAATTTCAAGTTTTAAAAAGGGGAACTTTAAGATAATAGTGCGAATTGTTTAATTGTCACCTAACTTGAGAAGCGGCTAAATGGGTGGTAGGGTAGAAATCGCATTACTGAATTAATTAAGAAAGCACTAAGTAGTGGAATGAATTAAAAAATAGAAAAGGGTACTGATAGTGGTAACTACACTTGTTTATGGACCTTTGCTAAGGGATACACATGGGAAGGGAATATACAAGCTGGAAAGGGAAAAGATCTGAAGAAAAAGGGAGTTGGTTCTAGTCTTTAAATAGACACACACGGACAGACACACACACACAAGAGAGAGCTTAGGAGATTGGGGAGAGAACTTTCTGAGAGAGTACATACAAACAGACCTAGGGGAAGAGGGAGGGAATCAGAAAAGAAAAACTGAAACTGCTAAAAATCGGCTACTGTTCCATTGAGCTCTGATTTGATTTCCAAAGTTTTCAATTTCTGAAATAGTTTCCGGTCTATCTAGGCTGAAATGATTTGAGTTTGGTATTTTAAAAAGTTTGGTTCTTGAAGTTCTGGCCGCATTTTCGTGAGTGTTGCACTTTGTTTCCTGGTTTAAAACTGGTTTACCTGGTTGTTTCTGTTGCTAATCACTGTTCTTGCTACTGTCCTGCTGTTGCTTCCTCATTTTCCGTGTTGTTTTCGAATTTCAGGTACTTTTCTTTAGCTTATGAGTATAGCATGATTGATGGACATGTAATTCTAGCGAAATTCTGGTTGAATGGAAGCTGCATTTGAATTTGACCTCCCATGTTTCTCTTGCTGTTTCAATATTACGTAGTTAGGTTTTGAACTACAAATGTTAGTTAGGTTTTCTGAATTCGTGTGTGAAGAGTAGTCTGCAGTAGTAAGTTTGCATTTGTATTGATGTATGAACTATGGATTCTATTTACTTAGTTTTCTTTTAACAAATCTAAGTGAGTGCTAGTTAAAGGATTTATTAAGGTTTTGTATAAAGATTTAGTGTAATGCTTTGGGTTGTAAATCCATGTTTAGCTTATACTGTAGACCAGTTGTCTTAGCTTGGGTAGCCATTTGATTTCAGTGAATTGCTAAATATCGGCTTGTATCTATTCACTCATATTCTGCCTTGTAAACATGCCCATTGGTGAAGCTAAGGTTCAGAGTCATGTTTAAAGTTAGTAAAAGCTGAATCAAGCATGCTTACCTGACTGTTTAATGCTGAGTTGTGTTATTCATGTCGGGATATGATGATTAAAATTGGAAGGCTAAGTAGGTAGGAAATAGGATAATTTCCTATTCCCAGAAGGTATCAGTTAAAAGGCATTCAGAATTGGTATCATAATTTGGGGCTTAGTTTCCAAGTTAAATATGTTTGGGCTCCGCAAAGATTCGACCTTGAGCACCTGTTTTATAATTGCATCATGAATAGGGCTTTCTTTGGGTCATTTTAATCCATCAGTGGTTTCAGCAGCTTTTGGGTTCTGAAAAGTTATTAGGCTCGTTGGGTCAAGTTTGAAAGCAATTGTGAATTAGATTCTTAAATTAAATATTCCCTTAATTCAATGTTTTTCTAATTAGCCAGTAGATTGAAATTTTATTTCGAATGAATAGAGGCTCTCTAATTTTCTTTCTTTATCTAATTAATTGGTTTTCTTTTTCAAAGTAGATTAGGGGTGAACCGTAGTAGATAATAAATTGTCCATGGCCCTCCAAATATAATTTGAAAACCCTTTAAAATTAGAATCAAGGTGCATCATGCCAAACAAAAAAAAATAATTGCATGGTACTCGTTTTAATTAAGTTCTGTTTAATCCTCAGAATTCGAGGCGCGCCATTTAGCAAATTCCCATGGCCCTTGCAAAGTTAAAAACGCATAGTTACTTTTGGCGTGTTATTTTAATAATTTACTTTCCTAAACTCGGGTGTGCATTTATGTGACCCAAATCCAAATCTCAACATCGGATAAAATGTGTTGCGAATCGCGGGTGCATTTATGTGACGTGGTTCAAGACATATTTTAAATGACGTTGCAATTTACCTTGAAAAAAAAATAATTAAATAAAGCGGTTAAAGGTAAAATTGCACATAGGATTAAACATGTTTAAAATCAGATAATTAGGCCAATAATAACAATTGAGCGACCTTGCTAGGATCACGGAACTCGGGAATGCCTAACACCTTCTCCCGGGTTAACAGAATTCCTTACCCGGATTTCTGGTTCGCAGACTGTTAAACAGAGTCAATATTTTCCTCAATTCGGGATTGAAACCGGTGACTTGGGACACCATAAATCTCCCAAGTGGCGACTCTGAATTTTAAATAAATAAATCCCATTTCGATTGTCCTTTAATTGGAAAAACTCTTTTATACCCCTTCCAGGGGTGTAGATGAAAAAAGGAGGTGTGACAGCTCTGGCGACTCTGTTGGGGACCCGAACCTAGAATATTTGGTTCAGGGTTCAAGAATTCGAGCTTAGGATAATTGTTATATTTGGCTTTATTTATTATCTGGTCTTATTTACATGTTTGGGCCTAATGTGCTAAATGTTGATTTTTACCGCTTTGATATTATCTGAACTGTATATAAATTGCTACAAAACCCCTCTCTTATCTCTCCCGAGGAGTGCACGCTGGTCGTGACTTCTTTCTGTTAGAGTCTTATTCCAAATAGAACGAGATTCAGACAAGTTGCAAAGCCGGATGATCTTTTGGTTACCAGTATGCAACCCCCCCTCGGCTCGAGTTGTCCACTCGGGTAAGCCAGGTCTAGGACAAATAAACCCAGTTTTTTAACCTAGTATAACAAGACCTCATGTCGGATCTCTAGTAGGAACGTTTGTCTGCATCACGTGCATTTTGACTTTGGAGGCTCAACACAGGGGTTGTGTCTGTCTAGGACAGGTGTACAAAAAAATGAAAAGACCATCCTGATGCATCTTACTTGCTACTTGTGCATTTATTTGCTTCAGATTTGCATGTTGACCGGTTTTTGAATAAAAGAAAAGAGTTTGGAAAAGAAATAGCACTGTGAGGGATAAGGGAGGTAATTACCTATTTTAAAAACCTATATATGCCAAAACTCTGCCGAAATTTTGAAGAAAAAAAACAAAAAGAGAATTTTTATTGTTTTAAAAAAAAAATTGGTTTTTGTGTTATCAAAATTGCCCGAACTACGCCAGTTTGATTCTCACAGAGTGTGAGATACGTAGGCAACCCTCATCGGGTCCAACTCTCTTTTCGCAAAAATAGCCAAAAGAACAAAATTTTACTTTTATTTGAAAAATAGTTAGGGTGATGTCATTCTTGTCAGAAATAGCAGAATGTCCTTAAAAAGGGCGCCGGAAGGCCATTTTTGCAAGAACAACCACCTGTGGTCATTTTTTTCAAGGTTTTCACCAGTGAGCCAACACAACCTTAAAATCTTCGTTCTCGAAGTGCTGAAAGGCCGTATTTGTGAAATCGGGTTTTTATTTTATTTTTGAAAAAAATGTGTGTTAATTTTATTTTGAGTCAAATAAGTCTTAAATTTTGCCTAAACACCCCAATAAACATGCAGAATGAGCACGAGTCAGAATTTGCCGGTAACAGTTATGAACAAAATCTCTTTGGAGTTGCGTATGTGGTGGGAAGATCTGGGCAGGTCAGAGCAAGATAAGGTCAATCTGCATTTGGGGGGTCTCACCGGGTTATTAAAGATCATACCTAGAGGAGACATCATAAAGGCTTTGGTTACGTTCTGGGACCCGGCCCATAACGTATTTCACTTCTCGAATTTTGAACTCACCCTGACCTTGGAAGAGATAGCAGGTTATATGAAAAGTACTGTAGGTTTGAGGCATAAGTATCTGATCGCTCCAAGGGTCGTTAACTCTCACAAATTTATGGATTTGCTAAAGATAAGCAAGGGAATCCCATATTCCGAGTTGGAAGGGGTTTTTTCCACTCTACGTTTTATATACCAGAAGTACGGGCATGTAGGAGGGTTCAATGATTCGGAAAGCGGGGTTTGCAGTAAAGGGAACTGAACAAAATGGGACGAGCATAAGCGTTTCGCTTTCATGGTAGCATTCTTAGGCCTTGTGGTGTTTCCCCGAAAAGACGGGAAAATCGATTTGTGGGTGGCTGGAGTCATCAAGGTCCTGGTTACCAACGCCAAGAGCACTCTCGCCCCTATGATAGTGTCTGAGATATATCGAGCCCTCACAGCTTGTAAAGTTGGGGCATACTTCTTCGAGGGATGCAATTTGCTATTACAAATGTGGATGATCGAGCACTTGTGCCACCACCCTCTGTATATGAGTTATGGATCCGCAGAGAAAAGCTGCATTGAAGAAGTCAACACAAGGGTTTCAGGGTTCAAGTTACCGGAGGGCTTTGGAGAATGGATAGCCCGCCTTCGTGCCATCACTACGGGACAAATAGAATGGACACTAGGTTGTCTTCCTGTTAAAGAAATTGTGTATATACCCGCCACAGGTCCTTACTTCCTCCTAATGGGTCTTCGAGGTATTCAGTCTTACGCTCCCTACCGAGTGATGAGACCATTAGAAAGGTGTCAGGTGATGCATCCAGATGAAGATCTCAGTATCCACGCGGTTGAGATTAGTTTCGACGGCCAATTTCACGAAGAAACAGTTCGTTCTGTTTGGAACGAGTGCCAGTATTTGACGGTAGGCACCCGAGTGCGGAACCTATCTAAAGGCGAGGTCTCACCCGCCTACCTTGCCTGGTATAGAAAGAAGAACGCTGCAAGGGCCGAATCAGAAAGACCGGCCAAAAAACCACACATTCAGGAATTCGTCGAGGCATCACAAGAACTATGGGCTTGGTTGACCAAAAAAAATGAGTATAGGGCCACAATAGGAAGGCTGGAAAAGCAAGTCAAAGACCTTTAATTCGAGAATGACTTACAAGCAGCGGCGGATGAGGGTGAAAAGAAAAGGCTAGCCAAAGAAAATGAGGCCCTCTGAGCTCAAATTCAGAAACTGAAAGTAGCGACAGAAAATCCAGTCCGAAGTAACAGAGATGAAAAGCTCGTAGCTAACCTAAGGTAGAAAGTGAGTAACTATAGTTTCTATTTGAACAAAGTAGAAAGTGAACTGGCCGGGGCTCAAACACAATTGGCTAAAAATGCAGATGAACGGGTATGCCTGGTTAAGCAGTTGAGAGAAAGGTACGACGATGAGATCGCGGGGTTGAAGAAAAGGGTCATCGCCATGAGAAACAAAATGATCAAGCAGGCAAAATACTTCAAGGTTGAAAGGGAACACTGTTACACGACATTGGCGCAGTTAGAAATAGACTTGAAACAACTTCAGGAACAAAACTATGCAGCCAAGCAAACTTTGGAGGCCAGGGCCCAGCAGATTGGGCATTTGTTACAAGAAAGGGGCGTTATAAGAGAGAGAATTAGAAACATCGCTGACTACATTGTTATGAAGTGCCACATTTGTGAGGATATGACTCGCATTACAGTCTTTGCAGCGGTGATAACCTTTGTTAAACAAATAATGAACAACTTGAACCGACTTTAAAGGGATCTTGCACATAGGCCCGTGGCGAGACCGAATGATGTCCCACGGACACCAGGAGCATTGATGCACTCATGATTTACAGTTTGAGTCTGTATTTCCTTTTCTGTCAGAGTCTGTAAGGCATGTTGGGTTTATATTTTCTTTTTGTTTTTGAGTATGTATTTCTTTAAAGTATGATAGCTTAATTTCAGAGTTTGTACTTTGTCTTTGCATCAGAGTCTGTTAGTCTTTTGAAATTTGTTAGTATTGAGTCTTTGTGATCGAAGCATCTATTTTTATAAAAGCTGAAAATCCCAAAAATGTTTTATTTACTTTCACACTTATCTGACAGAACTACGCACGGTCTGATTCATGCGGGGACATGATACGTAGGCAATCTCTATAGGATTCGACCACCACTAAAAAAGAAAAAGGGGAAATAAAGAAGGATAGAATAAAAAAAAGCTTAAAAGAATGGGAACAATTATAAGAGGCCGGAATGACGCACGCAACCGAAGCAAATGCATGATAGAAAATGGTTAATTGCCTAGATGTATTGCATCCCAATGTGTAATTGCATATGTGTTAAACTCTAAGAACTAACAAGTTTGTTGTTTTCCAGAGAATTCAAGCAATTAATTTATTTAGAGGATACTGACACATTATCATTACCAAACCAGATCAAAGGGACCAATACCAGAAATCATGTCTATCCCGGATGTCGATACTAGTGTTGAGGTAGAGGAGTTGGACGTCAATAAAATAAAATAGGAGATGCTCAAACTTAAGCAACAGATGGCCGAAATGTACCAGGCTTGGTCCATAGGGCAATCACCGCCGTCTTACCCAGCCAACCCGGCTTTTACCCCACCATTAGCTCAGTCTCAGGATCATCCCTCCACCGATCCAGGTTTTCTCATTTATCAACACTACCATGGCACTACTTCTCATATGCCACAAGCTCCGCCACCAAAATCAATTCTATACCCTCCTACGCCAGTCACCCCTGTCTTTGTGGCATCTCTACCAGCTGCACTTCATAGATCCCTGAGTGAACCTGTGTTCCAAGCTCAGGACAACCAGTATTATCCCCCGGAACCCAACTTCAAAGCTCCTGAAACCTACCCCTACGATCCACGTTCTGATCTCCCGAGAGAAGCTGAGAGACCAGCCAAAAATCCCGAACATGAAGAGATGTTCAGAAAAATGAAAAGCATAGAACAATCCTTCAGGGATATGAGAGGGCTAGGAGGTCAGGTAAGCGTGGCTTACAAAGATCTGTGTTTATTCCCAAATGTACAACTACCGGTAGGGTTCAAAATACCTAAATTCGACTTGTACAACGGACATGGTGATCCGATGGCTCATTTGAGAGGTTTTTGCAATAAGATGAGGGGAGCTGGAGGAAAGGATTAATTGCTAATGGCTTACTTCAGTCAAAGTTTGAGCGGATCAATATTGGAGTGGTACACCCGCCAAGATCATGGAAGATGGTACACATAGGATGATCTGGCACAAGCATTCGCTTGTCACTTTCAGTATAATCTTGAGATCATTCCAGACCGACTATCTTTGACTAAAATAGAGAAGAAACATAGTGAAAGCTTTAGAGAATATGGTTTTCGGTGGAGGGAGCAAGCAGCAAGGGTAGATCCCCCAATGAAAGAGAGCGAGATGGTTGATTACTTTTTGCAGGCTTTGGAGCCAACTTACTTTGGTCATTTGGTGTGCGCAATTGGCAAGTCTTTTACTGAGGTTGTAAAAATGGGAGGCATGGTCGAGGAGGGGCTTAAGTCCAACAAAATCATGAGTTATTCAGCAATCAAGGCAACCACTCAGGCCATTCAAAGCGGCACTGGGGGTGTTCTTGGGAAGAAGAAGAAAGAAGATGTCACGACTGTTGAGTCCGGAGCCTGGTTTGGATCTAGAGGCCCGTCATCCTACTATAGCCAACCACGACCCTACCACCAAAATTACCCCCACACTCCATATAGCCCTCCACAACATTACTACCCACGGCCAGATCCCTATTTTTCCGTCCATCATGCTCAAACCTATACCCAAACTCCGGCACATGCACAATGGTGTGCGCCGGCTCCACAAAATCCATACCCAGCTCCACAAAACACGTATCCACCCCCAAGAGCCTACAGAAATCCCCCGGGACGGGTTTCCGACCAAACCAAGCCTTCAAGAATGAGAGGTTACAAAAGCAAAAGACTTTCACTCCACTGGAGGAATCATATACCAGTCTTTTCCACATGTTGAGGCAGTTGGGCATGCTAAATCCAATTGAGCCTAAAATGCCAAATCCTCCTCCTAGAAATCTTGACCACTCGGCAAGTTGTGAGTACTGTTCAGGGTCCCCTGGGCATGATACAAAGAAGTGTTGGAAACTAAAAACAGATGTGCAAGAGCTTATTGATACTCACTGGATCGAGGTTCAGGCCCCAGAAGCACCGAATATCAATCAGAATCCACTGCCAGCTCACCATGAGAAACATATGATTAAGTTGATGCACAAAGAGGGAGAGCCCAGGAAGCCCTCACAGACGGTAATGATGATCCGTTCCAGCGAAACCAGCTCGAAGGAAAACGTAACTAGTGGGAAATCAGTGGTCCAATTGAAAAGGGTAGACGATAAGCCCGCTGTGGCAGCCGAGAGAGGGTCATCAAGCATTGTTGCAGTGAAACTAGAGAAAGCTAAAGTGGTAGTGCCAGGGGTCGCAAGTAAACCTGTTATGGTCGTGAAAGGTACTCGCATAGAGCCTGTTATTATAAAACCAGTAATTCAGCTTCCAGTGATCAACAACAAGGCTGTTCCTTGGAATTATTAACGGGGGACGGTGTTTTACAAAGGGAAAGAAATCAAAGAAGAAGTTTGTGAAGCGCAAGGTTTGACTCGCTCAGGAAGGTGTTTTACTCTCGAGGAGTTAAGAAGATCTAAAGATGATCCAACGCCGGTGAAGAAAGCTATAACTAAAGAAGAGGCAGAGGAATTTTTGAGGAAAATGAAAGTGCATGACTATTTATTGTAGAGCAGTTGAGGAAAATGCCCGCTCAGATCTCATTACTCTTGTTGCTAATCCATTCAGATGAGCACCGTCAGTCGCTGATAAAAATCTTGAATGAGGCCCATGTCCCCGACAAAATCTCGGTAAACCATCTGGAAAAGATAGCCAACAAGATTTTTGAAGTAAATAGAGTCACTTTTTTCGATGATGAATTACCCGTAGAGGGTACTGAGCATAACAAAGCCCTTTACCTTACAATGAAATGCGAGGATTCCATGGTTACCCGGGTATTGGTTGACAATGGTTCAAGTGCGAACATTTGTCCTCTCTCCACTCTAAGCAAGCTGAAAGTAGAAGATGAGAAGATCCATAAGAACAACATCTATGTGCGGGGATTTGATGGCGGAGGCAAAGACTTGGTCGGGGACATAATGTTGGAGCTAACTATAGGTCCAGTAGACTTCACAATGGAATTCCAAGTGCTGGATATAGCTGTTTCCTACAATTTTCTATTAGGGCCCCCGTGGATTTATGCTGCTAAAGCAGTACCATCGACACTCCATCAGATGGTCAAGTTTGAATGGGACAGATAGGAAATAGTTGTGCACGACAAAGATAATTTGTGATCTCACAGCAACACCATTGTGCCATTCATTGAAGTGGAAGATGACAAGGGACCATGAGTCTACCAAGTTTCTGACACAATGTCAGTCGAGAAAGTTCCAGAAGGGAAGTGTATCCCAAATCCGAAGATAAACGCCGCATCAGTCATGGTAGCGTATGAAATGTTGAAGAATGGTTTTGTACCAGGAAAGGGTTTGGGGTCAGATCTGCAAGGCATCATACAACCCGTGTCTCTTCCTGAAAACTTGGGAACATTTGGTCTGGGATTCAAGCCCACAGCCGCAGACATAAAAAGAGCCAGGAAATTGAAACAGAGGGCATGGGTCCTTCCAAAGCCGGTCCCACGTCTTTCCAAATCATTTGTCAAGCCCGGTACGAAGGGTCGCCCAGTGACAACAATTCCTAGTTCTGTGATTAATCCTGACAAGGAGTTAATTGAAAGATTTGAGAAGTTGTTCGACATCGTGAACATGGTGGAAATTGGAGAAGGTTCTAGCAACGCGGAAGTGCAATTTGTTGGGCCAACAATAAAGCTTAATAATTGGAAGGCTACTCCTCTCCCTACTCGGAAGGAGTCTTGGTAGTTTGCTTTGATTTTCCTTTAAGTTTGTATGGATTATTCCAGGGTTGTAATCCAGATTCATTTTTTTCAGCCTGTTTAAGTGTGCAAACCTTGTTATCTTTTATCATTCAATAAAAGAAAATCTCCCTTTCTTCATTATTCTTGATGGTTTTCCTTTTGTTTTTGTTTTCTTTTCTATACAGTTCTTTTTACGCTGGTTCTAATGACATGGCATGCATAAGGAATCCTCAGCCCAGTCTTAAAAATTAATCTGATTCCAAAATATTAGTTCAAGAAGTAGATTGCGATTACAAATCAGAATACGATGATGCGGATGAATCCTTCGAAGAGATTAGTAAGGAATTAATTCACTTCGAAGAAAAACCCAAACCCAACCTGAATGATACAAAAGCCGTCAATTTAGGGGACACAGACAATGTCCGAGAGACTAAAATAAGTGTCCACCTCGAGCCAAAAATCCGGGAGGAATTAATCAAAGCACTCATCGAGTACAAAGATGTTTTTGCGTGGTCATATGACAACATGCCGGGTTTAAGCACTGATTTAGTGGTCCACAAATTGCCCACTGATCCAGCGTTCCCTCCTGTCAAGCAAAAGTTGAGGAAATTCAAAACTGATATGAGTGTGAAGATTAAAGCGAAAATTACCAAGCAGTTGGATGCAAAGGTTATTCGGGTCACTTGATATCCTATTTGGTTGGATAATGTCGTGCCTGTACCGAAGAAGGACAGAAAAATCAGTGTATGCGTCGATTACCGTAATCTCAACAAATCAAGTCCGAAGTATAACTTCCCACTACCCAATATCCACATTTTGATCGATAATTGTGCCAAGCGTGAGATTGGATCTTTTGTGGATTGCTATGCCGGGTATCATCAGATTCTAATGGATGAAGAAGATGCAGAAAAGACGACATTCATCACACCATGGGGAACTTATTGCTACCGGGTAATGCCATTTGGTTTGAAGAACGTCGGGGCAACTTATATGAGGGAAATGACTACTGTGTTTCATGATATGATACACAAGGAGATTGAGGTATACGTAGATGATGTGATCATAAAATCAAAGCATCAGGCCGACCACGTCGATGATTTGAGGAAATTCTTCCAGAGGCTTCGCAGGTACAACTTCAAACTTAACCCTGCCAAGTGTGCATTTGTTGTTCCATCCGGAAAACTGTTGGGATTCATAGTCAGCCAGTAAGGCATCGAGTTGGATCCATCAAAGATCAAGGCCATACAAGAATTGCCACCTCCGAGGAACAAGACTGAAGTGATGAGTCTGTTAGGAAGGTTGAACTACATCAGCAGGTTTATTGCTCAGCTCACAACAACTTGTGAGCCTATTTTCAAGTTGCTGAAGAAGGATGCGGCGATCAAGTGGACTGATGAGTGTCAAGAAGAATTTGACGTGATAAATAGATACTTGTCTAACCCGTCTGTGTTGTTACTACCAGAACCAGGGAGACCTTTGATTCTTTACTTGACTGTTCTGGGAAATTCATTTGGCTGTGTACTGGGGCAGCATGGCGTCACCGGCAAGAAAGAACAAGCCATCTACTATCTTAGCAAGAAGTTCACAGCTTATGAGGTTAAGTACACTCACCTGGAAAGGACATGTTGCGCCCTAACTTGGGTGGTATAAAAATTGAAACATTATTTGTCATCTTACACTACTTACCTCATTTCACGCTTGGATCCATTGAAGTATATCTTTCAAAAGCCCATGCCGACAGGAAGACTTGCGAAGTGGTAGATTTTGCTCACAGAATTTGACATCATCTATGTGACTCGGACTGTGATGAAAGACCAAGCATTGGCCGATCATTTGGCTGAAAACCCGATCGATGAAGAGTATGAGTCATTGAGGACTTATTTTCATGATAAAGAGGTGATGCATATTGACGAGCTAGAGCAGACTGAAAAACCAGGTTGGAAACTTTTCTTTGATGGGGCTGTTAACATGAAAAGAGTGGGAATATGAGCCGTGCTTATTTCTGAAACAGGGCATCACTATCCTGTTACGGCTCAACTTCGTTTTTATTGTACCAACAATATGGCTGAGTACAAAGAATGCATTTTGGGTTTAAGGCTAGCTGCAGACATGGATGTCCAGGAAGTCTTAGTCTTGGGAGACTCGGACCTTCTGGTACATCAAATTCAAGGAGAATGGGAAACGCGAGATCTGAAGCTCATACCATACCGACAATGCTTGCATAATCTTTGTCAACGGTTTAGATCAGTGGAGTTTAGGCATATTCCAAGGGTCTATAATGAGGTCGCCGATGCTTTGGCTACCCTAGCGTCAATGCTGCACCATCCAGACAAAGCCTATGCCGATCCTTTGCATATTCAAGTACGAGATCAGCATGCTTACTGCAACATAATTGAAGAAGAATTTGATGGCGAACCATGGTTCCATGATATCAAGGAATACATCAGAATGGGGATATACCCAGTGCAAGCCACGGGGGATCAAAAGAGAACAATTCGACGGTTGGCAAGTGGATTCTTCTTGAGTGGAGGAGTTTTGTATAAAAGAACACCAGGCGTTGGATTGTTAAGATGCATAGATGCTAGACAAGCTACGGCCATCATGTCCGAAGTACATTCAGGAGTCTGTGGACCACATATGAGCGGATATGTGCTGACAAAGAAAATTCTTCGAGCAGGTTATTATTGGCTCACCATGGAGCGAGATTGTATCAGTTTTGTGTGCAAATGTCATCAGTGCCAAATACACGGAGATTTGATTCATTCTCCACCATCGGAGTTGCATACGATGTCGGCGCCATGGCCCTTCGTCGCTTGGGGCATGGATATCATTGGATCAATTGAGCCAGCAGCATCCAACGGGAACAGATTCATTCTGGTAGCCATTGATTATTTCACCAAGTGGGTTGGGGCCAAAACTTTCAAATCGGTGACCAAGAAAGCAGTGGTCGATTTTGTTCACTCAAATATCATCTGTCGATTCGGAATCCCAAAGATGATCATCACGGATAATGGTGCTAATCTTAACAGTAATTTGATGGAAGAGGTATGCCAACAGTTTAAGATTACACATCGCAATTCTACCCCATATCGTCCCAAGGAGAATGGAGCAGTTGAGGCAGCCAACAAAAACATAAAGAAGATACTTCAGAAACTAGTAGAAAGTTCCAGGCAATGGCATGAAAAGTTACCGTTTGCGTTGTTGGGTTATCACACTACTGTCCGTACTTCAGTAGGTGCAACTCCTTATTTTTTAGTATATGGAATTGAAGCAGTGATACCTGCAGAAGTTGAAATCCCGTCCATTCGGATTGTCGCTGAGGCTGAAATTGATGATAATGAGTGGGTCAAAACCCGTTTGGAGCAGTTGAACTTGATTGATGTAAAAAGATTGGCAGCAGTGTGTCATGGCCAGTTATATCAAAAGAGAATGGCAAGAGCATACAATAAAAAGGTACGTCCCCGGAAGTTTGAAGTGGGCCAGCAGGTGCTGAAACGTATTCTTCCACATCAGGCTGAAGCGAAAGGCAAGTTCACCCCAAATTGGCAAGGGCCATTTATTGTGACCAGAGTATTGTCCAATGGTACTTTATGTTTAACAGATATCGAAGGAAAATGCATAGACATGGCTATCAATGTTGATGCAATAAAGAGATATTATGTATGATTTCTTTGGTATAATTGTTGATTGTTTGTATTTGGCATTATTTCGAAGATTGAAATGACGAAGGAAATTTGTTCTGCTATCTAAACACTTTACCCTTTGTGTTCCCCCTTTTTGAGCCTTATTTCTTTCTTTCATACCCTTCTTTTGGAATCAATAACGAAAAAGAGAGAAAAAGAAAGAAAAGAAAAGGAGAAAAGAAAAGAAGTAAAAAAGTATAACAACAAGGAAATTCATGTGTGAACTACGTTTGACCTGATTCCTGTTAAGGATACGTAGGCAGCTTCACGGCTCAGTCAAAGTGAAATAAAATATCCAAAGATCCCCAAGAAAGAAACCGGGGCAGAGGTTATATTTGTAATAAGAAATGTGATTCCAAAAGTTGTAATTTTAAACCCATGTCAAAATTATTTTGAGCCTTTGATACCCTTTCTTTCTAACCCCATCCAAAATCCCACATTACGGTCCAAAGAAAGACCTTCTGATCAGTCTTCAAGAGATGCCAAGTCGAGCAAATAGAGGTGATTCATATCGGGGTAACACTCTGGTCCAAGCAAGAAAAGTAATGAAAATGAGAGAGTCTTATTGGTGAAAACCCTCATGGGAACCATAAGGCGACGAAAGCTGAGAGGAATAAAAATGAGAGAGTCTTATTGGTGAAAACCTTCGCAGGCACCGTGAGGCGACAAAGAATTGAGAAATAAACAAATGAGAGAGGTTTGTCGGTGAAAACCTTTCAGGGCACTGCAAGCCGAACAAGGTCCGTAAGTTGGCAAAAATAAAAATTGGGTTGTGGAACATCTTGGAGCACAAAAGAGATTGGATAAATAGACTGAGCTGATTAATCCAAAATGCATACCATAATCATTTGTGCTAGTGACTCCACTCAGATAAGTTCCTTTTTCCTATCTCCAACAGTCATTCAAATTCAGATTTTCTTCTTTATTCTTAATTCCCAAAATCATTGCATTTTCATTGCTATTAAATTTTCAAAGTTTAGCCTTGTTTCAACAAATAAGAAGGAATTTCAAAGCTCACTACCAGTTTCGAAATTGCACAAAGCAAAATACAGCTAGAACATGCCAGAGATGATAGTTGAAAAATGGGACATATGGTGTAAGCAAAAAGTTAAAACGGTGAAATGGTTCAGTAATGTCGTGGGAGATACACGAGTTTAGACAGGAAGGTCAGAAATGGAGAATGATAGTTGGGGATCCTGCAGTTAAGGATCAGTCAGAAGGTCAAAACAATCTTTTCGATCAGTTCAAGGCAGTTGGACGAAGCAAAGAATGGCAAAGAGAAAATCACCTCCAGCAAGAATGCCACAACTTACACCACGTTTTAAACTGACAAAATTTTCTTTGATTTGAAATAGGGGCAAAGATGGCGTTTTATTTCAGGATATCATCCGTAAGGAGAGTAAGTACTAGGCAGGTTTGATCGCAGAATTTTCAGGACCCTCCTGGAAAATAGGACTTAGTTTAAAATTCAAAATAATCATGAGTAGCGGAATTTGGCATGAATGCACCATAGAGGATTATAAGTGGAGCTTCGAAGTTTGTATGTCGAGATGCACTTTGGACATTACCCCATGAGAATAAAGATTCTGACTTCTCTTCTTTCCCAGATTAATGATTATGATTTTCTTCTTCCTCAACTTTTTCCCCAAGCAGAAACACCATCTTTTTCCACCTTTTCCCCAATTTAATCGGAAATCCTCAAAACCTTCCTGGAAAATGGGACCTAGTTTAAAAATCGGAACAATCGTGAAAACAAGATCTAGCATAAGTGTACCCCAATGGAATATAAGTTGATTTCAAGGTTTGCATGTTTTTGATAGGATTCAGTTAGGAATTTTCAGGACCCTCCTAAATAATGGGACCTAGCTTTGAGAGTTTTTCATTAAATAACAAGACTTAGCGAAAGTCACACCTTTAAAACATATAGCTTAGATTTAAAATTGTCGTCTAGTTAAGAGTTGTCAGGACCCCCTGGATAACGGAACCTAGTTTTCAAATTCTTAGTGATATTTGGTGATATGATTTAGTTTAACACTCACAGATGCGCCCAGCTGCCCAAACTGGGGCAGAAAATTTTCTTTTGTGTTGTCTATTTTTGTTGAAGTCAGGTGCCCATCTAAAGAATAGGGAGAACAACACAGATATTAAAGATAAGAACGTGACCAAACACTAGCAATCAGACATCCACCTGGAGAACAAGGAAAAATAGTTCAAGATTCATTTGTCAGGCATCCACCTGGAGAACAAGGAACAACAGTTGAGGTATCAGCAATCAGGCGTCCACCTGGAGAACAAGGAACAACAGTTCAAGTTTCAACAGTCAGGAGCCCACCTGGAGAACAAGGGAAAACAAATAAAGTTTCAAGGAATATTGGCACAAGCATTGGTAATCAGGCGCCCACCTGGAGGAACGAGGGAGAACAAGTCAAAGAAGAGCAGTTTCAAGAAGAAGATGGACCAAGTTTCAGAAATCAGGCATCCACCTGGAGAACAAGGAAAGATGGTTGAAATTTTAGCAGTCAGGAGCCCACCTGGAAAACAAGGGAATACAATTCGAGTTCAGCAATCAGGAACCTACCTGGAGAACAAGAGAATACATTTCAAGTTTCAACAATCAGGAGCCCACCTGGAAAGCAAGGGAATACAATTCAAGTTCAGCAGTCAGGCACCCAAAGGGAGGACGAAGGAAAGAAGCAATTCAAGATTCGAGTAATCAGGAGCTCGCCTGTAGAATAGAGGATAGGAAACGATGGTCAAAGAAAGACGTTTAAAGGGTCAGCAGCGAGACCCACCTGAAGAAAAGGAAAGCATTTCCACGATACCATGCAAGTCAGCCACAGAGGAACAACTGAAGAAAATGCCAGTCAACAAGGCAACAACAGTCACAAGGCCAAGTTTGAAAATAACTCTTTGTAAAGCATAAATTATAACTTAGTCTAGCTTCTTCATTTTTGTCATGGTGTAATAAGGAGGTCAGTGAGCAGTATCAGCAGCAACAGTAACAGTGAAACCACAGCTTCATGGTAGTCCCAGCTACCAAAACTTCCCGAACTACATTGACCTGATTCCTTTTCAGCCAAGGATATGTAGGAAACCTTTGAAGCAGAGGTTCAGTCAAATCTTTCAAAATGCTTCCCCACGAAGTATTCACACGGGCAAAAATCGCTCGTATCCGCTCACTTTATCTTTGCACGAAAACTCTTCGTGTTTCCGGACAAAGAGAGGCAGCTGTGAGCACGTGATTTTTGCCTCACATGAATTACTCCAAAAGAATTCTCAAAATTAGGTCTTTTTCTTTAATTATGTGTTATTCTAGGAATTACTGTGCAATTTTCCTGATTGTTTGCATATTTTATGCATTTATAATTTTATTAATGCATTGAAAATACAAAAAATATAGCATCTGCATTAGAATTTAGTTTTACATTTTTACATTAATTAAGTAAATTGTTGTTTTGCAAAAAATGAAAAATCCCAAAAATAGCATATTTTGCATTTTTTTTATGTTTAATGTAACAATTTTGTGATTTTCTTTTAATTTGGCATTTAATTATTTGTAATAATTATTATTTAGAGTTAATTAGCATTTTTGATAGGATGATTTGGTTTTATAAATTAATTTAAGATTTTAGTTTTAATTTTCGAAAAATAGTTTGAAATAAATAGAAAAGGAAGAGAATTAAATAAAAGAGGAGTAAAATCTGTTTGGCTATCTCTCATTTTACCCAGGCCCAAGCAAAATCCACCCCATTATCTGCCCAAACCAGCCTAGACCCATCTCTCCTACCCGACCCAACCTAGCATAACCAAAACGATGCCGTTTCATGCTGAGATTAATCACAGCCGTTGATTCCATTCAATCCAATGGCTCGAGATCAACCATCCATTTTAATAATACTAAACCCTAAACGACCCCCTACCCCCAAAATCAGAACACCCCCCTCTCATTTGTGTCTCTCATTGCTTCAGAGACAACCATGTCTTCACCACCGCCCTCCGCCACCGAAAATTGCCTCACGGCGGTTCCGGTGGCCCAAACCACCACAAATTAACACCAGAGATTCTCCTTAACCTCATCATCTCAAATCCCCAAACCGTTTCTTTCGAATCACAGCCGAACTGGTCGAATCTTCGATCAAAGTTTGAACCCAAAACCCTAGTTTACCCAATCCCCTCCATCTTTACACCATAGAATCCCCTCACTCCCCTCTTTCCGAATCCATGAACCTTATCCCTCGAATGTCCCGGGAATCCTTTGAATTTGGATTTAAAGAAACGAACCCTAAAATCCCAAAATCCAAGTCATTACGTGTTTAAAGGGTTAAGGTCAAAATAGACCTTAGTTGTGTGTTCTCAGTCGAGAACACTCGATTAAGATCTATTCCGGCCACAAATTCGAAGATCATTGAAGGTCTAGTTTGAGACGATGTTCAATCAATTTTGGTAGGTATTCCTGGTTTTAATTTTTTCTATTTTTTCTTTTATTATTATCTTCTTCTACTCCTTTCTGTTATTAGAAGGTTATTTGGTTAGTTTGTTCTATGATTTTATTTTTTATTTTTTTCCGAATTAATAGGTTGATTGTTGATTTCATTTGGTTTTTTTGTTTAGTTGCTCAGAAGTTTAAACTCGTATAACAGTAGTTCTTGAACTGATTCTTGATAATTTTCGTTGAAAGATTGGAATTGTTTCATTTTTCAGTATTAAGAGCTATTAAGCAGTCTGCTGATATATTTTGTTTGTATAAAGATCGAATAGCCTTTAACGATGTGAATTGGGTTCAGCTTGGTCGATGAATTTCAAGTTTTAAAAAGGGGAACTTTAAGATAATAGTGGGAATTGTTTAATTGTCACCTAACTTGAGAAGCGGCTAAATGAGTGGTAGGGTAGAAATCGCATTACTGAATTAATTAAGAAAGCACTAAGTAGTGGAATGAATTAAAAAATAGAAAAGGGTACTGATAGTGGAAACTACACTTGTTTATGGACCTTTGCTAAGGGATACACATGGGAAGGGAATATACAAGCTGGAAAGGGATAGATCTGAAGAAAAAGGGAGTTGGTTCTACTCTTTAAATAGACACACACGGACAGACACACACACACAAGAGAGAGCTTAGGAGATTGGGGAGAGAACTTTCTGAGAGAGTACATACAGACAGACCTAGGGGAAGAGGGAGGGAATCAGAAAAGAAAAACTGAAACTGCTAAAAATTGGCTACTGTTCCATTGAGCTCTGATTTGATTTCCAAAGTTTTCAATTTCTGAAATAGTTTCCGGTCTATCTAGGCTGAAATGATTTGAGTTTGGTATTTTAAAAAGTTTGGTTCTTGAAGTTCTGGCCGCATTTTCGTGAGTGTTGCACTTTGTTTCCTGGTTTAAAACTTGTTTACCTGGTTGTTTCTGTTGCTGATCACTGTTCTTGCTACTGTCCTGCTGTTGCTTCCTCATTTTCCGTGTTGTTTTCGAATTTCAGGTACTTTTCTTTAGCTTATGAGTATAGCATGACTATTGGACATGTAATTCTAGCGAAATTTTGGTTGAATGGAAGCTGCATTTGAATTTGACCTCTCATGTTTCTCTTGCTGTTTCAATATTACGTAGTTAGGTTTTGAACTACAAATATCAGTTAGGTTTTCTGAATTCGTGTGTGAAGAGTAGTCTGCAGTAGTAAGTTTGCATTTGTATTGATGTATGAACTATGGATTCTATTTACTTAGTTTTCTTTTAACAAATCTAAGTGAGTGCTAGTTAAAGGATTTATTAATGTTTTGTATAAAGGTTTAGTGTAATGCTTTGGGTTGTAAATCCATGTTATCTTATATTGTAGACCAGTTGTCTTAGCTTGGGTAGCCATTTGATTTCTGTGAATTGCTAAATATCGGCTTGTATCTATTCACTCATATTCTGCCTTGTAAACATGCCCATTGGTAAAGCTAAGGTTCAGAGTCATGTTTAAAGTTAGTAAAAGCTGAATCAAGCATGCTTACCTGATTGTTTAATGCTGAGTTGTGTTATTCATGTCGGGATAGGATGATTAAAATTGGAAGGCTAAGTAGGTAGGAAATAGGATAATTTCCTATTCCAAGAAGGTATCAGTTAAAAGGCATTCAGAATTTGTATCATAATTTGGGGCTTAGTTTCCAAGTTAAATAGTTTAGGCTCCGCAAAGTTTCGACCTTGAGCACATGATTTACAATTACATCGTGAATAGGGCTTTCTTTGGGTCATTTTAATCCATCAGTAGTTTCAGTAGCTTTTAGGTTCTGAAAAGTTATTAGGCTTGTTGAGTCAAGTTTGAAAGCAGTTGTGAATTAGATTCTTAAATTAAATATTCCGTTAATTCAATATTTTTCTAATTAGCCAGTAGATTGAAATTTTATTTCGAATGAATAGAGGCTCTCTAATTTTCTTTCTTTATCTAATTAATTGGTTTTCTTTTTCAAAGTAGATTAGGGGTGAACCGTAGTAGATAATAAATAGTCCATGGCACTCCAAATATAATTTGAAAACCCTTTTAAATTAAAATCAAGGTGCATCATGCCAAACAAAAATGCCAATTGCATGGTACTCGTTTTAATTAAGTTTTGTTTAATCCTCAGAATTCGAGGCGCGCCATTTAGCAAATTTTCATGGCCCTCGCAAAGTTAAAAACGCGTAGTTGCTTTAGGCGCGTTATTTTAATAATTTACTTTCCTAAACTCGGGTGTGCATTTATGTGACCCAAATCCAAATCTCAACGTCGGATAAAATGTGTTGCGAATCGCGGGTGCATTTATGTGACGTGGTTCAAGACATATTTTAAATGACGTTGCAATTTTCCTTGAAAAAAAATAATTAAATAAAGCGGTTAAAGGTAAAATTGCACATAGGATTAAACATGTTTAAAATTAGATAATTAGGCCAATAATAACAATTGAGCAACCGTGCTAGGACCACAGAACTCGGGAATGCCTAACACCTTCTCCCGGATTAGCAGAATTCCTTACTTGGATTTCTGGTTCGCGGACTGTTAAATAGAGTAAATCTTTTCCTCGATTCGGGATTGAAACCGGTGACTTGGGACACCATAAATCTCCCAAGTGGCGGCTATGAATTTTAAATAAATAAATTCCGTTTCGATTGTCCTTTAATTGGAAAAACTCATTTATACCCCTTCCAGAGGTGTAGATGAAAAAAGGAGGTGTGACAGTATTGAGGCCATTCTCGACCATTTCTCCTATCTTGATTGCATTAGCAAAAGGTCTGCCCATTGCGGACATCATAATTTGAAATTAATCAGGATCCTGAGCCTGAAAGAAGATAGTGATTAACTCATGATCATCCATGGGTGGCTTAACTCTAGATACTTGCTCTCTCTACCTAATGGCATACTCCCTAATGCTTTTGATCGGCTTTTTCTTCATGTTGGACAGGGAATTGTGATCTGGTGCAATATCAATGATGTACTAAAATTGTTTGATGAAGGCCTGGGCCATGTCGTCCTAAACATGCCAGTGAGAGATATCTTGGTCAATGAACCATTCAGAGGCTACCCCTACCAGACTCTCTCCAAAATAAGCCACCATCAGCTCTTCATTTCTTCCTGCAGCCCTCAGCTGGTTGCAGTACCTTTTCAAGTGGGCGATAGGGTTACCGTGTCCATCATATTTCTCAAATTTTGGGGTCTTGAACCCTCGTGGCAAATGGATGTGAGGAAACATGCACAGATCACTGGATGAGACACTTTTGTGACCACCTAGTCCTTGTATGTTCTTTATGTTCTACTCAAGACTTTTCATTTTCCTGACCATCTCATCTGGCCCTCCTTTCTTTACAGCCTTTTCATTTTCTGCAGGTAACTCATACTGTGGGGTTTGATTGTGTGGAGCCGAACCCTTAAAAGCCATATTTGGAGAGTAGTATTGGCCATCATAAGCATGAGATAGTGGCTCGATATTTGGCCTCGTCACAGGATTTGGTTGGGGAATTGTATGCGTTGGTGTGCCAGACATGATGAGAGGTGTGTTCCTAACCGGTGCAGCAGGAGGCTGCACATTAAAGATACCAGGGCCGATATGGAAGCTATAGTTTGGCACATACCCTGGTGGTAGAATGTGATCACTCATTGCAGGGAGCGGTGGTTGACTAGCTAGGGGCACAGTGGCAGTTCCTTCTGAGAGACCCTGAGGCGGAGGCTGACCGAAAACCCAAGCCTAATACACATCAGATAGTTGTTGTTTCAATCATCTTACTTCCTCTGACTCTTGCTCAACTGGTTGACCCTGGGGGTCGTCACCGACCAACTCGATTTCATCATTATTAGTCATTGCTACCTTTCCCTTAGATCTGGTAAAGTAATGATGTGTTTCCAGTTTTACAACAAACTAACCACCTTAAGCTTACTAGATATAAGAGACAACAAACATGTTAGGGTTAAGCATTTTACATATTTGAATCACACGTAATATGCCATGTTCCTAACATTGTCACCATTTCTAACATGCTTTTAGAAGGCTTCATGTTTCATTCCGGCTTATAACGTTGCTGCTTACTGACTCTCTTATTATTTTTTATTTTTTTTATTTTTTTCTTTCACTCCCCTAATTTTGCATCCTCATTTTAGAGTCGTTAAAGAAATTTCGATCGAACCTTTTGGGGGTTGCTTACGTATCATGTCGCCGAATGAATCAGATCATTACGTAGTTCAGGAACACGACCAGTTGTTTTTTTTAATTTACAAAGTTTTTTTTAATGTACAAAAAATATTTTTTGGTTCATTTTCGTATTTTTCTAAAACACAATCTTTTTCATTAATTTTCGAATTTTTCTCTTTTTTTATTCTTTTTCATATAAGACTTGAAAAAAGGAAAATTACATAAAGATACAACCTAAAAGGACAACATTTAAATAAGACCAAAGTCGACCTAAATAGACCTTTTTAAAAAAATAAAATAAAAATAAAAGGCAAAACACCAAGACTCAAAACACCAAAAGACTCTTACAGACTCGATGACTACAAACGAACAATCAAAGTGGACTGCCAACTAAAAGAAGACTCTGATCTCTGCAGGAAACTCCAACAGCATCATTGTAGTCAAGGTGCTTATTCCTGCGGCTGACCTCCCATATCGTGGTATATGCGCTTCAAGTCTATGGCAATGTGGCGCGCGAAGTTGGGTGCTACCATATCAAATTGCTCTTGAGTCAAACCCTGACAAGTCACACACCCTCGAGCGGTATAAGTAGCCACTTCATAGACCCTCCTTCTAACATGCTTGTGGCTCTAACTTAAAAACTGGATTTGTCGCTCATGGTTATTGGCTATGTCAGATATATCCGCCTTGCGTTGTAACTCTAGATTCAACTAGTTCTAGACCTTTGCTAGCTCATTCTCTACCTGGTTCTTACCTGATTCTGCAGCCCTGGCTTGAGCCCTTAGATCATGGATGATAAGGCTGTAATGCATTTCTTCGTGCTTTGGAATGGTTGCATGCTGCTGAGCAACAACCCTTATTCTCGCTTGCTGAAGTTGTGCTTGAAGCGTTTGAGCTTCATGTGTCAATTTGATTTTCTCCTATTTAAACCCAAAGCACTGAAAATCCCTATTCACATTGGCGATACTTATATCCCTACATAGAGCCCAGATGATGGATTCATAGTCTCTAGTTATTTCTTCCTTGACCTGCCCTACTCTTTTTCTGATTTTAGTCTCCCATTCTGTCGTGCTCTTCAGAACTGTCTCCTTCCTGGATCCAAAAGCATCTTGGTCATAGAACCACTCGAAATATGAAGGGGTCTAACTCTCCTTGATACTGATCTTCCACCATAGTGTGAAATTCAAGCACCTTAATTTCATCCTAAACCTGCTGAGCATATGCCTCACGAACATGATCTTCTGATGTTACCTCCTACGTGAATCTTTGCATGTGCTCCATTATGGGCACTACCTATTTTCGACCTAACTGGCGTAGGGCTCTCATAGGCACATATGGTTGAAAACCCCGAAGACCAATCAAAATCAGAAACGAATGGTGATAAGATCTTTATATGACTTCTTTTGGTGAGAACGAGTGGTAGTTCCATGTTATTTCAGTAGCGGTCAACTTTTGAAGATGCCCTCTCCATGATTTGACACCCCTGGGGAAGCTACTATCTTTAGTCAAATCTTCAAACCCATCTCCAAGCTCATTGTTGCTCCAATGAACACTAAAATTTACCCGTGCGGGATGACTGAGAAGGTGCTCTAAAAACCATATTTGGAGTATGATGTTACAGCCCTCAAAGAAATCCTTTCTTTCCCAATACTTGGTCAGGGCACGGTAAATATCAGAAAATATCATTGGAATGATAGTGACGTCCTTTCCATTCAACAAAGTGGTGACTATGCCAGATAATCGAATATCAACATTTTTGTCATGCCTCGGGAAAACCTTTGTCCCTAGAAATTCCACTAGGAATGCTTTCCGCCCATGGCTTTGCCATGCTTTGTATCTAATTTTAGTATCAAGCTCTTTTCCATGCTTTGAAAATCCACCTGGACACCTATACCTGTAACGACCCGACTTGTTGTTTTGCCTTTTAGAACCCCGTTCCCTTAAATAAAACTTCCTGCGCTTTCTCTAGCTAATTTATAAGTTGCGGGGATGGTTGGTTCGGGAGTTGGAAGAGTTTCGAGTAAAAATATGTCCATTTTTTTCCTTAAGGTTCTCTTAAAGACCAAGTTTGACTTCGGTCAATATTTTGGGAAAACGAACCCGGATTTGTGATTTGGCGATCCCGGAGGGTCCGTGAAAAAATATGGGACCTGGGCGTATGCCCAGAATCGAATTCCGAGGTCCCTAGCCCGAGTAATGAAGTTTTATTGAAAATTGTTAAATTGAAATCCTAAGAGTTTAGTAAAGAGGAAAAATGCTTTATCACATTGATATCGGGCCCGTATGTTGGTTCCGGAGCCTAGTACAAGTTCGGTATAATATTTTAGTCTTGTCTGTGAAATTTGGTGAGAAACGGGACTGATTTGACGTGATTCGGACATTCGATTGAAAAGATAGGAATTTAGGTGTTCTTGAGGATTTCAGGCATTTTGGTGTTAAATCCGTGGTTTTAAGTGTTAATTAGGCAATTTGATTGCTTGAGAAAGTTTGTACATTGTTGTAAGACTTGCGTGAGTGTTCGGAGTGGAGCCCCGAGGGCTCGGGTGAGATTCGGGCATGGTTGGAGGTAAGAAAACACAACAATTTTTGCTGGTATTTTTGCTGCTGCTGCAGGTTTCGCAATTGCGAGATGGCCATCGCAATTGTATCGTGAGGTAAGTTATTTCCATTCATCCTTAGTTAAAATACATGTATATTAGGTAGATTAAACACCAAAAACTAGGTAAAATTAAAGGGTTAGAGCTAGACCTAGGGTTTTAATAAAACTAAGATTTAACCATGAAATTTGCTATGAAATGAACTATAAATTATATATTGTTGATCCTTAGGTTGTATAGAACAAATCTCTTTGAAAAAAATCTCGGTATCCGGGCACGTGGGCCCGGGTTCGGAATTTAGAAAATTTGTGTTAATGGTTGGGAAATTGCTTAAATAGCAAAAAATTCGATCTTGTGAGGTTATATTAACTAGTTCTTACTTCGTTTAACTAGTTTGGGATTGTTCGGCTTCGAATTAAGGACTTGGGCTCGTTCTTGGTAATTGGAAGTGCACTTTGGAGCAAGGTGAGTCTCCTTTCTAACCTTGTAAGAGGGAATTGTCCCCATAGGTATAATAAATGAGAATTTGCTACTAAATACGGGGGCTACGTACGTATTTGGTGACGGGAGTCTGTGTGTAACTACTATGATATTAATTGCTTGGGTAGTTTAGGACCACATCATGCCTAATTTGGAATTTTCTTCTATTTAAATTGTCAATATGATCATTTATGATATGCTAGAGACTTGAGGGTAATAAAAAGTGAACATATGAACCTGTTGAACTTTGTAAGAGTTTACTTGTATATAAATGAGCCTTTGTGTGCATTCTTGATGTTTTCTTGATATTTATGGAGCGGGCCGATCGCCTCGGTGAAAATAGATGCATCTATGGTTCGTGCCATTCGACCCTCGGCAGTGCACAGTTTATTTTTTGTTGGAGCGGACCGTCGACCTCGGCATGATTGCGCATGATATATATGTTGATACTAGACATGACATGCCTACTTGCTAAGTAATTAAAAAAACAATGTAAATGGAAACTGAAATAAGGTCAAGAACCTGATTATTGCTTTTCATTATAACTTGTTAAATATTGGAGACTTTCATGCTTAGCATAGCGCATTACTATTATATTATTTTGACCCTAGTAAGTATCAAGTCGACCTCTCGTCTCTACTTCTTTGAGATTAGATGGGATACCTACTGGGTACATATTGTTTATGTACTCATACTACACTTCTGTACTTAATTGTACAGGGTCTGAGGCTGATACATCTGGTTACCGGTCTGGTGCTCGCCCTTGAGTTTGTGGCAGGGACTTCCATGGTGAGCTGCTTCCTTCCTATGCCGCTCAGCAGCCGGATGGAGTCTTCCTTTACTTTTGCTGTCTTTCTTTATCTCAGACAGTAGGATATAGATATTCTTTTGTATATTCTACTAGAATCCCGTAGCTTGTGACACCAAGTTCTAGCACACACATTAGTAGACTTATTTTTGGGTTGTATTATTATGCTATTTACATTATCTTTCACTCTTGGTTTTGAATCCCAATCGGAATATTTATTTCACTTAAATTCTGATAAAATTTACATTAGAAGTTAGAAACGTTTTTCGCATTGGCTTGCCTGGCAACGGTGTCGGGCGCCTTCATGGCCTATTATGGAAATGGGTCGTGACAACATGGTATCAGAGCACTAGGTTCACGTAGGTCTCACAAGTTATGGTAAAACCTAATAGAGCCTTGTAGATCGATACCGAGACGTCTGTATTTATCTTCGAGAGGCTATAGGGTATTGAGAAAGACTACTCTTTATTCATTTCCTATCGTGCAGTGGTTAGTGTACTAAATTTCCCTCTTCTACTCTCTCACAGATAGTGAGGACTCGTACCGCCGACGTTCCAGATCCGGGAGGAGCTGCTCCCCCCGTTGCTAGAGGCCGAGGTAGAGGCCGGGGGAGGGCACCGGCCCGTGGTATAGGACAAGGGCGTCCCAGAGCCATTCCAGTTGCACCACTAGCAGGTCCTGTGATGGATCCCATTATTGAGGAGTAGGGCGAGGTGCCCGCAGCTGAGCCTACCCCGGCAGATTTCATGACAGCACAGGGATTTCAGGAGGTCATTGGCCGCATGCTATGGTTCATGGACACTATGACTCAGGCCGAGTTATTTCTAGCAGATCCAGCTACTTCACAGGCAGGAGGGGGAGCCCAGACCCCTACTGCTCAAGCTCCAGGTCACGCCTCCAGGTGTACTACCCGCAGATGGGGTTTAGCCAGTTGCTGCAGTGGCACCCCAGCCCAAGCCAGCTGTGGATGGTGATCCGCAGAAGTTATTGGACAGATGGACTAGGCTTCACCCTCCAGTCTTCGGGGGTGAGCTTCATGAGGATGCTCAGGACTTCATCGACAGGTACAGGGACAGACTGCACAACATAAGGATATTGGAGTCGCATGGAGTCGACTTCACTACTTTTCAATTGGAGGGTAGGGCCAGTAGATGATGGCAGTCCTATGCCCTTGGTAGGCCAGCAGGTTCTCCTCCACTCACTTAGGGTCAGTTCACTCAGCTATTCCTGGATCGATACATTCCACCCTCGGAGAGGGAAGAGCTGCGGTATTAGTTTGAGCATCTAGAGAAGGGTCAGATGTCAGTGACCGATTATGAGGCCAGGTTATTTGAGTTGTCTCGCCATGCACTTATGATACTTCCCACTGAGGCAGAGAGAGTACGGAGGTTTGTTGCGGGGTTACACCCCACTATCGGTCTGGTATGGCCCGAGAGGTAGAGATGGGTACAGGGTATCAGCTAGTGATTGAGATTGCACGCAGGATTGAGGGTTATCATCTGAGGGGTAGAGAGCAGATGCAACAGGATAAAAGGGATAGATTTTCCGGAGAGTTCAGAGGCGCCCCAGCTAGGGGTAGAGGTCAGTTTGGGAGGGGTCAGCCCAGCAGGCCCCTAGTTTCAGCACCACCGCCTGCTCGGGGTGCTCCAACGTGCTCCTATTTCAATGCCATGCCAGAGAGTTCTTACCGCCCGTCAGCTATTCAGGGTTCCTTCAGTGGGTACTCAGGTCCTCCGGATTCTTCCAGTTCTTATTTCAGTGCTATGCTAGAGAGTTCATACCGCGCACCGGCTATTCAGGCTTCTTCCAGTAGATCTTCTGATTTTCAGAGTCAGCCCTCCGGACAGCAGGTCACCGCACCGTGTTGTTTTGAGTGCGGAGACCCCGGTCACATGAGGAGATATTTCCCTAGACTTTGGGCAAGGCGGTGCAGTAAGGACAGCAGCCCATGACTCCAGCACCAGCTACCCAGCCACCTAGAGGTGGAGGGCAGGCTGGTAGAGGCCGTCCTAGAGGTGGAGGCCAGGTAGGGAGGGGTCAACCAACTATTGCTCAGTCAGGTAGAGGCCAGCCAACCGGTGCTCCAGCTAGATTCTATGCTCTTCCAGCCAGTCCAGATGCATTGGCCTCAGATGCAGTCATTACAAGTATTATTCCGTCATTGGTAGGGATGCTTTGGTATTATTTGATCCGGGGTCTACTTATTCATATGTATCATCTTTGTTTGCTCGTTTCCTGGTTATTTCTCCTGAGTCTTTGGGAACTCTTGTTCATGTGTCTACTCCTGTGGGTGATTCTGTGGTTGTGGATCGGATCTACTGGTCCTGTGTGGTCACTTTTTGTGGTTTCGAGACTAGAGCAGATCTTCTGTTGCTTGATATGATCGATTTTAAGGTCATCCTGGGCATCGATTGGTTATCTCCATATCATGCCGTCCAAGATTGTCATGCCAAGACTGTGTCTCTAGCGATGTCAGGGCTGCCGAGATTGGAGTGGAAGGGTTCCATAGTTGATATGCCTAGCAAGGTTATTTCTTTCCTGAAGGCTCGACACATGGTTGAGAAGGGGTGTTTGGCTTATTTAGATTATGTTTGAGACATCACTACAGAGTCTCCGATGATTGATTCAGTCCTAGTAGTTCGAGAGTTAGCTAATGTTTTTCCTTCTGATCTTCCTGGCATGCCTCCAGATCGTGACATTGATTTCTGTATTGATTTGGCTCCAGGCACGTAGCCTATATCTATTCCACCGTCCAAAGGAGTTGAAGGAATTGAAGGAGCAGCTTGAGGAGTTGTTAGCAAAGGGGTTTGTTAGACCCATTGTATCGCCTTGGGGTGCACCAGTGTTATTTGTGAAGAAGAATGATGGGACTATGCGGATGTGCATTGATTACCGCCAGTTGAACAAAGTCACCATCAAGAACAAGTATCTGTTGCCACGTATTGATGATTTGTTTGACCAGTTGCAAGGTGCTAGGGTGTTCTCTAAGATTGACTTGAGGTCAGGGTATCATCAGCTGAATATTCAGGACTCAGATGTTCCGAAGACTGCATTCAGGACTAGATATAGCCATTATGAGTTTCTGGTGATGTCCTTTGGCTTGACTAATGCCCCAATGACATTTATGGATTTGATGAACAGGGTATTTAGGCCTTATATTGATTCCTTTGTTATCGTTTTCATTGACGACATATTGATATACTCACGTAACCTGGGGGAGCACGAGCAACATTTGAGAGTAGTGTTTCAGACCTTGCGAAAACAGAAGCTATATGCTAAGTTCTCCAAGTGTGAGTTTTGGCTAGAGTTAGTGGCATTCTTGAGGCATGTTGTGTCAGGAGAGGGTATTAAGGTGGATCCCAAGAAGATTGAGGCAGTTCAGAGTAGGCTACGTCCTACTTTAGTGACCGCGATCAGGAGTTTCCTGGGGTTAGCAGGATATTACCGGCAATTTGTGCAGGGCTTTTCATCTATTGCATCACCTTTGACTAGATTGACCCAGAAGGGTGCTCTATTCCATTGGTCCAATGATTGTGAGGAGAGCTTCTAGAAGCTCAAAACAGCTTTGACCACGACACCAGTTCTTGTATTGCCTTCCGGCTCAGGGATGTATATGGTATATTGCGATGCTTCCCGCATTGGTTTGGGATGTGTATTGATGTAGGAGGGGCGAGTTATTGCATATGCTTCGTGTCAGCTGAAGGTTCATGAGAAGAATTACCCTGTGCACGATCTAGAGTTGGCGGCGATTGTTCATGCTCTCAAGATATGGATGTATTATTTGTATGGGGTGTCATGTGAAGTTTATACCGATCATCACAACTTACAACACTTGTTCAAGCAGAGGGATCTTAATTTGAGGCAGCGCAAGTGGCTTGAGTTACTAAAGGATTATGACATTACCATTCTTTATCATCCGGGCAAGGCAAATATGGTTGCGGATGCCTTGAGCAGAAAGGCGGAGAGCATGGGTAGTTTAGCATTCATTCCAGCAGAGGAGAGACCATTAGCTTTGGACATTCAGCCCTTGGCTAATAGACTTGTGAGGTTGGACATTTCAGAGCCCAGCCGAGTTCTAGCATGTGTGGTTGCTCAGTCTTCGTTGTTGGGCAGATTAAGGCCCGCCAGTTCGATGATCCACATTTGGCAGTTCTCAGAGAGACGACACTTCAGGGAGGTTCCAAGGAAGTTTCTATTGGAGAGGATAGTGTGTTACGACTTTAGGGTCGTCTATGTGTTCCTAATGTGGATGGTTTGAGGGAAAGGATTCTAGAAGAGGCCCAGAGTTCGAGATATTCCATTCATCCGAGTGCCACGAAGACGTATCGTGACTTGAGGTAGCATTATTGGTGGTGGAGAATAAAGAAAGACATTGTAGAGTATGTAGCTAGATGTTTGAATTGCCAGCAGATCAAGTATGAACATCGGAGGTCGGGTGCCTACTTCGGCAGATGCCTATTCCGGAGTGAAAGTGGGAGCGTATCACCATGGATTTCGTAGTTGGGTTGCCGCGGACTTTGCGGAAGGTTGATTCAGTATGGGTCACTGTGGATAGATTGACCAAGTCGGCTCACTTCATTCCAGTGGTGACTACTTATACAGCGGAGAGGTATGCTCAGATTTATATTCGGGAGATAGTCTGATTGCATGGTGTGCCGATTTCCATCATATTTGACCGAGGCCCTCAGTTCACTTCCCATTTCTGGAGAGCCATTCAGAGTGAGTTGAGGACCCATGTCAAGCTTAGCACAACATTCCATCCTCAGACCAACGGGAAGTCGGAGCGGACGGTTCAGATTTTAGAGGATATTCTTAGAGCATGTGTGATTGACTTTGGAGGGCAGTGGGATCAGTTCTTGCCCTTAGCGGAGTTTGCATACAACAACAACTATCAGTCCAGCATAGAGATGGCCTCGCACGAGGCTTTATATGGTCAACGTTGTCGTTCTCCTATCGGGTGGTTTGAGCCTAGTGAGGCTAAGTTACTTGGCACAGATTTGGTACAAAATGCCTTGGATAAGGTAAAATTGATTCAGGAGAGGCTTCGCACAACTCAGTCCAGAAAGAAGAGCTACGCGGATCAGAAGGTGTGTGATGTATCATTTATGGTTGGCGAGAAGGTTCTCTTGAAAGTCTCGCCCATGAAGGGAATTATGAGGTTCGGGAAGAAGCAAGTTGAGCCCAAGGTTTATTGGCCCCTTTGAGGTGTTTAGACGAGTTGGGGAGGTTGCTTATGAGCTTGCTTTACCCCCCACCCCCCAGTTTATCGGGAGTTCATCCAGTTTTTCATGTTTCGATGCTTCGGAAGTATCATGCCGACCTATCCCACGTGTTGGACTTCAGCACTATTCAGTTAGATGAGAGTTTGGGCTATGAGGAGGATCCAACTGCCATTGTTGATAGGCGGGATCGCCAGTTAAGGTCCAAGAGGATTTCTGCGGTGAGAGTCCAGTGGAGGGGCCAACCGGTTGAGGAGGCGACCTGGGAGTCTGAGGAGGACATGCGGAGCAGATATCCCTACTTATTCAGCAGTCCAGGTACTTTTCTATGTCCGTTCGAGGACGAATGTTTGTTTAAAAGGTGGAGAATGTAACGACCCGACTGGTCATTTTGCCTTTTAGAACCCCGTTCCCTTAAATAAAACTTCCTGCGCTTGCTCTAGCTAATTTATAACTTGCGAGGACGGTTGGTTCTGGAGTTGAAAGAGTTTCGAGTAAAAATATGTCCATTTGTTTCCTTAAGGTTCTCTTAAAAGACCAAGTTCGACTTCGGTCAAAGTTTTGGGAAAACGGAACCTGATTCGTAATTTGACGATCCCGGAGGGTCAGTGAAAAAATATGGGACCTAGGCGTATGCCCGGAATCGAATTCCGAGGTCCCTAGCCCGAGTAATGAATTTTTATTGAAAATTGTTAAATTGAAATCCTAAGAGTTTAATAAAGAGGAAAAATGCTTGATCACATTGATATCGAGCCAGTATGTTGGTTTTGGAGCCCGGTACAGATTCGGTATAATATTTTAGTCTTGTCTGTGAAATTTGGTGAGAAACGGGACTGATTTGACATGATTCGGGCATTCGGTTGAAAAGATAGGAATTTATGTGTTCTTGAGGATTTTAGGCATTTTGGTGTTAAATCTGTGGTTTTAGGTGTTAATTAGGCGATTTGATTGCTTGATCAAGTTTGCACATTGTTGTAGGACTTGCGTGAGTGTTCGGAAAGGAGCCCCGAGGGCTCGGGTGAGATTCGGGCATGGTTGGAGGTAAGAAAAAACCTCAGTTTTTGCTGGTATTTTTGCTACTGCTGCAGGTTTCGCAATTGCGAGATGGCCATCGCAATTGTGAACTCGCAATTGCGAGAAATTCTTCGCATTTGCGAAGTTGACCGGGCTAGGCAGTGTTCGCATTTGCGAACCATTTCTTCGCATTTGCGAACCTAGCAGCTTCCGCATTTGCGACCCATGCATCGCATTTGCGATTAAGGCAGGCTGGGGCTTAGTTCGCATTTGCGAACCTTTTGTTGCAATTGCGACCTCGCATTTGCAAGCCTGTCGTCGCAAATGCGACATCAGAGGACTGGTCAGAGCTTTTAAAAACGGGACTTAGGGCATTTATTTCATTTCTACTCTACACTTGGGTGATTTGAGAGCTTCCAAAGAGGGGATTTCAACATAGCATCATGAGGTAAGTTATTTCCATTCATCCTTAGTTTAAATACATGTATATTAGGTAGATTAAACACCAAAAATTAGGTAAAATCAAAGGGTTAGAGCTAGACCTAGGGTTTTAATAAAATTAAGATTTAACCATGAAATTTGCTATGAAATGAACTAGAAATTATATATTGTTGATCCTTAGGTTGTAGAGAACAACTCTCTTCGAAAAATTTCGGTATCCAGGCACGTGGGCCCGGGGTCGAAATTTAGGAAATTTGTGTTAATGGTTGGGAAATTACTTAAATAGCAAAAATTTCGATCTTGTAAGGTTATATTAACTAGTTCTTACTTTGTTTAACTAGTTTGGGATTGCTCGGCTTCGAATTAAGGACTTGGGCTCGTTCTTGGTAACTGGAAGTGCACTTTGGAGTGAGGTGAGTCTCCTTTCTAACCTTGTAAGAGGGAATTGTCCTCATAGGTGTAATAATTGAATAATTTGCTACTAAATGGGGGGGCTACGTACATACTAAGTGACGAGAGTCCGTGCATAGCTACTATTATGTTAATTGTCCGGGTAGTTTAGGACTCGTATCATGCCTAATTTGGAATTTTCTTCTTTTTAAATTGTCAATATGATCATTTATGATATGCTAGAGACTTGAGAGAAATAAAAAGTGAACATATGAACCTGTTGAACTTTTTAAGAGTTTCCTTGTATATAAATGAGCCTTTGTGTGCATTCTTGATGTTTTCTTGATATTTATGGAGTGGGCCGATTGCCTCGGTGAAAATAGATGCATTTATGGTTCGTGTCATTCGACCCTCAGCAATGCACGGTTTATTTTTTGTTGGAGCGGACCGTCGACCTCGGCATGATTGCGCATGATATATATGTTGATACTAGACATGACATGCCTACTTGCTAAGTAATTAAAAAAACAATGTAAATGGAAACTGAAATAAGGTAAAAAACCTGATTATTGCTTTTCATTATAACCTGTTAAATATTGGAGATTTTCATGCTTAACATAGAACATTACTATTATATTATTTTCACCCTAGTAAGTATCAAGTCGACCTCTCGTCTCTACTTCTTCGAGATTAGACGGGATACCTACTGGGTACATATTGTTTATGTACTCATACTACACTTCTGTACTTAATTGTACAGGGTCTAAGGCTGACACATCTGGTTACCGGTCTGGTGCGTGCCCTTGAGTTTGTGGCAGGGACTTCCACGGTAAGCTGCTTCCTTCCTATGCCGCTCAGCAGCCGGATGGAGTCTTCCTTTACTTTTGCTGTATTTCTTTATCTCAGACAGTAGGATAGAGATATTCTTTTGTATATTCTACTAGATGCCCGTAGCTTGTTGTCACACCTCCTTTTTACCACACCCGAAGGGTATATATAGGGAGTTTTTCCACTTTAAGTGACATTATTCGAAATGGGATTATTTATTTATTTTATTCAGAGTCGCCACTTGGGATGGTTTGTTTCTGTTGTCCCAAGTCACCGGTTTATTTTTAAATCCCAAATCGAGGAATATTTCGACTTTCCTTTTGAAGTCTGTGAACCAGAAATTCTGAGTAAGGAATTCTGTTAACCCGAGGGAAGGTGTTAGTCACCCCCGGATTATGTGGTTCTAGCACGGTCGCTTAAACTATCATAATTGGCCTATTATCTGTTTTTTTTAATACATGTTTTAGCCTATGGTACATTTTTATTTTTTTTTAAACCGCTTTTAATTATTTTTTAGGAAGATTCAACGTTATTTAAAACACGTCTTTGGACCGCGCCACATGAAATGCACCCGTGATCCACGACATATTTTATTTAACGTTGTTGAGAATTGGAGTTGGGTCACATGAAATGTACACCCGAGCTTAGGATGGTAATATTATTAAAATACGCGCCTAAAGCAACTACGCGTTTTAGCTTTGCGAGGGCCATGAAAATTTACTAAATGGCACGCCTCGAGTTCTAAGTATTTTTAAAGAAATAATTAAATGAGGGCCACACATTTGAGATTTTATTTCGCGCGGCGTACTTTAATTCTAAATTAAAGAGGCATTCAAACTAGGCTTCGGAGGGCCATAAGTTATATTCTAATGGATATGGCTCACTTCGTAATGTAACTAGTGAGAATTCAATTAGTTAGAGGACAGAATGATCAACACTTTTAAGACTAAAATTTCAGGTCAATTTAAAAACTAAAAGACCAACAATCGGTCTGCCCTAATACAGGCCCAACACAAGCCCTAAGCCATAAAGAATGGGCAACGGTAGATGCGAGACTCCAAATCGAGTCTCTACACATGTAGAATACTAGAATTATTTGAATTAATGGCCCTGACTTCATTTATTGGGCCACCGCTAAGCCCAAGTTCTCGTGATTCAAATGGTTCATACAAATTAAACTGATGTTAATTATGGAACATAAAGTTAGATTAACAAACTTAAACTCTGATTTTAAATAATTAACACAATTTAACTAAGCTAAATTTTTAATTTTATCTTCCATGCATCCTTGAGTCAAATCTGCTACCAAAACAATCCAGTAGCTAAAAGAATGCACTGCTAGGCTCGAAGACGAGCCCAGATAACAACAACAGGCCATCTTCCCTTGCAAGTGACTTCAGAATTCAAGGCTCGAGGAGCCCAACACTGTAACGAACAAAATTGAGGATTCCGGACTCAAGATCGAGTCTATGCTAAAGCAAAACAAACCCTTACACTCAAACACAAACTGTTAAATCTCATCACTAATACATTTAGGAAAAACTTTGAATTACTACTGAGGATACATGCTTGACTTCAGATTAACGAATATTCACACTTAAACTAACTTACAAACATAGCACGAGACTTTAAACTAACTAACTCTTTTTCAATACCAAAAAGTAACAAAATCTAGAGAATTAATCAACACCCAAAACTCTTAAAGGCACATATTCACTTGTATAGCATATTAAGGGCATGAGATAACTGAGACAACGTGTGCAATTCAAGACTTATTACAGAACCTCAAAGAAATAGAGGAAATGAATGTAATGGAGTTCAAAACAGTTTGCATTCAGTCAGACTTCAACTCGAAATACATATTCATAGTCACTTTTTGACCATGGTTTGGGGAAATACCTAGAAAATACACAAAAGGAAAAATGTAAGGGCAACAAACAGCTACAGCAGTAATGTAACAGGTCCAGCAACAGCAGACACCAAAGTAGTAAAACTCAACAGCAAGAAAAGTCCTAGATTCCACCAAATATCCAGTGAAATCAACTCAACCAATAATGAAACAGTGACCTCGACCCAGAACTCAAACCCAGACTTTAAGAGACTAAAACAAGTTCAAGCCATTTTATACACCCACTGAATCAAAGATTGCCTTAGCAAGTTGGCATTCCAAAAATCAAAAATAGAACTCAATGGAACAGTAATTTTTCTCCAAATTTCAGCCGTTCTTTTTTTTCCCTGAGTTTCTTAGCTCTCTGAAAAATGAATTGAGCCTCAAGTAACAATGCCTTTATAGGCAAGTTACTAGGGCAGCAAATATAAGCTAGGTACTGCCCTTTAGACCTTTCTTAATTTTTCTTTTTGCTATTTAGTCCCTTATTTTCTGACTTGCTATCCATGCTAGTCTATTTGCAGCTTCTGAGAAGCTTCTTAATCTGTTACCCAAAAGATTCCCTAACTGAATTACCCCAATTGCCCCTTAGCTTCCTTATTTTTATCCCTGAACCTTAGGCAGATTATGGGTCAGATTGACCCATTTAGAAGTCCGGCCCAAGCCTGAACTTCAGGGTATGAGACTCAAACCCAAACAACATCAAACTAAACAAATGAAAACAAAATAAAGAGGCAGAGGCAATTCGAGCAAATTTTTGGAAATTCAACTAATGAGCAAACATTTAATGAAATTAAAACTAAACTAATAGTAAACTGTTTATGCTAATTACAGAAAGAAAGCCTCTTAACACTAGCATGCATGTAAAGAACAACCCTAAAACTGGAATAGCAAAAGAATCTAAAAGAAGACGGAGAAGCAAAAAACAATGCAAGTTAAAAAATGACAAAATACAACTGAAAAAGAAATACCCGTGGGGCTCAAAATGGACTTGAATACACTTGAAGAAGTCCTTCGATTTTTCGACCAGAGTAGACCTTAATCTTGTGTTTTCGTGTGAAAACACACGACTAAGGTTCAATATAGTCTAAAATCCTCACAGGCCCGTTGAATTTGAATTTGGAATTAAGGCTGAGTTCTCTGATTTGATATTCGAGAAGTTTGAGGGGGATTCGAAGGAAAGTAATTGGATATTTGGAATGATAGGGGGCAGGGGACTTCAGGGTGTTAATTGGTGGTGGTGCCGCCACCGGAGAAAATTGGGTGGCGCTAGGGTTCCGCTTCTTTGATCTTAAATTCGAAGAGTTTCGAAGGGATTGGAGGTGAATGGATTGGGGATTTGGGATTAGGAGGTGGAGGAGATTCAGGGGTGTGATTTTGGGGCCGATTTGAAGCGGCGCCACCACCAGATAGGGTTGAGGATTTGAGGCGGCGGGCGTTAGGGTTCATGGAGATGAAAGATCTCTGAGGAGAGGGGGTGTGAGGGAGACGAGTGGATAGGTGGTGGGTACGCCTTTGGACAGTTAAATAGGAAACTAGGGTCAGTTCATGGGCGTCTGATCAAACGAGATCAGCGGCTCCGATGAAAAGCTGGGAAAACGGGGTCGTTTGGTCATTGATGGGGTTTGGACCGGGTTAGGACACGAGTTTGGGCCGGTTCGAGCGGGTCTCGGGAAAAAATACACTTGGGCCTAAGGAGATTGAATTAAAAACAACCCAAATATCAGATTTTGTATTCCTTTCCAATTTCTTTTTATTTTCAAATTCTTTTAATTAATTCCAAATAAAAATAAAACCTGAATAAAAATCTTAAAACTAGATTATCCTACCAAATTAAATTAATTAACTCTAAATAGTAATTATCACAACTAATTAAATACCAAATTAAAAGAAAACTACCAAAATTCGAAGCTAAAAATTAAAAATGCAAAAATGAGTTATTTTTGTGATTTTTCCACTTTCGTAAAACAAACTAATTTACTAATTAATCTAAAAATGTAAAATTAAATCCTAAATGCAATGAGTGATATTTTTTGCTATTTTTATGATTTAAATAAAATTAAATATGCACACAAAATGTAAACAAACACGAAAATTGGGCAATTAATTCCTAAAAACCAAATAAAAAAGAAAAATCCTAACTTTGGGGATTCTGTAGGAGTAATTCACGCGGGGCAAAAATCACGTGCTCACAGCTGCCCCTCTTTGCTCGGAGACATGAAGGGTTTTCGGACAAAGACAAAATGAGCAATTATGAGGGATTTTTGTCCGTTTGGAAACTCTATGAGAAGCATTTTTGAAAAGAGTCTGACCGAACATTGCTTCAAAGGTTGGCTACATATCCTTGGCTATAAAGGAAACAGTTCAGTGTAGTTCTGGAAGATTCGGTAGCTGGGACTACCGGGAGCTGTGATTTCACTGCTGCTACTGCTCGCTGACCTCCTTATTACACCAAAAAGGAAAATCCAAAGCTAAGCTAGCTAGGCCTTTCAGCTACGAGTTACAAGATTCCTATCTATAAATCTCTTAAAACTTGATCTTGAGTCTTAGCTAATTTTGTTGTGGACCCCGATCTGAATCTTGATGCTCGCAAGCTGTAGGTGTTGGTTCTTTCTTCAGCATTGGATCAAGGTGGGACAGGCGAAGCTTGTGACTTCAATCAAATCTTGAGCAGTTTGCATCTTTCTCCGCTTCAACCTTTTGAATTCACTTCTTTTGTTCTTTTTTGTCTTTTCTTTATTCTGGATTGAGACTCATTCTTTTAGTCATCTCGAATCCTGTGTCTCGAGGTAAAACCTGCTCAGACACTAAAAACAAACAAACGAACGAAAATTTTCTGCCCCAGTTTTCACTAGGAAAATTTCGTGAGTTATTTGAAACAAAATCTAAACTATTCAGGGGATGGAGCCCTATATCTAAACTGTCAACTCAGGGATTGGAGCCCTAATGTTGGTGAAAGGCGACTAGGGAATGGAGGCCCTATGTCTAAAAAGCTCAACTCAGGGATTGGAGCCCTAATGTTGGCGAAAGGAGACTAGGGAATAAAGGCCCTATGTCTAAAAGGCTCAACGCAGGGATTAAAGCCATAATATTGGCAAAAGACGACTAAGGAATAGAGGCCCTATGTCTAAAAAGCTCAACTCAGGGATTGGAGCCCTAATGTTGGCAAAAAGGCGGCTAGAGAATGGAAGCCCTATGTCTAAAAAGCTCAACTTAGGGATTGGACCCCTAATGTTGCAAAAGGCGACTAGGGAATGGAGGCCCTATGTCTAAAAAGGCTCAACTCAGGGATTGGAGCCCTAATGTTGGCAAAAGGCAACTAGGGAATAGAGGCCCTATGTCTAAAAAGGCTCAACTCAGGAATTGGAGCCCTAATGTTGGCAAAAGGCGACTAGGGAATGGAGGCCCTATGTCTAAAAAGCTCATCTCAGGGATTAGAGCCCTAATGTTGGCAAAAGGCGACTAGAGAATGGAGACCCTATGTCTAAAAAGGCTCAACTCAGGGATTAGAGCCCTAATGTTGGCAAAAGGCGACTAGGGTATGGAGGCCCTATGTCTAAAAAGGCTCAACTCAAGGATTGGAGCCCTAGTGTTGGTAAAGGCGACTAGGGAATGGAGATCCTATATGTAAAAAGATCAACTCAGCGATTGGAGCCCTAATGTTGGCAAAAGACAACTAGGGAATGGAGGCCCTATGTCTAAAAAGGCTCAACTCAGGGATTGGAGCCCTAATGTTGGCAAAAGGCGACTAGGGAATGGAGGCCCTATGTCTAAAAAGGCTCAACTCAGGGATTGGAGCCCTAATGTTGTCAAAAGGCGACTAGGGAATGGAGGTCATATGTCTAAAAAGCTCAACTCAGGGATTGGAGCCCTAATGTTGGCAAAAGTCGACTAGGGAATGAAGGCCCTATGTCTAAAAAGGCTCAACTCAGGGATTGGAGCCCTAATATTGGCAAAATGCGACTAGGGAATGGAGGCCCTATGTCTAAAAAGGCTCAACTCAGAGATTGGAGCCCTAATGTTGGCAAAAGGTGACTAGGAAATGGAGGCCCTATGTCTAAAAAGGTTCAACTCAAGGATTGGAGCCCTAATGTTGGCAAAAGGCGACTAGGGAATGGAAGTCCTATGTCTAAAAAGGCTCAACTCAAGGATTGGAGCCCTAATATTGGCAAAAGGCGACTAGAGAATGGAGACCCTATGTCTAAAAAGGCTCAACTCAAGGATTGGAGCCCTAGTGTTGGTAAAGGCGACTAGGGAATGGAGATCCTATATGTAAAAAGATCAACTCAGCGATTGGAGCCCTAATGTTGGCAAAAGACAACTAGGGAATGGAGGCCCTATGTCTAAAAAGGCTCAACTCAGGGATTGGAGCCCTAATGTTGGCAAAAGGCGACTAGGGAATGGAGGCCCTATGTCTAAAAAGGCTCAACTCAGGGATTGGAGCCCTAATGTTGTCAAAAGGCGACTAGGGAATGGAGGTCATATGTCTAAAAAGCTCAACTCAGGGATTGGAGCCCTAATGTTGGCAAAAGTCGACTAGGGAATGGAGGCCCTATGTCTAAAAAGGCTCAACTCAGGGATTGGAGCCCTAATATTGGCAAAATGCGACTAGGGAATGGAGGCCCTATGTCTAAAAAGGCTCAACTCAGGGATTGGAGCCCTAATGTTGGCAAAAGGTGACTAGGAAATGGAGGCCCTATGTCTAAAAAGGTTCAACTCAAGGATTGTAGCCCTAATGTTGGCAAAAGGCGACTAGGGAATGGAAGTCCTATGTCTAAAAAGGCTCAACTCAAGGATTGGAGCCCTAATATTGGCAAAAGGCGACTAGAGAATGGAGGCCCTATGTCTAAAAAGGCTCAACTCAAGGATTGGAGCCCTAGTGTTGGTAAAGGCGACTAGGGAATGGAGATCCTATATGTAAAAAGATCAACTCAGCGATTGGACCCCTAATGTTGGCAAAAGACAACTAGGGAATGGAGGCCCTATGTCTAAAAAGGCTCAACTCAGGGATTGGAGCCCTAATGTTGGCAAAAGGCGACTAGGGAATTGAGGCCCTATGTATAAAAAGGCTCAACTCAAGGATTGGAGCCCTAATGTTGTCAAAAGGCGACTAGGGAATGGAGGTCATATGTCTAAAAAGCTCAACTCAGGGATTGGAGCCCTAATGTTGGCAAAAGTCGACTAGGGAATGGAGGCCCTATGTCTAAAAAGGCTCAACTCAGGGATTGGAGCCCTAATATTGGCAAAATGCGACTAGGGAATGGAGGCCCTATGTCTATAAAGGCTCAATTCAGGGATTAGAGCCCTAATGTTGGCAAAAGGTGACTAGGAAATGGAGGCCCTATGTCTAAAAAGGTTTAACTCAAGGATTGGAGCCCTAATGTTGGCAAAAGGCGACTAGGGAATGGAAGTCCTATGTCTAAAAAGGCTCAACTCAAGGATTGGAGCCCTAATATTGGCAAAAGGCGACTAGAGAATGGAGGCCCTATGTCTAAAAAGCTCAACTCAGGGATTGGAGCCCTAATATTGACAAAAGTCGACTAGGGAATGGAGGCCCTATATCTAAAATGGCTCAACTCATGGATTGGATCCCTAATGTTGGCAAAAGGCGACTAGGGTATGGAGGCCCTATGTCTAAAAAGGCTCAACTCAGGGGTTAAAGCCCTAATTTTGGCGAAAGGCGGCAAGGGAATGGAGGCCCTATGTCTATAAGGCTCAACTGAGGGATTGGAGCCCTAATGTTGGCAAAAGAGTAACAGATTGAGGTTGGGAATCTAAGCTATCATTTTGTTTGGATTTTTTTCTTTTCCTTCTTCTTCTTCTTCTTTTTTTTTCGTTTTTCATTTCATTTTATTTCAATAAAAAGCAGAAAAGAAATTTGGAGAAAAACTTCCCTTTTGGGTTGATTGTTACTGCGAAACTGTTTCTAGCTTTTGCGCAGCTTTTCTTTCGGCTGCACCTGCTTTTGCACGGTTGCCCTAGGCTGCACCTGTTTCAACTTTTCAAATAAAGAACAATTTTTAGTTTTGAAATGGTGGTTGGTTTTGTGGCCTTGATGGTTTTGATCACTCAATCTCGGCCCAACTTTTGGCGAGAACCTCTATTGCTTGCTGATTTTCTGAAGATTGATCTCCCTTTCAAACCGAGGGACTCAACTTTTAAGATTTCATGACGACTCGCCCGTGTGGGGCTTCGACCCTTTCGCTTTATTCCGCCCTTAGGACCTTTGCCTTTGACTTCCTTTCCTTTTTTTCAATAACTTTGATTTTAAGGCATCAGTCATCATGGCCAGTCGGGATCGACTTGATGCACCCGCTGAGGCTGGGTGCTTTTCTTTAGCTTTTGTTAGGCAGAGCCCTGTAAAGCCAATCTTGCCACCTTTTCTTTGTATTAGTTTCGGAAACAGAGTTAGACCGAAATGGATTCAAGGAAAAAGTAAACAAAAGGCAAGAAGAATGAATTTAAAGAGAAGTGTCCCTTTTGGGAGGGAAGGAAGGACTTATCTGGGATGCATGCATGCTTCAAATAGATATGACATGCTTCTTGGACTGGATGCCCGACCCGCACAAACTTTTCCAAGTTCTCATAAACTCATTGTGACCCGTGTTTCGAAACTAGGGAATCTTGCCAGGACTTTTTCATTGGTGGGAGTTGTCTTCTTTTCGACCGACGATGCCTTTTGCTGGTTTTCGCCAATCGACCTCTCTCATTTCTCTTCTCATTGTCGCCCAATAATGCTTTTACAAGTTTTCACTAAGCGGGCTCTCTCGTTTCCAATTTCTCTGCTCACCGTCGCCTTATGGTGCCCGTAGGTTTTCATCGATAAGACTCTCTCATTTTATTTCTCTCAGTTTGATTGTATCAGATCCAAACAATGATGTTTTCTAATTCCGACACCTTTTCCAATTGATCAGAAGGACTTGGACAAGGTTTGTGTAAAAAGAATCTGGATGAAATTACAATTTTGGAACCGTTCTGGTGGGCTGATTGACGAACCATTATGATGTCTGCCCCAGTTTCACTTTGGGGGGGGGGAACTGGGATTTTGTTTTGCTATGACTGAATCCTAGAGAGAGGCTGCCTACGTATCCTTTCAGAATCAAGTCGAACGTAGTTTAGGGAAACATTTTGTTTTGTTGTTTTTGCTTCTTTTTTTAACACTTTACGATTCCCAAGAGGGTAATCAAAGAAGAGTAACCAGATCAAATGGGTTTGCAAAGGGTAGAGAGTGTTTGGGTAGAGAGAATGAAAGCCTTCGTCATCCCAATCAGATAAGGTTGTCGCTGCAGAAAAGCTAAACATAATACCTTTTGACTGCATCCGCATTTACAGCTGCTTCAGGATCATTCCCTTCGATATCGCCCAAATACAATGCCCTTTTTGGCAATATCTTTCTGATGATGTATGGGCCCTTCCAATTAGGAGCAAATTTTCCTTTCGCTTCCTGGTGATGGGGAAGGATACGCCTTAAAACGAGTTGCCCCACTTCGAAATTTCTAGGCCGTACTTTCTTGTTGTAGGCACGGGCCATTCTCTGTTGGTACAACTGCCCGTGGTAGACTGCGGCCATTTGCTTTTCATCGATCAAGGTTAACTGTTCTAGCCAGGTTTTAACCCACTTACTATCTTCAATTTCAGCTTTAACGATGATCCGGAGAGAGGGGATTTCAACCTCTGCGGGTATTACGGCTTCAGTGCCATAAACCAAAAGATACGGGGTGGCTCCAATTGACATGCGCACAGTAGTGCGATATCCCAATAATGAAAACAGTAACTTTTCATGCCACTGCCTGGAACTTTGAATCATCTTTCTCAAAATCTTTTTGACGTTTTTGTTTGCTGCGTCGACGGCCCCGTTGGCTTTGGGCCGATAAGGAGTAGAGTTCCAGTGCGATATCTTGAATTGTTCACTTATCTCTCCCATCAAATGACTATTCAAATTTGCAGCATTGTCTGTGATAATAGTTGCAGGAATTCCAAAACGGCAAATAAGATTGGAGTGCATGAAATCTAACACCGCTTTCTTGGTAACGGATTTGAGAGTGATGGCTTCAACCCATTTCATGAAGTAGTCAATGGCAACTAGTATGAATTTGTGCCCATTTGAGGCTTTCGGCTCGATTGGCCCAATGACATCCATACCCCAAGCAACAAATGGCCAAGGTGCTGACATGGGATGCAGTTCTGTGGGAGGTGCATGAATCAAATCACCGTGCACCTGACACTGATGACACTTCCGGACAAAGCTGAAACAGTCATTTTCCATGGTTATCCAGTAATAGCCCGCTCGAAGGATTTTCTTTGCTAAAACATACTCGTTCATGTGGGGTCCGCATACTACCGCATGTACCTCATGCATGATTCTTCCAGCCTCTTCCGCGTTAACACATATTAACAAGTTGAGGTCCGGAGTTCTCTTGTACAAGACATCACCACTCAAAAAGAAACCACTCGCGTGCCGCCTAATGGTTCTCTTCTGGTCTCTACTGGCTTGCTTGGGGTATTCTTGCATTTTCAAAAACCTTTTAATGTCATGATACCATGGTTCGGTACCTGGTGCCGTTTCAACCGTATTACAATAACCATGCCTTTCCCGGATTTGGATTTCCAAGGGATCAATGCGGGCATTGCCTGGGTACGGCAGCATTGAGGCTAAAGTGGCAAGTGCATCAGCTAGTTCATTGTGGTAGCGAGGAATGTACCTGAACTCTATTGACTTGAATCGCTTGCCAAGTTCTTCCACATGTTGCCTATAAGGAATAAGCTTTACATCTCGGGTTTCCCATTCTCCTTGAGCTTGTCGGATAATCAAATCTGAGTCTCCCATGATTAAAAGTTCTTCGACATCTTGGTCGATTACCATGTTCATTCCCATAATGCAAGCTTCGTACTCAGTAGTATTGTTTGTGCAGAAAAATCGAAGCCTAGCTGTGGCCGGGTAATGGTGACCGGTGGGCAAGATCAAGATTTCCCCAATTCCGACACCTTCTGCATTTATTGCTCCATCGAAGAACATTTTCAAAGCATTGATGTCTTCGGATATTGCCTAAACTGAGTTTACCTCTTCATCTGGGAAGTAAGTATTCAAAGGTTGGTATTCATCATCGACTGGATTTTCAGCCAAATGATCTGCTAACGCCTGGGCTTTCATTGTCGTGCGAGTGACATATACTATGTCGAAGTCCGTAAGCAGGATCTGCCACTTTGCTAGCCTCCCCGTGGGCATTGGCTTCTGGAATATGTATTTTAAAGGATCCAACCTAGTTATGAGGTAAGTGGTGTAAGCTTGCAAATAATGCCTCAGCTTCTGAGCGACCCAAGTCAAAGCGCAGCAAGTTCTTTCCAACAAAGTGTACTTGGCTTCATAACTGGTGAATTTCTTGCTCAGATAGTAAATGGCCTGCTCTCTCTTTCCGGTCACATCGTGTTGCCCAAGGACGCAGCCAAAAGAATTTTCCAAGACTGTCAAGTACAAGAACAAAGGCCTTCCTGGATCAGGTGGGACCAAGACTGGCAGGTTTGACAGATATTCCTTGATTTTATCAAAAACTTCTTGACATTCATCTGTCCACTTGACTGTCGCGTCTTTCTTCAGCAATTTGAATATGGGTTCACATGTGGATGTCAACTGGGCAATGAACCGGCTGATGTAGTTCAATCTACCTAACAAACTCATAACATCCTTCTTGTTTTTTGGAGGAGGAAAATTTCGAATAGACTTTATCTTTGTTGGGTCTAACTCGATGCCCCTCCGACTGATGATGAATCCCAAGAGTTTGCCGGATGGTACCCCAAATGCATATTTGGTTGGGTTCAGCTTCAATTCATATTTGCGCAGCCGCTCAAAGAACTTTCTCAAGTCTCGAACATGGTCGTCCTAGGTTTTGGATTTGATGGTTACATCGTCCACATACACCTCTATCTCTTGGTGCATCATATCATGAAAAATGGCAGTCATGGCCCTCATATAGGTTGCCCCGACATTCTTCAGACCAAATGGCATGACTCTGTAACAGTATGTACCCCAAGGTGTGGTAAAAACTGTCTTCTCCGCATCTTCTTCATCCATCAACACCTGGTGATATCCTGTGTAACAATCCACAAAAGATTGTATCTCATGCTTGGCGCAGTTATCAACAAGGATGTGGATGTTCGGCAAAGGGAAGTTATCTTTGGGACTTGCCTTGTTTAAATCTCTGTAATCCACACACACCCGGGTCTTCCCGTCTTTCTTTGGCACTGGGACTATATTAGCTAGCCATGTGGTGTACCGGACCACTCGGATCACCCCCGCTTTCAACTGCTTCGTGACCTCTTCTTTGATCTTGTCACTGATATCAGTTTTAAATTTTCTTTGCTTTTGCTGGACTGGGGGACAATCTGGGTAAGTAGGCAACTTATGGACCACCAAATCAACACTCAGCCCTGGCATGTTGTCATATGACCAAGCAAACACATCTTTGAACTCAAACAGGAGTTGGATTAAGTCGTCTCGAGTTTTTTTGTCTGCGTGAATGCTTATCTTGGTTTCCCTGATTTCTTCAGAACTACCCAAATTAACCGGTTCAGTATCATTTAAGTTCAGCTTAGGTTTATTCTCAAATTGTTCCAATTCTCGATTTAATTCCCTAAAAGCCTCCTCTTCATCGTACTCCAGTTCTTGGTTCATTATTTCGCAATTAGACAGCGTGTTTGGATCTGGGCATGAAGTCCGCAAGCATGTCATGTTATTTAAAGTCGCATTATTAGAACTGAAAAAAATAAAAGAGAAAAATGACAAAATCAGAAAGAATAAAGAAAGATGAATGATGAAATATTGATTTCATTTCTTGGAATTTGAAGATAACAGGGTTTACATTGGAAAATTAAAAGACAAGAAACTAAAGAAAACATCCGAGTTACACCCTGAAATAACTCGTGATGTAGAAAATGTGGCAGGACAGGTCTACCGGGACTCCCGCCTGATTGGGAATGGGATAGCCTTCCAATTCCGCAGCTTGGCATTAGGTCCCATATACAGCACCTCAGCGGTGCTTGAGCCCTCCCCCGGCTGAACCATGTGGGTTTCATACAGTATCTTCCTCATTGTCCCACAGATCTCTTCAATATCTTCGTCCGTAAAGGCCTCATTTTCTTCCTCCTCATGGTATTTTGGCTTGACAAATGTTCTGTACAGTTATGGCACTGGCTGAGGCAAAACCCAACCATTATTCTTTCTATCATTTGCCCATCCTATATCAGCTGGGGTGGGTCGGAAACCTACACCGAAGAACTTTTCACTGGCAGGCAAGGTGATGGGTTCATCTATTCCTTGCAATGATTTTCCGAGCCCCTTCCCCGGTTTGAAACCATGTCTAATCATTTCTTTGGCTACCATGATTGATGCATTAGAAAGGAAGGTTTGGGGCAAGGATTTCCCTTTTCGTGCTGGTCTGCGATCACAATTTCAAAGGCCTGATAAACTATGTGCTCACTCCCTTCTCTTGCTTCAAGATATGGGACTGATGGGTCCCAATAAATTGATTGCTCGTCTTCCCCGTGGACCACAATCTCTTGATATTCATGCTCAAATTTTACCATCTGATGAAGGGTAGAGGGTACAGCCCCCGCTGCATGAATCCATGGCCTCCCCAAAAGAAAATTATAGGATGTGTCCATGTCCAGAACCTGGAAGGTTACTTCGAAGTCTACTGGGCCGATGGTCAGAATCAGATCGATCTCTCAATTGTGTCCCTTTTTATACCATCGAAATCCCGTACACAGACATTATTGGGTCAAATTCTTTCGGTCCTGATTTCCATGCGCTATAGAGTTGAGAGTGGGCAGATGTCTACCTAGAGCCTCCGTCCAACATAACTCTTTTCACATAGTACCCTTCGCATTTGACTGTCAGGTGCAGGGCTTTGTTATGCGCGACCCCTTCTGGGGGCAAGTCATTTTTGCTGAAGGAAATCTGGTTAATTGCGAAAAACCTTTCTGCCATCCTCTCCAACTGTTCTACAGAAGTCTCAACAGGCATATATGCTTCGTTAAGGGTCTTAATCAATACCTTCTGATGTGCAGTTGAGTTCATCAGCAAAGACAACAAAGAGACTTGTTCGGGAAATTTTCGAAGCTGGTCGATCACCTCATAATCCGCCATTTTCATCTTTTGAAAGAAGGTCTCTGCTTTTTCGGCACTCACGAGCTTCTTAGATGGGGGGCATTTTCTAGTGGCATTGTTCAGCTCTTCCAAATTAGAATACTTTTCAACGGGGTTATTTTCTTGAACTTCTCCTGAGATTTCTTTGCCTTTATAGGTCACCACCGTTTTGTTGTAGTTCCAGGGCATAGCGGTAGGATATGTCATGGGCTTCTGTGGCACGCGTCCAATAACCACGGGCTCACTCAGCCTTGGTGGATTAATTGGCCCCCGCAGCACATAATTTCCCTTGGGCACATACATTTGGGCTGCCTTGTTCAGCTCGAATCTCCTAGGAGGACTCAAAGTCATCTGTTTTCTTTGTGGCCCCGAGAGACATAGAGAAAACATCTTTTGGAGGCGTTGCCCCAATCCCCGCTTCAACTTTTTTCTCTGATTTTGGAGGGGTGGTTTTGTTTTTTTTCTCCCCTTTGTATTACTTCGGGGCAACTTTTGGTTTCTTTTCTATGTCAGCAATGGAAATGATGGCCTTCAATACCGGGTCAAATTCCTTATCTTTACAAATCATTCTAATTACCGGCCCGTTGTTGTGGGCTGGCAGTGGGTTATTAGTCACATTGGGGACATCCTCATCCCTTAGCACTATCTTCCTTTGTTCTATCAAATTCTCCACTACTCTCTTCAGAGTCCAGCAATCATCAGTGTCGTGCCCTTCTGCCCCTGAGTGATAGGCGCATCGGGCACCAGCTCTGTAAGAGGGAGATGTTGGGTTTTGCCTAATTTGAGGAACCGGCTGTAGCAGTCCCATTTGGACAAGCTTTGGGAACAAGATGGAGTAGGATTTGCCGATTGGTGTAAAATTTGGCCTTCTAGGTGGTTCACGAGGGGGAAAATTGTTTTATGGAGGACGGGGATTGTAGTGGTTTTGGTAAGGAGGCTGGTTTCTAGGAAATGGAGCTTGGTTACGGTTGGCTTGTTGCTGTGGAGGGACATAAGGTTGAGCATTCATGCCCGTGTATGGATGAGGAGAATAGGCCATGTCTTGGTGGGGGTAATATTGTTGTGGGGTCCTTTCTAGGAGAAGGGATCTGGGAGTACGGTGTTTTCGTGCACCCGACACTGCCATGGATGTTTCTTCATTTTTCTTGCCTTTCGCTATTCCTTCGGACCCACCCTGAATGGCTTGGGAAGTAGCTATGATAGCGGATTGGCTTAGAATTCGACCCGTTTTCAACCATTTCGCCAATCTTAATGGCTTCAGCGAATGGTTTACCCATAGCAGACATCATATTTTGGAAGTTGTCGGCTTCCTGAGCTTGGAGGAAAACTGTGACCATTTCTACCTCATCCATCGGAGGTTTTACCCTAGATGCCTGCTCTCGCCATTTAACTACGTACTCCCGAAATCTTTCCGAGGATTTCTTTTTCAAGTTCGTCAACGAGTTCCTATCTGGAGCAATATCAATGTTGTACTGGAACTACCTGACGAAGTCTCTAGCAAGATCATCCCAGATATGCCAGCAGGATATATCCTGGTCCATATACCACTCAGAAGCGATGCCAACCAGACTTTCTCTGAAATAGGCCCTGAGTAGTTCTTCCTTTACACCGGCCCCTCGCAATTGATTGCAATATTTCTTGAGATGAGCAATAGGATCACCGTTCCCATCGTATTTCTCAAATTTTGGGGTTTTGAATCCCAATGGTAGGTGCACATGGGGGAACATGCACAAGTCGACATAAGATACACTTTTCTGTCCACTCAGGCCTTGTATGCTTTTGAGACTCTGTTCCATACTCCTCATTTTCCTCACAATCATTTCTTACTCAGGAGTTTCGGTGGTCTTTTCTTGCCCCACAGTGAACTCAAATTGGGGCAGCTGAGGGTAAGTATAAGTGGGAAACTGAGGAGGTTCCATTTGGAAGGTGGGTGTTTGGAAGGTAAAAGCTGAGGGGTCAAAACTGGGCCTAGGCAGTGTAGGTTATGTCGTGGCCGAGCATGGGGGAGCGGTGAAGATATTCGAAGTTGCACCAGACATTAATACCTGGGGGCGAACCTCAGGAGGTGTTCCTACAAAATGAGCTGAAATAGTTGGGTGTCCTAGTGGGGTATTTGGGTGACTGATCGGTATAGTGGAGGTACCGCTTGCTCTAGGAAAGAGTTCGGGGAATCCCGGAATGGCGCTTGGCGGTTCTCTTCCATTTTCCCAAGCGTCCCACATCTCCATAACCCGAAGACGCAGGATTCTGTTTTCTTCAGTGGTTGCCGATTCCGAGGTCGGGATGCCCGAGATTGGGCTATCATCCGTGATGGGTATTGTTGGCAGAGTCATTTCTGAAGACATTCCGATGCTCCCCTTTGATCTAGTAAAGTATGGGTGCGAAGCCAGATTACCACAAAAACCAACCACCATTCTATAAAAACCTAGACTGGGAGTAACAACAACAAACGGTTAGTTTGAAACAAATAACAGATAGGTAATCGCATGTTAGGGTGTGATGCACCTATATAGTTAAATGTGTTCTACATGTTTTGCAACAGTTGCATGCTTCATCACAACTTTACTTATTTTTTTTTATTTTATTTTTTCTTCTTTCCAATTCCACTCTCTCTCTTTTCATCTCTTTCCTCGCTTTCCTTTTCTCTTTTCCTTTGATTTTTCTTCTTTTCTTTCTTTTGGGTTTTTCTTTCGGATTTTTCTTTTCGCACCCTCTCTTATTGGAGTTATTAACAAAATCATGACAGAATCCGATGAGGATTGCCTACATATCCCGACGTCGCGTGAATCAGATCATTACGTAGTTCAAGGGCTGATAAAAATGTAAAAATAAATAACAAAATATTTTGGGATTTTTAATTTTTCATAAAAAGGAAATACTTTGGATTACAATGATTCAAAGCTAAAAGACTCAAAAAGGAAAACAACAGACTCCAATAACACGATGACAATACAGACTCACGAACTGACTTAACACACTCTGACAAAAAGAAAAATACATAATTGAAAATAAACTAACAGACTTCAACAGAAAAGAAAGATACAGACTCCAGTAAAATCAAGAATATATTAATGCTCCTGGTGTTTGCGGGACGTCATTCTATCTCACCGCGGCCCTAAATGTGAGATCCCCTTGCAGTCGCTCCAAATCACTCATAACTTGGCGGACGAAAGTCATTACTGCAGCGAAAAAGGTGGTACGAGTCATGTCCTCGCACGCTTGGCACTTCATGGTAATATAATCAGCGATGGTTCTGATTCTCTCTCTTATTCTGCCCTTTTCCTGAAGCAACCGCCTTATCTGCTGATTCCGGGCTTCTAATACTTCAGAGTCATGAAGGTGTTGATTTTGCAACTGCTGCATTCCTTCCTCCATTTGAGCCATCAGATCATAACAGTGCTCCCTATCGGCTTTGAAATCTTTAGCCTACTTGGCTGCCTCGTTCTCGAGAGTGGTTACCTTTCTTCTTAGGCTAGTGATAGTCCCTTCATAGTTCCTCTTCATTTGTTGCACAAACCGTGCCCGCTCTTCTGCCTTCTTTGTCCATTATGCCCGGATTTTTGCTAGACTAGCTTCAAATTTTTCCAGGTCTTCTTGACACTCGAGGGCTTTATTTTTCAGACTACTTATAAGTCTTTCATCAGCCCGGCTGATTTCCGGGTCTCTGGCAGCTATTTTCATCTTCCGGATCTGAGCTTTGAGGGTCTCATTTTCCTGACTTAGTTTTTTCTTTTCTCCCTCGTCTGCGGCGGCTTGAACACCATTTTCAAACTGAAGCTCCATGACTCGCCTTTCCAACTTGCTTATTTTGGCCCTGTACTCGTTTTCTTTGGTCAACCAGTCTCATTGTACCTGTGCCCCATTGGTGAACTGTTGGGCATGGAGTCTCTTTGCGGGCCTTTCAGGAATCTAGAATCTTTTGCCGAACCAGACAATGTACTTAGGGTCCACTTCACCTATGGCTAGATCTCGCACCATGGTCTTAGGTTCAAGAAATCTACATTCATTCCACACTTGGCGAATTTTCCCTTCTGGAAATGCGGCTTTGGGCAGAACAGTGTTGCACACCACTGCGGAGCTAGTAGGAGGGAAGGGGGTTCAATTGAATCCCCTCGGTCAAATATTTATATTGTGCAAGTAGGTATAAATGAATGTTTTTGGTTATATATATACTGTTGAATCCCCTTGATACAAGGATTATTCTAATGTGTCATAAATGGGTTCAAAAATTGCTTTTGGTAACAAGTTCAATTCTCACCCGTGACATTCTAGTATTTCTTTTAATCCTCTTATACAAATTCCTGGCTCCGTCACTGTGGACTACTTATTCTTGCATTAAGTTTCACCTTGTACTCTTTTTGTCTCCGTTCCCGAGATGTTATCGTCTTATTCTAATTACGCAGTGAGATGATATCAGTAACATTACAAAGTCTCTCGTGATCGTATGTGAAACACAGCCTTTTATGTGTGCAGAGCTTTTGTATATTTCTATTTTTTAATATGAGATAATGGACTTGCTAGATGATACATTCAGGATGTTTAGAAAGACATCTCTAGGGAAACATTACCATTATGATCTCTACTGGGGAAAATAGAACCATCTGAGAAAATAAGTATTGTTGGGCAAAAATCCATCCTAATTGAAGCACTAAGAATATATGAATCCTGTAAATACATTTGGTGCCCTTAAAGGTGCGAAATTTGGGAAATGGCTTAATCTTCTATATTCCCCTTGCAAAGTAGAAGAGATTCAGATAAAGTTCGAGCTCTGTGTCAGGATATCAGCGAGTGCTGGGTCAAATGAAAATGGGGTGGAGGGAGCAAATAGTTTCCGCACGTGGTGGCTTAGGATACAAAAGGACCCTCTTTACCTTTTGTTTTCTTTTGGTCTTTATTCTCCTGCACACCTCGAAGCTTGGATCCAACCAGAAAATTTCCTTTTATGAAAGTTAGTAGTAAACTTAGCTTAAAAGCATAATGTGAAGTTGGTTGGGACAAGACACACCTCCTACTTTTTTTTTTTGATATTGTGGAAGCTATTAACGATCAAAATGGGGTGGGCGTGGGCGTTGGGAAGCTAATTGGATTCCAGTAAATACATGAATATAGAGTTGAGACTTAAATTAAGATGCCCAAAAATAAGAGTTTTCTACAATATAAAATTATAATTATAGTACTGAAATTATAGGTTTACATTTTGGCTGTTTATTCACAATTAGTAACAGTTTAGCTAAGTGCCTACTCTGATCTTAGCTACCCTTTGACTGTAAACTTAATTATGATAAATTTGTGGCTTTGTAGAGCCTTCCGCATTATATTTTTACCGGCCTTTTGTTAATCATTGGCAGCAACATTGATAACCTTTCACACTTGAATAGGTTATTCATGTGGAGGGGCTTTCTGCTTGCTTGTTCATATTCCACATGAAATGTCTGCATTCCTTCTTTTTTTCCTTTAATGTTAAAAATCAATTCATGCTGCAGTAAGATAGTGGCAAAAATTTACAGTGCGTAATGTTTAAGCTTCCAGAGGAATACATCCAACTATTTACACAAAAAGGAATGTATACAATCCTTACAAGCACACTTCTTCACTTTATCCTAGGGAGAAGGTCATAGATTGAAATTCTGAACCTTTATCTGATAAACTGGAGCCTTGTCAATTCGACTACCTCATTGACCTCTTTCTTAGTGTTTTTTTTTTTTTTGCATAGTTTTGCATGCCAGCTTGGCGCACTTGTTTATATTCATATTTATACACGTGCCAAAATGCATGTTCATGTTGTGAGGCGCGTTTGAAAAGGCACACCGAGAGAGTGTGTATGAGTATAAGTGTTACATAGTTCAGATTTTATCACATTTTGTTATGCTGATAGGATATGCTTGATCATGCAGGTTTCCCCTCATAAGAGAGGCATAAGAAATGGACCAAAGGCTCTAAAACCAGCGCCAGTGATTATGCGGTGCAAGTAAGAGCTTTATGCCAACAAAATAAACAAGTTAAATTTTATGCTTCTTCCCATAAATTAATCTCAATTTGAAATGTATTCAAGCATGAATACCGAAAGGCTGTTAATAACTAGTAACAAAACCCTGAATTTTCTATTTAGCTTGTTAATAACGAAAGGTTGGATATATAGAAAATTGTATGTCTTTCCTAGTGCTTCTGAAGTACTGTTATTTTTCCTATCATCAAACCAGAGACCAAAGCAAGGCTCGGCAAAACAAAAAGTAATGCACATCGGCTTTCCCTATCATGGAACTTTCATGCTGGAACAAGAACTAGCATAAAAGGCGATCTGTGTCTCAAGGGTAGTTTTGATAGGCGGAAAGCCCCTCGGAAATGGGACAACGAAAAAGCAAAAGTGTACTTAGGCTACCCGCTACCGATGAATTGAAAGAAGGCCTATATGAAGGAAAAGGAGTGTTTTTCTTTCATCACATATCCCATTATTGAGCTTGCATTGGCTATCCAATGGAGTGTGTCTTTGAGAATTTACCTGACTTTTTTTATCTTAGCTCAGGAGTCAGACTAAAGCCTTGTGCTTCTTAAACTTTTTTTCCCAAATCGATAGAGTTTACTCTCTAGAATGCCGCCGTACCCGTGTCGGATCCTCCAAATATACATTACTTTTGGAGGATCCAACACGCATCCGGCGACATTTTGGAGAGGCAGATCAACATGGGTTTTAAGTATGATTTGTTGCAAGGTAATATCTTGCTTGAATGATTGTTTAGACAATAAGATTAAGAATGTTTACGCGTACCAAAAATCCTGTAGGAAATTAAAATTTTAACTGATGATAATTGAAAGACATGCATGATTTTGTGATTCGGGTGTGAGTTTTTATCGCCACCATGATGTTTATCTTGTGTCCTCAGTAAGGAAGTCGATTGCTTCATGTCATGTTTCATTTTCTTGTCTAATGCAATGACTTTTTGTTGTGCTTGCAATTCGGCTTTTCTTTGTTGGTCTCCATCTAGGCCTACACTATCCAATGCTAATACTCTTGATGTTCCTCTTCTTGGAAATAAACTTACAGGGTCTGTGGTCGAGTCAAATTACCACATTTCTTCTGCTGCAGTGGAATTAAGCCTGGTGATGAGAGTAGTTCCAACAGTTGATCAACTTGAAGTGGAGCATCCAACATAATTTCTTCAATTTCAACTTTGTCGTTCCTTCTTGTTTAACAGAGAGAAGGCTGCACAATAGCATAGGCCTCGTGCTGAAGAACCTGTTTTGCATGTTTTAAGTAGCACTGTATTAGCTGTATTTCTTCCAAGTCTTCCCTTTGATTGATGACAATTAGTTCTTGAAAATCACAAAGCATAAGAATTCGGAGAGTAGAGCACGTAGTAGTGCAAGTTATCCCACATTCATTTCTCTGGAACGAAGTAAATTCAAGAAGAAACAAGAACTTATATCAAGATCAGTCTATTCTCTGTGACTGTCAGAACTGTTCATGTACTTCCTGAAGTTGCACCTTATGCTAGCTGAGTATGAGAGGTTTTTATTTGTAACATGCTCCTACTTTAGTTTCTCCATTTACAGGTTAAGTTGTACCAAAGAGCAGAGTTCTTTTGTTGAAAATTTATTCTTCCCTCCCTCTATGGTATTGGTAGCTGGTATGTGTTAGAAACGATTAGTCTAGTTGAAGCTGCTAAACTGTGTTTATGCAATTGAAGGGTTGGATTTCTTTCCCATGCAAGACATCTCAAGAATCATTTTTTGAAATATTTTTGAATTTGATGTTGAATCGTGATTTGAATTTGTTTTACCTATATCGAAAACCTGGAAAGTGGTGGTGTTAAATGGTTTGGTTCGAAGGGGCGTAGTTGAACGAGGAAAGATATCATAGCCCATAGGAGCTGTTGGATGATAAACAATTAAGCATACTAACGTGTAGACATACTTGCATAGAATATGGAGACCAATTAATTAGAAACGTAGAAACAGGAATTTCCTTGTAAGGTTGCTTATTGACTTGCATTAAATTTTGACATCTATCTAATTTGATAATTAACCAAGCATGGCTTGGCTTTTACACATCACAATTATCCAAAACAAGAATTATATCTTATGTAATGCCCTCAATTTTAATGATTCTTTTATAGTGTTGCTTACTTGTACAATGTGTTATGACTCGACACAATGGGATAATCATGTCATAATTAATTACTCAAAATGACTTGTACATTGTTTTCATTAACAAGGATATTGAGGATACATATGTACAAGTCATTTTGAGTAATTATAGCCTATCATCAACTAGTTATAATATACTCGTAATATTGTATAAAGAGGAATAACAACAACAACAACAACAACAACCCAGTGTAATAAAATTTTGATATTACAAAATATTTTGATATCCTTGCAACAATTTTGCTATTTTAGTTACCTATTTCTAATCAATATGATCATTAAGAAATTTCATCAAAATTAATTTGTATTACAAAATAAGAAGAAAAAGGTGGTTAAAAATTGGTTTAAACGAAATAAAAAGAACAAATATTGCGAATGGACTTGGAAAAAGAAAAAGTTCGAGTGGAGACTTTTTTTATTTTCAACACCACGTTGCCTTTTTTTATGCTCGGAAGTTTTCCCTTCATTTTATGTGGGAAAAAAAAAGTTAGTCCAAAATATTAGGCCTGCTAACCAAAACTTGTAGGAATCGCGAAAATAGAATAAACTTAAAATAATTCCAAGTAATTATTAAAAACTTATTCTAGCTAGTAAATTCCAATGAATTTACTATAAACGTCTAAATTATTTAAGTTTATTACTCTTATGTCTTTTGAAGATCTTCAAATTGTACTTACATAAGGAAAAAAATCATATTTTTCTATGAGTACTTGATATTAAGTTCCTAAATAGTAGGTGTTCTTACATAATTCAAATAAGGAAAAGTTTAATACTTTAAATTTATTAACTTAAAAGTTTCAAATATTAAAAAAATGAAATGACAATTTTATTCAGTGTGAATTCTATTTTTAAAGGGGTAAAAAAGACGAACGATATTTTGCTAAGGGGCTTCGTACTTTTAATATTATATATATATATATATATATATTTTTTTTCTAAAGTTTAAAATTTTTTGTCAATCCCTTAATTACATATTCCTAGCTCTACTCAGCTTCCCTCTCAAATAAAATCTCAAAATATCGCTGGTTTCCTAGCTCTACTCAGCTTAAAGAAATCAATGGAGCTCCCAAAGAAATCAATGAAGAAGATTGAAGGTGGTAGCCCTAGTTCTAATGTTACATTCACTACTCCCGAAACCACTCTTTCTATGCCTATATTTACTCCTAGCCCGGAAGTACAATCTGGGATAATAATTTTCTCTACTCTATCTTTTTAATTTTCTCCCATTTTGGATGTTAATTAAAACGAAAAGGCTGCTAGATTTGGAGGCCAGAATGGTACAAGTATTGGAAAAGTTTATAGACTTGGAAAAACGAGGGGAATAAATTTTAACTTCTGACCGCAATTTTGTATTGTGGTATGATTTTATATACTTTTTATTTATCTTTAATTTTGTGATTTAATTCTTTATATTAATTATTGTAAGGTAATGAAGTGTTTCTTGGCGATCTTGTTGTTCCTAATATTTCTTGTTTTGATCATAGGACTTTCTTCAAAAAAGAAGGCAGGTTCAAGAGATGGAGCTCCTCCTCTAGCTACGTAGGGGGGCGGTCAACTTGATGCGGGAGAGGCATGAGTGCAGTTCGATTTTGTGGTGTATTCGTTTGTAGTGAGTAGGGCCTCTTTCTCGTTGATCAGTTCGCCTCCGCTTACGGCAGTTTTGTCAACGAACGCGTCTCGGGCCGGATTGACTAACCTAACCCACCCTTAAGGAGGCTTTTCCATAGTCAATGAATCTGTAGTTTTTTGTTTCAGCATAGATGCTACTTGATAGTTTGTAAAGAATGTATAATGCTTCATTTTAACTTTTTTCAGATGTATGGATGCTTTCTCTGATGGAGTGATATTCAATTTTCTTAATGGATTTATGTGCACTAAAATTTTAGATCACTTTTTTTGAGATATTGATGAGAAGAAATGTCTGAATCACCATAAAATGATCAGTGACATGCTAGTTAGGTGCAGAATTGTTCACATGCTGGTATTCTTTCCAGTAATTTTCATAACTACTAAGGTTTTATGTTGGTTTGAGTGCCAATGGTGCTATAATTCATTACAAGCCAGAGCCAGATAGTTGTAGCGTTGTGGATGGGAAGGAACTCTTCCTCTTAGACAGTGGAGGCCAATATATTGATGGAACGACTGACATTACTAGGACAGTGCATTTCGGTGAACCATCTGCAAGAGAGAGAGAATGTTTCACCCGAGTACTACAGGTAAACTATACCTTTCTGTCAGCAATGGTACATATGTTATACTTACGACAGGAATATGGTAGAGTTTTTCTGGAATAGGATTATTCTTCAATTTAAATCCTTACTAATAGGAAATGTAAGGTTGTTCAATGCTGATCGGAGGACTTACATTTCAAGCATCTAATTATAAAGAAAATAAAGGGAATGAGAACCTAAATTGGAGCTGCCTAATGCTTTCTCCTTTTTTTCCTTTCTAAATTGGTAAGCAGTATTGATGTCAAAAGCAGCACCAAGAAAATGTTGTGGTTACATCCCAAAAGTTGGAAGATGGGAGCAAGAAAAAAGAACCTAACAGCCTAATGCTTTCTCTCTGGGGGTGCAGCGTCTCCCTCTTAAGCCCTAACTTTGTTCTATTTACAGATATTGCGTAAGGACATTTTTGTAAACCAGAAAATTTTCAGCTGATGCGTAGGTGCCATAGTTGTAATTTTTTGCTGAAAAATCTCCTCTGATGGACACCAACACGGGCTTCCTTCAGCTTTGCTCATGTTTGAGTATTTTGACCATGTCTTCCGGCCGGAGTGTCCAAATGGTGAACCGTGTCATTTCTTGGAAACTAGACTTCATGAGCTATGATATAACCAATTTTCACGCTCAACTCTTTATGGATAATTTCCAGCATATCCGTGAAATAGAATTAAAATCCATCTTGTTTATAGCATATTTCACAGAAGCTCTTTTCTTCCCTCATTGGCAGATTTAACAAAATAAAGGTTTCATAAGCAAAGATTGTTGTGGAATCAAGTTGGTTACCATTTCAAAAAAAGATACAGTAGTTTCTGATTCCCCCGAACTTAAGGTTCAATTATGAGTAACCGATCAACTAATGTAGTGAAACAGTGAAAGGAACCTATAAAGTACCTCAAAATCTTAGGTAACTTAAGTAATTGATTTTGTCCATATAAAATCAACTCATTACATTACTTTCAAGTCTCCATTTCAAATGTTACCCTTTGAAGCACATGCCTTGAGGTTGTATTCTTGGTATTCTTTGGTAGCCCATTTCGCTGCATTGCTAGATAAGAGCTTCTATAATTGTTTAGATGGGTTGTAGTTGATTAAAATATTTTCAGGGTCACATAGCACTTGACCAAGCAGTTTTCCCTGAGAATACCCCTGGTTTCGTGTTGGATGCATTTGCACGGTCTTCCCTATGGAAGGTTGGCCTTGATTACCGGCATGGTAAGCGTGCTCAAGTTCTGTGTTCTTATGGTATTAGGAGGTTTTAGTAACTTGGAGTATTTCCTTTACACGTGCTCGTTATTTCCTCTAGGAACTGGGCATGGTGTAGGAGCTGCACTAAATGTTCATGAAGGCCCACATAGCATTAGTTTCCGCTTTGGAAATATGACTCCCTTATTGAGAGGAATGATTGTCAGCAATGAACCCGGTTACTATGAAGACCATCAATTTGGCATTCGAATTGAGGTACTCTCCCCATTTCTCCATATTCCGTACCTATAAAGAATAGAAAGCTATTTTCTTTTTGTTTTTACAATCATGAGTATCTCTAGTATGTTTTAATTTTTTTTACTAATTTGACTCGATAAATGGGTTCCTAGTGAAGCTTCTCTTCCTTTTCCCTTAGGGGAAGTTCTCTATTCACCTTCTAGTAGATCAGCTGCTAAATTTTGATGTTAAAACCTCCATAGGTATATAAGTTAAAGCATATGAGTGAGTACACTTCCTTATTTTCTGTCATGACCCATTTTCTAAACAAGCCGGGACTGGCACTCGATCACTAAACCTGACCGAGCGAATCATCTCTGCTGATCAAATCTATTATAACTTCAAACTTTATATGCAACAAGTTAATACTCCAACCAAATACTTTTGATTAATGTAAATATTTAAATAAATCAAATCCAAAACTTTATACGTACTAACTACCAAATTTATGCTAAATTATTATAAATAAAAAAAAACATCTAAATCTTAACCCATTGACTATGTCTATGAAGCCTCTACTGATAAACTGACGCACTGCTCAGGACATGAGATTTCCTGGCCAGGTCTCTAAATAAACAAAGAAATAGCTAAATAAAAATGACTCTAAGAATACTCCACGAACAAAAGCGGAGCTCACCAATATCATTGGAAGGGAAGGAAATCCTAACTCGTAACCTGCTCGCCTGCAAATCCAGTTCCTATGTTGTACCGCAGACCAACGTAGGTTCCCAAAAGAGAACGTCAGTATCATCCACTATACTCAGTGAGTCTCAACAACAGGGGGAGAAACTTTAATAACATATACGTTACAAGCAAAGGTTCTAAATGCATGTAAAACATAAAGCTTATAAAAATAATTCTAAAATAATTGCATAATAGCAATTTATGAATATTCTAAAAGAAATTCTTTTCCTTTTTCTTTCTTTGAAAAAAAAAATACTTCACTTTATACTTTGGGAGTTCCAACTATCCTGACTTAATTCTATCTCAGTCACCGTGTGATCGGCACGGGTTTGATCCCAACCTGATCGAATAGGCCCAATCCACGAGGTGCCACTCGCTTCATGGTTCTCAGCGCTCATGTATCATACCTTAGCATGGCTAAGTAAATTCTCAGCAAAGAGACCCTCGGCTCGTATGCTCCCTACTTTGGCACAAGTAGTTTCAGGAAGTCAACGCCTTGGTCAGGACCCTCGGCCTGGACGATGACCCCTTCTCAGAATAAAGGATACTCCCAAAAATCTTTTCTTTCTAAAACTTATTCTTGTGACTTTTCAAGTCTAAATCTTTTCTTTATAGAACATTATGTACATGCTCATATTGGTGTCCTTAAATGTAAAACATGGCATAAGAATGAAATAAACATATAAAAATATTTTCAAAGATTCTCTTCTTCATAATTTTCAACATGAAAATAACATATAAGAACAACACAAAAATCTGAAAATTTAAGCACATATAGCGTAATAGATCATCTAAACTTTTGCTAGAACAAATTCTACATTAATGGGTACTCACTCGCTCTAATTAAATAAAGATAAACTCTTTTAAGCAATTCATCAAACACCTTGTATGCGTGCTTTTGTGAGTTAAACCACTTTAGTAAAGGGTTATATCAACTCACCTCAAAACTCCTTGAGCCAATACGTAGACCCCAGTCCAATTGACACCAGTCAAACAATCGATTCTACAACAACCGGTGTATTTTGATCAATTTTAAAGTACTACACCTAATTATGAAATTTATTGATGATATAGAGGAAGAAGAGATTTAGCTATTCAATTCTTACCTATTACTACTGTAGGGTAATTGACAATAAGAGATTTTACATACCTGAGTTCAAGAATAAGTGAGTTGTGAAGAACCCTAGTATTTTTCGTTGCCTGCATGCTCGGTTTCGTGAGCGAACAGAACTTAGTGTTCTGTTTTTTTCGTGGCCTCTGCTTTCTGCTTTTCACGATGGAAGTTTTTTGGTTAAGGCTTCACGAGCCTTTGTCTTTTTAGTGCCCATTTTATGGTTTGTTTTTAGGCCCTTTTCCCTTTTTCTTTTTTGTAACTAATAATTAATGATACCCACCTTTAATAAATAATAATATTTTCCTAATTGTATATCCAATTATTTATGAGTGTGTGTGTATATATTCACTATTAACAAGAAAAATAATAATAATAATTTAATTCTATAATTAGTGTATCTTGAATTAGTGTATCTTGAAACTATTATAAATTTGAGGAGTGTTACATTTTCTGTTGGAACCTGAAAAAGTATTTGAGGAACTTTAGAGCTCATAGGTTGCTAAAATTTCCGGTCAAGTTTCTTATTAAAGCTGAAGAAGGAAGTTCGTTAAATTCTGATGTTATAATCTCCATCTTGGTAAAAGCGGAATATGACACAGAAAAAAACGTGATTTTTCCTGTAAAAACTTGAAGTGTATAAGCAGCATGTTGAGCTTCTTTTCTGCATGAACTCTCACTTGATTTGATCAGTTAGGATGGTATGCTGTTCTTTGATGCTCTATTGGCATCAGTGTACTATTCTCTTTGGCTCACAATGTAATCATGTTTATCCTTTCCATACCTAATTTCTTTACCTTAATGCAGGTTATGTCATAAAAGGTTCCTCTGGTTTTTATTATGTAGTCTGATTTTTACTCTTTCTTGTTATCCAGAATCTTCTTTCCGTCAAAGAGGATAGTTTGATGACAGCCATGTGGTGGCGGTCCTTCATCTCAAATGATGTGATGGTAACATGCGTCGTGCCGCGACGTTAAATCAGGCGCTTTTTGGGAGGCAACCCATGTGTTTTTCTTCTTGTTTTCTTTGATTTTATTTGTAGAATAGGATTGATTTTGGAATAACTGTTTTTGAGATGTTACAGAGTTGTATTGATGCAGTGCAGGACATAGTGGAAAAAAGTGCTAGGTCTCTAAAGTTGCCAGTGTGGCCGTACTACATTCTGTGTGGACCGCACTGGTGAAGGGTGAATTGTGACCTCTCTGAAGTTTGCCACTGCGGTCGCACTACATTTTGTGCGGTCCGTAGTGGACCAGTGCGGCCGCAGTCCATTTTGTGCGGACCGCAGTGGGTTACTTGGTCAAGCTTGAAAATAGAAGTGTAGTGCGGACCGCACTGGTTGGTGAGACTGGGCCCCAGGTCCTTTTCTATAAATAGGGCCTGAGGCCCTCTTTTTACTCTTTTTGCACTTTTGAATCTCAGAGCCTAAAACACTGTTCATCTTCCTATCTACTCGTAACTAACAGCTTAGTACCATCATTCCTCATTTCATCTCATAGATGGTAACATCACACTCCTTTTTACAACGTAGAGGCCGAAATGCCAATGCTAATCCTAATGGAGAAATTCCAGACCTTCCTTCGCCACCTCCAAGAGTGGCTCCAAGAGTGCTTTCGAATCAAGGTTATGCAAGTGCTATTGTCCCACCCCGAATCCGAGCGGGCAATTTTCAAATAACCAATGTGATGTTGATCTTGCTCGAGCAACGTGGGCATTTCACGGGCACCGCAAATCAAAATGCTTACAAGCATCTCAAGGGGTTCGTGGATACATGTTGGGGGAGCAAGCAAACCAATGTGTCCGATGATTCTCTCCGGTTGAGGCTTTTCCCATTTTCACTTAGAGGGAAGGCGTTGGATTGGCTCGAGCGACTCCCCAACCATTCTATCACTACTTGGGATGAGTTGGCGAACAAGTTCATTGCAAAATGTTTCTCACCGGGATATATGGCGGCATTGAGGGACGAGATATTGGATTTCAAGCAAGAGCCCACGGAACCTCTGCATGAAATTTGGGAGCGGTATAGAGCAATGGTGAAAGAATGCCCCAACGATGATATGACCGAGGCGATTATCCAACAAACTTTCTACCGGGGCATCAACACCATAAATCAATGCATTGTGAACCAATTAGCAGGGGGCAATTTTATGAAGTTGCCATATAGTGAGGCATGTGACATTCTTGACGAGATGGCTGACACTTCTTTGGTTTGGCAAACTAGAGCCAATGTGCCTCAAGGTGACCCCACGGTCATTCATTTGCACAAGGAATTGCATGATCATGGTCAAGCTATAGCTGAGATTACAACTACTATGAACCAATTGGCAAAGGCACAGTTACAACAAGTTCAAAACCCTCGCCAAGTTAATGCTATGGAAGGTGTCAATATGCTTGTTAACAAAAGAAGGCAACGAGGACAACAAAACCAAGGGAATTCTGAGCAATTTGACAATGATTGTGGTGGATTTTAAAGTGATTGTTATGATGAGCAAAACAAAGAGGTTCAATATGTGAATAACTATCAAGGCCAAATGGGCAACTCTTTACACAAACAACAATGGCGACCCCAAGGCAATTGGGGCAATCAACAACAAAGAAATGGTAATTGAAGGAACAACAACCAAAACAACAACTAGGGCAATCAGAACAACAACCAGGGCAACCAAGGCAATTGGAATGGTAATAAAAACAATTGGGGTGGCAACAATAAGGCAGGTGGAACAATGAAAACCATGGAAACCGGGGGCAAGGCTTTCAAAGGCCCCCAATGTACCAATAACCGAACAATCAGCCTCCATTTCCATCTCAAGGTTCTAGTTCTTCAGGCAATGATATGGGTAGAATCGAAATGATGTTCGAACAAATGATGAAGAAGAACCAAAATTTCGATGCTCAGTTGGCTTTCTATAATACCTCTATCTGAAACTTGGAGGTGCAATTAGGCCAAGTCTCTCAGTCTTTAAACACTCGCCCTAAGGGTGCTCTACCAAGTGATACGATAGTGAACCTGAAGGGTGGGAACAACCATGTCATGGCAGTAACAACAAGAAGTAGGAGAGGAGGTGATGTGAATGCCTCAAAACAAAAGCAAGTTTTGGATGAAGATGTTGAGTTGCAAGACGATGTAGTACCTTTGGCATTCTGAAGATGTGATTGATGACAATGTGACCAATGAAGTGAGGATTAACATTAATGAGGCCGAGGTGGAAACTCAAGATACCGTGAACCCGTTTAGGGAATACGTGATTGACATGCCCGAGCAGGTTGTGCCCAAAGCCAAGGCACCTTTGCCTAGGCCACCTCCACCTTATCCTTAAGGGCTAGCAAAGCAAAAAAGTGAAAACCAGTTCAAAAAGTTCATTGACATGATGAAAAGCCTTTCTATCAACATGCCTTTGGTGGAGGCACTTGAACAAATGCCGGGATATGCCAAGTTTATAAAGGATTTGGTGATGAAGAAGCAGTCTATGGATTGTGAAACATTGAAAATGACTCACCAGGTCAGTGCTATCGTACATTCAATGGCCCCGAAACTTGAGGAACCCGGAGCTTTTACCATCCCTTGCACTATTGAGAGTGCGGATTTTGCCAAGGCCCTATGTGATTTGGGGGCTAGTATTAATTTGATACCTTATTCTGTCTTCAAGACTTTGGGAATTGGGCAACCTAGGCCAACCTCCATGAGACTACAAATGGCGGATCGATCGATGAAGCGACCTTTGGGCATCATTGATGATGTGCTTGTCCGGGTGGACAAATTCATATTGCCGGCTGACTTTGTCATTTTGGACTGTGAAATGGATTATGAAGTCCCAATCATTCTAGGGAGGCCTTTCCTTGCAATGGGGAAGGCATTGGTTGATGCTGAAGCGGGTGAGCTCACTTTCTGAGTGGGAGATGAAAAGGTCGTCTTTCATGTTTGCAAATCTATGAAGCAACCAAATAGCACCAAGGTGTGCTCGTTTGTAGACCTTGTCACAGCTGTGATGTGGATAACACCAGTGATATGATCAATGTGGAGGATCACCTTGAGGCCGTTCTATTAAATCTTGATGTTAATGATGATACAAGCAGAGTGGAGTGCGTGAATACCCTACATGGGATGGTCTCTTATTCTTATGAGCCGAGAAAACTGTCTTTAGATCTTGAAAACCGGAAAACTCCACCAACAAAACCATCAATTGAGTAGCCTCCGGTGTTGGAGTTGAAACCACTGCCTCCACACCTCAGGTATGAGTTCTTAGGCTCAAATTCTAATGTAGCAGTTATTCTTTCTTCTTGCCTAACTAACATGCAGGTTGAGGCCACATTGGCGGTGCTTCAAAAGCGGAAAAGGGCAATTGGATGGACTTTGGCTGACATTCGGGGAATAAGCCCCTCATTCTGTATTCACAAAATTATCTTGGAGGATGATGCAAATCCTTCCTTGGAGCATCAAAGAAGATTGAACGAGGCAATGCAAGAAGTGGTAAAAAAGGAGGTGATCAAGTGGTTGGATGCTGGGGTTGTATACCCCATCTCTGATAGCTCGTGGACTTCTCCGATGCAACGTGTACCGAAGAAGGGTGGCATGACCACGGTTACAAATTCCCAGAATGAGTTGATTCCTACCAGAATCGTCATAGGTTGGAGGGTTTGCATGGACTACCGCAAATTGAACAAAGTGACCCGCAAGGATCACTTTCCCTTGCCCTTCCTTGATAAGATGCTAGACTAACTTGCTGGGCGTGCTTTTTATTGCTTCTTGGAGGGATACTCTGGCTATAATCAAATCTTGATTGCTCCGGAAGACCAAGAAAAGACCACATTCACTTGTCCGTATGACACCTTTGATTTCTCTCGTATGCCTTTTGGGTTGTGTAATGCACATGCTACATTTCAACGGTGTATAATGGCCATTTTCATAATATGGTGGAAGACATTTTGGAGGTGTTCATGGACGACTTTAGCGTTGTGTGGGATTCATTTGATGATTGCTTGAAGAATCTTGATAGAGTTTTGGCTCGGTGTGAAGAAACCAATCTTGTTCTCAATTGGGAGAAATGCCACTTTATGGTGGAAGAAGGAATTGTTCTTGGGCATAAAATTTCGAAGCATGGTAGTGAGGTAGATAAAGTAAATATCGATGTGATTTCAAGGCTCCCTCCCCCTACCACTGTCAAGGGAGTTAGAAGTTTTCTTGGGCATGCGGGGTTCTACCGGAGATTCATCAAAGACTTTTCGAAGGTAGTTAACCCCTTGTGCAAGTTGTTGGAAAAAGATGCTAAGTTCTGTTTGATAAAAAATGTATGGAGCCCTTTGAACTTCTCAAGCATAAGTTGACCACCACTCCTATCATTACTGCACCTAATTGGAGCTTTCCATTTAAGCTCATGTGTGATGCTAGCGACGTTGCGGTTAGGGTGGTTTTGCGTCAACGTGTGAACAAAATGTTTCATCCGGTGTACTATACGAGCAAGACAATGAATGATGCTCAAGTGAACTACACGGTGACCGAGAAGGAAATTTTGGCTATTATGTTTGCTACGGAAAAATTCCGACTGTATCTTATGGGTGCTAAGGTTATAATTCATACCGACCATGCTGCACTCCGGTATTTGATGATGAAGAAAGATTCCAAAGCTAGACTGATGCGATAAGTCTTGTTACTTCAAGAGTTCGATTTGGAGATTTTGGACCGGAAGGGTAGTGAGAACCAAGTGGCGGACCACTTGTCCCTATTGGAGGAGGAGGGGAGGCCTTGTGACGGCCTAAAGATCAATGACTCATTTCCCGACGAACAACTCCTTTCGGTGTCAGTGAATGATATGCCATGGTTTGCCGATGTTGCTAATTTCATTGTGACTGGTATAATCTCATGTGAGCTCTCTTCCAACCAAAGGAACAAGCTCAAGTGGGATAGTATGGGTTTCTATTGGTATGAACCGTACTTGTTCAAGATTTGCACGGATGGTGTGATTCTAAGGTGTGTCCTGGAGGAGGAACAATTGAGTATCTTAGAGGGTTGCCATTCCTCACCCTATGATGGCCATCATGGTGGGGTGAGAACCGTCTCGAATGTTCTTAGTTGTGGGTTCTATTGGCCAACTTTGTTCAAAAATGCATGTGATTTTGTGAAGAGGTGTGACGAATGCCAAAGAGCGGGTGGAATTTCTAAAAGGGTTGAGATTCCTCTCAATACCATTCTTGAAGTGGATATCTTTGATGTATGGGGCATTTATTCCATGGGTCCATTTTTTAGCTCTTGTGGGAATACTTACATTCTTGTGGCGGTCGACTCTGTCTGAAAGTGGGTTGAAACCGTGGCTTTGCCTAACAATAAAGCCCGGAGTGTTGTTGTATTTCTCAAGAAAAGCATTTTCACAAGGTTTGGCACTCCTCGTGCGATTATTAGTGATGGGGGGTATCACTTTTGTAATAGAGCTTTTGATTCTTTACTTGCAAAATATGGCGTCAAACACAAAGTCTCTACCCCCTATCATCCTCAAGCTAGTGGTCAAGTGGAAGTCTCCAACAGGGAAATCAAAAGTATATTGTCAAAGACGGTCAATGCTAATAGGACCGATTGATCAAAGAAGTTGGATGACACTCTATGGGCTTATCAGACTGCTTACAAGACTCCGATTGGTATGTCTCCGTATCGGTTAGTGTTTGGGAAAGCTTGCCATCTACCGGTTGAGTAAGAGCACAAGGCCATGTGGGCTTTGAGGAAGTTGAATCTTAAATGGGATGTTGCAGCCAATCTTCGTGGGGAGCAGCTCAGTGAACTTGATGAATTCAGATTCCATGCCTACTCCAGTTCGTCCTTATATAAGGACAAGATGAAGTACCTTCATGATAAATATGCTCGTGGGAAGGAGTTCTAAGTAGGTGATTTGGTTCTCTTGTTCAACTCTCGGTTACGTTTTCTTATGGGAAAACTTAAATCAAAATGAAGTGGGCCCCGTTTAAAGTTGTGTTGGTGACCCCTTTTGGTGCTATTGATTTAAAGAACAAAAACGGTGAAGTCTTCAGAGTTAATGGGCACCGGGTCAAGCATTATCTTGGATAGTTTGATGACAGCCATGTGGTGGCGGTCCTTCATCTCAAATGATGTGATGGTAACATGCGTCGTGCCGCGACGTTAAATCAGGCGCTTCTTGGGAGGCAACCCATGTGTTTTTCTTCTTGTTTTCTTTGATTTTATTTGTAGAATAGGATTGATTTTGGGATAACTGTTTTTGAGATGTTACAGAGTTGTATTGATGCAGTGCAGGACATAGTGGAAAAAAGTGCTAGGTCTCTAAAGTTGCCAGTGTGGCCGTACTACATTCTGTGTGGACCGCACTGGTGAAGGGTGAATTGTGACCTCTCTGAAGTTTGCCACTGCGGTCGCACTACATTTTGTGCGGTCCGCAGTGGACCACTGCGGCCGCAGTCCATTTTGTGCAGACCGCAGTGGGTTACTTGGTCAAGCTTGAAAATAGCAGTGTAGTGCGGACCGTGGTCCATTTTGTGCGGTCCGCATTGGTTGGTGAGACTGGGCCCCAGGTCCTTTTCTATAAATAGGGCCTGAGGCCTTCCTTTTACTCTTTTTGCAGTTTTGAATCTCAGAGCCTAAAACACTGTTCATCTTCCTATCTACTCGTAACTAACAGCTTAGTACCATCATTCCTCATTTCATCTCATAGATGGTAACAACACACTCCTTTTTACTTGTTTAATTTTGTTAAGTTCATTTAATTTTTGTTTTTTCTTGCTCCCCTTTCTTTAATTCCCGTATTTATCTTCAATTGCTTAGGTTAGGGTAGTTAAATTTTGGTTTCATGTAGACTTAGTTAGTTGAATACAATGGGTAATCATTTAGAGAGACTACTTAGGTGAACAATTTGACTTAAAGTCAAAAACTCTGAAACCCTAAGTTGTGTTGCTTCTGGGCACTCAGTGCGGACCGTAGTCGATTCTGTGCGGTTCGCGGTGCCCTTGTGCGGTTTGCACTACCATTTTGTGCGGACTGCATTGATGAAATTCTGGGAAGCTAAAATTTGGGCAGTGCGGCTGCACTACATTTTGTGCAGACCGCACTGGCCCCTGTGCGATCGCACTACTGTTTTGCGCGGTCCACACTGTCAAGATACAGAGGGTGGGTAGTCTGAATCCCACCCCTGTGCGGACCGCATTGCCATTTTGTGCGGTTTTCACTGACCCTTATGCGTCCACATACCATTTTGTTCGGTCTGCACTGGGTACTTTCTACAACATTTCTGCAACTTCTCCCTTCTGCAAATTTTCTGCAATTCTGCTTCTTAACTGATTACATAATTGATTACACTGAGACTAACAAGATGACTGAATTATGATTGCAGACCATGGTAAAACAACGAGGCAAAGGATCTAAACAACCCGACAGAGGTGAATCTTCTCGGGGAGGGAAGCATAAAATGATAAAACTTACTCCCCAGGCTAGGCAAAACATCAAAAACATGCGGAAGGCAATAAAAGCAGCTGACAGAGCCTGTGATCAGTCGGGGAGTGAGTACGAGCCTTCCCAGGAGATTTCTTCAGACTCAATACCAATACATGTCCCTAACTGGCCGGGAAGGTTCAGACTAACAAACACTCCTCCACCATCACCCACTGCCCAAACGTCAGTGCAAGTTTCTTCTGGGTCGTCTGAGGGCTCAGCGGCAGGTCGTAGGGAATACTCTACCTCTCCCACAGCTTCAGTATCCGGAGAGGGTGCAATAGGAGGTGAGGAGGAAGTAAGGGATAATGAGGAAGTAGCTGAGGGAGGTGAGCCTCAGGTGGGGGTAATTGTGAGAACTAGAAAGCCGAAGGTTTGGCAAGATAGGTTTGTTAGTGAGGTGGTGTACCATAAATTCCGCGAGTGGTGGCCGGTGAAAAAGTTAATCCTGGAGCGTAGTTTCATTGATAGAGACTTGCTACCTCACAACCCCAATGTGAGGAGGAAATTTAGGACAAGAGTGGGCTGGGAGCATTTCCTAGATGAATGTGTGGACGCCAACGAGCACTTGGTCAAAGAGTTTTACACAAACGCGGCCCACATCAAAAGGGCTCCAAGGTGACCAAGGTGTGCAATTTGTAGGTGTTGTTTGATGGGAAGTCAATAAATGAAAACCTGGGCTTTAATGAGGAGGATGAGACCCTGTACATGGCAAAGATGGAAATGGGCGAGGAGGTCCGTCCATGGCTAGCACAGTACCTAGCAATCCCAGGCACCATACTGGATTGGTTGACTGTAGGCGTCCAGATTCTGAGACGGAGTTTGAACTTTGAGGCACGGGGGTAGGAGACCTTTGTATGTAGCAAGTTGGACCCCACGACACATGAAAACTCCCTCCCTCTCCACCGGGTTATGTCAATGGCTTCTATTATGGCGGGGTACCCCATCAATATGGGGAATGTGATGTCGCGGATTATTACTATTGTGGGTGCCGAGCAAGACAGAAACTACGCTTTCCCCAGTTTCCTCACTGAGTACTTTCGGGATTTGAAAGTGGACAAGAGGCCCTATGACATCAAAGTCAAAGCCAAAGCCCCATTTTCTTGGTAGGGGGATGCCAACCCCAAGAGTAAGAACTTCAAAGGTACAACTACTGCTCCAACTGGCTAGTTTGATGAGCCAGTTGTGGTAGTGTATCCTGCTGAGCCTACCTCCACCTCCACAGACATCCCTCCCGGTCCATCCATATCCTCAGTCATTCCTCCTAGCCCATCCACCTCAGCAGGTCCAGAGATTCCATCTTCCCGGGCCCATCCTATTACTGCCCACCGACTGAGCCAGACACTTCTGAGTATCAACAACTGGATGCAGACTGCCTCATCCAAGTTGTCCACCCTTACTACCACTATAGAGGATCAGTCGGCACCCCTACCAGCACAGGTTCCATAATGGATATAGGATGCTCTCAAGGAGATATTAGAAAACTAAAAGAAAATCCTCGACACTCAGGAGGTGCTCACAAAGGCAGTTGATTCACATAGCTGATAAGTTAGGATTTTAACGTGTTTTATGCCCCTACTTGCTTATGCTTTTAGTATAAATTGCTACAAAATAGTCCCAAAAGGCTCATAGGTTGTGCTTGATTGCAGGTTTGAGCGACAAAGTGACGAAATGTCTAAGATCGGCTCAAAAAGGAGTAAAACCTGCTCAAGTATCAAAGACCAAGAAATTCAATAGGAGAAGGCTTAGAGCGGACCGCGCAAAAGTGACTGCGGCTGCACTAGGAGGTTTAGAGACATGGTTATTTAGGCTGAAGTTCACGCGGCCGCGGTAGGATTTTCGCGGTCCGCTGTAAGGCTACCCGACCGCACTACTTATTTGTGCGGTCGGCATCCAGAGATTCAGAGAACCATCATTTTTGGCAAGACCATGCCATGCGGGCCGCGGTCGTCACTGTGGGGTCCGCGCCAAATCCCCTCCGCGGCCGCGCTACTCTTTTACGCGGTCCGCGTCCTCCAGTTCAGAGAGCTTAAAGTTGAAGTCAAAAGAGCTAGCGCGGTCGCGGTTGCCTTTGTGCGGCCCACATTGACCCCGTAGGGGTATTTTTGTCCACTTTTCCAGCCTAATATAAATAGAACATTTTACCATTTTTAGGTCAAGTTTTGTATTCAGAAACGCCGCTGAGCTCGTGTTTGGCACTTTTGCTTCCTATTAACAATAGATTATTGTAGTTTCTTTTTAGTAATTAATTAATATGTTTAGTTCTTTATCTATTTCTTCAGTTTCTTCTTTAATTATGTGTAGCTAAACCCATTAGCTAGGGTTGTGGCTCAACCCTAGTGTGGGTAATTGATGGGTGTTTCCATCTAGGGTTAGATTGATATTGAATGTTTGCTATTTGGGTTGATTTTATATTTTTATTCAAGAATTGGTGGTTGCAAACACTGATTCAAGCTTAGTGGGTTTAACTCTTCTTGAGAAAGAGAATCTATGACACCAAAATTGACCCAACAAGGAATTGGGATGGACCCATGAGAAATGGTAATCCCAATTAACGGGTTAAATCTCGAGATAGTAATCACCCTACTTGAACCCTAGTTGCTTGGTCTCATTGGCCTACCCAATTGGTCTCGAGAGAGTCAATTTGGCAAAATCACTCTCTCTATCGAGAGGTGTGAGAGTGGATGCAATTGTGCAACGGTTATAGCATAATCCCCAAATATGTCAATCTGTCCTTAGTAACATCTACCCGTCAATTAGACACCTAGGTGATGCTACGACCCTAGTGCCCTTCTTCCCATTAATTACAACTTAGCAATATTCTCTTAGCATAATTTAGCTTTAAATTATCTGATTTTACACATGTTTTAGCCTATGGTATATTTTAACTTATTAGCCGCTTTTAATTATTTTAAGAAAGATTCAACGTTATATAAAACGTGTCTTGAACCACGTCACATAAATGCACCCGCAGTCCACAACACATTTTATCTAACGTTATTACGATTTGGATTTGGGTCACATAAATGCGCACCCGAGTCTAGGAAAATAATTTTTAAAATAGCGCGCCTAAAGCAACTACGCACTTTCAAGTTTGCGAGGGCCATGGAAATTCAATTAAATGGCACGCCTCAATTTCTAAGGATTAAAATTAATTAAATGAGGGCCATGCATTTTAAGATTTTATTTGGCATGGCACGCCTCAAATTATTTAAGAAAAAAAAGGTTTGTGTTCAAATTAAAGAGAGCTACGGATATTCTTACTTAAAACTAATTTGAAATTAAGCATCACAACTACACCACGGGAACCGTACCCATAATTGTGATGATTTTGCGAAATTGACATAAATATACAAGCTAAAAAAGCATGTTAAAGCCTCTGCATCATTAATTATGACCAATATTAACACTCTTCAGATGAATAAGGCCCTGTAAACAAAATTCTTTCAGAACTATTACTCCAATTCAAGCTTCAATCTAGGAAAGAATCCCGAACTGCTACAGGGAGCCAACTTTGAACCAAAAAACAAGTAAATAAGCAAGAAGGGTATCAAATATAAAAATATGAGGAGCACCAACTCTTCAAAATAGTAAAGATTCACAGGCGTCAACATAAAATAATTAAATTTAGCATATGCAACAACCATCTATGGAATCAAATGGCCACTGTTCCAAAGCTGCAGGGTATTTATAATTCACAAGTTACCAATTACCCCGTTTCCCCACTTCCTCTTTCCAATTTAATACAATTAGGCATGGCACAAAGAAATCGCTCCTTATAATATTTCTCAAAGATAAACTACCATATATCCATCCGAGTTTTAACCAAAGAAACAGTATCCCCAGAACTCCAGAACCAAGAAAATGTTACATTATCAACAACCAAAATTTTAAGTCAAGAAAACAAATATCCAACAAAGGTATTTCAACTGGTATAAGAGTTTAACATGAACATGGAACCATCTGAAGCTAAATTGAGGTCCAACAATGGTTTTATTATTTGGAACACAAGTATTTCAGCAACATATCTATAAAAAAACAAACGAAAATGGCTACCAATCAAGGAATGAAATTGAGGAAACATGAATAATTCCATACAACTCTCATCCAACCAAATCTAAAATTTTATATTATTCAACCAAATGTAGTACCTGGTTTCAACAAAATATCGAGCTCAACGAAACAGAGGCTGTAGCAGCACATAGCCTCAAAACTTCGAATCCAAAATAAAACTCGAACACCCAAAAATTGAGGAGATAATGCAGCGAAAATCAGCAGGAGCAGCAACAACAATAGCAACACTGAGATTCTACAACTTATACAAACCCAGGAAGAAAAGAAATTTGAGCTTTGAAATCAGTTATTCTTCGAACCTTCTTTTGAATTCCAAGTTTCCCTTAGTTTTCAACTATTAGCCAATGTCAAATAGAGCCAGATCAGTGTGGATTTATGTGATCATATCGACTAACTTTCAGAAGAGAAGAGTGAGGTCTGGTTTTCGCTCAAAATGAGGAAGATGAAGCTAGAAATGGCGTCTCTGATTGTGTTCATATGCGTGCATTTTTCAGAGAAAAAGAGGGAGTCTCGTTCAAGAAGTAGCAGGGGCCCGTTTTCTGCTTGGGATCTATATCTACTTTCTTCGCTTCAAAAATCAGTGGATGAGGGAGGGGTTCTGTTTGTTGGTGCTGAAGAATGAAGATGAAGGGCAGGGAAAAGCTGCGCTTCTTTTTGTTGTTGTTAGGGATCTAATCATCCTCTCTTTAGGTTTCCTAATCGTGCTTTTATATGTAGGAGGTAGGGTAAAGGGTAATGGGTGTTTGGGTAGTACTATTGGTATTGGGTTGGGGTTTAGAATTGATTTGGGCCTTTAGGAATTGACCCAATCTTAAAAGAAACAAGACCAAAAATATGTTCTTCCTATTTTTATTTTCTTTGTTTTCTCCCCTTTTTAATCAATTAAAATCCTAAATCAATCTGTTTTTTCTTTGTAGAAATTATTATTTTTTTTTTAAAAATAATTAACTTAGAACTAAGTAAAAACACTAATTTCTAAAGACTAAAAGTTAAATATGTAAAAATGACAATTTTTAGGATTTTTTCTATGATTCAAAAATACTAAACATGCATGAAATGCAAATAAATAAAGAAAAATTTCTAAAATCAATAAAAATTATTTTGTTCTATTTTTAGGAGTTATTTTCATGTAGGGCAAAAATCACGTGCTCACAGCTGCCCCTCTTTGCTTGGAAACACGAAGAGCTTTCGTGCAAAGATAAAGTGAGAGCATACGAGCGATTTTCGCCTGTTTGTATACTCCATTGTGAGAAGCATTTTTGAAAGATTTGACCGCACCCTACTTCCGAGGTTGCCTATATATCCTTGGCTATAAAGGAATCAGGTCAGTGTAGTTCGGAAAGTTTCGATAGCTGGGACTACCATGAAGCTTTGATTTCACTGTTGCCACTACTGCTGCTACTGCTTACTGAACTCCTTATTACACCATGACAAAATAAAAGAAGCTAGACTAAACTATGATCTATGAATTACAAAAATCCTGTCTATATCTTCAATCTTGATCTTGTGATTCTTGTTGCCTTGTTGACTTGTAATTTCCAAGTGAGGTTCCTTTGTTGCCAACTTGAATTGTAATCTGAGATGCTTTCCCTTTTCTCCAGACGGGCGCCTGATTCCTGAACTTGAACCGTATTCCCTTGCTCTCCAGGTGGGCACTTGATTGCCAAAACTTTAACTGTTTTCCCTTGCTTTCCAGGTGGGCGCCTGATTACCAAAACCTTAGTTGTATTCCCTTGCTTTCCAGGTGGGCGCCTGATTACCAAATCTTTAACTGTATTCCCTTGCTTTTCAAGTGGGTGCCTGATTACCAAATCTTTAGCTGCATTCCCTTGCTCTCCAGGTGGGCGCATGATTACCAAATTGTTAGTTATATTTCCTTGCTCTTCAGGTGGGCGCTTGATTGCCAAAACTTTAACTGTGTTCCCTTGCTTTCCAGGTGGGCGCCTGATTACCAAGTCTTTAACTGTATTCCCTTGCTTTTCAGGTGGGTGCCTGATTACCAAATCTTTAGCTATATTCCCTTGCTCTCCAGGTGGGCGCCTGATTACCAAATCTTTAGCTGTATTCCCTTTCTCTCCAGATGGGCGCCTGATTATAACATCTGAACTGTATTCCCTTGCTTTCCAGGTGGGCGCCTGATTACCAAAACTTTAACTTTATTCCCTTGCTTTCTAGGTGGGCGCATGATTACCAAAACCTTAGCTGTATTCCCTTGCTCTCCAGGTGGGTGCCTGATTGCCAAAACTTTAACTGTATTTCCTTGCTCTCCAGGTGGGTGCCTGATTACAACATTTGAACTGTATTCCCTTCCTCTCCAGGTGGGTGCCTAATTTTCGAAACTTGAACTGTATTCCCTTGCTCTCCAGGTGGGCGCCTGATTACCAAAACTTTAACTGTATTCCCTTGCTTTCCAGGTAGGCGCCTGATTACCAAATCTTTAGCTGTATTCCCTTGATCTCCAGGTGGGTGCCTGATTACAACATCTGAATTGTATTCCCTTGCTTTCCAGATGGGCGCCTGATTACCAAAACTTTAACTGTATTCCCGTGCTCAACAAGTGGGCACCTGATTGCCAAAACTTTAACTGTGTTCCCTTGCTTTCTAGGTGGGCGCCTAATTACCAAATCTTTAACTTTATTCCCTTGCTTTCCAGGTGGATGCCTGATTACCAAATCTTTAATTGTATTCCCTTGCTCTCCAGGTGGGCGCCTGACTGCCGAAACTTGAATTGTACTCCCTTGCTCTCCAGGTGGGCGCCTGACTGCCGAAACTTGAACTGTATTCCATTGCTCTCCAGGTGGGCGCCTGACTGCCAAAACTTGAACTGTATTCCATTGCTCTCCAGGTGGGCGCCTGATTGCCAAAACTTCAACTGTATTCCCTTGCTCTCCAGGTGGGCGCTTGATTGCCGAAACTTTAATTGTATTCCATTTGCTCTTCAGGTGGGCGCCTGATTGCTAAAACTTTAAATGTATTCTCTTGCTCTCTAGGTGGGTGCCTGATTGCCAAAACTTTAATAGTATTCCCTTGCTCTCCAGGTGGGCACCTGATTGCCAAAACTTTAACTGTATTCCCTTGCTCTCTAGGTGGGTGCCTGATTGCTGAAACTTTAATTGTATTCCCTTGCTCTCCAGGTGGGCGCCTGATTGCCAAAACTTTAATTGTATTCCCTTGCTCTCCAGGTGGGCGTCTGATTGCCAAAACTTGAACCGTATTCCCGTGCTCTCCAGGTGGGCGCCTGATTGCCAAACTTGAACTGTATTCCCGTGCTCTCCATGTGGGCGCCTGATTGCCGAACTTGAACTGTATTCCTGTGTTATCCAGGTGGGCCTCTAATTGCCAAACTTGAACTGTATTCCCGTGCTCTCTAGGTGGGTGCCTGATTACCAAACTTGAACTATATTCCCATGCTCTCCAGGTGGGCGCCTGATTCCCAAACTTGAACTGTATTCCCGTGCTCTCCAGGTGGGCGCCTGATTTCCAAGACTTTAACTGTATTCCCATGCTCTCTAGGTTGGTGCCTGATTGCCGAAACTTGAACTATATTCCCTTGCTCTCCAGGTGGGCGCCTGATTGCCAAAACTTGAACTGTATTCCCTTGCTCTCCAGGTGGGCGCCTGATTGCCAAAGCTTGAACTGCTCATCTGAAACTGCTGCCTTTGAATCTGATTACAACAAAATAAATAAAACAAAAGAAATTTTCATGCCCCAGTTTGGTGTTGGGCGCATCTATGAGTTTTAATTGAATCATGTCACCAAATATCTCTATGAATTTGAAAGCTAAATCCCATTATCCAAGAGGGTCCTGAAAACTCCTAGTTAAATAACAGCTTGACATCTAAATTATATCTTCTAAAGGTATGACTCCCACTAAACCTTGTTATCTAAGAGGGTCTTAAAACTACATCCCATTATCCAGGAGGGTCCTGAAACTCAAAAATCAAGTCTTATCTTAAGAGTAACAACTTTTACGGCTGAATTATACTGCCCTACAGCAGAATTTACGCAAAATCTTGTTATCTAATGGAAATCTTAAAGCTAAGTCCCATTATTCAGGAGGGTCCTGAAAACTCCTAATTGAATCCTATCTCAAGCAGGAAAACTTTGAAGCCAACTCATATTCCTTTGGAGTACATATATGCTAGATTTTGCTACTCATGATTATTTTGAATTTTAAACTAGGTCCCATTTTCCAGGAAGGTCCTTAGAATTTACGGTCAAACCTGTCTGGTGCTTGCTTTTCCTTACAGAGGGTTTCTCCGAAACAAACAAAATTTGCTGCCCCTGTTTCAAATAAAAAAAATCTTGTCAGTTTAAAAATATGGTGGTTGGTTTGTGACCTTGACTTTGAGGACGATTGCTCATTCACTTCCCATGATAACTTTGATTTCCACTCGAAGACCTTGCTTGTTTATTGACTAACCACTTTCTCTGTCACCCTTATCACAGAAAATACCTCTTCTCCATTCAGACCCAATACCATCTATCTGTTGCATTGCTCATGAGCTGACATTTACCAAACCTTTGTGTCTCACATGAATTGCAAAGCATGTCAATTGCCACCCCATCAGTGCGTATGTTGTTATTTCTTGACTTAAACACCGGCCTTAGCCTTGAGGTCTATTGCTCCTTCACTTGCCATGATAACTTTGATTTCTGCTTGGGAGATCTTACTTGTCCCTGGTTAACCACTTTCTTTGTCAATCTTATCACAAAAAATACCTTTGATCCATTCACCTAACACCCTCCATCTGTTGCATTGTTGATGAATTGATATATACCAAACCTTTGTATTTCACATGGATCCTAAAGCATGTCGATTGTTACCAACTCGGTGCGCTTGTTGTTCTTTCCTGACTTATGACACTTTGATGTGCTAGCCAGATCCCGTTTTTGTGCAATTGGAAAGCTGGTGACAAATTTTGAAGTCATTTCTCACTTGTTCTGACCAAACAGACTCAGGAAGAGGAAGTAAACAAGATTAAAGGAACATAGTAAAGGACAATGGAAAGAGATGATTCCTAACAAGAAAACTACAAAGTAGAAACCTATCAGGTGTGGATACCAACTCTAATGACCATGACATGCACCTATGGATTAAGTGGCCTAATTTGTCAAGCAAGTCTAATGTTCAACTCTTGTTGTACCTCTAAGCCACGAAACTGGGCTCTCATGCTCCGATTATCCTATCTGATTCACGATCTTTATTCGACTTGTAGTTCCCGAAGGGTTTTCACCATCAAGCCTCTCTCATTTTGTTCTTTCTCTCAACTCACTGTCGCCTTACGGTGCCCGTGAGGGTTTTCACCAATAAGACTCTCTCATTTTGTTCTTTTCTTCTTATTTCCTCTGATTCTGTAGATGTTAAGGCATTGACCAGAGTAAAAACATCATATGCTTCTGGCATGTCTAAACTCAACACTCTCAAAGATTATCCGGGAGGTCTTTTGGACTGTAATGTGGCTTTTGGGAAGGGTTAGAAAGAAATATCATAAAGGCTCAAAAATAACTAAGACAACGGGTTTAATTTATTTACAACTTTCGGAATCCATTCTAAAAGTTTTGCCCAAATTTCTAAAACAAGGGAATTTGAATCTATTTTTCCCCTTTTTTGAATTTCCTCACTCTCGATTTTGTGGGATTATGAAATATTTTATTTGGTATGACCGAACCGTGATGCTACCTACGTATCTTGTGGTGACAAGAATCAGGTCAAATGTAGTTCACATGACTACTTTTGTTGTTGCTATTTTTCTTTTTCTTTTCTTTTCTTTTTCTTTCTTTTCTTTTCTTTTTCATTCTTTTCTTTTCTTTTTTTTCTTTTCCCCTTTTTTCTCTATTTTTCTCTTTTTTTTTTGAATTTTCCTTTTGGAATGAACCTTTTAAAATAAACCTATGGGGACATGAACTCTTTTTTTTTTCTTTTTCGCATGACTCTAATCTTGATTCCAAAAGAGGGAAGGTCAAAGAAACTAGTACAGGCTCAACAGGGTATCAAATGGTGTAAGTGTTTGGGTAGCTGAAAGAGGGCCTCCCAATCCCTAAAAATGCCAAGTACAACACATGCAACTTTAAATGAAAATTGAAGATCATGCACAATATTTCTTTTGCGGCTTCGGCATTGATATCACTGATATGCCTTCCACTTTTATTTAATGTCTTGTCAAGTACAGAACCCTCGTTGGGTGATTCCCTTTTCACAATGGATATCCTCCGTCAATTTGGAGAAAACTTCCTTGACTTTGTCTTGTTACTTGAGGTGCACTTGAACTCAAATTTGCTTGCTTCAAATCGTCGGGGATGCACTTTCTTTTAACGAATTCTTGCCATCCTATTAACTTTTCAAATTATCTGCGCCAGTTTTACACAGTTCGGGCTTCAAATGATCTCAGAATTATGTACTTATTTCCTTCAAATGTCCCAACAATCTTTAAAATTGCTTCATTGCTTCATGAGTAAACTAACTTTTAAGACCAGGCCTAGAATTATGTATGCATGTCATGTCCCTAGATTCAATAGGAAAAGGACTATAAAAGGACAAGAGAACTAAACAAAATGACTAGAAATAACAGAAAACAGAAAATTGCATTAGACAGATGGTGAAAGGGTTTGAACAACAAAACAAGCAAACTAAACTGGGGTTACAACCTTGGAACAAACCTTGACAATACTAAACGAGCTACTACGACTAAACAAACTAGGCAAAATAAAAGGATAGAAGGGTTTGAGTCACAAGACAATATCCGGATTACAACCCTGAAAATAACCCGGACAACAAAAATGACTAACAAAATAAACTGCCAAGACTCCTCCCCAGCTAGCCAAGAGATGGAGCGTCTTTCCAATTACCAAGCACGACATCTTAGCCACTGAGTTCCGCATCAATATTTCCAGGACCATTACCAACTTCAACATTATCAACTTTAGTTAACAAGTTCCCAAGAGGATTCGCATGCTCCCTATCACTATCATTGATTACAATTACCCCTTCTTGAATCATTCTTTCTATTTCCCTTTTCAAAGAGCGACAATCTTCAATGCTATGCCCTTGGACATTAGAGTGGTACTTGCATCGTACAGCAAGATCAAAGCCTTTTGCATATGGGTCTGGAGTATAGCCGAGGAGCGGCTCAATCAGGCCAGAATGCTTTAACTTTTCAAACAAGCTTGTATGGGATTCTCCGATGGGCGTGAAAGCATTTTCTTTTTTCAGTAGTCTTTTGATTTTATACTCTGGCCTAGGTTGGAACCTTTTGCGGGCAGGTGGTTGATATGTCTGAGGGAGCGGGTGAGACATTTGTGGAAGTGGTGCGGGACATCGCGGGCCTCGAGTATGTGGAGCATATGGTAGTGCATTGTGGACGGGGTATCGGGGAAGTGATGTACGATTTTGGGGGTTCTGTGGAGAGAAGTAGCAGTGGGGAGGATTACAAGGATATCCACGAGGTCAACATTGAGGCTGAAAGCATTTAGCAAGAACGACCACTGGACCCTGTCGTCGACGGGGCTCAGCAACATCTTTTCTATCAATGGGAGGACTATCCCAAGCAACTTGTTCGTTCCATCTGAGCCAAAAATCCCTAAAACTTTCCTTGGGTTTCTTTTCCATTTGAGATAGGGAGGAGCGGTCTGGGACAATATCTATATTGTACTGAAAGTGTCGCACAAAATCTTGAGCCATGTTTCCCAATATATGCCACTTACCGACATCTTGACGATTATGCCATTCCAAAGCTGCCCCAGTCAAGCTCTCACTGAAATATGCCATCAACTAATCATCTTTCTCGCCAACACTTCTCATTTTACTGCAATAATCCCTCAAATGGGCTACCGGATCTCCACACCCATCATACAAGTTAAACTTTGGCACTTTAAACCATGCGGGAAGGCGAACGTCAGGGGACATACACAACTCTTTGTAAGACATGTTAACCTGGTCTCCCATCCCTTGCATGTTCTTTAAGAACTATTCTATGCTTTTCAGCTTCATGGATATCTCGTCTCGCCCTTCTTTTCCCGTGACTTTTTCATGTTTAGCATGAAGCTCATCCCGAGGGCTATTCTTGTATGAGTCAGGAACCTTGTGGGCAACCTCTGCGGGGTAGTATTAGGCATCATGAGCTTTGAGTGGATATTTTTTGTTGGGAATAGTGGATATGACAGGAGGGCAATTTTGGGGAGAGGAAATTGGAGGATGAGTGATGGAGCTACTAGGACGGTTGGGAAAGTTGTGATAAACGGGTAGATCTAGAGAGTATGGGGGATCATCCGACACTATGACCGGAGTTTGGGTAAGGGTATCATCTAAGAAGCTAGGTGGTGGTGGGGGTGGTGCCTTCCCAGTCATCCAGGCCTGATACATGTCCGTCATGTGTTGTCTTAACATCCTTACCTCATCAGCCAAACTAGTGTCCTGTTCAACCAACTGCTTTCGGGCACCGGTATCAACCAACCCAATTTTGTTGTTGTCCGCCATTGCCTTTTGACTTTATGTTATGGGGAGGAGTTACTACTTCGAGAACCACAAACCAACCACCTTTCTGCTATGAATATATCAAAAGGAACAAAATGGAGTCATCCCGTTAGCATTAGGGCATTTAACAACAAAAATATCACATTGCGTGCAATGCACCTAGCAACAATTAATGGTTCTAGAGTGACTTCGAGGGTCATAAGGTCACTTGGCATCATCCCAATTTGTCCATTTGAATCTTCTCTTTTCTTTTCTTTCCTCACACTTCTTAGCTCGCTCATTTTCTTTCCCCTTTTTTTCTTTCTGATTATCGCTCTTTTTCTTCCTTCTCATTTCTCACATCCCATAATTTCACCATCTTTTTCTTTTTTTTTCCTTTTTTTTTGATTTTTTATTTATTTAAAATAATACAAAATGATTCGATCGAACCCTATGTAGGTTGCCTACGTATCATGATGCCACATGAATCAGATCTTTGCGTAGTTCGGGAAGATCGAGAATAAAGTAAACAAATTAACGTTTTCTTTTCCTTTTTTTACTACCTCAATGACTATTCTTATGAAAAAGAAAAACAAAAGAAGCAAATCTTTTTTCGAATTTTATAGACTTAATGTTCTATAACCTATTCTAAACTCAAACTTAACGAGCATATAATTTTTCTTTTTGAAACAAATACTCAATTAAGGAAAAACCCTAGAAGAGAAAAATATTTTTTTGACTTTTTTTTAGGAAGGAAATCTAAAAAATAACCAAAGAAACATATTTTGAATTTTCATTTGATGTCCCTGAAGAAAGATTTCGAAACGAGAAATGAACAAGATAAAAAAAAATATTTTTTGATTTCGGTTTTTGATTACTTAAAGGAGAAATTCTAAAGATAAACAAAAGATAAGGTGTGTTTTTTTTTCCCATGTACAATGTGCTAAAGTTCTAGTAAAAATAAAAAGATTTTTTTTTCATTTTTCGTGAATTTCTCAAAGAAGAACATCAAAAGAAAATTTTTTGGATTTTTGGAATTAATACCTTAAAGAAAACTTTTAAAGAGGTACTAAAAGAAAATTCTCTCTTTTTTTATTGAATTTAGGCTTAATATACTAAAAGAAATATACAAGCAATTTTTATTTTGACTTCTAAATATTAATTTCCTAAGGAAAACCACCTCAAACGAATTTTTTTTTTTCATTTCTACAATTTGTAATCTAAAGAAAACTTCTAACGAAAATATAGAACGCAAAATTTCTTTTTTTTTTTTGGATTTTTGAGTTATAACACATTTGTTTTCAAATACAAAATAAAAGTACAATAACAGAAGAAATTCGACATTACTGTACAAAACTAGAAAGTAAAAGACGACATAAAAAGAAAAACTCAAAACATAAAAAAGAAAAGAAAATTCTCCTTTTAATCCACTCCTAAATGATCGATCCTGACTAAATGGACCTGGGGCTCTGTCATCCTCAAACTTCGGTAAGTAGATCCACACTTGTATGAAAAAAATTCAAACCAACACTAGGTGAGACAATAACACTCCCTATTGGACACATGCAAGACATAATTGAGGCTATTTTTGCAAAATGACTTATTTGGCCAAAAAGTGGCTAGAAGTGCAAAATTTGGCTATGACCCCGCAAAGCCAAGAACCTAAGATTTACTAGGAAGACTGAATCCTATGTGAGTTGCCTACGTATCACGCCCGAAAGACGAGAAACAGGTATGCGTAATTCGGGCAAATTGGATACGGGCGAGAAATAAAAATAACAACTAATTCAGAGAAAAAAAATATTTTTTTTGGTTTTTTGTTTTGGAAAAAAGTGATGAAACATGTAAGCATCTTTTTGGATTTTCTTTTTTCTGAATTTTTTTTGAACAAAATAATGGGAAAGTGCAAAATCTTTTTTGGATTTTTTTTCATTTTCATTTTTTGGTCCTTTCTAAAAAAAATGTAAAAGAAAAACATAATTGGTCCCTACTTGCTTTATTTTTTACACTTCACCCTCTTTTTTCTCATTTATCCTCAAACCTCATTGGTCCGCCAAATGACCTCGTTTACCCTTGAAAATTGCAACATGTAGCACATAAGATGCAACAGGATAGTCTTTTATTTTTTGGGTACACCTATCCTAGACGGACCCAACCCCTGTGTTGAGTCCCGAAAGTCAAATGTACGTGATGCAAACAAGCGTTCCTACTAGGGATCCGGCATGACGCTGCGTTATTCTAAGTTTAAAACCTGGGTGTATTGTTCTAGATTTGGCTTACCCGAGCGGACAACTCGAGCCGGGGGGGGGGGGGAGGGGGCGTACCGGTTACCAAAAGATCATCCGGCTTTACAACTTGTCCGAACCCCTTTCTAAATTGGGATATGAAACTAACAGAAAGAAGTAACACCAGCGTGCACTTCTTAGAAGATATAAGAGAGGGGTTTCGTAGCAGTTTATATATACAGATCAGATAATATCAAAGCGGTAAAAAGCAACATTTAGCACATTAGGCCCAAACATGTAGATAAAATCAGACAATAAATAAAAGACAAATATAACAATTATTCTAAGCTCGAATTCTTGAACCTCGAACCAGAGATTCTGGTTCCGATCTCCAGCAGAGTCGCCAGAGCTGTCATACCTCCTTTTTACCTACACCTCCGGAAGGGTGATATAAGAGAGTTTTTTCCAACTTAAAGTGACAATCAAAACGGGATTATTTTATTTAAAATTCAGAGTTGCCACTTGGGATAATTTATGGTGTCCCAAATCACTGGTTCAAATCCCGAATCGAGGAAAAGATTGACTCTGTTTTACAGTCCGCAAACACAGAAATCCGGGTAAGGAATTCTATTAATCCGGGAGAAGGCGTTAGGCATTCCTGGGTTTCGTGGTTCTAGCACGGTCGCTCAACTGTTATAATTGGCCTATTATCAGATTTTACCACATGTTTTAGCCTATGGTATATTTTAACTTATTAGCCGCTTTTAATTATTTTAAGAAAGATTCAACACTATATAAAATGCGTCTTGAACCACGTCACATAAATGCACTCGCAGTCCACAACACATTTTATCTAACGTTGTTGAGATTTTGATTTGGGTCACATAAATGCGCACCCGAGTCTAGGAAAATAATTTTTAAAATAGCGCTCCTAAAGCAACTACGCACTTTCAAGTTTGCGAGGGCCATGAAAATTCAACTAAATGGCACGCCTCAATTTCTAAGGATTAAAATCAATTAAATGAGGGCCATGCATTTTAAGATTTTATTTGGCATGACACGCCTCAAATTATTTAAGAAAGAAATGTTTGTGTTCAAATTAAAGAGAGCTAATCTTACTTAAAACTAATTTGAAGTTAAGTATCACAACTACACTACGGGAACAATACCCATAATTGTGATGATTTTGCGAAATTGACATAAATATACAAGCTAAGAAAGCATGTTAAAGCCTCTGCATCATTAATTATGACCAATATTAACACTCTTCAGATGAATAAGGCCATGTAAACAAAATTCTTTCAGAACTATTACTCCAATTCAAGCTTCAATCTAGGAAAGAATCCCAAACTGCTACAGGGAGCCAACTTTAAACCAAAGAACAAGTAAATAAGCAAGAAGGGTATCAAATATAAAAATATGAGGAGCACCAACGCTTCAAAGAAGTAAAGATTCACAGGCATCAACATAAAATAATTAAATTTAGCATATGCAACAACCATTTATGGAATCGAATGGCCACTGTTCCAAAGCTGCAGGGTATTTATAATTCACAAGTTACCAATTACCTCGTTTCTCCACTTCCTCTTTCCAATTTAATACAATTAGGCATGGCACAAAGAAACCCCCCCTTATAATATTTCTCAAAGATAAACCACCATATATCCATCCGAGTTTTAACCAAAGAAACAGTCTCGCCAAAATGCCAGAACCAAGAAAATGTTACATTATCAACAACCAAAATTTTAAGTCAATAAAACAAATATCCAACAAAGGTATTTCAACTGGTATAAGAGTTTATCATGAAAATGGAACCATCTGAAGCTAAATTGAGGTCCAACAATGGTTTTATTAATTTGGAACACAAGTATTTCAGCAACATATATATAAAAAAACAAACGAAAACGGCTACCAATCAAGGAATGAAATAAAGGAAACATGAATAATTCCATACAACTCTCATCCAAGCAAATCTGAAATTTTATATTATTCGACCAAATGTAGTACCTGGTTTCAACAAAATATCGAGCTCAACGAAACAGAGGCTGCAACAAATAGCAGCATATAGCCTTAAAACTTCGAATCCGAAATAAAACTCGAACAACCAGAAATTGAGAAGATAATGCAGCGAAATTCGGCAGGAGCAGCAACAACAATAGCAACACTGAGATTCTACAGCTTATACAAACCCAGGAAGAAAAGAAATTTGAGCTTTGAAATCAGTTATTCTTCGAACCTTCTTTTGAATTCCAAGTTTCCCTAAGTTTTTCAATTATTAGCCAATGTCAAATAGAGCCAGATCAGTGTGGATTTATATGAGCATATCGTCTAACTTTCAGAAGAGAAGAGTGAGGTTTGGTTTTCGCTCAAAATGAGGAAGATGAAGCTAGAAATGGCATCTCTGATTGTGTTCATATGCGTGCATTTTTTTTAGAGAAAAGAGGAATCTCGTTCAAGAAGCAGCATGGGCCCTTTTTCTGCTTGGGATCTATCTCTACTTTCTTCACTTAAAAAATAAGTAGATGAGGGAGGGGTTCTGTTCGTTGGTGCTGAAGAACGAAGATGAAGGGTAGGGAAAAGCTGAGCTTCTTTTTTTTTGTTAGGGATCTAATCATCCTCTCTTTAGGTTACCCAATCGTGCTTTTATATGTAGGAGGTAGGGTAAAGAGTAATGAGTATTTGGGTAGTGGTATTGGAATTGAGTTGGGGTTTAGAATTGATTCGGGCCTTTAGGAATTGGCCCAATCTTAAAAGAAACAAGACCAAAAATATGTTCTTCCTATTTTCATTTTCTTTGTTTTCTCCCTTTTATAATCAATTAAAATCCTAAATCAATCTGTTTTTTCTTTGTAGAAATTAAATTTATTTATTTATTTTTAACAACTAATTAACTTAAAACTAACTAAAAACACTAATTTCTAAAGACTAAAAGTTAAATATATAAAAATGACAATTTTTAGGATTTTTTCTATGATTCAAAAATATTAAACATGCATGAAATGCAAATAAATAAAGAAAAATTTCTAAAATCAATAAAAATTATTTTGGTCTATTTTTAGGAGTTATTATCATGTAGGGAAAAAATCACGTGCTCACAATAATAACAACCAAAAACAAGGTCCAAGTTCTTCCGGGAGTGATTCGGGGAGAATTGAGAACATGTTCGAGCAAATGATGAAAAAGAACCAAGATGTCGATGCGCAATTGTCTTCTCATAACACTTCCATCTGGAACTTAGAGGTGCAACTAGGGCAAATTTCTCAAGCTTTGAACACTCGCCCCAAGGGTGCTCTACCAAGTGACACAGTAGTGAACCCGAAGGGTGAAAATAACAACCATGTGATGGCGGTTACAACTAGGAGTGGGAGAGGCGGTGACGTGAATGCCTCAAGAGAAAAGCGAGTTGTGGAGGATGATGTTGTGTCGCATGATGATAATGTGCCTATGAATGTTGATTATGTTATTGAACAAAATGTGAACAATGATGTGTGGATTGATATTGATGATGAGGTTGAGGTGGAAACACAAGATGCCATGAACACGTCTAGGGAACACGTGATTGATATGCCCGAGCGGATGGTACCCAAAGCCAAGGCACCTTTGCCTAGGCCACCTCCACCTTATCCTCAATGGTTAGCCAAGAAAAAGAGTGACAACCAATTCAAGAAATTCATTGAAATGATGAAGAGCCTCACAATCAATGTCCCTTTGGTTGAGGCACTTGAGCAAATGTCGGGGTATGCGAAGTTCATGAAAGATTTGGTTAAAAAGAAGAGGTCGATGGAGTGTGAAATAATTAAGATGAATCATCAAGGGAGTGCCATAATGCATTCAATGGCACCCAAGCTTGAGGATCCCGGAGCTTTTACTATCCCTTGTACTATCGGAAGTGCGGATTTTGCTAAGGCCCTTTGTGACTTGGGGGTTAGCATTAATTTGATGCCGTACTCGGTCTTCAAGACTTTGGGAATTGGGCAACCTCGACCTACCTCAATGAGACTTCAAATGGCGGATCGATCGATGAAGCGACCCTTGGGCATAATTGATGATGTTCTTGTCCGTGTTGTTAAATTCATATTGCCGGCCGACTTTGTCATATTAGATTGTGAGGTGGACTTTGAAGTACCGATTATTCTTGGGAGACCTTTCCTAGCTACGGGAAAGGCATTGGTTGATGTTGAAGTGGGTGAGTTGACATTCCGAGTGGGAGATGAGAAGGTGGTATTCCATGTTTGCAAATCAATGAGACAACCCAATAGCACGGAGGTGTGTTCATTTGTGGACATTGTCACAGCTGTGATAGTGGATGACACAAGTTCCATGATCAATGTTGAAGATCCTCTTGAGGCCGTGCTTCTTAACATGGATGTCAATGATGATGCTAGTAGAGTGGAGTGTGTGAATGCATTGTATGGTATGGGTTCATATTCATATGAGCCTAGGAAGTTATCTTTGGATCTTGAAAACCGCAAAACTCCACCAACAAAGCCATCGATTGAGGAGCCACCGGTGTTGGAGTTGAAGCCAGTTCCTCCACACCTCAGGTATGAATTCTTGGGTTCAAATTCTACTTTAACTGTTATTATTTCGTCTTGCCTAACTAACATGCAGGTTGACGCCACTTTGGCGGTTCTTCAAAAGCGCAAGAAGGCAATTGGTTGGACATTGGCCGATATTCGGGGTATAAGCCCCGCCTTTTGCATGCATAAAATCATATTGGAGGAGGATGAGAGGCCTTCACTTGAGCATCAAAGAAGATTAAATGAGGCTATGCAAGAAGTAGTAAAGAAAGAGGTTATCAAGTGGCTTGACGCCGGTGTGGTTTATCCCATTTCTGACAGCTCATGGACTTCTTCGGTGCAATGTGTACCAAAGAAAGGTGGAATGACTATGGTGACTAATGGCAACAATGATCTTATTCCGACTCGGACAATGATGGGTTGGAGATTTTGTATGGATTACCGGAAGCTTAACAAGGTGACTAGAAAAGATCATTTCCCGTTGCCGTTCCTTGACCAAATGCTTGATCGTCTTGCGGGCCGGGCTTTCTATTGCTTTTTGGATGGTTACTCGGGGTACAATCAAATTCTCATTTCCTCGGAGGACCAAGAGAAGACGACCTTTACATGTCCTTATGGCACATTCTCTTTCTCGAGGATGCCATTGTGTAATGCTCCGGCGACCTTCCGACGTTGCATTATGGCTATTTTCACCGACATGGTAGAGGATATCTTGGAGGTCTTCATAGATGATTTCAACGTGGTTGGGATTATTTTGAGGAGTGCTTGGTAAACTTGGATAGAGTGTTGGCTCGGTGTGAAGATACCAACCTTGTTCTAAACTGGGAAAAGTGCCATTTTATGGTAGAAGAGGGTATAGTGTTGGGTCACAAGATCTCGAAGCGAGGAATTGAAGTTGATAAGGCCAAGATCGAGGTTATTTCAAGGCTTCCTCCCCCTACTTCTGTCAAAGGGGTGAGGAGTTTTCTTGGGCACGCGGGTTTCTACCGGAGGTTTATCAAAGATTTTTCTAAGGTAGTTAACCCGTTGTGCAAGTTGCTAGAGAAAGATGCCTAGTTTGTTTTCAATGAGAAGTGCATGGAGGCTTTTTAGCTCCTTAAACAAAAGTTGAAAACTACCCCCATCATCACCGCACCAAATTGGAGCTTACCATTTGAGCTCATGTGCGATGCTAGTGACGTTGTAGTGGGGGCGGTTTTAGGCCAAAGGATCAACAAGATGTTCCATCTGGTGTACTACTCAAGCAAGACCATGAATGAGGCTCAAAGGAACTACACAGTCACCGAAAAGGAGTTATTGGCTATTGTTTTTGCTATGGAAAAGTTCCGTCCTTACCTTATGGGGGCCAAAGTTATTGTGCACACCGACCATGCCGCCCTTAGGTATCTAATGACCAAGAAAGATTCAAAGGCAAGATTGATGAGATGGGTTCTTCTTCTTCAAGAATTTGATCTAGAAATTGTGGACCGGAAAGGGAGTGAAAATCAAGTGGCATACCACTTGTCCCATTTGGAGGAGGGGGGGAGGCCTTGTGATGGTCTTGAAATCAATGATACATTTCCCGACGAGCAACTCCTTACGATGTCAATGAGTGGAATGTCGTGGTTCACCGATGTTGCAAATTATCTTGTTACCGGAATCATCCCGTATGAGCTCTCTTCTAACCAAAGGAAGAAGCTCAAGCGGGATAGCTTGGATTTTTATTGGGACGAGCCCTATTTGTTTAAGATTTTCATCGATGGTGTGATTCGACGATGTGTCCCGGAGGAGGAGCAATTGGGTATTTTGGAGGCTTTCCATTCCTCACCCTATGGTGGCCATCATGGTGGGGCGAGAACGACTTCTAAAGTTCTTAGTTGCGGATTTTATTGGCCTACCTTGTTTAAAGATGCGGGTGATCTTGTCATAAGATATGATGAATGCCAAAGAGCCGGCGGGATTTCTAAAAGGGATGAGATGCCTCTAAATACAATTCTCGAAGTGGATATCTTTGATGTTTGGGGCGTCGATTTCATGGGTCCATTTGTTAGCTCTTGCGGAAGCACTTACATACTCGTGGCGGTAGATTATGTCTCGAAGTGGGTTGAGGCCGTAGCTTTACCCAATAATGAATCCTAGAGTGTTGTGGCATTTCTTAAAAAGAGTATCTTCACGAGGTTTGGCACTCCCCGTGCTATCATTAGTGACGGGGGATCTCACTTTTGCAACAAGGCTTTTGATTCATTGCTTGCCAAATATGGAGTTAATCACAAAGTGACCATCCCCTATCATCCTCAAGCTAGCGGTCAAGTGGAAGTCTCCAACCGAGAAATTAATAGTATCTTGTCTAAAACTGTCAATGCTAATAGGATCGATTGGTCGAAAAAATTGGATGATGCTCTTTGGGCCTATCGGACAGCTTACAAGACCCCAATTTGTATGTCTCCGTACTGGTTTGTGTTTGGGAAAGCTTGCCATCTTCCGGTGGAATTGGAGCACAAGGCTATGTGGGCCTTGAGGAAGTTGAACTTGGAATGGGATATTGCGGCGAATCTCCGTGTTGAGCAACTTAATGAGCTCGATGAGTTTAGATTTCATGCCTACTCCAGCTCGTCCTTGTATAAGGACAAGATAAAGTATCTTCATGACAAATATGCTCGAGGAAAGGAATTCAAGGTTGGTGATATGGTTCTTCTTTTTAACTCCCGGTTAAGGTTATTCCCGAGAAAGCTCAAGTCAAAGTGGAGTAGGCCATTTGAAGTTGTATGTGTGACTCTGTTTGGTTCTCTTGATCTCAAGAACAATAATGGTGAAGTTTTCTAGGTCAATGGACATCGTGTCAAGCATTATTTGGGAAAGTTTGATGACAGCCACATGGTGGCACTCATTCATTTGAAGTGATGTGATGGTGACATGCGTCGTGCCGCGACGTTAAATCAGGCGCTTCTTGGGAGGCAACCCATGTCTTTTTTCTTTCTCTTTGATTTTCTTTGTAGCTTAGGATTTTTGAGCTAATTGTTTGTGAGATGTTGCAGGGATTGTGTTGAAGCAATGCAAAACAAAGTAGAAAATTGCAGTCTCTGAAGTTTGCCAGTGCGGCCGCGGTGCACTTTGTGCGGTCCGCACTGGCATGAGCTGAATAAGATACTCTTTGAAGTTTCCACCGCGACCGCGGTCCTATTATTGCGGTCCGCAGTGGACCTACGCGGCCGCGTTCCATTTTTGTGCGGTCCGCGTAGGCTGCTTATTGAAGGGTCATACAAACAAACTCAGTGCAGTCCGCGGTTGCTTTTGTGCGGCCACGCTGGTAGGTGAGTAAGGGCCCCACGGTTGTCTATAAATAGAGGTCAAGGGTCTCATTATACCCTTTTCGAAATTTGAAAACTCAGAGACCTAATACTACTGTTCATACTTCTTCTAAGACCGAAATGCTTGCTTGCTTGGATAGATTGCATTCATTCTTCCTAATCCTGGTAACATTTCATGCATTTGTCAGTAATTAATTTCTTATTTTCATCTTATATGTTGCCCAGTAGTTGTAACTTCTCTTTTTCTTCCCATTTTTCTTTGAATTACTAGTTTAGTTTAGATTTCTTGTTAGTTTTTGTGTGCTGAACATGATTAAGGATTGGGTAACTAAGTAGGGACAAGTAGGAGTCCAAAAAATTGAACAAAAATGGACAAAGCATGAAACCCTAACTTAGCTCCCGTAAATCTGTCTCACGCGGCCCGCGGTCGCCTTAGCGTGGTCCACGGTTCCCTTACGCGGTCCGCATTACCCTTTTACGCGGACCGTGGTGCCCAACTTGACTAAAACATAACTTGCTTCCAGCGCGGCCGCGTTGCACATTGTGCGGTCCGCGCCGGCCCACCGCGGCCGCGACCCCATTTTGTGCGGACCGCGGTGGGAGATTCAGAGAAGTCTTTTTCTGAGGCCTTGTTCAGTGCGTCCCGTGGTTGCCTTAGCATGGTCCGCGGTTCCTCCAACGCGGCCTCACTCCTGATGGTGCGGTCCGCGGTGCCTGGTTCTGCAGTAGTGTCTGCAACTTTAATTCATTCTCCTGCTTCACTGCTTGTGCTTAAACTAATAATGTTAGATGCATTTGCTTGCAGACAATGGTAAAACAACGAGGAAGATATGCCAAACAACCTGGTCGAGGTGACTCCTCTCGGGGAGGAAAAGGGAAACAAGTTAAACTCACTCCCCGACCTAAACTAAAAATAAGGAAACAAGTTGTTATAGATGATGACCAATTGGGGAGTGAGTACGTACCCTCTCAAGACCTCTCTTCTGACTCAGGGCCAACTCCCTCAGTCCCAGCTTCACCTACTGCCGAAGCTCTACAGTGTGTACCTTCTGAGTCGTCTGATGGCTCAACAGTAGGCAGCAGTGAATACTCCACCTCCCCCACAACTTCAGTATCTGGGGAGAGTACAAAAGGTAGGACTAATAATAATGATGAGGTACCGGACAGTGGTGTGTGGGGGTGTTGAACGAACTAGAAAACCTGAAGTTTGGGAAGATCGATTTGTCAGTCAAGTGGCATTTCATAAGTTTAGGGAATGGTGGTCAGTACAGAAATTGATTCCAGAGAGGAGTATCATCACAAATGACCTACTGCCCTTACTTCCAAATGTACATAGACAGTTTCATACCAGAGTGGGATGGGAGCATTTTCGGGATAATTGTGTGTTGCAAATGAGCACATAGTGAAGGAGTTCTACTGCAATGTGGCCCACGTCAAAAAGGGCTCAATTATGACCAAAGTGCGAAACAGAAGTGTGTTGATACCCAATTTTTCTCTATGTATTTTTTACACTCAAAATGCTTTCAAGATAGCATGTGTATGCATATATAAGAATGCCCAAGAGTTTTGGTATTTTTCCCCAATTTTTTTATGATTTTTAAAATCAATTTATTGTCTATTTTAACAGTACAAAATCCAATAATTATTTCCAAAATTATCATTTTGGTGAATAATTTATTTCCATCCTCATATTTACACCAAAATATAATTAAGGTGATTTTTGCATATTTTTATAAATTTATTTGATATTTTTAAGCTAAATTGCATAAAATTGCAATTATAGCCTATATTATGATTAATAGCGTTTTGAAATCATAAAATCATTTACAGTATTTTTAGATTAATGTTTATATATTATTAATTAGCTAAGTGCTTTTAATTTGTTTTTAAAATCAGTTTACTATTTTTTATAAATAAAAAGGGTAAAACTAGCTATTTAACATGTAGCCTCAGTTCATTTCAATTACAACCCCATTTATTTTCAATTGTAGCCCTTAAATCGACCCAGTTCTACACCAATTAATTCAGCCCAAGTCCAATTTTACCCGGCCCCGACCTAATGTTTAAAACCCGCCTGGTTCCCATTGATTAATCCAGGCCGTTGATCATTTTGATCAACGGCCACAAATCCCCCTTACCATTCTTAACCCCAAAAGACCTACCCTAATCCCTAATTCTCACCTAGCCTGCCGCCTTTGAATCCCAAACCCTCTCAAATCCTCTCAAAACTCTCTAAAACCCTAGCCTCCTCCTACCCACTTTTCAACCACCGGTCACCGGAATCCATGGCTTCTCAGGCCATGGATAGTTGGTACTCACATATCTTCACCAGTAAGCCAGGGTTGTTCGAAGCTTCGAGGCCTGACCTCGATGATTCCCTCTCCGATCTTCTCAGACCTTTGATTTCATGGCTCCTCCGGCCATGCTCCGGCATATTCAAGACTTAGGAGCCTGATTCTTGACCTCTCCGACTCAAGATCAGACCTGTTTTCAAGCCTTTCTCATTTCTAGGGTTTCTCCGAAACCCTAAGCTATTCAAGGTCCTTTCACCGTTATTTGCTTAGATCTATACTGTATTTATGCTTTTCTTGTCATCTAAAGTGTTTTCCCCATAAGTTTCTTTTCAAAATTGTTTCTCTTCGATTTTAGGGTTTTTGAAAGGATTTTTTTAGGAAAAATCTTTCTGATTTTTCTTCTTCTTTACTTTATGTGTGTTTGTCCATACCCTGCTGGTGTGATTACTTTTTATTACGCATGTACTGTCTTCTACCTTTTATTTTCTACTATGCATGTTACTCCTATTAATCCTTGCTTAGTTTTCTTTACTCTTTTACTATGTGTGTTTACCGTTAGGTTATTTGATCTTGTTTACTGGACTCTGTTCATGTTCTTACATGCTTCATCTACTTGTGTTCTCATTTGTATTATCTCCTTCTTCTGAACTTGTTTAGCTTCTGAGTTTTCTCAAATATGTTCTTCTTGATTTTTCTTCCTTTGTCATTCAAACATTCTATCATATCTGTTTTGTTGAGACTCTGAAACAAATGACTTGCTTTCTCACTTCCATGTCTGATTCAATTTTGAAACCCTAGGATTTGGGGGTTTCCTTTGACGATTTTGATTTTTGTGTTCGAGTTAAGGCTCCACTTTGGGACCCTGAACTCTCAGACTCACTATGAGTCTGCAAATTGAACCTGTATCTCTTTGCTTATGATTCTAAACTTCTCTTCGATTAAACTCTCTTCTAAATAATTTGACAGTCTCTTCTTGATTCACATATTTGTGTGCTTTATATATAAGAACTCTTCTTTCAAAAGGTTTTGCCAACTACTAATTGATTCTGAATTCCTTTAATGGTGTTTACTTGATTGTTACTGATTTTCCCTAATTGAACCTTTCTTTACCCTTTTCCTGACTTGGTTCATTCGAACATAGCTTGCAGCTTTGATTTTACTGGCTGTTTGATTGATTCCCTTTCCTTATTTTTCACAAACCGTGTACCATTGGACTTTTTCCTTAAATAAACCCTGTGTATTTACCCTTATTATGTTACTTTGGAAAAGGTTCCTTCCTTAATTGTCTTATGCCCGTTCGAAATCAGAATCCCTTAACCAAAGGGAAACTTTATGTGATTGATTGCAAACTATTTTCTTACCTTTTCTTACTTGTTTTCTGCACTATAAAAGGGGACTACCCTTCTGCACTTGAACACACTTCGAATTACATACTCTTACACACACACTCTCAATTACAATACTCTTTCAATTCTCTACTCTCTTCTGAGATCTTTTGTACTACTTGCTTGCAATTTGGCTTACAAGACTTCTGCTTTCACTTATTTGTTTCCCTGAAACTGGTATGTCCTAATTTTGATTCCAGCATCATCCCTATGTGTTTACTTTACAGTTGCTACACTCTTATCTACTTTCCTGTTCATGTTTTGTATTGAATATGCTAATCTCTCTTTGCATCTGCTGTATTTTGTGAATTCCCCATACCCCTACTCCCCTCTATGTGTTTGAGTTAAGGTTTATGGCCTGGCAGTATCAAAATTGCTGCTCAGGTCTGAACCTGATCCTCAATGGATCTTAACTCCCAAAATGTGGCCTAGTAGACTGGTTGGGGTGTGCCATCACTCCTTATTGTTGGGTATGACCACCAGTTTACCCTGGACTTCCCCTAATTCCCCTCTACTACACTTGCACTTACTCCTAGCCTCTAAGTTCTTCCCCCCTCCTATGAGCCTTGCCTTGGGACTTTCAGTTCCCTCTAAGCTTGGACATTTGAGGGCTGACCCTTCCACACTGCACTATAATATGATTCTGCAATGATATTTGGGGGTGTAAGCATTTCCTGTAGTTCTTGAAGCTCCTTGGAACTTTGACATATCCCAAATAAGAAAAAGGCTTTGGAAATTTGATCTTTGGAAGTTGGGTTTATTTCATATTTCAGACCTGGGGTCTGAATTAGGCTCTCCTTGGTTGGAATCTTTAATTTCTGGTATATTTTTTTTATCTTCTTCTTATTCATTCTGGTCTGTAATAATCTTGTAATAAACTGCTGGGGTGTTAGTTAAAAAGGGAGGGTCAGTCATGCATGCAAAGGGGCAAATACTGTGTTCATAGAAAATTACTATACTTCTGAAATTCTGCATCTCATGTAGATACCATGTTCATAGGGAATTACTATACTTCTGAAATTCTGCATTTCATGTAGATACCATGTTCATAGGTCTTTCTGCACCTCATATAGATACCTTGTCTATAAGTCATTTCTGAAATTCTGCATATTATATAGATAAATATGCCTATAGGACTTCCTGCATTTTGCATATGTATCTGTCACTAGGCAAACCTGTTTATAAGATTTATATAACTAACTGCATATAAATGACCTGCCTATAGGATTTCTACATGACAATAATAGCGTTTAAAATCAGTAATGCCTAGAAAGCATGCCTATAGGAGCTATCAACCAAACCTGAATCGTCAACTCGCTTATAAGCCTAAAATCAATAGCAATAATGTTTAACGCCTGCAGATCTTATGTCCCTGTAATTGACAATTCTTTTTCTGCAATCAGTTTACTTCTTTATTTCTGAAACTAATAGATATCATGCCTATAGGTTCCGTTTAACACCTAGGCAAGCTTTAGGGTAAAAACTATAATTACATCAGTCTTTGATAATTACAACCAGCAGGCAGGCCTAATTCAGACTTCTCATATGAAAATATGTGATAAATCAGCCTGCCTTAATGTAAGTTTAATTCAGACCTAATCGGTACGTGTAAGACATGCTAAACTATATGATTTTCTCTGATTTAAGGAGGTTTATTTGAGCCATATCTGCTTATTTGCTTTCCCAATACTTGTTGTATATGTTTTGAATGTCGCCTTAGAATTTTGTCCTTTTTTAAAAAACTGCAAAAGCCCCAACTCCCTCCCCTTTAGGATTAGTAGTCCCATATGCCTCCGGGACTGATAGGATTGGGACGGGTAATAACATGCAATAATGATACTATTCCGCGCTTTAATACCTTAACGGGATGGGAAGGGTAGATATGGATATGATAGCCGGTGCGCTAATACCTCATGTAGCCCCTCTTTTGAGGAGTGATTATTGGGTATTGCATTGATGTGATCCATATTGTTCGTAAACCTAGGACCTCCTCCCCTTTTATTTGTTTATGTTTATTTTCAGACTTGTTCAAATTATTTCCTTCAAATTTCTGCTTCCTTTATTTTCTTCAAACTTTCAATCTACTTACAAAATTATGTGAGAACTCCCTTTATTTGAGCCGTAATTGCTTATTTGTAAAGTCACAATTGTAACATGGCCGGGACCACACTAGTGGATCTTGAGTGGTGCCTAACACATTCCCCTCGAGATAATTTCTATCCCTTACCCGAACTCTAGTTTCTTCAACTCAAACCCTTCTTAGTGTCCTAATGCACTTTAATCATTAGATGGCGACTCTTCAAAATTCCAAAACCCAATTCCCAAAAGGGAACGAGTTGTCCTCCCAAATGTCACAAGCCCGATTTTGACCCATAGAAAAAGGGGGCGTGACAAAGTGTAGTGTTTTCTGGGCAAGCTTTCAATGAGTACTTGGGGTTTGATGAAGAGGATGAGACCCAATACAATGAGAAGTTGGCAATGGGTGAAGAAGTTCGCCCATGGGTATTGGATACAAGAGGGAGTGAAGATTGTCCGGAGGACATTGAACTTTGAAGCTAGGGGGTGGTTGACGTTTGTGTGAAACCGACTTGATCCTACTTCCCATGATCAAATCATCCCATTTCCCCATGCAGTTCTGATTGCTCCTATCATAGCGGGCTTCCCTATCAATGTGGGAAATGTGATGCACCAGGACATTACTTCGATGGTGGTTGATAGTGACCGGAACTACCCGTTTCCTAACACTCTCACCATGTACTTCCGGGATTTGAAAGTAAAAAAGAAGTCCTATGATGTGAAGGTAAGACCAGTGGCTCCATTCTCATGGTATAGTGTATAGGGGCCTGACAACCCAAAGGACAAAAAGTACAAGCCACCCACTTCTACCCCAACTGGCCAGTTTGAGGAGCCAATTGCGGTAGAGTCTTTTGTTGAGCCCTCCACAGAGCCTTCAACCATGCCTACTACCACCACTGTTGATGATTTGCCTCCAAGACCCTCCTCTTCTACTGGCCCTAGTACTTCAGCTGACCTTGGGGTTCCTTCTTCCCGGGCTCATCCTTTCACGACCCATTAGTTGAGCCAGACACTAGCCAGTTTAAACAACTGGATGTCAGCTACGACATCCAAGTTGTCTACATTGTCTGCTACAGTTGAGGCCTATTCAGCACCTTCTACTGCTCAGATTCCTCAGTCTATTGAGGATACACTGAAGAAGCTCCTGGACAATCAGTAGAAGATTATGAGGACTCATTATCCCTTGACTAAGGCAGTGGATTCACATGGTAAGGCTTTGGCGGAGCTTGCCAAGGAGCACAAGAAGATGAGGAAGTCAAGGGCTTCCAAGGAGTCGGTGAAAGTGCTAAGGACTGATGTGGACAAGCTATTGGCAGACCAGATGCCTTTAGACTTGCTATTCGGGGATCCATCCCCAGCAGCAGCACCAGTGCCACAGCCATAGCCATAGCAGGAGCAGGAGCAGGCACCCAGGCCTCCAAGGAAGAAGAGGAAGCTCCCCAGTTCAGTTGGTGCAGTTATTGAGCTAGCAGATCCACAAGAGACCCCCTCCAGTGATGCACCTATCATCCAGCCAGTCCAGGAGCAGGCCCCAGTCCCAGCAGCTGAGCAGTAGGAGATCGGGAACCAGTCTGAGGTTCCCGTACATACAGATGACTTGGGGACCACTGATGATCCCATGCAGATGGACCAGGCCTAGAGAGCTCCTATATCCTTTACTTTGTTTTTGATGCTTATTTGTTAGTTGGCATTGAGGACAATGACAACTTTTATTCATGAGGGTGCACCCTACTTTTATCTGGATGACTATATATATAGATTCTTAGTCTATGTTTTTGTTGATTTTCTATTTTGGGCTGTAAATAACTTTACATTTAGCTACTTTTATCGTACTTTTTATTTTTTATTCTCTCTTTTGGTCTGTATATAAAGTTACATTTCTTTATATATTCATCCCCCGTTGTATATTCTACTCCTTTATTGTACATATTCATTCTATTTTCTATTTTCGCAAAAAAAATTCGTTTTTATCTTTGTAGTTAGGCTCATAGCCTCTTGTTTTGTTTTTTACGCTTCCAATAAGCCCTTGGTTTTCTTAATGCCATGGTTCTTTCCAAGAGTGGAGTATTGTGCGAACCAGGTGGCTCTTCCCAATGATAGATGGTGTGACAACCTTCTTAAGGGTTTGAGTCCGTTTCTTTGATTTTTCTTTTGTTTTTGATAGTTGTAGTTAAGGGTACCTCAAGCAAAGCTTCATTTGGGCCTAACACATTTGCCTTTGATCCCATGGTCAAAGACATAATGTTGTGTTCAAGATGGTGAAAGTCATGGCTTTGAGACTCTTGTGTTGACCAAACAATCATCATGTGGTCCTTTCGGACCATTGTGTGCTTGAATCGTAACTAAGGTCGTTGTGGGACCTCGACTCGATGTCTTTATCAATCCCCTAGCATGTGTGGTGAGGAATCGAAATGTGAGTCCAAGTCCCGAGCCAATGGTCTAGAACTTGCCCTGAATGTTTGTTGAGGCGGAATCCTAGGTGAAATTTGACTTGAGAAGTGATTATAGGCTCTCCTTGATCCAAATGTTAAGTTGAACAATTCCATAGCCTACCAATGAGATGATCCCTAGTTAACTCTTTTGAGCCTTAAACCTTTTTCTTTCAAGAACCAATGCTACAAGCCTATACTAGTTCTAAATGATTACCCTCTCTTGGCACCCAAATCTTCCCTTGAGTAATGGCAAATGTCTAAGTTTGGGTGGAGAGACAAGAAAGGAAGCAAAGTGGTAAAAAGGTACAAAAGCAAAAAAAAAGGAAGGCAATGAAAAAGCAAGAAAAGAAAAAGACAAAAAGAAAGTCCAATGTGAACAAGAATAAAAAGGGATTCAAGGAAAACAAAAGTGAAAAAGGTGTGGAAAAAGTAGAAAAAAGAGAAATATTTTGAATTGCATAAGAAAGAGTGACAATGTGTCTCTCTAACCCCTTGTAAAGAAGTGAAATACTCAAAAGAGTCAAGAGAGTTGTGCCAAAATGAATCAAAAGAAGTGCTTAAGGGAATATTGAACCCACATGAATAAAAATATGTCCTACCCTTACCTAAAAGCCTTCACAATGACTCCACAAAAGCCCTATTTGATCTTGAGTTGAAGGGAGCCTACATTATTGGATACTTACATAATGTGCAAGCATATGGTACTTAGAGTCGGACTTGTGACCTTCTTCTTGAGAGAGATGAGTGAAATTCCATTAACCTCGGTTTGTGTGTCAATACTTAAAAGGTGAGGTTTACTTAGGGAGAGTCGAGGATGTGGGAGTTTGGGTTCCATAATGACCAAAGTAATTGAGAGAAGTTCTTTGATGAAATGTGTCAACTCTTGATGCTCTTGTGTCACACTTGATCCATAGTTTTCAAAGTTTAAATGTGTTAATGATGCATTCGTATTGAGGGCAATTGTTAGTCCCAATTGATGCTTGTTGAGGTTACTTTAGGATAGCTGGAATTACTTGGATTTTCCTTTAAGGGGTGGGTCTTATTTTGTTTTCTTGAGGACAAGCAAAGGTTTAAGTTTGGGGGAGTTGATAAATTAGGATTTTAACGTATTTTATGCCCCTGCTTGCTTATGCTTTTAGTATAAATTGCTATAAAATAGTCCCAAAAGGCTCACTGGTTGTGCTTGATTGCAGGTTTGAGCGACAAAGTGACGAAATGTCCAAGATCGGCTCAAAAAAGAGTGAAACCTGCTCAAGTATCAAAGACCAAGAAATTCAAGAGGAGAAGGCCTAGTGCGGACCTCGCAAAAGTGTCTGCGGCCGCACTAGGAGGTTCAGAGACATGGTTATTCAGGCTGAAGTTCACGCGGTCGTGGTAGGATTTTCACGGTCCGCTGTAAGGCTACGCGGCCAACTATTTATTTGTGCGGTCCGCGTCCAGAGATTCAGAGAACCATCATTTTTGCCAAGACTATGCCATGCGGGCCGCGGTCGTCACCGCGCGGTCCGCGCCAGAGCCCCTCCGCGGCCGAACTACTCTTTTACGTGGTCCGCGTCCTCCAATTCAGAGAGCTTAAAGTTGAAGTCAAAAGAGCCAGTGCGGCCGCAGTTGCTTTTGTGCGGCCCGCACTGACCCCGCAGGGGAATTTTTGTCCAGTTTTTCCAGCCTAGTATAAATAGAACATTTTACCATTTTTAGGTCAAGTTTTGTATTCAGAAACGCAGTTGAGCTCGTGAGACCGATATTGTAGCCATTTTTGGCACTTTTGCTTCCCATTAACAATAGATTATTGTAGTTTCTTCTTAGTAATTAATTAATATGTTTAGTTCTTCATCTATTTGTTCAGTTTCTTCTTTAATTATGTGTAGCTAAACCCATTAGCTAGGGTTGTGGCTCAACTCTAGTGTGGGTAATTGATGGGTGTTGCCATCTAGGGTTAGATTGATATTGGGTGTTTGCTATTTGGGTCGATTTTATGTTTTTATTCAAGAATTGGTGGTTACAAACACTGATTCAAGCTTAGTGGGTTTAACTCTTCTTGAGAAAGAGAGTCTATGACCCCAAAATTTACCCAACAAGGAATTGGGATGGACCCATGAGAAATGGTAGTCCTAGTTAACGGGTTAAATCTCGAAAGAATAATCACCCTACTTGAACCCTAGTTGCTTGGTCTCATTGGTCTACCCAATTGGTGTCGAGAGAGTCAATTGGGCAAAATCACTTTCTCTACCGAGATGTGTGAGAGTAGGTGCAATTGTGCAACGGTTATAGCATAATCCCCAAATATGCCAATCTATCCTTAGTAACATCTACCCGTCAATTAGCCACCTAGGTGATGCTACGACCCTAGTGCCCTTTTTCCCATTAATTACAACTTAGCAATATCCTCTTAGCATAATTTAGCTTTAATCCTTAGTTTTATAATAGTAGTTATAAATACAAAAACTCAAAAAATGTTTGAAGTGACATTAGAAGCACAACTGCAACTCTAGGCTAGACAGAAAATACAACTCCACTACTAGCTCCCTGTGGAAATTCGATCCCGGACCTTTATTCGGGTAAAATCTATTGCGACCCGCTCTTCCTACCATAGCATAGTGTCGAGTCGGCAGTGATCAATAGCAAGGCTCTCAAGGAGCTTGCGAGGGAGCACAAGAAGCTGAGGAAGACTCGGTCCTCCAAAGAGTCTGTGAAGGAGCTGAGAGCGGATGTTGACAGACTGAAGGCAGATCAACTGCCTTTAGACTTATTGCTTGAGGACCCTGTACCAACAGCTCATCCACAACCGGAGCAGTCACAGAGGCCTCCCAAGAGGAAGAGGATGATTCTTAGAGCTGATGATATAGTCATCTACCTGGCAGACCCATAAGAGACCTCCTCCAGTCATCCACAGGGTGCACTTGCTCCAAAGCCTGTCCAGGTCTAGGCCCAGGTCCCAGTAGCAGAGCAACAGGCCACCGGGAACCAGTTTGAGGTTCCCGAGCACAGAGATTACCCAGGGACCACACATGAGCCTATGCAGACAGACGGGCCATAGGGAGTTTCTATATCCTTTTTTTCCCTTTCTCTTTTTGGTGCTTTATTTAGACTAGTTGGCATTGGGGACAATGTCAGCTTTCATTTAAGGGGGTAGACCCTACATTTTGGATGATTGTATATATTTGACATTTTTTATGCTTTCTTGATTTTTATCTTTGGTCTGTATATAATTTTGATATTTCGTTACATTTATCGCAATTTTTTTACTTTGGGTATGTATATAAAGTTATGATACATTATACATATTCATCCCATCTATTGTATATTCAAATCCCATCTTGTATATATTCATTTTACTTTCCACGATGTTTCTTTCTGTAACTTCTTATTTATGTTCGTAACTTCTTGTTTTGTTTTGGACGTTTGCAATAAGCCTTTGGTTTTCTTAATGCCATGGTTCTTTCCAAAGGTGGATTTTGTGTAAACCGGGTGGCTCTTCCCAATGATAGATGGCGTGACAACCTTCTTAAGGGTTTGAGTCCATTTTTGTTTTTGTTTTTAGTAGTTAGTGGTTAAGAGTTCCTCAAGCAAGCTTCACTTGGGCCTGGTATATTTGCCTTGGGCCAAGCTTCACTTGGGCCTAGCACATTTGCAATGGAAAAGAAAGACAAGGAATAAGACAAAAAGAATGTACAATGTGAAAAAGAACAAAAAAGGATTCAAGAAAAGCAAAGAATGAAAGGTGTGGAAAGTTGAGAAAGGAGAAAAAGTTTGAAATGCATAAGAAAGAGTGAAAGTGTCTCTCTCTAACCCCTTAGAAAGAAGTGAAATGACTCAAAGAGTCAAGTGAATGTGTGCCAAATGAATCAAAAGAAGTGCTTAAGGGAAGATGAAACTTACTTAGACCAAAACATTTCCTACCCTGAACCAAAAGCCTTCACAATGTCACCACAAAAGCCCTATATGATCTTGAGTTTAATGAAGCTTACATTAGTGGATACTCACATGAGGAGCAAGCATATGGTACTTAGCACCGGACTTGTGACGTTTTCTTGAGAGAGATGAGTGAATTTCCATTAACCTTGTTTTGCGTGCCACTATTCTAAAAGTGAGGTTTACTTAGGGAGAGTTGAGGATGTGTGAGTTTGGGTTCCACAATGACCAAAGTAATTGAAAGAGTTCTTTGATGTGTTGAGTCAACTCTTGATGCTCTTGTGTCGCACTTAATCCATGATGTTTCAGAGGGTAAATGTTGTTAATGATTCATCTGTATTGAGGGAAATTGTTAGTCCCAATTGAAGCTAGTTGAGGTTGCTTTAGGACAACTGAAAATTTCTTGGATTTTTCCTTAAGGGGTAGGTCTTATTTTGTTTGCTTGAGGACAAGCAAAAGTTTAAGTTTGGGGGAGTTGATAACTAGGGATTTGACGCATTTTATACTCCCTCTTGCTTATGCTTTGATTAGAAATTCATACAAAATATTCCCAAAAGGCTCACAGGTTGTGCTTGATTGCAGGTTTGATCAACAAAGTGACAAGTTGTCAAAGATCAACTCAAAAGGAGTGAAACTTGCATAAGTGCCAAAGACAAGACAAGATCAGGAAAAATAGGCCCAGTGCGGCTGCACACCACTTTGTGCGGTCCGCACTGGGAGATTTAGAGAGCATGATTTCCAGGCTAAGAGGCAGTGCGACCGCACTAGGTTTTGTGCGGTCCACACTGAAGGCAATGCGGCCGCACTCAATTCTGTGCGGTCCGCAGAGCCAAGAATTAGAGAAGTTACAATTTGGAGTTTTCAAGCCACTGCGGTCCGCAGTCGAGTTTGTGCGAACCGCACTAGAAGCCTCTGCGGCCGCAGTCCATTCTGTGCGTTCCATAGTGCCTGAGTTCAGAGAGTTAGATTATGAAGTCAAGAGCTCTAGTGCGGCCGCAGTCCATTCTGTGCGGTCCGCACTGACCCTGCAGGGGCATTTTTGTCCAAATTTTTCAGCTTAGTATAAATAGAATCTTTTCCCATTTTTAGGTTATTAGATATTGTAACTAATCAGCTGCGCTCGTGGGTCGGCTTTTCTTAGCTATTTTTGACAACTTTAACTACATTTCATCATTGAATCTTTGTATTTAACTTAGCAATTAATTAATATGTGTTTATCTCCATCTATTTCTTTGTTTCATTCTTCAATTATGAGTAGCTAGACCCATTAGCTAAGGTTGTGCCTCAACCCTAGTGTGGGTAAATGATGGGTCTTGTATTTTAGGGCTAGATTGACTATGGGTGTTTGGTATTTGGATGAATTTCATGGTTTATTACTGAATTAGTGGTTGCAAACACTAGTTGTGTTTAGTTGACTTGGGCTCTTCTCGAGAAAGAGGATCTATGTCTCCGAAATTGATCCAACAAGGAATTGGGGCATACTCAAGAGATTGATAGCCCCAATTAAAGGGTTAAACCTCGAGAGAGTAATACCCGACTTGAACCCTAGTTGCCTATACAAAAGCTATTGCGACCCTCTCTCACTCCTTATTAGTAGTGTGGAGTTGGCTGCGATCAACGACTGGCCGGGTCGTCACATCCTCCCTAACTTAAACAAACGTTCGTTCTCAAACGAGTCAAGAAACATACCTGAAGCCTCAAATAGGTGAGGATATCTACTCTGCATCTCCCGCTCAGTCTCCCAGGTAGCCTCCTCCACGGGTCGACCTCTCCACTGCACTTTCACTGAAGCTATATCCTTTGACCTCAACTTTCGAACCTGATGACCCAAAATAGCTACTGGCTCCACATCATAGGTCAAATTATCATCCAACTGAACCGTTTTGAAATCCAGAACATGAGACAGATCCCCAATATACTTCAGGAGCATAGAAATATGAAATACCGGATGCACACTCGACAAGCTGGGTGGCAAAGCAAGCTCATAAGCCACCTCCCCAATCCTCCGAAGCACCTCAAAAGGCCTAATGAACCGAGGACTCAACTTCCCTTTCTTCCCAAATCTCATAACACCCTTCATAGGCGAAACCTTTACCAGAACCTTTAAAGAAGACCGAGAAACCATACAAGCCAATACCCGACTGGGCTCCTAAATGTCTAACCTCACGAATCGATTGGCCAAGGCCTGAACATCAACTACAAGAGGTCTCTCCTCAACTGGAATATATGCCAAACTCTCCATACTCACCGCCTTTCGGCTCAAAGCATCGGCCACCACATTGGCCTTTCCCGGATGGTACAATATAGTGATATCACAATCCTTAAGCAACTCCAACCACCTTCACTACCTCAAATTGAGATCTTTCTGTTTGAACAAGTGCTGGAGGCTATGATGATCAGTAAACACCTCACAAGACACACCATACAAATAATTCCTCCAAATCTTCAACGTGTGAACAAAGGCAGCCAACTCCAAATCATGAACGGGGTAGTTCTTCTCATGGGGATTCAACTAACGAGAAGCATAAGCGATAACTCTACCCTCATGCATCAAAACACAACCAATACCAACTCTTGAAGCATCACAATACATGGTATATGAACCTGCAGTTGATGGAAAAACTAACACTGGAGCTGAGGTCAAGGCTGTCTTGACCTTCTGAAAGCTCTCCTCACACTCGTCTGACCATACAAATGGAGCACCCTTCTGAGTCAACTTGGTCAAGGGCGATGCGATAGATGAAAATCCCTGAACAAACTGGAGATAATAACCCGCCAAACCAAGAAAGCTGCGAATCTTAGTGGTTGAGGACGGTCTGGGCCAACTCTGAACCGCCTCTATCTTCTTCGGATCAACTTGAATACCCTCATTGGACACCACAAGAATGCCACTGAACTGAGCCAGAACACACATTTGGAGAACCTTGCATAAAACTTCTCCTCCCTCAATATCTGCAACGTAACTCTCAAATGCTCCGCGTGCTCCTCCTGACTACGCGAGTACACCAGAATATCATCAATGAAGACAATCATGAACGAATCAAGATAAGGCCGAAACATACTGTTCATCAAATGCATGAATGCTGCTGGGGCATTGGTCAACCCGAAAGACATAACAAGGAACTCATAATGACCATATCTGGTCCTGAAGGCTGTCTTGAGAATATCCGATTCCCTGATCTTTAACTGGTGATAACCTGAATGGAGATCAATCTTGGAGAACATTCTCGCTCCCTGAAGCCGGTCGAATAAATCATCAATGCGAGGTAAAGGATACTTGTTCTTGATTGTTACCTTGTTCAATTGCCTATAATCAATGCATATCCTCATTGTGCCATCCTTCTTCTTCACAAATAGAACTGGTGCAACCCAAGGTGACACACTGGGCCAAATGAAACCCTTATCAAGGAGTTCCTGAAGCTGCTCCTTTAACTCTTTTAACTCCTTCAACTCCGCTAGTGCCATACGATACTGGGGGAATAGAAATAGGCTGAGTGCTCGGCACCAGGTCAATACCAAAATCAATATCCCTGTCTGGTGGCATGCTCGGCAGGTCTGCAGGAAACACATTGGGAAAATCCCTCACAATTGGAACAAAATCAATACTGGGAGTCTCAGCTTCGACATTCTTCACAAAGGCTAGATACGAAAGACATCCCTTCCCAATCATACGTTGGGCCTTCAAGAATGAAATTACTCTACTAGGAACATGATTAGTCATACCTCGCTACTCAATCTGTGGCACACCCGGTATAGCCAATGTGATTGTCTTGGCATGATAGTCCAGAATAGCAAGACATAGAGATAACCTATCCATGCCTAAAATGACATCAAAATCCACCATACACAATAATAAAATATCCACACGGGTCTCCAAACCCCAATAGTCACCACACATGACCGGTACACACGGTCTACAACAACAGTATCGCTCACCGGGGTAGATGTATGAACAGGTGAAACAAGAGACTCACGGGGCATACCCATATAACGAGCAAAGTATGATGACACATAAGAAAAGGTGGAACCGAGATCAAATAATATAGAGGCATCTCTGTGGCAGACTGAAACAATACCTGTAATATTAGCATTTGCAGCAATAGCATCGGGCCTAGCTGGAAGTGCACAGAAACGGGCCTGACCGCCACCTGATCGACCTCCCCCTCTAGGACGGCCTCTAGCTGATTGACCCCCACCTCTAGCTGGCTGGGCGAGTGGTGGTGAAGTAACTGGCGCTGAAGCCGACGATTGACCCCTTTGCTGAGATGAACTCGCAAAATGACGAGGACACTGCCTCCATATTTGACCCATCTCTCCACACTCATAACAACTCCCAGATGCTGGAGAAGGGAACTGAAGGGAACCCCTCACACCGGAGTGACCAGCAGATGCACCTGGCATAGAAGAGCCCTGAGCTGATGGAGCACGGGATGAACCCTAAGCTAGAAAGGCACTAAGTGATGATTGGACCTGATGAGAACTGTGAGAACCATAACCCGTCGGCGCCCCACGATAACCTGGGTGGGCTAGCTGAGCAGGCCTGAATGGACGACCTCTGCTGTGCTGAAACTGACCTCTCAAAGGAGCACCACTATAGCTACCAGTTCCTCGAGGCCTCTTGGCCTCTCTCTCCTCTCGCTCCTGGCGACGAATAGACTCAATCTCACGGGCAATATCCACAACTCCTCGAAAGTAGCACCAGACACCCTCTCCCGGATCATGAGAATATGAAGCTAATAAGTGAGGACATCAACAAACCTCCTAATCCTCTCTCTATCTGTCGGAACCAACCAGATGGCATGACGAGCTAACTCGTAGAACCTCAACTCATACTACGACACTGTCATCTCTCCCTAACACTAGCAGTTCCTCTCTGCGAGACTACGACATATACTTCTCTAGGAAGAGAATGGAGAACTGCTGCCAGGTAAGGGGTGCTGCACCAATAGGCCTACGCCTCTCAAAATCCTCCCACCAAGTAAAGGCAGATCCAAAAAACTGATAAGTAGTGAAAGCGACCCTGCTGGTCTCCAGAATACCCGCTATACGAAGCATCCTCTGATACTTATCTAAGAAACCCTGGGCATCCTCGCCCTCTGCACCACTGAAAGTCGGAGGCTGAAGTCTACCAAACCTCTCTAACCTGCGTTGCTCGTCCTCTATCATGGCATGAACTACATAGTCCTGAGCAGCTGCAACCAGCTGGGCTGGATGTGCCCCCGACGTCTGAAGTCCCTCCATGACCTGCTCAGGTGTGCGAGCGGCGGTAGTCTGATTGCCTGCCCTGGCCTGAGATGTAGCTGCAACTGTAGTGGCTGAGACCGCCTGAGAAGAACTGGGCTGCGAACGCCGAACAGCTACCTAGTGAATCTCTGAAGTCTGCTGGAAGCTCTCAACCCTCGCAAACAGGACCTGAAGTGCCTGAATCTGCACACGGGGTGCAGGGAGTAAAGTGAATACTCCAACTCAGTGAGTAATAATAATAAATGAAGACTGAGCAATAAGAAATCATGTAAAGGCACATCAACATGCTATAAGGAGCAGTATAAAGCCAGTAAAAGCAATGAAACTGTGAAAACATGTAAAGTCACCTTAGTTCAGTTTAAGCTTCTTCAAAATACCTTTTTAACAGTTAATGTCACGACCCTAAACCCGGTCCCGGTCATGATGGCGCCTCTCGTGAAGACAAGGCCAACCAACTAATCCCAATTCAATTTTTAAACAGTTAATACCATGATGAGTAAGTCTAAAGTATGATAGAATAATCCAAAGTAGCAGATAATATCATAAATAAGCAGAAGAACAACCCAACACAACCCGATACCGGGGTGTCACTAGTCATGAGCATCTACAAACCCTAATACAAGTCTGATAAGTCCATAAGTTATTATAAATGTCTGAAAAAGGAATAGAAATGATTAAGAGGGAGAAACACGGGACTGCGGACGCCAAGCTGCTACCTCGCGAAATCCGAAATGTTGGCCGGGAGCTCTCAACTCGCACTGGCAGGATCAGCAATGCTTGAATCTGCACACGGGGTGCAGGGAGTAAAGTGAGTACTCCAACTCAGTGAGTAATAATCATAAATAAAGACTAAAAGCAAGAAATCACGTAAGGCACAAGAAATGCTATAATGAAGCAGTAAAACAATAAAGATATGTGAAAGCCATTTTAATTCCACTTAAACTTCATGAAAAGTCTTCTTAACAATTAAACAGGTAATTGACAGGAAATTAAAGGAAAATAAGCACATAAAGGTTCGCCCCTCGGGCACAGTATCAACAATCCACCCCTCGAGCAACATCCCAAAACAATACCAGCCCCTCGGGCTCAATCTCACATCACAATGGGTACCCGCGCTCACTGGGGGTGTGCAGACTCCTGGAGGGGCCCCTTACGACCCAAGTGCAATATCAAGCCATCTCGTGGCATACATCACTAGGCTCTCGGCCTCATATCAATCAAGCCACCTCGTGGCATACATATCTCAGGCCCTCGTCCTCAAATCATGATCAGTGTTTCCTCACAACATAGGCCCTCGGCCTTACTCAGTCAAATATCCTCACAAGCCACTCGGGCAAGAGTAAAATAGTGATTGTCAGCCCAATTATCATTTAAAAGATCATTTAGGTATTAAAATAGAGTAAACATGGTTGAGTATGAAAATAGTGGAAAATAACATGACTGAGTTCAAGTATAAAGTCAAAATAGTGAGAAAATATCAATATAAATCCCCGAAGGGTTCAAATAGTTGGTACGAGGCCCAAATATGGCATTCTACCCAAATAATGATGATAGCAAATACATTTCAGTCAAATACGCGGTAAAATAGTCAATCAGGACGGACTAAGTCACAATTCATAACTGTGCACGACCCCACGCTCGTCATCAAGCGTGTGCGTCACCTCAATATAGCACAACGATGAGCAACTCGGGGTTTCAAACCCTTAGAACATCATTTACAATCATTACTCACCTCGAACCGGTCAAATCACTAGCCCGCGACACCTTTGTCTCTCGAATCGGCCTCCACTCGCGTCGAATCTATCCAAAATCAGAATCACGACATCAAAATATGCTAAGGGAACGTAGCCCAAGCGAAAATGATCAAAATACAACACAAATTCCAAAATTACCAAAACTCGACCCCCGAGCCCACGTCTCAAAATTCGAAAATTTTCACATCAATAGATTCCTTATCTCCCCACGAGTTCATACATATCAAAAGTTTTGAAATCCTACCTCAAATGGTCCATCAAATCCTCAAGCAAAGGTCTAAGTTTCCAAGCCCTATTTTCCCTAATTTTCACCCTTAATTTCCATAATTTCTAGCTCTAATCCGTGAAATATAGCATAGGAACGAGTTTTAGGTCCAAATTTCTCACCTCAACGAAGTTCCCTTGAAATCCCTCTTCAAAGTCGTCCAAAAAGCTCCAAAGCCGAATAGAAATGGTGAAAAATGGTTGAAAATCGCGAAGGCCACAATTTATACTCTCTACCCAGACATCTCGCATCTGCGATACCGCATATGCGGCTAACTAACCGCTTCTGCGGTTCTTCACTTAACGGCCAAAATCGCATATGCGATCAACCTTCCGCACTTGCGCCTTCGCAGGTGCGGTCCCACAACCTTATATGCGGTTCCTGCCTTCCCAGGCATTTTCACTTCTGCGACCTCCCTTATCACACCTGCGGCATCGCACCTGCGGTCCCCAATCTGCAGGTGTGGAAATACCAGAAGCAGCGAAATCTGCAGCTGCAACTAAATCCAAACTTCTCCGGCAACCATCCGAAATCACCCCAAGGCCCCCGGGACCTCAACCAAAAGCACCAACCTATCCCATAACATTATTCAAACTTGCACCAATCTTTAAAACACCTCAAACAACATCAAATCAACCAAAACACATCAGATTCAAGCTAAACTTTCCAAAATCTTTCGAATTCCGCTTTTGATCAAAAACCCAACCAAACCACGTCCGAATGACCTTAAATTTTGCACACACATCCCTAAATGACCCAACGAAACTACTGCAACTCTCAGAATTCCATTCCGACCCCTATATCAAAATCTCGCCTACCAACCGGAAATCGCCAAAATATTAACTTCGCCAATTCAAGCCTAAATCTACTCCAAACCTCCGAAACTCATTCCGATCACACTCCTAATTCCCAAATCACCTCCCGAAGCTAACCGAACCATTAGAACTCACATCCGAGCCCTCCAACACACAAGTCAATATCCGATTGACTTTTCCAACCTAAACTAATCACTCCAAAGAGATTAAATGTCTCAAACCCTTAGCAACTCCTTTTCAAATTCGATTCGACCAACCCGATACTTCAAAATACGGATAACAAAGCATAAATAAGTGGAAATGGGGGAAACAAACCGGTAACTCATGAGATGACTGGCCGGGTCATCACAGATAAGCAGGTAAATGACAGGCCGCTAGAAAAGATAAACACATAAAGAACCGCCCCTTGGACACAATGTCAATAGAATCCGCCCGTCGGGCAATATCATGGAATAACACCAGCCCCTCGGGCTATATCTCACATCATAATGGGTACCTGCGCTCACTGGGGGTGTGCAAACTCCGAAAGGGGCCCCTTACGGCCCAAGCGCAATATCAAGCCATCTCGTTGCATAATCAATAGGCTCTCGGCCTCATATCAAGCCACCTCGTGGCGTACAACTCAGGCTCTCGACCTCATAATCATAAATCAGTGTATCCTCATAACATAGGCCCTCGGCCTTACTCAGTCAAAATCTCATAAGCCACTCGGGCAACAGTATAACATGATGCTCAGCCCAAATTATCTTTTAAAATATCATTTAATGTGTTAAAACAGAGTAAACATGGATGAGTTATGAAAATAGTAGAATATAGCATAACTGAGTACAAGTATAAAGTCAAAACAGTGAGGAAATATCAGTAAAAATCTCATAAGGGTCCAAATAATTGGCACGAGGCCCAAATATGGCATTCAACCCAAAACATGATGATAACAAACAGTTTTTAATCTAATACGCGGTAAAACAATCATTTGGGACGGACTAAGTCACAATCCCCAACGGTGCACGACCCCATACTTGTCATCTAGCGTGTGTGTCACCTCACTATAGCACAACGAGGAGGGTTTCATACCCTCAGGATAACATTTAAAATCATTACTCACCTCAATCCGGTCCAAACTCTAGCCCGCGACGCCTTTGCCCCTCGAATCGGCCTCAACTCGCGTCGAATCTATCCAAAATCAAAATCAGGACGTCAAAATATGCTAAGGGAACGAAGCCCATGCGAAAATAATCAATTTACAACATAAATCCTGAAATTAACCAAAATATGACCCCTGGGCCCACGTCTCGAAATTCGATAAAATTTATATCAATAGGGTCCTTATCTCCCCACGAGTTCATACAAATCAAAATTTCCAAAATTCAACCACAAATGGCCCTTCAAATCCTCAAGTCTAGGTCTCCAATACCAAGCCCTAGTTTCCCCAATTTTAACCCTTAAATTTTCATAATTAAAGCTCTAATCCGTGAAATAATACCATAGGATCGATTATTAGACTCAAAAATCTTACCTCTAGACGATATCCCTTGATTCCTCTTCAAAATCTCCCAAAAAGCTCCAAAGACGACTTGAAATGGTGAAGAACAACTCAAAAATTGCAAAGGAATGATTTTAAACCTTCTTGCCCAGGCTTTTCGCACTTGCGGTCCAGATCCCGCTTCTGCGGTCCTGCTTCTGCGGTCTAGACCACCGCATCTACGGTTTCCACTTACTTGACCATTTTCCGCATCTGCGGTTAAAATATCGCACCTGCGCCATCGCACCTGCGCCTCCTCAATCGCTTCTGCGGTTTCAGCTAGCCTTCTACTTGGCCGCATCTGCGGCTCCCTTTTTGCTTTTGCGAGACCGCACCTGCGGTCACCTAGCCACAAGTGCGGTTATGACAGCAATGGAATATCTTCAGCTGCCAAAACCAACTTCCAAACTTTCCGCCAACCATCTGAAATCACTCTGAGGTCCCCGGGACCTCAACCAAAAGCACCGATAAGTCCTATACCACCATCCAAACTTATACCAATCTTCAAAACACCTCAAACAATATCGAATCAACCAAAACACATCGGATTCAAGTCTAAGTTTTCAAAATTTTTCGAATTCTGTTTTTGATCAAAAAGTCTACCAAACGACGTCCGAATGACCTGAAATTTTGCACACATATCCCAAATGACACAACGGACCTACTGTAACTCCCGAAATTCCATTCCTACCCCTATATCAAAATCTCACCTATCAACCGGAAAATGCCAAAATACCAATTTCACCAATTCAAGACTAAATCTACTCCGGACCTCCAAAACACATTCCGAACACGCTCCTAAATCCCAAATCATCTCCCAAAGTTGTCCGAACCATCAGAACTCACATCCGAGCCCTCTAACACATAAGTCAACATCCGGTTGACTTTTCCAACTTCAGCTGGAATCAAAAGAGACTAAGTGTCTCAAACCTTACCAAAACCTTTCCGAACCCGAGCCAACCAACCCGATCACACATAGAACCAATAAACAAAGCAATAAGAAGCAGAAATGGAGAAACGGAGCGGTAACTCATGAGATGACTGACTGGGTCGTCACATTAAGACCCTAAAATCTATGAAAATTTTGATAAAAACTTATAAAGTGCATATACTATGCATTCCAGTAAAACACAACGTCATATGAAATTTTTTATCCTAATACGGAAACATATCGTCCTTTATTTGAACTCCTTCCGCCAATCCTCCAATCTTCAATTTACTAGTCTTTTGCTACGCGTGTTACGCATGCATCCAATCCCCATAAAGTCAGTAGAGATACTCAAAATACAAGTATTGACGTAAACAAAAACTTTTAATAGTTTTTAGATACATCTCCGGTTGTATAAAAGTTTATTATTTGGAAGGTTTGGTTTCTAGAACCCTCTTTTCCTTTCGATAAATAATTTTTAGCTTTGTTCATATTTTATGCGGAAGAAAATAATAGAAAAAGAATTAATATGCACAAAGCAATAAACATAATTTGAGAGAGGAACAATAGAAAAAAGAAAAACGTACCAATAGTATATAGTTTGAAATAGTTGCCTATTGGTTTTTGTCTTAAATTTGATTTGGACATGTCTTATTTGGAATAGTAAAAATTTGATAATTTTGAAGTTTTAAATATTAAGACTTAATTCGTATGTAGTTCAAATAAAAAAATATTTAATAATTGAAATTTTAGTTAATTTTAAAGTTTTAAATATTAAAATATAAGTGTGAAATTAATTTTTAAAAGGTAAAAATAAAAAAATCACACATGTTTTGCACGTGTACACATATCAATCAATATAAATTTTATGAAAATCATATGAATGTTTATCAACTTATATTTTCTAACATGTAATTGTTATGTGTTATTTCGAAAATATTTCTTCAACTTGAGGTTGAACTAAAGAGTTTAATAATCGTAACTGTTGGATTATCTTATATCTAATTATAGTATTTATTAGAATATGTATTTATATTTGGTACATACATTTCATAGAAGAAGTGTTTAACTAAAAGATTTATATATATATATATATATATATATATATATATATATATATATATATATATATATATATATATATATATATATATATATATATATATAAAATTTATTAGATTTTGATCTCCTAGATATTGGGAAAAACATAAGTTCTCAAAAAAAATATTCTTAAAATTAAAGAGTTAACTCCTTGTTTTAAATTGGAAATTGATATATTACCGATATTTTGTCTTAGCTCATTATCAAAACGTTGCATATCAAAGACCAGTTTAAAATTGCATGACTAAATTCTGCACATACCATTTTGAATCATATGAATGCGAAATTTATACTCGATTTTGAATTTCTAAATATGGTATTATGACTTTCAACATAATTCAAATAACGAAAAATTTATTAACCAAACTTTAGTTAATTTTAAAAGTTTTTAATATTAAAAATATTAAATTATAATTTTGTCCAATGAGATTAGAAACAAAAATTTAGAAAACATAATTGTTCAAATTTCGGATGAACTAAAAGGAGTGCAAAGTTTACCTGTTACTTGAGTTTGAGTCAAATAATGATTAAATTGCTTATAACAAAATAAAGAAAAGGAAAAACTTGAAAATAAAAACTTTTCTAAGATTCCTAACGTGTTTAAAAGTTCTTTTCGTTTTTGCTTACCAGAATAGCCAATAAGTTTGGTAGAATCAGACTAAAAAGATGTAAAATTTACGTTTAATTTGGATTTGGACAAAGCTAGAATTTTATTTTATTTAAGTTGAAGTCTAATGATGATTAAATCATTTCCAACAAAATAAAAAAAGGCAAAGACTTGAAAATAATTATGACTTCAAATAAGGAAAGAATTTAATAATCAACATTTTAGTAGATTTCAAATTCCTAAATATTATGATAATAATTTAATAACGATTTTATCCAATGTGAAAAATTATTTTTAAAGGATAAAAAAGGCGAACGATATTTCGCTAAGGGCCTTCGTGCTTTTAATTTAGTATAGATATAGATATAGATAGATAATCCCTTCATTAATGCTATTGATGGTTAACAAGAAACAAAAAATTCCTGTACATGCTTCTATTCGAATTGAACCTGATTTATTTATTATGGAAGCACAAAAGATAAAATGTGAAATGTGGATTAATGAAAATTTTCTCAAAATGTTGATCGAATTTTAGGCTTTTTGAAAGATAAAATAATTTTTTAAAAGAAATAATTTAATATTAGATAAAATTGTATTGTTATATTTAAGAATCCAATATCTAAAATTCTAAACGTTAAATTCAACTAAAAGTAATATTTTGCAATGACCCGACCGGTCGTTTTGCGCTCTAGCACGTCGTTCAGCAGTTTGAGGCCATGAGCATCTTCTCTTCAGGTATTATGACTCGTACGCATGGTCGGAATTGAGTTTCGTGAAGTTCGGGCTGAATTAGAAAGATAATTCTCATTTCGGAAGCTTTAAGTTGAAAGAATTGACTAATATTGGATTTTTGAGTAAACGGTCTCGAAATCGGGATTCGAAGGTTCCAGCAGGTTCGTTCGTATGATGATTTCAGACTTGGGCGTATATCCGGATCGGGTTGTGGAAGGCCCGAAAACGTTTCAGCACCTATTGTGGAAGTTAGCATTTTGGAGGAATTTCATAAGTTTGGGTTAGAGTGCATTTTAGTGTTATCGATGTCCGTTTAGGATTCCGAATCTGGGAATAGCTCCGTATGGTAATTCTGGTATAGGGAGCGCGATCGGAAGTGAATTCGGAGGTCCATGGGTCATTTTGGGGTCGTTTGGCTAAAGATAGAAATTTGAATATTTTTGGGAAGTTTGACCGAGAGTTGACTTTTTGATATCGGGATCGGATTCCGATTCCGAAAGTTGGAGTAGGTCCGTAATGTCGAATATGACTTGTGTGCAAAATTCGAGGTCAATCGGACGTGATTTGATAGGTTTAAATACTAAAAGTAGAGGTTTGAAATCTTAAAGTTCATTAAGCTCGAACTGGAGTGCGATTCATGGTTTAGCGTTGTTTGATGTGATGTGAGGCTTCAAGCAAGTCCGTGTTATATTTTTAGACTTGTGCGAGTGTTTGGTTTGGAGCCCCGGGGGTTGGGGTGAGATTCGGGATAGCTTCGGAGTGATTTGCTAAGAAATAGGATTGCTGGTACTGGTATGATCACAATTGTGATGTATTGGTCGCAAATAAGGCTGTAGTGTGGTTCGCTCTCGGGCCTAAATGGGCTAACTTTGGCGGGCCGGTCCCAAGCGGTCCCGGGGTTAACGGTCCTGGAGGGTGGAACCGGCCCACTGTGGTACTAAGCACACATGGTCCCGGGCTAAATAGGCGGGGCCCACGGGCCTAAACGTTCCTAAGTGTTCCGGGCTATTTTTTTTGAATTTTTTTTATCTAAGGCAATTTCTTGTAAATTATATTATATAATTGTGACTTAAAGCTTCTAATTCAAATTTAAACACAAAAAAATTGTAAAGAAATATTCAAGGGAATGCCTTATAATTTTTATTATTGCGATATTAACAAAAATAATAATATCTTTCTTAGTCTTCCTCTCCCAATGGAATGAGCACAGCAAGATGCTAATACCACCATTAAAAGGAAAAAAACTATAGAAGATGTGCCTAAATACAAGTTACATATTAGTCTATGTATTATCTCTAACAAATTTCATGAATCTTTCAAGGTTCGGAGGAATGTCCGTTGGTGGTGGCGGAAAAGAAGCTTGTTCATCACCTTTTCCGGGCGAAGCAACATCCTCTACAAGTTCCGCTAGCATTTTTTTATAAGCTTCGTCTATCTCCGGTTGTGATTCAGCAAGTTCAAAATTTCTTCTTTCTAAACAGATCCAATCTCTGAAGAGTACTGATTTTTCCAAGCTCTCCCTCATAGACGCTCTATGATCACCGATTTGAAGTCTTGCTTGACTGAAAGCGCTCTCCGATGCCACTGTTGAAGCTTGAATACTTAAAATATCTCGAGCCATCCTTGAAAGAACCGGATAGTATTTTTCTTTGTCCTTCCACCATTTCGAAACATCAAAGGAGCCGTCAGGATTCTCTGATTCAAGTCCCTACGACAAATAAACTTGAAGCTCATTTAGTTGTGAACTATCACCAATATTATCACCTCGAGAACCCCTGAACTCCATCCAAGAACTAAGTGCTTTTAGGCCCGCAGTTCTTTTAGATGATTGCGAACTAGACGAAGTAGGAATTGGAATATTTGGTCTAGCATGATCTAAGGCAAGTTGATAAGCATTATAAATTGTTTGAGCATTTATTTTAATTGAGGCTTTTGCATCTGCAAGTGTAGAAAATTACTCATCTGAAAGTGATAAAGCCTTATAAATATTTGTATACCAAAAGTGAGGACCTCCTAATTTCATGGTAGGATTTAACATGACAGCAACACCAAAAATAGAGGGGATAGGAAAAAAATATTTTTTAAACTTATCTTTTATAGAATTAATAGCAAGTTGATAAATTACCTCACCCTCTGAAAATTGAGTAAACAAATCTGCAAGTGCTGCAATATTAACTAAACAGTTAGAAATAGTAGGATAATATTGCCCAAATAATTCATTTGTAGCAACATGAAATTTTTCTAAAAAGTCTACAAGAATTTTAACATTAGTCCAATCCTAATTTGTAAGGTGCTCATCATCATCATCATCACCACCAACACGAGCATTAAACATTGCGTTTATAGAGTTTCTATATTCATATGCCATATCTAAACTTTCATACATGTAATTCCATCTAGTCGGACAAGGTTTAGGAACCTTTTTTTCTCTAAGGCCAAATTCATCACATTTTTAAAAATATTCTCTATGTCTACTTCTACGATTTGAATAAAAAATCCAATTAAGAGCCATTTTAACCTTTTTAATTTCAACATTTAATATTTTCATATCATCACCGACGATTAAATGGTAAATATGACAAATACATCTAACATGAAAAATATTACTAAATGCAAGATTTAGTGTAGTTGTAAGCAAGCCTATACATTAGTGTTACTAGAAGCATTATCCATTGAAACTGATATTATTTTATCTCTAATGCAAAAATATCTACAAATATCTGTCAACTGTGTTAGCAATAAACTTACCTGTGTGACGTGAATTAATTATTCTATAACCAATAATGTGCTTTTGCATTTTCCATTCCTCATTAATCTAATGAGTGGTAACAGTAAGATAATCACAGTCATTACCACTTCTATCAATATCAGTAGTAATAGCTACGCGACAATTTATATGAGTAAATAAATACCGCAAATATTATTCATATTCATGTTTATATTTATAAATATTGCTCTTTACGGTTGCACGAGGCCATCCTTTATAAGTAGGATTAAAAACTCTTCTAATATAATGCACAAAGTGAGGGTTAGAAGGAAAACTATAGGGTACGCACATAACAGTAACCATTTTTGCCAATTCTTCACGTTCTTTATTTGGATCGTGATATAAAATATCACCGGTAACAGTGTTAATTCCCGGTTGAATTAGATTTGACCCGGTACTATGGTTAACCCGGGTACCTACACTTGTCCCCTCTTGCGCAGCTTTTATTTGAAGAAATCTAGCTTTATCTTTAGGGTGTGTCTTTATGTGTCTAGTCAAAGTACCCGTACCGCTACGGTCTCCAGTAAATTTATGAGCCATCAAAGTCCCACAAGTTTTATACTTAGCCTTATTTTTATCTCTTAGTTGAATAAAAAAGTGCCAAACAAGAGATGTTTCGCACCGTCTAGAAGGTTGTCTATTAAAAGTAGGGGTTACTAGAGGAGGGTCAGGCGGGGCATCATTTGGATTATTATCAATTGGGTTAACAACAAGACTAGTAGGTGTATCATCTAAATCCGGTTGCGTTTCATCTAAATCATCATTTTCCTCATCTTTTTCATCGATAGTTTGATTACCATAAAGAGCATTCATATATTCATCATTTAATTGTTGACCTGGTGCAATATCATGACAAAATTGACTATTGGTAAATTGAAAATAAGAGTTATCACTATCAAGAATAATAGGTGGAGCAGGACGGGTAACAGGTCTGGGTCGGGGAGCCCGGGGAGGAGTAGTAGCTTGCGACTAGATCACCAATTTTAGATTTCCCTTACCACCAAACATTCTTTTCAAAGAAAAGGCCATATTATTTATAATTATACAGACTAAAACAAACAAAACTATAATATTAAAACTTAAGAGTTGGAACGAGTTTACCGAATTGACGAACAACTTCTTGAAAATTGTATATCGTTGAAGACTTGAATATTTCAATTCACCAACTTCACAATTTTTCAAAAATTGTAATAATAAAGTAAGCAATTTTAGAAGAAAACTAGAGAGAAATTGAGAGAGATTGATGATTTTGTGAGTAAAAATGAAAGAATGAGGGGGTATTAATAGTTGAGAATAGGGAAAAAGTATAATTATAAAAAGTTTGGGTGGCTAAACGGTCCCGGGCTCACGGCCTCTACATGCAGGACCGGCCCACAGTGGGCTCCTAGGACCGCTTGGGACCGGATCATATGGGCCAGCCCATTTAGCCTAAAGCCCATATGGGCTCGCGGTCCAGGGTTGGTCCCGGACCACAATACAGCCTTAGTCGCAAATGAAATCATCGCATTTGCAAGGTTCTGTTCGCATTTGCAAACCTGGGAGGCTGGGGGATCGTTCGCATTTGCGACAATTGGGTCGCTTTTGTGAGGCCTGAAGGGTTCACATTTGCGAAATCCTTATCGCATTTGTGAATTAGTCCAGTTCAGTCGGGGGTCGCATTTGCGATGCAATCTTCGCAATTGCAAAGCTCGCATTTGCGATCTTCCTGTCGCAAATGCGACATCAGAGGGCTATGTCCAGCTATTAATTTCGAGACTTAGACCATTTAGCTCATTTCCTTCATCCTCTTAGGTGATTTTTGGAGCTTATGGAAGAGGGTTTTCACCTAGCACTTTGAGGTAAGTAATTTCTATACAACGTGAGTTAAATACATAGATTATGGGTAGATTAACATGTGAAAATTAGGGAAAATCAAGGGTTTTAGATGAAAAACCTAGAGTTTGATAAAAACAAGATTTAACCACGAAATTTGTTAGAGAGTGGAGTAAAAATCATATATTTTTGATCCTTAGGTTATGGGTAACAACTTTCTTCAAAATTTCCCGAATCCGGGCACGTGGGCCGGGGGATGAATTTTAGGAACCTTGCATTTAGGGTTGGGAAATTGGTATAATGATTAGAATATGAACTTTTGAGCATGTATTGACTAGTTCTTACCCTATTTGAATAGTTTTGGATCGTTTGGCTCCAATTTGGAGGTTTGAGCGTGTTCTTGAATTGGGATATAGGCTTCGGAACGAGGTGAGTCTCCTTTCTAACCTTGTATGAGGGAATTGTCCTCATAGGTGAATTAATTGGATTTGTGCTCCTATTTGTGGGGGCTACGTACGCACGAGGTGACAAAAGTCCGTGCGTAGTTACTATTATGTTAAAGTCCTGGTAGTCTAGGACCCAAAAGCATGCTATACTTGGAATAGTTGTAATCTTATTGACGGTTTGAGTTGCATAAATCACACTGAATCAGTAGTTGTAATCTTTCTAAAAGATTGAACTTCATTTTCTTGAATTGTTAAAAGAGAATTGGCTTTTCTATGGATAATTGTTCCCTGATGAATTCTAAATTGACTGATTGTTGTGTTTATTTATATTTGACCGTGTCACATGTATGATTCGCCAGTGGGATAATAGATGCATCTATGGTTTGCACCATTTGACCCTCTAACAGTGCACAGTTTAAATATTGTTGGATCGGGACGTACGTCCTCGGCATGAATTGCACATGCTTGTATTGCTTGCCTTGGGATTTATAGATGTTTATATTTGCTCTCCCTGACTTGAGAATAAATGTATAAATGATGAAAAGAAATTTGGGAATTTCCTATAAAAGAAAGAATTGTTTACTTGCTTCATTCTATTGAATCACATTCCCGTTTATAAAAATCCTCGATTTATTATATTATGGACGTATCATTATTGGACCACTAGTAAGTGTCGAAGTCGACCTCTCGTCTCTACTTCTTCGAGATTAGACGAGATACTTACCGGGTACACGTTGTTTTCGTACTCATACTACATTTGCTGTGCATTATTTTTGCACATGTTCAAGTGTGGCTATTGGCTTAGTGGCATAGCGACATGATTGATACAGAGACTTAGGTGAGCTGCATTTATCGAGATGACCCGCAGCCAGTAGAGCCTCCTTCAGAGTATTTTACTGTATTTTCATTTCTGTCCACTTTGTATTCCGAACAGTCATTGTATTTTATTTCATTCCCTAGTAAATGCTCATGCACTTGTGATAACGAGTTCTAGGATGATTGATCGAGTCCAACCCTGCGCTACTATTGAGTAGCGAGAGTGGTCGAAGCAGCTTTTACCCGATTAAGGTCGGAATCGATTTCCACAGGGAGCTAGATATTAGAGTTGAGTGCCTATCTAATTGAGAGTTGTGTATTTGCTCTTAATTGCACTTCTACACATTTTTTGTTTTGATGATAATTCTAATTTTATAATACTACAATGCTAAATAAAGCTAAATAAAGCTACAATTAATCTATTGCAAGTTGTTCAAATGGGTAAAAGGCACTAGGGTAGTGACTTTCGCCTAGGTGGTCAATTGACGGATACTTGAGTCTAAGTCATGATTTTCACATTTGGGGAGTATGATATAACCATTGCATGATTCTACTCACTCTACACCTCTCGGTAGTTCGAGTGATTTTGCCCGAATTAACTTTTTCAAGACCAATTGGGTATGCAAATTTGCACAAGCAATCAAGGTTCAAGTCGGGTATTACTATCTCTAGGTTTAACCCTTTAATTAGAGCTATTAATCTCTTGAGTACGCCCCAATTCCTTGTTGGACCAATTTCAAAGACTTATGCTCTCTTTCTCAAGAAGAGCCAAAGTCAACTAAACACAAACTAGTGTTTGCAACCACTAATTCAACAATTAAACATGAAATTACTCCAAAATATCAAACACCCATAGTCAATCAAGCCCTAAAACACAAGACCCATCAATTACCCACAATAGGGTTGAGCCACAACCCTAGATTATGGGTCTAGCTACTCATAACTAGAGAAGAAAACAAAGAAATAGATGAAGAAAAACTCATATTAATTAATTGCTAAATTAAACTTGAAGATTCAATGTTGAAATGAAGCTAAAATTACTCAAAACAGATAAAAGAAGCAAAGTCACGAGCGCAGCCTTTAGTGCAACCGATGGCCAAAAAATGGGAAAAGAAACTATTTATACGAAGCTGATAATTCTGGACAAAAATACCCTTGCGGGGCTAGTGCGGACCGCACAAAATCAAGTGCGGCCGCACTAAGGTTCTTGACTTGAATATCCAGCTCTCTGAACTTGGGCAATGCGGACCACACAAAATCGAGTGCGGCCGCGGTGGCTTCTAGTGTGGTCCACATGAAATGGAGCATGGACCGCATTGGGATTCAATCTTCAAACTGACAACTCTCTGAACCTTGGCTCTGCGGACCACACTAAATCGAGTGCGGCCACAGTGAATCCAATGCGGACCGCAGAAAATCCTTTACGGCCGCATTGCCTTTTGGCCTGAGATGCACACTCTCTAAACTTCACTTGTGTGGACCGCACAGAAGGGTGTGCGGTCGCACTGGCCCTGTTTGACCGAGCTTTGCCTTGTTTTGGTACTTGTGCAAGTTTCACTCCTTTTTGAGCTGGTTTTTGACATCTTGTCACCTTGTTGATCAACCCTATAATCAAGTACAACTTGTGAGCCTTTGGGACTATTTTTTACACATTTCTAATCAAAACTTAAGAAATAAGGAGTATAAAATGTATCAAAATCCCTATTTATCAACTCCCCCAAACTTAAGCTTTTGCTTGTCCTCAAGCAAACAAAATAAGACCACCCCTTAAGAGTAATTCCAAGAAAATTCAGCTGTTCTAAAGTGACATCTAGCATCAATTGGGACTAACAATTGCCCTTAATACAAATGAATCATTAACAACATTCACTCTTTCAATCACCATGGATTTAGTGCGACACAAGAGCATCAAGATTTGACTCAACACATCAAAGAACTCTTTCTATTACTTTGGTCATTGTGGAACCCAAACTCACACATCTTCAACTCTCCCTAAGCAAACCTCACCATTAGGATAGTGGCACCAGAACAATGTTAATGAAAATACACTCATCTCTCTCAAGGAAAAGTCACAAGTACGGCTCTAGGTACCATATGCTTGCCCCTTATGTGAGTCACCACTAATGTAAGCTTCATTTAACTCAAGATCATATAGGGCTTTTGTGGAGACATAGTGAAGGCTTATGGTTCAGGGTAGGAAATGTTTGGTCTAAGTAGGTTCTATCTTCCCTCAAGCACTTCTTTTGCTTCATTTTGGCACACATTCAGTTGACTTTTTAAGTCGTTTCAATTCTCTCTAAGGGGTTAGAGAGATACACTGTCACTCTTTCTTGTTCATTTCAAATCTTTTCTCCTTTCTCAACTATCCACACCTTTTATTCTTTACTTTTCTTGAATCCCTTTTATTCTCTTACACATTGAACATTCTTTTTTTTTTTTGCTTTTCTTTCTTTTTCATTGCCTTTCCTTTTCTTCATTTTTGTACCTTTTTACCACTTTGTTGCAATCATCATCTCTCCCCTCAAACTTATACTTTTTCCATGTGCTAAAGAAAGACCAGGTGCCAAGAGAGGGTATCTTTTAGAATGGATAAAGGCTTGTATCATGTTTCTTGAAGGAAAAAGGTCTAAGGCTCAAAAGGGTTGACTAGGGACTTTATCATAGGCAGGCTATGGAAGTGTTCAAGCTATCATTTGGATCAAGGAGAGCCTATAATCATGTCTCAAGTAAAGTTACAATTAGGATTTCGCCTCGACAAACATCCAGGGCAAGTTCTAGACTAATGGCTCGGGACTTGGACTTGCAATGCAATTTCTCACCACACAAGCTATAGGATCGCTAAAGACATAGAGTCAGGGGCCCACAATGACCTTAGATAAGATTTGAGCACACAATGGTCCTGAAAAACCACTTGATGATTATCAGTCAACACAAGAGTCTCAAGGTCATGACTTTCACCAACCTATACATAACAATTTGTTTTTGACCATGAGATCAAAGGCAAATATGCTAGGCTTAAGTGAAGCTTTGCTTGAGGCACCCTTACCACTAACTACTAAAAAGAAAAAAGAAAAAATGGACTCAAACCCTTAAAAAGGTTGTCACGCCATCCATCATTGGGAAGAGCCACCCGGTTCACACAAACTCCACCTTTGGAAAGAACCGTGTCATTAAGAAAACCAAAGGCTTATTGCAAAAGTTCAAAACAAGAAGCTATGAACATAAATAAGAAGCTAAGAAAAGGAAAAATGCGAAAAGTAAAATGAATATTTACATGAGGGGGTTTAATCGAATATACAATAGGGGAGATGAATATATACAATGTAACATAACTTTTATATACATACCCAAAATAAAAAGTACGAAAAATATAATAAAGTCCTGAAATTATACACATACCAAAGATGAAAAATAAAGAAAGAAATAAAATCTGTCATATATGTGCAGTCATCCAAATCAATAAAAGTAGGGTCTACCCCCTCAAATGAAAGCTGACATTGTCTTCAATGCCAACTAAGCAAAATAAGCATAAAAAATAAAGGGAAGAGGATATAGAAATTCTCTATGGGACATCTGTCTGCATGGGGTCCTGAGTGGTCCCTAGTCCTTAATATGCTCGAGAACCTGAGACTGGCTCCTTGTGACCTATGGCTCTGCTACTGGGACCTAGGCTTGGACATGGACAGGCTCCTGGGCTGCATTCTGTGGCTGACTAGAGAGGTCTCCGGTGGGTTTTCCAACTGGATGACTGCATCATCTGCACGGGGAATCACCCTCTTCCTCTTTGGAGGACTCTCTGATTGCACTGGCTGGGGATGGGCTGCTGGCTCCGGGTCATGTAGTAATAAATCCAAAGGCAGGTGATCTGCCTTTAACCTGTCAACCTCTACCTGCAACTCCTTCATGGACTCCTTGGAAGACCGCATCTTCCTCATCTTCTTGGCCTCCCTAGCAAGCTCCTTGAGAGCTTTCCCATGAGAATCTACAGCGTCCATAAGCACTTTCTGAGTGTTAAGGATTTTCTTCTGGTTGTCCAGAATATCCTTGAGGGCGTCCTCAATAGACTGTGGGACCTATGGAGGCGGAGGTGCCGACTGAGCTGCTAGTGAAGTAGCAAGGATAAACAACTTAGAGGAAGCTGTCTGTATCCAGTTATTGATGCTGAGAAGGGCCAGGCTCAGACGGTGGGCAGTAAATGGGTAGGCCGTGGTAGAGGGTATGTCTGGAACTGCCGAAGTGGATGGACTAGGGGGCATGTCCGCTGAGGTGGAAGAAGGCTAAGTAGGAGCCACTACCACTACTGGCTCTTCTGACTAGCCAGTTGAAGTAGTGGCTATCCCTTATAGTTCTTGCTTTTAGGGTTGTCATCACCCTACATGCTGTACCATAAAAATGGGGCCTTTGCTTTCACTTTGATATCAAATTTCCACTTCTCTACCTTTAGGTCCCTGAATTACATGGTTAAGAAGCTGGGGAAGGGGTAGTTTCTGTCACCTTCACTCACTACCTGCGTAATAACCCGAGACATCACATTCCCAACGTTAATTGGGTACCTCGCCATAATTGATGCTACTAGTACCGCCCAGTGCAGAGGGATAGTGGGGTCCAATCTACTGCACATGAACGTCTCCCACCCTTTATCCTCGAAATTCAAACTTCTCCTTAAAATCTTCACTCCCGCATTCAACCAGTCGGGGTGGTACCTAGGATTGCCAAGTACTAGGCCAACCAAGGACGAGCCTCCTCACCTAATGCCATCTTCTCTAGATACAGTGATTCATCCTCCTTATTGAAGCCCAAGTAGTCATTTATTGCTTTCCCGTCAAATAGTACTTTCAAATTCCGCACCTTGGTCACTTTGGTGCCCTTCTTGATGTGGTTAACATTGGTGTAGAATTCCTTGACCAGGTGCTCGTTTGCATCCTCACAGTTTTTTAAGAAGTACTCCCAACCCACTCTCTCTCTAAACTGTCTTCTCACATTGGGGTTGTGAGGCAAGAGGTCTCTATCCACAAAACTTTGCTCCGGAATCAATTTCCTCACAGGCCATCAGTCTCTGAATTTATGGTAGGCCACCTCACTCACAAAACGGTCTTGCCATACCTTCGATTTTCTTGTTCGTTCTACCCCGCCAACCTGAGTATCACCCCCTTCCATTTCTTCCCCGTCATCTGGTACTGCACCCTCTCCGGATAATGAAGCTGTGGGAGAGGTGGAGTACTCATTTCCACTACCGGCAGCTGAGCCCTCAGACGACTTAGAAGAAACCCGTACTAAAGCTTGGGCAGTGGGAGAAGCTGGAGGTGAAGGTGTATCTCTCAATCTGTTTCTCTCCGGCCAGTCTTCAACATACTCTGGCACAGATTCTGAAGATATATCCCGGGAGGGCTCACACTCACTCCCCGACTGGTCAATGACCCTATTTGCCGCTCTAATGATTTTCCTTGTGTTCTTTATATTTTGATGGACTTGTGGGGTCAGTCTTATCATGTTCTTGCCTTTACCACCCCGGGAGGACTCTCCCCTGCCTGGTTGTTTACCACTTTTGCCTGTCTGCAAACAAATTCAATCATGCTTTATTAGTATCCATATAATCAATGTAATTCAGAGTTGTAGGAAAAGTAGTTGCAGACAGTAAACAAATTGCAGAATGCAGTCCACATAAAATGTAGTGTGGTCGCATAGAGGCCAATGCGAACTGCACAAAATGGCACTGCGGTCCGCACAGAGGTGGGGTTCAGACTACCCACTCTCTGAGTAAATGCACCGCGGACCGCACAAAATGGCAATGCGGTCTGCATTGAGGCACCGCGGACCGCACAAAATGCAATGCGCCTGCGGTCCTCAATGATCAGGTTTCAAGACTTCTTCAATACCGTCCGCACAAAATGCCATTGCGGACGCACAGAGGCACCGCGGACCGCACAATTTCCACCGCGGTCTGCACTGAGTACCAAAACACAACACCAACCTAGGGTTCATGAAATGTTCAATGTAAGTCCAATTATTCACCTATTACAGGGTCCCTAAATGTTGGTTCAGTCATTTAACTACCTAATCCTACTTTGAACAAGAAAGTAACTTACCTATTCTTATCAAATCGAAAGAAATATGGGAAGAACGGAAGAAAAGCCAAGAAAACAAAAATTTAATGAAAATAATAAAATGAATAATTGAAAAGAGATGAAAGTACCAGAAGTAAGATGTTGTGATGACGATTAGGCCTTAATGATCAGCTACGTGCAATAAGTGGAGATGAACAACGATTTTTAAAGCTCTGAGAGTTAAAAGATCGAAGAGTTCAAAATAAGGGCCTCGGGTACTATTTATAGAAAAAGTCCTGGGGCCCAGCTTACCTGCCCACCGTGGACCACATAAAATGCAATGCGGTCCGCACCACACAGCATTATACATGTTTGAGAAGGCAATCACTGCGGTCCGCACAAAATGCTTTGCGGCCGTAGTGGTCCACCGTGGACCGTACAAAATGTAATGCGGCCGCGGTGACAAACTTCAGAGAGTTGGATTTTTACACCCATCATCAGTGTGGTCCGCACTGATTTTGTGCCCCCATACTAAGTTCTTTGCAGCTGCACAAAATGTAGTGCGGTTCGCATTGCAAACTTCAGAGACTTAAACAATTTTTTTTTCACTTTATCCTACACTGCATCAACACAATCCTGTAGCATCTCACAACCAGTCAGTCCAAAAATAAATCCTATACTACAATGAAAATAAAAGAAAAATAAGAAGAAGAACACATGGGTTGCCTCCCAAGAAGCGCCTGATTTAACGTCGCGACACGACGCAGGTTACCATCAAATCATTTGAGATGAAGAAGTGCCACCACGTGGCTGTTATCAATTTTTCCCAAGTAGTGTTTGACCCTATGCCCATTAACTCTGAAAACTTCCCCATTTTTGTTCTTCAAATCATGTGCACCAAACGGGGTCATAAACATCATTTCAAAGGGTCTACTCCATTTTGACTTCAGCTTTCCCGGAAACAGACGTAACCGAGAATTGAACAAGAGAACCAAATCACCTACTTTGAACTCCTTTCCACGAGCATATTTATCATGAAGGTACTTCATCTTGTCCTTATACAAGGATGAACTGGAGTAGGCATGTAATCTGAATTCATCAAGTTCATTGAGCTGCTCCACACGAAGATTGGCTGCAACATCCCATTTAAGATTTAGCTTCCTCAAAGCCCACATGGCCTTGTGGTCTAACTCAACTGGTAGATGGCAAGCTTTCCCAAACACCAACCGATACGGAGACATACCAATCAGAGTCTTATAAACAGTTCTATAAGCCCATAGAGCGTCATCCAACTTCTTTGACCAATCGGTCCTATTAGCATTAATAGTCTTTGACAATATGCTCTTGATTTCCATGTTGGAGACTTCCACTTGACCAATTGCTTGAGAATGATAAGGGGTAGAGACTTTGTTATTGACGCCATATTTTGCAAGTAAGGAATCAAAAGCTTTATTACAAAAATGAGACCCCATATCACTTATAATCGCACGAGGAGTGCCAAACCTTGTGAAAATGCTCTTCTTGAGAAATGCAACAACACTCCGGGCTTCATTGTTAGGTAAAGCCATGGCTTCAACCCACTTCGAGACATAGTCAACCACCACAAGAATGTGTGTGTTCCCACAAGAGCTAACAAATGGGCACATGAAATCAATTCCCCATACATCAAAGATATCTACTTCAATAATGGTATTGAGAGGCATCTCATCTTTCTTCGAAATTCTACCCGCTCTTTGGCATTCGTCGCTTCTCTTCACAAAATCACCTGCATATTTGAAAAATGTTGGCCATTAAAACCCACAACTAAGAACTTTTGAGGCGTTACTCACCCTACCATGATGACCACCATAGGGTGAGGAATGGCAAGCCTCTAAGATACTCAATTGTTCCTCCTCCGGGACATACCTTCGGATCACACTATCCGTGCAAATATTGAACAAGTACGACTCATCCCAATATAAATCCAAACTATCCCGTTTGAGCTTCTTCCTTTGGTTAGAAGATAGCTCACACGGGATTATCCCAATCACAAGGAAATTAGCAACATCCGCAAACCATGGCATACCATTCACCGACACTGAAAGGAGTTGTTCGTCGGGAAATAAATTATTGATCTCTAAGCCATCACGAGGCCTCCCCTCCTCCTCCAAGCGGGACAAGTGGTCCGCCACTTGGTTCTCACTACCCTTTCGGTCCATAATCTTCAAATCTAACTCTTGAAGTAACAAGACCCATCGCATCAGTCTAGATTTGGAATCCTTCTTCTTCATCAAATACCGGAGTGCGGCATGATTGGTATGAATAATAACCTTAGCACCCATGAGATACGGCCAAAAATTTTCCATTGCAAACACAATAGCCAAAAGCTCTTTCTCGGCCACTGTGTTGTTCACTTGAGAAACATTCATTGTCTTGCTCGCATAGTACACCGGATGAAATATTTTGTTCACTCTTTGACCCAAAACCTCCCCAACCGCAACATCGCTTGCATCACACATAAGCTCAAAGGGTAAGCTCCAATTAGGTGCGGTAATGATAGGAGTGGTGGTCAACTTATGCTTGAGAAGTTCAAAGGCTTGCATACATTTTTCATCAAACACGAACTTGGCATCTTTTTCCAATAACTTGTACAGGGGATTCACTACCTTCGAAAAGTCCTTAATAAATCTCCGGTAGAACCCCGCTTGCCCAAGAAAACTTCTAACTCCATTGACAGAGGTAGGGGGAGGGAGCCTTGAAATCACATCAATATTTGCTTTGTCTACCTCAATACCATGCTTTGAAATTTTATGCCCAAGAACTATGCCCTCTTCCACCATAAAGTGGCATTTCTCCCTATTGAGAACAAGATTAGTTTCTTCACAACGGGCCAAAACTATATCAAGATTCTTCAAGAACTCATCAAATGAATCCCCCACAACACTAAAGTTTTCCATGAACACCTCCAAAATGTCTTCTACCATATCGGTGAAAATGGCAATCATACACCGCTGAAATGTAGCCGGTGCATTACACAACCGAAAAGACATCCGAGAAAAGGCAAAGGTGCCATATGGACAAGTGAATGTGGTCTTCTCCTACCCAGAATATCCATCCAAGAAATAGTAGAAGGCACGCCTAGCAAGTCGGTCTAACATCTGATCAAGAAAAGGCAATGGAAAGTAATCCTTGCGGGTCACTTTATTTAGCTTGCGGTAGTCCATGCATACCCTCCAACCTATGACGGTTCTGGTAGGAATCAACTCATTTTGTGAATTTCTAACCATGGTCATGCCACCCTTCTTCGGTACACATTGCACTGGTGAAGTCCACGAGCTATCAGAGATGGGGTACACAACCCAGGCATCCAACCACTTGATCACCTCCTTTTTAAAAACTTCTTGCATTGACTCGTTCAATCTTCTTTGATGCTACAAGGAGGGATTTGCATCATCTTCCAAAATAATCTTGTGCATATAGGATGCAGGGCTTATCCCCCCCCCCCAATATCAGCTAAAGTCCATCCAATTGCTTTTTTCCACTTTTGAAGCACCGCCAATGTGGCATCAACCTGCATGTTAGTAAGACAAGAGGAACGAATAATTGGAAAAGTAGAATTTGGTCCTAAGAACTCATACCTGAGGTGTGGAGGCAATGGTTTCAACTCCAACACCGGAGTCTCCTCAATTGAAGGATTTGTTGGTGGAGTTATCTTATTTCAAGGTCCAGAGATAGTTTCCTAGGCTCGTAAGAGTACAAGCCCATTCCATGTAAAGCATTCACGCAGTCCACTTGGCTTGCATACTCATTGACATCAAGATTCAACAAAACGGCCTCAAGAGGGTCCTCCACACTGATCATTGCACTTGTATCATAAACTATCACTACTATGACAAGGTCCACAAAAGAACACATCTCGGTACTATTGGGCTGCTTCATTGACTTGCACACATGAAAGACCACTTTTTTATCACCCACCCGGAAGGTAAGTTCCCCTTCTTCCACATCAACTAAGGCCTTCCCAGTAGCAAGGAAAGGTTTCCCCAATATGATTGGGACTTCATAATCCACCTCATAGTCCAAGATCACAAAATCAGCTAGCAAGATAAATTTGTCTACCTGGACAAGCACATCATCAATAATACCCAATGGTCTCTTCATCGATCTATCCGCCATTTGCAATCTCATGGAAGTTGTCCTAGGTTTCCCAATACCCAAAGTCTTGAAAACTGAGTAGGGCATCAAATTGATACTAGCCCTCAAATCACAAAGAGCCTTAGCAAAATCCGCACTCCCAATGGTGCAAGAAATGGTGAAAACACCGGGATCTTCAAGCTTCGGGGCCATTGAATGCACTATTGCACTAACTTGGTGGGTCATCTTTATAGTTTCACAATCTATGGACCGTTTCTTTGTCACCAAGTCCTTCATGAATTTAGCATAGTCCGGCATTTGTTCAAGAGCCTCCACTAAAGGCACATTAATGGATAAGCTCTTCATCATGTCAATGAACTTTTTAAACTTATTCTCATTTTTCTGCTTCGCGAGCATTTGAGGATAAGGTGGGGTGGCCTTGGCAAAGGATCCGTGGCTTTAGGCACAACCAGCTCTAGCATGTCTATTACATGTTCCCTAGACGGGTTCACATCATTTTGAGTTTTCACCTCGGCATCTTGAATGTTGATCCTTACTTCCTAGTTCACATTGTCATCAAGCACATTTTTAACTGCCAAAGGAACTTCATCTTCTTGCAACTCAACTTCATCACTTAAAATTTGCTTTTGTTTGGAGGCATTCAGATCACCGCCTCGTCCACTCCGTGTAGTTACCGCCATAACATGATTGTTCTCACCCTTCGGGTTTGCTACCATATCACTAGGCAGAGCCCCTTAGGACGAGTATTTAAAGACTGTGAGATTTGGCCTAACTATACCTCCAAATTTCTGATAGAGGTATTATGGGAAGCCAACTGAGCATCAGAGTCCGCATTCTTTTTCATTATTTGTTCGAACATCATTTCAATTCTCCCTATATCATTGCTAGAAGAACTAGGACCTTGGGATGGAAATGGAGGCAGATTGTTCGGTTGTTGGTACATTGGGGGCCTTTGAAAGCATTGCCCCCGGTTTCCTTGGTTTCAATTGTTCCATCCACCTTGATTGTTGTTACCGCCCCAATTGTTGTTGTTACTAGTTCAATTTCCCTGATTGTTTTGATTTTTGTTCTAATTTCCCCAGTTGAAGTTTTGGTTGTTGTTCCCCCAATTACCATTGCCTTGTTGTTGTTGATTGCCCCAATTGCCTTGGGGTCTCCATTGTTATTGCTTGGAAGAATTTCCCCTTTGGCCTTGATAATTATTCACATATGCACCTCTTCATTTTGTTCATCATAACCATCATTTTGGAATCCACCACAATCATTGTCAAATTGCTCCGGATTCCCTTGGTTTTGTTGCCCTATTTGTCTTCTTTTGTTGACAAGCATGTTGACACCCTCCATAGCATTCACTTGGCGAGGATTTTGAACTTGTTGCAACTGTGCCTTTGCTAGTTGGTTCATTGTAGTTGTCAACTCAGCTATAGCCTGCCCATGATCATGTAACTCCTTGTGCAAATGAGTAGCCGTGGAGTCACCCTAGGGCACATTGGGTATACTTTGCCAAGCGGAAGAAGTGTCAGCCATCTCATCAAGAATGTCACAAGCCTCATCATAAGACAGCTTCATGAAGTTGCCCCCAGCAAGTTGGTTCACTATGCATTGGTTTGTGGTGTTAATACCTCGATAAAAAGTCTGTTGGATCATCGCCTCGGTCATATCATTGTTGGGGCATTCCTCCACCGTTGTTCTATAACGCTCCCAAATCTCATGCAAAGGTTCGGTTGGCTCCTGTTTGAAAGCCAAGATCTCATTTCTCAATGCTGCCATATGCCCCGGTGAGAAATTTTTTGCAATGAACTTGTTCGCTAACTCATCCCAAGTAGTGATGGAATGGTCGAGAAGTCGCTCGAGCCAATCCAATGCTTTCCCTCTAAGTGAGAATGGGAAGAGTCTCAATCGTAGTGCATCTTCGGACACATTAGTTTGCTTGCTCCCCCAACAGGTATCCATGAACCCCTTGAGGTGTTTGTAAGCATTTTGATTGGTTGCGCCCGTAAAATACCCATGCTACTCCAGCAATGTCAGCATCACATTAGTTATTTGAAAATTGCCCGCCCGGTTTCGGGATGGGACAATAGCACTTGCATAGCCTTGGTTCGGAAGCACTCTATGAGCTACTCTTGGAGGTGGCAGAGGAGGGTCTGGAATATTTTCATTGGGATTAGCATTGGCCTGGCAGGCTCTATGTTGTCCTTGAGGTACAATAGGCATCTCATCATCTCTGACATCATCTACCTCCTCCCCCTCAATCATATTTCCAAGAGGTTCATTGGCGTTGTTTGCTGCCACTTGGTACCTGAAGTTGTGACACAAAGAAATTAGTAACAAAGAAGGAAAGAAGAATAATACACAAAACTATTTAGATAGATATCCAAAACCATTAGCTCCCCGGCAACAGCGCCAAAAAGTTATCGAGGCCAACCCTGCACTACTATTGAGTAGCGAGAGAGGTCGAACCAGCTATTACCCGATTAAGGCCGGGATCGATTTCCATAGGGAGATAGATGTTGGAGTTGAGTGCCTATCTAATTGAGAGTTGTTTATTTACTCTTAATTGCACTTCTATACATTTTTGGATTTGATGATAATTCTAATTTATAATGCTACATTGCTAAATTAAGCTAAATAAAGCTACGATTAATCTATTTCAAGTTGTTCAAATAAGTAAACGGCACTAGGGTAGTGACTTTCGCCTAGGTGGTCAATTGACGGATACTTGAGTCTAAGGCATGATTGTAACATTTGGGGAGTATGATATAACCATTGCACGATTCTACTCACTCTACACCTCTCGGTAGTTCGAGTGATTTTGCCCGAATTGACTTTTTCAAGGCCAATTGGGTATGCAAATTTGCACAAGCAATCAAGGTTCAAGTCGGGTATTACTATCTCTAGGTTTAACCCTTTAATTAGGGCTATTAATCTCTTGAGTACGCCCCAATTCCTTGTTAGACCAACTTCAGAGACTTATGCTCTCTTTCTCAAGAAGAGCCAAAGTCAACTAAACACAAACTAGTGTTTGCAACCACTAATTCAACAATTAAACATGAAATTACTCCAAAATATCAAACACCCATAGTCAATCAAGCCCTAAAACACAAGACCCGTCAATTACCCACACTAGGGTTGAGCCATAACCCTAGATTATGGGTCTAGCTACTCATAACTAGAGAAGAAAACAAAGAAATAGATGAAGAAAAACTCATATTAATTAATTGCTAAATTAAACTTGAAGATTCAATGTTGAAATGAAGCTAAAATTACTCAAAACTGATAAAAGAAGCAAAGTCACGAGCGCAGCCTTTAGTGCAACCGATGACCAAAAAATGGGAAAAGAAGCTATTTATACTAAGTTGATAATTTTGGACAAAAATACCCTTGCGGGGCTAGTGCGGACCGCACAAAATCAAGTGCGGCCGCACTAAGGGTCTTGACTTGAATATCCAGCTCTCTGAAATTGGGCAATGCGGACCTCACAAAATCGAGTGTGGCCGCGGTGGCTTTTAGTGCGGTCCGCATGAAATGGAGCACGGACCGCATTGGGCTTCAATCTTCAAACTGGCAACTCTCTGAACCTTGGCTATGCGGACCACACCAAATCGAGTGCGGCCATAGTGAATCCAATGCGGACTGCAAAAAATCCTTTAAGGCCGCATTGCCTGTTGGCCTGAGATGCACACTCTCTAAACTTTACTTGTGCAGACCGCACAGAAGGGTGTGCGGCCGCACTAGCCCTGTTTGACTAAGCTTTGCCTTGTTTTGGTAATGGTGCAAGTTTCACTCCTTTTTGAGCTGGTTTTTGACATCTTGTCACCTTGTTGATCAAACCTGCAATCAAGCATAACTTGTGAGCCTTTGGGACTATTTTGTACACATTTCTAATCAAAACTTAAGCAAGAAGGAGTACAAAATGTATCAAAATCCCTAGTTATCAATGATTATGGGGTATCTTGTATTAACTTCTTAACATTTATATTTAAATTGAATTTATTACCTTTTTCTAGTAAATTTGAAGGAAAATCATAGTTTTCAAAACTAATAAAACGGGAATTTAATTAAGTATTTTGGTTGGCTTGCCTGACAGCGATGTCTGGCGCCATCACGACCCTTAGTGGATTTTGGGTCGTGACAACATGGTATCAGAGCACTAGGTTCCCTTAGGTCTCACGAGTCATGAGAAAGTATAGTAGAGTCTCGCGGATCGATACGGAGATATCTGTACTTATCTTTGGGAGGCTATAAGGCTGTTAGGAGCACTTCCCTTCTTGATTTCCTCATCGTGCGATTTGATTCCTTTAAGGCTTATGCCTTTGTTTCCTTCCTAATATATCTTATGCGATGCTAAGCGCTTATTATAAATCAGGACTTGAGAAATTTTAAAGGTACTACAGAGGTGGTACGGGATGCTTCTCCCGGTGTAGTTGATTTGACTATTGGCATCGCCTTATGGAAGGATATTCTGTCGTTTCAGCTCAGCAGCTATACTTTTGAGAGCTTTGAGGCTAGGCACAAGTTTCCCTGATGCTTATGATTGGTTGTCACACGGTATTGATGTGATGGTAGGCTGCTTGCCTACGTGTCGGGGCAGTGCATGACTTGAAGGGAGGTTTGCTCAGTGCATGATTTAGAGATTCGGTATTTTATTCCCGGGGGGAGGCAATCGGGCTAAGAATGTTCAAATTTGGGTTGATGGGGTAACAAGACTTTAGATTTGATCTAAGGCATCAGCTGAGCAGCGAAGGATGATGAAGGACATGTGGAAAGTGTCACGCGGTGGATAAATTTCTAGAAGGCCAAGTATAAGAAGCGGAAGTCAAATAGTTGCTTAAAGAAGAGGGTTTGGCCGAAGTAGGAGGGTGGCAGAGCAGCACGTAGATTCAGTAGTAGGATAACTGCACCCTTGAGTAAAGTTTGGAGTGATTTGGGAATTTTTATTGGACAATGATTGGGTCTACGAGCTTAATTTGAAATATTGGCTAGCATAACGGCGGGAGATTTGATATGACGTAAAGGAGTTGCTTGATATGAAGAAGGATGCAACATAACTTTGAATTGGAAGATATTGTTGCACATTTAGTTGATGGACCTAAGAAGTGACCAGACTCTTACAATTGGTAAATGAGCACGAGCTCTTGATGGGTCTAAATGACGTAGTGATTGTGCCTCGTGCAGTGGCGTTGAAAGATGTCGGCGTGTAATATCTACAGGTGGGTTATCTCTTGTGAGAAGATCAGCAGTCGCGTGGTTGGTAAAGCTTCTGCGAAGAATCCTGCTAGCTATCCAGTAAGAGGTCTAATATGTGAATGTTGCTAGAGATTCAGAGTGTTCATGAAATTCTAAAGGAAAGATTTCGAGGAATCTGACAGTTTAACTGTGCAAGGTCATGTCAATAAGGGGTAAGGAATCTTGGTGGGTTCCAAAGTCGTGTAATAGTGGCTTCAAGCTAAGTGGGAGAGTCCCACCGCCTATGATTGGGTTGTATGATTATCTTCTTGTGAGGTTTTAAGTTATCAGCGTATTGGTAAGTTGTTTCGGCTAGGGAAAAAGAACATACATGGTAATTTGAGCAAAGGAATCGGTAAGAGTGTGCTATAGTTGGCTAGATTAGCTCATGTTCAAGCTTTAGGAAGACTCAGGGTTTATGTTTCGTACGAAGGTGACTTACAAGGAAGTGATTCAGTAGGGTGCTTCATCGAGATGGGTGTTCATGTGCTAGCGGAGCTTTGTAGTTGATTATATTCGGGACCATGTCAGAGTGGGTTACTCTTAATAACGGTCCTAGTGAATTCAAAGGTCAAAAATGCGGTGCCTAAGGGTTCAAGCCTGCAGTATGGTTAAGAATCAAGCTTTTGTAGTAGATTATGATAAAAGCCTCAAAATGTTTACTTTGGATTTATAAAGGAATCATCAGAACGGGTGTATCAGTTGAAGATGCGAAGGTGCGTACAAGGAGTGTATGAAACAATTCATAGGTTTGGAGACAGGGTGGTCTCGTGGAATGGGGTCACTCAAGGTGAGTACGGATTCAGGTTGGTGATGTAAGGAATGGAGCTATTATTATCTCTAAGGAAAGTTAAGGATGAATTAAAAGAAGATAGATTGTTTAGCCATGGGTGAACTGGCATAGTGATGGCGGTGCGTGCAAGGCTCGACGACCACCGTAGTTGATATTGTTAGGAAGTATTCAAGCATTATGGCTTGTTATGTGTAGGCGGATCCCGGAAGGGTTGTGGTGGTTTAAGCCACTATTTGAAGAATTGCATCTTCTGCGGTTATGAGAATTCACTCGCGTGTTGCTGTGGTTCTCTTGGAATGAGCTAAGTAAAATGTTTCCAGGCGAGGAAGTGCTTACTATGTTAGTGGTTTAGGAGTTGTGATGAAATTCTTGTACTATCGCATGTTAGCATATTAGGTGCAGTGAGTGGTATGGAAGTTGAAGGTGAGGATCAAGGTTGCGGTTCGGTGTTGACAAGGATGTCATGAGCTCAGATGAGCGTGAAATGGATTTGAATGATTAGAGTAAGCTGGCATTGTCTTCACCGTCTCCTGAGATTGGTGTTTTGTGAAAGAGGCTTGGCATCCTGGTTATGAATTCTTGATCGCTTTTCAGCGTTAGTGCGGCCAGTGGTATGGATGTGCAGACTTGTTATCTATTAGCGGAAGGTCGTGGGAGCGTGCCTCACGGGAAGATTGTATAAGTATGTCATGTAGTTACTTGATTGATTGAATAATGAAACCAAGTACGAATATTATGGTGATATCATTAATTTGAGAATTTATGCTCGGAGGGCACTCGGTTTATTGGGTTGTGGATTGTGGAGGACTACTTTGGTTATGAGGGTTGTACTTGTGTGTTATGGGAAAAGGGGTTATTATGGACCCAAAAATGATTATTGTCCTAGTTCGGTACGATTAGAATCGGCTTGAGGTCTGTGGATGGATTTAAATGTGAATATGGGCTCTATATCAGGCCTAATGTGTTCATTTCAGCATAGCTCTCCTTATGGAGGAGTATTCGGACGTTGGATGTTGCTTCGTCGCCGGCTATTTCATGTAATGCTATATTGTGTCGTGTGAGTTGCGAAACGGCTTGGTAAATCTTTTATATGTTGAGGTTTCGTGTAGCGATGGTGTTATGTGAGCAAGATGGCTCTTTAGTTTCAGAACATATATCGCACCTTAGTTGTGCTCGAGTTTGTTAGCGTATGGCATTACATGTTCCCTCAGGGATTGTATTATGCACTTAGCATGCTTGTGATCGATATTCAGTATTGTGTTGTAATGAGCAATTTAGCTCGATGTGTATCTCCTTATGTGAATTTTATGTGTGGATCAGGTGGCATGCCTCCATGGGTATGTTGTTTGGATCGGGTTGCGCGCCGCAACGGTGTGATGATAATTACAGTACCTTATATTATATTATGTGTGTTTTGTTTCCCATTTTCTGAGGAAAGTTCATATAGGTTACGTGATTTGAGTAGTCCTTTCCAGAGTTCATTTTCCTTATGTATCCCGCTCGAGTGGGTAGCCCATTGGCACGTTGTGGCATCATATGAGACTTTTGGTCATGACTGGAGTGGTTTGTTGCCTGAGCAGTTTGCACTGGGTGAGACAAGGTTATTGGATCTAGGATCAGTGCAGTCAGATTATATGAATTATATTAAAGAGCAAAGATCATTATTTGGTTCAGAATGAGGTAATGATTCTTGTCAAAAGTATAGACTCAATGATTTTCGACTTCGTAGTTGGTTATAAATTTCTACACATCTCTTTTGTCGTGGCGGTATTGCGAGAGTTGGAACAAGACTTATATATATCTTGAGGTGCGTTGTGAGCATCAGATTCGGGGAATGTTGGTTATTATGATCAGAGAATGTTATTATGGTCCTGTGAATGATGTGGTGCATGGTGAGAATTCAGAAAAAGGTATACAGTCATGTTCTGGTACCTTGTGTAGTGATTGATACGATGTTCATATATTGGAAGCAGGCCTGGTTGAGAATTCTGGATGTTAGGATTGGGCTCTAAGCTTATTTGCTTGAATAAAAGGGGATATCTTTAGAATTGATCGAGCTAATGTGCTCAACTGGGTTGTAGTAGCACGGAAAGGTGCACGAGGTGTTAAACAGTGATTTCGGAAAACTCCAGCGCAGTTCTTAGCACGTTCGAAGACGAATGTATGTTTATGTGGGAGAAAATGTAATGACCCGTCCGGTCGTTTTGCGCTCTAGCGCGTCATTCAACAGTTTGAGGCCATGAGCAGCTTCACTTCAGGTATTATGACTCGAACGCATGATCGGAATTGAGTTTTGGGAAGTTCGGGGTTGAATTGGAAAGAAAATTCTCATTTCGGAAGCTTTAAGTTGAAAGAATTGACTAATATTGAATTTTTGAGTAAACGACCTCGAAATCGGGATTCGAAGGTTCCAGCAGGTTTGCATGATGATTTTGGACTTGGGCGTATGTCCGCATCGGGTTGTGGAAGACCCATTATGGATGTCTGTTTAGGATTCTAAGTCTGGGAATAGCTCCGTATGGTGATTCTACTGTTGGGAGCGCGATCGGAAGTGAATTCGGAGGTCCGTGGGTCATTTTGGGGTCATTTGGCTAAAGATAGAAATTTGAAGGTTTTTTGGAAGTTTGACCGAGAGTTGACTTTTTGATATCGGGGTCGGATTCCAATTCTAGAAGTTGTAGTAGGTCCGTAATGTCGAATATGACTTGTGTGCAAATTTGAGGTCAATCGGACGTGATTTGATAGGTTTAAACACTAAAAGTAGAAGTTTGAAATCTTAAAGTTCATTAAGCTTGAATAGGAGTGTGATTCATGGTTTTAATGTTGTTTGATGTGATGTGAGGCTTCGAGCAAGTCCGTGTTATGTTTTTAGACTTGTGCGGGTGTTTGGTTTGGAGCACCGGGGGCTCGGGTGAGATTTGGGATAACTTCAGAGTGAATTGCTAAGAAATATGATTGCTAATACTGGTATGATAGCAATTGCAATGTAACAATGCAATCTTCGCATTTGCGATCTTCCTGTCGCAAATGCGACATCAGAGGGCTGTGTCCAGCTATTAATTTCGAGACTTAGACCATTTAGCTCATTCCCTTCATCCTCTTAGGCGATTTTTAGAGCTCTTGGAAAAGGGTTTTCACCTAGCACTTTGAGGTAAGTAATTTCTACACAACATGAGTTAAATACATAGATTATGGGTAGATTAACATGTGAAAATTAGGGAAAATCGAGGGTTTTAGATTAAAAACCTAGAGTTTGATAAAAACAAGATTTAACCACAAAATTTGTTAGGTACTGGAGTAAAAATCATATATTCTTGATCCTTAGGTTATGGGTAACAACTTTCTTCAAAAATTTCCGAAATCCGGGCATGTGGGCCAGAGGATGAATTTTAGGAACCTTGCATTTAGGGTTGGGAAATTGGTTTAATGACTAGAATATGAACTTTTGAGCATGTATTGACTAGTTCTTACCCCATTTGAATAGTTTTGGATCGTTTGGCTCCAATTTGGAGGTTTGAGCGTGTTCTTGAATTGGGATATAGGCTTCGGAACGAGGTGAGTCTCCTTTCTAATCTTGTATGAGGGAATTGTCCTCATAGGTGAATTAATTGGATTTGTGCTCCTATTTGTGGGGGCTACGTATGCACGAGGTGACAAGAGTCCGTGCGTAGTTACTATTATGTTAAAGTCCTGGTAGTCTAGGACCCAAAAGCATGTTATACTTGGAATAGTTGTAATCTTATTGACGGTTTGAGTTGCATAAATCACACCGAATCAGTAAGTGACTTTCTAAAAGATTGAACTTCATTTTCTTGAATTGTTAAAAGAGAATTGGCTTGTCTTTGGATAATTGTTCCCTGATGAATTCTTGATTGACTGATTGTTGTGTTTATTTATATTTGAGCCCGTCACATGTATGATTCGCGAGTGGGGTAATAGATGCATCTATGGTTCGCGCCATTCGACCCTCTGGTTGTGCATATTTTAATTATTGTTAAATCGGGTAGTACGTCCTCGGCATGAATTGTGCATGCTTGTATTGCTTGCCTTGGGATTTATGCGGGAAGCAAGACTCAGATGGTTCGGGCACATTCAGAGGAGGAGCACTGATGCACCAGTGAGAAGATGTGAGCGACTGGCTGTGGTGGGCATGATGAGAGGTAGAGTGAGACCTAAGAAGTATTGGGGAGAGGTGATCAGGCAAGACATGGCGCGTCTTAGGATTACTGAGGACATGGCCCTTGATAGGGGATTGTGGAGGTCGAGCATTAAAGTTGTAGGTTATGGGGAAGTTGTGGATATTTCTACAGCGCACTAGAGTGAGACTAGCAAGTTAGGAGTTAATCTTAGGATGCTAGTGATCAGCTACTGATGCAGGGATTTATCTGTTGGATATTAGTATACCTTCCATCTTTTTCGTATTTCCTATATTTCTTATATTGCTCTTATTTTGTTATTTATGTTATGTTATGTATTTTATGTTATTTTAGTATGAGTCTATTGATAGTACTAATATATCATCTCTTGTTGCTGTCTTGAGCCGAGGGTCTCCTAGAAACAGCCTCCCTGCCTCCCGGGGTAGGGGTAAGGTCTGCGTACGCATTACCCTCCACAGACCCCACTTGTGGGATTATACTGGGTTATTGTTGTTGTTATTGTTGTTGTTGATATTTACTCTCCTAACTTGAGGAAAAATGTATAAATGATGAAAAGAAATTTGGGAATTTCCTATAAAAGAAAGAATTGTTTATTTACTTCATTCTATTCAATTACAATCCTGTTTATAAAAATCCTTGATTTATTATATTATGAACATATCATTATTGGGCCACTAGTAAGTGTCGAAGTCGACCTCTCGTCTCTACTTCTTCGAGATTAGACGGGATACTTACTGGGTACACGTTATTTTCGTACTCATACTACACTTGCTGTGCATTTTTGTTGTAGAGGTTCATGTGTGGTTATTGGCTTAGTGGACTAGTGACATGGTTGATACAGAAACTTAGGTGAGCTGCATTTATCGAGATGACCCGTAGCCAGCAGAGTCTCCTTCAGAGTATTGTACTATATTTACATTTCTGTCCACTTTGTATTCCAGACAGTCATTGTATTTTATTTCATTCCCTAATAAATGCTCATGCACTTGTGATACCGGGTTCTGGGATGATTATAGGGTATCTTGTATTAACTTCTTAATATTTATATTTAATTTGAACTGATTACCTTTTTCTAGTAAAATTGAAGGAAAATCATAGTTTTCAAAACTAATAAAACGAGAATTTAATTAAGTATTTTGGTTGGCTTTCTTGAGAGCGGGGTCTGGCGCCATCACAACCCTTAGTGGATTTTGGATCGTGACATATTTTATCTGTACCTTTAAGCATGTAGGAAAAGCTGCATGTATTTTAGGAATTCCAAAAAAAATATGTTCTACTATTCCAAATAAGATTGGAAACTACGAAAAGAACCAACAACATTTTAAAATAAATAAATTTTAAATTCCTAGCAACAAATCACTTTCCATAATTAACATTATCATGTATATGTCACGACCCCAACCGGCCGGTCTGAGCAACCAACACCCGCTACCGAGTTTCGAAATACCTGAATCTGCACATGAGCTACAGGGAGTAATGTGAGTACTCCAACCCAGTAAGTAATAAGAGTTGTCACACCTCCTTTTTGCGCGCCCGGCCCCGAAAGGTTAAATGCGCGGGTGGAGTTTTTCCAATTTAAGTGACAATATTCGAAATGGGATTATTTATTTAATTCAGAGTCGCCACTTGGGAAAGGTTTGGTTTTTGGTGTCCCAAGTCACCGGTTTATCTTGAATCCCGAATCGAGGAAATTTTCGACTTTTCCAAATGAAGTCTGCGAACCAGAAATTCTAAGTAAGGAATTCTGTTGACCCGAGGGAAGGTGTTAGGCACCCTCGAATCCCGTGGTTCTAGCACGGTCGCTTAAATTGTTATAATGGCTAAATATCTGATTTAAATACATGTTGTGACTTATGTGCTTTTATTAAGTTTAAACCGCTTTTATTATTATCACTTATTTTTTATAGAATTGCAACGTCGTGAAAATGCATCTCGAACCACGTCACAATCAATGCACCCGTGATCGTCGACACATTTGGACTTCGTTGAGATTTGAATTTGGGTCACATCAATGTGCACCCGAATTTAAGAACATGATTTAATTGAGCCGCGCCTAAAGAGTCTAACGCGTTATTATTTTTTGAGAAGGCCATGAGATTTACTAAACGGCCTAGCCCAGATTCTAAGTATTATGATTAGTTATTGAGGGCCCCGCGATTTTCATCTTTATTTGGCGAGGCTCGTCTCATTATTTTAGAAGGGTATCCTGCAATGACTACGTTTCCACTCGTTTGTTTTTTTTTTTAAAAAGAAGGATGGTACCGAACTTTGCTTGTTTGAACAAATACAGACTGAATCTTTATTATGTTTGCCGGACCTAAATTTGTTTGATTACCTGATTGATTGTTTATGAGGTGAGAGTTACCTCATGCTTTGTCTTTATCGAGTGAACGTGCTTATTAATTTGCTAAGTGAGATTGCAAACAAACTAACAACATATACTGAGTTATATTTAACGACCTCCAAGTTCTGTTTTTAACTCTAACCTATTTGAAATTGATAAACAAAACTGGCTGTTTTATTAGGAAAATTACTACTAATTGAACTCAAAACGACTATTAGTTTCCTTCAACAATCATCACATTATTTCGAAACAAGGGATCTATACCGAGACCCGATATCGAACCTATATTGGAACACATAATCTGACAGGAAAGCTGGCATTCATAGCCAGACCCTTAATGTGAATGCATGAGAGTTTGTTTGGGATACATTTATCCCGGACCTAGTACCACAGATTTGTCAATTCAGTGGTCTAGGCAAAAATACATACAAGTGCTTGCCATGACTCTATGTTATATAGTCATAACTAAGCCAAACAGATAGTTATACTGAACTGAAAGTATACTAAATCAAACATGCTGCCTATGTCACACTGGCACTACTATTGAACCATGCTATCTAACAGTTCATCTTAAACAGAATATATGCTAGTTTATACAGAATATTTGCAGTTTGCAGTAAAAATACAAGCCCAACTAACATTCGACCTATTTTTAACACCAATGTTATAACATAAACAACTGTTCGTTTCTTTATTTCTGCTTCAACTTCAAACTTTCAACAATACAAGGTTTCAAAGGTTGTGTACCTGGAAATATTTGACAATTGAAGAAAAGGGGCGTCAGCAGAGTACAATGACAACAAAATGCAGCAGCAATCACAGCACTATCAGTAGCAGCAGGGCAGAATAGCAGCAGGAAAAGCAATACAGCAAGAAACAGGCTCGAGTGCAGAAATGCAACTATGGCCAATAGAAAGCAATAGCCAAATAACAGCAACACCCAGTGGAGTAGAATCAGAACTCCAGATAGACCAAACCAGTAGTAAACCGATGAAAACATCCGACTAATAGACACAACTGGAGTTTCAAAGAATCAGAATTTGATTTGAACAAGTTGAACAACTGAAACCCAAATAATAATAGGAGAAAACAGTTTCTGATTGTTGGTTGTATACCTTCTATCTCTTAACCTCTCTTTATCTGTGTGTATCTATTTGTATGTATTTCAGCTCTCTTTTTCAAAAATTCCTCACAGTCTGTCTATTTTTCTTTTTCCCCTCTCCAATTCTGTCTCTCTCCTTCAGTCAGATGTCCCCCTTTTATATGCCCTCCTTACCCCTTTTAATAGCCTGTTTTAAACTATCACCATACCCCTCCCATGTGCCTTCCATTTTCAGTTCCACTTTAGCTAATTAAGTATTAAACCCATCAATATTCCCTGGCAGACTTATCTTTCCTATTTTATTAGCTAAAAGCAAACATGGGCAGTAGAAAATATCTGACAGCATATGCTGTCAAACCATTTTAAAATTAAAAGCCCTTTTATGCAGGAAACAGGCTGTGCACAATGCACATGCTGTGCACAAGTGCACATGCCATCAACTCAGATTTCAATTACAGACCAAGCCTTAGGTTTCTGAAATCATATTAACAGTTATAAGTAACTGGACTTGGTTCTTAATTGATTCAGGCAAATGTTCAACAGAAGCAAGTCGATTTGTTATTGTTCAGACAGTTGAAACTAATTGACGACATATGTCGACTCGACTATATTAATCATAACACATACAACCGTAACCAAAAATCAAACATTCAACAGTATCTACATATGATTTGAATTGTACTGGCTAAGCAAAGTGGTGCTCGAGAAGCCAATTGATCAGTTCAATGTTGAGAATCAACTAATTGCACACCACTTACATACACATTATCAGGGCAAATAGAAAGACTCATTCAAACAAACAGAAGTTTAGGCAAAGTGGACGGGGCACAGTTGACAAAATTCAAAGACACAAAATCAAAGCATGAACAGACCTTTAACACAATCAGATGGGCCAAAACAAATAAAGAAAAGAAAGAACTCACCTTAATCCTTGAAAAATCAAAACCTCAACTCGGACTCGGACAGACCTTTCTTAAGGCTGAACGGACTTTATTCGAAGTGTTTCTCAAATGAGAAACACTTTGATTAAAGTCCATTAGACCTTAACCTCTTCGGTTTGAACGGATATGGACCAGTGACGAAGAACCAACAAGTTCCAAAACTCAGATCTGGGATTCATGCTTCCCTGATCATATTCGGACCAAACCAAGTATGGTTTGGTCACGAGGGGGGTCTGGGGAGTGTCTGGTGTGAAACTGGGGTTAAACTGTGTAGATCGAGTTTTGACTCGAATCTTCAAATGAAGATTCGAGAAAGTGGGGAGGGATTCGAACTACATGGTTGATAGATTTGGGTTCAGGATGGCAAGGGCGTTCTAGGGTGTTAAGGGGAAGGTCACCGGCGTTCATGCCGCCGGCTTCCATGGTGAAGGATACAGGGGCGGTTCTAGGGTTTGATGGGGGATGAGGTTGAAGACGGAGGCTGGGGTATTGGATAGGGGGGCAGGGTATGTTAAGGGCTTATATATGGAATGGGTAGGCGGATCTCGACCGTTAGATCAATTTAGATCTACGGTCTGGATCTGATGGCTTAAGTGGAACGGTGTCGTTTCGAGAGTAAGGGGTTTGGGTTGGTCCGGGTGGAAACGGGTCGGGTTTGTTGGTGGGTTACGGGGAATTGATCTTGGCCGTTGATCACTCTGAGATCAACGGCCCAGATCAGGCACGATCCAAACGACGTAGTTTGGACACCCTGGGTACTAAGTGGTCTGGACCGGGCAGGCCTGGGTTTTGGGCATTGTTTGTTTGGCCAATTTAATAAAATTGGCCCAATCCGGAAGAAGAAGGGGTCCTTTCTCTTTTTTTTTTTAATTTCTTTTTCTTATTTATTTTAAAACTAAACAAAAAATAAAATTAAAATTAAATACACACTCAATACAATTATTTGCACACACACTAAAATATTTCAAAACAAGTAAAATTAAACAAAACAAAATCACGGACAAAGATGCATGTTTATGTTTTTCTATTTAAACCATGTTACGGTTCAGATTATGCATGATACGTACACATTTTTTGAATTTTGTTTTAATAAAGTAAATAAATAAAAATGGGCCGAAGTCACAAATAAATCAACAAAGTGCCGCACAGAAATCCAAAAATTGTATAGCAGGACCAATTTTTATTCTTTTGGAGCGACTGTCGCGCAAAAACAAAAATCACGTGCTCACAAGAGTAAATAAAGACTAAGCAGTAGGAAACAGTGAATCCACATTTTTTTTACATTAGGCTCAATAAGAACAACAGGTTTTCAAACCCTCAGGACAGTATTTACAATCATTACATACCTAGAACCGGCGAAATCTCTAGCTCGCGACGCCTTTGCCCCTCAAATTAGCCTCCACGCGCGTCAAATCTATCCAAAATCAGAACGAAACATCACAATATGCTAAGGGAACAAAGCCCAAGCGAAAACAATCAATATCGGGCACAGATCCCAAAATTACCAAAACCGAGCCCCGACCCACTTCTCGAAACTCAAAAGTTTTCACATCATCAGATTCCTTATCTCCCTACGAGTTCATAGTATCAAAAGTTCTCAAATCCGACCTCAAATGGCCCTTCAAATCCCAAATCAAAAGTCCAATTTCTCAAGCCCTAGTTCTTCAATTTTAGGCTTAGTTCCATGATTAATTAGGTGGAATTCACACATGAATCGAGTATTGAGTTCAAAAATCTTACCTCCAGGTGTTATCTCTTGAATCCCTCTTCAAATCCCCTCAAGAAGTTCTAAAATCGCCCAAAAATGGTGAAAGTTAGCTCCAAAATCGCAGACATGAGCTATTAAAACATTCTGCCCAGGCTTTAAAAGCCTTCTTCGCGAACGCGGGATGACCATCGCGTTCGCGATGAACAAAAACCAGCCATCCAAAATTGCTCTATGCGTTCGCGGCACCATCCTCGCGAACGCGATACATACTTGCTACAGAACTATGCGAACACGGCCCAATGCTTGCGAACGCGATGAATATCTTGACTCAAACCCAGCTGACTATTTTCCTTCTATGCGAACGCGGCATGGACCTCGCGAACTCGATGCACGAGACTCCACCCCTTCGCGAACGCGTATCCATCATCGTGATCGCGAAGGCCAATTACTCAACCTCACCAGCTAACCCTTCACGAGCGCGAGGACCTGCCTGCGAACGCGAAGGCCAATTTTCCTGAAATCCTTCAGCAGTTTTTCTGCAACTTTTCAAAACAAGAAATGGTCCGATTGACCACTCGAAATTCACCCGAGGCCCTCGGGACCTCAACCAAACATGCCAATACATCCCATAACATCATTCAAACTTGTTCCAACCTTCGGAACACTCAAAACATCATTAAAATATCAAATTTGCATCGGATTCAAGCCTAAGAATCCTAAAATCTTCTAGATTACGCTTTTGATAAAAAAACCAACCAAACCACGTCCGAATGACCTGAAATTTTGCACACATGTCCCAAATGATACAACGGAACTACTGCACCTCTCATAATTCCATTCTGACCCCCGAATCAAAATATCACCTACCAATCGGATAACGCCTAAATCTCAATTTTGCCAATTCGAGCCTAAACCTTCTACGGACTTCCAAAATGCATTCTGATCACGCTCCTGAGTCCCAAATCGCCCTACGGAGCTAACCAAATCATAAAAATCCCGATCCGAACTCATAAACAATAAAGTCAAATCTCGGTCAAACCTTTCCAATTTCAAGCTACAACTGAGAACTATTCTTTCAAATTCATTCCAATTTCCTTGAAAACCAAAAGCGACGATTTACATCAGTCATAAAACATCACACGGGGAAAGTCAAGCCCGAGAACTGGCGATCAAAGTGCAAAAGCTCAAAACGGCCAGACTGGTCGTTACATCCTCCCCCACTTAAACACACGTTCGTCCTCGAACGCACCCGGAGTCGTTCTAAAAGCCAACCACTCACTGACTAACCTTACCATACACATACCCGGGGGTGATCCCACGTCACCCTATCTCACATAGGTTCGATAACACAACATAACTGAAATTTTAAAATCCATCATAGTCCATAAACCATAGAACCACATTTCTTCTTTTAAAATAATCAATGCGATCAGAATCTCACATTTATACTGTGAATAAGTCCAAACAAGTTGTAACAACCCATATCTGCTATCTCAGGCACAATCACATGATATACCACATAACTCAAACACTCGCAGCGATAACTTCAAATTACAGCAGCTACACATAACAACTGAATACCGATAGAAAATCTCTTAACGACTAAAGTGTCATTCCAACACTTCCATATACTTCCAACGATAAATGAAACACGCAATAAACCATAACCATTTCTCAGATCAACCATCCATATGGATACTTCTCCCTTGGCAAGGACCATAGCAAATTTCCGAGCCGAACCTCGGTATTTATCCATCAAACATGCTGAAGTCGAATCTGTTTGTATTCATTAAAGACCCCAACGATCTCATCTAATCCAACACAATTACTCTGGTGACATGACATATCAAAACAGGTAACAACCACAACTTGCGTAGTCCGCGCACCAATAAGCAACAATCCAAACATACTCATATCACAAAACTGACTCAAATGAAAGAGTTATACCTCAAGCTCACCAGTACCACCACAACACACGGATGAGAACTCATCTCACATCATAGAAATAGAACACACGAATCTAACCTGCAAGGTCATATCCCCACATAGCTTCACTGCAATGCGCGATCCTATCCAATCTCTGCTCCACCTGAAACACCTCAAGTCACTATGCTCGAAATCGAAACCCACACTCAATTGATGTCTGGAACCAAAGCAAATCATTACACCCACAAAGAAACAAATGACATACACCACGCAAACCCGATAGGACATAACCGATACGCCATTCACCGAGCAACTCCCAATTACTCGTCCCGCTCGTCTTCCATTATGAAACTCCGATAAAACTGCACCATAGGTGCCTATAACCAACAGATCGTAGCGTCTCTCAACACAGAAAGGTAACTCATATATCTCCCTTATTGCTAATAGCTCAAAACAACCGAATCAACACGCCTTCACCAACAACAACTCAAAGTCAACAAAACTGTCTCGATGCCTAACACATATCCATATAGGTCTACCAATGGACCACACATCAACTCCAAATACACACAATAGATAAATAATCCTTCGAAGGTCCACAATAACTGAATCATAGCACATACTAATATGTGACTAACTTACCCATATTTTGCCATCCACAACCACAAGCTAACATGTATATGAGAACTTCCAGTCTCCAAGTCCATAAAACACACGAATTACCATATCTGATCCTAATTCCGCCACTCTCATATATAACTCACCTCTAGTACCCAATCATCCCACGGGAGATACTCTAAGATTCTTCGGTGCTGCCAAGCAAACTCGAATATCAGCAACTAACCTGACGAGAAGTGGTGCAATACTACCGAAGTACCATCAACTCAATCACATAGCCTCTTTCTGGAACATATACCCTCGTCAAATCACCTCAATTAGAATTACCATTTCCTTAATCATCTGGAGATCCCTTCTCAAATCATCTGAAGTTCATTTCTCTAATTATCTGAAACTGCCAGCGTTGCCTAACAATTTATGACCTTCCATTCAAATCTGAACCGTAACCTTACACATGCAAATCTCAGTCTTACCCAACATACCACATAAACCGTATCACTCTAGGATAACCACGAGAAATTCATATCCCTTCCGAGCCACAAACATCTACGTACTCAACCAGTCAAGAACTTTCCATTGGTCCCCTGTAGAAGAAAATCACTATATATCCCATGCTCCTTACGCCAATATGAAAAAATATATCTCTCTAACTGTGGTGGAAACCATCTAGAACTCTCCCAATCCCATTTGGACAAATATAAATCATCAGGACTGAATCCTTCTAACTCGACTGAACTATGCAGGTCACTAAAACCCAAGAGAATTGCCGCGAAACACCTGTAGAAACTCATTATCTCGTAAACATCCAAAGAGCTAATCATATCCTTACCATACCAACTAGGCCTACTACCAAACTATCCCAGCTATCCGAATTCCTTTCTGATTTACCTTCGACTCGATACTCATTCTTGCTATAATATTACAATTCTTTTACCCAGACATACCACATGGAACCCAAGCATAAAGCCACACCGTTTAAGGCTCATAAGCCGCCGAATACTTTCTCAGAAATTCCCACGAGCACCACGATCAAAATACTTTACTCTGAAGAGACTTCCTGTAAATCTATATTTCTTACCTTTACCTTCCTGATACTGATACATAGAACCCCATAATTAACAAAGAAATACCACAAGTCTTGAACCCTTCCAATGAAAACTCGGTTTCTAACCACATATATGACTTTGAGATACCCAATTGTTATATGAAGCATCTTGAACACATTAGAACCATTCTCGAGAGTCATTCACTCTACTTAGACTGTAATTAACCTGATCAATAGAACCGAACAACCAGTGCCTCATTGGCACTTCTGACACTACAGCATATAACCTTACCTTAGTCAAAAATTTCCTTTACTCCAGCCATCTTTGGGCTCAATCTTTGCAAACCATATCTGATTCACCAGATGCCTCAAATCGAACCAAAATGGCACATAACTGTGCAATCAGCTAAAAACTCCCCCACTTGGCTCGAAGCCATAGATCACAATACCCTCAATAACTCATAACACTTATACTCTATTGATACCACAATACCATAGTGAGATTAAACTCTGATCCTTTGCAATCTTGTGAAAACACAGATCATCTAGTACTTTAAATCTTTAGCAAATATCGCACTCATTCTCGCAACAATTAGGCCCACTCTCTTGAGCGACCCAAATTCAAATTGTAACACATATATTTCACTTGTAATTGAGATCTTCTAACAATCACATAAGGGTCACACAACCTCAGAACACTTCGCAAGAGATAACCCACCTGCTTTGCCTCCAACTAAAATTTCTCTATACCTTCCACCGTCAAAAACTTTACACAGCCACTTAGTCTCCCTGAGTCTGAATTCATACCGCAACATTAAATTTACTTCACTATCAACTGGGAAATATGAAAAGATTCTTCACACACCCATAACTCGCCGCTTCCAATTCATAGAATACATCTTGTAGTCACAACATACTCTTCACATAGCCATGCGGCCGTCACTTCCATTAATAGGGACGCTACCGAACATATCAGTTCAAAGACACTTGATCACAATATTGACACCTCGATGCTCAAGCTATAAGCAAAATTCGGCCTCAAGTCCTCCAGACTGGCCCAACATTAACTCATAGAGATCTCATCTCGCCCCTCGATCAGGGAATCACAAGTCATCAAGGCACATATGATACTGAGCGCTTATACGCGCATGCGAACGCGTGGAAGGAATTTCAAGAGTTACTTTTCAAGCTGAATCAAGGACGCACGATAAGAATTCAAGAATGTTGAAGTTTTCCTAAAGGTTCTGCAGCCTCTCGAGGATAAATACAGACGTTTCCGTACCGATCCATGAGACTCTACTAAACCTGCTCATGACTCGTGAGACCTATGTAACCTAGGCTCTGATACCAACTTGTCATGACCCCAACCGGCCAATCGTGATGGCGCAACTCGTGAGGACAAGTCCAGCCGACACAACACTCACATTAACCCTTTAATCATTAAGAGCCATTTTTAAGCCTTTAATTAAACAATATTTCATAATATAATTCTGAAATAACAATGCGGAATAAAAATAAAAGCCCGACATCGGGGTGTCACTAGCCATGAGCATCTACCAAGGTCTAAATACAACAATAACAGTAAAAATGTACTAAGTACATAAATGAAAGTAAGAAGGAAGAAGCGGTGTTGCGAACGTCATGCAACCACCTTGCTAACTCTGATGACTCCACGTCTGTGCAACCAACACCTGCTACCGGGTTTCGAAATATCTGAATCTACACACGAGCTACATGGAGTAATGTGAGTACTCCAACCTAGTAAGTAATAAGAGTAAATAAAGACTGAGCAGTATGAAACTATGAATCCACATTTTTTTACATTAGGCTCAATAAGCACTACAGGCTTTCAAATCATAATACGAGTCAATCGTCTCATTTTAAATTCAGTTTTTTGGTAAAAATCATTAAAAATACCTTTCAGCAATTTCAGTAGGGGTTCAGTATCATTTGTAATAAAAACATGAAAACTATAATCGGTCCCTCAGACAAAACATAGTTCGGAAAATAGCCTATCGGGCAAACCAGTAATCATAAACACCTCATAACTAGAAAATCTCAGTGAAAATATCCAATGCCAATCAGTGGTTAAATTCTGAACATCTCATGAACCCCAGTTTAAATGAAAGTTGTTTTAAAACATTTGTTCAACATCTCGACAGAGGCTCAATATAAAAATGAGTGAAAGCAGACAATAAATCAACATATTCGATAGAAACTCACTTAAAAGAGGAGTGAAATCAATAAGGTCATAAACAGGCCTCTCAGGGAAAGCATCACTCATATGCATGTATATATCTGTCGCCCCTCGGGCTAGCCTCTCAGTCACTTGTGACTCAACTCTTACCAATCCGTACTCACACTCAGCATTCATGCTCAATAGGTACCATATAGTAACTGCTGTGGCGCGGAGTCCAATCCATATAACTCGTCGACGGCACTCACTGGGGGTGTGCAGACTCTAGAGGGGCTCCTACAACTCAAGCGCTATATTGCTGCGACGTGCAGCCCGATCCAACATATCGCTGCGGCATGCAGCCCTATCCATATAAGTATCGCTGCGGCATGCAGCCTGATTTATATACATACATACATATATATATATATATATATATATATATATATATATATATATATTGCTGCGGCGTGCAGCCCGATCCATAGATATAGAATCCTCACAACTAGGCCCTCGGCCTCTCTCAGTCATTAACCTCCCATCAGACTCTCAGTCTATCTCAGTCATCAATCTCACAATCAGACCCTCGGTCTATCTTAGTAAAACAGGGAACTCAACCCAAAACAGTTTTCACATTTTTAAGAATATAGTGATAAAACTAGATTTGAGTAATAAACAGGTAAAACATGACTGAGGATATGCTTTCAAACAAATAGAGTGAGGAAAGATAGTAAAAATGCCCCTAAGGGTCTCAACAAGTCGGCACAAGGCCCCAAACATGGCATACAATCCAAAATATAATAACATCAAACAATTAACTATCAAATACACATTAAAATAATCGTTCGGGATGAACTAGGTCACAATCCCCAGTGGTGCTCTACTTCACGCTCGTCATCTAGCGTGTAAGTCACCTCAAAGTAACACAACGATGTGTAATCCGGGGTTTCAAACCCGCAGGACAGTATTTACAATCATTACTTTACCTCAAACCGGCGAAATCTCTAGCTCGCGACGCCTTTGCCCCTCAAATTGGCTTCCACACGTGTCGAATCTATCCAAAATCAGAACGAATACATCATAATATGCTAAGGGAACAATGGCCAAGTGAAAACAATCAATATCGGGCACAAATCCCTAAATTACCAATACCCGAGCCCTGGGCCCACTTCTCGAAACTCAGAAATTTTCACATCATCAGATTCCTTACCTCTCCACGAGTTCATACATATCAAAATTTCTCAAATCCGACCTCAAATGGTCCTTCAAATCCCAAATCAAATGTCCAATTTCTCAAGTCCTAGTTCTTCAATTTTAGGCTTAGTTCCATGATTAATTTGGTGGAATTCACACATGAATCGAGTATTAAGTTCAAAAATCTTACCTCTAGGTGTTATATCTTGAATCCCTCTTCAAATCCCCTCAAGAAGCTCCTAAATCGCCCAAAAATGGTGAAAGTTAGCTCCAAAACCGCGGACATGAGCTATTAAAACATTCTGCCCAGGCTTTAAAAGCCTTCTTGGCGAACGTGGGATGACCATCGCGTTCGCGATGAACATAAACCAGCCATCCAAAAATTGATCTATGCGTTCGCGGCACCAGCCTTGCGAACGCGATACATACTTGCTACAGAACTACGCGAACGCGGCCCAATGCTCGCGAACGCGATGAATATCTTGACTCAAACCCAGCTGACCATTTTCCTTCTATGCGAACGCGGCATGGACCTCGCGAACGCGATGCACGAGACTTCACCCCTTCGCGAACGCGTAGAACTCATCGTGATCGCGAAGGCTAATTACTCAACCTCACCAGCTAACCCTTCGCGAACGCGAGGACCTGCCTGCAAACGCGAAGGTCAATTTTCCTGAAAATCCTTCAGCAGTTTTTTCTGCAACTTTTGAAAACAAGAAATGGTCCGATTGGCCACTCGAAACTCACTCGAGGCCCTCGGGACCTCAACCAAACATGCCAACAAATCCCATAACATCATTCAAACTTGTTCCAACCTTCGGAACGCTCAAAACATCATTAAAACATCAAATTTGCATCGGATTCAAGCCTAAGAATCCCAAAATCTTCTAGATTACGCTTTTGAAAAAAAAAACAACCAAACAACGTCTGAATGACCTGAAATTTTGCACACACGTCCCAAATGACACAACAAAACTACTGCAACTCTCGAAATTCCATTCCGACCCCCGAATCAAAATCTCACCTACCAATCGGACAACGCTGAGATCTCAGTTTCGCCAATTCAAGTCTAATCCTTCTACAGACTTCCATAATGCATTCTGATCACGCTCTTAAGTCCCAAATCACCCAACGGAGCTAAACAAATCATAAAAATCCTGATCCGAGCTCATATACAATTAAGTCAAATCTTGGTCAAACCTTTCCAATTTCAAGCTACAACTGAGAACTCTTCTTTCAAATTCATTTTGATTTCCGTGAAAACCAAAACCGGCAATTTAGATAAGTCATAAAATATCACACAGGGCAAGTCATGCCCGAGAACTAGCGATCAAAGTGCAAAAGCTCAAAATGATCGGTTGGGTCGTTACATCTTCCCCCACTTAAACACACGTTCGTCCTCGAACGTACCCGGAGTTGTTCCAAAAGCCAACCACTCACTGACTAACCTTACCATACACATACCCGGGGGTGATCCCACATCACCCTATCTCACATAGGTTTGATAACGCAACATAACTGAAATTTCACAATCCATCATAGTCCATAAACCATAGAACCACATTTCTGCTTCTAAAATCCTCAATGCGATCAGAATCTCATATTTATACTGTGAATAAGTCCAAACAAGCTGTAACAACCATATCCGCTATCTTAGGTACAATCACATGATATACCACATAACTCAAACACTCGTAGTGATAACCTCAAATCACAGCAGCTACACATAACAACCGAATACCGATAGAAAACCTCTTAATGACTAAAGTCTCATTCCAACACTTCCATATACTGCCAACGATAAATGAAACACACAATAAACCATAACCATTTCTCAGATCAACATCCATATGGCTACTTCTCCCTTGGTAAGGACCATAGCAAATTTCTGAGCCGAACCTCGGTATTTAACCATCAAACATGCTAAAGTCGAATCCATTTGTATTTATTAAAGACCCCAACGATCTCATCTAATCCAACACAATTACTCTGGTGACATGACACATCAAAATAGGTTACAGCCACAACTTGCGCAGTCCGCGCACCAATAAGCAACAATCCGAACATACTCACATCACGAAACTGACTCAAATGAAAGAGCTGTACCTCAAGCTCACCAGTACCATCACAACACACGGCTGAGAACCCGTCTCGCATCATAGAAATAGCACACGAACTAACCTGCAAGTTCATATCCCCACATAGCTTCGTTGCAATGTGCGATACTATCCAATCTCTGCTCTACCTGAAACACCTCAAGCAACTATGCTCGAAATCGACAACCACACTCAATTGATGTCTGGAACCAAGGCAAATCATTACACCCACAAAGAAACAAATGACATACACAACGCAAACCCGATAGGACATAACCGATACACCATTCACCGAGCATCTCCCAATTACTCGTCCCGCTCGTCTTCCATTATGAAACTCCGATAAAACCGCACCATAGGTGCCTATAACCAACATATCGTAATGTCTCGCAACATAGAAAGGTAACTCATAGATCTCCCTAATTGCTAATAGCTCAAAACAACCGAATCAACACGTCCTTCGCCAACAACAACTCGACGTCAACAAAACCATCTCGATGCCGGACACATGTCCATATAGGTCTACCAATGGACCATACTTCAACTCCAGTTACACACAACAGATAAATAATCCTTCGAAGGTCCACAATGAGTGAATTATAGCACATACTAATATCTGACTAACTTACCCATATTTTGCCATCCACAACCACAAGCTAACATGTATATGAGAACTTCCAGTCTCCAAGTCCATAAAATACACGAATTACCATATCTGATCCTAATTCCGCCACTCTCATATATAACTCACCTCTAGTACCCAATCATCCCACGGGAGATACTCTAAGATTCTTCGGTGCTGCCAAGCAAACTCGAATATCAGCAACTAACCTAACGAGAGGTGCTGCAATACTACAGAAGTACCATCAACTCAATCACATTGCCTCTTTCTGGAACATATACCCTCGTCAAATCACCTCAATTAGCATTACCATTTCCTTAATCATCTGGAGATCCCTTCTCAAATCATCTGAAGTTCATTTCTGTAATTATCTGAAACTGCCCACGTTGCCTAACAATTTATGACCTTCCATTCAAATCTGAACCGTGACCTTACACATGCAAATATCAGTCTTACCCAACATACCACATAAACCGTATCACTCTAGGATAACCGCGAGAAATTCATATCCCTTCTGAGCCACAAACATCTATGTACTCAACCAGTCAAGAACTTTCCATTGGTCCCCTGTAGAAGAAAATCACTATATATCCCATGCTCCTTATGCCAATATGAAAAAATATACCTCTCTAACTGTGGTGGAAACCATCTAGAACTCTCCCAATCCCATTTGTACAAATATAAATCGTCAGGACTGAATCCTTCTAACTCGACCGAACTATGCAGGTCACTAAAACCCAAGAGAATTGCCGCAAAACACCTGTAGAAACTCATTATCTCGTAAACATCCAAAGAGCTAATCATATCCTTACCATACCAACTAGGCCTACTACCAAACTATCCCAGCTATACGAATTCCCTTCTGATTTACCTTCGACTCGATACTCATTCTTGCTATAACATTACAATTCTTTTACCCACACTTACCAAACGGAACCCAAGCATAAAGCCACATCGTCTAAGGCTCATAAACCGCCGAATACTTTCTCAGATATTCCCACGAGCACCACGATCAAAATACTTTACTCTGAAGAGACTTCCTGTGAATATAAATCTGTTACCTTTACCTTCCTGATACTGATACATAGAATCCCATAAATAACATAAAAATACCACAAGTCTTGAACCCTTCCAATGAAAACTCGGTTTCTAACCACATATACGGCTTTGAGATACCCAATTGTTACATGTAGCATCTTGAACACATTAGAACCATTCTCGAGAGTCATTCACTCTACTCAGACTGTAATTAACCCGATCAACAGAACCGAACAACCAGTGCCTCATTGGCACTTCTGACACTGCAGCACATAACCTTACCTTAGTCAAAAAATTCCTTTACTCAAGCCATCCTCGGGCTCAATCTCAGCAAACCTGATCTGATTCACCACATGCCTCAAATCTGAACCAACATAGCATATAACTGTGCAATCAGCTAATCAATAGCAAACTCCCCCACTTGGCTCAAAGCCATAGATCAGAATACCCTCAATAATTCATAACACTTATACTCTATTGATACCACAATACCATAGTGAGATTAAACACAGATCCTTTGCAAGCTTGTGAAAACACAGATCATCTAGTACTTTAAATCTTCGGCAAATCTCGCACTCATTCTCGCAACAGTTAAGCCCACTCTCTTGAACGACCCAAATTCAAATTGCAACACATATATTTCACTTGTAATTGAGATCTTCTAACAGTCATAAGGGCCACAAAACCTCAGAACACTTCGCAGGAGATAACCCACCTGCTTTGCCTCCAACTAATATTTCTCTATACCTTCCACCGTCAAAAACTTTATACAGCCACTTAGTCTCCCTAAGTCTGAATTCATACTGCAACATGAAATTTACTTCACTATCAACTGGAAAACATGAAAATATTCTTCACACACCCATAACTCGCCGCTTCTAATTCATAGAATACATCTTGTAGTCACAATATACTCGTCACATAGCCATGCGGCTGTCACTTCCACTAATAGGGACAATACTGAACATATCAGTTCAAAGACACTTGCTCACACAATTGGCACCTCGGTGCTCAAGCTATAGGAAAAATCCGGCCTCAAGTCCTCCAGACGGGCCCAACATTAACTCATAGGGATCTCGTCTTGCCCCTCGATCGGGGAATCACAAGTCATCAAGGCACATCTGAAACTGAGCGATCATGTGCGCATGCGAACGCGTGGAAGGAATTTCAAGAGTTACTTTTCAAGATGAATCAAGGACGCACGATAAGAATTCAAGAACGTTGAAGTTTTCCTAAAGGTTATGTAACCTCTCGAGGATAAATACAGACGTCTCCGTAACGATCTGCGAGACTCTACTAAACCTGCTCATGACTTGTGAGACCTATGTAACCTAGGCTCTGATACCAACTTGTCACGACTCCAACCGGCCAGTCGTGATGGCGCCTCTCGTGAAGACAAGCCAGCCGACACAACACTCACATTAACCCTTTAATCATTAAGAGCCATTTTTAAACCTTTAATTAAACAATATTTCATAATATAATTCTGAAATAACAATGCGGAATAAAAATATAAGCCCGACATCGGGGTGTCACTAGCCATGAGCATCTTCCAAGGTCTGAATACAACAACAGTAAAAATGTACTAAGTACATAAATGAAAGTAATAAGGAAGAAGCGGTGCTGCGAACGTCGTGCAACCACCTTGCTAACTCTGATGACTCCGCGTCTGACCAACAAGCACCCGCTACCGGTTTCCGAAATACCTGAATCTGCACACGAGGTGCATGGAGTAATGTGAGTACTCCAACCCAATAAGTAATAAGAGTAAATAAAGACTAAGCAGTAGGACACAATGAATCCACATTTTTTTTTACATTAGGATCAATAAGCACAACATGCTTTCAAATCATAATACGAGTCAATCGTCTCATTTTAAATTCAGTTTTTGGTAAAAATCATTAAAAATTCCTTTCAGCAATTTTAGTAGGGGTTCAGTATCATTTGTAATAAAAAGATGAAAATTATAATTGGCCCCTCGGGCAAAACATAGTTCGGAAAACAGCCTCTCGGCCAAAACCGTAATCATAAACACCTCATAACTAGAAAATCTCATTGGAAATATTCAATGCCAATCAGTGGTTAAATTCTGAACATCTCATGAACCCCAGTTTAAATGAAAGTTGTTTTAAAACATTTGTTCAACATCTCGACAGAGGCTCAATATAAAAATGAGTGAAAGCAGACAATAAATCAACATATTCGATAGAAACTCACTTAAAAGAGGAGTGAAATCAATAAGGTCATAAACAGGCCTCTCAGGCAAAACATCACTCATATGCATGTATATATCTATCGCCCCTCGGGCTAGCCTCTCAGTCACTCGTGACTCAACTCTTACCAATCAGTTTTCACAATCAGCACTCACGCTCAATAGGTACCATATAGTAACCGTTGCGGCGTGCAGCCCGATCCATATATATATAGTCGATTGCGCTCATTGGAGGTGTGCAAACTCCGGAGGGGCTCCTACAGCCCAAACGCTATATCGCAGCGGTGTGCAGCCCGATCCATATATATATATATATATATATTGTTGTTGCGTGCAGCCCGATCCATAGATATAGAATCCTCACAACTAGGCCTTCGGCCTCCCTCAGTCATTAACCACCCATCAGACTCTCAGTCTATCTCAGTCATCAATCTCACAATCAGACCATCGGTCTATCTTAGTAAAATAGGGAACTTAGCCCAAAACAGTTTCCACATTCTTAAGAATATAGTGATAAAACCAGATTTGAGTAATAAACAGGTAAAACATGACTGAGGATATGCTTTCAAACAAATAGAGTGGGGAAAGATAGTAAAAATGCCCCTAAGGGTCTCAACAAGTCGGCACAAAGCCCCAAACATGGCATACATCCCAAAATATAATAACGTCAAACAATTAACTATCAAATACGCATTAAAAATAATTGTTCGGGATGGACTAGGTCACAATCCCAAGCGGTGCTCTACCCTACGCTCGTTATCTAGCTCGTAAGTCACCTCAAAGTAACACAACAATGTGTAATCCAGGGTTTCAAACCCTCAGGACAGTATTTACAATCATTACTTACCTCGAACCGGCGAAATCTCTAGCTCGCGACGCCTTTGCCCCTCAAATTGGCCTCCACGCGCGTCGAATCTATCCATAATCAGAATGAATACATCACAATATGCTAAGGGAACAAAGCCCAAGCGAAAACAATCAATATCGTGCACAAATATCGAAATTACCAAAATTCGAGCCCCGACCCACTTCTCGAGGCTCAAAAATTTTTACATCATCAGATTCCTTATCTCCCCACGAGTTCATACATATCAAAAGTTTTCAAATCCGGCCTCAAATGGTCCTTCAAATCCGAAATCAAAAATCCAATTTCTCAAGCCCTAGTTCTTCAATTTTAGGCTTAGTTCCATGATTAATTAGGTGGAATTCACACATGAATCGAGTATTGAGTTCAAAAATCTTACCTCCAGATGTTATTTCTTGAATCCCTCTTCAAATCCCCTCAAGAAGCTCCAAAATCGCCCACAAATGGTGAAATTTAGCTCCAAAATCGCGGACATGAGCTATTAAAACATTCTGCCCAGGCTTTAAAAGCCTTCTTCGCGAACGCGGGATGACCATAATATTCGCGATGAACAAAAACCAGCCATCCAAAAATTGCTCTATGCGTTCGCGGCACCAGCCTCGCGAACGCGATACATACTTGCTACAGAACTACGCGAACGCGGCCCAATGCTCGCAAACGCAAAAAATATCTTGACTCAAACCCAACTGACCATTTTCCTTCTATGCGAACGTGGCATGGCCCTTACGAACGCGATGCACGAGACTCCACCCCTTCGCGAATGCGTAGCCCTCATCGTGATCGCGGAGGCCAATTACTCAACCTCACCAGCTAACCCTTCGCGAACGCGAGGATCTGCCGGCGAACGTGAAGGTCAAATTTCCTGAAATCCTTCAGTAGTTTTTTCTGCAACTTTTCAAAACAAGAAATGGTCTGATTGACCACTCGAAACTCACCCGAGGCCCTCGGGACCTCAACCAAACATGCCAACACATCCTATAACATCATTCAAACTTGTTCCAACCTTCGGAACACTCAAAACATCATTAAAACATCAAATTTGCATCGGATTCAAGCCTAAGAATCCCAAAATCTTCTAGATTACGCTTTTGACAAAAAACCCAACCAAACCACGTCCGAATGACCTGAAATTTTGCACACACGTCCCAAATGACACAATGGAACTACTGCAACTCTCGTAATTCCATTCCGACCCCCGAATCAAATTCTCACCTACCAACCGGACAACGCCGAAATCTCAATTTCGCCAATTCAAGCCTAATCATTCTACGGACTTCCAAAATGCATTCCGATCACACTCCTAAGTCCCAAATCACCCAACGGAACTAAGCAAATCATAAAAATCCCGATCCGAGCTCATATACAATTAAGTCAAATCTTGGTCAAACCTTTCCAATTTCAAGCTACAGCTGAGAACTGTTCTTTCAAATTCATTCCGATTTTTCGTGAAAACCAAAACCGACGATTTACATCAGTCATAAAACATCACACGGGACAAGTCATGCCTGAGAACTGGCGATTAAAGTGCAAAAGCTCAAAACGACCGGTCGGGTCGTTACAGTATATGCCTTATAAGGCAATATTTATTATTTGGATTTTTTCTCCACAAATAAAAATTGTCATTTTGTTTCATTAGCCATTTCTAAGTAGAAAATATGGAGTAATATCTTAGGTCGGTCAATGATTACGTGTTGGAGAAATATACAACATATTTCAATTAAAGATTTTATTTTTTGTTTTCTATTCATTTTTTATTTAAAATAAAAATGTTAGAAAGTTTGAAATAAAAGATTATAAATAAAATCAAGTAATAGAATTAGCATTTCTGACATTGCAATAATTTATAAGAGAATACAAGAATACACTCACTGAGTGTTTCAAGTTGTGCTCACTAGACAATGAAGTATAAATATACTTATATAAAGAATTTTCAGAGTATTATATCTGAAACTCTCAGCGAAACAGAGATAAGAAGACAAAAAGGTACATAATTGGTCGAATTGCTAATGTTAAGCAATTTAAGATTTATCCTAAAAAGTTTTTTTTGTAAATTTAATCTACTTAACTTTATCCTGAATAGTGAAGCCAATCCTAGAAAAGCTGAAAGATACTAGCTAGTAGCTATTTGAGATTATTGTTGAATTATATGAGGGGCTCATTTGTTTCGAAGACTTACTGTTAATGCAAAAAAAGTGTCAAACACTCAAAGAAGCATCTAAAGAAAGAGGATTATTAGAATGAGATAACAATATCTCTAAAAGTTAACATGCAACTGTCCTTTTCAAAAGCCATTAGCTCTCCTAAATTTTATCCGCAACTATATTGGTACATTGTAAAGTCGATCTTAGAAAGATATGGAATATATATTATAAAGATCTTCCAGAATATTTTATAAGAGTACAAGATAGTTTATCTAATAGTCATTTATAAAGCGTTAATTATCTCTTAGAGGTTATGTCAAAGAATGGTGAAGAAAATAATGTACCCTTTAATATAGCACGGATAGATGATAATTTTATAATTGGAGAAGTCTATAAAAGTATAATAAAGATTTCAATACATAAAAACAACTAAAGTCTAAATAAGAGCAATGCTTCTAGATTGTTTAGCAAGGAGTCACCTTTAATATAGCAGGTTTGTTCTTTGTATATGGACTTGGATAAACAGGAAAAATATCATATTTTTGTATTACTTATAAATATCTGATCAAAAGGTGTGATAGCTTTAACAACAACGACAACAACTGATGTCAGTAGTAGCAATTTTATAAGACATCATGCAACTCACTCTAAATTCGACATACATCTTCAAACAATTGAGATAATCATTTAATCATTTTGAGTTCATGTATTTTCTCAATGTAATAACACTGATATTAACAATTTAGAAGATTGTTACATTTTTTCGCACTTCAATTTGTTTTATGACAATTCTCCTTCATATGATATAATAGACTAAAGAACTACGTGCAAAGCACGTACTTAGAAACTAGTCTATATCTATATTTATATCTATCTATAATATATTAAAAGCACGAAGGCCCTTAGCGAAATGTCGTTCGTCCATTTTACCCTTTTAAAATTTAATTCACATTGGACAAAATAATCATTACATTATTTTCCTATAATTTAAGAATAATCATTTAATTATTTTTCTAATATGTAGGAGTATTTATTTAATTATTTCTATTGAGTACTCATTTAATTATTTTCCTAATAATTAGGAGTTTAATTTTTTAATTCTAGAATTCTTGCACTTTTCAATCCAAATTAGGAAGTTTCGTCCACTTTTTAAGTGTTTGTTTTCTTAATGAAGTCGTTTGCCTTTAACTCCATTCAATTCAAATTTAGGAGTATTATATAAAAGAGAAAAATTATTAAAAAAAGCATAAAAAGAAAAATTGAAAGGAAACATGTGAAAAATCTCGTGTATGTCAATGACGGAATTTTGTTCTTATTTTCAACTTTTGTATCATTCACTTATTTATTTTAGTATTTGTACAATTCGTATAGAATTAGAAAACATCCAATTAAGAATTTAAATTTTGTAATTTATTGACTTCAAAATATTAAATATCAATAATAATAAAACTAGGATTGAAATAGCTCTTAAAATCGTATCTGTATATATGTGATACAAGAGTAAATGTTATTCCTTTTTTTATTACTAAAAGTAATAACAATAATTATGAATTAATAAATACGTATAGAATATATAAATAATGTATTTGATATTATATATTATTTTCTAGAAGCATAATGTATGATTAGGTGAATGACGACAGATAAAACAAACGAATTACAAAGATTATAATTGTGGGATTCCACAAAATCGTTTGTTGAACAAGTTTTATTAATTCCAAAAAGATCTAATCATGTACTATAAATTAAAATATTTTTTAATTTTTTAACATTTAAGACTTTCAATTACCTAAATTTTTTATTAACATTTTCTATTTGAATTATGTAGGATTCCTGTCTATCTATCTATCTATCTATCTATCTATCTATTTATCTATCTATCTATCTATCTATCTGTCTATCTATCTATCTGTCTGTCTGTCTATCTATCTATCTATCTATCTATCTATCTATCTAAAAGCACGAAGGCTTTCATCTAATTTTATTTTATAATTTAGGACACATTATAATATTTATGTAATTTTTAAGAATTTTATATTCAATAGCATGAATACACGCGCAACACGCGTACATTATGACTAGTTTTATATAAAAGCACGAATATTCTTTGTTAATGTTGAACGACCAAAATATCCCTAAAATGTTGATCAACTTTTATGCCCTTTATTAATTAGATTTATCTCTATAATATTAATGTGCAAAATCGTAAAATTAGTTCATTATTTGTAGAGTTCAAGTCAAAATGTAAAACTAGAATTGTTATCTGCCTCATAATATGAATTAATCCAGAACAATGAATGTGTCCAAGTAAAATTTGAATTCTTCTGCTTCTAGATATCAAGTGACTCTCGAGGCAAAACAAATCAAACCAGCTCATGATTTTGTCCAAGTAATACAAAGCAGAGAAGAAGTAGAAGACGTAAAGCAAATTGTCATCAAACCATGGTGATCTTTCTTAATTCGCCGAAGATTTGAAGCTACTATGGTGCCATGGGTGACCGACAAACATCAGATCTGGAGGATACTATTGATGGATCAATGGTAATTGAGTTCTCGATGTAGGTCACAATAATTTCATATAGAATTTTTTTTATATAGTGTAGTTTTGCTCTAATTTCTTCATGTATATCCAATGCAGTTGTGACTTTACCCTAAAGTTAAGAACACTACAGATCAAGCTATTTAATAAAGTCGTTATCTCTTCTTTTTTATTTTTGTTGTGGGGTTCGAGCAGCATATTAAAATTATCGCGAGGTCAATAGATTTTCTTGGCTACATTCTCACTCTTCGACATCTTTTAAAGGCAAATAGGACAATATTGACTATAGCATAGGATGTTTTTAGGCTCTATAGTTACTCACAGTAGACAGAATTTTTGTGTGCGGCTACAATGTTGGTTAAAGTTAGCCTCCTTTTTTGTAAATGTTATTGGCCATCTCATCAAAGAACAAATATGATTTGTTTCAAATTTCGATGGTACTTGCAGACACTTTTCGTGTATGTAGTCGGTTTATAATTTTCAAGTCTAGTTTGAACATGCATAAATATTTACATGTTAGAAAGACACAGAATATCCTCTTTTGGCTTCCGTCTGCTTACTAGATCCTGCAAGTCATTTGTTACATGAACAGTTGCACCACTATCCAACCACCAAGAATTTAAAGGAACATGAACAAGACCAATTTCAAAGCAGACAAAAGCCAAAAGATTACATGGTTTCTTTTTCAGAGGACAACCATATTTCTTATGACCTACTTGTTTGCAATCTCAACACTTGATTTCTTTCTTAATTACATCTTGAGGACCAAGAGGTTTATGAGACTGACCTTAGTTAACACTAGGCTTATTAGTATGATCATTATTACCACCTGGACGATGAGACTGGCCATGTTTCTTTTTGTGAAATTTGGGTCCACCTTTTCTTTTATAAAAGGGATAATCAGCTGATCTAGACGAACTAACAAAATTCACTATACTCTCAACTTTTTCCTTTTGGATCCTCCCTTCCTCTACCACACAAACAGTAATAAGCTCATCAACACTCCATTTATTCTTTTGTGCATTATAGGTTGTCTTAAGCTGGTTAAACTACTCAGGAAGGGACCTTAAAGATTGGTGAACAAGAAAATTATCGGTAATGGTTACACCTAAATTATTCAGTTTGGTAGCAATATTAACCAATTTCATAATATGATCACGGACACTACCTACAAGGTTATACTTTATGGTAGACTAATAATCAATCAAACTACCTATCTCAGCTTTATCAGATTCTAGGAATTTCTGTCTAGTGGCACTCAAGAAATCTTTTGCATTTCCATTATCCTTAATTGCACCTTTTATGTGATAAAAAATGGATCTCTTCATGATCATAAGACTCAATTTGTTAGCCTTCATCCATTTTTCATACTTAGCCTTTTCATCAGCAGTTCTAGTAGTTGTGGATTCAGCGGGTTTCTGTTCAATCAATGTAAAGTCCAGGTCCATCAGGCCTAACACTATCTTAACATCCTGTTTCCACTTCTTGTAATTGCTACTGGTCAGAGTTTCAATAGAATTCAACTGAGTAGTCATGTTGTTAACAGCTGTATAAGCAAACACACAAAAATTAAATAAAATTATTGGCAAGAATATATAAATCAAAAGAGTCAAAGATATCCATTACACCTCTCCTTTGGGTAGAAGATGCAGTTGTCTCCCCTTTTAAAGATCAAGGAGTCCAAGGCATTCACTGCATCCTTACCTTTAGGCAAAAGATACAAAACCTACTCCCCTTTATCCAAGAGTACAAGGCATATATTGTGTCCTTCCTTTAGGTAAGAGACGCAAAGCCTTCTCTTATAACAAATTATCCTTATTGTCACACCTCCTTTTTACTACCCCCGAAGGGTATAAGGGAGTTTTTTCCAATTTAAGTGACAATCGAAACGGGATTATTATTTAAAAATCAGAGTCGCCACTTGGGATAATTTATGGTGTCCCAGGTCACCGGTCTAAAATCCCGAATCGAGAAAGTTGACTCTAATTATAGTTTGCGAACATAGAAATCCGGGTAAGGAATTATGTTAACCCGGGAGAAGGTGTTAGGCATTCCCGAGTTCCGTGGTTCTAGTACGGTCGCTTTGATCATACTTGGCTTATTAAAATTGTTTAATTACTCATTTTAGAACCTATGCACATTTTTCTTTTACCGCTTTTAATTAAGAAAATTATCTTAAAACGGGTCACGCGTACGTGTACCCATTTGTTTGGCGCATCAGAAATTATGTCACGTGAACGTGTCCACAATTAATAACGCTTTATTAATATTAAGAAAGTTTGGCCAAAGTTGCGCGAACGCATACTTCGGTTTTGTTTTTAGAGATTGCAATCATGTCACGCGAACGTGTCCACAATCACAATGATATGTTAGACGGGCCTAAAGCAAACTACGAATATTTGTCATTTTTATATCTAAGTTAATACGAGGGCCATATGTGATTAAATTGTGGATGACACACCTCGGGCTACTAAACTAAATTTAATTTAACGGCTTATTAGCAACAAATTTATTATTAAGAAAAGTTTGATCTAAGTTGCGCGAACGCATACTCCGGTTTACTTTTAAGAATCGTAATTATGTTACGCAAACGTATACATCATCACGATGGTATGATTAATCTAGAGCATACTTAAAGCATTCCTGCGTATTCACTGTGGCTACTGAACATATGGCCTCAAAGATGTTTTTTAATTCTCGCTAATCTCATCCAAGCCAATTTTGCTTAAACCAAATTTCGTTATTTTACTGGGTCAATACAACAACCCAAAGCCAAACCTGTATTTGCTGCCTTAGTCTCCATTCCATGGACTCAATCCACCAAATAGACAACAATTAAGCATTTAAACTAAACTAAACAAAGGAAAACTACCATGAAACAGATACAAACAGAATTCAATATTTTCTAGCTATATTGATTCCGCTTTGTTTGGACCTGTTACATGCCAAACGCAAAATTTTAAAAATCAGAGAATTAAGGAACTAGGAAGCAAACTTTTGCAGAGGTAAACTAAAAGACCAGCAATTACAGGTTCAATAGAATCAGAAAAAAAACCATTAAACTAAAAGCCAGTAGTTAAAGATTCAATAGAACCAGAAAGGATGTTCCTAATTCCCATTGATGGCACAAATAACAACTTAAGGGTTTCTCAAATTTCCAAAATATTAAAATATCCATGAATCAGTTTTTTCATTGTTGCCCCCTGTGACACATGAATCTTCGACATTCACTTATCAAATAAGCTTACAAACTTTGTTATACGGGTCTATCATTTGTATTCACATATCCGTATCGAATGGATGGATACAGTATGCGTGTGGGTATTTTGCCCTAAATCAACGAAAAGATGGATGTATCAATACTGGATACTTAAATACACCTCATCAAATACGCAGCTGTGAACGTGTTCATGTAAAAAAAGAACTTAAAATAAACAAGAATCCCATAGGCTATTTCAATCTAATTAAGAGCTACAAAATAAATAATGGATGTGTAATCTACTAAGAGAAACAGCAAGACAGTACGAAATAGCCTTAAACATTCAGCAACCAAAATATTTTTCAGAGATTTTTCTTTCCGGAATTCTTTGAGCTCACTACCTATTTACAACACCAAACTACTAAGCTGCCATCCCTTTTCACAACAATTCAAACAAAGTAGCAACAATCATCAATCAAACTGGATTTTTCACGCGTTGAGATAAGTCAACCCCAACGAAACACATACAATTAATATGAAGTTCGTTGACACAAAAGCATATCCATATTCTCATTGATAACAAAACGTGAAACAAAGGGTGTAGATTGCACCTGCTTAGCAATTTCTCTCTAACAACAGAAATGGAGGAAATCAGCCACGAACTGGGCGACGGAACTTGGACCAAATCAGACCTCAATCGAACTCCATAATAAAAGTGAAACTTTCGAATTTTTGAAGATGAACAAAACAGAGACGCAACTATCAAACTAAATTATTTTTTTTGTATATTTTTCTGTTCTGGAACCAAAATGAAGAACCACAATAGAAAAGAAGAAGAAGAATATTTTAGAACCCTAGTTTTCCTCTTATCAATTTTCTCCAGCAATTACTCTCCGAAAAAAATCCCCCTCCTCTCAAAATGTCCTCTCTCTTATATAGTACCTCAGGTGTTCTCGAACCTTCTCTCCTTCCTCTCCAAGAAATCCCTCAAAAAATCTTTCCCGAAATCTAATTTTTACCCTCCTTATGATGAAAAACGGACAAATGGAAGGAGTGGATCAAGTCCAACCCAATCCAACGCTCCCCATTTTTCCTTCTATCATATGAAAGTTGAAAAATCGAAATAAATCAAGGAAATGGCATGTGAGGGAGAGGAATTTTGTCAGAGACGGTTAGAATCTTGATGACGTGGAGAGATAAGGTACGCGTGAGTGATTTTGGCTCCCTCGCCTGAGATTTGGCGAGTTTGGGACGCGGCTGAGATGAAGAAGAAGATGAACAGTGCGTTTGAGTTAGGATTTAGGAGGAGAAAATCTCACTTTATACCCATTAAACCCAAACTATTTATTTACCTGTCCCACATGATTTCTTGATATCGGATCCAAGTCACATTAGGAAGATCTGTGATTTGGCTTATCAAATTAACCATCTCGGTTATGGTAGCGATTTGTGTATATATACACAGAATAAATAATATCTCCTATGACTAGGATTTAAATAGGAATAAAAGCGACAATACTTGCATATAAGACCAAAAGGATTTAATAAATATTACTATTACTTACATCAATTAATACTACTATTTGTTAATAACATTTACTTCTAAATACAACAACTGCTAAATATTAATTATCATTTATTATCTATAAAATTATTTACGAACAACATTTAAACAAGAAAGGAAGGTGAAACGACCTATATTACTCCTCTTTTTTCTCTCTATATTGAATGTTTTTTTGTGTTTTATGTTATTCATATAGATCAACTTCACTTAATTATACAATTATTTTCTTTTTACGTTTTCTGTATCTTATATTACATATTTGTTCTTTTTATTTTTGATATAATTTGTGTATGAAGACCCACCATTGTTGAGCTTGAAGGTCCAGAATTTGAATTTTTTTTTGAAAATCTATTGTTTGATTCGACATGGGTAATATAAAATATTGCTTATAGTATCTTCGAGTAAGTTTCTCAGGTTTAAATTTTTATGTGTATTTGAATATCCACCATTGTTGGGCTTGAAGCTCAATTTTATTTTTGAAGATTTCTTGTTTGATTCAAAGTGGGTGTTGTTAAATATTGCTTATAGTACCTTATGGAAGTTCATTGTGAAATTTGATAGCATTTGGAGCTGATTTGAGGTGATTGAGATCGAAATTTTCAGCTGAAAATCGAAGAAGAACACAACTATCCAATAGTATACCGCTACGGTATACAATATGTTGTAGGCGTATATAGATATACTGCAATAGTATACTATTATAGTTTACAATATACTGCAACGGTATATTGTATAATCTAAGAAGAACACTGTTACCTAATAGTATACCGCTACAATATACTAATATACTATAGGAGTATATAGTTATACTACAACAGTATACCATTATAGTATACAAATATATTGTTATGGTATACTGTAATAATATGCAAGATATAATAATAATATGCTGCAATAGTATACAATATACTATAATAGTAAACTTATTACCCGTAAATTCACTTGCCTTTTCCCTTTTAATTTGTTTTAAGTTTTAACCTAGCGTGAGCGGCAAATTGAAAATGAAAAAAAAAAAAAATTATTGTATGTTATATAATGTAACGGTATATTCTTACAATTAGATCCTTTTAGATTTTTTTTTTAAATTTGTATTGACACCTGATATTATTTCAGTTTAATAATTGAATTAAACTTTTTTTAACTCTTTGCGTACAATTGTATACCGTGTTGGTATAACTATATACTATACTGGTATCAAATGTTATTTAATATTTTTTTGGTTGTATTAGCTACATTTAATTGGTACATAATTTGATTTTTCTTTAGTAATAATATAAAAAAAGAATAATAAAAAATAGTGAAAATAGTAAATGAAATTAGATTATGAAGAGAAAAGAATATAAAAAAATAAGTTAAATGAAATTAGAAAAGGAAAAAAGAAAAAAATAAGAAGAAAACGAGAAAAAAGAAAAGGAGAAAAGAAAAAGAAAAGAAAAGAAGCATAGAAACAAAAAAGAATTGGAGAATAAAGAGAAAATTCCCCACAAAACCTACTATGGGTAGGAAATTTAATTAGTTTATGGGTAGAAAAATAAATGGGCAGACAAGGATAAATAGTTTTGTTTTTGTGGGTAACTGTATCAAAACCCCATTTAGGATTTTGGATCTCTGTATGACTGTCCGTATATTTTGGGTGTGTGGGGCGGGTTTGGGGTAATCTGGGCCATGTTTTGGGGTAATTTGGGCGTGGGAGATGGGTATTTAGAAGACCTGGGCTTGAGAGTTAAAATGCAACAGCCCAAAATCTGATTTCTCTACTTCTTTTCTTTTTAATTACAACTCTTTTTAATCCCTTTTCTTTTAAAAACAAAAACAAAAATAGAGTAAAACCTAATTTAACTCCTAACCCAAGTTAATCTTACCACATTGAATTTAATAACTTTAACTAATAATTACCACAATTAATCAAAAACCAATTTAAAGGAAAACTACCAAAATTCAAAATTGAAATTAAAAGGTGCAAAAATGAACTATTTTTTTGTGATTTTTTCCATTTTTATAGAATAACTATTTTGCTAATTAATCCTAAAATGTAGAATTAAATCGTAAATGCAAATGCAACATATTTTTTTGTATTTTTCATTAATTAACAGAATTAACATACGCAAACAAATGCGAGCAATTAACGGAAAATGCTACAAAAATTCATGAAATTGCAAACAATGGAAAAAAATTATTTTGTTTTGAATTTATGGTAGTAATTCATATAGAGCAAAAATCACGTGCTCACACTTATTTATACACATGAGAATTCAAGATATTGTGTTCCTCCTTTAGGTGGAAAACACAATACCTATTCTCATATTAATTTAGCGTCACTAGTATCAAAAGGTAAACCTCCAACACTAACGCACACTAGTAAAGGACAATTTAGACATGGTGAATTGAGAATATTTCAATGACTAAATAAACAGACCACTTTGGTGGAAACTATCTATTAATCATAATTCTCAATCCACGTATAATATTATTTTACATGTATAAAGTTTTAAGAATTTCCGATGACTCCAAATAAATAGACCACTTTGATGGAAACTATTTATTAATCATAAATTCTTATTTAAAATATGTCACGACCCAAACTCTATACTGGTCGTGATGGCGCCTCTCGTGAAGACAAGGCCAGCCAACTAACCCAACTTGACCCTTTCAAAATAGTTAAACACAAATGAACGGCAAGATACGACTTAATGATATTAATTAACAGATTTACAAACCAACACAGCCTTAATCGGGGTGTCACAAGTCACGAGCATCTATAAGAATGAAATTTCCACTTTATAGTCTAGAAATACAATGAACAAGAATAATGAATAATATAGAAAGATAGTGGTGCTGCGAACGATGACAGTCACCTCGCTAAAACCTCTACAACTCTGCTTCCACACAGCCAATACCCGCTACCGGGTGAATAGATACCTGCAACTGCACGCGAGGTGTAAGAAGTAAAGTGAGTACTCCAACTTAGTGAGTAATACAAGTAGATAAAAACTAAGCGGTAAGAAATCACGTATAGCATATCATCATGCCGTACAGAAGCGGAGAAAAATCCTTTTTGAGAAAAAGCAGTGAAGATATGAAATCTTTAAAGAAACCTTTTAGCTCAGTTTAAAGACTCTTTTAAAAATGTCCTTTTCAATAGTTACGCAAATGAATGCAGTAGCAATAGTGCAGATAAGCACAGAAATCTGCCATTCGGGCCCCACACTCAATGATCAGATAATACCAGAACAGCAAGTAAAGATTTTCAAGAAGTAGCACAATAACAGATAATGAATAAATGCATGAGTGCAATGCAATGCATATGTCGGTACCCTCTAGTACCCGTCGCGGCATGCAGCCCGATCCATTTAACGTTGACGGAACTCGCTGGGGGTGTGTACAGACTCCGGAGGGGCTCCTACAGCCCAAGCGCTATATCACTACGGCGTGCAGTCCGATCCGTATACTACTGCGGCGTGCAGTCCGATCCATGTAATATGCTACTGCGGCGTGCGGTCCGATCCATATAATATACTACTGCGGCGTGCAGTCCAGTCCATATAATATACTACTGCGGTGTGCAGTCCGATCCATATAATATACTACTGCGGCGTGCATTCCGATCCATATAATATACTACTGCGGCGTGCAGCCCGATCCATGCTCAGTCCAGAAATAATCTTAAGCCCCTTGGGCATTTGTGAAACAGTAGTTCTCAGCCCCAAATATCCTTTAGAAATATCATTTTAGTTTTCAAATCTTAGAAAGATGGTTGAGTTGCAAAACCGTATTTAAAACCTTGAACTGAGATCAAATAATATGCAAAATATGCGAAAACAGTGGTATCAATCCCTGAAGGATTCAAATAAATGGCGCGAAGCCCAAATATAACCAATAAATCCAAGTAGGATGATTATCAAGTAAGGTCTAGTCGAAAACACAGTAGAAACATCTCTCGGGACGGACCAAGTCACAATCCCCAATAACAAACGACCCCGCACTCGTCATAGGGTGCGTGTCTCATCTCAATATAGCATTACGATGTGCAAATCCGGGGTTTCAAACCCTCAGGATATCATTTACAAGCATTACTCACCTCAAACCGGCGAAATCTCTAGCTCGCGATGTCTCTGCCCCTCAAATCGGCCTCCACGCGCGTCGAATCTAACCAAAACCACAACGAATACGTCACAATAGGCTAAGGGAACATAACCCAATCGAAAAGACTCGAAAAATATCAAAATTCACGAAATTTGCAAAACCCGAGCCCCGTGCCCACTTCTCGAAAGTCAGAAAATTTAACACCAATGGATTCCTCATCTTCTCACGAGTTCATACATACCAAGAACTCTCAAATCCGAGCTCAAATGACCCATCAAATCCAAATTTGAAATATTAAACTGAAGCCCTAGTTCTTCCTCTTTTTGCTAAATTTCCATGGATTCCAAGATCAATTTCACAATAAAAACGTGTTTTTAGTTCATAGGACTTACCTCCAATCGATCCCAGCTGAAACTCTCTTCGATCCCCGCCCAAAAGCTCTCAACAATGTCCAAAAATGGTGGAAAAATGGGTTGGGTTCGCGGATGAAATGTTTTAACATTCTGCCCAGATCACTGTAGCTCCTTCTATGCGATCGCAATACCCCCTCTGCGATCGCAATGCACAAAATTTCAACCTCTAAATTTAACACTATGCGATCGCATAAGCACCCCTGCGATCGCAATGACCAACCAATTTACCTCACGTGATCGCAGACACACCCACGCGATCGCGATGAACAAAACTCAAACTCCCAAGATTCCTCTTATGCGATCGCACTACTCTCCCACGATTGCATTGAACAACTGACCAGCCCCAAAATTCTTCTATGTCATCGCAAAGCCTCTCCTGCGATCGCATAAAGCAAAACTCAACAACACTGACCTTCAATTTTTACACCATCCAAAGTCCCAAAAACCTTCTGTTAGCTATCCAGATTCACCCCGAGTCCCCCGGGACCTCAACCAAAAATACCAACACCTCCTAAAACATCATACAAACTTGTTCCAATCATCAAAATGCCTCAAACAACGCCAAAACCATCAAATTACATCGAATTCAAGCCTAAGTTCTTCTAAAACTTCCAAAATACACATTTGATCAAAAACTCGACCAAAACACCTCCGAATGATCTGAAATTTTGCATACACGTCCAAAATCACCTAACGAAGCTATTGCAACTCTCAGAATTCCATTCCGACCCTCGTATCAAAATCTCACCTACCAACCGGAATTCGCCAAAATACCTACTTCGCCAATTCAAGCCTAATTCTACTCCGGACCTCCAAAATCCATTCCGATCACACTCCTAAGCCACATATCATCCCCCGAAGCTAACTGAATCACCGAAAATCACATCCGAGCCCTCTAACTCAATAGTCAATATCCAGTTGACTTTTCCAAAATAACCCTTCCTTAAAGAGACTAAGTGTCTCATTTCCTATCAAAACCAATCCGATTTAAATCTAACACACTGAATACCGATAATGAAATATAAAGAAGCATAAAATAGGGGAAACGGGGCGGTAATTCCACTACTATAACTCCTGCCAGAGCCGTACAATACGGTGCCTGACACCAAATCAATACCGAAATCCACAACTCCACCCGGCGACATGCCCGGCCACAAGAAACACATTCGAAAAGTCCCTCAAAATCAGAACTGAATCAATGATGGCAACCACTGCACTGACATCCATCACGAGGCCCAAATAAGAAAAACAACCCTTCCCAGCCGTCTGCTGGTTTTTCGAAACATAAACCACTATACTAGAGCATACTCCGATGCACCTCGCCACTCACCTTGTGGCATTTCCGGCATAGCCCATAGCGCAATAATCCATATTAACCCAACACTAAGAAATCCAGTCTAAACCCCGATATCATATCCAAAATCTGATGTACCAGACATGGAAAGTCCACTCGGGCCTCCAAATCCCGATAGCCGTTACACATGATCCACAATCACAACATAGCCTGAATATGAGAACTTCCGTCTTCAAATCCACGCGGTACATGAATCACCACATCATATCCCAATTTCGCCGTCCGAGAGCATACCACACCTTAATACCCAATAATTCCACGATAGATACTCTACAATTTCCCTGTACCACCAAGCCAACCCGAATATCACCAGTCGATCTAACAAGAAAGTGCCGCAATACCACCGAAATGCCATCCATTTAATCACATTGCCCTTTTCTGAAACATATACTCTCGTCAAATCACTTTCAAATAGCAGTACCATTTCCTTGATTATCTGAGGCTACCTACTGCCTAAGTGTTTTATGAACTTCCTTTCTGAACTGAACTGTAACCCAACACACTCAAGTCTCGGTCCTCCACAACATACCGCATATAACATACCATCCGAGGATACATGAAAACCTTACCTCCCTTCCGGGCCACAGACATCTATGCACTCCACTAGTCAAGAACTTCCATTGATCCCATCTAGAAGAAAAATCATTACACATCCCATATCTCTCATATTCGTAGAAAATGTACCCCTTCAACCATGGTAGAAATCAACAAGAACTCTCTCAATTCCGTTTGCACCAACTAAACTGCCAGGATTGAATCCTTCTAACTAGACCAAGCTAAGCAAGCCATCGAAACCCAAGAGCATTGCTGCAGAACACTTGCACGAACTCATTACCTCAAACACATACGAAGAACTAATCATATCCTTACCATACTGATTAGGTCTACTATCAAGCTATTCCATCTATCTAATTTCCCTTCTGATTCATCATCAATTTGATATTTCCCCTTGATGTAGCACCACAGTTTCTCAACCCAGGCTCACTACACGAGACCCATGCGCAAAACCACACTATCTAAGACCCATAACCCACTTAATCCTCTCTCAATTATTTCCAGATACACCACATTCCAACATACTTCACTCCGAAAAACTTCCTGCGAATCTAAATCCGTTACCTTTACTTTCCAGATACTAATACATAGAATCCCATAATTAACATAAAAATACCACAAGTCTTGATCTCTTCCAATGGAGACTCGGTTCCTAATCGCATATGCTACTTTAAGATACCCCATTGTTACATGTAGAATCTTGAACACATTAGAACCACTTTTGAGAGCCATTCACTCTATTCAACTTGCATTTAGCCCGCTCACTAACAAAACCACCTGTGCCTCATTAGCACTCTGACACTACAAGATACGACCTTATCCCAATACAAACAAGCATCTTCCTTCTCTATACGCTAGGCATTCTTTACCAACAACAGCTCAAGACATCCTATTATTTTCACACATCTACGAAGCACCATATAACCTTTATTAAAATTTTCCTTCACTCATGCCATCCTCGGCTCAATCCCACAACCAGAACTGGTTCGCTAGCATGCCTCAAATCAGAACCAACATAGCAACACCACCGTACAATTAGCTAACCAATAGCAAGCTCCCCAACTTGGCTCGAAGCCATAGATCATACACAATACTCATCACGCATATACTCCACTGCTACCTTAATACCGTAGTGAGATTAAACTCAAATCATTTGTAAGCTTGTGAAAACACAAATCATCTAGTATCTTTAACTCTTCGGCCAATCTCGCAATAGTTAAACTCACTCTCTTATGCGACCCCAAAATTTCAAACTTCAACACTTACAATTCACTGGCACATGAGGTCTTCTATCATTCACATAAGGATCATACCGCCTCAGCACACTTCGCAGGAGATAACCCACCTGCTTTGTCTCAATATAACATTTTCGTATACCTTCCACCGCCATAAGCATTACGCAGTCACTTGATCTTCTTGAGTCTGTACTCATACCGCAACATGAAATTTACTTCACTCCCAACTAGGAGTCATGAAAAGATTCTTCAAACGCTTATAATCTCGGAACTACCCTTCCACTCACAATGGAAATCATACACTTAGTTGTCCATCTATCATTCAGAAATTCTTCCTCGACACTTCCAAGTCATATAGAAACATCACGCAGTACTAGCATATTCATCACATAGCTATCCAGCCGTCATTCCCACTATTAGGGACAATACTGAACATATAAGTTCAAAACACTTGCTCACAAAATTAGCACCTCGGTGCTCAAGCCATAGGCAAAAATCCCTCAAGTCCTCCAGACTGGCCCAACATAAACTCACAGGGATTACATCTCGCCCCTCGATTGGGGAATCACAAGCCATCAAGGCACATCTGATACTGAGCGTTTATGCACACATGCGAACGTGGGGGAGGAATTTCAAGAGTTGCTTTTTCAAGTTGAATCAAGGACGCACGATAAGATTTCAAGAATGTGAAGTTTTCCTTGGGGTTCTGCAACCTCTCGAGAATAAATATAGACGTCTCCGTACCGATCCGCGAGACTCTACTAAACCTGCTCATGACTCGTGAGACCTAGTAACCTAGGCTCTGATACCAACTTGTCACGACCCAAACCCTACACTGGTCGTGATGGCGCCTCTCGTGAAGACAAGGCCTTCCAACTAACCCAACTTGACCCTTTCAAAATAGTTAAACACAAATGAACGACAAGATACGACTTAATAATATTAATTAACAAATTTACAATCCAACACAGCCCTAATCGGGGTGTCACAAGTCACGAACATCTATAAGAATGAAATTTCCACTTTACAGTCTAGAAATACACTGAACAAGAATAATGAATAACATAGAAAGACAGTGGTGCTGCGAATGCTGACCACCTCGCTAAAACCTCTACAACTCTGCCTCCACACAGCCAATACCCGCTACCGGGTGAATAGATACCTGCAACTGCATGCGAGGTGCAGGGAGTAAAGTGAATACTCCAACTCAGTACCCGCTGCGGTGTGCAGCCCGATCCATTTAACGTCGACGACGCTCACTGGGGGTGTGTACAGACTCCGGAGGGGCTCCTACAGCCCAAGCGCTATATCACTGCGGCGTACAGTTCGATCCATGTAATATGCTACTGCGGCGTGCAGTTCGGTCCATATAATATACTACTGCTGCGTGCAGTCCGATCCATATAATATACTACTGCGGCATATAGTCCGATCCATATAATATACTACTGCGGCGTGCAGCCCGATCTATGCTCAGTCCAAAAATCATATTAAGCCTCTTGGGCATTTGTAGAACAGTAGTTCTCAACCCCAAATATCCTTTAGAAATATCATTTAAGTTTTCAAATCTTAGAAAGATGGCCGAGTTGCAAAACCGTATTTAAAACCTTAAACTGAGATCAAATAATATGCAAAATATGCGAAAACAGTGATATCAATCCTTGAAGGATTCAAATAATTGGCGCGAAGCCCTAATATAACCAATCAATCCAAGTAGGATGATTATCAAGTAAGGTCTAGTCGAAAACACAGTAGAAACATCTCTCGGGACGGACCAAGTCATAATCCCCAATAACAAACGACCCCGCACTCGTCATAGGGTGCATGTCTCATCTCAATATAGCACTACGATGTGTAAATCCGGGGTTTCAAACCCTCAGGATATCATTTACAAGCATTACTCACCTCGAACCGGCGAAATCTCTAGCTCGCAATGCCTCTGCCCCTCAAATCGGCCTCCACGCGCGTCGAATCTAACCAAAACCACAACGAATACGTCACAATAGGCTGAGGGAACATAACCCAATCGAAAAGACTTGAAAAATATCAAAATTCACGAAATTTGCAAAACTCGAACTCCGGGCCCGCTTCTCGAAAGTCAGAAAATTTAACATCATTCCTCATCTTCTCACGAGTTCATACATACCAAGAACTCTCAAATCCAAGATCAAATGACCCATCAAATCCAAATTTGAAATATTATAACTCAAGCCCTAGTTCTTCCTATTTTTGCTAAATTTCCATGGATTCCAAGATCAATTTCACAATAAAAGCGTGTTTTTAGTTCATAGGACTTACCTCCAATTGATACCAGTTGAAACTCTCTTCGATCCCTATCCAAAAGCTCTCAACAATGTCCAAAAATGGTGGAAAAATGGGTTGGGTTCGCGGATGAAATATTTTAACATTCTGCCCAGATCACTATAGCTCCTTCTATGCGATCGCAATACCCCCTCTGCGATCGCAATGCACAAAATTTCCACCTCTAAATTTAACACTATGCGATCGCATAAGCACCCCTGCGATCGCAATGACCAACCAATTTACCTCACGTGATCGCAGACACACCCACGCGATCGCGATGAACAAAACTCAAACTCCCAAGATTCCTCTTATGCGATCGCACTGCTCTCCCGCGATCGCATTGAACAACTGACCAGCCCCAAAAATTATTCTATGCGATTGCAAAGCCTCTCCTGTGATCGCATAGAGCAAAACTCTGCAACACTGACCTGCAATTTTCTGCAGCATCCAAAGTCCTAAAAACCTTCCGTTAGCTATCCGGATTCACCCCGAGGCCCCTGGGACCTCAACCAAAAATACCAACACCTCCTAAAACATCATACAAACTTGTTCCAATCATCAAACGCCTCAAACAACTCCAAAACCATCAAATTACATCGAATTCAAGCCTAAGTTCTTCTAAAACTTCCAAAATATGCATTTGATCAAAAACCCGACCAAAACATCTCCGAATGATCTGAAATTTTGCACACACGTCCAAAATCACCTAACGAAGCTACTACAACTCTCAGAATTCCATTCCGACCCCCGTATCAAAATCTCACCTACCAACCAGAATTCGCCAAAATACCTACTTTGCCAATTCAAGCCTAATTCTACTCCGAACCTCCAAAATCCATTCCGATCACACTCCTAAGCCACATATCATCCCCCAAAGCTAACCGAATCACCGGAAATCACATCCGATCCCTCTAACTTAATAGTCAATATCCGGTTGACTTTTCCAAAACAAGCCTTCCTTAAAGAGACTAAGTGTCTCATTTCCTATCAAAACCAATCCGATTTAACTCTAACACACCGAATATCGATAACGAAAAATTAAGAAGCATAAAATGGGGGAAACAGCGCGATAACTCACGAGACGACGGGTTGGGTCGTCACAAAATATGATAAAAATACAATGGAAGTTGAGTTTGTTACTTGTTTTCAGTCTGCTTCACATGCTGTCTGGATGGAGAATTTTCTTACTAAATTGCAAATTGTGAATTTTATATTTAAGCCGGTGACTATTTTCTGTGACAACAGTGCAGATGTGTTCTTCTCTAAGAATAACAAGAGAACAAGAGGCTCTGAGCATGTTAGCCTTAAGTTTCTTTGTAACGACCCAACTGGTCATTTTATGTGTTACCACTCCGTTTCCCCTATTCCTGCTTCTTTATGTGTTGTTCAGCTACATTTCATTGTATCGGGTTGGTTGGTGTCACGACCCAAAATCCGACCCAGTCGTGATGGCGCCTATCGTGGAACTAGGCCAGTCATTTACTTCCTTTTTCCCATTTTATCCAATTATTTGCTTACAAAAAACATCAATTTTTAATACAGAATTTAACATTAATAATAGAAATTGTCAAAAACAGCGGAATAAAACACAATCCCCGACCTTGGGTGTCACTAGTCATGAGCAAACTAATACAACTGTCTAAAAAATATAAGTTTGGAATAGTCTGAATACATCAAATAAGTAAAACTAGAGGAAAATAGGTAAGGAGAAGGCGAAACTGCGGTCGCCTGGCAGCTACCTCGCAATCTCCAAGTGATGGTTAGCACAATATACTTAGCAGCCACTACCGTGCCCCAAGATACCTGGATCTGCACACAGAGGTGCAGGGGGTAACGTGAGTACACCAACTCAGTAAGTAATAAGTCCAACCTATGGACTAACAGGTAGTGACGGAGGAACATAAATGTATACATGCTTACAGTTCAAATAAACTCAACAGTAATAGATGAAACTGATCAATAAAGAGCTCAATACTCAGAGATTTCATAAATGAACCAATGAAAAGTTAGCATGATCAATGTTTCCACAATCTCTACTCACAAGTGCTCAACCACTTGGTACTGTATATGGCCGTCCGGCCTAGGGAAGATCCATCCCGGAGTATACATCACTGACCGTAGTCATCCAGTACCGAGGACACAGGCCAATCTAGCCTCACGGAGAAGATCCATATCCCGGTATAGTACTTCGGACAAATCCATGTCCATGGAAATCCATCCATCAGTATAATCATCCACTGCGCTCACTAGGGGTGTAAAGACTCCGGAGGGGCTTCTCTGAGCCCAAGCGCTATTTCAATGCCAGCGAAGGCATGATCAATATCATTACTGCAGCGGGCAGCCCGATCCTATACTGTCAATCAATACTCGGCTCTCGGCCTCACTTAGTCAATACTCTCCAGTCTCATACACATGGGCTAAGATGTCATAATACAGGCCCGAACAATGATATGATATGTCAAATAGCAACAAACGAGATTGAGGCATGATATTATATGCATGAACAGGACTGAGTAAAAATTAAACATGAATCTAATGGCATGATAGCAAGAAATGACCTCTCGGGTCTCAACAGTGTTGGCGTAAAGCCTTAACATGATTTACAGCTCAATAGCTAGATCACATAATCACAACACAAATATTGATAATAAATAGCTATTAAGCGACACTCTGGAATGATCCAGGCCGCATATCACACGGTGCAAGCTCATACACCCGTCACTTGGCATAACGTCACCTTCATAACAATAATAGAACACATCATTCAGGGTTTCGAACCCGCAGTTCCAAGGTTGAAAGTGTTACTTACCAAGCCAAGCCAAAACTCTAGCCCGCGATACCTTTTCCTCTCAAATCGGCCTCCAATTGCCTCGAATCTAATCAAAATCAGTACATAACCATCAAAATATGCTAAGGGAACAAAGCCCACTCGAAAATAATCAAAATACAATGCGAATCCCAAAATTAACCAAATTTGACCCCCTGACCCACGTCTCAGAATTCGGTAAAATTCACATCAATAGATTCCTTATCTCCCCACGAGTTCATACATATCAAAAGTATTAAAATCCGACCACAAATGACCCCTCAAATACTTGCTCAAAGGTCTCCAATTTTCAAGCCCTAGTTTTCCCAATTTTAACCTTAATTTCCATAAATTACAATCCTAATCTGTGAAATAACACCATAGAAATGAGTTTTAGGTTCAACAATCTTACCTCAACGAAGCTCCCTTGAATTCCCTCTTCAAAATCCCCCAAAAATCTCCAAACCGACTTGAAATGGTCAAGAAATAGCTCAAAATTGCGAAAGAAGTCTTTTATACCTTCTGGCCCAGGATTTTCGCACCTGCGACCCAAATCCCACTCCTGTGGTCTAGGGGACCACAACTGCGGTTTTCACTTAAGTCCTCAATTTCCGCATCTGCGATGCACAATCCGCACCTGCGCCATCGCAGGTGCGGTCCCTTAACCGCTTCTGCGGTTCCTGCCTTTCTTGGCTCCTTCCGCTTCTGCGACTGATCTTCCGCATCTGCGGGGGTCGCACCTGCGGCCTCCCAACCGCAGATGCGGTTATGACATCAGTCCTAAAACTTCAGCTACCTTTTCCAAATTCCTATCTTTCCGTCAACCATCCGAAATCACCCCGAGGCCCCCGAGACCTCAACCAAAAGCACAAACAAGTCACATACCACCATCCAAACTTATACCAATATTCAAAACACCTCAAATAACATCGAATCAACCAAAACACAACGGATTCAAGCCTAAGGTTCTCAAAATCTCCGAATTACTCTTTTGATCAAAAAGTCTAACAACCATGCCCGAATGACCTGAAATTGTGCACGCACATCCAAACTGACAATATAGATCTATTGCAACTCCCGGAGTTCCATTCTGACCCCTATATCAAAATCTCACCTATCAACCGGAAGATGCCAAAATTCCACTTTCGCCAATTCAAGCCTAAATCTACTACGGACCTCCAAAACACATTCCGATCACACTCCTAAATCCCAAATCATCCCCCAAAGCTATTCGAACTATCATAATTCACATCCGAGCCCTTTATCACATAAGTCAACATCCAATTGACTTCTCTAACTTAAGCTAGCTCAAAAGAGACTAAGTGTCTCAAACCTTACCAAAACCTCTCCAAATCCGAACCACTCGACCCGGTAACATAAATTACAGATGAAATAAGCATAAAGAAGCAGAAATAGGGAAAACAGAGCAGTAACTCATGAGACGACAGGTCGGTTCGTCACATCCTCCCCCTCTTTAACAAACGTTTGTCCTCGAACGGGCCAGGAAACGTACCTGAAGCCTCAAATAGGTGGGGATATTTGCTCTGCATCTCCCGCTCGATCTTCCAGGTAGCCTCCTCCACGGGCCGACCTCTCCACTGTACTTTCACTGAAGCTATGTCCTTTGATCTTAACTTTCAAACCTGACGCTCCAAAATAGCTACTGGCTCTACATCATAAGTCAAATCACCATCTAACTGAACCGTGCTGAAATCCAAAACATGAGATGGATCCCCAATATATTTTCGGAGCATAGAAACATGAAATACCGGATGCATTCTCGATAAGCTGGGTGGCAAAACAAGCTCATAAGCCACCTCTCCAATCCTCCGAAGTACCTCAAAAGGCCTAATGAACCGAGGACTCAACTTCCCTTTCTTTCCAAATCTCATAACACCCTTCATGGGTGAAACCTTCAACAGAACCTTCTCGCCAACCACGTAGGACACATCCCGAACCTTCCTATCAGCATAACTCTTTTGTCTCGATTGCACTATATGAAGCCTCTCCTGAATCACATTCACCTTGTCTAAAGCATCCTGTACCAAATCTGTACATAGTCTGGCCTCACCCGGCTCAAACCAACCAACTGGAGATCTGCACCGCCTCCTATACAAAGCCTCATATGGAGCCATCTGAATACTCGACTGGTAACTGTTGTTATAAGCAAACTCTGTGAGCGGCCATGACCCTATGAAATCAATGACAGAAGCGCGCAACATGTCCTCCAATATCTGAATAGTGTGCTCGGATTGCCCGTCCGTCTCAGGGTGAAAAGTAGTGCTCAACTCAACCTGAGTACCCAACTCTCGCTGTACCGATCTCCTAAACTGTGAAGTAAACTGAGTGCCCCTATCTGAAATGGTGGAAACTGGGACACCATGCTAATGAACAATCTCTTGAATATAGATCTCTGCCAACCGCTCTGAAGAATAAGTAGTACACACAGGAATGAAGTGCGGACTTGGTAAGCCGATCCACAATCACCCAAATAGTATCGAACTTCTTCAAAGTCCATGGGAGTCCAACTAGAAAGTCCATGGTGATCCGCTCCCACTTCCACTCTAGAATATCTATCCACTGAAGCAAGCCACCCGATCTCTGATGCTCATATTTCACCTGCTGACAATTGAGACACCGAGCTACAAATCCACAATGTCCTTCTTCATTCTCTTAGACTATTAGTGCTGTCGCAAATCCTGATACATCTTCGCGGCACCCAGATGAATAGAATACTGCGAGCTGTGGGCCTCCTCCAGAATTAACTCCGGAAGATTATCCACATTGGACACACATATTCGGCCCTGCATCCTTAATACCCCATCAACACCGATAGTCACATCTATGGAATCATCGTGCTGGACTCTATCCTTAAGGACAAGCAAATGAGGATCATCATACTGGCGCTCTCTGATGTGATCAAATAAGGAAGACCGAGAAATCACACAAGCTAATACCTGACTAGGCTTCGAAATATCCAACCTCACGAACCGATTGGCCAAGGCCTGAACATCAACTACAAGAGGTCTCTCTCCCACTGGAATATACGCCAAACTCCCCATACTCACTGCCTTTCGGCTCAAAGCATCGGCCACCACATTGGACTTCCCCCGATGATATAAGATAGAGATGCCATAATCCTTAAGCAACTCCAACCATCTCCGCTTCCTCAAATTGAGATCCTCCTGCTTGAACAAGTGCTAGAGGCTACAATGATCAGTAAACACCTCACAAGACTTACCATACAAATAGTGTTTCCAAATCTTCAACGCGTGAACAATGGCAGCCAACTCCAAATCATGAACAGGTAAAACTTCTCATGGGGCTTCAACTGACGAGAAGCATAAGCAATAACTCTACCCTCCTGTATCAATACACACCCAATACCAACTCTCGAAGCATCACAATACACGGTATAAGAACCTAAAGTTGATGGCAATACTAACACTAGAGCTGTGGTCAAGGCAGTCTTGAGCTTCTGAAAGCTTTCCCCACACTCATCCAACCATACAAATAAAGCACCCTTCTGAGTCAACTTGGTCAAGGGCGATGCGATAGAAGAAAATCCCTGAACAAACCGGCGGTAATAACCCGCCAAACCAAGAAAATTGCGAATCTTAATGGCTGAAGACGGTCTGGGACAACTCTGAACCGCCTATATCTTCTTCATATCTACCTGAATACCCTCACTAGACACCACGTGCCCCAAGAAAGCCACAGAACCGAAGTAAAACTCATACTTGGAGAACTTTTCATAAAGCTTCTCCTCACGTAACCTCTGCAATACAACCCTGAAGTGCTCCGCGTGCTCCTCTTGGCTACGCGAATACACCAGAATATTCAATGAAGACTATGACAAATGAGTCGAGATACGGCCGAAACACGCTATTCATCAAATGCATGAACACTGTTGGGGCATTGGTTAGCCCAAAAGACATTACCAAGAACTCATAATGACCATATCTGGTCCTGAAAGCTATCTTAAGAATATCCGAGTCCCTGATCTTCAGCTGGTGATAACCTGAACGGAGATCAATCTTGGAGAACACTCTCGCTCCCTGAAGCTGGTCAAACAAATCATCGATATGAGGCAAAGGATACTTGTTCTTAATTGTTACTTTGTTCAATTGCTTGTAGTCAATGCATATTCTCATCGAACTATCCTTTTTCTTCACAAATAGAACCGGTACACCCTAAGGTGACACACTAGGCCAAATGAACCCCTTATCAAGGAGTTCCTGAAGCTGCTCCTTTAACTCCTTCAATTCCGCTGATGAGATACAATACGGAGGAATAGAAATAGGCTGAGTGCCCGGTATCAAATTAATACCAAAATCAATATCCATGTCCGGCGGCATGCCCGGCAGGTCTGTAGGAAACACATAGGGAAAATTCCTCACAACTAGAATAGAATCAATACTGGGAGTCTCTGCACCAACATCTCTCACAAATGCTAAGTATGAAAGACAACCCTTCCCAACCATATGCTGGGCTTTCAAGAAAGAAATCACCCTACTAGGAACATAATCATTCAAACCTCGCCACTTAATCCGTGGCACACCCGGCATAGGCAAGGTCATTTTCTTAGCATGACAGTCCAGAATGGCATGACACGGAGATAGCCAATCTATGACAAATATAACATCAAAGTCTACCATGCATAACAACAAAAGATCCACTCAGGTTTCCAGACCCCCAATAGTCACCACATATGACCGGTATACACAGTCTACAACAACAGTATCGCCCACTGGAGTAGATACACAAACAGATGAAACAAGAGACTCACGGGGCATATCCAAATAATGAGCAAAGTATGATGACACATAAGAATAATTGGAACCGGGATCAAATAATATAAAGGCATCTCTATGGCAGACTAAGACAATACCTGTAATCACAACATCTGAAGCAATATCATCGGCTCTAGCTGGAAGTGCATAGAAACGGGCGTAACCACCACATGATCGGCCTCCCCTGTAGGGAAACCCCTATCTGACTCACCTCCACCCCGAGCTGACTGGGCGGGTGGGGACGTAACTGGTGCTGAAGCTGAAGGCTGACTCCTCTGATGGGATGACCCTCCCATAAGATGGGGACAAAATCTCTTAATATGACCCAAATCTCCATATTCGAAGCAACTCCTCGTAGCAAGCGGCGATGGGGACTGAAGGGAGCCCCATGCACTAGATGCCCACTAGAAGAACCAGGCATAGATGAACCCTGAACTGATGGTGCCAGAGTCGAAATCTGAGCTGGAAGGGCACTCAGAGATGAGTGACCCTGATGTGAACTATGAGAACCATGGCTAGATGATGCACCATGGTTACTTGAACGGGCTGACTGAGCATGCCTGAATGAACGCCCTCTACCGTACTAAAACTGGCCTCCCGAAGAAGAACCTCCAAAACTACCTGATCCCCGAGGCCTCTCTCTCCTCTCGCTCCTAGTGCCGAACTGACTCAATCTCTTTAGCAATGTCAACCACCTCCTCATTAGAAGCGCCCGATACTCTCTCTCTGGTCAGAAAAATCCGCAGCTGATAGTTAAGGCCATAAACAAACCTCCTACTCCTCTCCCTATCCATGGGAACTAGCCAAATAGCATGACGGGCCAACTCGGAGAACCTCATATCATACTACATCATAGACAGGCCCTCCTGACACAGCTGATCGAACTCCCAGCGCAACTCCTCCCTGCGGGAATGCGGTATAGACTTTTCTAGAAAGAGAATAGAGAACTGATGCCAGGTAAGGGGCGGTGCACCAACAGGCCTACGCCTCTCATAATCCTCCCACCAAGTGAAGGCAACCCCACAAAATTGAAATGTGGTAAATGAGACCCCACTAGTATCCAGAATACCTGCTGTACGCAATATCCTCTGACACTTGTTTAAGAAACCCTAGGCATCCTCGCCCTCTATGCCACTGAAAGTCGGAGGCTGAAGTCTACCAAGCATCTCCAATCGACGCTGCTCGTCGTCAGGAATAACTAGAACAAAAAAATCCTGAGCAGGTGCAATTGGCTGGGCTAGTAGTGCCTCCGGTGTCTGGAGTCCTTGAATACCTTGCTCGGGAGTACGGGCAGTAGGTGTCTAAGTGCCTCCCCTAGCTTGAGAAGTAGCTGTTGTAGTGGAAACTGCGACTGCCTGAGCAAGGCTGGTGCACACAGTCAGAATCTGAGCCAAAGTCTCCTAATGACCCGGAATAACAATAGGCACCGCCGGTGCTTGAACTCGTACTACTGGAGCCTGATCATGAACTAGGGCGGTGGGTGGATCAGCAAGTGTTTCCCTAGCTGATGTGCGGGCCACACCCCTGCCCCTACCAAGGCCTCGACCGTGTCCTCGGCCTCTTGGCCCCAACTGGTGGTACTGGTGGTTGTCCATCCTGACTGGTAGCATGTGTCCTCACCATCTGTGAGATAATAGAATAGCAGAAGTTGAGTACTCGGATCAATAGATTTGCACGACAAGAATTCAAGAATATGAAGTTTTTCCTAAAGGTTCCGCAGCCTCCCAAGGATAAATACAGACGTATCCGTACTAATCCGTGAGACTCTACTAAACCTGCTCATGACCCGTGAGACCTATGTAACCTAGGCTCTGATACCAATATGTCATGACCCAAAATATGACCCGGTCGTGATGGCGCCTATCGTGGAACTAGGCTAGCCACTTACTTCCTTTTTCCTATTTTATCCAATTATTTGCTTAGGAAAAACATCAATTTTTAATACAGAATTTAACATTAATAATAAAAATTGTCAAAAACAGGGGAATAAAACACAATCCCTGACCTTGGGTGTCACTAGTCATGAGCAAACTAATACAACTGTCTGAAAATACAAGTCTGGAATACATCAAATAAGTCAAACTAGAGGAAGATAGGTAAGGAGAAGGCGGAACTGCGGTCGCGAGGCAGCTACCTCGAAATCTCCAAGTGATGGTCCGCACAATATACTCAGCAGTCGCTATCGTGCCCCGAGATACCTAGATCTGCACACAGAGGTGCAGGGGGTAACGTGAGTAAACCAACTCAGTAAGTAACAAGTCCAACCTATGGACTGACATGTAGTGATTGACAAAACCTCAACAGGCAATTTAACAGTAAAAGGAACAGAAATGTAGACATGCTTACAGTTCAAATAAACTCAACAGTAATAGAAGAAACCGATCAATAAAGTGCTCAATACTTAGAGATTTCATAAATGAACCAATGCAAAGTTAGCATGATCAATGTTTCCACAATCTCTACTCAAAAGTGCTCAACCACGCGGTACTGTATATGGACGTCCGGCCCAGGGAACATCCATCCTGGAGTATACATCATTGATCGTAGTCATCCAGTACCGAGGACACAGGCCAATCCAGCCTCACGGAGAAGATCTATCTCCCAGTATAGTACTTCGAACAAATCCATGTCCAGGGAATAAGGTTGTATTGTGGTCCAGTCCTGGGACTAAAATGGGCTAAACGGGCCGGGCCAAACGGTCCTAGGCTCTGGCGGGCGGGGCCCAAACGGTCCCGGGCCAAAACGGTCCTTTTCTTAACGGTCCTGAATGGTGGAACTGGCCCACTGTTTGCCTAAGCCCACATGGTCCTAGGGTAAATGGGTTGGGCCTACGGGCCTAAGTGTTCCGGGCTATTTATTTTTGAATTTTTTTTATCTAAGGCAATTTCTTGTAAATTATATTATATAATTGTGACTTAAATCTTTTAATTCAAATTTAAACACAAAAACATTATAAAGAAATATTCAAGGGAATGCCTTGTAATTTTTATTTTTACGACATTAACAAAAAGTGGCAATATCTTTCTTAGTCTTCCTCCCCCAATGGAATGAGCACAACAAGGTGCTAATATCACCATTAAAAGGAAAAAAAACTAAAGAAGATGTGCCAAAATACAAGTTACATATTAGTCTGCGTATTAGCTCTAACAAATTTCATAAATCCTTCAAGGTTCGGAGGAATTTCCGTTGGTGGTGGCGGAAAAGAAGCTTGTTCATCACCACTTCCGGGCGAAGCAGCATCCTCCGCAAGTTTCGCTAGCATTTCTTCATAAGCTTCGTCTATCTCCGGTTGTGATTCAGCAAGTCCAAAATTTCTTCTTTCTGAAGGGATCCAATTTCTGAAGAGTACTGATTTTTCCAAGCTCTCCCTCATAGACGCTCTATGATCACCGATTTGAGTCTCGCTTGACTGAAAGCGCTCTCCGATGCCACTGTTGAAGCTTGAATACTTAAAATATCTCGAGCCATCCTTGAAAGAACCGAATAGTGTTTTTCTTTGTCCTTCCACCATTCCGAAACATCAAAGAAGCCGTCGGGATTCTCTGATTCAAGTCCCTACGACAAATAAACTTGAAGCCCATTTAGTTGTGAACTATCACCAATATTATCACCTTGAGAAACCCTAAACTCCGTTCAAGAACTAAGTGCTTTTAGGCCCGCAGTCCTTTTAGATGATTGCGAACTAGACGAAGTAAGAGTTGGAACATTTGGTCTAGCATGATCTAAGGCAAGTTGATAAGCATTATAAATTGTTTGAGCATTTATTTTAATTGAGGCTTTTGCATCTGCAAGTGTGAAAATTCTTCATCTGAAAGTGATAAAACCTTATAAATATTTGTATACCAAAAGTGAGGACCTCCTAATTTTATGGTAGGATTTAACATAGCAGCAACACCAAAAAATAGGGGGGATAGGGAAAAAATATTTTTTAAACTTATCTTGAATAGAATTAATAGCAAGTTGATAAATTACCCTACCCTCTGAAAATTGAGTAACCAAATCTGCAAGTGCTGCAATATAAACTAAACAATTAGAAATAGTAGGATAATATTGCCCAGATAATTCATTTGTAGCAACATGAAATTGTTCTAAAAAGTCTACAAGAATTTTAATATTAGTCCAATCCTGATTTGTAAGTGCTCATCATCATCATCATCATCATCATCATCATCATCATCATCATCATCATCATCACTACCAACACGAGCGTTAAACGTTGCGTTTATTGGGTTTATATATTCAAATGCAATAACTAAACTTTCATACATGTAATTCCATCTAGTCGGACAAGGTTTAGGAACCTTTCTTTCTCTAAGGCCAAATTCACCACATTTTTTAAATATTCTCTAAGTCTACTTCTACGGTTTGAATAAAAAAGCCAATCAAGAGTCATTTTAACCTTTTCAATTTCAACATTTAATATTTTCATACCATCACCGACGATTAAATGGTAAATATGACAAATACATATAATATGGAAAATATTACTAAATACATGATTTAGTATAGTTGTAAGCAAGCCTGTAACATTAGTGTTACTAGAAGCATTATCCATTGAAACTGACATTATTTTATCTCTAATGCAAAAATATCTACAAATATCTGCAATTGTGTTAGCAATAAACTTACCTGTGTGACGTGAATTAATTATTCTATAAGCAATAATGCGCTTTTGCATTTTCTATTCATCATCAATCCAATGAGTGGTAACAGTAAGATAATCACAGTCATTACCACTTTTACCAATATCAGTAGTAATAGCAACGCGACAATTTACATGAGTAAATAAATACGGCAAATATTGTTCATATTCATGTTTATATTTATAAATATCACTCTTTACGGTTGCACGAGGCCATCCTTTATAAGTAGGATTTAAAACTCTTCTAATATAATGCACAAAGTGAGGGTTAGAAGGAAAAATATAAGGTAAACACATAACAATAACTATTTTTGCCAATTCTTCACGATCTTTATTTGGATCGTAATATAAAATGCCACCGGTAACAGTGTTAATTCCCGGTTGAACTAGATTTGACCAGGTACTAGGGTTAACCTGAGTACTTACACTTGTCCCCTCTTGCGCAACTTTCATTTAAAGAAATCTAGCTTTATCTTTAGGGTGTGTCTTTATGTGTCTAGTCAAAGTAACTGTACCGCTACGGTCCCCAGTAAATTTATGAGTCATCAAAGTCCCACAAGTTTTACACTTAGCCTTATTTTGATCTCTTAATTGAATAGAAAAGTGCCAAATAAGAGATATTTTGCACCGTTTAGAAGGTTGTCTATTAAAAGTAGGGGTTACTACAGGAGGGTCATGCAGGGCATCATTTGGATTATTATCAGTTGGGTTAACAACAGGAATAGTAGGTGTATCATCTAAATCCGGTTGCATTTCATCTAAATCATCATTTTCCTCTTCATTTTAATCGATAGTTTGATTACCATAAAGAGCATTTATCTATTCATCATTTAATTGTTGACCTGGTGCAATATCATGACAAAATTGACTATTGGTAAATTGAAAACAAGGGTAATCACTATCAAGAATAATAGGTGGAAGAGGACGGGTAATAGATCTAGGTCGGGTAGCCGGAGAAGGAGTAGTAGCTTGGTGACTAGATTCACCAATTTTAGATTTTTCCTTACCACCAAACATTTTTTTTCAAAGAAAAGGCCATATTAATTATAATTATACAAACTAAAACAAACAAAACTATAATATTAAAACTTAAGAGTTGGAAGAAGTTTACCGAATTGATGAACAACTTCTTGAAAATTGTATATCGTTGAAGACTTGAAAACTTGAATACTTCAATTCACCAACTTCATAATTTTTCACAAATTGCAATAATAAAGTAAGCAATTATTGAAAAAAATTAGAGAGAGATTGATGATTTTGTGAGTAAAAATGAAAGAATGAGGGGGGTATTTATAGTTGAGAATAGGGAAAAAGTGTAATTATAAAAGTTTGGGGTTAAAAAAAAGTTTGGGGGGCAAATGACTATTTTTTAAAAAGCCAAACGGCTAAATTGGCAGGCAAACGACTAGTTTTTAAACTTCCAACCGTTGGCCAATTTAATTTTTTTTTTGAAAAATAGTTGTTGGGCCATTTATGCCCGATTGAACCGGTCCTGAGCTAAATGGTCCTAGGCTCATGGTCTCTACATGCAGGACCGACCCACAGTGGGCTCCTAGGACCGCTTGGGACCGGACCATACGGGCCAGCCCGTTTATCCCAAAGCCCATGTGGGCTCGCGGTCCCCGGCTAGGCCCGGACGACAATACAGCCTTACCAGGGATCATCCACTGCGCTCATTGGGGGTGTAAAAACTACTGAGGGGCTTCTCTGAGCCCAAGCGCTATATCAATGCCAGCGAAGGCATGATCAATATTATTGCTGCAGCGGGCAGCCCGATCCCATACTGGCAATCAATACTCGCTCTCGGCCTCACTCAGTCAATACTCTCCAGTCTCATACACAGGGGCTAAGATGTCATAATACAGGCTCGAACAATGATATGATATGTCAAATAGCAAAAAACGAGACTGAGGCATGATATAATATGTATGAACGTGACTGAGTATAAAGTAAACATGAATCTAATGGCATGATAGCAAGAAATGACCTCTTAGGTCTCAACAGTGTTGGCGTGAAGCCTTAACATGATACTTAACATGATTTACAGCTCAACAACTGGATCACATAATCACAACACAGATAGCGATAATAAATAACTATTAAGCGACGCTCTTGAATGATCCAGGCCGCATCTCACACGGTGCATGATCATACGCCCATCACTTGGCATAGCGTCACCTACATAAAAATCATAAAACACATCATTCGGGGTTTCAAACCCACAGTTCCAAGGTTGAAAGCGTTACTTACCTCAAGCCAAGCCAAAACTCTATCCCGTGACACCTTTTCCTCTCGAATCGGCTTTCGATTGCCTCGAATCAAATCAAGATCAGTACATAACTATCAAAATATACTAAGGGAACAAAGCCCACTCGAAAATAATCAAAATACAACGCGAATCCCGAAGTTAATCAAATCCGACCCCCGGACCCACGTCTCAAAATCCGTTAAAATTCACATCAATAAACTCCTTATCTCCCCACGGGTTCATATATATTAAAAGTATTAAAATCCGGCCACAAATGACCCCTCAAATCCTTGCTCAAAGGTCTCCAATTCTCAAGCCCTAGTTTTCCCAAATTTTAACCCTTAATTTCCATAAATTACAAGCCTAATCCGTGAAATAACACCATAGAAACGAGTTTTAGGTTCAACAATCTTACCTCAATGAAGCTCCCTTGAATTCCCTCTTCAAATATCCCCCAAAAAGCCCCAAACCGACTTGAAATGGTAAACAAATAGCTCAAAATCGCGAAGGAAGTCTTTTATACATTCTGGCCCCGGCTTTTCGCATATGCGACCCAAATCCCGCTCCTGCGGTTTTCACTTAAGTCCTCAATTTCTGCATCTGCGATGCACAATCCGCACCTACGCCATCGCACTGCGGTTCCTGCCTTCCTTGGCTCATTCCGCTTCTGCGACTGATATTCCGCATCTGTGGGGGTCGCACCTGCAGCCTCCCAACCGCAGATGCAGTTATGACAACAGTCCTAAAACTTCAGCTGCCATTTCCAAATTCCTATCCTTCTATCAACCATCTGAAATCACCTCGAGGCCCCCGGGACCTCAACCAAAAGCACAAACAAGTCACATACCACAATCCAAACTTATACCAATCTTCAAAACACCTCAAACAATATCAAATCAACCAAAACACAATGGATTCAAGCCTAAGGTTCCCAAAATCTTCCGAATTACGCTTTTGATAAAAAAGTCGATCAAACCATGTCTGAATGACCTAAAATTTTGCACGCACATCCAAACTTTCACAACAGACCTAATGCAACTCCCGGAGTTCCATTTTGACCCCTATATCAAAATCTCACCTATCAACTGGAAGATGCTAAAATTCCACTTTCGCCAATTCAAGCCTAAATCTACGGACCTCCAAAACACGTTCCGATCACACTCCTAAGTCCCAAATCATCCCCTGAAGTTATCCGACCATCGTAATTCAATCTAGAGCTCTTTATCATATAAGTCAACATCCCGTTGACTTCTCCAACTTAAGCTTGCTCAAAAGAGACACTGTGTCTCAAACCTTATCAAAACCTCTCCAAATCCGAACCACTCGACCCGGTAACGTAAAATACTGATGAAACAAGCATAAAGAAGCAAAAATAGGAAAACGGAGTGGTAACTCATGAGACGACAGGTCGGTTGGTCATAGTTGGTTCGGGTTCAGAGTGGTTTGGGAGAGGTTTGAGATACTTAGTCTCTTTTGAGTAAGCTTAGTTTAAAAAGTCAACCGGATGTTGCTTTATATGAAAAAGGGATCGGATGTGAATTTTGATGGTTCGGATAGCTTCGTGAGGTGATTTGGGACTTAGGGGTGTGTTCTGAATGTAATTTGGAGGTCCGTGGTAGAATTTAGGCTTGAATTGGCGAAATTGAAATTTTGGTGTTTTTCGGTTGGTAGTGAAAATTTTGATATCATGTTCGGAATGGAATTTCAAAAGTTGGAATAGTCCTATTGTGTCATTTGTGACGTGTATGCAAAGTTTTAGGTCATTCGGAGGTGGTTTGATAGACCTTTTGATCGTTTGCGAAATTCAGAAGTTTTGGAATCCTTAGGCTTGAATTCGAGGGTGATTTGGTGTTTCGAAATTATTTGGAGTGTTCTGATGATTGGAATAAGTTTGAATAGTGGTATATGACTTGTTCGTACTTTCGGTTGAGGTCCCGGGGGCCTCGGGGTGATTTCGGATGGTTATCGGGATGTTTGGAGATTTGTTGGAGTAGCTTCAACTGCTGATTTACTGTCATAACCTCACATGCGGATTGGGGACCACAGGTGAGATGACCGCAGAAGCGAGATAAAGTCACAGATGTGGCCACTGGTGAAGAAGGCAGAAGCTGTAGATGCAGAGAGTGGAGCGCACCTGCGAAGGCGCAAGTGCGGTAAGGGCAATTTAATAAAAAACCGCAGATGCGGTTGGTTATGCCTAGAAGCGGATCCACAGGTGCTAGAATTTGACCGCAAATGCGGTATCGCTAGGCATAACATATAAATAGATTCCTTCGCGAAATTTTGCTAAGTTTCACCATTTTTGAAGACGCTAAGAGAGCTAGGGCTGTGATCTTTTAAGTAAAACAAAGGGTTTCAGTTGGGTAAGCTTCTTAAGGCTTATTATTTGTGTTTATAGCCATTTTCCATTATTTAATCATGGTATTAGTGGAAAATTAAGGAGGAAAGTTGGGAGACTAGGGGTTGGAATTTGAGACTTTGATTTAGAGATTTGAGGGGTTGTTTGTGGTCAGATTTTGGTGTATTTGGTATGTATGAACTCGTGAGAGTGTAAGGATTCTAGTTTTGTGAATTTTATCGGAATCCAAGATGTTGGCCCGGGGGTCGCGTTTGTCCAATTTTGGGAATTGTGAAGTAATTTGATTATTTTTGCGTGGGCTTTGTTCCCTGAGTATATATTGATGTTATGGTTATGATTTTGGTTAGATTTGGGGCATTTGGAGGCCGAATCGAGAGGAAAGGGCATCGCGGGCTAGAGTTTGTCTTGGCTTGAGGCAAGTAATGCTTCCAAACTTGGTTCTAAGGGTTCGAAACCCCGAACTATGTGTTTTATGATTACTATTGAGGTGACGCAAATGCCGAGTGACGGGGGCGTGGGCGTGCAGCGTGAGAAATGCAGCCTGGATCATTCCAGAGTACCGCTTAGTGACTCTTTCTTGCTGAAATCTGTGTTGTAACTATGTGATTAAGTTAATGATCTGCAAATCATGCTAATTATCATGTTAAGGCTTCACACCAACACTGTTGAGACACGAGAAGTCATTTCTTGTTGTCATGTCATTTGCTTTATAATTATTCTACGCAGTCCTGTTCATGCCTATTATATCATGCCCCAGTCTCGATTATTGCAATTTGACATATTATATCATTGTTCGGGCTAGTATCATGGCATTTTGAGCCCGTGTATGTGGGACTGGAGAGTGATGACTGAGTGAATCCAAGAGCCTGATATTGAGTTATAGTATATGATCAAGCTGCACTGCAGAGAGATATTGAACATGCCTTCGTTGGCTTGTTATAACGCTTGGGTTCAGAGAAGCCCCTCCGGAGTCTTTACACCCCCAATGAGCGCAGTCGATGATATTGAGGGATGGATCTTCCCTGGACATGGATCTTGTCCGAAGTATTGGTATGGAGATGGATCTTCTCCATGGGGCTGGATTGGCCTATTTCCTCGGTACTGGGTGACTTATAGTCAGTGATTTATATATTCAGGGATGGATCTTCCCTAGGCCGAATGGGCCATATACAGTACCAAGTGGTTGAGCACTGTGAGTGAAAGTATTATACGTAACATTGAGCATGCTATCTGTGCATTGGTACTTAGAGGTTCCTGAGCTTTATGCTCTTTATTGTTCATATTGTGTTTAATCACTACTGATAATTTACTTGAATTGTAAGCATGTCTACTTTTCTGTACAATTAAATATTGCTACCTATTGAGGTTTGGTTCGTCACTACGGTCAGTCTATAGTTTGGACTTGTTACTTACTGAGTTGGTGTACTCACGTTACCCCCTGCACCCCTATGTGCAGATCCAAGTATCTCGGGGCACGATAGCGGTTGTTGATCTTACCAGTTGGAGACTGTTCTCCGGAGATTGTGAGGTAGCTGCCTGGCGACCGCAGTTCCGCCTTCTCCTTCCTTATCTTCCTTATAGTACCTCTATTGTATTTTCTCAGACTATGTAGTCTTGGTTATTTCAAACGGTTGTAATATTTTGCTCATGACTTAGTGACACCCGAGGTAGGGCATGTATTTCTTTCCACTGGATTTGATTTCTATTTTATCTTATTGGATTTCTATTAAAATATGATTTTTCTTAAGCCTTTAATTGAAAAATGGAGTAAATGGGTAATAGTTGGTTAGCCTAGTGTCACGATAGGTGCCATCACGACCGGGTCAGTTTTTGGGTCATGACATGTTGGTATCGGAGCCTAGGTTACGTAGGTCTCATGGGTCATGAGAGGGTTTAGTAGAGTTTCATGGATCGGTACGGAGACTTCTGTACTTATCCTTGGGAGGCTGCAGAACCTTTATGAAAAAACTTACATTCTTGAATTCTTGTTGTGTGAATCTATTTATTCTGGTACTAAACTTCTGTTATTCTATTCTCTCACAAATGGTGAGGACACGTGATACCGGTCAGAACAGACGACCACCAGTACCACCAATTGGAGCCACTAGAGGCCGAAGATGCGGTCGAGACCGTGGTAGGGGAAGGGGTGTGGCCCGTACAATATCTAAGGCAACACCTACAGATCTACTCACCGCCCCAGTTCATGATCAGGCTCCAGCGGGGAATGCTCCAGCAATACCAGCTCAGGCACCGACTATGCCTATTGTTATTCTGGGTCTCTAGGAGACATTGGCTCAAATTCTAACCGTGTGCACCAGTCTTGCTCAGGCAGTCATAATTTCTACTACATCAGCTACTTCTTAGGCCGGGGGAGGCACTCAGACTGCCGCCGCCCGTACACCCGAGCAGGTTGTTCAGGGACTCCAAACACCGGAGGCACTACTAGCCCAGCCGGTCGCACCTGCTCAGGATTTTGTGGTTCCAGTTATGCCTGATGACGAGCAACGCCGATTGGAGAGGTTTGGTAGACTTTAGCCTCCGACTTTCAGTGGTGCAGAGGGCGAGAATGCCCAGGGTTTCTTGGATAAGTGTTAGAGGATGTCGCGTACAATGGGTATTCTGGAGACTAGTGGGATCTCATTTACTACTTTTTAGTTTTCTAGAGCTGCCTTTACTTGGTGGGAGGCTTATGAGAGGCGTAGGCCTGTTGGTGCACCGCCCCTTACTTGGCATCAGTTCTCCATTCTCTTCCTAGAGAAGTATGTACCGCATTCCCGCAGAGAGGAGCTACGCAGGCAGTTCGAGCAGATACGTCAGAGGGATATGACCGTATTGCAGTATGAGATGAGGTTCTTCGAGTTGTCCTGTCATGCTATTTGGCTAGTTCCCATGGATAGGGAGAGGATTATGAGGTTCGTTGATGGCCTCAACTATCAGCTACGGGGTTTTCTGACCAGATAGAGAGTATCTATTGCTCTTTTTGAGGAGGTAGTTGATATTACTAGAGAGATAGAGTCAGTTCACCGCCAGGAGCGGGATGAGAGGGAGGCCAAGAGGTTTTAGGGATCTAGTAGCTTCAGTGTTGTTCCTTCGGGAGGTCAGTCTCAGCATGACATAGGCCGTCCATTTAGACATGCTCAGCCAGCCCGTTCAGGTCACCGTGGTAGGTCATCTAGCCATGATTTGCACAGTTCACATTAGGGTCACTCGTCTCTCAATGCCTTTCCAACTTAGAGTTCAACTCATGCACCATTAGTTCAGGGCTTATCTATGCCTGGTTCTTCTAGTGGGCATCTCGGTACGCGGGGCTCCCTTCAGTCCCCACCGCCATTTGCCGGGAGAGGTTTCTTAGAGTGTGAAGATTTGGGTCATATTAAGAGGTTCTATCCCTGTCTTATAGGAGGTTCATCCCAGCAGAGGAGTCAGCCTTCAGCATCAGCTCTAGTTACTTCCCTACCCGCTCAGTCAGCTCGGGGTGGAGGTCAGTCAGCTAGGGGTCGTCCTAGAGGGGGAGGTCGATCAGGTGGTGGTCAGGCCCATTTCTACACCCTCCCAGCCAGACCAGATGCTATTGCTTCAGATGTTGTGATTATAGGTATTATCTTAGTCTGCCACAGAGATGCCTCTATATTATTTGATCCCGGTTCCACTTTTTCATATGTGTCATCATATTTTGCCCATTATTTGAATACGCCCCATAAGTCTCTTGTTTCATATGTTCATTTATCTATTCCGGTGGGTGATACTATTATTGTGGACAGTGTATATCAGTCGTGTGTAGTGACTATTGGGGGTATGGATACCCGAGTGGATCTCTTATTGCTTAGTATGGTTGGCTTTGATGTGATATTGGGCATGGATTGGTTATCTCTGTGTCGTGCTATTATGGACTGTCATGCTAAGACAGTGACGTTGGCTATGTCGGGTGTGCCACAGATTGAGTGGCGAGGTTCAACTGATTTTGTTCGCAGTAGGGTGATTTCGTTCTTGAAAGCCCAGCGGATGGTTAGGAAGTGTTGTCTTTCTTATTTGGACTTCGTGAGGGATGTTAGTGCAGATACTCCTACCATTGATTCAGTTTTGGTAGTGAGGGACTTCCTGAATGTGTTTCTTACAGACCTGTCAGGCATGCCCCCGGATAGGCTTTTGGTATTGACTTGGTGCAGGGCACTCAACCCATTTCTATTCCACCGTATTATATGGCACCGGAGGAGTTGAAGTATTTGAAGGAGCAGCTTCAGGAGCTCCTTGATAAGGGATTTATTCGGCCTAATGTGTCACTGTAGGGTGTGTCTGTCCTCTTTGTGAAGAAGAAGGATGGCACTATGAGGATGTGCATTGATTATAGGCAGTTGAACAAGGTCACAATCAAGAACAAGTATCCTTTGCCTCACATTGATGAATTATTTGGCCAGCTTCAGGGAGCGAGAGTGTTCTCTAAGATTGATCTCCGTTCAGGGTATCACCAGCTGAAGATCAGGGACTCGGACATTCTTAAGACAACTTTCAGGATCCGATATGGTCATTATGAGTTCCTTGTGATGTCTTTTGGGCTCACCAATGCCCCAGCAGTGTTCATGCATTTGATGAACAATGTGTTTCGGTCTTATTTCGACTCGTTTGTCATTATGTTCATTGATGATATTCTGGTGTACTCGCATAGTTAGGAGGAGCACGCGGAGCTTTTGAGAGTTGTGTTGCAGAGATTGAGGGAGGAGAATCTTTATGCAAAGTTCTACAAGTGTGAGTTCTGGCTAAGTTCAGTGTCTTTCTTGGGGCCTATGGTGTCCAATAAGGGTATTCAGGTTGATCCAAAAAAGATAGAGGCGGTTCAGATTTGGCCCAAGCCGTCCTCAGCCACAGAGATTTGCAGCTTTCTTTGTTTGGTGGGGTATTACTGCCGGATTGTTCAGGGAATTTCATCTATCGTATCGCCCTTGACCAAGTTGACTTAGAAGGGTACTTCATTCGTATGGTCGGACGAGTGTGAGGAGAGCTTTTAAAAGCTCAAGACAGCTTTGACCACAGTTCCAGTGTTAGTTTTGCCATCAGCTTCAGGTTCATATACCGTGTATTGTGATGCTTTGAGAGTTGGTATTGGTTGTGTATTGATGCAGGAGGGTAGAGTTATTGCTTATGCTTCTCGTCAGTTGAAGCCCCATGAGAAGAACTACCCCGTTCATGATTTGGAGTTGGCTGCCATTGTCCATGCGTTGAAGATTTGGAGACATTATTTGTATGGTGTATCCTGTGAGGTGTTTACTAATCATCGTAGCCTCCAGCACTTGTTCAAGTAGAAGGATCTCAATTTGAGGCAGCATAGATGGTTGGAGCTGCTAAAGGATTATCATATCACTATCTTGTACCATCCGGGAAAGGCTAATGTGGTAGCCGATGCTTTGAGTAGGAAGGCGGTGAGTATGGAAAGTTTGGCGTATATTCCTGTTGGTGAGAGAACTCTTGTAGTTGATGTTCAGGCCTTGGCGGCCAATCAGTTCGTAAGGTTGGATATTTCGAAGCCCAATCGGGTATTAGTTTGTGTGACTTCTCGGTCTTCCTTATTTGATTGCATCAGAGAGCGCTAGTATGATGATCCTCATTTGCTTGTCCTTAAGGACAAGGTCTAGCACGACGATGCCAGATATGTGACTATTGGTGAGGATGGGGTTTTAAGGACGCATGGCCGGTTATGTGTGCCCAATGTAGATGGATTTTGGGAGTTGATTGTAGAGGAGGCCCATAGCTTGCCGTATTCCATCCATCCAGGTGCCGTAAAGATGTACCAGGATTTGAGGAAGCATTATTGGTGGAGAATAATGAAGAAGGATATTGTGGGATTTGTAGCTCGGTGTTTCAATTGTCAGCAGGTGAAATATGAGCATCAGAGACCTGGTGGCTTGCTTCAGCAGATAGATATTCCATAGTGGAAGTGGGAGCGGATTACCATGGACTTTGTAGTTGGACTCTACGGACTTTGAAGAAGTTTGATGCTATTTGGGTGATTGTGGATCGGCTAACCAAGTCCGCGCACTTCATTCCTGAGTGTACTGCCTATTCTTCAGAGCGGTTAGCAGAGATCTATATCCGAGAGATCGTTCGCTTGCATAGTTTCCATCATTTTAGATAGAGGTACTCAGTTTACTTTACAGTTTTAGAGAGCTGTGCAGTGAGAGTTAGGTACTCAAGTTGAGTTGAGCACAACTTTTCACCCTCAGACGGATGGGCAGTCCGAGCACATTATTCAGATATTGGAGGACATGTTGCGCGCTTGTGTCATTGATTATTGGGGTTCGTGGGATCAGTTTCTACCGCTTGCGGAGTTTGCATATAATAATAGTTATCAGTCGAGTATTCAGATGGCTCCATATGAGGCTTTATATGGGAGACGGTGTAGATCTCCAATTGGTTGGTTTGAGCCGAGTGAGGCTTTTTCGCACAGACTTAGTGCAGGATGCTTTGGATAAGGTGAAGGTGATTCAAGAGCGGCTTCATACAGCGTGGTCGAGATAGAAGAGTTATGCTAACAGGAAGGTCCGTGATGTGTCTTACATGGTTGGGGAGAAGGTTCTAATGAAGGTTTCACCCATGAAGGGTGTTATGAGATTTGGGAAGAAGATTGAGTCCTCGGTTCATTGGGCCTTTTGAGGTACTTCGGAGGATTGGGGAGGCGGCTTATGAGCTTGCTTTGCCACCCATCTTATCGAGTGTGCCTTCGGTATTTCATGTTTCTATGCTCCGAAAGTATATTGGCTATCCGTATCATGTTTTGGACTTCAGCAAGGTTCAGTTGGATGGTGATTTGACTTATGATGTGGAGTTAGTGGCTATTTTGGAGCATCAGGTTTGAAAGTTGAGATCTAAGGATATAGCTTTAGTGAAAGTGCAGTGAGAGGTCGGCCCATGGAGAAGGGTATCTGGGAGACCGAGCGGGAGATGCGGAGCAAATATCCTCACCTATTTGAGGCTTCAAGTATGTTTCTTGACTTGTTCGAGTATGAACATTTGTTTAAGAGGGGGAGGATGTAACGACCCGGCCAGTCGTTTCATGAGTTACCGCTCGATTTCCCCCATTCCTGCTTCTTTATGTGTTGTTCAACTACATTTTATTATATCAGATTGGTTGGTTCGGGTTCAGAGTGGTTTTGGAGAGGTTTGAGACACTTAGTCTCTTTTGAGTAAGCTTAAGTTGGAAAAGTCAGCCGGACATTGACATATGTGAAAAAGGGCTCGGATGTGAATTTTGATAGTTCAGATAGCTTCATGAGGTGATTAGGTACTTAGGGGTGTGTTCGGAACGTAATTTGGAGGTCCGTGGTAGATTTAGGCTTGAATTGACGAAATTGGAATTTCGACATTGTCCGATTGGTAGTGGAAATTTTGATATCGGGGTCAGAATGGATTTTTGAAAGTAGGAGTAGGTCCGTTGTGTCATTTGTGACGTATGTGCAAAATTTCAGGTCATTCGGAGGTGGTTTTATAGACTTTTTGATCGTTTGCAAAATTAACAAGTTTTAAAATCCTTAGGCTTAAATCCGAGGGTGATTTGGTGTTTCGACATTATTTGGAGTTATCCAAAGATTGGTATAAGTTAGAATAGTAGTATATGACTTGTTCGTACTTTCAGTTGAGGTCCCGGGGGCCTCGAGGTAATTTCGGATGGTTATCGAGAAGTTTGGAGATTTGTTGGAGCAGCTTCAGCTGCTGATTTACTGTCATAACCGCACCTGCGTATTGGGGACCGCAGCTGTGATGACTGCAGAAGCAAGATGAAGCCACAGATGCGGCCACAGGTGAAGAAGGCAGAAGCCGCAGATGCGGAGAGTGGAGCTCACCTGTGAAGGCGCAGGTGCGGATATTTGATCACAGGTGCGGTAAGGGCAATGTAATGAAAAATCGAAGAAGTGGTTGGTTATGCACAGAAGCAGACCCGCAGGTGCGGTATCGCTGGGCAGAACATATAAATAGATACCTTCGCAAATTTTTGCTAAGTTTCACCATTTTTGAAGACGGGAAGAGAGCTAGGGCTGTGATTTTTCAAGGAAAATGAAGGACTTCAGTTGGGTAAGATTCTTAAGCCTTGTTATTTGTGTTTATGGCCATTTTCCATTATTTAGTCATGGTATTAGTGGAAATTAAGGAGGAAAGTTGGGAGATTAGGGCTTGGAATTGGAGACTTTGATTTAGGGATTTGAAGGGTTGTTTGTGATTGAATTTTGGTGTATTTGGTATGTATGAACTCATGAGAATGTAAGCATTCTAGTTTTGTGAATTTTATCGGAATCCGAGATGTGGGCCCCGGGGTCAGGTTTGACCAATTTCTGGAATTCTGATGTAATTTGATTATTTTCGCGTGGGCTTTGTTCCCTGAGTATATATTGATGTTATGGTTCTGATTTTGGTTAGATTCGGTCCATTTGGAGTCTGAATCAAGAGGAAAGGGCATCGCGGGCTAGAGTTTCGCTTGGCTTGAGGTAAGTAACGTCACACCTCCTTTTTACACACCCGAAGGTAGTACAAGGGAGTTTTTCCAATTTAAGTGACATTATTCGAAATGAGATTATTTATTTTATTTCAGAGTCGCCACTTGGGATATTTTAATTGGTGTCCCAAGTCACCGGTTTATTTTAAATCCCAAATCGAGGAAATTTAGACTTTTCTTTTGAAGTCTGCGAACCAGAAATTCTAGATAAGGAATTCTGTTAACCCGGGGAGAAGGTGTTAGGCATTCCCGGGTTCTATAGTTCTAGCACGGTCGCTTAGCAATTTATATTTGGCTTAATTGTTTAACTACACATTTTTAAGACCTATGTGAAATTATCTTTTTACCGCTTTTAAAAACTTGATTTATTTGTAATTAAAGAATTGAGTTACGCATACATATACTCTTTTCTTTTGGCGCGTCAAAAATCATGTCACGCGAACGTGTCCACAATTAATAACGCTTTGTTTATTTTATTAAGAAAGTTTAGTCAAGTTGCGCGAACGCATACCTCGAGTCTTTTGAGAATTTAGTTTGCAATAATATTATGCGAAGTATATATAATCGCAATACTAATCTAAATCGGGCCTAAAGCAAACTACGAGTGTTCATTATTTTTCCTAAATTATTTGCTTTAAGAAGAAATTGACATTGCGCACCAGTTCAAGCAACGAGGAAGATGGTTGCAACAGATGTGTCGCAAAACTTCCATCTTACTGTTAGTCCTTATACCAGTATGCCACAATTCAACTTAACCATTCTTGTTTATATGAACACCAAACAATTACAAGCTTTTTATAATTTGACATACCTTAGGACAAATTCCCAAGAGATGCAAGCAGCCATATTCTAATTCACTACCTCGTTCAAAACACAATATTGTCGAAAAACACATGTACATGCAACATGGTATAGCACCAAAAGAATACAGGGGATAAAGTTAAAAGAATGTAGTAACATAATGACCATAGGTTCTTGTACAACAATCTTGCTTTTTGCATTCCTTTAATAGATAAACATATAGTGAAAGTTTTTAACAAAAATAGAAAAAACAGATCCACAACATTGTGCGAACGGTGACAACTTGTTCAAAATCATACGCATCACAGAAACCACTCCACCTTTCACATTTAGCAAATTTAGTACTTCAGCAAATTAATCTCTTTTGCTGTTGTGTTAACTTATGAAGATAGGAAATTTTGAGCAGGTGAACGTTTTTGAGATGTTCTGGACCGATGACATTTGCATATTATGTTGAAGTAACCTGTGTTTTGCATCACACGAGGTTGACTAGTTTTGACTAAAATAACAGTTAACAGTTAACAAGAGTGCTGAAACAGAGAATTTTGTTTGAAAACTGATACTTTGGAAGCAGGAAAACTTCCATGGCAAGGCATTCTTCCCAAAGTTGAAAATTATCTAAAACAAATTTGCAGATCAATTATACTACAACCAAATACTAGTATAAAATTCAAAACCATGTGCCTAATGCTTCATCCAATTTTACTTTCTATGGAAAATATTCAAAGATCCATTTGGACAGCAAATTGACGTCTCAAAGCTTCAAAACTTCGGCAAAGGATTTACATTTCTTCCCATTTGAACTATCAACATTTCATTAAACAACTTATGGTAACATACTGTCTAACCAAAATCATAGATTCAACACCTCAAAATCAACCAAAATCATAGCTTAGCAAACTCGCAAAAGGAAAACAAGAATTTGCTATCAATCAATCGTGGAAATGAAACAAGTAAAACCACAATCATCCCATACAAATCTCACCTAAGAAAATATGAGCTTTATATCATTCAACCCAAAGTGTCATACCTGATTACATCAGAATAAACAACAAAGAAGTATATCCCTGGTCCCAAATGACTGAATTGTAAGCTCTTCTTTACTTCAACCCAGCCCGATTAAGCTATGAGCAGAAAACAGCTAAAAGAAACACAGCTCCAAAATCTCAATAAGGTTCAGCAGCAACAAGAACCCGCACATGAATCACGAATACGAGTCGGAATCACGAATGCACTGATTTGAGAATCGATCAAACTCTACTATAAAAAAAAATCAAACGTCAACAAATTGCAGAGTTTTTTTTTTAATTTTTTTGACTCTTTTAGAATGAAAAACTTGAACGAAGAAACAAGAAAAAAAAAACTCAGATCATTGCGCCTTTTTCGTATGTTTTCTGAAGGAAAAACTAAAAAAAAAAGTCTGAAGAGGGTGACCACTAAAAACCTAGAAAATTGCTTGACTAAGTTTTTTGAGATTTTTTTCCGATTTTTTTCTCTATATTTCTCTCTCCCTGATTTTTTCTCTGATTTTCTCCTTGATTTTTCTTCCCCCCATAACATAATACTCACCTCATATATATAGTCTTCAAGATCTTTAAGAAATCTGCCCAAAATCCGAAAAATCTCCCAAGTTTTCGAACAATTTTGGGACATATGGAGGGCGTGGATTGATTCACATCTATCTGTGGCTCCCATTCGTCGTACAATCGTCCTTTTTGTACATAAATCGTGCAATTTTGGAGAGAAAATTTGTACCCCTCTCTGACAAAACCGTTGGGAATCAAATGACGTGGAGGGGAGAACCATTTTGAGTGAACTCGGGTGAGTTAATGGTGAGTTGGGCGAGTTGAGAGTGGGGAAGATGAAGGAACAGTAGAGTTGGGCGCCGCACCTCTGATTTGTTAAGGTTAGGGTTCAAATGGGGAAAAATTATAAGAAGATTTGGTGGGTCTGCCCGGTTTGGGCTAGGGCGGACCGGTGGGAAAGGGGTTCTTTGGGCCGAATTTGGGTGTGTTTAAAAATGGCCCAAAACCAAATTAAAACCCTTGTCTGCAATTAACTTCTTTTATTCTTTTCCCTTTCTTTTTATCTCTTTTTTGAATTAAAAATCCTAAATTATCTAAAATATAAAATTAAACTAATTAACTAATTATAGAAATTGTAAACATTAATTTAATCTATATTAAAAGTGGAAAATCAATAAATTAAAAAAAACTAAAGGACAAAAATGCAAAAATGAGCTATTTTTGTGATTTTCAAATTTTATAAAACAAATAATTACTAATTAATTCTAAAAATGCAAAAACAAATCCTAAATTCAATGCATGATATTTTTGGTATTTTCATGATTTAAATAAAAATTAAATAGGCAAGAAAAATGTAAACTATTAATAAAATCTACAAAAATTCCGAAAAATGGCCAGTAATCAATAAAAAATCTATTTTCTTAGATTTTGTAAGAGTATTTCATGTATTGCAAAAATCACGTGCTCACAGCTTCCCTTCTTTGCTCGGAGACACGAAGAGTTTTTGGGCAAAGATAAAATGAGCAATTACGAGGGATTTTTGCCCGTTTGAAACTCCATGAAAAGAATTTTTTGAAAGAATCTGACCGAACCTTGCTTCAGAGGTTGCCTACATATCCTTGGCTATAAAGGAATCAGGTCAGTGTAGTTCTGGAAGTTTTGATAGCTGGGACTACCGGAAAGTTGTGATTTCACTGCTGTTGCTGCTTGCTGTGCTCCTTATTACATCAAAAATGAAAAATAAAAAGCTAATCTAGCTAAACCTATCAGCTACAAGTTACAAGATTCCTATCTATAAATCTTTTGATGCTTGATCTTGAGTCTTGGATAGTTCTCGCTGCAGACTCCGATCTAAATCTTGACGCTCGTCAACTGTAGGTGCTGGTTCTTTCTTCAGCTTTGGATCAAGGCGGGACATGCGAAGCTTGTGACTTCAATCATACCTTGAGCAGTTCGCGTCTTTCTCCACTTCAGCACTTTGAGTTCACTTCTTTTTTGTTCTTTTTGTTCTTTTCTTTATTTTGGATTGAGACTCATTATTTTGGTCATCTCGAGTCCTGTGCCTCGAGGTCAAACCTACTCAGACACCAAAATAAACAAACGAACGAAATTTTTCTGCACCAGTTTTCACTAGGAAAATTTCGTGAGTTATTTGTAACGAAAATCTAAACTATTTTTTTAAAGCAATAAAATTAGGATTGTGTATCTTCAGGAGAAAGAGATTAGGGAATGAAGACCTATATCTAAAAATTCTCAACTAAGGGATTGGAGCCCTAATGTTGGTAAAAGACGACTAAGGAATGGAGACCCTATATCTAAAAATCTCAACTCAGTGATTAGAGCCCTAATGTTGGCAAAAGTAGACTAGGGAATAGAGACCCTATGTCTAAAATCTCAACTTAGGGATTGGAGCCCTAATGTTGGCAAATACAACTAGGGAATGGAGGCCCTATGTCTAAAAATCTCAACTCAGGGATTAAAGCCCTAATGTCGGCAAAAGACGACTGGGAATGAAGGCCCTATGTCTAAAAATCTCAACTCAGGGATTGGAGCCCTAATGTTGGCAAAGGCGACAAGAGAATGGAGACCCTATGTCTAAAAATCTCAACTTAAGGATTGGAGCCCTAATGTTGGCAAAAGGCGACTAGGGAATGGGGGCCCTATGTCTAAAAATCTAAACTCAGAGATTGGAGCCCTAATGTTGGTAATAGGCGACTAGGGAATGGGGACCCTATGTATAAAAATCTCAACTTAGGGATTGGAGCCCTAATGTTGGAAAAGGCGACTAGGGAATGGAGGCCCTATGTCTAAAAATCTCAACTTAGGGATTGGAGCCCTAATGGTTGCAAAAGGTGACTAGAGAATGGGGGCCCTATGTCTAAAAATCTCAACTCACGGATTGCAACCCTAATGTTGGCAAAGGCGACTAGGTAATGGAGGCCCTATGTCTATAAATACCAACTCGGGAATTGGAGCCCTAATGTTGGCAAAAGGCGACTAGGGAATGGAGGCCCTACGTCTAAAAATCCCAACTTAGGGATTGGAGCCCTAATGTTGGCAAAGGCGAATAGGGAATGGAGGCCCTACGTCTAAAAATCTCAACTCAGGGATTGGAGCCCTAATGTTAGCAAAAGGTGACTAGGGAATGGAGGCCCTATGTCTAAAAATCTCAACTTAGGGATTGGAGCCCTAATGTTGGCAAAGGCGACTAGGGAATGGAGGCCCTATGTCTAAAAATCCGAATTCAGGGATTGGAGCCCTAATGTTGGTAAAAGGCGACTAGGGAATGGAGCCTTATGTCCAAAAATCTCAACTTAGGGGTTGGAGCCCTAATGTTGGCAAAGGCGACTAGGGAATGGATGCCCTATGTCTAAAAATCTCAACTTAGGGATTGGAGCCCTAATGTTGGCAAAGACAACTAGGGAATAGAGGTCATATGTCTAAAAATCTCAACTGAGGTATTGGAGCCCTAATGTTGGCAAAAGGCGACTAGGGAATGGAGGCCCTATGTCTAAAATTTCATCTCAGGGATTGGAGCCCTAATGTTGGTAAAAAGGCGACTAGGGAATGCAGCCTTATGTCTAAAATCTCAACTCAGGGATTGGAGCCCTAATGTTGGAAAAAAGGAGACTATGGAATGGAGGCCCTAAGGAATGGTAATGGGAAATGATCTTTTCTCGTCACCTTGTTAAGCTTCTGGTAATCCATACAAACTCTCCAACCCGTTACTGTCCGAGACGGAATAAGCTCATTGTTGTCATTGGTCACAACAATCATCCCACCCTTCTTCGGTACACATTGTATCGGAGAAGTCCATGAACTGTCAGAAATAGGATAAACCACACCGACGTCAAGCCACTTGATAACCTCTTTCTTTACCGCTTCTTGCATCTCCTCATTTAGTCTTCTTTGATGTTCAAGTGAAGGCTTTGCATCCTCCTCCAAGATGATTTTATGCATGCAAAAGGCGGGGCTTATAACCCGAATATCCGCCAATGTCCATCCAATCGCCTTCTTGCGCTTTTGAAGAACCGCCAAAGTGGCGTCAACCTGCACGTTAGTTAAGCAAGACGAAAGAATAACACGTAAAGTAGAATTTGAACCCCAAGAATTCATACCTGAGGTGTGGAGGAAGTGGCTTCAACTCCAACACTGATGGCTCCTCAATCGATGGCTTTGTTGGTGGAGTTTTGCGGTTTTCAAGATCCAAAGATAACTTTCTAGGCTCATATGAATATGAACCCATACCATGCAATGCATTCACGCACTCCACTCTACTAGCATCATCATGGACATCCATGTTAAGAAGCACGGCCTCAAGAGGATCTTCAACATTTATCATGGAACTTGTGTCATTCACTATCACAGGTGTGACAATGTCCACAAATGAACACACCTCTATGCTATTGGGTTGTCTTATTGATTTGCAAACATGGAATACCACCTTCTCATCTCCCACTCGGAATGTCAACTCACCCATTTCAACATGAACCAATGCCTTCCCCGTAGCTTGGAAAGGTCTCCCAAGAATAATTGGCACTTCAAAGTCCACCTCACAATCCAATATGACAAAGTCGGCCGGCAGTATGAATTTATCAACACGGACAAGAACATCATCAATTATGCCCAACGGTCGCTTCATCGATCGATCCGCCATTTGAAGTCTCATTGAGGTTGGCCTAGGTTGCCCGATTCCCAAAGTCTTGAAGACCGAATAAGGCATCAAATTAATGTTAGCCCCCAAGTCACAAAGGGCTTTGGAAAAAGCTGCACTACCAATAGTGCAAGGGATAGTAAAAGCTCCGGGGTCTTCAAGTTTCGGGGCCATAGAATGCACTATATAACTCACTTGATGCGTCATTTTAATTGTCTCACATTCCATCGACCTATTATTTGTTACCAAATCCTTCATGAACTTTGCATACCCCGACATTTGTTCAAGTGCCTCCACCAACAGCACATTGATAGTAAGACTCTTCATCATTTCGATGAACTTTTTGAATTGATTTTCACCTTTTTTCTTTGCTAACCATTGAGGATAAAGTGGAGGTGGCCTAGGCAAGGGTGCCTTGGCGTTTGGCACAACTGGCTCGGGCATGTCAATCAGATGTTCCCTAGACGGGTTCACGGCATTTTGCGTCTCTACCCCGGCTTCATCATCAATATCAATCCGTACATCATTGGTCACATTTTGTTCAACCACATCATCAACATTCAAAGGCACATCATCATCATGCAACTCAACTTCATCCTCCACAACTTGCTTATCTCTCGAGGCATGCACATCACTGCCTCTTCCACTTCTAGTTGTAACCGCTATCACATGGTTGTTATTCCCACCCTTTGGGTTCACTACCGTATCTCCTGGTAGAGCACCCTTTGGACGAGTATTCAAAGCTTGAGAAATTTGCCCTAGTTGCACCTCCAAGTTCCTGATTGAGGTGTTATGAGAAGACAATTGCGCCTCAGAATCTTGGTTCTTTTTCATCATTTGTTCGAACATGTTCTCAATTCTCCCCATATCACTCCCGGAAGAACTCGGACCTTGAGAAGGAAAGGGGGGTGGATTGTTACCTTGCCCCCGGTTGCCTTGGTTTCTGCTATTATTCCACCCTCCTTGATTGTTGTTATTGCCAGAATTATTATTGTTCCCGTTCCAATTGCCTTGATTGTTACCTTGGTTACCCCAATTGTTGTTTTGATTGTTGTTGTTACAATTGCCACCACCTTGTTGTTGGTTGTTATTATTCCAATTACCGCCGCTTTGTTGATTGCCCCAATTTCCTTGGGGGCGCCATTGTTGATTCCCTTGATTTCCTCTATTCCCTTGGTAGTTATTGACATATTGACATTCTTCGCTTTGCTCATCATAGCACTCATTCGAATAACCACCACCATCATTGTTGTTGTCAAATTGCTCACAATTACCTTGAGGTTGTTGTTGCCCTCTTTGCCTCCTTTTCAACATAGAAAAACCTTCCATTGCATTGACTTGGCGCGGGTTTTGGACTTGTTGCAATTGCACCTTCGCCAATTGATTCATAGTTGTTGTAAGCTCGGCAATAGCTTGACCATGATCATGCAATTCCTTGTGCAAATGGATGACCGTGGAGTCACCTTGGGGCACATTTGCTCGGTTTTGCCATGCCGATGAGGTGTCGGCCATTTCATCAAGTACAACACATGCCTCTTAGTAAGTAAGATTCATAAAGTTCCTTCCGACCAATTGGTTCACAATGCACTGATTCGTGCTATTGATGCCCCGATAAAAAGTTTGTTGTATCATCGCCTCGGTCATGTCGTTATTAGGGCACTCCTTCACCATTGTTCTATATCTTTCCCATATCTCGTGCAAAGGTTCCGTTGGCACTTTCTTGAAAGCTAGAATTTCATCCGAAAGAGCCGCCATATGACTTGGAGAAAAGAACTTGGCAATAAATTTGTCCCCCAATTCATCCCATGTGGTGATAGAATGATTGGGGAGCCTTTCTAACCAATCCAATGCTTTACCCCGAAGAGAGAACGGGAAAAGTCTCAATCTCAATGCATCTTCGGACACGTTTGTCTGCTTGCTACCCCAACATCTATCCACGAACCCCTTCAAGTGCTTGTAGGCATTTTGATCGGAGGCGCCCGTAAAATACCCTCTTTGCTCGAGCAAGGTCAACATAAAATTTGCGATTTGAAAGTTCCCCGCCCGGATTCGGGGAGGAACAATAGCACTGGAATATCCTTGATTTGGTAGAACTCTGGGAGCCACTCTCGGCGGTGGTGGAGGAGGGTTTGGAATATTCTCTTTCGGATTAGCATTTTTCATTGGCATTTAGGCCTCTCCTTTGATCTTGAGGTAAGACCTCATCTTGTTCTAGATCCTCTACCTCCTCCCCCGCTATCACATTGCTGAGAGGGTCATTTGCATTAAGAGCTATTTGTACCTGATTTATCGACACAAACAAAATTAGTAAACAAGAAGGAAAGAGAAGAAAAACACAAAACTAACTAAACAGATAGTCAACACCGTAAGCTCCCTGGCAACGGCACCAAAAAGTGATCGCTGCCAACTCGACGCTACACCTAGATAGGAAGAGTGGATCGTAATAGCTTTTACCCGAATAGAGGTCGGGATCGATTTCCTCAGGGAGCTAGTAGTGGAGTTGGATTTTCTGTCTAGTTTAGAGATGTGTTTGTACTCCTAATGTCACTTCAAACATTTTTGGTTTTTGACTTTTATAACTACTATTATAAAACTAATGATTAACACTAAATTATGCTATGAGAATATTTCTAAGTTGCATCTAATATGAAGAAAGGCACTAGGGTCGTGACACTACCTAGGTGGCTAATTGACGGGTTGATGCTACTAAGGATAGATTGACATATCTGGGGATTATGCTATAACCGTTGCATAATTGTACCCACTCTCACACCTCTCAGTAGAGAGAGTGATTTTGCCCAATTAACTCTCTCGAGACCAATTGGGTAGGCCAATTTGATCAAGCAACCAGGGTTCAAGTAAGGTAATTACTCTCTCGAGATTTAACCCGTTAATTGGAACTATCATTTCTCATGAGTCCATCCCAATTCCGTGTTGGGTCAATTTTGGGGTCATAGACTCTCTTTCTCAAGAGGAGTTAGACCCACTAAGCTAGAATCAGTGTTTGCAACCACAAATTCGAAATTAAAACATAAAATCAACTCAAATAGCAAACACCCATAATCATTTTAACCCTAGATGAAAACACCCATCAATTACCCACACTAGGGTTAAGCCACAACCCTAGCTAATGGGTTTAGCTACTCATGCTTGATATAGAAATTGAAGAAATAGATGAAGAACTAAGCATATTAATTAATTATTAGGGAGAAACTACAATAATCTATCGTTAATGAAGAGCAAAAGTGCCGAAAATGGCTACAAAACTGAGTCTCACGAGCGCAACTAAGTCTGGAATATAAAACCTTGACCTAAAAATGGTAACATGTTCTATTTATACTAGGATGGAAAAATTGGACAAAAATACCCCTGTGGGGTCACCGCGGACCGCGCAAAATAGATCGCGGCCGCACTGGCTCTTGGACTTCTTGTTTCTGCTTCTCTAAAGTTGGGGACCGCAGACCGCGTGAAAATGCACCACGGCCACGGTGGAAGTTGGTGCGGCCGCACAAAAACGAGCGCGGACCGCATTACTTAGAATTGGCAAATTGTGAGCTCTCTGAATCTCTGCTCCGTGGACCCCACAAAAGAGTAGCGCGGCCGCGGAGCCTGATCGCGGACTGCGAGAATTGTACCACGCCCGCGTTTCCTCCAGCTTGAATATGTCAACTCTTTGAACTTTCTAGTGCAGCCGCATTCACTTTTGCGCGGTCCGCACTAGATTCTCTTTTCCTCAATTCAATTAGTCTTTGACACTTGAGCAGGTTTCACTCCTTTTTGAGCCGTTCTTTGACATTTGTCATTTTGTCGATCAAACCTGCAATCAAGCACAACTTGTGAGCATTTTGAGACTCTTTTGTAGCAATTTATAACCAAAGAATAGGCAAGTAGAGGCATAAATATGTTAAAATCCCGGCATAAACATCCTAGTTCGTGAAATTCCCCCAATCTGAGGCTCACCACCCTCATCTCTGCCTGTAGTCTCCCCAGATAATGAAGTTGTGGGGGAGATGGAGTAGTCCCCACTACCGGCTGCAGACTCGTCAGATGAATCCGAAACTACATTTACCGGTCTTTTGATGGTAGGTGATGCTAGAGGGGTATCAGTTAGGTGGAAGGGGTTGGTTATGTGAGTTGGGACTGAATCTGAGGAGATGTATTTGGAGGGCACATACTCGCTTCCCGAGGAATGAGAAGCAGCCTTATCAGGAGCTCTTATCAGTTTTTGGGTCTTTTTGATGTTCTCCCAAGACTGGGGAGTGAGTTTTTCTATTCTCTTGCCTTTACCCCCTCGGGAGGAACCACCTCTCTCGGGTTGTTGTTGTTGTGATCCCTTGCCACCTCGTTGTTTAACCATTATCTGCAAACACACGCATCTAACATTGTTAGTTTAAGCACAGGCAATGAAATAGGTGAATGAAAAAAAAATGCAGACAACAGTTGAAGAACACAGTTACAGAAACTTGCACCGCAGCCCGCACAAGCAGGAGTGCGGCCACGTTGGAGGCACCACGGACCGCGATCCGCGCTGGGCAAAGGCCCAAAATAACAACTCTCTGAATCTCCCACCGTGGTCCGCACAAAATAGGGTTGCGGCCGCAGTGGGCCAGCGCGGACCGCACAAAAGTGCAATGCGGCCGCACTGGAAAAAGTCAACTTGCAATCAACGAACACCGCGGTCCGCACAAAAAAGCAACGCGGACCGCGTCAGGGCAGCGCGGTCGCGCAAAGGTGACCGCGGTCCGCGCTGTGATAGGGTTTACGAGAACTAAGCTAGGGTTGCATTTTTGCCATTCTTGTTCAAGTTTTTACACCTACTTTGTCCCTACTCAGTTCACCTATTGATTAGGCACATTCAGCACATAACCCAGGTTTTAAACTATCCTAAACTAATAATTAAATGCAAAAGAAGAAGCTAGGAGACGACAGAAGAGGCTAAAACTACTAGGTAATCAAGTAAAATGAAAATATGAAATTAATTAATCACAAATGCATGAAATGTTACCAGGTTTGTGAAGATTGAATGCAATTAGTCCAAGCAAGCAAGATTTACGGTCTCAGAAAGGGATGAATAGTAGTTTTAGGGCTCAGAGTTTTCAAAGTTCGAAAATGGTATACTGAGACCTTGGGGCTCTATTTATAGAAAATGATACGGGCCCCATACTCACCTACCAGCGCAGCTGCACAAAATGGACTACGGACCGCGCTAGATTTCACCAAATAAAGTTTCAGTAGGCAACCTATGTGGACCGCGTAAAAGCAGACCGCGGCTGCGAAGGTCCACCGCGGACCCTAATAACTGGACCGTGGCCGCAGTGGAAAACTTTAGAGAGCATCACATGTGGACCATGCCAGTGCGCACCGCGCAGAGTGCACCGCGGCCGCACTGGCAAACTTCAGAGACTGTTCAATTTGTTCCAACTTGTTTTGCACTGCATCAACACAATCCCTGCAACATCTCATAACCAATTAGCTCAAAAATCCTAATCTACAACAGAAAAACAAAGAAAAAGAAAAAGACATGGGTTGCCTCCCAAGAAGCGCCTGATTTAACGTCGCGGCACGATGCATGTTACCACCTCATCACTTCTAATGAATGAGTGCCACCACGTGGTTGTCATCGAACTTCCCCAAATAATGCTTAACACGATGTCCATTGACTCTGAATATTTCACTATTCTTGTTCCTTAGATCAAGAGCACCAAATGGGGTCACGAGCACAACTTCAAATGGCCCACTCCACTTTGATTTGAGCTTTCCCGGAAACAGACGTAACCGGGAGTTGAAAAGAAGGACCATATCACCAACTTTGAATTCCTTTACCCGAGTATATTTGTCATGAAGATACTTCATCTTGTCCTTATACAAGGACGAGCTGGAGTAGGCATGAAATCTAAACTCATCAAGCTCATTAAGTTGCTCAACACAGAGATTCGCAGCAACATCCCATTCCAAGTTCAACTTCCTTAAGGCCCACATAGACTTGTGTTCCAATTCGACCGGAAGATGGCAAGCTTTTCCAAATACCAACCGGTATGGGGAGATACCAATTGGGGTCTTATAAGCCGTCCGGTACGCCCATAGAGTGTCATCCAACTTTTTCGACCAATCGGTCCTATTGGCATTGACCATCTTGGACAAGATACTCTTTATTTCTCGGTTGGAGAGTTCCACTTGACCACTAGCTTGAGGATGATCGGGGGTAGTCACTTTGTGATTTACTCCATACTTGGAAAGCAATGGATCAAAAGCCTTGTTGCAAAAGTGACACTCTTCATCACTAATAATAGTACGAGGAGTGACAAACCTTGTGAAGATACACTTTTTCAAAAATGCCACAACACTCCGGTCTTCATTGTTGGGTAAAGCCACGGCTTCAACCCACTTTGAGACATAATCCACCACTATGAGAATGTAAGTGTTCCCACAAGAGCTCACGAAAGGACCCATCAAATCGACGCCCCAAACATAAAAAATATCCACCTCGAGAATCGTATTGAGAGGCATCTCGTCCCTTTTTGAAATTTTGCCGGCTCTTTGACATTCATCACATCGCTTGACCACATCACCCGCATCTTTAAATAAGGTAGGCCAATAAAATCCGCAACTAAGCACTTTAGAAGCCGTCCTCGCCCCGTCATGGTGGACACCATAGGGAGAGGAGTGGCAAGCCTCCAAAATACCCAGTTGTTCCTCCTCCGGGACACAACAACGAATTACACCATCGGTTCAAATCTTAAACAAATATGGTTCGTCCCAATAAAAATCCAAACTATCGCACTTGAGCTTCTTCCTTTGGTTAGAAGAGAGCTCAGACGGGATGATTCCGGTAACAAGATAATTTGCAACATCGGCGAACCACAACATTACATTCATTGACACCGCAAGGAGTTGCTCCTCGGGGAATGTGTCATTGATTTCAAGGCTGTCATAAGGCCTCCCCTCTTCCTCAAAACGGGACAAGTGGTCCGCCACTTGATTCTCACTCCCTTTTCTGTCCACTATTTCTAGATCAAACTCCTGAAGAAGAAGAACCCATCTCATCAATCTCGCCTTGGAGTCTTTCTTGGTCATCAAATACCTAAGGGCGGCATGATCGGTATGCACAATAACTTTGGCCCCCATAAGGTAAGGTCAAAACTTTTCCATAGCAAACACAATAGCCAATAACTCATTCTCGGTGACTATGTAATTCCTTTGGGCCTCATTCATTGTCTTACTAGCGTAGTACACTGAATGGAACATCTTGTTGATCCTTTGGCCCCAAACATCCCCAACCGCAACGTCACTAGCATCGCACATGAGCTCAAAAGGTGAGCTCCAATTTGGTGCGGTGATGATGGGGGTAGAAGTCAACTTGAGCTTAAGAAGCTCGAATGCTTGCATACAACTTTCATCGAACAAGAACTTTGCATCCTTCTCTAGCAACTTGCATAACGGATGTATCACTTTAGAAAAATACTTTATGAACCTCCGATAGAAACCCGCGTGCCCAAGGAAACTCCTCACCCCTTTGACAGAAGTAGGGGAGGAAGCCTCGAAATGACCTTAATCTTGGCCTTATCAACTTCAATTCCTCGCTTCGAGATCTTGTGACCCAATACTATACCTTCTTATACCATAAAATGACACTTTTTCCAATTTAGAACAAGGTTGGTTTCTTCACACTGGGCCAATACTCTATCCAAGATGTTTCAACTGAAATATGAACAGACTAATAGAGTTAGAAGATAATAAAAGCTAGAAAGTGATAGTATATTGCTTTGTATTGTGTTAATATGATGTGTTTTACAAATAATCAGACCCCCTTTATATAGTAGGGGAGTCCTACTCTTGATACAATTCTATATGAGGTAAGAAATCTCATGATTAGCCAATTAACCGTTCCATCCTTGATATGTGTCGAGATTTCCGCCGTGATCTGCACTCGATCGCGGATATTTCTTCCTTTTGTTATTCGGCATGGCAAATTTCCCTCGATCTCGTCGGATCTCGATCTTGCCGGTCCCGGGGTCGAACTTAACGATATAACCTCGCACCTTGATTTGGTATAATCCGAGGTCGGACCTTAACCTATCATATTTCAATCTCGATTAATCACACAACGGGCGAGCCCGATTTTGACCATATACATTATTAATTTCTTATGCAATGGACATACTATATAAAATTTTGGTAACTGCCACCCATTATGGGCACTGTTAGATAAGATCGAAGAATATAGAACAAAGGTTTTGATATTCATAAAGAAGCTAAAAGCATATTCTTGTACCATCTTGGATTTCATTTTGCAAACATGTAAAATTCATAGAAAAGATATTTTTTGAAAAAATGTAAATATGCTTAATCATTCTTAAGAACCATAATGTCATAAGTTTAGATTATATAATTTCGCGGTACATACTGCTGTCACATTGAACATTCTTTACTTTCCTATTATCTATTCGACAATAACGACTGATTTAAATGTGTCAATTATTAAAATTGTGCAAAAATAGCTCTTGGGAATTTATTCATTCATATAAAATTAGATTCGGGTCTGATGTTTATTCATATATTGTTCAACTTTATAGATAAAATATTAGACTATTGTCTAACGTTTACAAGATCGTGCTCTAACTTTTTCACCAAAGTTTCAATTTGATCAAAAGAGTTCTTTAGAGCGTGGTCTAAAAAAAACCATACTAAACAACTATCCAAAAAGAGCCGACCGGCAATTTGCATCTATACTTAGTTTTTGGGTCACCTTTTAACTTATACCAACTTTGAAAAAAAATTTACAAGCGTACCCACTTTTCGGGTAACTTCAGACATACGGACCTGAAGTAGCAAAGGCAAACACGCAAACTTCAGTTCATAGGGCAATGGCAAACTTCAATTCAATAAAACTACATGTTTTGGCTGAAGTTTTTGTTTTGTAATTGTTGAACTTCAACATTCTAGGAGTTGAAAGTTCGTTTAATATTTGCTGAACTTCAGCATTGTAGGAGCTGAAGTTTTTGTTTATATTTGTTGAACTTCAGCTCGATTATTTTGTACTTGAAAACAAAAACATGTGTACTGTGATATAAATTTACGAGTATCTTGTGCTAATTCATTGGCTAGGAAAAAAATGCATCCACCTAACTAGAAACAAAGGAGACAAAGTGCAAAAACGATACATCAGTAGTTTAACAAGCAGCTAGAGCAGAAAACAATGAAAGAATCTGCATGTTTCTTGCTCTGTTCACAAAATGTCTCTTCTATTGAAAACTTGGAGGTAAGCGGCAGTAGAGTGGAAAATCTTGAGAAGAAGAAAACAAAGGAGGACGAGAAAGAGGTCTAAAGTTGTTTAAAAAGTGATTATAGGTTAAATGGGGGCGACCAAATAAGGCGTCCCGTGCAATTTTTACGAAAATAACACTGCAAAGGCCATTATCGTGTAGCAAAAATAGAAAAAATAATTACATTCCTATATACTATATGAAACTATATTACCCTCCCTATTCAAGTTCCACTTTAATTACCTTCTATATACAAAATTACCAATTATGTACATTTTTAGGATTTAAGGATAATTAATCAATTCCTACAATTACTCCCACCCCCCACGTTTCTCTCTCTTTATATCACCCCCCTGTCACGACCCTAACCCCGAACCCAGTCGTGATGGCGCCTCTCGTGAACACAAGGCCAGCCAGTCTAACACAATTCGTCCTTTTAAGCAGTTAAATAACATAAAGATAGTTTAAACACGATTTAATAGCAATATTTAGTGGAAATACAGATAACAAAGTAGAAATACATCCCGATACAGCCCTATCCGGGGTGTCACAAGTCACGAGCGTCTAAGATACTAAATCCTCAAATGTAACTACAAAGTCTCAAATACTAAAATAGAACGTATAAGAAATATATAGAGAGGAGCTCCAGGCTGCGAACGCCAGCAACTACCTAAAGACTCCTCGAAGATCCGCCTGAAGCTAGAATGAGTCAGCACTCGGGAGCGGGACCTGCTGCGCCTGAATCTGCACACACGATGCAGGGAGTAATGTGAGTACTCCGACCCAGTGAGTAATAAATATAAATAATGCCGAAAGGAAGAAAACACGTAAAAAGACAAGGCATTCTATAACGAAGCAGTAAAATCACTTAAAAACAATAAATCGGTGAAGTATCAAGTAAAATCCCTTTTTCAACAAGTAAAACAAGTAATTGACAGGTAAATAACAAATAGAAGTTCGCCCCTCGGGCACAGTATCAACAAATCCGCCCCTCGGGAAACAACTCATAACAGTACCAACCCCTCGGGCTCAATCTCAGATCACAATGGGTACCCGCGCTCACTGGAGGTGTACAGACTCCGAGGAGGGGCCCCTTACGGCCCAAGTGCAATATCAAGCCATCTCGTGGCATCAAATCTAGGACCTTTGCCTCTATCAATCAAGCCACCTCGTGGCGTATATATGTATCTCAGTCCCTCGGCCTCATACCAGTATCAATGTTCCTCACAATATAGGCCCTCAGCCTTACTCAGTCCAGAAATCATCACAAGCCCCTCGGGCATTAGCAAAACAGTAGTTCTCAGCCCAAAACATCATTTAAGTCTCAAAATTGAGTAAAAATGGCTGAGTAGTAAAATAGTAGAAAGTAGCATGACTGAGTTCAAGTAATAAGTCAAAACAGTGAAGAAAGAGTGATAAAAATCCTCGAAGGATTCAAATAGTTGGCACGAAGCCCAAATATGGCAATCAGCCCAAATCATGATGATAAAAAATAACTTTCAGTCAAATACGTGGTAAGATCATCAATCGGGACGGACCAAGTCACCATCCCCAATAGTACACGATCCCACGTTCGTCATCGAGCGTGTGTATCACCTCAATATAGCATTACGATGTGCAATCCGGGGTTTCAAACCCTCAAGACATCATTTAGAATCATTACTCACCTCGAACTGGCTAAATCTCTAGCTCGCGATGCCTTTGGCCCTCGAATCGGCCTCAACGCGCGTCAAATCTATCCAAAATCAGAACGAATACGTCACAATATGCTCAGGGAACAAAACCCAAGCGAAAACAATCGAAAAATACCAAAAATCCCGAAATTAGCAAAACTCGAGCCCCGGGCCCACTTCTTGAAACTCAGAAATCTTCACTTCAACGGGTTCCTTATCTCGCTACGAGTTCATACATATCAAAAGTTCTCAAATCCGACCTCAAATGGTCCTCCAAATTCTCAATCAAAAGTCCAAAATTCCAAGCCCTAGTTCTTCCATTTTTAGCTTATGTTTCCATGAATTTCTAGGTAGATTACACAATGGATTCGAGTTTTAGGTCCGAAATTCTTACCTCCAATCGTTTCCCCTTGAATCTCTCTTTAATATCCTTCAAAATCTCTCAAAAATGAGTAGCTATGGGTGAAAATAGACCCACATTCGCGAACAAGACGGCATTAAAAACATTTTGCCCAGGCCTCATTTCCTTCTATGCGATTGCTAAAAATCCCTCGCGATCGCGAAGCACAAAAATCCAACTCCCAAAATTCACTCTATGCGATCGCAATATATCTCCTGCGAACGCAATGCCCAGGCTCCTTACTCTACGAGATCGCGGACACCCTTTCGCGTTCGCAATGAACAAAACCATCCAGGCCCCCATGTCCAATTTACTCTATGCGAACGCAGACCTCACTACGCGTTCGCGAAGAATAACCTCAACAAATAATGCGATCGCATGCCAAACTCCACGAACGCAAAGCACAAATGAACAGCCTCCTCAAAACCTCCTATGCGATCGCATGACACCCTAAGCGATCGCATAGAACAAAGTTCTGCAACACCTGAGCAGATTTTTCTGCAATCTCTCAACTCCAAAAACGATCCGATTGACCACCCAAAACTCACCCGAGGCCCCCGGGACCTCAACCAATGGCACCAACACATCCTAAAACATTATTCAAACTTGTTCCAATCATCAAAACACCTCAAACAACATCAAATCATTCAAAACACATCGGATTCAAGCCTAAGTTTCTAAAATCTTCCGAAATACGCTTTTGATCAAAAATCCAACCAAACCACGTCCGAATGACCTGCAATTTTGCACACACATTCAAAATGACACAAAGAAGCTACTAAACTCTCGGAATTCCATTCTGACCCTTATATCAAAATCTCACCTATCAATCGGAAATCGCCAAAATATCAATTTCGCCAATTCAAGCTTAATTCTACTCCGGACCTCCAAAACCGATTCTGATCACACCCCTAAGTCATAGATTACCTCCCAAAGCTAACTGAACCATCGTAACTCACATCCGAGCCTTCTAACACATAAGTCAACATCCGATTGACTTTTCCAACTTAAACCTTCTTAAAAGAGACTAAGTGTCTCAAACTTCACCAAACGCATTCCGTACTCGATCCGACCAACCCGATACCTCGAAACACGGATAATGAAGCATAAAGAAGTAGAAATGGGGGAAACAGAGCAGTAACTCATGGGACGACTGGCCGGGTCGTCACAACCCCCCCCCCCCACGTTTCTCTCTCCATATCCCAAACCTTCCCCCACGTATCTTGCACAAGAGAGCAACAATTCTACTATTGATAGCCATTAAAAAGCTTTGAATTTGAATTTGGGTTTTCAAAAAATATTATTTGTTTCAATTGAGTGTTGTTGCAAATAATTAGGAATTCTCTCTATGTATCTCTTTATATCTTAATCCTTAATTCCAGTAATGTAAAGTAAAGAAATAGAGAGAAACAATTCCACCATTGACATCTATTAAAAAGCTTTGAATCTTTGAATTCGAATTTGGGTTTTCAAAAATCATTATTTGTTTGGATTGGATGTTGTTGAAAATAATTGGGAATATTGTTTGGAGTTTATATCTCAATTTTGAGGGTATTTTGGTGAAGATTAGATTTGTTTTTGCTGATGTTTCAGATTGAAACTTGAAGAAGAAGATATAATATACATTATACTGCAGAAATTATATATAAAGTTGTAAAATTGTATAAAAATTGTATTCTATTGTTTATATATATATATATAAACAGAATACAATTATATTGTAGTAAAGTTGTAGTAAAATTGTAAAAAAATTATATTCTATTGTATATATATATTGCATGAAAGTTGAACAATATTATATAAAAATTATATTTAGGTTGTATGATATTGTAGTTGTATATAACTGAGTAGAAATAATGTATGAAAATTGAAGATAAGTTGTAAATAAGTTGTATAATATATAATTAGTTGTATGAAATTTATTTTTACTATGTATAAAGCAGATACAAAATATACAAAAGACATATTATATAAATTTTGTATAAAATTTATATTTAAGTTGTATGTTATTGTAGTTGTATTTAACTGGGTAGAAATGTTACACCCCATATTTTCGTATGTAAGAGTACGTCATAAGTCAATTAATGTAAGCTCAGAAATGGAATCATCTTTCAAAAGTTTACTAAGTTAGTTCATCATGTTAACGTGGAGGTTACAAATATTTAAGATCATTGATACCAAGTAGCAAGAGAGTTTGAAGGCTTAGAAACTAAACAAATTGAAGAAAATAAGTTTCGTCGAAAGTCGACAAGTTGGAATGTTTTACAATGTACTTTTGGGGTGAAACTAGGGTGATTAACATTATAAGGAGATTATAATATGTGTTATTTTAGTCGTATGATAGTTGGTGTTATGTTTTGAAGTCAAATGAGTTGTGGAACAAAAGTTGGAAAAGGTCATCACAAGTTCCATTCATAAATGTGCTGAAAATTAGGTCAAATGTAACTGAGCTTTTCTCCCAATATACTTGTAATTAGGGGATGATCTGCCTATCAAATTAAAGACCTATTAGTCTAGTTTCCAAGTCAATAAACCGTTTGTTAATAAGATATTGGAGTAGAGAGATATTTACGTTTTTGCGAGACTGCGCAGGCTGGTAGGTGACAAGTAGGTGCATCACCTACTTGCCAAAATGAGAGGACTCAATTAAAAGCCCAAAGTCGGACAAGAGGGGTCTTTTAAGGGACTATAAACTCAGTTATTTCACCTGTCTTTCAGACCAATAAAACCTAATTGAACCCCTGCAACTTCTCCCCAAAAATCCCACACAAACCCTAGGGTATTCCGGGTGTTACGATGCGATTCTAGTGCTGAAAAGTCCGGAAGACTTGCTAGTTTCTCTTTCTCCTTCTTGTAGCCATGTTGAGGAACTTATTTGATGAAAATGGACCAGGTTTCGTGGGTTATACTCAGTACAAGATAAGTTTATGCTTCTCCTTCCATTATCTATGCGTTTGCGAGTTGTAACTCGATCGTAAAGAATAGAACTAGCTAGTTTCGAAAGAATGGTATGTTGTTTGTTCTTTTGTAATGGTTGTCTGGTTGTGAACTTATTTTTAAGTTGAATTCATGGCTGGTTTATTGTATAAGAGGTATAATGATGTACTTTTGGTTGTATTTCTCAATTTTAAAGAAAAGACAAGTCGAAACGTGTTTAAGTAAACTGAAAAATTATTTTTGAGTTGATGAACTTGTGGGACTGTTTTTGGGTTGTTTCATGTTGGTATTGGGTTGTCTCTTTTACTACTATTTTTATGGAGTTGAGAGTAGGAAGGGTGTGGAGAAATACCACATAATGGCAAGGTTGTTTGTTGGTCGTTCGTCGTAATATTTTCGGATTGTTTAACCCTCTTATGGTTGTCGTGTTGTGTATGAAGTGATAGGGGTATGTTGGGCTGTTTGTGATTGTTTTGACTAGTGTGAAGTCATATATATATAGGGGAGGTGCTTTCCGTTTCATTGTATAATAGGTTGTGGTCGATACATAATAGTTACGACGCTTAAACTTTAAGAAGAGTGTCATTTCTTTTATTTTAGACTAAGGATCCATGAAATTGCATAGCTTGTGGTTGGGAAGAATATACATGGTATGATAAGGCACTTACTTCTTTATTTTGGCATGATCTAAAGTGACATGAACATAAACAGTACGTTAATTCATAACGGATCTACTCCTAGAAACTAAGGTTGTCCATGTTGTTCTTTCCTTCTAAAGTAATTCTAAACAAGTGTGTATGATCCTTAAATCCTACTATGGTTCATATTGATGGTAGGGATGTCCATAATGTTAATCGAAGGTGCAATTACCTTACATCACTCCGAAAGGGTTAGAACGTGATTCCATGAGTCGAGCATGCATTATATATATGTATCTATTTTACTCTACCGAGCCGCGCTATAGTCGGCCGGGTACGGCACCTATTGTGTAACCACTGATCTGTTGGGATTACCGAGCTCCACGTGGCCGGGTACGTTTCTACCAATCCTTATGATGGCCGAGTACGTTTGTTTACCGAGTCCTCTTTGAGGCCGGGTACGATATGATGATGCTCATAGAGGCATATGCTTTATAAACGTTTATGTATATAATATATATGTATTATTCATTTCATATTAGTAGCCCCCAGAGGCACTCAGATGTTACAAGTTGTATCTCTTATATCTCTCTTTACATTACTGTTCTTATTTATGTTTTCTTGCCTTACATGCTCAGTACTTTATTCGTACTGACGTCTCTTTTGCCTGGGGACGCTGCGTTTCTTGCCTGCAGGTCCTGATAGACAGGTTGTCATTCCTCCAAGTAGGCTATCAGCTCAGCGGAAGGTGTTGGTGCACTCCACTTGCTCCGGAGTTGCCTATTTGGTTAGTATGCTTTGGATATGTATTGATTGGTATGGCGGGGCCCTGTCTCGACCTTTATTATATTAGGTACTCTTAGAGGCTTGTAGACAGATGTCAGGTGTATGGATACTTGTATGCCCTTTTCGGCTTTTGTTTTGAGTTTACAATGGTCATGTCGGCCTTATAGGACCATATGTCACATGTATAAGTTTGCATATAATGTTGGGTCGTCATATGTTGAGTATTCCCTTATGTTTCATTCTTGTTATGTCATGACGAGTTTTCTGGCTCATTTACCCATGATAGTATGATAAAGAAGATATGTTACGTTGGTACTCGGTTGAGTAAGGCATCGGGTGCTCGTCGCGGCCCATTTGGTTTGGGTCGTGACAAGAAATAATGTTTGAAAGTTGTAGATAAGTTGTAGATAAATTGTATAATATATAATTTGTTGTATGAAATTTGTTTTTACTATGTATAAATCAGATACAAAATATGGAAAAGACATATTGTATAAAATTTGTCTTTAAGTTGTATGTTATTGTAGTTGTATTTAACTAGATAGTGTACGAAAAAATTCCATGAATAAATTGTGTGCATATAAACGAATTCATAATATGTTAACAAACTGACAACGTGCAGTTGTTAACCAGAAGTGATGCATTCCAAGAACATAAAATGTATAACAATGTGCAGTTAGATGGGAAGCCTGTTAAGATTGAAATAGCTGGTTTCAACCCAGAAGTTCCTTTGTCAGCTCGTGTAAATGTAGTTGGCGGAGCGAAGTGGAGAAGGACAGGTGTATGTCAATCGATTAATCATCTCTTTTTTTGATTGAGAATTTTGTTTCTTTCATGTATGTGTATGTTTGAATGCTCACTATGATCTTATATGCTTAAATTTCTGTATTCTTTTTGTCTTACCAAATTGCATGCAGTGGATATATTATGATCAGAATTGTGCCTAATAGATTCTAGAGTCTGCTCCAATTGAATTGCTTTATTTCAGGCTAGAATTCTGAAGATGGATTGACATCTATTTCAATCTCTGTTTTTCTTTGTTGATAACAATGGGAAGTTATTTGTTGAATCAAGAAAATAAAAAAGAAACTAAAGCTCTAAGGTTATTTACAAACATCAATTTGAAACTTTTGGAAGGGAACCAACTAATGAAAATTGTTTTTGATTTTGACGAGGAGATCGAAAAATCAGAAGATGATTTGTGAGAAAACATATGAGTGGAAACATAAGGAAATAGAAATGGATAAAAAAAAAGAAAAAGGTGTAACTACATCCTTTGATTGAAGGCACAAATAATAGATTGAGAGCCTTTTAAGGTGGATTGTATATATTTTGTAAACAAAACTTGTTTATGCCGGGTAATTAACTAAACATAGACATTAAGGGTAGTAAAATTTCAAATAGTGTATAGGAATGAAAAAATCCCAAAAGGTAAATATCTAAGGATCTACTATTGGGCCTCACTTATCCACACACATATTATTTAATATTAGGCCTTTTTATTTAGAGAAATTTTCATAAAGCACTATCTTTTAGTGGTACTTAGCTATCTATAGATACCATTTGTTATATTACAGATTGTATATACGTTTTTTGTTGTTATAAGATGTATTAGATGTATCTAAGCTACTGCACTCATGAATACAGTAGCAAAACTAGGCGTGAATGTCACGACCCGGATTTCCCACCCTCGGGAGTCGTGATGACACCTACTAATACGAGCTAGGCAAGCCAATCCTTTAACTACTTACTTCATTATCCATTCATTTCTTTTTAACAAATATAAGGCGATAACGTATAAACAGCAGAACTTAAATTTAAGCGAAAGACATCAATAAAATATCTGAAATCTATGTCTATTACAATTACTCAAGCCTGAATCGCCCAAAACCTGGTGTCATAGTGTCACAGACGGTCTAAGATTTACCACATACAAAGTCTGAAGAAATAGCAATACACTGTTTCTGAAAAAAAGGAAAGTGAAACAGGAAATAGGAATAGAGGGAGACGCCAGGTCCTGCGGACACCTACAGGTCTACCTTGGATCTCCGTGTGGACTGAAGGTAGCCTCCAAACTATGGTCCAAGTGCTGCTCCGGGATCTGCACATAGTGCAGAGTGTAGTATCAGTACAACCGACCTCATGTGCTAGTAAGTGTCTAGCCTAACATCGGCAAAGTAGTGTCGAGGCTAGGACAAGACTACCAAATAAACTTGTGCAGTTCAAATATATACAGCGGAAAAGAAATACAGAAATAAACAAGTAAAGATGGGAGGGGGAAACATGCTTCGGGGAAATAACAGGTAAAAAGATAATACCAAGAGAATTATAAAGGAATCAAAATCCAACCACTAACAAGAGTAAGGAAAACAAAGGCAAACTTCACTTTCTCTTCACAACTTGTTGCAGGTGTGCAACCCGATCCCATTTCCTGTATCTCGTGGCAGGCGTGCCACCTGCTCCCATTTCATGTAGCTTGTGGTAGGCGTAACACCCGCTCCCATTTCATTTATCTCGTGGCAGGCGTGCCACCCGCTCCCATATCATTATGTCTTGTTGTAGGCGTACCACCCGTTCCCATTTCATTATGTATTGTGATAGGCGTATCACCGACTCCCATTTCATTATGTCTTGTGGTAGATGTACCACCCGCTCCCATTTACAAGCCAACAATAATCACAAAGAATCCCGACAAGGGAACAAGAACAACATAATAACTTCCCGGCAAGGGAACAAAGATATCTCAACAATATCCTGACAAAGGAACAATAATTTCAAACAAACATCCCGGCAAGGGAACAATAATATCAAACAAACATCCCGACAAGGGAACAATGATGATACTAACATGTGAGGCACAATAAACCACAACGGAGTCATAACAATTTATAACACAAGACTCACGGGCATGCTTGACACCGATGTATAGATACTCGTCACCATGTCTATACGTCATACTCCACAATTAACACGTAGAAAATAGACACAAACCCTAATCCCTCAAGCTAAAGTTAGACCAAAAACTTACCTCGATGCCATGAACACAATTCACGATTCAACTATAGCTTTACCCTTTGATTCCACCACCAATTCGCTCGTATCTAGTCACAAGTTACTTAATTACATCAATAAACGCTAACTGAATCAATTTTAGTGCATGAAAATGAATTTCCCAAAGTTTTTTCCAAAAAGTCAAAAATCGCCTCGAGGCCCACATGGTCAAAACCCGAGGTTCGAACCAAAACCCGATTCTCCATTCCCCCATGAACCCAAATATATAATTTGTTCTGAAATTGGACCTCAAGTCGAGATCCAAATCCCCAATTTTTGTAAAACCTAGGTTCTACCCAAAACACTCAATTTCCCTCATGAAAATCATTGATTCTAGGATGAAATCTTGTAAAAAGAAGTTAAGGAGTAAAGACAATAAGTTAGAAATTACTTACCAATGTTTTGGAAAAGAAAAGTTATTTGAAAAATCGTCTCTTATGTTTTTGGGGTTTTGAAAAATGAAAGTAACTGAAAATCCCATTTTAATATACCCCTCTCAGACCCCCTGTGTGGACCGCACAAAATCGAGTGCGGCCGCACAACTCACCAGGTTGACTGCAGTGACATGTTTTATTATTTTGGACATAACTTTCTCTACAGATGCCCAAATTGTGATTTCTTTACCTTTCTGGAAACTAGACACGAAGGGCTAAGAATTTCGTGTTTGAATCATCTCAAAATTCCTTGTAGATCAAATGATATATGCTTCCGAAGTCGGACCAGTGAACCTGTGCGGACGACACAAAATCGAGTGCGGCCACACAGCCCCCACCGCGGACAGCACCAGAACCAATGCGGTCAGCACTGCGGGTTAAGAGATTTGCAATTCTCTGAACCTTCAACATCCTTGTTTTTAAGCCTAAGACATCCCAGGACCTACCTGAAACTCACCCGAGCCCTCAGAACTCCAAACCAAGAGTGCATACTAACTCAAAGACATCATATGGACCTACTCATGTGATCACATCATCAAAGTAACCTGTAAAATCATGAATTAAACCTCAAAACTCAACATTTTCATCAAGAACTCTCAAAGTTCATAACTCTTCAACCGAAAGTCCAACTCACGTCAAATAAACTCCGTTTTTCACCAAATTCCACAGTTATCTTTCAAATACTATAACAAATTTGTACCGAGCTCCGGAACCAAAATACGGGCCCGATAACAATGGTTCCAAACATTAATTCTTTCCTTCATTTCTTAGATAATTCAGTAAAATAATTTCTTTCAAAAGTTGATTTCTAAGGCTTGGGACCTCGGAATTCATTTTCAGGCATACGCCCAAGTCCCATATTTTACTGCGAACCTTCCGGGATCGTCGGAACATGGATTCGGGTCCATTTGCTCAAAATGTTAATCAAAGTCAACCATAATTAAATTTTAACTCTAGAAATTTCTTATTTTTCATATTTTCACATAGAAGGCTTTCCGGATATAGGTCCGGACCACACACATAAATCAAGGTGAGGTAAAAAAGAGGTTTTAGGCCTTGGAACACTGAATTTACTTGCAACACAAGTGATGAACTTTTGGGTCATAACAGTGAATCATGGAAGTCCAGCTAATCAGTTGTTGTATTCGAGTGTATTCAACTGTATTCATGGCGTGAAACATGGGATTACAACTGGACATATTATTGTATTCGACTGTATTCACGGCGTGAAACAGGGGATTACACTGTTTTAAACGGAAAGTGAATCAATTAACATAATAGACTCCTAATATAACTCAACAAACTTAATCATAGATATAAAAAAGATTCTCAACCGAAAAATATTCCAAAAACATAGCAATCTTCAGAGAAATTATATAACACATCTGAATACATAAATTATGTTAATTAAAAAAACATATGAATATATTCAAGACATATAGCGAGACAGTGAATACAATGAAATACATAGAATACAACGTGATACATTGAAATACAATGAAAAAAAAGACTGTGAATTCTTTTTATTTATCCACCACTTGGGACACGTCACTATCCTTTCAAGCTATACCCAATTAAAGTAAGTCCAAATTCCAACATTCTCCTACTTGGACGCCAACGTTAATTGAGGACAAGAAAATAATTTTAAAACTTTTGAGTTTTAAGAAAATCATTTTTAAAAAAAAGATTTTAGACTCTACAGTGGCCACACTACTCACATAGCCAACGATAGAATGACCCATATAACAATCTATCTAGTCTCAATAGAGAAGACTAACAATGAATCGTAGCAGGCATCACACCATTTTAAGGTATGAATCTGTCTACGACCACATATGCTAGAATTTCCATCAACATAGATCAAACATGTGTGCTAAGCATATTATCTTTCTAATCAAGGTGAATAGATTCACACCTCTTAGAAAGAAATAATTCTCCAAGTGATATAATAACCATATCACATCAGGAGCCTCCAAATTAAATGATATTAAAATCATATCACCTTAGGAGGTTTCCCTTGTGCCTTACCCGAGATAATCAAGGCAACAAGTAGCAAAAATCAAAGATATCATGAGTTTATGCAATATCCAATTGGAAATAAAAAATAAATAAATCATCATGTTAGTCAATAAGCATAACAAATATAAAATAACACAAGCTTGCATAAAATTAGAATTTATTAAAAGCAATATCTCAGTCAGCATCTATAAAATAACTCCCACTGACTAAAGCACATCAAAAGACTCTAAAATACCCATGTTTCTAGCATGTTCATTAAATACTACAGGTCTAAGACCTTTAGTCAAAGGATCAGCCAATATAGATTCTATGCTAATATGCTCAATGCATCTATCACCTTCTTTTACCATGTCTTTGACCTTAAGAATGTCACGACCCAAAAAAAGACCCGGTCGTGATGGCACCTATAGTGATACTAGGCCAGCCAACTATTACCCATTTACTCTATTTTTCAAACAAAAGGCTTAAGAAAAATCATATTTTAAGCATACATCCAATAAGATAAAATAGAAATCAAATCCAGCGGAAAGAAATACATGCCCGACCTCAGGTGTCACTAAGTCATGAGAAAAATACTACAACCGTTTGAAATAACCAAGACTACATAGTCTGAGAAAATACAATAAAAGTACTACAAGGAAGATAAGGAAGGAGAAGGCGGAACTGCGGCCACCAGGCAACTACCTCGCAATCTCCAGAAAACAGTCTCCAACTGGTAAGATCAGCAACCGCTACCATGCCCCAAGATACCCAGATCTACTCACACAGGTGCAGGTGGTAACGTGAGTATACCAACTCAGTAAGAAACAAGTTCAAACTATGGACTGACGGTAGTGACGAACCAAACCTCAACAGGTAGCAATATTTAATTGTATAGAAAAGTAGACATGCTTACAGTTCAAGTAAATTCTCAACAATGATTAAACATAATATGAACAATACAGAGTATAAAACTCAGGAACCACAAAGTACCAATGCACAGATAGCATGCTCAATGTTACGTATAATACTTTTACTCACAGTGCTCAACCACTTGGTACTATATATGGCACATTCGGACCAAGAAAGATCCATCCCGGAATATATACATCACTTACTATAAGTCACCCAGTACCGAGGAAACAGGACAATCTAGCCCCATGGAGAAGATCCATCTCCATACCAATATTTCGGACAAGATCCATATCCAGGGAAGATCTATCCCTCAATATCATCAACAATGCTCACTTGGGGTGTAAAGACTCCGGAGGGGCTTCTCTGAGCCCAAGAGCTATAACAAGCCAATGAAGGCATGTTCAATATCTCGCTGCGGCGCACAGCCCGATCCCATACTGTCACTCAATATCAGGCTCTCGGCCTCACTCAGTCATCACTCTCCAGTCTCATACACACGGTCTCAAAATGTCATGATACTAGCTCGAACAATGATATGATATGTCAAATAGAAATAATCGAGATTGAGGCATGATATAATATGCATGAGCAGGACTGAGTACAGAATAATTATGAAGCAAATGACATGACAATAAGAAACGACCTCTCGGGTCTCACAAGTGTTGGCGTGAAGCCTTAACATGATAATTAGCATGATTTGTAGCTCATTAACTTAATCACATAGTTACAACACAGATATCGGCAAGAAAGAGTCACTAAGCAGTACTGTGGAATGATCCAGGTCGCATTTCTCACGGTGCACACCCACACGCCTGACACTTGGCATTTGCGTCACCTCAATAGTAATCATAGAACACATAGTTTGGGGTTTCGAACCCTCAAAACCAAGTTTGGAAGCATTACTTGTGAGCACGTGATTTTTGTCATACATAAAATACTCCTACAAAATCTAAGAAAATAGATTTTTTATTGATTACTGGCCATTTTTAGGAATTTTTGTAGATTTTTATTAATTGTTTACATTTCTCTTGCCTATTTAATTTTTATTTAAATCATAAAAATACCAAAAATATCATGTATTGCATTTAGAATTTGTTTTTGAATTTTTAGAATTAATTAGTAATTATTTGTTTTATAAAATTTGAAAATCACAAAAATAGCTCATTTTTGCATTTTTGTCCTTTAGTTTTTTTTAGTTTATTGATTTTCCACTTTTAATATAGATTTAATTAAGGTTTACGATTTCTATAATTAGTTAATTAGTTTAATTTTACATTTTAGATAATTTAGGATTTTTAATTAAAAAAAGAAATAAAAAGAAATGAAAAAGAATAAAAGAAGTTAATTGAAGACAAGGGTTTTAATTTGGTTTTGGTCCATTTTTAAACACACCCAAATTCGGCCCAAAGAACCCCTTTCCCACCGGTCCGTCCCAGCCCAAAACGGGAAGACCCACCAAATTGACCTGCCCCGTCTCTTTTAATATAAAACTCTTCTTATAATTTTCCCCCATTTGAACCCTAACCCTAACAAATCAGAGGTGCGGCGCCCAACTCTACTGTTCCTTCATCTTCCCCACTCTTAACTCGCCCAACTCACCATTAACCCACCCGAGTTCGCTCAAAATGGTCCCCCCCTCTACGTCATTTGATTTCCAACGGTTTTGTCAGAGAGGGGTACGAATTTTCTGTTCGAAATTGCACGATTTCAGTACAAAAGGACGATTGTTGGACGAATGGGAGCCGTGGATAGATGTGAATCAATCCACGCCCTCCATTTGTCCCAAAATTGTTCGAAAACTTGGGAGATTTTTCGGATTTTTGGGCAGATTTCTTGAAGATCTTGAAGACTATATATTTGAGGTGAGTATAAGGCTATATTGTGGTCCGGGCCCGGGCCAAACGGGCCTGGGCTTGAGGCGGGCTGGGCTGAGGCGGTCCCGGGCCAAACGAGCCAAATGTGTGGAACCGGCCTGCGGCGGTCCTAAGCCCACATGGTCCCGGGCTAAATGGACCAGGCCCGCGGGCCTAACGGGCTTTTTTCGTTTCGGGCTATTTTTTTAATTTTTTTTATCTAAGACACTTTCTTGTAAACTATATATGTATATACTAGTATAAATTTCTTGCTTATATATAGCTATATAAATATATATAGTATATATAGTATGTATATATAAGGGTGTATTATGTGTATATATAATTATATATTGCCTTATGTAATATATATATATATATATATATATATATATATATATATATATATATATATATATATATATATATATGTATTAGAGATATATATAGTGCCTTATATATATGTGTATATATAATTATATATTGCCTTATGTAATATATATATATATATATATATATATATATATATATATATATATATATATATATATATATATATATGTATGTATGTATGTATTAGTAATATATATAATGGCTTTGTGTGTGTGTATGTATGTGTGTGTGTGTATATATATATATATATATGGTATTTATTTTTTATCTAAGGCACTTTCTTGTAAACTATATATGTATATACTAGTATAAATTGCTTATATATAGCTATATAAATATATATAATATATATAGTATGTATAGTATGTATTAGATATATATATATAGTTTATATGTATTAGATATATAATATATATACTATATCAAATTTAAACACAAAATAAATTGCAAAGAAATATTCAAGGGAATGTCTTATATATTTTACTATTATGACATTAACAAAGAATGACAATATCTTTCTTAGTCTTCCTCCCCCCAATGGAATGAGCACAACAAGGTACTAATACCACCATTAAAAGGAAAAAAAAAAACTAAGGAAGATGTGCCAAAATACAAGTTACATGTTAGTCTATGTATTATCCCTAACAAATCTCTTAAATCCTTCAAGGTCCAGAGGAATTTCCGTTGGTGGTGGTGGAAAAGAAGCTTGTTCATCACCGCTTCCGGGCGAAGCAGCATCCTGTGCAAGTTCCGCTAGCATTTCTTCATAAGCTTCATGTATCTCCGGTTGTGATTCCGCAAGTCCAAAATTTCTTCTTTCCGAACGGATCCAATCTCTGAAGAGTACTGATTTTTCCAAACTCTCCCTCATAAATGCTCTATGATCACCGATTTGAAGTCTCGCTTGACTGAATGCGCTCTCTGATGCCACTGTTGAAGCTTGAACACTTAAAATATCTCGAGCCATCCTTGAAAGAACCGGATAGTGTTTTTGATTGTCCTTCCACCATTCCAAAACATCGAAGGAGCCGTCGGGATTCTCTGATTCAAGTCCCTGCGACAAATAAACTTGAAGCTCATTTAGTTGTGAACTGTCACCAAAATTATCACCTTGAGAACCTCTGAACTCCGTCCAAGAACTAAGGGCTTTTAGGCCCGTAGTTTTTTTAGATGCTTGCGAACTATACGAAGTAGGAGTTGGAACATTTGGTCTAGCTTGATCTAAGACAAGTTGATAAGCATTATAAATTGTTTGAGCATTTATTTTAATTGAGGTTTTTGCATCTCCAAGTATAGCAAATTCCTCAACTGAAAGTGATAAAGCGTTATAAATTTTTGAATACCAAAAGTGAAGACCTCCTAATTTTATTGTAGGATTTAACAATGCAGCAACACCAAAAATAGGGGGATAGGGAAAAAATATTTTTTAAACTTAGCTTTCATAGAATTAATAGCTTCTTGATAAATTACTCCACCCTCTGAAAATTGAGTAAATAAATCTACAAGTGCTGCAATATAAACTAAACAGTTAGAAATAGTAGGATAATATTGGCCAGATAATTCATTTGTAGCAATATGAAATGGTTCTAAAAAGTCTACAAACATTTTAACATTACTCCAATCTTGATTTGTAAGGTGCTCATCATCATCATCATCATCACCATCACCTACACGAGCATTATACGTTGCGCTTATTGGGTTTCTATATTCATATGCAACAACTAAACTTTCATACATGTAATTCCATCTAGTCGGACAAGGTTTAGGAACCTTTATTTCTCTAAGGCCAAATTCATCGCAATTTTTAAAATAGTCTCTAAGTCTACTTCTACGGTTTGAATAAAAAAGCCAATTAAGAGCCATTTTAACCTTTTCAATTTCTACATTTAAAACTTTCATACCAGCACCGACGATTAAATGGTAAATATGACAAATACATCTAACATGAAAAATATTACTAAATGCAGGATTTAGTGTAGTTGTAAGCAAGCCTATAGCGTTAGTGTTACTAGAAGCATTATCCATTGAAACCGACATAATTTTATCTCTAATGCAAAAATATCTACAAATATCTGCAACTGTGTTAGCAATAAACTTACCTGTGTGGCGTGAATTAATTATTCTATAAGCAATAATGCGTTTTTGCATTATCCACTCCTCATCTATCCAATGACTTGTAACAGTTAGATAATCACAGTCATTACCACTTCTACCAATATCAGTAGTAATAGCAATGCGACAATCTATATGAGTAAATAAATAGCGCAAATATTGTTCATATTCATGTTTATATTTATAAATATCGCTCTTTACGGTTGCGCGAGGCCATCCTTTATAAGTAGGATTAAAAACTCTTCTAATATAATGCACAAAATGAGGGTTAGAAGGAAAACTATAGGGTAAGCACATAACAGTAACCATTTTTGCCAATTCTTCACGATCTTTATTTGGATCATAATATAAAATGCCACCGGTAACAGTGTTAATTCCCGGTTGAACTAGATTTGAACCTGACTAGGGTTAACCATAGTATCTACACTTGTCCCCTCTTGCAGAGCATTCATTTGAAGATATCCAACTTTATCTCTAGGGTGTTTCTTTATGTGTCTAGTCAAACTACCCGTACCGCTACGGTCTCCAGTAAATTTATGAACTAGTTGAGACCCACAAGTTTTACACTTAGCCTTATTTTGTTCTCTTAGTTGAGTAAAAAAATGCCAAACAAGAGATGTTTCGGGCCGTTTAGAAGGTTGTCTATTAAAAGCATGGGTTACTACAGGAGGGTCAGGCGGGGCATCAGTTGGGTTATTAACAGGACTAGTAGGGTTATTAACAGGACTAGTAGGTGTATCATCTAAATCCGGTTGTGTTTCATCTAAATCATCATTTTCCTCATCATTTTCAAAGATAGTTTCATTAGGATAAAGAGCATTCATAACTTCTTCATTTAATTGTTGACCCGGTGCAACATCATGGCAAAATTGACTATCGGAAAATTGAAAACAAGGATTATCACTATCAAGAATAATGGGTGGAGGAGGATGGGTAACAGGTCTGGGTCGGGGATCCGGGGAAAGAATAGTAGCTTGGCGACTAGATTCACCAATTTTAGATTTTCCCTTACCCTTACCACCAAAAATATTTTTCAAAGAAAATACCATATTAATTATAATTATACTAAACAAAACTATAATATTAAAATTTAAGAGTTGGAACGCGTTTACCGAATTGACGAACAACTTCTTGAAAATTGAATATCGTTGAAGACTTGAAGACTTGAATACTTCAATTCACCAACTTCACAATTTTTCACGAAATTGCAATAATAAAGCAAGCAATTATAGAAGAAAATTAGAGAGAGATTGAGAGAGATTGATGAATTTGTGAGTAAAAATGAAAGAATGGGGGGGTATTTATAGTTGAGAATTGGGAAAAAGTGTAATTATAAAAAGTTTGGGGTTAAAGCAAAGTTTGGGGGCCAAATGGCTATTTTTTAAAGTGGCCAACTGTCACACCTCCTTTTCCGCCCCTGCTAGGGTACAGGGAGTTTTTCCAATTAAAGGACAATCGAAACGGGATTTATTTATTTATTTCAGAGTCGCCACTTGGGAGATTTATGGTGTCCCAAGTCACCGATTGAATCCCGAATCGAGGAAAATATCCGACTTTCCAAATGAAGTCTGCGAACCAGAAATTCTAAGTAAGGAATTCTGTTGACCCGAGGGAAGGTGTTAGGCACCCCCGAATCCCGTGGTTCTAGCACGGTCACTTAAACATGTTGTAATGGCTAGGTATCTGATTTTAATACATATTATAATTTATGTGCTTTTATCAACTTTAAACCTTTTTTATTATTATTTTTAATAGAATTGCAACGTCGTGAAAATGTGTTTCGAACAACGTCACAATCAATGCACCCGTGGTTGTTGACACATTTTGACTCCGTTGAGATTTGGATTTGGGTTGCATAAACGCGCACCCGAGTTTAGGGATGTAATATTATTAAAATCATGCCTAAAGAGTCTAGCGCTTTATTACTTTGGGGAAGGCCGTGAAATTTGCTAAACGGCCCATCCCGAAGTCTAAGTATTCAATTAAATATTTATCGAGGGCCCCGCAATTTGTGCGTTTTATTGGGCGAGGCTCATCCCATTTATTTTAAAAGGATAATCCTAAAGTGCCTATATCTTTTCCTATTAAATTTGTCTTTAAAAAAATGAAAATGAAGAAAGTCCTAATTTATTTACATGCTGAAATTAACTAATAGTATCTAGCTAAACAATATTCCTACAAGTTCCGAAATGGTTTATTCGATAAACTAACGTGCTTTTTGAGACATGGTAATCATCCAACAATAGCGAATTAACTAGACGAAGTTACTACACCATTTATTTATTTTTAGGCAATATATAGATAGTTCGCCCGTTAAGCTATCATCTGATGTTTTACTATATATATTAAATAGCTACATGATTCTGATTAGAGTAAGCTAAACAATTTATATATACAAATAAAATTTAGAATATAATGAAATTAATCTGAAACTTCAACTCTTCATTTTCGTATTCATACTACATGTTTCAGTTTACAATAACCAGCGTGTCAGTTGTGTACCTGATATTGGAAGCAAAAGAAAATGAAGATGAGAATCAGCAACAGTAATAACAATACAGCACAGCAACAACAGTCCAGCAACATTAACAACCCAGTAACAGACCGGTGCAGTAGTAATCCCAAAACAAATGCTTCCAACTTTTATGAAACAACAACAATTAATGTTGATTTCAAACAATGAAAGAAAACAGAAGATTTTTTAGTTTTTTTTTTTTTTGAAAGTTTGAATATTTTTCGGAATTTTTCTCTTTCTTAAATATTCAGCTCTTTTTTTTTTCTCTGCCTTTTTGTTTTTCTGTTCTGTCTCTTTTTATTCTCTTATTTCAGATTCGTTCTTTTTTTTCTTGTTCTTCTGTGTGTTTTTGTGTTCTCATCTTTTGTATCAAGACCTCTCTATATATAACACATTCCCAAAATCAATTAAAATCAATCACTTTCTCCTACCAAACCCATTATCTTCCCACTCACCCCCATTACATTAAATAAATATATCAACCCCACCCCATTACATTTTGTCCCTCATGCCTAACATAAACAAATACAAGATTCCTCCCCACTAAATTTTGTCTTGTTCCCCCTTTATATTAAACAACTATATCACAACTCACCCCATTACATTTTGTCCCCTATGCTTCACATAAAAAATTACAAAAATGTACAATTCCTAAACTACCCCTCCGACCTTACTGAAATTACCAAACTACCCCTGAACGTACTGCAAATTACCAAACTATCCCCATCAGCTATAACAAATCAATTAATCACACTCAACCAAAATATAGCCAATATGACCAATTTCTACACAAATTCACCCAACAAATCACATGAACATGATTTCTTCAACATTTCAACAACAAATCACATGAACATGATTTCTTCAACATTTCAACAACAAATCACATGAACACAAATTGAACAACAAAGAACAACTAAAATTTGATTGAACAATATTTTTAGCAACAAACAAACCTATTTTCAGATTCAACAATAGCAACAACAAACAAGTATATTTAGATTTCTAAATTCAATAATATTGAACTTAAAATTAACTCTAACAACATTACAACCAACAATTCCTATATTAAACTTAAACAAGATTATGAGACAAATTCAAGAAATAATCATAAATGATAAACAATAAACAAGAAAATTAAACTATACAAATTTCGGATTCAAGAACAATCAAACAAAGTATGAACATGAATGAGTCTATTTTAACACAACAAACATGACGGATTAAATGACTCAAACAACATTAATAATTTCTGGAAAATACATAACAACATGAAACAAATTGAAGAAATAATCAATTAAATTTCAATTTGAATCTAACAAACATTAAACTAACAAATTCTTACCTAAACAATAAAACAAACATGAAATAAAACATGAAAACCCACTAATAAACTTTTCATTTGAAATCTGAAAATTAATTCAATCAAAACACATGAACAAACTAAAAATTAATTCAAACGATAGACATGAACAAAGCAAGGATCGAACATTTATCGATTTTTACTTCGAAAAATATAAAAACGAAATAAACTCAAAACTAACTAACCGGAGATGAATCAACGACGAACTCGATTGTAAACAAATCTGTCCGGGCCTCGACTCAACGAAAGACCTTCGAACTTTGACGAGATGAAGAAGATGAAGCAACGTGAAGCAAAAGCAATTGTTGCGACGAGCAGCAGCAGCAGTCTGTCGAGTGAGGAAGAAGAAGCAGCATGAATCAGTAGCAGCTGGTCGACGCAGCTGGAAAGAGGAAGGGAAGCAGCAGCTCGGAGGAGTTGGTTTGGATGCGTCGAACGTGGAAGAAGCAGCTGGAACGGAGCAGCAGTAGCGCGATGGAGTTGGCTTCAATGAAGAAGAAACAACGGCGTCCATGGCGACGTGAAGCTGGTTGACAAAGCAGTGGCGATGCAGCAATGGCAGACGCAGAACCAGCTTGGCCATGGAAGCGAGTGGTCGACGAGGCTGTTGTAGCGTCGTGGAGGAGGGAACGCAGCGAAGGGGGAAGCTGCTTGGTTCGAACGTGGGGTGGGGTTTGCTTGGAAGCTGGCCGGCTATGTGGGGGGGGGGGGGCAGCCATGGTTGCTTGACTTTGGGGGTCGTTTGGGGAGAAGACGAGAGAGAGAGGAGGGAGGGCGGATGGGATTAGTTTTTAGGGTTTTCTTTTTTTTGTTTTGTTTTGTTTTGTAAAATGTAAGATAAAAGGATGTTGGGTTATGGACTGGGTTGACCCAGTTCGAAATGGACTGGGTCGTTTTGGAAGATTGGGTATTTTTTGGGCTTGTGGCTTGAATTTGAAGAAGAGGCCCAATTCCGACTTTCTTCATTTTTTGCTCTCTTTTCTTCTTTTATTTTTCTAAAACTAAATTATAAAAATACTTAAACTATTATTAAGAACTAAATTAAGTTATAAAAGCGCAAATTAACTCCCAATAACAATTAACGCACAATTAAGTAATAATTAAGCATAAAATTGTATATTTGGACATTAAATGCTAAAAATGCAAACGATGCCTATTTTTGTAATTTTTATTTTTTGTAAAACAAACTTAGTTACTAACAATTGTATAATTAAATCCTACATGCGAAATGCGACATACTTTTGTATTTTTAATAATTTAACAAATAAACATGCACAGACAAACATACAAATAGTTACACAAAAATATCACAAAATATCACAAAATATCACAAAAATTGCACACCAAGAAAAATTATTTTATTTTTGAATTTTTTGGGAGTAATTCTCATATAGGGCAAAAATCACGTGCTTACAGCTGCCCCTCTTTGCGCGAAGACACGAAGGGTTTTCGTGCAAAGATAAAGCGAGCGATTTTTTGCCCATCCGAGTACTCCGTGTGAAGCTTTTGTTTTTGAAAAAGATTTGACCGAACCTTTGCTTCAAAGGTTTCCTACATATCCTGGGCTAAACAGGAATCAGGTCAATGTAGTTCGGGAAGTTTTGGTAGCTGGGACTACCGTGAGACTACAATGTTACTGTTGTTGCATGCTATTACCACTGCTTACCGATCTCCTTGTTACACCGTGCTTAAAAGAAAACAAGAATCTAGGCTAGACTGCAATTTGTTCTTGTTGCCTTGCTTTCTTGTCTGCTTGCATTTCTTCCGGTGCTTTTCTTCCGATGCTTTTCTTCCTTTTGGCACATGCACTTGAGTTTGTGCTGGGACCTCTTGTTGCAACCTTCTGCTTCCCGGTGTTGGGGATTTTTATTGTTTCCTGCTGGGGATTCCTGTTGTAACCCTCTGTTTTATTGTCTTCTGACTTGATCTTGAAATGTATTCCTCTGTTATATGGGCGGGCTCCCAACTTCAATGCTCGAAATCTAAAGACTGAAATATATTCCACTGTTATATGGGCGGGCTCCCAACTTCAGCGCTCGAAATGTAAAGACTGAAATGTATGCCTCTGTTATATGGGCGGGCTCCCAACTTCAACGCTTGAAATGTAAAGACTGAAATGTATGCCTCTGTTCTATAGGCGGGCTCCCAACTTCAACAACTGAAATGAAAAGACTGAAATGTATGCCTCTGTTCTATGGGCGGGCTCCCAACTTCAACACTTGAAATGAAAAGACTGAAATGTATGCCTCTGTTCTATGGGCGGGCTCCCAACTTCAAATAAACAACTTTTGAAATAAACGTCATTCCTCTCTTCAGGCGGGCTCCTGAATTCATCAACAACTTTTAAAATAAAACGCCTTTCCTCTCTTCAAGCTGGCTCCTGACTTCAATAAACAACTTTGAAAATAAACGTCATTCTGTTCTTCAGGGGGGCTCCTGACTTCAACCAATAAATCTCCATTCTGTTCTTCAGGGGGGGGCTCCTGACTTCAACCAATAAATCACCATTCTGTTCTTCAGGGGGGCTCCTGGCTTCAACAACAACTTTAAAAATGCCATTCCTTTCTTTAGGTTGGCGAGATTTCAACAACTTTTAAAAATAAAACGTCTTTCCTTTCTTCAGGCGGGCTCCTGACTTCAACCAATAAATTGTCATTCTGTTCTTCAGGGGGGCTCCTGACTTCAACCAATACATTGCCATTCTATTCTTCAGGGGGGCTCCTGACTTCAACCAATAAATCGTCATTCTGTTCTTCAGGGGGGCTCCTGACTTCAACAACAACTTTAAAAATGCCATTCCTTTCTTTAGGTTGGCGAGATTTCAACAACTTTTAAAAATAAAATGCCTTTCCTTTCTTCAGGCGGGCTCCTGATTTCAACCAATAAATCGCCATTCTATTCTTCAGGGGGCTCCTGATTTCAACAACAACTTTAAAAATAAAATGTCATTCCTTTCTTTAGGTTGGCGAACTTTTTTTTTTTTTTCAAATTCAAACTTTTTCTTTTTTTTAAATTATCCTAGGAGAAAATTCATCCGACTAGATTTTGATCCTAGGAGAAGATTCATCCGACTAAGATTTTATTATATTATTTTGGTAGAAAGATTCCATCGGACCAAGATTTTGACTCTAGGAGATAAATCGTCAAACTAGGTCCATTTTGTTGTGATCTTAGGAGAAAGATTCATCGGACTAAGATTTGATATCTTAGGAGAAAATTTCATCGGACTAAGATTTGGTATCTTAGGAGAAAATTTCATCGGACTAAGATTGTGACTCTAGGAGATAAATCGTCAAACTAGGTCCATTTTGTTGTGATCTTAGGAGAAAGATTCATCGGACTAAGATTTGATATCTTAGGAAAAAAATTCATCGGACTAAGATTTCTATCTTAGGAGAAAGATTCATCGGACTAAGATTTGATATCTTAGGAGAAAAATTCATCGGACTAAGATTTGATATCTTATCTTGGGAGAAAAAATTTCATCGGACCAAGATTTCTATCTTAGGAGAAAGATTCATCGGACTAAGATTTGATATCTTATCTTGGGAGAAAGATTCATCGGACCAAGATTGTATCGGGAAAGAAATTCATCAGATTAGGACTTTTATCCTAGGAGGAAAATATAAAGATCAATGATTTGAGAAACTTACCTTCGTAATTTCTTCTTATCTTTTCTCCTTCCTTCGCGCTGCTTTGTTCTTTCTTGCTGGGGATAATACCACTGTTGGAGTCTCCTTTCTTCCCCTCCTTCAAATTCAAAAATTTTTTTGGTTTTTTTTGTTTTTTTTTTTTTTAATTTTCTCTCAACACTGTTGGGGATAAAAGTGTTATCTTCTTGGGATAACGTTGTTGAGGATAACGCTGCTTTGAGAATTTTATCCCTTCAAATCGATGATTCATTCTTCTGGAAGCTGCTGGGGATGACAATGGCTTTTGCTTTTTCTAAACACTAGTTTCATCTCTTTGGTTCTGTCTGCTGGGGAACAACTTCCTCCATTGGAAACTTATTATGTTGGGGGCAACCCTGTTTCAAAGACCACTTCCTTGGTGCTATCTTTATTCTTCCCCAAATGGGTACCTGATTTTCCAGAAAATTTTCTAACTGAAAAGAAAATTTTCTGCCCCAGTTTGACAATCTTTCTTGTGGCATGCATTTCCGTTATAAATGCTATTTCTTTTACCTGTTTCAAATCAAATAAAATTTGTTAGCTTAAAATGCGGTGGTTGGTTGTGATACGCCTACTGGGATGGCTTTTCCCTTTCTCCTTCCCTGCTCTGCGTTCCAAAACTTGTTGGGGATGATATTATTTGTTGGGGATAATCCTTTTCCGCTGGGGATATCCCTCTTCTTTCGTGGCATGGCTCGGAAACTTGCATTTTCCCGACCTTTTAGTCTCGCATGAATTTCCCAAATCATGCTCATTGCTCTCCTTGTTTGTCCACGGGCCTTGGCCTTGAGGTTTAATAACCTTTGATTTTGGCAAGGATATCCCTCTTGACACTCGTTGATCCTTTTGTCAATTCCTTTTTGCTGGAGATATCTTTCTTGACACTGGCCTCGCGCTTGTTCCTTGCTGACTATACCACTTGGATGTATTAGTCAGATCTTATCTTGGAAAGCTGATGGCCTATTTTGAAGTCATTTCCCACTGGTTCTGACCAAACAGACTCTACTGGGGAAATTTCTATGAAAGGAAAAGATAAAAGGGAACAGAATAAAAGACAACGAAAAAAGATGACTCTTTAACAAAAGAAACTATAAATAAAAACCTATCAAACGCAAATACCGACTCTAATGGTCATGACATGCACATGTGGCCTATCCGCTGCCGTCAATCGTCTTTCAAGACCTTCAATTGGCAATTCCCCATCTGATTCCCAATCTTATTCGACTTGTAGTGCCCAAAAGGTTTTCACCATCAAGTCTCTCTCATTTTGGTTTTTCTCTCAGCTTTCATCGCCTTATGGTGTCCGTGAAAATTTTCACCGATAAGACTCTCTCATTTGTATCACTTTCCAGTTGGGGATTTGGAGTGTTGCTGGTATGACTGTCTCTGCTGGAGATTAGAGTCCTTTCTATTATGGAACAGAGTGTTATGTTCACCGGTAAGACTCTCATTTATCTGACTTGGCATCCTTTGAAAACTGATCAGAAGGTCTTTCTTTGGACCGTAATGTGGGTTTTGGATAGGCTAGAAAGAAAGGGTATTAAAAGGCTAAAAAAAAATGGGGTTTTAAAATTACAATCTTCGGAACCAATTTTGCTTACAACGAGCACAACTCTTGCCCCAGTTTCTTGCTTGGGGATTATTTACTTATTTTTTATTATTTTTATTACACCATGACCGAGCCGTGAGGCGCCTACGTATCCTCTTTGAGGAATCAGGTCGAACGTAGTTCCCAATTCCTCTTTTTTCATTTGACTTTCTTTTGTTTTTTGTTATCATTTTTCTCTTCTTTTTTTCGTTTTTTTTATTGATTTTTTTTTCTTTTCTTTACCTTCCAGGTTCGTACTTCCTAGTCGTTGCTATTGATTCCGAACGAGGGGTACGAAAGAAAAACGAATAAGGCTCAAAAGGGGTAACAAAGGAAAAAGTGTTTAGGTAGCAGAACAAAATGCCTTCGTCATTCCAGTCTTCAAAACATGCCAAGTGCAAACAACACAATTGAACATAGATTTGTAATCTCTTCCGATGGTACTGGACTTGACAATTATGTTAAACATTTGCTTTTTCATTTGTCATTTCTAAAGCACTGTTGGGCGACACTCTCACTCTCATGAACGACCCTCATGCCAATTTGGCGAATCTTGCATTTAACGGTTTTCTTTATGTTTTACTTGCCCCGGTTCCACATGACTCGGGCTCCAAATAATCTCAAACCGTTCTTATTTCCTTTAAATGCTTTGATCACCTTCCCAGGGTTTTATGATTAACTTTTAAGATTAGGCCCAAACTGTGTGCGTATGTCATGTCACGAGAATCGGCGCTGATCAAAAATGATAAAAGGACTAAACAAAAGATGACTGGAATAATAAAAGACCGGATTTTGTATTAGACTATTGGCGAAATGGTTTGAATAATAAAACAAACAAAACAACCAGAATAAAATCCTAACACAACCTTGACAAAACTTAAACAAACTGATATGACAAACTGGAAAGATTAGAAGGTTTGACACAAGACAATATCTGGATTACAACCTTAAGAATAATTCGGACAACAGAAATGACAACAAAATAAGCCACCAAAAGCTTCTCTCTTGCTAACCAAGGAACGGAGCGTCCTCCCATTTTATCAAAATCGGCATCTCAGCCACTGAGCTTCGCATCAGTATTGCCCAGACCATTGCCAACTTCAATATCATCAACTTTAGTCAACAAGTCCCAATAGGATTCGAGTGCTTCTGTTATCAGGCCTGATCCCCGCAAAGTGTGCTTCTGGGTCTTGTATTTCCGGCTTACCACAAACCAACCACCTTAACTTTCTTTGTGATTCAAAGCGAAACAGGTTAGAATGGACTCCGTCGGTCCCCATTATTAATAACACCTTTTCCTCTTCTTCTTTTTTTCATTTTTTTTCCTTTCTTTTTTTCGATTTTTTTTTCTCATTTTTTTTTGTGGTCGAATCTTATGGAGATTGCCTATCATGACCCCGCATGAATCAGACCTTGCGTAGTTCGGACTAATAAAAGATAAACAATAATAAACATTTTTTTCAATTTAAAACAAACTGGGTTTCAAAGGTTTGAAGATGACCTACAAACTCGAAAATCAAACAACCCACATATTCTAATTAAAGATTTATAACCTCGAAATAAAAAGCCCAGCTTCCTTTTCCCGTTTGACAAATGCAACCAAACGGCTATTTTTGCAAATGTGGCCCTTTCCAAATCTCACATGAATTTTGAGGCCGGGGAGGATTATTTTGACACTTTACAAACTTGTCCGTTCTTTTACGAAAACAGCCTTTCGACAGCTGAAAGATACTCTAAGGCTATTTCGGCAAGAACGGTTTAAGACGCGGCCGAAGCTGGCTCGGCTTATTTTTGACAAAAAATCCAAACGGTATTCACCTGACCGCTGACTCTTTGTTTTTTTTTCAAATTACAATAAAAACCTGGTGTTGCAAACACGGCCCTTCAGCGCCTCGGGAACGAAGATTTTTTAAGGCTGTGTGGGTCAACTGGACCAAATCTTAAAAAATGACCCAAAGGTGGCTGTTTATGCAAAGTCAGCCTTCCGGCGTCCCTTTCGGGAACATTCGGCTATGTCTTGATAAAACAGCATCACCCGACTTCTTAAAAATTTGACATATATATATTATTTTTGCTATTTTTTTGCAAAAGGGGTGGTTGGACATCACCCGACTTACTATTTTTTTGCAAAAGGGGAGGTTGGACATCACCCGACTTATTTATGACAAAATTAAAATTTGACATGTTTTTTTTTAAAATTTTTATTTATTTGTTTTTGGCTATTTTAGCAAAAAGGGGGAGTTGGGCCCGATGAGGGTTGCCTACATATCTCACATCCGGTGAGAATCAAACCCGCGTAGTTCGGGCAAAATAACCGAACTATTTTAAAACAGATTTTTTTTTTCTTTTTCAGCAACAAATAACAAAAACACTTTCCAAGCATGACTCTTTCATTTTCACTTTGGCATTTTCGGAAAAATAAAAAAAACTATTTTAAAAATAAGATCTTTTTTTTCATTGTCATTTTTCAGAGGAAGACAAACTATTTTTCCTTTTTTATAATTTTCTTTTTTTTTTTTGAAAAATAAGACAGAACAACAACTCTTTTTTTTTCTATTTTTTCTTTGCTTTTAATAAAACAAACTAATAAGACACATTTTTTTTTTCAAAATTTCGGCAGAGTTTTGACAGTATTTGGGCATTGGTTTTTTACAAAAATAAGCAATCAATTCCCTAACCGCTATTTTTTTTTTTTCAATTTCAAAATATTATTCCTGATATTCAAAAGTCAGTCAACACACAAATTCGGATCAAATAAATGCGCAAGTAGTAGCAAGTAAGATGCATCAGGATGGTCATTTTCATTTTTTTTGGTACACCTGTCCTAGACAGACCCAACCCCTGTGTTGAGCCTCCAAAGTCAAATGCACGTGATGCAAACAATCGCTCCTACTAGGGATCCGGCATGAAGCTGAGTTATTCTAAGTGAAAAAACCTGAGACATATTGTTCTAGCCCTGGCTCACCCAAGTGGACAGCTTGAGCCGAAGTGGGGGCAACGTACCGGGAGCACGAAAGTCTGCCCGGCCTAGTTACTTGTCCCAACTTCGTCTTATTTGGTATGACTTCTAACAGAAAGGTGGGCCACGCGCACGTGTACACCATAAGTTCAGAAGACTCAGAAAGAAGAAGGGTTTCGTAGCAGTTGTATATACACAATTCAGATAATATTAAAGCGGTAAAAGCATCATTTAGCAAATTAGGCATATATCATGTAAAAATCAGATAATAAATAAAGCCAACTATAATAATTATTTTAAGCTCGAATTCTTGAACCCTGAACCAGTGGTTCTGGGTTTATTCCCCAGCAGAGTCGCCAGAGCTGTCACACCTCCTTTTTCCGCCCCCGCTAGGGTACAGGGAGTTTTTCCAATTAAAGGACAATCGAAACGGAATTTATTTATTTATTTCAGAGTCGCCACTTGGGAGATTTATGGTGTCCCAAGTCACCGATTGAATCCCGAATCGAGGAAAATATTCGACTTTCCAAATGAAGTCTGCGAACCAGAAATTCTAAGTAAGGAATTCTGTTGACCCGAGGGAAGGTGTTAGGCACCCCCGAATCCCGTGGTTCTAGCACGGTCGCTTAAACATGTTGTAATGGCTAGGTATCTGATTTTAATACATATTATAATTTATGTGTTTTTATCAACTTTAAACCGTTTTTATTATTATTTTTAATAGAATTGCAACGTCGTGAAAATGTGTTTCGAACAACGTCACAATCAATGCACCAGTGGTTGTTGACACATTTTGACTCCGTTGAGATTTGGATTTGGGTCGCATAAACGCGCACCCGAGTTTAGGGATGTAATATTATTAAAATCATGCCTAAAGAGTCTAGCGCTTTATTACTTTGGGGAAGGCCGTGAAATTTGCTAAACGGCCCATCCCGAAGTCTAAGTATTCAATTAAATATTTATCGAGGGCCCCACAATTTGTGCGTTTTATTGGGCTAGGCTCATCCCATATATTTTAAAAGGATAATCCTAAAGTGCCTACATCTTTTCCTATTAAATTTGTCTTTAAAAAAATGAAAATGAAGAAAGTCCTAATTTATTTACATGCTGAAATTAACCAATAGTATCTAGCTAAACAATATTCCTACAAGTTCCAAAACGGTTTATTCGATAAACTAACGTGCTTTTTGAGACATGGTAATCATCCAACAATAGCGAATTAACTAGACGAAGTTACTACACCATTTATTTATTTTTAGGCAATATATAGATAGTTCGTCCATTAAGCTATCATCCGATGTTTCACTATATATATTAAACAATTACATGATTCTGATTAGAGTAAGCTAAACAATTTATATATACAAATAAAATTTAGAATATAATTAAAATAAATCTGAAACTTCAACTCTTCATTTTCGTATTCATGCTACATGTTTCAGTTTACAATAACCAGCGTGTCAGTTGTGTACCTGATATTGGAAGCAAAAGAAAATGAAGATGAGAATCAGCAGCAGTAATAACAATACAGCACATCAACAACAGTCCAGCAACAATAACAACCCAGTAACAGACCGGTGGAGTAGTAATCCCAAAACAAATGCTTCCAACTTTTATGAAACAACAACAATTAATGCTGATTTCAAACAATGAAAGAAAGCACAAGATTTTTTAGTTTTTTTTTTTTGAAAGTTTGAATATTTTTCGGAATTTTTCTCTTTCTTAAATATTCAGCTCTTTTTTTTTCTCTGCCTTTTTGTTTTTCTGTTCTGTCTCTTTTTATTCTCTTATTTCAGATTCGTTCTTTTTTTTCTTGTTGTTCTGTGTGTTTTTGTGTTCTCATCTTTTGTATCAAGACCTCTCTATATATAACACATTCCCAAAATCAATTAAAATCAATCACTTTCTCCTACCAAACCCATTATCTTCCCACTCATCTCCATTACATTAAATAAATATATCAACCCCACCCCATTACATTTTGTCCCCCATGCCTAACATAAACAAATACAAGATTCCTCCCCACTAAATTTTGTCTTGTTCCCCCTTTATATTAAACAACTATATCACAACCCACCCCATTACATTTTGTCCCCCATGCTTCACATAAAAAATTACAAAAATGTACAATTCCTAAACTACCCCTCCGACCTTACTGAAATTACCAAACTACCCCTGAACGTACTGCAAATTACCAAACTACCCCCATCAGCTATAACAAATCAATTAATCACACTCAACCAAAATATAGCCAATATGACCAATTTCTACACAAATTCACACAACAAATCACATGAACATGATTTCTTCAACATTTCAACAACAAATCACATGAACACAAATTGAACAACAAAGAACAACTAAAATTTGATTGAACAATATTTTTAGCAACAAACAAACCTATTTTCATATTCAACAATAGCAACAACAAACAAGTATATTTAGATTTCTAAATTCAATAATATTGAACTTAAAATTAACTCTAACAACATTACAACCAACAATTCCTATATTAAACTTAAACAAGATTATGAGACAAATTCAAGAAATAATCATAAATGATAAACAATAAACAAGAAAATCAAACTATACAAATTTCGGATTCAAGAACAATCAAACAAAGTATGAACATGAATGAGTCTATTTTAACACAACAGACATGACGGATTAAATGACTCAAACAACATTAATAATTTCTGGAAAATACATAACAACATGAAACAAATTGAAGAAATAATCAATTAAATTTCAATTTGAAGCTAACAAACCTTAAACTAACAAATTCTTACCTAAACAATAAAACAAACATGAAATAAAACATGAAAAACCACTAATTAACTTTCCATTTGAAATCTGAAAATTAATTCAATCAAAACACATGAACAAACTAAAAATTAATTCAAACGATAGACATGAACAAAACAAGGATCGAACATTTATCGATTTTTACTTCGAAAAATATAAAAACGAAATAAACTCAAAACCAACTAACCGGAGATGAATCAACGGCGAACTCGATTGTAAACAAATCTGTCCGGGCCTCGACTCAACGAAAGACCTTCGAACTTTGACGAGATGAAGAAGATGAAGCAACGTGAAGCAAAAGCAACTGCTGCGACGAGCAGCAGCAGCAGTCCGTCGAGTGAGGAAGAAGAAGCAGCATGAATCAGTAGAAGCTGGTCGACACAGCTGGAAGGAGGAAGGGAAGCAGCAGCTCAGAGGAGTTGGTTTGGATGCGTCGAACGTGGAAGAAGCAGCTGGAACGGAGCAGCAGTAGCGCGATGGAGTTGGCTTCAATGAAGAAGAAACAACGGCGTCCATGGCGACGTGAAGCTGGTTGACAAAGCAGTGGCGATGCAGCAATGGCAGACGCAGAACCAGCTTGGCCATGGAAGCGAGTGGTCGACGAGGCTGTTGTAGCGTCGTGGAGGAGGGAACGCAGCGAAGGGGGAAGCTGCTTGGTTCGAACGTGGGGTGGGGTTTGCTTGGAAGCTGGCCGGCTGTGTGGGGGGGGGGGGCAGCCATGGCTGCTTGAGGTTGGGGGTCGTTTGGGGAGAAGACGAGAGAGAGAAGAGGGGGGGATGGGATTAGTTTTGTTTTTTTTTTTGTTTTGTTTTGTAAAATGTAAGATAAAAGGATGTTGGGTTATGGACTGGGTAGACCCAGTTCAAAATGGACTGGGTCGTTTTGGAAGATTGGGTATTTTTTGTGCTTGTGGCTTGAATTTGAAGAAGAGGCACAATTCCGACTTTCTTCATTTTTTGCTCTCTTTTCTTCTTTTATTTTTCTAAAACTAAATTATAAAAATACTTGAACTATTATTAAGAACCAAATTAAGTTATAAAAGCGCAAATTAACTCCCAATAACAATTAACGCACAATTAAGTAATAATTAAGCATAAAATTGTATATTTGGACATTAAATTCTAAAAATGCAAACGATGCCTATTTTTGTAATTTTTATTTTTTGTAAAACAAACTTAGTTACTAACAATTGTATAATTAAATCCTACATGCGAAATGCGACATACTTTTGTATTTTTAATAATTTAACAAATAAACATGCACAGACAAACATACAAATAGTTACACAAAAATATCACAAAATATCACAAAAATTGCACACCAAGAAAAATTATTTTATTTTTGAATTTTTTGGGAGTAATTCTCATGTAGGGCAAAAATCACGTGCTTACACCAACAGATCAATTTTGAAGGCCAACGGCTAGATTTTAAAAATCTGACCGTTGGTCTTTTTAAAAAAAAAAATTAAAAAAATTACTGTTGGAGCTCGTTTGGCCTGTTGGGCCCGGTTGAACCGGCCCAGGCCCGCCTGCCGGTCCCGGGCTCACGGGCCAAATGGCTTGAACCGGCCCACCACGGGCTTTTACACCACTAGAGCCCAGGACCGGTTGAACCGGCCCGTTTGGCCCGTTATGCCTGCGGTCCTAGGCCGGTCCCGGGCCTGGACCGGACCACAATACAGCCTTAGGTGAGTATTATGTTCTAGGGGGAAGAAAAATCAAGGAGAAAATCAGAGAAAAAATCAGGGAGAGAGAAATATAGAGAAGAAAATCGGAGAAAAATCTCAAAAAACTTAGTTAAGCAATTTTCTAGGTTTGTAATGGTCACCCTCTTCAGACTTTTTTTTAGTTTTTCCTTCAGAAAACATACAAAAAAGGCACAATGATCTGAGTTTTTTTTCTTGTTTCTTCGTTCAAGTTTTTCATTCTAAAAGAGTCAGAATTTTTTTTTTAAAAAAAATCTGCAATCTGTTGACGTTTGATTTTTTTTAGAGTAGATTTTGATCAATTCTCAGATCAGTCCATTCATGATTCCGACTCGTATTCGTGATTCCTGTGCGGGTTCTTGTTGTTGTTGAACCTTATTGAGATTTGGAGCTGTGTTTCTTTTAGCCGTTTTCTGCTCATAGCTTAATCGGGTTGGGTTGAAGTAAAGAAGAGCTTACAAATCAGTCATTTGGGACCAGGGATCTACTTCTTTGTTGTTTATTCTGTTGTAATCAGGTATGACACTTTGGGTTGAATGATATAAAGCTCATATTTGCTTGGGTGAGATTTGTATGGGATGATTCTGGTTTTACTTGTTTCATTTCCACGATTGATTGATAGCAAATTCTTGTTTTCCTTTTGCAAGTTTGCTAAGCTATGATTTTGGTTGATTTTGAGGTGTTGAATCTATGATTTTGGTTAGACAGTATGTCACCATAAGTTGTTTAATGAAATGTTGAAGTGTTAGTCTATAGTACAAATGGGAAGAAACGTAAATCCTTTGCCGAAGTTTTGAAGCTTTGAGACGTCAATTTGCTGTCCAAATGGATCTTTGAATATTTTCCATAGAAAGTAAAATTGGATGAAGCATTAGGCGCATGGTTTTGAATTTTTTACTAGTATTTGGTTGTAGTATAATTGATCTGCAAATTTTTTACGGGCGGGGAACTTTCAAATCACAAATGTTATGTTGACCTTGCTCGAGCAAAGAGGGTATTTTACGGGCACCTCCGATCAAAATGCCTACAAGCACTTGAAGGGGTTCGTGGATACATGCTGGGGTAGCAAGCAGACAAACGTGTCCGAGGATGCATTGAGATTAAGGCTTTTCCCGTTCTCTCTTCGGGATAAAACATTGGATTGGTTAGAAAGGCTCCCCAATCATTCTATCACCACATGGGATGAATTGGCGGACAAATTTATTGCCAAGTTCTTTTCTCCAAGTCATATGGCGGCTCTTCGGGATGAAATTCTAGATTTCAAGAAAGAGCCAACGGAACCTATGCACGAGATATGGGAAAGATATAGAACAATGGTGAAGGAGTGCCCTAATAACAACATGACCGAGGCGATGATACAACAAACTTTTTATCGGGGCATCAACACCACGAATCAGTGCATTGTGAACCAATTGGCCGGAGGGAACTTTATGAAACTTACTTACCAAGAGGCATGTGATGTACTTGATGAAATGGCCTACACCTTGTCGGCATGGCAAAGCCGATCAAATGTGCCCCAAGGTGACCCCACGGTCATCCATTTGCACAAGGAATTGCACGATCATGGTCAAGCTATTGCCGAGCTTACAACAACTATGAATCAATTGGCGAAGGCGCAATTGTAACAAGTCCAAAACCCACGCCAAGTCAATGCAATGGAAGGTGTTTCTATGTTGAAAAGGAGGCAAAGAGGGCAACAACAACCTCAAGGTAATTGTGAGCAATTTGACAACAACAATGATGGTGGTGGTTATTCGAATGAGTGCTATGATGAGCAAAGCGAAGAATGTCAATATATCAATAACTACCAAGGGGAATAAAGGAAATCAAGGGAATCAACAATGGCGCCCCCAAGGAAATTGGGGCAATCAACAAAGCGGCGGTAATTGGAATAATAACAACCAACACCAAGGTGGTGGCAATTGGAACAACAACAATTGGGGTAACCAAGGTAACAATCAAGGCAATTGGAACGGGAACAATAATAATTGGGGCAACAACAACAATCAAGAAGGGTGGAATAATAGCGGAAACCAAGGCAACCGGGGGCAAGGCTTTCAAAGGCCCCCCATGTACCAAAAACCGAACAATCCACCCCCTTTCCTTCTCAAGGTCCGAGTTCTTCCGGGAGTGATATAGGGAGAATTGAGAACATGTTCGAACAAATGATGAAAAAGAACCAAGATTCCGATAAGCAATTATCTTCTCATAACACCTCTATCCGGAACTTGGAGGTGCAACTAGGGCAACTTTCTCAAGCTTTGAATAACAACCATGTGATGACGGTTACAACTAGAAGTGGAAGAGGCGGTGATGTGAGATAAGCAAGTTGTAGAGGATGAAGTTGAGTTTCGTGATGATGATGTGACTTTGAATGTTGATGATGTGGTTGAACAAGATGTGACCAATGATGTGCGGATTGATATTGATGATGAGGCCGGGGTAGAGACGCAAGATGCCGTGAACCCGTCTAGGGAACACATGATTGACATGCCTGAGCCGGTTGTGCCAAAGGCCAAGGCACCCTTGCCTAGGCCACCTCCACCTTATCCTCAACGGTTAGCAAAGCAAAAAGGTGACAATCAATTCAAAAAGTTCATCGAAATGATGAAGAGTCTTACTATAAATGTGTCGTTGGTGGAGGCACTTGAACAAATGCCGGGGTATGAAAAGTTCATGAAGGATTTGGTAACAAAGAAGAGCTCGATGGAGTATGAAACAATTAAAATGATGCATCAAGTGAGTTCTATAGAGCATTCTATGGCCCCGAAACTTGAAGACCCTAGAGCTTTTACTATCCCTTGCACTATCCGTAGTGCGGATTTTGCCAAAGCCCTTTGTGACTTGGGGCTAGCATTAATTTGATGTCTTATTCGGTTTTCAAGACTTTGGGAATCGGGCAACCTAGGCCAACCTCAATGAGACTTCAAATGGCGGATCGATCGATGAAGCGACCCTTGGGCATAATTGATGATGTTCTTGTCCATGTTGATAAATTTATATTGCCGACCGACTTTTTCATATTGGATTGTGAGGTGGACTTTGAAGTGCCAATTATTCTTGGGAGACCTTTCCTAGCTACGGGGAAGGCATTGGTTGATGTTGAAGCGGGTGAGTTGACATTCCGAGTGGGAGATGAGAAGGTGGTATTCCATGTTTACAATTCAATAAGACAACCCAATAGCACGGAGGTGTGTTCATTTGTGGACATTGTCACACCTGTGATAGTGAATGACACAAGTTCCATGATAAATGTTGAAGATCCTCTTGAGGCCGTGCTTCTTAACATGGATGTCCATGATGATGCTAGTAGAGTGGAGTGCGTGAATGCATTGCATGGTATGGGTTCATATTCATATGAGCCTAGAAAGTTATCTTTGGATCTTGAAAACCGCAAAACTCCACCAACAAAGCCATCGATTGAGGAGCCATCAGTGTTGGAGTTGAAGCCACTTCCTCCACACCTCAGGTATGAATTCTTGGGGTTCAAATTCTACTTTACGTGTTATTCTTTCGTCTTGCTTAACTAACGTGCAGGTTGACGCCACTTTGGCGGTTCTTCAAAAGCGCAAGAAGGCGATTGGATGGACATTGGCGGATATTCGGGTTATAAGCCCCGCCTTTTGCATGCATAAAATCATCTTGGAGGAGGATGCAAAGCCTTCACTTGAACATCAAAGAAGACTAAATGAGGCGATGCAAGAAGTGGTAAAGAAAGAGGTTATCAAGTGGCTTGACGCCGGTGTGGTTTATCCCATTTCTGACAATTCATGGACTTCTCCAGTACAATGTGTACCGAAGAAGGGTGGGATGACTGTTGTGACCAATGACAACAATGAGCTTATTCCGACTCGGACAGTGACGGGTTGGAGAGTTTGTATGGATTACCGGAAGCTTAACAAGGTGACGAGAAAAGATTATTTCCCATTACCATTCCTTGACCAAATGCTCGATCGTCTTGCGGGTTGGGCTTTCTATTATTTTCTGGATGGTTACTCAGGGTACGATCAAATTCTAATTGCCCCGGGGGACCAAGAGAAGACGAACTTTACATGTCCTTATGGCACGTTCGCTTTCTTGAGAATGCCATTTGGATTATGTAATGCTCCGGCGACCTTCCAACGTTTCATGATGGCTATTTTCACCGACATGGTGGAGGATATCTTAGAGGTCTTTATGGATGATATCAGCGCGGTTGGGGATTCTTTTGAGGAGTGCTTGGGTTCGAGGGTGGTCAAACTTGAGGGCCAAGGAAGTTCGATTCGTGTGGTTTGCATTTATTCGTTTATTATCAATTTCAATATTAATCTGTCTTCTTAATTTGTGCTATGTTATATCACATATCTTTAAAACCGCGTATCAATTGTTATCTCTTTTTTAGGGTAAACAAATAACATTAAAAGTAACTAGGGATGGATCAACTCAAATAGATGCTCGAGTTTTGCTTTCCTTCTCTTCCTATAAATCACAAGCGTAGCGGTAAAAAAAAATCAAGTACAGTACTGCTGGAAATATAGCAACTTTCTGCTGTAGATAATGTGATATCGCCTCCATCTTTTATGTGATAGTAATGCGGAGGTGAGATTTAGTGCATAAATTACAGATTCACCCGAATCCAAGAACTAAGGCTCAGATCCTATATGTTTTAAATTTTTTACTAAAAAGTATGAATAGTAAATTCCGAATTCAATAAATCAAATGGATTATGGTGGAATTTTAAGCTTATACCCATAATATTTGAATTTTGAATTCGTGTCTGTTATTTGAACTGTTTGTACTTGAAGTTAGGGAGAAAGAAAAATGGACTTATGCTTATTGTATAGGAGATTATCATTTTTCTTTTCACGTATGGGAGACTACCATTGGATCACTAAACTGTGCACGTTGATAAAAAAAAATCCTCAAAACACGGAGTACTATTTATCTCCCATGTACAATGTACAAGATTATTTAAAATATGTGCTTATGTCGTTTACTTTTTATGAGGTTTTTTATTTCACATTCTATATCGTATAAACTAATTTATGCATTCCTACTTAACTATGTCTTATTTTTGAGGAAGATAAAAGCAGCAACCAAACATTATACCAGTAATGCTACATTTAATGTGTAGATTATATCTCCTAAATTAATTACAGCAACAATCAAACAATCCCTAATATCTTTTGTTTCAAGGCATGCTATATAAGGATAGATGGTGGTTCATTAATCATTGAATTTCGAACATTAATGACATTGTGAAGTCCGCCTAATCTTCTCATACATCATAGATAAACTATGCATTTTATATGTGAAAAGCTGTATATATAACTACAAATTCAAAGAATTTTCTTTTTTCACGTATAGCAATCAATGCTGGGGAACTGAATTAATGATGCTGCCCTCCTCATTCATGTTGCATAGTCACCACCAGAAAAGACGACATAGCCAACAACTTGAAGAGCTGAATTGAAGATTAGAATGAAATAATTAAAGTGGGGGCATGCAGAAAAATAAACAAAAGCACAAGAATGTTGGCAGGTGGCCCTTCTGCTTCCCTAATTTGCTAAAGGAGACTTTATTCACTCCTAAATCATGACTTTCCCCGAGTCCGAAACTTTTTTGATGTTTTTTTTTGGACAAAAAACACGTTTCTAATGCTAAAAAAAAAGTTACATAACTAGGTAAAACGCAGTACTATATTGTGTTTTACTTTAACTGAAAGTTAGCCGTTAAAGTAAAACGCAATATAGTACTGTGTATTATTTAAAAATTATTATTTTTAACTAATTCGCAGTACTATACTGTGTTTTACTTAAACGCAGTACTATACTGTGTTTTACTTAAACGCAGTACAGTACTGCATTTCACTTATTAATTTGGGCCCAACTATATTTTATTAAAGCAATTCGCAGTACTATACTGTGTTTAACTAAAACGCAGTATAGTACTGCGAATTGCTTTAATAAAATAAAGCCCCTTCTTCGTCCTTGGACAACGACAGAACCGAGACTCCCCCATTAAAAAATTTTCGCGGATTCTGCTGGTCCCCCCTGGTCAAACTTTAAAAAAAAAATTGGGCCCCACCCGTCACCTAAAGATCAAGGACTGTAGGTCCCACACACAAGACAAGCTTTGGATTCCTTCTTTCGGGTGCAAAAATTCGATTTCAATAAAATTTAAAAAACTTAAATTGAGGTATTTCGATTTTGTTTATGTCGAAACTCGTATAGTAGATGCATATTTGTATTGTTTAATGTGTTTCCATGTTAATTTGCGTTATGTTTGTGTTTAAATTTGTATCTTATTTATACCCGGATTGATTTATTAGCTTTGGTACAAAAAATTATTAAAATTTGATAAATTATTTGTATTGTTAATGTTATGTTTTTATTTGGTTAAATAAAAAATTAATATTATTTATTTTGTTTGTTGTTCATATTTGTATTTTATGTTAGTTGTTTTTATATGTAATAGTGACCTTTTAGCGTAGTAAAATAAATAGCCTTTTAGCGTAGTACAATATAGAGCCTTTTAGTGTAGTAAAATATAAAGCCTTTTAGCGTAGTAAAATATAGAGTCTTTCAGTGTAGTAAAATGTAGAACCTTTTAGCGTAGAGTCTATGTAGTTTAAGTATGTAGTAATTGCAAACTCTATCCAATTACACTTTACAAAATTAATTATTTAATTTATAACAATAAACTTACAAAAGTAACAAATTAATATATGTTGTAAAATTAACTCCAATATCAAGCCTGGAACCCATACATAATTATTCAGTCCAATTCAATAATTTTTAATTTAATTCCTTAAACTAACAAAATTCTAAAAATATTGAAATTGACACGCATAATAATTAAGGATAACTCGGTGCTACCGGGCCTAAAAAATCAAGCCTGGAACTCATACATAATTATTCAGTCCAATTTTAAACATAATTAATTATTTAATTTATTAAGCTAACAAAATTCTAAAAATGTTGAAATTAACACGCATAATAATTAAGGATAACTTGGTGCTACCGGGCCTCAAATATCGAGCCTAGAACCCATACATAATTATTCAGTCCAATATTAAACATAATTAATTATTTAATTTTTTAAGCTAACAAAATTCTAAAAATATTGAAATTGACACACATAATAATTAAGGATAACTTGGTGCTATCGGGCCTCAAATATCGAGCCTAGAATCCATACATAATTATTCAGTCAAATTCAATAATTTTTAATTTAATTCCTTAAGCTAACAAAATTCTAAAAATGTTGAAATTGACACGCATAATAATTAAAGATAACTCGGTGCTACCGGGCCTCAAAAATCAAGCCTGGAACCCATACATAATTATTCAGTCCAATTTTAAACATAATTAATTATTTAATTTATTAAGCTAACGAAATTCTAAAAATGTTGAAATTGACACACATAATAATTAAGGATAACTTGGTGCTACCGGGCCTGAAATATCGAGCCTGGAACCCATACATAATTATTCAGTCTAATATTAAACATAATTAATTATTTAATTCCTTAAACTAACACACACAATTAATTTTGTTTAAATTATAGTAGATGACATGGACTTTCCTCCGCCTGCGTATCCTGGACCTGCCGAGGATCAGCTACTAGTGTTGCAGGGCGACCATAGGTCCTCCTTTGTATGGGAGGGACAACTATCGATGCAGGCTCTCCGCCCTAGGAGACCTGACGATTTGTGGGAGTTCATCGTGGAGCATCTTTTCCATGCCCGCGTAGTCGCGCGCCTACAGGCTACGGGCTTCTATACGATTTTTGAGCTTGGAAGGATGCAGCTTGATTGGTCTCTCATCACGGCCTTGGTAGAGCGGTGGCGACCGGAGATGCACACTTTTCACTTGCCCACTGGAGAGGCCACCATCACGCTGGAGGTTGTTCAGGCTTTGTACGGGCTGCGCGTAGATGGACGGGCCGTGGCACTTCCCCAGTACATTAGATCCATGACGTATGCACAGTTTTTGGATATGATGGGGCAGTTTACTGGTTATAGACCTCAGGGTGACACTGGGGGCAGTCCCATTGCTTTGTCAGCCATCAGAGATCATATGGCTGTTTTGCACCCACACATTACCGGTGAGACGGAGGATCTCCATATTGAGAGGTACACACGGTTGGTGCTGCTTCTGTTTTTCGGGTGTGTCTTGTTCCCGAACACTTCGGGGAGTCTCGTGAGTATACTCTTTCTCCATCATCTTCAGCAACTGGATGATTTACCCCAGTACAACTGGGGTGCTGCTGTTCTCGCATACCTGTATAGGAGCATGTGCCGGTTGAGCATGGGCCCAGCGGTGGACATATGTAGTTTTCTGCCCCTCCTACAGGTGACAACATTTTCGAATACTTTGTTCATTACTCCAAATTCTATATGGTCGAAATGACTCATAAATTTTACATCAACCTTTTATCTTAGGTTTGGGCCTGGTAGCGGATCATGCCATTGCAGCCACCTCTACCACTACTTGCGCCCGGTGAGGCTTATCCGTTTCTCCCTATAGCTTCTAGGTGGATTCTCCGGCGTGGGAACTACTGAGGGACCGATGCTCATCATAATCTCCCCTTGTCAGGGATGTGCTAGATAAGCTGGTGGACGGACAGGTAAATATGTACCTACGCTTAGTTGTTTTAAATTGAGTTGTGTTGCGCATTCTCACTTTTATGTTATTATTTGGTAGTTCATCTGGACGCCATACAGCGACGAGTTGCTAGCTCAGCTGCCCGTTTGTTGCTCAGTCGATCGACTGCTTTGGAGTACCTCCATCCCGATGATCTTCTTCGATATGGTTGAGTATCATGCCACAGAACGTGTGCTTCGCCAGTTTCACCGTCCCCAGCCTATACCGGGGAGCTTGGATGGGTGGCTACACACTATCAGCGAGATGATCGTGCCAGGCTGGACGATATATATATGGGATGGCTAGAGCAGCAGGTCCATATTTGGGAGGAGCGAGCTGACCGTATTCCGCCAGCACCTACATTTACCCAGGAGGCTACTATTCATCTGTATGCGTCATGGTACCGCCGTCACACCCGACTGATTATCGGGAACCCCATTCATGTACTTGGCGAGCGCTACAGACCATACGCCGGGAGGCACGAGGCATTGGTATGTTTTTTGGCTTATTAATATCGTATAATTGTGATATAACGTTATTTAATTAATATTTTAAATGTTTCACTGGCTATTGGGCATCATCACCTCTACCAGTTAGGACAGGAGATGCAACAACATACCGACATCCATGCAGTCATTGACTATGGCCGGCGGGTGGCACAGTTGGCTCGTCGGACCTTGTTTTAGGCGAGAGATGTCGTGAGGTTGGACCACGAGGCTCAGTATGCGGCGCCAGAGGACTACCATCGGGGTAAGGGTGTCCCACGAGGCACGGGTAGGGCACGGGGGAGGGGTGCCCCATGAGGCAGGGGTGCCCCACGGGGTCGCGGAGGACGGCGATGAGGTGGTCCCCAGCAAGGGGGCATTGAGGCACCTATCCACCCACCTGTTGAGGGACATGATGAGGACTTTGGAGTTGAGGCGCTTGGAGATGATCAGCCGGGTTATATACCTCGGGTAGATGAGCCTTCCAGCAACATGCCTTCTTACAGCCTTCAGCTATCTCTGCCAGCATCGCAGGTCACCCCGTCAGGAGCATTGTCGATCATAGGTACATTCAACGGGGATGTAGACCAGTACTTTGCATGCCCATCTACCGCAGTTGAGGATCGGCCCACCCGGGACGTGGATGGCGGGCGCAGGTTGAGTTATGCCTCATCCCCGGCGGTTGATGCGAATCTACCACAGGCGCAGGTATGTTTGTATTACTTTAAAATTTCAATTTGTTTTCTTTTCCTTAATAAGCTGACATTAATTAATTTTTAACTTTCTTATGTAGGTTTTGTCCCAGCCATCTTTGAGGCCACTATATGCTTTGATGAGGACACCACGGATGCATATACTCAAGTGGCCGATGAGACCATGGTGAGAAAATGTTTTTTGACTCAACACGTACAATACAAATATACTTTTTCACATGCTAAGATTACTACTTGTTTTGTAGGTTGCTGACGGGCCGACGACATATTCTTCCGATCCTACCAGCTATGGTGTTGATGTTGCTGCACATCCTCACATAAAGAGGCGGCTTGATGACGATGATCCAGATAGTATACCCGGGCGGCAGGGGATGCGACTTAGGCCGGCAGCAGCACTGAAGCACACAGGCTGCGGGACTCACTAATTTACTTATGTTTTTACTTTGTGTAAATAGTGCATTATGTAAATAATGGTAACAATTATCTTTTAACAACATTTTTATTTTAATTGCATTTGAACAGAAATTTTACTTAAACAGTACACAAGAAACACTAGCATTGCAAATGTAACACAAAAACAAACAGTAGAACTAAAACCATCACTGCACAAAGGATAACTAAAACCATAAAATGCAGTACTATACCACGCTTTATATATTAAATTTTTCTGCAATAGAGCAGCTTTTTTCACATGGTTTTTATCTTTTTCAGAATGACAAGACAACTCCATAAAATGCAGTACTATACCTCGCTTTATATATTAAATTTTTCTGCAATAAAGCAGCTTTTTTCACATGGTTTTCATCTTTTTCAAAACGATAAGACAACTCCATAAAATGCAGTACTATACCACGCTTTATGTATTTTGTCTCGCGTATAAATAACGACTTTATTGTAGTTATTTTGTGTGCTCAAAAATTAGTAAAAGCAAATATTTCATTAAAAGTAAGGTTTTTTTACTAAAAGGAAATATTTCATTAAATGGCTCAACCTCTTCGTCCACCAAAGTGCAACTGTGGAAAAGAATGCTCGATGCAAAATTGTTGGGACGGTGGTGAAGTTGGACGCCGCTACTGGTGCTGTATGAACCAGTTATACAAGGTTCACGGCGAACCTATTTGTGATTTTGAGGAATGGGTTGATGAACCATGTTATCAGGAATGCTATAGAGAGCAATTGCAGTTTCTTCATAATATGTGTTTATGCCAACGGGAAACACAAAGAGAAAGCGATAGAATTATTGTAGAAATGAGGGCGAAACTAAAGGAGGTGGGAGAAGAAAAATGGAAAGCACAAAAGGAACGTAAAAAAAATATAAACGGGAACTTGCGGAGATGAAGGCAAAACTGAAAGAGGTAGAAGAAGAAAAAGAACAAATGGAAGAACGATTTAAGTGGTTGGAGCGGAGAATAAATGGCAACCTGGACTAAACATTGGCATGTATGTGTTTAGTGTATTTTTCATATTTCATGTATTTTTATTATGTTGGTCTGTTATGTTTGTATTTGTGCTGTAGTAATTTTTTATTTTAATTGAAGTGGCATGTATGGCATGTATTGAAGTGGCATGTATTAGCATGTATGTCATGTATGTATACTAAATTTTATTTTAATTGAAGTGGAAGTTAAGTTTAAGTTCTTGTGTTGTTATATGAAACTATCAAACCACGCTTTACATATTACATTTTTCTACAATTAAACAACTTTTTCTTCATTCATTCCAGATTGTGGAACATAATTTTATTTGATATATATTGCAACATACACAAGTACAAACACGTATTACAAAAAACAATACCAAAACAAAAGACTAGGGGTATCCTTGATAGTTGGGTACATTCGACGAACTTGCACCAGGAGCCGGATTACCACCGCCACGCACACCATCTGAAGGACATTTACGACGGTCGTGTCCTGTTTGCGAGCATATGCCACATTTATGCACATAAACGGTGTTACCAACATCCATTTGGTTCCGTATACGCGTTCTCTTTTGCACTTGCAGCTTACACAAATAGTCCTTGTTACATACCATCTTAAAAGGTTCTGGCGGCCAATAATGCTCAGCACTTAATGGCTGTAACTTCCCACTATACGTGTCTACGTATGCAGCAACACTGTATTGCCTATCAATATAGTTTATTGCCTCATATCCAACTTGTTGAAAGCACTTCAACGCATGTGCGCACGGCATGTGGTAGATGGTTTATTTCCCACATAAACATAACCTTCTATTTTCATTCATCGTCTGTAGATTATTCCCACGGTGTCCGCGGATAGCGGTATTAACTTCAAAAACACCTTGTTCATGATCGTACTGAAGAAATGAATGCCACTGTGCTCGCCTCCTGGACCTTTCAAATCTTCTCATGGGTATTGGCATAAATTGAACACCCATGTCCATCAATGCTGATGCAGCTGCATGCCTTTCAACAAACCTCTCTACACTCTATTTGAATGTCATGCGGACCATGGCAGTGACAGGCAGTCCACGGGTAGACTTCAACAAGCCGTTGAATGACTCCGACACGTTTGTAGTGAGGGCTCCCCATCGTCTTCCGCCATCAGCATACAATGTCCACATGTGAAGCTCATGCCCCATCAACCAAGTATAAGATCGTGGTTCTAACTGCCGGATCGCTTCCATGCGCCTCGTGAATTTGCACTGCTGGTGCTCAGTTGCAACCATCCACAATAAGTCATGCAAGGCCTTGTCAGGATATTTCTTCTGGAAATTGGCCTTCAGGTGACGCACATAGTAATAGTGGTATGCATATGGTTCCTTCCATTTAGGCAAGTGATGTACAGAACTTAAAATACCACCATGCTGATCAGATATTAGACAAATACCTGAACGCTATTTGACAACGTGCTGCTTCAAGTGGTTCAAAAAAAGCGTCCACGTCTCTTCGTTTTCGTTGGCACATATGACAAATGCTAGTGGAAATATTTGCCCGTTGGCATCCACTGCAACTACAATCAAAAGCTTAATATCATACTTTCCATAGACATGATTACCGTCTATAGAAATAACAGGACGACAATGCACAAAACCATCAATTGATGGTTTAAATGACCAAAACACATAGTTGAAAATATATTCGGGTCTGTCCGGACTCCACTCACGCCTCCATTCAACAACAGTCCCGGGGTTAAACTGTTGCAGTTCGGCCATGTACCTGGGCAGATTTGAAAAAGACTTATCTCAGTCGCCATAAATAAGTTCAAAGGCATGTTTGCGACCGAGATATGCCTTCCTTTTGGTTATAATACAACCATACTCCTGGTGGATGGCTATAATACACTCTTTAATCTTGAACCTAATGGACACTTCCGAATATAGAATCAAGATAAGAGAAATCAAGTCCACATCCAAGTTGAAGTGATTCTCATTGTGTCCATTTCACATCTGTGCTCGCTAATAAATTTACCCACTTTCCACAAACCTAATTTCTTCTTGGTGGCACGTAACATCCAGTGACAACCCATAAAGTCTCTACGACATACAGCCTTGTATTTCTCCATAGTTGACTTACTTACCGTCCTCTCATGGCACTCTTTTATACTGTAGATTTTTACAGCCCTAATTAGGCGAGCTTTATCGGGGAAATACATGCCCTTTGTCAGAACAACTGGTCTAGACTCATCCCACATCGCTGACCGAAATTCATCATCATCCCTTGTGAAGGCATCCGCGTTTGGCATGCTTGGCAAATTATCAAGGTAGGGAATATTCCACTCATGAAATGGCACGTGGGACTCGTACACTCTTGGTCTAGCGGGAGGTGGAGGAACATGCTCCCTCGTCAGCTCAGGTTCAACATTCACTTCCTCCTCATCATCACCCTTATCATGGAAGGGTATGTCATCCCCAGACTCATCCGCATTGTTGTCATAATCATTATCATCTTCCGGACTCTGCGCATCTGCCAAATCACGAGTAAATACGTCATCTATGGGCAACTGTGTGAGGTCAGGAGCTTCAAGAAGCTCGTTTTCACTGCACAAAAAGAACAAAATGATAAGTTACCCAACTAGATAAATACTTTAGATATAGCTATATCACTTTACTTACAAGTCGTATTGTCTTGACGTTTCATGATGGATATTTTCTTGTTGGTGATGACTCTCGGATGGACTACCGTGGTCCAATATTCCAGAACTACGCATATTCCAACTAGGGGCGGGGTCATAAATTGTAAAATTCATATCCGGACGGTACCCCCTATGAAAAATATGAGTGTTAATACAAATCCAATTAAAACATAAAATAAACATCGCTAAAGCGTAGTAAAATTGAAGTTTACCAGTCGTCTTGTTGATTATATAAAGTTGAAAAAAAAAAATTGTGGCTGCTCATTCACAGGTGGTGACAAGTTTAAATCAAGACAAGCTCTTTCATCAGCAATCTGTCTGGCAAAAACTACTCCAGAATAACCACCCGATGATTGGGGGTTATCCCTACTATGCACGCCCTCATTATTGGGAACGTCTTCCACCTTGACGTACATTTCCAATAATTTTATTACAATAAATTCCCTTTATTCATCCGGAATCCGCAAAAAATCTCTAAGAGTTTCATCATCCTCGATGTTAAACTCAGAATAATAAGCAAATCCTGATGGAGTCACTGAATACGGAAATCTACCGGTTACTTTAAGGTTAACCGAACGCCTCCTATCACTCATTTTTTTACGTAACAACGATACCAATTTATCGTACTCCATAGTAAGCGGCAATTTAACATGACACTGTGGAAGTGAGCTATACCTCACAGAGTTATTCTCCAGCACAACCTCACCTCCCAATATAGTGAAACCCTTATTTTTGGCACTTCAGACATTGTAAAAAAATGATTGATAAGAAGAAGAGAGAAGTATGAACATAAGTTTGAAGTAAAGTATTGAATGGATTTTCATAAAATTGAAACGCCTTTAAATAAGGCAAGTCCGAGCTTGGAGTGTAAAATTTTTCTATGTAAAACCAGTACAATACTACGTTTTACGTATTTAAATTATTGTTATGTCAGTTAATTGGTGGGGCCAAAAATCAAAGTAAAACGCAGTATAATAGTACGTTTCAGTGTAAAATGCAGTATTATACTGCGTTTTACAAAAAAAACAAATGTTCTCTGCATTCCTTCGGAACTGGGCAATAATAAGTGAAACGCGGTACTGTATTGCGTTTAAGTAAAACGCAGTATAGTACTACGAATTAGTTTAAAAAAATAATTTTTAAATAATACGCAATACTATACTACGTTTTACTTTAACGGCTAACTTTCCGTTAAAATAAAACGCAGTATAGTACTGTATTTTACCTAGTTATGTAATTTTTCTTTTAGCATTAGAAACGTGTTTTTTGTCAAAAAAAAAAAAAAAAAAATCAAAAAAGTTTCGGCTCTTTAGTGACTTTCCTTTGTCCCTTTGTATGCAATCAGTAATCATTACAAAGCTGAATGCCCATCAAACTTAAATTCGACTTAACCTTTTCCTCCGGTTTTTATTCACCTCCCAAAAAAAGGGACTTTTAATATTCGGACATATTTACTATTTAATATTTCCAGTCAATATACATATATAATACATAATTTATACACTAGTTATATATATATACGCGCTAAAATTTTTGAGGACATGACCCTTGATAGGAAGATGCGAAAATCGAGTACTAGGGTTGTAGGGTAGGAAGAGTGGCGCATATTTCTACTTCGTAACTACGTTAGGCTACTATGATAGGATTTTTGTCTTAGACTGTTAGTGTTTAATGATGTATTCTCACTTTTATTTTTCATAGTGCAGGGTCTATTTACTGGTTATTGCTATTGCTTTTCATCTAATTTCTAATTTTTATGATGTTGTTATTATTACTTTGGTTTCTGTTGATGATACTGATATATTATGTCTTCTTGAGCCGAGGGTCTCCCGAAAATAGCCTCTCTACTTCTCGAGGTAAGGGTATAGTTTGCGTACACACTACCCTCCCCAAACCCCACTAGTGGGATTTTACTAAGTCGTTATTATTGTTATATATATATATACCCCAATATTTTCAATTTAAGTTATTTGACGAGCGACTATCTAGGTTAATCCTTTAAAAACGAAAAGATCATCATGATATTGTAAAAACACACTGACAAAAAGATTCCATGTGCTCAAAAATCATTCATGTAAAGTACTTAGTATGTTATGTGCATTGATATATAATTCTTTTACAATATGAAATTAAGTTAACCTACAACATACAACTCTTCTTATTAAGTAGCCTGATATGATAATCTAGATGATGGAATAATAAGTTGACATAATCGGTTAAGTTACACTAATAGTATGAAGATTGGGTATTGTCAACGTGTCTAACTAAATCTGATCGATTATTCACATAACTATTTAGTCATAAATCTTTTTTATGTGTGGTGCAAAAATAAACTTCTTACGAAGATGTTATCGAACATGTTCGACAAAAAGGTGCATATATCATTCTTAGTATGGTTGAGTCCAAAGCTCATAATGACAAATCATGTTCAGAATCGACTAAGGCAAGTTTAAACTTGTATTATCGACAAAATTGGAGGTACCGATGGAAGTGTTGTTTACCAAAATGAAATTGTAACTAGCACAAAAATATAAGATGCATAAAATGCTTAAAATTTGCCGCATCTTATTTCTATTTCTTTTCTTTTTTTTCCCTGGATATTCACTTTTACACACCTTTAACAAATTTCAGAAAAGTCCAATTTATTTAACTAATTAAGTTTGCAATTAATGAAAATCTGAATGTAAAATTATTCAAATATCATCTTACTAAGCATTTTTTTGTTTTACAATCACTCATGAGATCTTCTATTGGTAAATATTCTCACGATTTAGAGCCAGTACACTTTCGACGGATTGTGATTGTTGTTTGTCGATAATGTAATATTTGCTATTAGCCGGTGGAAATATATTGACATTTTGAAATATCTTCGATCGAAAATTTCATTGGAGCTTCATATGTTGGTAGAATATCGCCAAAAATCCAAAAAATTATATAGTGATCACCTTTACCTAGCTCCTATCACACAACCACCACCCCCACTGCAAGTCTCACCATTAGCCATATTATCAAACTTCCAGTACCTCTAGTCACCACTATACTGAAAGCACAAGAGGGGGTGAATTGTAGCCAATTAAAATTTTAGTTGACTAAGTGTGAGTTTAATCGATTAGTTTTTGCACAGTGAACAATTTCAGTAGGAATGAAATTAACGAACGGAAAGGTAAAGAAGGCACAACAGTTTTTATACTGGTTCAGTATCGGTGTGGTACCTACATTCTGTGTTGACCCAAAGGGTCATCTTAGGTTTTAGAACTCCATTCCATGTTCCGAGGCCTTAAAAACTTCATTTTATCTCTCCTCGCATTGCGTGCGCAGTCTGGGCACGTTTTCGAAAAGCTTCTATGTGGAAAAATGGATGAAATATTAATTTTTGACTTAAAAAGTTGATTTTAGTTGACTTCGGTCAACGTTTTGAGTAAATAGATCCGGACCCGTGTTTGACGGTCCCGATGGGTCCTTGGTAAAATATGGGACTTGGGCTTATGCCCGAAATAGAATTCCGAGGTACCAAGCCCGAGAAATGAATTTCTGATGAAAATTGTAAGACTGAAAATTTAATGATTTAAAGAATTTGGCTAATGTTTGATCTCATTGGTATCGGGCTTATATTTTAGTTCCAAATCCCGGTACAGGTTTAATATAATATTTATATCCTATATGTGAAATTTGATAAGAAACAAAACTGATTTGACGTGATTCGGACCTTCGGTTGAGAAAATAGAAGTTTTAGAACTTTCTTGAATATTTCATGCAATTTGGTGCTAAATTCATAGTTCTAGGTGTTATTTTTGTGATTTGATCGTACGAACAAGTCCGTATGATATTTGTAGACTTGTGTGAATGTTTGGTTTGGAGCCACGAGGGCTCGGGTGAGTTTCGGATAGGCTACGGGATGTTTTGCACTTAGAAAATCTGGTATAAGTTGTTGCTTCTAGTGTACAGGTATTTTGTGCTTCGCGATCGATCACGAAGTGCAAGCTGGGATGGGGAGGGATTTCTTCTACATGAACACGAGGCCTTGGTCGCGAACACGAAGCACTGGGGGTTAGCTTGATCACGCCCAACTATGCCTTATAGTAAGGATAAAACAGTCGTTGCAAATATATTCCGGTTAACAAATCCGGAGTTGAATTTCACTGGGAATTAACCTATTAAAAACAGCTATTGGACTCACACAAATTCTCGTAATCAATCTTCACACATATTTAAGTAATAAAGTGGATGTTTACTAATTAAATAATACATAATGAAAATGCAATAAAGAATAACTAACTACGAAACAGGTTGTAAACAAGAATTGGAATGATCCAGGATTATGAATTCCCCTATTGTCGGAATCCTTTCCGCTATGTTTTCTATAAATTTGCCTAAGTCTTCTCTATCAATTATGAGCATTCTGACTGTCGTAACTCTCTCCCGAGTAATTACAACAATATACTAGACATATTCTCCAGAATTACGCTAGCTAGCCTTGAGTACAACTCACTTAGATCGCACCAAGATGTAATTTTCTCCCAATGTAATTTTCTTATAGTGAAATTATTTCGTCCTCTTTTGGCATCCAAACTTAGTACACGACCTCCGAATACGATCCTGGCTTAATGTATTGGGCTTTTACTCAGACTTCAAAGCTCCGGATTAATCGATTTAGCTCCAAATTAAATTTTGAACTCGGGATCACTTCCTACAAGGCATAAAACACGTACTAAGTGTAATTCAGTATCATTTAAGCTCAAGCACACGTAAAAATGCAATAATTGGAATGTAATACTACTGTTAAAATACGGGTTTCTAGCCCAACATCAACACCCCACACATAGACCATTGTTCGTCCTCGACCATTTAAACTGCACTTCACCTAGGGATAACCTTTTATCAAACAACCTCCCTGATACACCATGCCAAGAATAATTAAAGTAGACTAAGCACCTTAGCATAACATCCCACCCTCAAGATTTGACTCAAAAGTACCATGCATTATTCACAACTCGCCCACTTACTCTAACATAGAGGTCAATGACATTACCTTTCCTTCATGAATCAAGTGCCCTCACACAAACAAAAGAGAGTAATTCCACATAATTAAATTTATGACACTTAGGAACTCAAGATAGAAAGAATTCACTCATTCTCAGAAATAATATTCATATTCCACAAAAGATGCATCATAGGCTTTCCTGTAGTGTACTTCTCTACTAATCGAGCTCATTCACTCTATGATCAAGTAGAACTTTAATTGGTTGTAATGTAGGCTACTGTTCGGGTAGGATACATTTGGATATGAGTGACTACACCTCCCTTAAGCACATTAATACATATACTTCAACACTCAAGCCCATACTTATGTCAAACCAAAACTCTACATTCACCTCAATGTATATTATCCCATACTTCATTTTAAGCACAATTATATCGAGATCCACCAACTATCAAAGAATATTTTTCACAGCAGTAAAACTATTATTTTTTTTCTTTTTTGTTTTTTTGCAATTCTAGTGGCTCTTACTTTTTCAAAACAGTGCACCTTTCTCCTTATTTCATTAGCTCCACTCAAAAACCAAACCAACCACCCTACACTTTAACCTTTTCAAGGTTCATTACAATTCAAGTGCTCATAAGAGGTGAAAAGGTTCAAATATATGTTCAATTCAAACAATTGGGTAAGGCTTGTAATGTGGTTGCCAAAGGAACAGGATTTCAGGCTCAAAGGGGTTAATTATGATACATAACAGTTAGGCGGGTAGACTATACATATCTGGCTTAACAAAGAAACGCATATATCACTTCCAAGACTGAACAGCACTACTATTTCGCTTTGCAAACACACGGAGAAATTTATAGGCATAAAATGCAACACATAGAATAACACAAAACCTTACACACACAAAGCACATAACTCGCTCAGGATTGGACTAATCAATACACTCAAGTCAAAGCAGTTAAGTATAGTTATAATCACACAATTTAAGGCACTTATTTAAGAGTCAAAAATTGAGCTTAGGTGTCACAACTAAGGCACTTACCACTCTCAAGGCATATGCAGCCAAGGGAAATTGATCCTTTGAATTAGCTTCCTGACTAAAGATTCTTAATTTCTAAAAAATAAAAAGATTTAACTACACCCGGTTCAAGTAAAACCCTTGAAAAAGAACCGTGGCACAAAGAAAAACCAAGGGGAGTTGTTACACTAATTATAAAAAAAAACTAAAATAAAAGACCTATTTTTGGATTTTCACATATATATAAAAAAAATCATTTCTTTCGACTCATCTCCCTCAAGAAATCAGTCGACAAAATCCTTCATTGGGAAGAGTCGAACTACACACTTAATTACTAACTATTATAGGCCGATAGAATTCAGAATTATAGTTTACAAACCATATTGTCTAAGAAAGCAAGAAACAAATCAAACAAAACCAAATGGAAAATAAAAAAAATACAAATACATCAAATAGGAGAACCCCACCCCACGCTTAAGAGATTGTATTGTCCCAAATGCAAAACAGTAAAATCAAGAGTGAAAAGGTGACTCCCTGAGGCCCAAGGCCTAATCATCAGCACCCTCAAAGGTGCGCAAATACTCCTCATCATCGGAGGGAATGGAGTTCACATCCTTATCTGGTGGCAGTTGTCCTCCTCTCGCCAACCACAACCACTGCTGAGTGATAGCAGAAAGGGGGTGATCTTGCTGCAACTCCTCCAAGTCGGTCTCCCCCCGAGCAGCAGAAAGGCGCAAGTTAGCAAATAGGAGCTTTAGCATCTCCTCAACGCGGACCAAACTCTAGTCCTAATTAACAGTAGTAGCAGAGGGTCTATCACTAACGTAACATCAGAGGCCTTGATAGGATAAAACACTGGAATAGTCCTGTCATAGTGAAACTCCTCCTCTACATGGTGTGCTCGCAACAATCGAGTGATCATACACGGGTAATGTATACGACGAGCCCCAAATGGTCGCACTTTAGCCATATGCTCTATCATGATTTTACCAAGATCGAACCGCATCCATGTCAACAAGGCATAGATAAAACACGCTTTCAGTCGTGGGACATCAGTGTCACTTTGAGTGGGCGGGATTTTCGCATTAATCAACTACAAAATGACCCTGGCTGGCTGTTGGAATGTTCCCTTCTTCATTCCCTTGTGGAATTCATTCACATCCCATGCCCATGCGGTAGGAGAGTCAGCGCCACATAGCAATTGGTGGATAATCGGATAGTCTGGCCGATAGAGAAACCTCTGAAAGAGCTTGTGTGAATGCTCTATGAATTCCATAATCCGATTAATCACTTGGGAAGAGAATGGAATCACTTTACCCCATACTCGCACTTCGTGCACCGCATAGAGGCTGGCTTCAGGTTTCCAGTTAGCATAAAACTCTTTGACTAGGTTCACATTCACCGCATCACTTGGACGGAACAGACTGTTGAAACCCAAAGCCTGAATGTTGTAATATATCTCACTATATTTGCGGGCCAACTTCTCGTCGTCAATAGCAACCTCAGGGTTCGCATTCACCGATGGGATAAATGTCTGGATCCAGTGTCGAGCATGGGCTGGGACAGCCCGTATACCATATTTGCACTAGCACCTCATCCGCATCAGGGTCAATACGCTCCTCTTCCTCCTCCACTGGGGTGGGGGTAGGTTCCCGTCTCCCACCACGATGGCTACTAGAAGCAACCTCAGAAGAACCACTGTTAGAGCGTTTGCTCGGGCAAAGATACATTGTACCTGCACAAGACAAACAATATTAGCCACAACACGTAAACCAAAACAATACCAAATGGGGTAACCACCCCACACTTATGTTATTGGCATGTTCACAAGTAAAATGTATATCAGGGACTCAGACTATCCCATTGGAAGTGCGCCACAAGAAATCAACAACCCACGCAACCACCAACATAATAGTTAAACCACAAAACCACGGACTATACTAGCTTAAAGTACAAAATTAAGAAGCTAATCTAGTAACTAAGAAGAGAAAGAAAAGAAGTTATACTAATGCACTACTAACAAACTTCAGAAATGACAATACAACACTACACAAGCACATAGCATGAATCGAACATTCGAATTAGCACCTAGCACCACATTATCTCATAACAATTATCCTCCACTACGCTACAATGTCACCTTCTATGTCATTGAGGCATTTAATCAAGCACATGGTATTCAACAAAGTTACCTCATAATTTCAACTTTAATTCTTCTAAGATTACTACACAAACATACCAATTAACCATCCTACAACTACCACAATGTAACAAGGGCACAAAGTGCTCCAAATTTGCATAAATATTCCTCATATTTCCGGCCATAAAGGTACCTCCACCCAACTTTACCATCAAACTATTCTATAAGCACTAAGACATATTAAAAATCTTCCACAATCATAAGCACAATGGAAATCCCACAAGTTAAGCAACAATCATGGCCAAAATAAGCAAAGAAATTGAAAAAAATTAGACAACTACACTACCTTGCGTTTGGTTCAAAGTGACCTAAAACTACTTAACTACTACAATCAATTACTCAAAGAAACGAGATGAGAGGAGAGGAACACTTACCTTGAAGACGAATGGAAGGGATTGGAGGTGTGTGTGGGAAAGGATTTTGAGAAGAAAAAAGAGTGAGGGAATTGGGGGGAGAGCTATGGCGTATGTTCTGTAGGGAAAGAGAAAAGAGAAGGGGGATGGGGGTTGAACGGGTCGCTGGTTTAAAATAAACTACAGGAAAAAATATTTTTGATAAGTTTTGTACTGCCGCATCGCAGGGTGCGGCACACCATGCGGTGTGGTAGTGTAAATTATTAGAGGCCATGCTTTTTATTTCTCACACCTATTTGGCCTAGCGTGGTGCATGGCACGGCTCCCTATGCAGCACGCTAGGCCATTTTTCATACAGTTCGCTTTGTTTTCGACATTTAGCTTACGGGTTGCACCCCGACTCTATTATGTACTTATTTTATGTCCAATTCATGCTTCTACATGCCCAAACAAGTCTCACAACTCCTAAATTATGATAGTCCTAAACTAAAATTATGGGTTAGTGAAGTTAAAAATTGAGTTGCCTCCCAACAAGCGTCTGATTCAACGTCGCGGCACAACGCATATAATCGTCTCAAGACTCGCTCAACGTTGGGGCTCCAGTAAATGAGTCACCGACACTATTTTCGCATCATCCATGCCCACATAATGTCTCAACCTGTGCCCATTGACTCTGAATGTGCGAGAGTCATTTTCTGTAGCAATCACTATGGCTCCAGTGGGATGAATCTCTACCACACAAAATGGTCCTGACCATCTTGACTTTAATTTTCCCGGAAATAACTTCAACCTTGAATTGTATAGCAGTACCCTATCTCCGAGTTTAAAACTCCGCTCCAAAATATTTCTATCATGCATCATCTTCATTCTCTCTTTGTATAGTCTGGTGCTCTCAAAAGCGTGGTAGCGAAACTCATCAAGATCCTGCAGTTCTATGACTCTACTTGCGCCTGCAGCTTCTATATCAAGATTTAGCTTCCTCAATGCCCACAAAACTCTATGCTCCAACTCCATTGGTAAGTGCACCTTCCCAAACACCAATTTGTACGGCGACGTGCCGATCAGAGTTTTGAAAGCAATACTATAGGCCCAGAGTGCATCATTTAAATTTCTCGCCCAATCTGTTCTTGTAGCATTCACAGTCTTTGTCAAAACACTCTTTATCTCTCTGTTCGAAACTTCCACTTGCCCACTCGTTTGTGGATGATATAGGGTGGCAACCTTGTGGCGTACATCATACTTTTCTAACAACTTTGCAAAAGCTCGATTACAAAAGTGAGTGCCTCCGTCACTGATTATTGCTCTTGGAGTGCCAAATCGAGTGAATATATTCTTTCTCAAAAAACAAATTACCCCATTTGCATCATTTGTAGGGAGAGCTCCAGCCTCCACCCATTTGGACACATAGTCCACAACTACGAGTATGTACTTGTTGCCATATGAGGTGATGAAAGGCCCCATAAAATTGATTCCCCATACATCAAACACTTCTATCTCTTGAATTGGGTTCATAGGCATCTCATGTCGGCGGGAAATATTCCCTGTACATTGACATTCATCACAACCTTTCACCCAAGAGTGTGCATCTTTGAACAATGTCGGTCGGTAGAAGCCCGACTCCAAGACTTTCGCAGCTGTCCTTACCCCCCAAAGTGGCCACCATATGGTGACGCGTGACACGCCTACAAAATAGAAGACTGGTCTATCTCGGGGATACATCTCTGGATCATGCTACCAATACAAATCCTGAACAGATAAGGCTCATCCCAATAATACATGCGACAATCACGAAAGAACGTTTTCTTTTGGACAGAGGAAAGGTCATAAGGAACAATACCACTCGCCAGGTAGTTAGCAATGTCTGCATACCATGGCACTACCTCAACTTAAAACACAATTTAAATGATGAAAATGGAGACAAAATCATGGAATATGTTAGATTCTAGGTGAAGAACACTTACCCAATCGATTTGTGTGAAAAACCCTTAAAGAATCGCCCAAAACCGAGCTCCACAAGTCAAGATATGAATAAAATGGTGTAACCCTCGATTTTGGGATATATTTTGTGAGTGTAAAAGCACGAAGGGTGATGTCGTGCCACATTATTGAGAGTAAAAGCACAAAGGGTGATGTCGTGCCACATTATTGAGAGTAAAATCACGAAGGGTGATGTCGTTCCATGATTATGAGAGAGTAAAAGCACGAAGGGTGATGCCATGCCGCTTTTTGTTGATTTCTATGGTAAGGACGAGAGTAAAAGTACGAAGGGTGATGTCGTGCGCTTGTTACTATTCTTACTATTTCTGTTGGTTCAAAAGTTGATAATTACCTTGCTTCTCTACTTATTTACTGTCAACATTTGATGTTCCCCTTAATATTTTGCTCCCATCCCATTGAGTTATTAGTAATAACGTGATTTAATATAAAGGAATTTATACTACGTTGCTTTGTATGATTTTTTTTTAATTTGAACTCACCGTAATTATGTATATATTTTAATACTTCAAATTTCAATAATTTTTACATTTATTATTAAATTAGTTTCTCAATTAAATCTCCTTAAATAGTCTGAGTTGTACTTTACTTAAAAAGGAATTTCTACTAAGTTGTAATCTATTAAATCTCATGTTAAAGGTAATAATTCATTCGATGTCGTATTTTAATTGAAAAGGGAACTTTTTTTATTCGAATAATTTCTGAAAATAATTTCATCTTTTCTTACTGATTTCCTAATTGGTTTAGAAGCTGTACTCTACCTTACGTTATGTAAATGAGAATGTTGTTCTGCAAAGTAGATAGAAACACATGGACACAAGGTGTCGGGTGTGCTAAAGGTTTGGAAGTTGAGGTTATGATATGAGATATCGAGTTCTGAGATGGTTGGAATTGTGCATCAGAAATGATATGATTAATTGAGTTGACATTGTTTTCCTTATTTGAGTACATTATACTTGTTTGCGTCCCAACTATGTTAGTGTTGAGTTACTTGGTTATATTTCCTTTTCATCTGTGCTTTCCCTTTATCGTTTCTGCAGATTATAGTTTATTTTCTCCCTGCTGTTAATATTACATTGTTGTCTTTATGTTGATAGTTTATTATCATATCCTATTCAATTTATTTGACCAGTGGGTGTCTTGACTGTTCCTCGTCACTACTCCATCGAGGTTAGTCTTGATACTTACTGGGCACCGCTGTGGTGTGCTCATGCTACTCTTCTGCACATTTTTGTGCAGATCCAGGTACTTGATCGGTAGTAGCTGTGTCGGTCGTTGCAGTGGAGACTTAAGGTAAACCTGCTACTACGTTCGTACGCCTCAGAGTCACCTTCATTTGTACTTATTTCCATTTGTTCCTTTATTTCGGGACAGTGATGTATTTATTTTGTATAACTACTCGTAGAAAAACTTATGACTTTTACCATCGATTTTGGGGAATTGTAAATTTTTAGAGCTATTTAACTTAAAGTTAGTAAATGTCAAGGTTATTTCAGTTAATGTTAGGCTTATCTAGTTTATAGACTAGTTGCCATCACGACTCCTTCGGAGGGATTTTGGGTCATGACAAATAGTTGTTCATCCTGGAAAGTCTCCACAATCTCTTCCACCTCAACCTTCTTCTTAGCTCCCTCCAGCCTCGACAAGTGATCAGCCACTTGGTTCTCCATTCTCTTTCGGTCACGGATCTCCAAGTCAAATTATTACAGCAGTTGCACCCATCGAATCAGGAGCGGCTTTGACTCCTTCTTCTGATTAATTACCTGAGAGCAACATGGTCAATATAAATAATTACCTCCGAGCCTATTAGGTATGGCCTGAATTTATCAAATGCGAACACCACTGCTAGCATCTCCTTCTTAGTCACTGTGTAATTTAGCTGGGCACCACTCAGAGTTTTACTTGCGTAGTATATTAGGTGCATGACTTTGTCTTTTTACTGCCCAAGAACTGCTCCCACAACATAGTCACATGCATCACACATCAGCTCAAATGGTTGCTCCCAGTCAGGGGCAACAATGATAGGTGTTATTACTAGTATCTTCTTCAATTCCTCAAACACTACCCTGCAGTCAACAGAAAACACAAAAGGGTGATCGTTTTCAAGCAATTTACACAAGGGATTAACAATTTTGGAAAAATCTTTTATAAATCTCCTATAGAAACCGGCGTGCCGAAGGAAACTTCTGATTGCTTTGACGAAAGTGGGTGGTTGAAGCTTTTCTATAACATCAACCTTTCCACAATTTACCTCAATGCCTTTACTCCACACTAGGTTCCCCAAGACTATACCTTCATGTACCTTGCAATGGCATTTTTCCCAGTTGAGTACCAGATTCATCTCGATACACCTCTTCAATACTCTTTTCAAGTTTATAAGGCAATCATCGAATGAGTTCCCCACCACTGAGAAGTTATCCATGAAAACCTCCATTAATTCCTCTACCATATCCCTAAAGATGGCCATCATGCACCTTTGGAATGTGGAAGGTGCGTTGCATAGGCCAAACGACATTCTCCGAAAAGCATAGATTACATAAGGGCAGGTGAATGATGTTTTCTCTCTGTCCTCCGGGGCGATAGATATCTAATTATACCTCGAGTACCCATCCAAAAAGCAGAGGTGAGACCTCCCTGCCTATCTATCCAGCATCTCATCAATGAATGGGAGTGGGAAATGGTCTTTACGGATAGCCAAGTTCAACTTTCTGTAGTCCATACAGATTCACCAACCTATGACTGTTCGTGTTGAGATCAACTCGTTCTTCTCATTTTTCACTACCGTCATACCGCCCTTTTTTGGTACACATTGAACTGGGCTAACCCAGTTACTGTTAGAGATGGGGAATATGATTCCTGCATCTAACCACTTAATCACTTCCTTCTTCACCACTTCTTTCATGTTGGGGTTCAACCTTCTTTGGTGTTCTCTGGAAGGTTTGTGCCCATCTTCCAGTAGAATCTTATGCTTACAAAATGCTGGGCCGATACCCTTAATATCTACAATGGTCCAACCAATTGCATTATTGCACTCCATCAATACCTGCAAAATCTATTCTGCCTGCACATCTAACAAACTGGATAAGATAATAACAGGTAAAGTTGAGTTAGGTCCCAAGAATGCATACCTAAGATGAGGTGGTAAGGGCTTCAGTTCCAACTTTGGTGGCTCTTCTATAGACGGCTTAGCTAGAGGAGTTTTCCTTTTTTCTAAGTGCAAAGGCTCAAATTCGAGATCCCTTCTCCAAAAACCTTGGCCTTCAATATTAAGTACCCACTCCGCCAAGTCCTCTCGTTTGCTTCATCTAAATTCATGAGACAGGCTGCTAGAGGATCTTTAGTGTTCAGTGTCTCATCTTCCTCCTCTAAAATTACATCTACGATTTATATTAAAGAGCAGTTAGTAAATTCACTTGGTCGCCGCATAGATTTCTGCATGTTGATTGTGATTTCTTCATCATTTAATCTTATTTTGAGCTCTCCAGTTTCACAATTAATTAAAGCTCTCCCAGTTGCCAAGAATGGTCTTCCAAAAATTATGGGTCAGACAGCTTCTCAGCTATGGGTCTCATCACAACAACATTGCAAGTCTGAGTCAGTGTAACTATGGCCAAGTCTTGAAAGTCGAACTTGCGGGACATCAAGTCCTTCATCATTTTGCATAACCATGCATCTCCTTTAAAGAGCCAATCAATGGAATGTTTTCCTGAATTTGCCTCAACATCTCCAAGAATTTCTTGTACTGCTCATCTTTCTGATACTTAGCCAATCTCTGTGGGAATGGTGCTGGAGGTCGCTTCTTCCCTATGATTTGATTTTTTTTCTTGCTCAAGCACTAATTTTACTTTCGTTTCTTGTGCTACCTCAATCTCCTTTGCAACCTCTTTTTCTTTGCTGGTGTTCTCTTGTGCATGTTGTACCATCACCTCAGTTAATCTTGTTGAATCATCTAACTCAATGGGTACTGGCACCAGTGTATCAGTAGGTCGGCTTTCACGAGCAATTTCTTGCTCTAGATCTAGGTCTCTACCATTCCTTAGACTCACTATCGTAAGCTATTTCGGGCCCTGCTCTTTTGGATTGATTTATGTGTCTGCAGGTAATGTCCCTTGGGGACAATTATTTAAAGCCATCGAAATTTGTCCTAATTGAACCTCACTACTCCTTATCGCTGATTCATGTGAGTCCACTCTCTCAGTTAATTTTGCAGTGGTCCCTATCAGTTGTTGCAGCATTCTGTTGCTGTTATTCAGCATTCCCTCAAGTTTAGCAAACCCATCATCTTGTCTCACAATCTGTTGTTGTTGAGGTTGTTGATAATCCAGCTGCTGATTTTGCTGGTTATAACCCTGTTGCCTTTGATAAGACATGACTTGACCTTGTGGACGCATAGCTCCAAGATTGTTGTTGTTGTACTGCTACTGAGCTGGTCTATATTGTTGATTCTGCTGACCCAATTCTAGCAACCTTGCCTCTGTCCCCTATAGTTTGCCACATAGTTCATATTATCCTGATATTGCTGGTTGTCACCTTCCACAATCCACGAGCAAACATATGATTGGTTAATGCACGGTGTACATAAGCCTCCATTAGTTGCATCAACTATATGTACCTACTGCTTTTGGCCTGATTCATCTATCTTTTTAGTGAGGATACTGATTTGTATCACTAGAGTGGCCATGTTTTTAGCTATAGAGTTAATTGGGTCTAAAGCCACTGAGTGAACTACAAGAGTGATTTAAGAGTCTCTTGTCATCCATCCTGAATTTTGGGCCATCTTGTCAAGTAGGATCTTGCTTTCTCTGAACATTTTGCTAAAAAATGTTCCACCTACTAAAGTATCAACATTGGCCTTTAAGCTATCTGTCAATCCCATGTAAAACCTCTGCCCTAACATCTGTTCTGAAATGCCATGATGTGAACACTTAACAAGCAGATCCTTGAACCTCTCCCACATTTCTTGTAATGTCATTGTTGGTTTCTATCTGAAGCTTAATATCTCATAAATTTATTGAGTAGTCTTATTGGTTGTGTAGAATTTGTTCATAAATTTCTTGACTAATTCCTCCCAAGTAGTGATAGAGTTTATGGGGAGTGAATTAAGCCAAGTCTGAGCCGCTTCCGTCACTGAGAATGGAAACAACAACAGCCTTATTGCTTTTGGTGTCACATTATGTTGCCTTTGCGTTGCACATATCGACAGGAAATTCTTCAGATGTTGCTAAAGATCTTCAATATATGACCCTGAGAACAATCCCCTATTCTGCAACAAATGTAGCATATTATTTGTGATTTGAAATAATTCTGCTTGCATCTAAGAGACTTCAATTGCGGTTACTAGGTTGTCAGTAGTGGGTTGTGCCCAATCATACAATGCTGCTTCTGGCACAAGAGGCAACACACCTTGATTGTTCGGGCCATTCACGTTATTTTTATTGTTTGGATTATCGTCTTCCATGTCTGGTTCGATTTGTTTTATTAAGTTCTGTTGTTGTTTACCCTTCTTGTTTGCACGATTCAATGCCTTGAAAACTTTCTCAGTATCTGATAATGCTTTGAACAATTCACCAGTTCTTGAGGAGTTTCTAGGCATGCACCTGTAGCACCCAAGACTACAAACGTTAAAATTTCAATGTATTCGGTTTAAATTGAAGAAAATTGACTACACTAAGAATTTTAGTACTACCTTTAGCTGCAATTAATAACACCGTTAATTCCCCGGCAACGACGCCAAAATTTGATCACGCCCAACTATGCCTTATAAAAAGGACAAAGCGGTCGTTGCAAATATATTCCGGTTAACAAGTTCGGAGTCGAATCCCACAGAGAATTAACCTATTAAACACAACTATTGGACTCACACAAATTCTCATAATCAATCTTCAGAAAATTTAAGTAATAAAGTGGATGTTTACTAACTAAATAATATGTAATGAAAATGCAATAAAGAACAACTTACTATGAAACGGGTTGTAAAAAAAATTGGAATGATCTAGGATTATGATTTTCCCGATTGTCAGAATCTTTTCCACTACATTTTCTATAAATTTGCCAAAGTTTTCTCTATCGATCATGAACACTCTGACAATTGTAACTTTCTCCCGAGTAATTACAACTTTGTTGGGGTGTATAAAGCCACAGAGCGGTTCAGGCATCTATATTATTGTATTGGCGCAATTGGAAGATCGGGATTTCTCCTGCCGCTCCAGCTATACTAGACATATTCTCCCGAATTACGCTAGCTGGCCTTGAGTACAGCTCACTTAGATCACACCAAGGTTTTGTTATGTTACATCCCGTAGTTTTCTATAGAGGATTTGTGACCATAAGACACGCAAGTTTATCAACCTTGTTAGCGTTAGGTGCATTTTGATATGGGACGTATATTGAGTGGAATATTTTTGTATAAAGTTTGAAAAATATACTTTTATATTATTATTACTACTTTCGAATATATTTTAATATTTTTGTGTTTAATATGCCAATTGGAGCTTCATTAGAAATGAAGGGTATATATAATACGTTTTGATAATGACAAGGTCATTCTTTAAGCAAACTTTTGATGAAGGATATGGATAAATAATTTCACAAAAAAAAATTTGGACATAAACTTGTAAATATGAGTTTGCCATTATCACTTTAAAGTTTCTTTTCTTCAGATATTTCAGTTGACAATAAGAATATATAGCTGAAAGAACTTACAAGAGGAAAATCACAAATTTCCATTGTTCTGTTTATTATGTAACAAATTCAGAACCCATTCCGACTTCCCCCACATTTTCAATTATTTTATGTTCAAATCGTGGTCTGGAGAGATGAACCAGTATAGACATTCTAGCTGATCTTTTGAATCCATGTTTAAATATTTTTGTGAAGTTTGCCTCTGCAACAATAAATATAGAGTATGAGAGCAAGGTATGTAGGCAGAAAAGGATGGAGCATGAGAAAATATATGCCTTTTACATGGAAGTTTTAACGAAATAATAGTGTATGCATTGATTTTACATGGTACCACATGACCATGATAGTAAATTATATAAAGTGTATCAAAAATAAGTAAAATTTTAAGTAATTTAAAATAATTTTTCATTATGCAGGTAATTGGGTAATTACCGGGTAACATGACACTACCTAATTACCTAATAAGTGAATAAAATTTAACATTTCTCACCGCACCCCACTTGGCAGCATATGCTTTAGGTAGTGCTGACTCTTAGTTCATTAGGTTAGTGGATTATTTAGATAATGTCCGACATTCTTCCTAATTGATATATCAACTTCATAAGAAGGTATTTCCCAAGGTAAAAAAAAAAAGAACGTAAGTAAGAAAGGGTCATTGAGGGTCGAAGAAAACTGTGGAGTTGAGTGCAGCTTGAGGTTGTAACTACCTTATCTCTAGAATTCAAGTGTTTGGTTTTGGCTTCTACCTTGGGGTGATCTATTGTTGCATAAGTAAATTGTTGAGTAAGCTTGCTACGATGATGACATTAGATTGAGCACTTACTAAGTGTTTTCTATCTCCTACTTTAAGTACTTTTTTGGGAAAAATTATTTTTCAAGTATAACTTCCTTTATCCTTTTCTTTCTCCCTACTTACTATGTAAATACAATAGCAAGAGAGCGTGCTCTTGAGATTAGAGGTCTTTTTAGCTTTTCAAGAATTTTTCTTATTTTATTTGGCTTCATAGAAGCATAAATTATAAGCATAGTCTATTTGCTCCGTGGAGGCTCTAAAATCCTACACTCTTAAGGTCTGAAACTTCCCACATCTTTGTCGTTGTGGTTTCCTTCTTTTCTTTTAAGGCTCATGCTACATTTTCAGAAGGATTTTCTAGAAAAATTGGCGCAGATTACGTTTGAAGATGGACAAGTTCATCACCTTCAATAAAGTCGTCACTAAAGGTATATTAATGCTATCCTTCTTTTCTATTGGCATGATCCAAGTAACGATATATTAACGTAATGCTATTTTATAAGTGTTTCTACTCTTAGCAGCTAAGGATGTCTATATTATTCCTTCCTGTAAAGTGATATTCAAGCATGTCTATGTATGTATCTAGTTCCCTATTGAGGTATTGAATAAAGACGTTAATGTTCATAATACTGTAATACGTGCATTTTCATACATATGCATTTACCACCAAGCTACGGCCGGTTGGGCAGTTACACATTTACCACTAGTTGGGCAGTTACGTATCATTATTTACCGCCGCATGGGCAGACATGCATATTAATTTTACCACCGAGCTACGGCCGATTGGGCAGTTACACATTTACCACCGAGCTACGGCCGGTTGGGCAGTTACATATTTACCATCGAACTATGGTCGGTCGGGCAGTCATGCATTTACCACCGCGCTACAGTCGGTCGGGAAGTTACCACTGATCAGTTGGGCAGTCATGCATCATACTATATGAATAGTAGTCTCAAAGCGAAGCATTATATATGTAAGTATGAATATACGGTGGCACCTCAGAGATGCAGGTTGATTCTTATATATCTTTAATTAATGTTGACTTATTGTTATGTTTCAGTTCTGCCTTACATACTCAGTACATTATTCGTACTGATCTCATTTTGTTGGGGATGCTGCATTCATGCCTGCAGGTATAGATAATCAGTTTGACGAGCCCTCATAGTAGATGAGATTGGCATTCAGCGAAGGATCGGTAAGACTCCACCTGATTCGGAGAGCAGCCGAGTCCATGAATCATCATGTCAGAATTTTGCTACAGATTTATGGGTCAGCCGGTACCCTGTCCCATTTTATGTCAAATAATCTTGGAGGCTTTGTAGACACAGAAGTTCATTTTGTACAGTATGTTAGAGACTTTGACGGCCCATTTGTATTAATGTTTTATAAATGATGGTTCATTAATATAACATTTACCCATGTACAATTGTACAATACGAGTTGTGGGCATGTTGGCCCATGATAGTTATAAAGAGAATGAATGAGATGCAGAGTGGTTTGCTCGGGCCAGTGCGGCACCGAGTGCCAGCCACGCCTCCCGAGGTTGGGGCGTGACAAAAGTGGTATCAGAGCAGTTCGTGTCCTAGGGAGTCTACAAAGCCGTGCCTAGTAGAATCTCACTTATGGGTGTGTTGCGCGCCACATTTATAATTGAGAGGCTATAGGGCATTTAGGAAATGTTACCCTTCTTTTGTTTCCAGATCGTTCCATAGAGCTGATTCGTAAGGAGTCAGTATGAAGTTGTCAGGAGATTTTGTATGCACCAGAGATGCAGTTATTACAGTAGAGCTTTAATGCGTAATGTGGAAGGGAGGTTATGAAAGAAACAGAAGATAGGATGCCAAATTTAAAGGTAAGTAAGTTAAAGGTGAAGAAGATACGAGATACTCAAGTAGAAAAGGTTGTGAATAGTCGAGACTTCGGATAGAGGTTGGGTTTAGTTTAGTTACAGAGGAGACCCTAATAAAAATTTTGTAAATCCCTAAGAGTTAACATTCGAGGACGAAAGTTCTAAAGGAGGGAAGGATGTTACATCCCGTAATTTTCTACAGAGGATTTGTAACCATAAGACACACAAGTTTATCAACCTTGTTAGCGTTAGGTGCATTTTGATATGGGACGTATATTGAGTGGAACATTTTTGTATAAAGTTTGAAAAATATAATTTTATATTATTATTACTAATTTCGAATATTTTTTAATATTTTTGTGTTTAATATGCCAATTAGAGCTTCATTAGAAATGAAGGGTATATATAATACGTTTTGATAATGACAAGGTCATTCATTAAGCAAACTTTTGATGAAGGATATGGATAAATAATTTCACAAACAAAATTGGGACATAAAATTGTAAATATGAGTTTGCCATTATCACCTTACAGTTTCTTTTCTTTAGATATTTCAGTTGACAATCAGAATATATAGCTGAAGGAACTTACAAGAGGAAAATCACAAATTTCCATTGTTCTATTTATTATGTGACAAATTCAGAACCCATTCCGACTTCCCCCACATTTTCAATTATTTTTTGTTCAAATCGTGGTATGGAGAGATGAACTAGTATAGACGTTCTAGCTGGTCTTTTGAATCCATGTTTAAATATCTTTGTGAAGTTTGCCTCTGCAATAATAAATATAGAGTATGAGAGCAAGGTATGTAGGCAGAAAAGGATGGAGCATGAGAAAATATTTGCCTTTTACAGGGAAGTTTTAATGAAATAATAGTGTATGCATTGATTTTAGATGGTGCCATATGACCATGATAGTAAGTTATATAAAGTGTATCAAAAATAAGTAGAATTTTAAGTAATTTAAAATAATTCTTAATTATGTGGGTAATTGGATAATTATCGGGTAACATGACACTACCTAATTACCTAATAAATGGATAAAAATTAACATTTCTTATCCCACCCCACGTGGCAGCATATGCTTTAGGTAGTGCTGACTCCTAGTTCATTAGGTTAGTTGATTATTTAGATAATGTCCGACATTCTTCCTAATTGATATATCAACTTCATAAGAAGGTACTTCCCAAGGTCAAAAAAAAAGAACGTAAGTAAGAAAGGGTCATTGAGGGTCGAAGAAAACTGTGGAGTTGAGTGCAGCTAGAGGTTGTAACTACCTTATCTCTAGAATTCAAGTGTTTGGTTTTGGCTTCTACCTTGGGGTGATCTATTGTTGCATAAGTAAATTGTTGAGTAAGCTTGCTACGATGATGGCATTAGATTGAGCACTTACTAAGTGTTTTCTATCTCCTACTTTAAGTACTTTTTTATGAAAAACTATTTTTCAAGTATAACTTCCTTTATCCTTTTCTTTCTTCCTACTTACTATGTAAATACAATAGCAAGAGAGCGTGCTCTTTAGATTAGAGGCCTTTTTAGCTTTTCAAGAATTTTCCTTATTTTATTTGGCTTCATAGAAGCATAAATTCTAAGCATAATCTATTTGCTCCGTGGAGGCTCTAAAATCCTACACTCTTAAGGTCTGAAACTTCCCACATCTTTGTCTTAGTGGTTTCCTTCTTTTCTTTTAAGGCTCATGCTACATTTTCAGAAGGATTGTCTAGAAAAATTGGCTTAGATTACGTTTGAAGATGGCCAAGTTCATCACCTTCAATAAAGTCGTCACTAAAGGTATGTTAATGTTATCCCTTCTTTTCTTTTGGCATGATCCAAGTAACGATACGTTAACGTAACACTATTTTATAAGTGTTTCTACTCTTTGCAGTTAAAGATGTCCATATTTTTCCTTCCTGTAAAGTGATATTCAAGCATGTCTAAGTATGTATCTAGTTCCCTATTGAGGTATTGGATAAAGACGTTAATGTTCATAATACTGTAATACGTGCATTTTCATACATATGCATTTACCACCAAGCTACGGCCGGTTGGGCAGTTACACATTTACCACCGGTTGGGCAGTTACGTATCATTATTTACCACCGGTTGGGCAGACATGCATATTAATTTTACCACCGAGCTACGGCCAGTTGGGCAGTTACATATTTACAACCGAGCTACGGCCGGTTAGGCAGTTACATATTTACCATCGAGCTATGGTCGGTCGGGCAGTCATGCATTTATCATCGCGCTACGGTCGGTCGGGCAGTTACCACTGATCAGTTGGGAAGTCATGCATCATACGATATGAATAGTAGTCTCAAATAGAAGCATTATACATGTAAGTATGAATATACGGTGGCACTTCAGAGATGCAGGTTGATTCTTCTATATTTTTAATTAATGTTGACTTATTGTTATGTATCAGTTCTGCCTTACATACTCAGTACATTATTCATACTGATGTCATTTTGTTGGGGGCGCTGTATTCATGCAGGTATAGATAATCAGTTTGACGAGCCCTCATAGTAGATGAGATTGGCATTCAACGAAGGATCGGTAAGACTCCACCTCATTCGGAGAGCAGCCGAGTCCATGAATCATCGTTTCAGAGTTTTTCTACAGACTTATGGGTCAGCCAGCACCCTGTCCCATTTTATGTCAAATAATCTTAGAGGCTTTGTAGACACAGAAGTTTATTTTGTACAGTATGTTAGAGGCCTTGACGGCCCCTTTGTATTAATGTTTTATGAACGATGGTTCACTGATATAACATTTGCCCACGTACAATTGTACAATATGAGTTGTGGAAATGTTTGCCCATGATAGTTATAAAAAGAATGAATGAGATGCAGAGTGGTTCGCTCGGGCCAGTGCGGCACCGAGTGTCAGCCACGCCTCCCGAGGTTGGGGCGTGACAAAAGTGGTATCAGAGCAGTTTGTATCCTAGGGAGTCTACAAAGCCGTGCCTAGTAGAATCTCACTTATGGGTGTGTTGCGCACCACATTTATAATTGAGAGGCTATAGGGCATTTAAGAAATGTTACCCTTCTTTTGTTTCCAGATCGTGCCATAGAGCTGATTTGTAAGGAGTCAGTATGAAGTTGTTGCGAGATTTTGTATGCACCAGAGATGCAGTTATTACAGTAGAGCTTTAATGCGTAATGTGGAAGGGAGGTTATGAAAGAAACTGAATATAGGATGCCACATTTAAAGGTAAGTAAGTTAAAGATGAAAAAGATACGAGATACTCAAGTAGAAAAGGTTGTGAATAGTCGAGACTTCGGATAGAGGTTGGGTTTTAGTTTAGTTACAGAGGAGACCCTAGTAAAAATTTTGTAAATCCCTAAGATTTAACATTCAAGGACGAATGTTCTAAAGGAGGGAAGGATGTTACATCTCGTAATTTTTTACAGAGGATTTGTGACCATAAGACACGCAAGTTTATCAACCTTGCTAGCGTTAGGTGCATTTTGATATGGGACGTATATTGAGTGGAACATTTTTGTATAAAGTTTGAAAAATATAATTTTATGTTATTATTTCTAATTTCGAATATTTTTTAATATTTTTGTGTTTAATATGCCAATTGGAGCTTCATTAGAAATGAAGGGTATATATAATACATTTTGATAATGACAAGGTCATTCTTTAAGCAAACTTTTGATGAAGGATATGGATAAATAATTTCACAAACAAAATTGGGACATAAACTTGTAAATATGAGCTTGCCATTATCACCTTAAAGTTTCTTTTCTTTAGATATTTCAGTTGACAATTAGAATATATAGCTGAAAGAACTTACACGAGGAAAATCACAAATTTCCATTGTTCTATTTATTATGTGACAAATTCAGAACCCATTTCGACTTCCCCCACATTTTCAGTTATTTTGTGTTCAAATCGTGGTATGCAGAGATGAACTAGTATAGACGTTCTAGCTGATCTTTTGAATCCATGTTTAAATATTTTTGTGAAGTTTGCCTCTGCAACAATAAATATAGAGTATGAGAGCAAGGTATGTAGGCAGAAAAGGATGGAGCATGAGAAAATATATGCCTTTTACCTGGAAGTTTTAACGAAATAATAGTGTATGCATTGATTTTTCATGGTACCACATAACCATGATAGTAAGTTATATAAAGTGTATCAAAAATAAGTAGAATTTTAAGTAATTTAAAATAATTCTTAATTATGCGGGTAATTGGGTAATTACCGGGTAACATGAAACTACCTAATTACCTAATAAGTGGATAAAAATTAACATTTCTCACCCCACCCCACTTTGCAGCATATGCTTTAGGTAGTGCTGACTCTTAGTTCATTAGGTTAGTGGATTATTTAGATAATGTCCGACATTATTCCTAATTGATATATCAACTTCATAAGAAGGTACTTCCCAAGGTAAAAAAAAAAGAACGTAAGTAAGAAAGGGTCATTGATGGTCGAAGAAACTTGTGGAGTTGAGTGCAGCTTGAGGTTGTAACTACCTTATCTCTAGAATTCAAGTGTTTGGTTTTGGTTTCTACCTTGGGGTGATCTATTGTTGCATAAGTAAATTGTTGAGTAAGCTTGTTGCGATGATGGCATTAGATTGAGCACTTACTAAGTGTTTTCTATCTCCTACTTTAAGTACTTTTTTATAGAAAATCTATTTTTCAAGTATAACTTCCTTTATCCTTTTCTTTCTCCCTACTTACTATGTAAATACAATAGCAAGAGAGTGTGCTCTTGAGATTAGAGGCCTTTTTAGCTTTTCAAGAATTTTCCTTATTTTATTTGGCTTCATAGAAGCATAAATTCTAAGCATAGTCTATTTGCTCCGTGGAGGCTCTAAAATCCTACACTCTTAAGGTCTGAAACTTCCCACATCTTTGTCGTAGTGGTTTCCTTCTTTTCTTTTAAGGCTCATGCTACATTTTCAGAAGGATTGTCTAGAAAAATTGACTCAGATTACGTTTGAAGATGGCCAAGTTCATCACCTTCAATAAAGACGTCACTAAAGGTATGTTAATGCTATCCTTCTTTTCTTTTGGCATGATCCAAGTTACGATACATTAACGTAATGCTATTTTATAAGTGTTTCTACTCTTAGCAGTTAAGGATATCTATATTATTCCTTCCTGTAAAGTGATATTCAAGCACGTCTACGTATGTATCTAGTTCCCTATTGAGGTATTGGATAAAAACGTTAATGTTCACAATACTGTAATACGTGCATTTTCATGCATATGTATTTACCACCGAGCTACGGCGGGTTGGACAGTTACACATTTACCACCAGTTGGGCAGTTACGTATCATTATTTACCGCCTGTTGGGCAGACATGCATATTAATTTTACCACCGAGCTACGGCCGGTTAGGCAGTTACACATTTACCACCGAGCTACGGCCGGTTGGGCAGTCACATATTTACCATCGAGCTATGGTTAGTCGGGCAGTCATGCATTTACCACCGCGCTACAGCCGGTCGGGCAGTTACCACTGATCAATTGGGCAGTCATGCATCATACGATATGAATAGTAGTCTCAAAGCGAAGCATTATATATGTAAGTATGAATATACGGTGGCACTTCAGAGATGCAGGTTGATTCTTATATATCTTTAATTAATGTTGACTTATTGTTATGTTTCAGTTCTGCCTTACATACTCAGTACATTATTCGTACTGATGTCATTTTGTTTGGGACGCTGTATTCATGCTTGTAGGTATAGATAATCAGTTTGACGAGCCCGAATAGTAGATGAGATTGACATTCAATGAAGGATCGATAAGACTCCACCTCATTCGGAGAGCAGCCGAGTCCATGAATCATCATTTCAGAGTTTTGCTACAGACATATGGGTCAGCCGGTACCCTATTCCGTTTTATGTCAAATAATCTTAGAGGCTTTGTAGACACAGAAGTTCATTTTGTACAGTATGTTAGAGGCCTTGACGGCCCATTTGTATTAATGTTTTATGAACGATGGTTCATTAATATAACATTTTCCCACGTATAATTGTACATTACGAGTTATTACAATTGACATGGCAGGACATGGCCATGGACGTGTCAGGACGGCGCATGACATGGCCATGGCACGAGTCAGGACGTGGCCATGGCACGTGTGAGGACATCCACCGGATTTTTGATGCTCAATCTTAACCTGTTGACAGTTAGGACACTTGGCAACAAATTCTGCTATATCATTTTTCATTCTGTCCCACCAATACACTTCCCTGATATCATGATACATCTTTGTTTCTCCTTGATGAATAGAATAACGAGAATAGTGAGTTTCTCCCATAACCTGTCGGCGCAGCCCTGCAACATTAGGCACACACAATCGTCCTCGATATTTGAGGACCCCATCTTCTATAATTTCAAATGGCATTTTCACCTTCTAAAGGGTGGTATCCCTATAATGAACTAATACAAGATCCTCGTATTGGCGTTCCTTTACTTCAGTTACTAAAGAGGATGTTGTCGTATCCTGAAGAGTAATTCCAATATCACATGAGTCCAGTAACCGAATTCCAAGACTAACTAGCTATGGGATATTCCCCTCTTTTTTGGCCGTAAATACGACAGGCTATCCATAGATCTACGGCTGAGGGCGTCGGCTACTACGTTCGCCTTCCCCAGATGGTATAAAATATCAACGTTATAGTCTTTAAGTATTTCCAACCATCTCCTTTGATGAAGATTGAATTTCTTTTGCTTGAAGATATACTGGAGGCTCTTACAATCCGTATAGATATCAGCATGAATGACGTACAAGTAGTGCCTCCACATCTTTAGTGCATGAATCACCGCGGCTAACTCTAAATCGTGGGTCGGGTAGTTCTTCTCGTGCTTTCTTAGTTGTCTAGAAGCATAAGCCACAACCTTACCATGCAGCATCAGTACACAACCCAATCCAATGTCTGAAGCATCACAGTAGATAATGTAACCATCCGTCCCTTTTAGAAGCGTTAGAACCGGTTCTGAAGTTAATCTGTCCCTTAAGGTCTGGAAAACTCCGTTCGCAAGCGTCGGTCCATTGAAACCTAGTTCCCTTCTGAGTTAACTTATATGATTATCCTAATCTTGTACAATTTAGGAAATTCCCCTCTTCGGAGGCCCAAACTTCCGCTTTTATGCCTCACAATTGCGCCTTTATCCCACTATTAGGGCAACATTTCATCTATTCTAAAAGTTACTAGTCTTAGACTCCTTTGTGTTCATTCGGGCTATACTGAGCCTTCTATAACTTAAAGAAAACATCAGCTTTCTTATGAACTTATTCCCAAGGACTTATCCATTTTTGTTACCTTTTTACTCATCTTTTGTTATCCTTCCTCCTGTCTTCCTAGAACTTTGTCGCTCTACCATAATTTAGCTTGCGACCTACACATATCTATTTATACTTATTCGCCACCTTTCTTTAACCTTCTTGCATCAGAGATTTCCTTATGTTATTCCGGAACATCAATCAAGACACCACATACCACTTTGGTCAAAGGTGCTTAGAAGAGAAGAAAATTTCGTTACAAGTTTCTTGTAATAACCTGCCAAAAGAAGCTACAAACCTTCGTCGGTGTTGTGGGTCTAGGCAAGGTCTTCACTACCTCAGTCTCTTGTGTATCCACTCGGATGTCTTCACCCGAAATGATATGCCCAAGGAGAGCTATAGAGTTCAACCAGAATTAATATTTAGAGAATTTTGCATACAACTTCCCTTCTTGTAGAATTTTGAGCACAGTACGCAAATGATCTGCATGCTCAGCCTCTGAACGAGAATATACCAATATATATTGCCGATAGATACGAGAACTAATAGATCATAAAAAGGGTCTGAAAACACGATTCATCGAATCCATGAATACTGCTGGGGCATTGGTCAAACCAAACAACATAACATGAAACTAAAAGTGCTCGTATCCAGTCCTGAATGTTTTCTTCGGAATATCTTCCTCCTAAACCCTTACCTGATGGTACCTGGTCCTCAAGTCTATCTTTGAAAAACACTTGGTACCTTGTAACTGATCAAATAAATCCTCAATCCTTGGAAGCGGGTACTTATTAATTATCGTCACCTTATTCAACTGCCTATAATTAATATATATTCGTAAGGAACCATCCTCCTTTCTCACAAACAACATAGGTGCTCCCCATGGTGATGTACTAGTTCTGATAAAACCTTTTTCAAGCAAGTCCCTTAGTTGTTCCTTTAACTCATTCAGCTCTGCGGGGACCATTCTATAGGGGGAATAGATATTGGGTGAATATCTGGTAGTAGTAGGTCAATGACAAACTCAATTTCTTGCTCTGGCGGAAGACCCGGAAGTTCATTGGAGAAAACATCGGGAAACTCACTAACCACTGGGAAGGACTGAATAGTTGGCGACTCTACTTCCATATCCCAAACCCGAACTCGGTGATAATTATGGTCCTTCCTGATCATATTTCTTGACTTGAGATTAGGAGATAAATTTACCTCTTGGCGATGCCGTATTACCTTCCCACTCCGAAACAGGCTCCCCTACAAGTTGGAATCGGACTATCTTTGATCTATACTTGATGTTAGCATAAAAAAAGGCCGACCAATCCATACCCATTATAATATCAAGTTCTACCCAACCGAACACCACGTACCTTATCCTTGTTTATTATCAAATCTATCACGAGCCATTTTGGGATAGATCCATATATATAAGTAATAATATTAAAATTTAACTCGCATAACTAATTTAGAAAAAGGTTTATATACATAGGGGTCGACTAGGCCGTATACATATCATACCCAAAACTATATACAAGATACTGTCTGCAAAACCTCTAAGTAGGCATAACTATAATATATACAAGCCGGGACGGGGCTCCCTACATCCTTATAAAACAACCAAGCACATTTAGAACCCTGACTTGGTAATATTCCAAGAAGAGGTGGAACTGACCAACCAAAAACTGACACTTGGAGGAAGTCTATAGTAGAAGGTCCTTGCCTCGTCCTATATAAGAACCTCGATCGGACACACTTCGAAGCGGAATCTTCATGTACTTATCAGTTACCTTTCTCCTCTTGGCCCGACTACTATCTTCTTCCTCTGCGTATCCCATAACATACACCGAAGAACCTTGATTGACGAACTCCCAAGACTGTGGACTATCCAGAATCTCAGAAGAGCTAGTGTCGACAAATACCTTGACATAGTTTTGAGCCTGAGGGAATCCCGGTTGTACCAATCCATGCACTACTCCCCTTATACCCTGATCAACGGGCTATGAAACTAAGGGCCTTGGTGAGGTCGGAACTCCTCTCACCCCATCTGCTGTCGAAGTGGTCGAAACAGCTCAAACGGATGACTCATATGGATCCTTGGATGGATCCTCCTCAATAGAACCCATAATCTCCGATGGGTTTGAATTCATAGTATAACTTATCTCTCTTTCTAACACCTTCGTAGCCTTCTGTCCCGTGCTAGCAGCTGTAGTTTTCGGAGGCATCGCTGATAACGTAACACATCGTTTGTAACATGAATGCTTATATTGCACAATCTAAGATAAAGAGAAAGGATAACATCTTATATGTCCTGTAGCCTCTTGTCTATAAGTGTGGTGCACAACACATCCATAAACAAGACACTACTAGACACGGTCTATAGACAACCCTAGGACAGAACTGCTCTGATACTACTTTTGTCACGACCCAAACCGATGGGCCGCGACGAGTGCCTGAGTCCTACCTGTCAAACACCGCTAAGCATGCGTCTAAGATATGAATCTGGATAACATCTGCTGCATTACTAAAATAACTTACATGAAGGAAATATGCCATCAAGGCATATGTACGTATACATGCAGAATACAATGGGCGAGCCGACAAGGCTGCTATAGACAACTATACATCCAAAACTAAAAGCCGACAATGCCACATACAACCCAACTAGACATACTGTCTACAGACCTCTAATGAAACTCTAATAGAAACATAACTAACATAGACGGGACAGAGAAACGTCATACCCATATACATATATATATATATACACAAACGTATCGTACCAAAATCAAAAGCAGCTCCGGATCAAGTGGAGCACGCCAACTCTCGCTGATCAGGGATCCTAAGAAGGGGGACCGTCAACTTGCCTACCTGCACATGCGGGCATGAAATGCAGGCCCCGTAAAAATAGGGCGTCAGTATGAAAAATGTACTGAGTATGTAAGACATGAAAATTAGTACGTAAAAGACATAGATGAAGCATGGAATACTGAAACACATCTTTAAATCTGAATAACTTTGTAAATTTTGAAATGTTTATAACGTCATGAACGTGCATGTAAATGTCGTGCCATGCATAGGTATGGGTGTACATAATATCATCAAGACACTGAGGGCATCCCATCATATCATCTCGGCTATTATGGGCAAGATCATCAACATATACCAGCTGATCAGGTGGTAGTGCGTATATAATGCCGTAACCTTTTCCCATATCCCATATACATATATTTACATATATACGCATATATAACGCCATCTGAGTCATATTTAAGCCACAGTGGGCAACATCATCATCATATAACAGCTGATCAGGTGGTGGTGCGTATATAACGTCGTAACCTTTTCCTGTATCCCATATAAATATAATATACATATATACACGTATATAACGCCATCTGGTTATGGGTCAATATACATGTATAAATGCATGAAATGCATAAGAAATGCGTTAATAAAATGTTCTTGGAATGCCATAAAAATTAATATGCCTTTCGGATAAACATTATCAAATACGTATTTTTCTGGAACCCATGTACAGAAGGTAATAATAATAATTCACATGAGGAATCAAGATATAGATACCCCTAATATTTTTATGAATAGAGTAATTTATGGAAACCGTGTGTTTGCTCGTTTCTTCTGTATAATTTGGACCATGCCAAAAGAAAGAAGGGATGACCTTAACATGCCAAAAGATAGAACAAAATTACTTGCTTCTGCCTCAATGTCTTTTGTTTTAAACCAAAGACAATTTGTTGTTTTTGAATATTTTACAAAGGAGTGAAACAAAATCTCATGGAAAAAGGGACCAACGTTTGGAATTGAATTTGCTGAAAAGCAAGAACAATGTTTGTTCTTAAGACTTTAAATGCAATAATCTTCAATTGTGGGAATGAGTTGGAAAGATATCCAACGTTTGGAATTGAATTTTTAGAACGCAAGAACAATGTTTTGTTCTTGGTTGGATGTTCGTAGGACTTAATTTTAAGTCAAAAATATAAATGGAAGCTAAAGGCTTATTGTCTTTTGGGTCCGATTTTTATAAGTCTTGTTAAGACTTATCTTGGTCAAGACTTATCTAAGTCACTTTAGACACCTAGGATAGTAGACTTAGAGACTCATCCCTCTCAATTAGTGTCCTTGTGCCACGTTTCTTGGGCATAATTAGTTGGGTTTTGTCCGTTTATTAGTTAATTGGATAATGTTCCGTTATCCGTTAATTAATCAATTACCGCCATAATTTAAAAAGTACCACAAATTATTTAAAATTCTATTTATTTTTTAAAATACTTCATATATATGTTATATATTATATTACCGTGGTCATATGGTACCTTTCATGGTACTAGTTCATAATTATCGGGTATTATCGCTCGACCCGTATTTTATTCCAAATTGGCCACTTTCAACGGAACTCGTTTTCTTTAATTAGTGTACCTTTTATCCTTCATGACACTTATTCATAGCTTGTTATAAATAGCGTATGTACGTTAACGTCAAGATGAACTCACCCCGGAGTCTACGTCGGTTAACTGAAAACGAAATTTTAACATACGAAAAATGCGAGATATAACAGCCCTGCGCCGCCCCATGCGGAGAGGCAATGTAATTTCTCATAGTGAAATTATTTCATCCTCTTTTGACATCCAGACTTGGTACACGACCTCCGAATACAATCCCGGATTAATGTATTGGGCTTTTACTCAGACTTCAAAGCTCCGGATTGATCGATTTAGCTCCAAATTAACATTTGAACTCGAGATCACTTCCTGCAAGGCATAAAACATGTACTAAGTGTAATTAACTATCATTTGAGCCCAAGCACACGTAAAAATACAGTAATTGGAATGTAATACTACGGCTAACACACGGGTTTCTAGCCCAACATATAGCTCTTTGTGAACGCGACCGGCCTTATGCGAACGCTTAGTATATTGGAGGTGGGATGGGAATTCAATGAGTTGTTCTACGCGAATGCGGTCCTAGGCTCGCGAACGCAAAGGCCAGAGAGGATAGACCATCGCGAACGTGTGCAACTCCTCGCGACCGCGAAGGCCTTTCTGGCCGCTGTGCATCGCGATCGCAACAGGTCTCCCACGAACGCGATGAAGACCTGTCCAGTGTATCAAAACAAACTTCAAAAACATGAATTGTTCAAAATTTCATATCTTCTTCACTAGAACTCAACCTTGGGCGATTTTTGAAGAGGGAATTCAATACCAAATATTAGGTTTGTGTTATTAAACTCATTTCCATCAACAACCATTAGATTTCTAGTCCTAAATCTTTTTCTTAAGGGTAAAAAATTAGGGATTTTGGGAAAATTGGGGATTTTCCAAATTTGGGAATTTAGACATCGATTTGGGGTGGGATTCCTGAACTAATTGCATATTTGGGCTCGTGGGTAAATGGGTGAATGTGTTTTGGTCTGAACCTAGAGTTTTGACCCAGCAAGCCCGTGGTCAGTTTTTGACTTTTTCGGAAAAATATAGGAAAATTTATAATTATGTATTGGAATAGATTTCTTTAGCGATAATTGATGTTATTAAGTTAATTATAACTAAATACAAGTAGTTCGGAGGTGGAAACTAGAGGAAAAACGATAATTGAGCAGTGAGTGGCATGTGGATCGAGGTAAGTGTTTGGTCTAACTTTGACTCGAGGGATCAGGTATCCCCAACTTAATTGCTATGTGAAATTCCATGTGCGTGGCGTATAGGTGAGGTGACAAGTACGTATGCGCCACCAATTTATCTGTTTTGATTGTTCCCTTCCCATTCTTAAATTATTGTTCCTTACCTTAATTGCTACCTGTCTTATTGATATTTCCAAGATGAGTTGTTACTTGTCGGATTTTGTTTTCGTTGTTAAAAGTATTTGTAACGACCCAGGCAGTTATTTTGAGAATTGAAGCTCCGTTCAGCAGCGCATGGTCTTGAACAACTTCATAATATGAGTATCGACTTGCGTGCATGGTTGAATTCAGTTAATGGATGATTCAGAGTCAAATTGGAAGAAAGAATCTAGTTTTGGAAGTTTGAACGATGAGAATTTGACCGGAAATGAACTTTTGAGTAAACGGCCCCTGGAATGAATTTTTGATAATTCCAACAGCTTCATATGGTGATTTTGGACTTAGGCGCGCATCCGAATCAGATTTGGAGGTCCGTAGGTTAAACTGAGGCATTTCGACGAAAGTTGGAAAATGGAGAAGTTTGACCCATAGTTGACTTTTGTGATATTAGGGTTGGAATGCGATTCCGAGAGTTGGAGCAGCTCCGTTATGTCATTTTGGACTTGTCTGCAAAATTTGGCGTCATTCCGGGTTGATTTGATCAGTTTCAGCACAAGTTTTTAAATTTGGAAGATTTGAAAATCATAGTTCGATTCATGGCATGATTTGTCGTTTAGGCATAGTTTGATTTGATTTGAGACCTCGAGCGAGTCTGTGTTAGGTTATATGACTTGTTTATGTGTTTGGATGGGTTCCCGGGGGCCTCGGGTGTGTTCCGGGTGGGCTACAATGTCAACCTGCCATATTTTCCTTCGGTGCGATCGTATTAATTTGTTCGCGATCGCGTACCACAAAATTTGGACAGTAGCATTTTCCTTCTATGTGATTGCATTGATTTGTTCATGATCGTGTAGCACAAAATTTGGACAGTAGCATTTTCCTTCTATGCGATTGCATTGATTTGTACGCGATCGCGTAGCACAAAATTTGGACAGTAGCATTTTTATTCTACGCGATCGCATCAGTCCTTTCGCGATTGCGTAGAACACTTTGGGCTAGCAACTATTTATTCTATGTGATCACATCTCTTCTCCCGCAATCGTGATGTACAAATACCTTGGCAGTATTTAAATAGCCCATCCGCGACCCTTCTTCATTTTTCCACCACTTTTGAACGGGGTTGAAGCTTTTAAAGAGGAATCACTTGGAGGTAATATTCTTGACTTCATAACTCATTTATATGTGATTAAAGGTCTAATTAGTGGTGAAAATTAGGGAAAAATCAATGCAAAATGGGTATTTAGGGCTTGAGATTAAAAGACCTTAAAATGGGTATTTGAGGGGCCAATTGAACTCCGATTTCAGTGTTCTTGATATGTATGGACTCGTGACAGTACAAGGGTTCTGAAAATATAAATTTTACACAATTACGAGGTGTGGGCCCGAGTGGCATTTTGGTCATTTTACCTAATTTCGCGTATTAGCTTAGAATTTGTTTGTAGAATCAGTTGTTTGTAGAATCAGTTGTAGAATTTGGAGTTGAGTAATCATGGCAAGAACGTGGTTTCGGGTTGATTTTGAGTTTGAGGTAAGTATATTGCCTAACCTTGTGCGGGGGACTTCCCCTTAGGAATTGAGTCTGCTATGTTGATTGTAGTTCGTGTATGCAAGGTGACGAGTGCGTGCTCGGACTTATTTGTGGAAAAATCGACCTTTTAGGGTTCTTAGGTCCTTATATTCACTGTGTATGAATGTGTACTTGATATGCTTGAATTTTGCACTTACTAGTTTCACCTCTACATGCTCATGATTCATTCTTATTGCCTACTTAACTCTTATTTTGCTTAACTGAATATTTTTTCCTCTTCTATTGTCATGCTATCTTTCATAACTGCTCGTCTTTATTGGAAATCATTATTATCTCCCCTGTAATTGTTTAGTCTAGATTGAGGTGATGATTATCTTCCCGCTGCCCATTCTTAATTAAAATTTTTGTATATTCTTCGTAAAATGCCCAACCTTAAAAGAAGTTTAGATAATCTATATTTAGTCGACATTTCCTTATTTGGAATTATTTTGATTCGTGTTAGCTTCCTTGTTGTTGAATTACATGTTGTGGGATCGTTACTTCATATTATTTTCTTCCATGTTGAGCTGTTCTTGTCACGTTTAGTATTCTCTATTGTGGTTATTCCTAGTGAGCTAGTTTTACCATCTCCTTGTGATCGAAAGTTCTTGAGTTGATTTACTTGTCATGTTCTTGTCAATATAATCATTGCTGATATTGTACTTGTTGTGGTGGTGCACGAGGTTTCTATCGTGCGACTGTTGATATTTTGATACATGAGGTTTCTGTCGTGCGGCTATTGTTATAGGGTTGCACGAGGTTTCTATCGTGCTATTGCTACTACTGATATGGTGCACATGCGGCATAACAAGGCGGGGTATGTATATATATATATGCTCATATGTGGGTTGCGCATGTGGCAAGACAAGGTGGGAACATTATGATGCATGTGTGGCGAAACAAGGCGGGAACTTATTATGTTATTATTTGCACACGTGGCAAGACAAGGTTGGCTATGTCAGGGATTGATTGTGAGGATTTGTGATGGCTTGGAGGCATTCTTGTTATTTAATATTGTGTTGTGGTACGCTTACCTGTATGACCTTTATCGCATGGAAGTTGTGAGGAAACATCTTACGTGTTGTCCGTTCTTTTCCTTACGCTTATTAGCTGGTAGGAACTATGTTAAAGCACTTGCACAAGCATACATGTAGTTGAACACTCCTATTGGATGTGAAGTCCTCCTAATTTTGCTGAATATAGATGTACATCCTCGTTTACTTGTTATATATGTGAGAGTGGCTCTAGTTAGCAAGTGAGTTGTCAGCATGACCATGAGGTTGATGGGGGAACAGGATGCCAAGTGTTAGATTTCAGGTACTGGGACTCGTGAGCTGTAATTTGTTCGAGATTTGGTACTTCGTGGAAATTGTTGGATAAACCTGATGTGAAAACTGTCGTAGGATCTCTATTATTCCTTACCTTTACTGTATTGTGACTTTAGGATTTGGGTTTGTGTTTTCGCTCGCTCTTCTATGTCATTATTCTTAGTATTTTCGTTATATCTTGCTGTTTTCTTCCATTATTGTGATTGTAGTATTGTTAGCCATTTCGTGTAGTCTTTATATATACATCATGTTCCGTTGTTCCTATATTTGTACAGTTTATTGGACCGGTAGGTGTCTTGACTGTTCCTCATCACTACTCCACCGAGGTTAGTCTTGATACTTGGCACCGCTGTGGTGTGCTTATGCTACTCTTCTGCACATTTTTGTTGTGCAGATTCAGGTACTTCCACTCAGTCTTATCATCTTTGAGGCGAGGCGCTTCTGTAGAGACTTCGAGGTATATCTGCCACGTCCGCAGACCGAGAAGTCCCTTTCTATCTTTCTGTAATAGTATAGCCCTTTAGTAGTTTTCCTTTTGTTAGACATTTCTGGAGTTAGAGCTTCTTATGTATCTCTTAGCTTGTGATTCATGGGGTTCCGCATTTTGGGAATGTTAGGTTGAGATTTTGAACTGTTATATGCCAGGCGGCATCTTAAACACTGTTTTATTTTACTATTTCGGATTTTAAATTATTTCTTTCGCAACTGTTATTTATATTTTGCATTGTTAGGCTTACCTAGTCGTAGAAACTAGGTGTCGTCACGATAGTTCATGGAGGGAAAACAGGGGTCGTGACAAGTTGGTATTAGAGCTCTAGGTTCATAGGAGTCATGAATCACAAGCCGGTTTATTAGAGTTTCGTGGATCGATACGAAGACGTCTGTACTTTTCTGCGAGAGGCTATGTAACCGTTAGGAAAATTCCACTTTATTTGATTTTTTCGTCGTGTGAGATTTTTCACATCACAATCTTAAACCGCTATCTTCTATTCTCTCCCAGATGGTGAGGACACATACTACCCGAGATGATCAAGCATTTGCGCCCTCTAGTGCAGCCGTCAAAGGTCGAGGCCGGGGTAGAGGCCGAGGATGCGCACATGGTGCAGCTAGAGCACCCGCACGAGCAACCAACGAGGTACTACCAGCAGTTCCAGCCAGAGTCCAGGCACCTGATGCACCTACTACTACTACTACTCCAGCTCTTGAGGAGACTCTTGCACAGTTCATGAGCATGTACATCACTTTGGTTCAGGCAGGGTTGCTTCCCCTTGCTGCAGTCACATCTCAGGCCGGAGGAGGAGCACAGACACCTGCCACCCGCACTCCTGAGTAGTGAGTGCATGTTGATCAGGACCCAAAGATTATTCCTATACAGCTTGTAGTCCCAGGTTGGCCCGAGGACATGGCAGCGGCTTCAGAGGATGAGCAGCGGAGACTTGAGAGGTTCAAGAAGTATGATCCTCCTGTATTTAGTGGGTTAGCATCAGATGATGCCTTGGGATTTCTGGAGGAGTGTCATCGTATCCTCCGCACAATAGGTATATCAGAATCAAGTGGGATTTCTTTCACCGCCTTACAGGTTTGAGGAGCCGCCTATGCGTGGTGGAGCATCTATAAGTTAGACAGTCCGGATGAGGCAACTTTACTGACTTGGACCCAGTTTTCAGATATGTTCCTATGAGAGATTGTCCCTCAGAGCCTCAGGGATGCATGGCACGCAGAGTTTGAGCATTTGCGCCAGGGTACTATGACTGTCTCAGAGTATGCTGCTCGTTACACCAGCTTGGCTAGACATGCCCCAGTCTTGGTTTCTACTGTTCGCGAGAGGGTTCACCGGTTTATTGAGGGGATTATTCCTAGCACCAGGTCTAGCATGGATCGTAAGTTAGAGATGAATATTTCTTATCAGCGTATGGTGAGCATTGCTAGGAGGATAGAGGGTATTCATACTAGGGAGAGAGAGGACAGGCGGGGGCTATGAGAGAGAGGGTAGACGAGATCAGGAGAGAGAGCTTGAAGAGGCGAGGAGGCCTTGTAAACCGGGGAGATCTGCTGGTCCTTATTTTGGAGGCAGGGTGGTGCGACATGGTAGAGGTTTTATGGGTCAGCTAGTTCAGTTTGTGCTTCAGGCTTTGCATGGTGACTCAGGTGTTCATGGGTCTCGGGGCACCCGTACCGCATAGTTCCCAGAGCCTCGTCAGCGGAGAGGGTGCTTTGAGTGTGGAAATACTAGCCATATGGTGAGAGATTGTCCCAGACTTCGGGCCGATGTGTCATAGCGAAGTATTCGGGCGAGTAGAGGGTGCCCAAGAGGGGGAGGCCCGACTCGTTGATGTGTTTCATATTGTAGGCTTAAGGCCGCTACGCCAGCTGAATGTCATTCAGGTATGATTTCGGCTTGTTATAGAGGAGAACCATCAGCAGTTCATTACAGTTCTGCTTATCGGGGGGAGTTCCCCTATTTGTTGCTCCATTTATGGGTGTGTTTCATGATTAGTGCTCTGTTTATGTGATTACCCTATTGGGAGGTTCTATGAGTGATAGCCGTGGCTATCATCTATTTCTAGCCATTGTCGTGAGTTATGAGATTAGTAGTAAATTCATGTTGTCCATTTCAGTAGGTTTGATGTGATTTCTGAGTATTTTTGGCTACGAGCTATGATTTTTATGCTCCACTAGTGTGGGATCTAGTACGTGTTGTAATCTTGTTGACGGAACTGATCTAGTGAAAACTTCAGCTGGTTTAATGTACACCCTACTTGTGAATCAGAGTGGAGGATGGGACCCTCGTGATTTAATGTGTTTTGATGTGTTGAGACCGGGTTGTGTACAATGATGAGAGTTATATCAGTATGACATCCTTGTGATTCTTTTATATGCTTTAATTCTTTCTTGTGAGATTGTTTTGTAGATTAGTGTTGATAGAAAATTTGTGCTTGTCGGGCTTGTTTGATAGTTCCTTTATGTGTTTCCCTTTCCATATTCAATCATTTTCGTTCTATGCTTCTTGAGTTTTAGCTTGTGGGGTGTGTGCCCGTTGGTATTAGATGAGATTTGGTGACTCGAGTATTCAGTTATGTGGCTTTCGTGGTTATTGTATCATTGCCAGTGTTGTGGAGGTTTTTGAAACGGGTTTCTATTGAATATGAGGCTTATGGCCGGTGCTAAATTTGATTCTGGGTGAATATTGTGATCAAAAATATTACTGTGGGCCTATATGTGATGTGTCATGTTGTAAGGTTGTAATATATGGGCATTGGTATGAATTGATGCATCTTGTTAATATTGATACCGGGTATGGATTGAGAATCAGGTCTTTTGGAAATGGATGGAAGGTGAGAATTTTGGTTCTAAGCCTTATTGGTATTGCTAGAAAGGCTAAATTTTAGTTGAGATGCTGTCGTCAGGCATATGTGGATTGGGGTGACGTGGGATCACCCACAGGTGTATGTTGGAAGTGTGCATTTAGTGACTTGAGGACTTTGAGGTAAATCTTGGCACGTTCGAGGACGAACGTTGGTTTTAAGAAGGGGAAGATGTAACGACCTGACCGGTCGTTTTGAGAATTTAAGCTCCGTTCGATGGCACACGGTCTTGAACAACTTTATAATATGAGTATCGACTTGCGTGCATGGTTGAATTCAGATAATGGATGATTCAGAGTCAAATTGGAAGAAGGAATCTAGTTTTGAAAGTTTGAACGATGAGAATTTGACCAGAATTGGACTTTTGAGTAAACGGCCCCGGAATAAATTTTGATGATTCCAACAGCTTCGTATGGTGATTTTGGACTTAGGTGCACGTCCGGATTCAGATTTGGAGGTCTGTAGAGTAAATTGAGGCATTTCGGCGAAAGTTGGAAAAGTTGAAGTTTGGAAAATGGAGAAGTTTGACCCGTAGTTGACTTTCGTGATATCGGGGTCGGAATGCGATTCTGAGAGTTGGAGCAGCTCTGTTATGTCATTTTGGACTTTTCTGCACAATTTGGCGTCATTCCGGGTTGATTTGATCTGTTTCAGCACAAGTTTTTGAATTTGGAAGATTTGGAAGTTCATAGTTCGATTCATGGTGTGATTCGTTGTTTTGGTGTTGTTTGATGTGATTTGAGATCTTGAGTGAGTCCGTGTTAGGTTATGTGACTTGTTTATGTGTTTGGACGGGGTCCCGGGGGCCTTGGTGTGTTCCGGGTGGGCCATGGTTCATTTTTCCCTATGTTTAAACTGTTGTTCTGCTATCTGGTATATCCTTCTATGCGATCGCATAGGCATAGCCGCGATCGCGTAGTACAATGTCAACCTACCATATTTTCCTTCTATGCGATCGCATTGATTTGTTCACGATTGCGTAGCACAAAAGTTTGACAGTAGCATTTTCCTTCTATGCGATTACATTGATTTGTCCGCGATCGCGTAACACAAAATTTGGCCAGTAGCATTTTCCTTCTATGCGATTGCATTGATTTGTACGCGATCGCGTAGCACAAAATTTGGAAAGTAGCATTTTCCTTCTACGCGATCGCATCAGTCCTTTCGAGATCGTATAGCATACTTTGGCCCAGCAACTATTTCTTCTATGCGATCGCATCTCTTCTCCCGCGATCGCGATGTACAAATACCATGGCAGTATTTAAATAGCCCATTCGCGACCCTTCTTTATTTTTCCATCATTTTTTAACGGGATTGAAGCTTTTGAGGGAGATTTTTGAGGAAACCAAAGGAGAATCACTTGGAGGTAATATTTTTGACTTCATAAGTTGTTTATATGTGAATAAAGGTCTAATTAGTGGTGAAAATTTAGGAAAACATCAATGCAAAATGGGTAATTAGGGCTTGATATTAAGTGTGACGACCCAAAGGGGCATCACCGTAATTCTTCCTTGTTCCGTGCTTCCGAGGCCTTGAAGACCTCGCTTTTAGTTGCCTCGATATTGCGTGCGCAGTCCGGCCGCGAAGCCGGAAAGATTTTATGTTGAAATATGCGAATTTTGTGAGAAATTTGATGAATTTTGATATTTAATACGCATAATATTGACTTCGGTCAACATTTTGGGTAAATTGACCCGGACCTGTGATTCGACGGTCCCGGAGGGTCCGTAGAAAAATATGGGACTTGAGCGTGTGCCCGGAATTAAATTCCGAGGTCCCATGCCCGAGAAATGAATTTTTGAAAGAAATTGTTTTCTGAAATTTGATATGAAAATTTGAAATGAAAAGGTGTTAGAAAATATAGGTATCGGGCTCGTATTTTGGTTCCGACGCCCGGTACAAGTCTTAAATATGTGTTAAGCACTATCTGTTAAGTTTGGCTAAAAACGGACGTCATATGACGTGTTTCGGACTAAAAAATGGAGAATTTGAGTTATGAAGGTTGAAGAAAGAAAATCATGTGTTTGAGGCTTGATCCTATGTATATGATGTTATTTTGGCGATTTGATCGCACGAGTAAGTCCGTAAGATGTTTTTAAGGTTGTGTGCATGTTTGGTTTGGAGCCCCGAGGGCTCGGGTGAGTTTTGAATAGGGCCCGGGAGGTCTTGGACTTAAGAAAATGCAGGTTCAGGTATTGCAGACACCAGCGCGGTCCGCGCTGGAGCCGCGCGGCCGCGATGCCTTTCTGTGCGGTCCGCGTGGCTGAGTCTAAGGTCTAGGGTTTCAGGTTAACCAGTGCGGCCGCGCACCAAAATAGTGCGGTCCGCGCTGGAAGGGTTCAGAGAAGCCCCAATTTTGCTCCCACTCGGCGCTGCCACAACACATTTTTGTGCGGTCCGCGCCAGGTCCTCATAAAGGTATACAAGTTCGGAAAATCTCAGTCATTTTTCATTTTTCAAAAACCCAAAACCTAAGAGGCGATTTTCCAAACAACTTTTCTTCTCCAAAACGATTGGTAAGTGATTTCTAACTTAATTTCTTTATTCCTTAACATCTTTTAACATAATTTCAACTTAAAATCAAAGATTTTCAGGGGTGAAATTGGGTGTTTTGGGTAGAACCTAGGTTTTCTACAAATTTAGAAGTTGGACCTCAATTTGGGGTCCGATTTCAAAACAAATCATATATTTGGATTCATTGGGGAATGGGTAACCGGGTTTTGGTCCGAACCTCGAGTTTCGACCACGTGGGTCCGGGGGTATTTTTGACCTTTTTTGGGAAAAACCTTGTAAGAATTATTTTCATGCATTGGGAGTGATTCATTTAGTAATTATTAATGTGATTAAGCAACTTATGGCTAGATTCGAGCGGATTGGTGGTGGAATCAAGAGGTAAAGCTATACTAGAAGCGTGAGTTGAGTTTGGAGCATTCGAGGTAAGTGTTTGTTCTAACTTTGGCTTGAGGGAATAGGATTAGGATGATATTTACTACTTGCTAATGTGGAGTACGGTGTATAGGCATGGTGACGGTTATCTATGCACCGGAGTCTAGCATGACCGTGAGTCTTGATTGCTTTTAATTCGAATAATGTGACACAAGCTCCTTGTTTATTTGATAAGTTTCATATAATGTGAACGGTTGAGGAAGAATGATTTAAAAGGAGAATGTGTTGTGAATACTCCCTTGCCGGGATGTGTAGACTGACATATATATTCTCTCTTGTCGGGATATTTTGGGATGTTAGTTGTACCCTTACCGGGTTAAAGGTATTGAGTTGTTATTCTCCCCTGAAGGGGGTCTACTATATGAAGTTAGATATTATGAACTATATTTTGGGATCGTGTGGCACGCCGTCCACTTATATATGATATGAATTGGGACCGTGTGGCACGCCGTCCACTTATATATGATATGAATTGGGATCGTGTGGCACACCGTCCACTTGGTTATTGGCCTCCGTTGCCGATGACATATTGTGCACTATGATAAAGATAAAATGGGAACGGGTGGTACGCCTACCACGTGGTATATGGAATTAGGGATCGTGTGGCACGCCGTCCACCTATATATTGTTAAAAGGGATCGTGTGGCATGCCGTCCACCTATATATTGTTAAAAGGGATCGTGTGGCACGCCGTCCACTTATATACTATATATATTATGGAAACCGGAGTTTCTTCTGTTTATTTCCGATACTTCATTTTTATCTGTTACTCCCCGATAGCATGTCCCCTCCCAGCTTTACTTTGTATTATCTTGTTATTGTTTCTTGCACTTGTCCTTGACTTTTCCTAACTCTAATTGAGTTATGTTGTCCTTTACGTTTATTTACTGATTTTCTGTTGTTACTTAATTTTATTTCGATGTTATAGATTCCCTTACCCTTATTTCTTGTGATTGTTGCTTGGGTGAGGAAGAGTGTACGGACCACAGCAGTAGGACTTCTGGGAGCTATTTTCAGACCAGGGACTCTCGAGGTAGCCTAGCTGGCATTCGCAGGCCGAAGCCCCTTTCCATGTTTTTCGTTTGTTTATCTTGTATCAGACAAACATGATGTATTTTCCTTTCAGACATTGATTGTAGTGTTTTGTAGTAGTCTGTGAGCTAGTGACACCAGACTTTGGGTAGCATATTGGTTCAAACTTCCGCACTTTTGGTCCTCAATTGCTTTAGATTTAAAGCCTTCCGCTTAAATTTTGTCTCGTTTATTATATTGTTTGTAAGAAAGCAGGAAAAATGTTTTATATATTTGGCTTGCCTAGCTCCGATAGTAGGCGCCATCACGACACCCGATTGTGGGAAATCCGGGTTGTAACATTAAGAGACCTTAAAATGGGTATTTGAGGGGTCAATTGAACTCCGATTTCAGTGTTCTTGATATGTATAGACACGTAAGAGTACGAGGGTTCTGAAAATATAAATTTTACCCGATTACGAGGCATTGGACCAAGGGGCGTTTTGGTCGTTTTACCTAATTTCGTGTATTGGCTTAGAATTTATTTGTAGAATCAGTTACTTGAAGTGTTATTTACATTATGCAATTGAATTTGATAGATTTGGGCCATTTGGAGTTGAGTACTCGTGGCAAGAACGTGGTTTCGAGTTGATTTTGAGCCGGTTCGAGGTAAGTATCTTGCCTAAACTTGTGTGGGGGACTTCCCCTGAGGAATTGAGTCTGTTGTGTTTATTGTAGTTCGTGTACGCGAGGTGAAGAGTATGTGCTCGGACTTATTTGTGGAAAAATTTGCCTTTTAGGGTTGTTTACTTGATATGCTTGAGTTTTCCACTTACTAGTTTCACCTCTACATGCTCATGATTCATTCTTATTGCCTACTTCACTCTTATTTTGCTTAATTCAGTGTTTTTACCTCTTCTATTGTCATGCTATCCTTTATAACTGCTCGTCTTTATTGGAATTCATTATTATTTTTCCTGTAATTGTTTTGTCTGGATTGAGGTGATGATTATCTTCCCGCTGCCCATCCTTAATTGAAATTATTGTATATTCTTCGTAAACTGCCCAACCTTAAAATAAGTTTAGATAATCTATATTTAGTCGACATTTCCTTATTTGGAATTATTTTGATTTGTGTTAGCTTCCTTATTGTTGAATTACATGTTGTGGGATCGTTGTTTCTTATTATTTTCTTCCATATTGAGCTATTCTTATCACGCTTAGTATTCTCTATTGGTGGTTATTCCTTGTGAGCTAGTTTTACCGTCTCCTTGTGGTCGAAAGTTCTTGAGTTGATTTACTTGTTGTGTTCTTGTCAATATTGTCATTGTTGTTGTTGTACTTGTTGTGGTGGTGCACGAGGTTTATGTCGTGCGACTATTGATATTGTGATGCACGAGGTTTCTGCCTTGCGGCTGTTGTTATGGGGTTGCACGAGATTTCTGTCGTGCTATTGCTACTATTGATATATTACACATGAGGCATGACAAGGCGGGGTATATATATATATATATATATATATATATATATATATATATATATATATATATATGCTTATATGTGGGTTGCGCATGTGGCGAGACAAGGTGGTAACATTATAATGCACGTGTCGCGAAACAAGGCGAGCATTTATTATGTTATTATTTGCACACATGGCGAGACAAGGTGGGCTATGTCAGGGATTGATTGTGAGGATTGTGATAGCCTGTGGGCATTCTTGTTGTTTAATATTGTGTTGTGGTATGCTTACCTATATGAGCTTTATCTCGTGGAAGGTTTGAGGAAACATCTTACGTGTTGTCCGTTCTTTTCCTTAAGCTTATTAGTTGGTAGGAACTATGTTAAAGCACTTGCACAAGCATACACGTAGTTGAACACTCCTATTGGATGTGAAGTCCTCCTGATTTTGCTGAGTATAGATGTACACCCTCGTTTACTTGTTATATATGTGAGAGTGGCTCTAGTTTGCGAGTGAGTTGTCAGCATGACCATGAGGTTGATGGGGGCACATGATGCCAAGTATTAGATTTCAGGTACTCGGACTCGTGAGCTGTAATTTGTTCGAGATTCGGTACTTCGTGGAAATTGTTGGATAAGACTTGATGTGAACACTGTCGTAGGATCTGAGTTATTGCATACCTTTACTATATTGTGACTTTAGGATTTGGGTTTGTATTTTCGCTCGCTCTTCTATGTCATTATTCTTAGTATTTTTGTTGTTACTTGCTATTTTCTTCCCTTATTGTGTTTGTAGTATTGCTAGCCATTTTGTGTAGTCTTTATATATACATCATGTTTCGTTGTTCCTATATTTGTACAGTTTATTGGACCGGTAGGTGTCTTGACTGTTCCTCGTTACTACTCCACCGAGGTTAGTCTTGACACTTACTAGGCATCGCTGTGGTGTGCTCATGCTACTCTTCTGCATATTTTTGTTGTGCAGATCCGGGTACTTCCACTCAGTCTTATCATCCTTGAGGCTAGGCGCTTCTATAGAGACTTCGAGGTATATCTGCCACGTCCGCAGACCGATAAGTCCCTTTCTATCTTTCTGTAATAGTATAGCCCTTCAATAGTTTTCCTTTTGTTAGATATTTCTGGAGTTAGAGCTTCTTATGTATCTCTTAGCTTGTGATTCATGGGGTTCCGCATTTTGGGGGTGTTAGGTTGAGTTTTGTATTGTTATGTGCCAGGCGGCATCTTAAACACTATTTTATTTTACTATTTCGGTTTTTAAATTATTTCTTCCGCAATTGTTGTTTATATTCCGCATTGTTAGGCTTACCTAGCCATAGAGACTAGGTGCCACCTTGATGGTTCACGGAGGGAGAATCGGGGTCGTGACAGTATTGGACATTACGTGGTTTCATCGTTTCATATTATTGGTTTAAGCTATTTATCAGTGTTTATTAGTATACTTTGGATTGGTCTCGCTGAGTAGAATAATTCGAGTGAAGTTTCATAATTTTACCGCTTTCCTTTTGTTTTAGTTGAGGTTAAATATTACGGGGAGTTTTGAGCCATATTGTGAAATTTCTGTTCTTATTGTATGATTGGTACTGATATGGTGGGATCGGGTTGCACGCCGCTACAAGAGGAATAAGGGTGATAAATTGAGGAGGAATAAAGGTGAAATGTTGCTATATGATGGGATCAGGTTATGCGCCACAACAAGAGGAACAAGGGTGATATATTGAGGAGTAAGGGTGAATTACTATTGTACGCTGGGATCAGGTTGCACACCGCAACAGGAGGAATAAGGGTGGATTGATAAGGAGTAATATGGGTAAATGTTCATATTATTACTGATTATATGGTGGGATCAAGATGCACGCCACATCAGTTTATTGTTATGTATCCTTCTTCTGTTGTAAAGTTATTTTGTGGTTTTGTATCTTACCTAAGGATTGGTTATAGCTGGGTACTGATAAGATATTTGAGTTCCGTATTCATTTTTGTTGTAAGTTACTCTTTCATTTTGTACCGTACATCCTTTTTGCTTTATTATAAATTGTATGCAGGTTATATTGTAATTGCCCACAATAGCCTCGTCACTACCTCGCCGACATTAGTCTCGGCACTTACCAGTACATAGGGTCGATTGTACTGATACTGCACTCTGCACTTTCTGTGCAGATTTAGGAGCAGGTAGTGGCTGATTGAGAGATTGGCTGCAGGTTCACAGTTTGGAGACCCTTGGTAGTCTTGTTAGCGTCCGGAGGCCCTGGCATCCCCTTCTATATTTCTACATTTCTATTTTTCTTTTGTTTTAAACAGAATTAATTTCTTTCAGACCAATATTTGTAGTAATTCATAGTATGTTCGTGGATTGTGACACCAGTTTTTGAGTAGTAGTAGTAATAGTTCTGGCAATAGTTTATAAGTAAAGTAGTGTTTACTTACTTCCGTAATTATGATCACTTGTTTTAACTTGTTTATTTTTGTTTAATGAATTATAAAGGAAAATGGTTAATAAATCTCTAACATTGGCTTGCCTAGCGAGTGTGATGTTAGGCGCTATCACAGTCCTGTTAGTGGGAATTTTGGGTCGTGACAAGTTGATATCAGAGCACTAGGTTGAATGAGTCTCACAATTCACGAACAAGCAAGGTAGAGTCTGAGGGATCGGTACAGAGACATCTGTGCTTCTCCCCCAAAGGCTACAAAGTTTAGGAACAATTTCACTTCTATTCTTCTCTGTCGTGCGATTTGATCTCTCAATGTTAATTGAACTGTCTACTCGTGTTCCTTCGCAGATGGAGAGAACACGTACCACTTCTTCAGCTGAGCAACATCCAGAGCCCCCAATGGAAGCTCCTATGAGGGGTAGAGGACGAGGCCGAGGCCGTTCTAGAGGCCGAGGTAGGGGGCAAGGCTCAGCCCAGAGCTTGAGCAGCAGCACCAGTAGCAGAGCCTCAGGTAGATTTTGTTGAGGAGGCTCCAGCCCAGACCATTCCAGCAGGGCCAGCTCAGGTTCCAGAGGGGTTCATCGCTACCCTGGTACTTCAGGATGTTTTGGTCCATCTAGTGGGCCTTATGGAGAGTGTTTCTCAGGCCGGCACATTTCCTGTAGCACCAGCCGTCTCCCAGGATGGGGGAGGAGCCTAGACTCCCGCTACTCACACTCTAGAGTAGATGGCTCCTTAGTTCCAGACTCTTGCAGCTCAACCAGTTGGGGTAGTTCCGCCGGGTGTTGCAGCACAAACCAGCGATGAATCAACTATGTCTTCTGAGGCTTTGTGGAGATTGGATAGGTTTACCAAGCTTTCCACCACTCAGTATGGCAGTACACCTTCATAGGATCCCCAGGACTATCTGGACAGTTGTCACGAGGTGTTTTGGAACATGGGGCTAGTAGAGACCAATGGGGTCGACTTTGCTGCCTTTCATCTGTCAGGTTCCGCCAAGAAATAGTGGAGGGATTTTTGTTTGGCTAGACCAGCTGGGTCTCCTACTTTGACTTGGGATTAGTTCTCTCAGCTATTTCTGGAGAAGTATCTTCCTATCACTCAGAGGGAGGACTATCGGAGGCAGTTTGAGCGCCTTCAGCAAGGTTCTATGACAGTCACTCAGTACGGTACTAGATTTGTTGATTTGGCCTGTCATGCTCTTCTTATACTTCATATCGAGAGAGATAAGGTGAGGAGGTTTATTAAGGGACTTGCTCAGCCTATCAGATTGTAGATGGCTAAGGAGACAAGTAGTGAGATTTCTTTCCATGATGCAGCTAATGTGGCCAGACGAGTTGAGATGGTTATAGCTCAGGGGAGTGGTCAGGGGTCTGACAAGCGCCACGTCACTCCGGTGGATTCAGTAAGACCTCATCTGGAGGTTGAGGTACTTTTGGTAGGGGCCATCCTCCCAGGCCGTTTCATTCAGCACTTCAGGCATCCCATAGAGCTTTAGGGAGTCGTGGTCCTTATGTACCTCCTTCAAGGCAGCCATTATAGTGCACCACCAGCTCTTATCAGAGAATCTTCTCTTCAGAGTTATTATCGCAATCAGTCAGCCCGTCAGGGTCAGTCTCAATTTCCTCAACCATAGTATCGGGATGGATATTTCAAGTGTGGTGAGTATGGGCATATCCGGAGGACCTGGATAAGATTAGTGGGTTTTCAGTCACAACAACAGGGTTCTCGTGCCATGATCCCGGCACCGCCCACTCATCCAGCTAGAGGTAGGGTTCAGGGAGCTAGAGGTAGAGGCCAGGCCGCTAGAGGTGGAGGCCAGCCAGCAGGAGGCCGTCCTAGGATATGGTTCAGAGTGGTGGGGTCCAGCCCCAATGTTATGCTTTCCCAGCCAGGCCTAAGGCTGAGTCATCCGATGATGTAATAATAGGTATTGTTTCAGTTTGCAATAGAGATGCTTTAGTTCTATTTGATCCAGGGTTTACATACTCCTATGTGTCATCTTACTTTGCTTCATATTTGGTTGTACTTCGTGATTCTTTGAGTGTTCCCGTGTATGTGTCTACATCGGTGGGAGATTCTATTATTGTAGATCGTGTCTATTGTTCATGTGTGGTTATTATTGGGGGTCTTGAGACTAGCATATATCTCCTACTTCTCGATATGGTTGATTTTGATGTAATTTTGGGGATGGATTGGCTATCACCTTATCATGCTATATTGGACTATCACGCCAAGACCGTGACCTTAGCATTGTCGGGGTAGCCTTGATTAGAGTAGAGAGAGACTCTTGGTGATTCTACTAGCAGGGCTATCTCTCATATGAAGGCTCGGCGTATGGTCGAGAAGGGGTGTTTGGCTTAGTTGGCTTATGTCCGTGATTCTAGTGCAGAGGTTCCTTCCATGGATTATGAACCAGTTGTTCTGGAGTTTCCTGAGGTATTTCCCTACAAATCTGTCGGGGATGCCACCCAACAAGGATATTGACTTCTGTATTGATTTGGTTCTGGGCACTCAGCCCATATCTATTCCGCCATACCGCATGGCCCTGCCAGAGTTAAAAGAATTTAAGGAGCAGTTGCAAGATTTGCTTGTTAAGGGCTTTATTAGACCTAGTGTCTCGCCTTAGGGTGCGTCGGTGTTATTTGTAAAGAAGAAGGATGGGTCGATGAGGATGTGCATAGACTATCAGTAGTTGAACAAAGTCACCATCTAGAACAAGTATCCATTGCTGAGGATTGATGACTTATTTGATCAGCTTCAGAGTGCTAAGGTGTTTTCAAAGAACGATTTGAGGTCTGGTTACTATTAGTTAAGGATTAGGGCATCCGATGTCCCTAAGACATCGGACTCAGTATGGGCATTATGAGTTTCTAGTGATGTCATTTGGCTTTGAAAAATGCCCTAACAGCATTTATGGATTTGATAAACTAGGTGTTCAAGCCCTATCTGAATTCCTTTGTGATTTTTTATTGATGATATCTTGATCTACTCCCACAGTTGAGAGGAGCATGAGCAGCATCTTCTAATAGTACTTCAGACTCTAAGAGACAACCAGTTATATGCTAAGTTTTCGAAATGTGAGGTTTGGTTGAGTTCAGTTGCTTTCTTGGGTCACGTTGTATCAGCAAAGGGTATTCAGGTGGATCCTAAGAAGATTGAGGTCGTTTAGAATTGGCCTAGACCTACTTCAGCCATAGAGATCCGTAGTTTCTTGGTATTGGCGGGTTATTACCGTCGGTTTGTGGAGGGGTTTTCATCTATAGCAGCCCCGTTGACCAGGTTGACTCAGAAGGGTGCCCATTTTAGATGGTCTAACGAGTGTGAGGTGAGCTTTCAGAAGCTCAAGACAGCTTTGACTACGGCGCCGAAGTTGGTGTTGTCCATAGGTTCAGGGCTCTATATAGTATATTGTGACGTATCTCGTATTGGACTTGGTGCGGTATTGATGCAGAGTGGCAAGGTTATTGCATATTCTTTGTGGCAACTGAAGATTCTCGAGAAGAATTACCCAGTTCATGACTTGTAGCTAGCAGCCATTGTTCACGCGCTGAAGATTTGGAGGCACTACCTATATAGCGTGTCGTGTGAGGTATTCACGGATCATAAGAGTTTGCAGTATTTGTTCAAGCAGAAGGATCTCAATTTGAGGCAGAGGAGGTGGTTGGAGCTATTGAAAGACTATGATATCACCATTTTGTATCATCCCGGGAAGGTCAGTAGTGGTCGATGCTTTGAGTAGGAAGTCAGCCAGTATGGGCAGCCTTGCGTACATTCTACTCGGTGAGAGACCGCTTGCATTAGATGTTTAGGACTTGGCCAATCAACTCGTGAGGTTGGATTTTTCTAAGTTCGGTCGAGTTTTAGCTTGCATAGTTGCTCGGTCTTTCTTATTTGAGCGCATCAGAGATCGGCAGTATGATGTCCCTCATTTGCTTGTCCTTAGGGACACAGTGCAGCATGGTGATGCCAAGCAGGTTACGGCTGGAGATGATGGAGTTATGGGGATGCAGGGTCGTATTTGTGTGCCTAATGTGGATGGAACTCGTGAGTTGATTCTAGAGAAAGCCCATAGTTCTCGGTATTCTATTAATCCGGGTGTTACCAAGATGCATCAGGACTTGCAGTAGCATTATTGGTGGAGAAGGATGAAGAAGGATATTGTTGCATATGTAGCTCGGTATCTAAATTGTTAGAAAGTAAAGTGCGAGCATCAGAGACCTGGTAGTTTGCTTCAGAAGATAGAGATTCCTAAGTGAAAGTGCGAGCGTATCACTATGGATTTCGTTGTTGGACTCCCACAAACTTAGAAGAAGTTCGATGCAGTATGGGTTATTGTGGATAGACTGACCAAGTCAGCGCATTTCATTCATGTGGCAGTTTCCTATTCTTCGGAGGGGTTGGCAAAGATTTATATCCGTGAGATTATTCGTCTTCACAGTGTGCCCGTGTCTATCATTTCTGATCGAGGTACGTAGTTTACCTCGCATTTCTGGAGGGCAGTATAGCATGAGTTGGGTACGCGGGTCGAGTTGAGCACATCATTCCATCCTCAGATGGATGGACAGTCCGAGCGTACTATTAAGATTTTGGAGGATATGCTTTGCGCTTGTGTTATTGACTTTGGAGGTTCTTGGGATCAATTCTTGCCGTCAGCGAAGTTTGCCTACAACATTAGCTATCGGTCGAGCATCCAGATGGCTCCCTATGAGGCATTATATGGTAGATGGTGTCAATCGCCGATTGGGTGGTTTGAGCCGGGTAAGGCTCGATTATTGGGTACAGATTTGGTATAAGATGCCTTGGATAAGGTTAAGATCATTCAGGATAGACTTCGTACAACTCAGTCCAGGCAGAAGAGTTATGCAGATTGTAAGGTTCGTGATATGGCATTCATGGTCGGAGAGAGAGTGTTTCTTCGAGTATCGTCTATTAAGGGAGTGATGAGGTTTGGAAAGAAGGACAAGTTAAGCCCTAGGTATATCGGGCCTTTCGAGAACCTTGAGCGAGTGGGGGAGGTGGCCTACAGAATTGCATTGCCACCACGTTTATCAGCTGTACATCCAGTGTTTCATGCGTCCAGGCTTCGAAAGTATCATGACAATCTATACCACGTGTTAGATTTCAACATTGTCCGATTGGATCAGGATTTGACCTACGAGGAGGAGCCGGTAGCTATTTTAAACCGACAGGTTCGTCATTTGAGATCGAAGAGTTATCCTTCAGTTCGAGTTCAGTGGAGAGGTCAGGTCGGTGAGGCATCTACCTGGGAGTCTGAGTCCTATATGCAGAGTAGATATCCCACCTATTCACCGGCTCAGGTACTTTTCTATGTTCGTTCGAGGACGAACGGTTGTTTTAGAGGTGGCGAATGTGATGACCCAAAAAGTCATCTTTTGTTTTAGAACTCGATTTCGTATTCTGAGGCCTTAAAAACCTCATTTTATCTCTACTCGATTTGTGTGCACAGTCCGGACGCGTTTCCGAAAAGCTTCAATGTGGAAAAAATTGAGGAAATAATAATTTTTGGCCTAAAAAGTTGATTTCAGTTGACTTCGGTCAACGTTTTGAGTAAACAGACCCGGACCCATGTTTTGACGATCCCTGGGGGTCTGTGGTAAAATATGGAACATGGGCGTATGCCCCGAATTCCGAGGTCCCAACCCCGAGAAATAAATTTTTGATGAAAATTTTAAGACTAAAAATCTAAAAAATTAAAGAATTGGACAAATATTTGATCTCGTTAGTATCGGGCCTGTATTTTGGTTCCGCAGCCTAGTACATGTTTAATATAATATTTATATCCTATCTGTAAAATTTTGTAAGAAACAGAACTGTTTTGGCGTGATTCGGACCTTCGGATGAGAAAATAGAAGTTTTAGAACTTTCTTGAAAATTTCATACAATTTGGTGCTAAATTCGTAGTTCTAGGTGTTATTTGGGCGATTTGATCGCACGAGCATGTCTTATGATGATTTTAGACTTGTGTGCATGTTGGAGCCCCGAGGGCTCGGGTGAGTTTCGGATAGGCTACGAGATGTCACATAGAAAATCTGGTATAGTTCTTGCTTCTGGTGTACAGGTATTTTGTGCTTCGCGATCGCGAAGCAACTCCCATGATCGTAAAGTGCAAGCTGTGCTGGGGTGGGATTTCTTCTACGCGAACGCAAGGCCTTGGTCGTGAACGCAGAGCACTGGGGGGAGGTTAGCTCTTCACGAACGCGACTGGCCTTATGCGAACGCGTAGTGTATTGGAGGTGGACTAGGAATTCAATGAGTTGTTCTACGCGAACACGGTCCTAGGCCCGCGAACGCAAAGGCTAGGGGGACACACCATCGCGAATGCGTGCAACTCTTCGCGAACATGAAGGCCTTTCTGGCCACTGTGCATCGCGATCGCAACAGGTCTCTCGTGAATGCGATGAAAACCTGTCCAGTGTTTTAAAACAGACTTTAAAATGGGAATTGTTCAAAATTTAATATCTTCTTCTCTAGAACTCAACCTTGGGCAATTTTTGAAGAGGGAATTCAACACCAAATCATAGGTTTATGTTCTTAAACTCATTTCTTTCAATTTTCATCAACACCCATTAGATTTCTAGTCCTAAATATCGTTCTTAAGGGTAGAAAATTAAGGATTTTGGGAGAATTGGGGATTTGGGAATTTAGACCTCGATTGTGGGTCAGATTCCGGAACTGATTACATATTTGGGCTCGTGGGTGAATGGGTATACGAGTTTTGGCCCGAACCTCGAGTTTTGACCAAGCGGGCCCGGGGTCGATTTTTGACTTTTGGGGGAGGGGGGAAATGTTGGAAAACTTATGTATTGGAATTGATTTCTTTAGTGATAATTGATGTTATTAAGTTAATTATGACTAGATACAAGTGGTTCAGAGGTGGAAACTAGAGGAAAAGCGATAATTGAGCAGTGAATGGCATGTGGATCGAGGTAAGTGTTTGGTCTAACTTTGACTCGAGGGATTAGGGATCCTCGACTTAATTTCTATGTGAAATTCCATGTGTGTGGCGTATAGGTGAAGTGACGAATACCTATCCGCCGCTAATTTATCTGTTTTGACTGTTCCCTTTCTGTTCTTAAATTTTTGTTCACTGCCTTAATTGCTACCTGTCTTATTGATATTTCCATGATTAGTTGCTACTTGTCAGATATTGTTTCTGTTGTTAAAAGTATTGGACATTAAGTGGTTTCATCTTTTCAGATTATTGGTTTAAGCTATTTATCCGTGTTTATTAGTATACTTTGGATTGGTCTCGCTGAGTAGTATAATTCGAGTGAAGTTTCATAATTTTACCGTTTTCCGTTTGTTTTAGTTGAGGTTAAATATTGTGGGGAGTTTTCAGCCATATTGTGAAATCTTTATTCTTATTGTGTGATTGGTAATAATATGGTGGGATCGGCATGCACGCCGCAACAGGAGGAATAAGGGTGATATATTGAGGAGGAATAAGGGTGAAATGTTACTATATGGTGGGATAGGGTTGCACGCCGCAATAGGAGGAATAAGGGTGATATATTAAGGAGTAATAAAGGTGAATTACTATTGTATTGTGGGACTGGGTTGCACGCCACAACAGGAGGAATAAAGGTGGATTAATAAAGACTAATAAGGGTGAATGTTCATATTGTTACTGATTATATGGTGGGAACAGGATGCGCGCCCCATATGTTTATTGTTATGTATCCTTCTTCTGCTGTAAAGTTATTCCGTGGTTTTTTATCTTACCTAAGGATTGGTTATAGCTGGGTACTGATAAGATATTTGAGTTTTATATTCATTTTTTTTGCAAGTTACTGTTTCATTTTGTACCGTACATCTTTTTCGCTTTATTATACACTGTATGCAGGTTATATTGTAATTGCCCCACCGTAGCCTCATCACTACCTCGTCGAGGTTAAGATCGACACTTACCAATATATGGAGTCGGTTGTACTGATACTGCACTCTGTACTTTTTGTGCAGATTTCGGAGCAGGCAGTGGCTGATTGAGAGATTGGCTGCAGGTTCACAGTTTGGTGACCCAAGGTAGTCTTTTTGGCGTACACAGGCCTTGGCGTCCCCTTCTACATTTCTGTTTTTCCTTTATTTCAAACAAATGTATTTTCTTTCAGACCAATATTTATAGTAATTCATAGTATGTTCGTGGATTGTGATACCAGTTTCTGGGTAGTAATAGTAGTAGTAGTTCTAGCAATTGTTTATAAATAAAGCAGTGATTACTTACTTCCTGTAACGACCCAAACCGATGGGCTGCGATGGGTGCCTAAGTCCTATATGTCAAACACCCCTAAGCATGCGTCTAAGATATGAACCTATATAACATCTGCTATATTACGAGAATAACATATGTGATGGAAACCTTCCATCAAGGCAGATGTACGCATACATGAAGGATACAGTGGGTGAGCTGGCAAGGCTGCTATAGACAACTATACATTCAAAACTGAAGGCCGACAAGGCCACATACAGCCCAACTAGACATATTGTCCACAGACCTCTAATAGAAACATAACTGTACAAAGACGGGACTGAGTCACGTCATACCCATAGACATATGTATATTCAAACGTATCATACTAAAATCAAAAGCAGCGCCAGATCAAGTGGAGCATGCCAACAAATAGAACACGCCAACTCTCGCTGATCAGGGATCTTAAGAAGGGGGACTGTCAGCTTGCCTACCTGCACCTGCGGGCATGAAATGCAGGCCCCGTGGAATAGAGTGTCAATACAAAAAATATACTCAGTATGTAAGGCATGGAAATTAGTACGTAAAAGACATAGGTGAAACATGGAATACTGAAACACATCTTTAAATCTGAATAACATTGTAAATTCTGAAATGTTTATAATGTCATGCACGTGCGTGTAAATGTCATGCCATACATAGGTATGGGTGTACCTAGTATCCTCAAGCCACTGAGGGCATCCCATCATATCATCTTGGCTACTGTGGGCAATATCATCAACATATACCAGCTGATCAGGTGGTGGTGCGTATATAACGCCGTAACTTTTTCCCATATCTCATATACATATACATACATATATACACATATATAACGCCGTTTGAATCATATTTCAGCCATTGTGGGCAACATCATCATCATATACCAGTTGACCAGGTGGTGGTGCGTATATAACGCCGTAGCCTTTTTTCCGTATCCCATATAAATATAATATACATATATACGCGTATATAACGCCATCTGGTCATGGGTCAATGCACATGTATAAATGAGTGAAATGCATGAAAAATACGTAATAATCTTAATATTCCTTCCGGATAAACTTTTTCAACTGTGTATTATTCTAAGACCTATGAACAGAAGATAATAATATTTTTCATGGGGAATCAAGAATATAGACACCCCTACTATTTCTATGAATAGAGTAATTTATGGCAACTGTGTGTTTACTCGTTTCTTCAGTATAATTTGGACCATGCCAAAAAAAGAATGAAGGTCCATAACATACCTGTTACTTTGAAATTGGAACGAACTTGTTCTTCTTCTAACGTTTTTTTATATACTAAAAGCAAATATGGATTAAATCTTTAAGCGTTGAACTAGAACGTTTGCTTCAGCTTTTTTTGTGTTGTGAAATGGGTTTAAGCTAAATCTTTGTCCCAATGTTGGTTTTGAAGCTTCTGTCTCTCGTTTGATCAGAATGTAACATTTGAACTCTTGTCTTTGAAATGAAATTGGTTATCTCATTTTTTCATTAATAAAGCTCATAACAAGGTCTTGATAAGACCTTGATCTTTAAGCTTTTTGACACATGGAAAGTTTAATCAATTACTCACTTTAAGAAAGGGGGGGAGCTGCCACATTTCTCCTTGGGGTGTGATTTTAATTTATCTACTTATTAGTTAACCAGGTAATGTTTCGTTATCCGGGAATCAATCTATTACCCGCATAATTTAAAAATTATTACAAATTACTTAAAATTCTATTTATTTTCAAAATACTTTATATATACTTTATATATTACACTACTGTTGTCATATGGTACCTTGCATGATACTAATTTATAATTATCGGATGTTATCGCTCGACCCGTATTTTATTCAAATTGGCCATTTTCAACGAAACTCGTTTTCGTTAATCCGTGTACCCCTTTATCCTTCATAATACTTATTCATCACTTGTTATAAATAGAGTAAGTATTTTGACATCAAGATGACCTCATCCCCGAGTCTATGTCAATTAACTGAAGACAAAACTTTTAACGTACGAGAATGCGAGATGTAACATCCGTCCCCCCTTAGAAACATTCGTCCTCGAATGTTTAACTCTCTGGGATTTATATAATCTTGGTAGAGTCATCTTTGTAACAACACTACTACCAATTCTCCTTGTAGAAGCTTAGTAACCCAGCGCTACACAGAACCACAATTATGAATAACGACCATGGCCTCACATGACCAACGACAATAACCAACATAAGAATTTATACATGTACCTTATAATTATGATATCTTAGTTGGACACTTCTTTGGAGGAGAAAATAAGTAGGGATATCTAGACTTCATGTTTTCCTCGGCCTCTCGCCTCTTCCATATTGTTGTTTCTCCAAAGCACTTTCAGGAGTGTCACACCTCCTTTTTGTGCGCCCGGCCCCGAAGGGTTAAATGCGCGAGGGGAGTTTTTCCAGTTTAAGTGACAATATTCGAAATGGGAAGGTTTGGCTTTTGGTGTCCCAAGTCACCGGTTTATCTTGGATCCCAAATCGAGGAAATTTTCGACTTTTCCAAATGAAGTCTGCGAACCAGAAATTCTAAGTAAGGAATTCTGTTGACCCGAGGGAAGGTGTTAGGCACCCTCGAATCCCGTGGTTCTAGCACGGTCGCTTAAATTGTTATAATGGCTAAATATCTGATTTAAATACATGTTGTGACTTATGTGCTTTTATTAAGTTAAGACCGCTTTTTATTATTATCATTTATTTTTATAGAATTGCAACGTCGTGAAAATGTATTTCGAACTACGTCACAATCAATGCACCCGTAATTGTTAAACACACTTCGACTCCGTTGAGATTTGGATTCGGGTCACATCAATGCGCACCCAAGTTTAAGAATGTAATTTAATCGAGCCGCGCCTAAAGAGTTTAACGCATTATTATTTTTTGGAGAAGGCCATGAAATTCGCTAAACAGCCTATCCTGAATTCTAGATATTTATTAAGGTTAATCATTGAGGGCCCCGCAATTTGCATTTTTTATTTAACGAGGCTCGTCTCATTATTTTAGAAGAGGATATCCTAAAGTAACTACATTTCTATTATGTTTATTTCCAGAAATAGAAGCAAAGAAAGTGTATGCTAATTAAAGTATATGCTTTGGCCTAAACCGGATTCTTATTAATTATCTAACTAATCATTTACGAAGTGAAGAAGCGTTATACCTTATGGAACGTGCTTTTAATTGAGTAGAAGAATTATACACGAGATTGATGAAACACTACACTTAGCCCCAAATACTCCTTGAGTTAAACTATGAATTTATTTTAACAGAATTAGAAATGTTACTCATTAGGTGGTAACTACTAATGATATTCAGAACTCAACCTAAAACTGCCTACCGAAACTGAAGCTCCTAAACTTAAGATTGTGTTGTATTCGGCAGGATTTTTTCAAGCAACCATTCACCCTACATACTCAAAACATAACTGGAAGAAGAGTTTGAATTAACAATTCTACCAAATGATAGCACGTTCCATAAATTATATGACTACATCACGTGTACTGCCAACAAGCCATATCGCAATTTTAGACCAGAATATTTTCAATTAAGTACAAACTTACTAATGTGTTTTCTATTGGGCTACAAATAAAAGAATTTATACAACTTTAACAATATTCGCAAAGCTGTAAGTAAGGCAACAGATGATTAAAATTCTTCAGATCTTTCAATTCATGCCTTTCATGGTTACATCAGTATGAAATGTGTACCTGGATGTTGAATACAACAGAAGAAGAGGAAGAAGATAGAGAAAATCAGCAGCAGCAGGAACAAAGTAACAGCAGCAAACAAAGCAACACAGCAGAACAGGCTCGAGTGCAAGAATGCAACTATAGCTGATCGAGAAAGTAGCCAAATGACAGCAGCACACAGTGGAGTAGAATCAGAACTCCAGGCAGACCAAAACCAGTAGTAAACCAATGAAAACACTCGACTGGTAGACTCAATTGGAACTTCAAAGAATCAGAATTTATTGAACAGGTTGAACAAATGAAACCCAAACAACAATAGGAAGAAACAGTTTCTGATTGTTGACTGTATGTTTTCTATCCCTGAACCTCTCTCTCTATCTGTGTTTTAAAATCAGTTCTATCCTTTTTTTTCAACCCTCTCTGCCTCTTCTCCCCTTTATATTCTCAATGTGCCTCCCTCTTATAAGCCTAAAACTTAGCCCTTTAACAGCCTGTTTAGACCATCAGAATACCCTCCCATGTGCTGCCCCTTTTCAGTTTCCACTTAGCTAATTAAGTATAAACAAAACCCCATGATATTCCCTTGGCAGGCTTACCTTTAGTAATGTTTATTATTTCTGAACTAAAGCAGGATGTGGGCAGCAGGATGTAGTCTGACAGCATATGCTGTCAAACTATTTAATTCAAAAAGCCCTTAGGCAGGGCACAGGCTGTTCACAAATGCACATGTTGTGCACAAGTGCACATGCCCTCCAATTTCAAAACTGTAACTAAACAAAACATTGATTTTACATTTCTGATTCAAATTAACAATTATAAGCACTAGACTCAGTTCTTAATTGATTCAGGCAATGTTTAACTGCAGCAGGTCAATTTGTTATTGTTCAGATAGTTAAAACTAATTGACGACATATGTCGACTCGACTATATTAATCATAACAGGTACAATCGTAGCCAAAATCAGACATTTAAAAGTATCAAGCACATGATTTGAATTGTACTGACTAAGCAGAATTGTACTCGAGGAATCAGTTAATTAGTTCAAATTTGAAGCTCAAATATTCGCACAGCACATACACATATACACATTATCAGTAACAAGTAGAAGAAAGAAACAATCAAACACAGGTTCGGGCAAGGTGGACAGGACACAATTAATAAAACTCAAAACACAGATTTCACCAAACATGAACAGCTTTTAGAACAATCACATGGACTAAAACAAATAAAGAAAAGAAAGCAAACTCACCTTAAAACCCGAAAAATCAAAAAATCTTAACTTGGATTCGAACAGACCTTTCTTAAGGCTGAACGGACTTTAATCGAAGTGTTTCTCAGATGAGAAACACTTCGATTAAGGTCCATTAGACCCTAACCTCTTGGCTTAACAGGTACGGACTAGGCTTGGGGTTTTTTTAGGTTTTGTGGAAGGTAGATTTGGAACTTGGGCTTCCAGGGTTAGATTCGGACCAAACCAAGCATGGTTTGGTCACGAGGGGGGTCCGGGGGTTGTCTGGTATGAATCTAAGGCAGATCGGTGTAGATCGAGTTTTGCTCGAATCTTCAAATGAAGATTCGAGGACCTAGAGGATGATTCGAACTAAACGGACTACAGATCCATGTTCAGGGTGTCAAGGTGGTTTTAGGGTGTTAAGGTGAAGGTCATCGGCGTTCATGCCGCCGGCTTTCATGGTGAAGGGGTACAGAGGCGGCTCTAGGGTTTGGGGTTCTTGTGAAGACGATGAAGGCTGGGGTTCGGATAGGGGGGCAGGGTAAGGTTATGAGCTTATATAGTTAGTGGGTAGGTGGATCCTGGCCGTTGGATGAGATGTGATGAAGGGCCAGGATCCTTCGACTAACAGGGAACGGCGTCGTTTCAAGGGTAAAGGGTTGGGGTCGGTCCGGGTGAGACGGGTCGGGTCTGTTAGTGGGTTCGGGGTGAGAGATCTTGGCCGTTGATCTTTCAGAGATCAACGGCTTAGATCAGCCTGGATTAAAACGACGTCGTTTGTATGTTCTCGGAGTAGGCTGGTCACGGACCGGGCAGGCCTGGGTTTTGGGCTTAGTTTGTTTGGGCCAATTTATTTAAAATTGGCCCAAGTCCGGAAAAAAGATTTTTTTTTATTATTTTCTTTTCTTCTTTATTTTAAAAACAAACCTAAGTAAAATCAAATTAAAATTAAATAAACACTTAATACAATTATTTGCACACACATTAAAATATTTCAAAACAGGTAAAATCAAACAAAAACAAAATCGCGGACAAAGATGCCTATTTATGATTTTATATTTAACAACCGGATTACGGTTCAAATTATGCATGACACACACATTTTTTGTATTTTGTTTTAATAAAAATAAAAATGGGCAAAAATCATAAATAATTAACAAAGTGCCATGTAAAAATCCAAAAATTGTACAGCGGGACCAATTGTTATTATTTTTTATTTCTTTTGGAGCGATTGTCGCGCGAAACAAAAATCACGTGCTCACAGCTGCCCCTCTTTGTTCGGAAACACAAAGAGTTTTCGTGCAAAGATAAAGTGAGCGTGTATGAGCGATTTTTGCCTATGGACTACTCCGTGTGAAGCATTTTTTTTTTGAAAGATCTGACCGAATCTTGCTTCAAAGATTTCCTACATATCCTGGGTTAAATAGGAATCAGATCAATGTAGTTCGGGAAAATTTTGGTAGCTGGGACTACCATGGGATTGCAATGCTTGATGTTACTGCTGTTGCTGTTGTCACCGCTGCTTTACTGACCGCCTTATTACAAAAGAAAAATTGAAACTGAGCTAAACACTTATATGCATGTCAACTGCTAGGTACAAGATTCCTATCTATGATTCTTTTGCGGCTTGATCTTGGGTCTTAGCTGATTCTGCTTGTAGACTCCAATCTGAATCTTGATGCTTGCGAGTTGCGGCGACTTGTTTAATCTCTGGGATACTGAGTGAGACGCGATTGGCAGGGTTCAGGACCTTAATCAAATGTTGGAGTCAATCTGCCTTCCATTTACTCCAATATCTCGGGACATCTTCTTTTTTTCTTCTTTGATTCCGAGCTGGGACTCATCTCGTGGGTCATTTCGATCCGTGTGGCTCGAGGTTAGACCTGCGGGAGAAAACAAACAAACGAACGAAATTTTCTGCCCCAGTTTCACTAGGAAAATTTCGTTAATTATTCGCCAGGAAGTTCATAAAATTGATGAAGGAAGATAAAAATGCTTAGTTCAGGATTGGAGCCCTAATACCGACTAGCTGGGGAGAAGTTCAGTTTTAGAGTTTGAAACTCTAATACTGACCAACTGGGAAAAAGTTCAGTTTAAGGTTTAAAACCCTAATGCTGACTAAATGGAAAAATTCAGTTTAGGGTTTAAAACCCTAATACTGGCTGAATGAAAAGAGGTCAGTTTAGGGTTTAAAACCCTAATGCTGACTAAAAGGAAAATTCAGTTTAGGGTTTAAAACCCTAATGCTGACTGAAAGGAAAAAAGTTCAGTTTAGGGTTTAAAACCCTAATGCTGACTGAAAGGAAAAAAGTTCAGTTTATGGTTTAAAACCTTAATGCTGACTAAAGGAAAAGTTCAGTTTAGGGTTTAAAACCCTAATGCTGACTGAAAGGAAAAAAGTTCAGTTTAGGGTTTAAAACGCTAATGCTGACTAAAGGAAAAGTTCAGTTTAGGGTTTAAAACCCTAATGCTGACTGAAAGGAAAGAGTTCAGTTTAGGGTTTAAAACCCTAATGCTGACTGCATGGAAAAGCTCAGTTTAGGGTTTAAAACCCTAATGCTGGCTGAATGGAAAGAGTTCAGTTTAGGGTTTAAAACCCTAATGTTGACTACACGGAAAAGCTCAGTTTAGGGTTTAAAACCCTAATGCTGGCTGAATGGAAAAAGTTCAGTTTAGGGTTTAAAACCCTAATGCTGACTGAAAGGGAAATTCAGTTTAGGGTTTAAAACCCTAATGCTGATTGCATGGAAAAGCTCATTTTAGGGTTTAAAACCCTAATGTTGGCTGAATGGAAAGAGTTCAGTTTAGGGTTTAAAACCCTAATGCTGATTGCATGGAAAAGCTCAGTTAGGGTTTAAAACCCTAATGCTGGCTGAAAGGAAAAAATTCAGTTCAGGGTTTAAAACCCTAATGCTGACTAAAGGAAAAATTCAGTTCAGGGTTTAAAACCCTAATGCTGATTGCATGGAAAAGCTCAGTTTAGGGTTTAAAACCCTAATGTTGGCTGAAAGGAAAAAATTCAGTTCAGGGTTTAAAACCCTAATGCTGATTGCATGGAAAAGCTCAGTTTAGGGTTTAAAACCCTAATGCTGGCTGAAAGGAAAAAATTCAGTTCAGGGTTTAAAACCCTAATGCTGACTAAAGGAAAAATTCAGTTTAGGGTTTAAAACCCTAATGCTGATTGCATGGAAGAGCTCAGTTTAGGGTTTAAAACCCTAATGCTGGCTAAAGGAAAAATTCAGTTTAGGGTTTAAAACCCTAATGCTGATTGCATGGAAAAGCTCAGTTTAGGGTTTAAAACCCTAATGCTGGCTGAATGGGAAAAAGTTCAGTTTAGGGTTTAAAACCCTAATGCTGACTGCATGGAAAAGCTCAGTTTAGGGTTTAAAACCCTAATGCTGGCTGAATGGAAAAAAGTTCAGCTTAGGGTTTAAAACCCTAATGTTGACTGCATGGAAAAGCTCAGTTTAGGGTTTAAAACCCTAATGCTGACTAAAGGGAAAAAAGTTCAGTTTAGGGTTTAAAACCCTAATGCTGACTAAAGGAAAAATTCAGTTTAGGGTTTAAAACCCTAATGCTGATTGCATGGAAGAGCTCAGTTTAGGGTTTAAAACCCTAATGCTAGCTAAAGGAAAAATTCAGTTTAGGGTTTAAAACCTTGATGTTGATTGCATGGAAAAGCTCAGTTTAGGGTTTAAAACCTTAATGTTGGCTTAATGGGAAAGAGTTCAGTTTAGGGTTTAAAACCCTAATGCTGACTAAAGGAAAAATTCAGTTTAGGGTTTAAAACCCTAATGTTGACTGCATGGAAAAGCTCAGTTTAGGGTTTAAAACCCTAATGCTGGCTGAATGGAAAAAAAGTTCAGTTTAGGGTTTAAAACCCTAATGCTGACTAAAGGGAAAATTCAGTTTAGGGTTTAAAACCCTAATGCTGACTGCATGGAAAAGCTCAGTTTAGGGTTTAAAACCCTAATGCTGGCTGAATGGAAAAAAGTTCAGTTTAGGGTTTTAAAACCCTAATGCTGACTAAAGGAAAAATTCAGTTTAGGGTTTAAAACCTTAATGCTGATTGCATGGAAGAGCTCAGTTTAGGGTTTAAAACCCTAATGCTGGCTAAAGGTAAAATTCAGTTTGGGGTTTAAAACCCTAATGTTGATTGCATGGAAAAGCTCAGTTTAGGGTTTAAAACCCTAATGCTTGCTGAATGGGAAAAAGTTCAGTTTAGGGTTTAAAACCCTAATGCTGGCTAAAGGAAAAATTCAGTTTAGGGTTTAAAACACTAATGTTGACTAGCTGGAAGAGCTCAGTTTAGGGTTTAAAACCCTAATGCTGGCTAAAGGAAAAAATTCAGTTTAGGGTTTAAAACCCTAATGCTGACTAGCTGGGGGCAAAATTCGAGAACAAACAACTGATCTCTTTTTTTTTTGAATTTTCTTGTTTTAGTAAAAACAAAAGAGAGTTTCGCGGAAACTTACCTTTCGAGTGAGTTCCTTATTGCCAAGATATTTCTTGTACCCGTGTACCTTCTCCTTTGGGCGACACCTGCCTCTGGCACGGTTGTCTTGGATTAAACCTGTTTCAACTTTTCAGACAAAGAACATTTGTTAGTTCGGAAATGACGGTCGGTTTGGTGACCTTGATCGTTCCCGGTTGCTTTGTTGCGTTTTCATTTATGTTGCGAAGTCCCGCCATTGATTTGATTCATATGTCGAAAACCTTTAGACCGCACAAGCTTGCATTTCCAGGTTCTGTGATGATTTTCCTCGTAAGGCCCCCTTTTTTTTCTTTTTTTTTTGTGTGTCCCGTTTTGCTTGGAGGTTCTCAACGGGGATTTTATTGGGGGTATTCTGTACAAAAGGAAGTCCTATGGGGGAATATTTACAAAGTGTATCCTTTGTGTGGATCTTTGTACAATGGGGCATGCTGGGTAATTGTTTCGCAGTGGGCTTGCTAGGCTTGGTTGGGGTAAGATCTTCGGGGAATTTTTACAAAGGGACTCGCTGGGATGTGCTGGGGAAATTCCAACGGGGATTTTTTTTTTCTCTTTTTTTTTTTATATTGGGGAGACTCTGTGGGAGATTGTACAAGGAGGGACTCTGTGGGGATTTGCACAGAGGGAGACTCTATGGGGATTCGTCCGAAGGCGGACTTGCTGGGGGAGATTTCTCTCTTTCCTCTTTACTTTAAACACCATCGAACATCATGATTCATCAGGCTTGGGCAATCGTACCAACAAAATGAGGCGTTTTCCTTCATGAGACGGGATTCCGTGCAAACAAACCTGCCACCTGCCCTTTCCGGTGTATCCTGAACTTGGAGTTAAAAGATAAAAGGGATTCGAAGAGAAGCAAAGAAAGGAGAAAACAAATTTCAGGAAGGGAGTGTCCCTTTTGGGACGAGAAAGACTTATCTGAGGAAGATAACGCTGGCTTTAAATGACATGACATGCTCTTTGGACTGGACGCCTGACCTTCCATGAACTTGCGTTTCCTTGAACCAGAACAGATCTGTGATTCCAAACCGGTGGAGCTTTGCCGAGACCTTCTTGGGGTGGAGTCATTCTTTTTCGGCCAACAGCGCCCTTTACGGGTTTTCACCAGCTGACCTCTCTCATTTCTCTTCCTGTCATCGCTTGATAGCACTCTTTGCGAGTTTTTACTAAACAAGCTCTCTCATTTTGGTTTCTTTACTCCCGTCGCCTCGTGGTGCCCGAAGGTTTTCACCGACGAGACTCTCTCATTTTTTTCTTTCTCGATTCAGAGTGTGCCGATCTTCCACTTGCGACGCTTATTGGTTTCCCACTATCTTTGGTAATTGATCTGAAAACTTGTGCTTGGTAAAGAGAGGCAGATGATACTAACTTCCAAACTGCTCGACGTGCCCCGGTTTCAATTTCAGGGTGAATGGGATTTTATTGTTGGTGTGACTGAACCTCAGGGAGAGGCTGCCTACATATCCTTTCGGAATCAAGTCAAACGTAGTTCAGGCCTCAATCAATGTTTTTGTTTTTTTTTTTTTTTGTAAGCGGCTCAAAGGTTTGTAGAGAGAATTGGGTAGTGTTTGGGGAGTAGTGGGGAATAAAACCTTCGTCATTTCAAATGCGTCAAGACTACTGGAGTATAATTCAGACGTAGTATCTCTTGACTGCATCCGCATTTACTGTTGTGTCGGGGTCATTTCCTTCGATATCACCTAAATACAATGCTCCTCTCGGCAATATCTTCCTTATGATGTATGGGCCTTTCCAATTTGGAGCAAACTTCCCTTTTGCTTCCTCATGATGCGGCAGAATACGCCTCAGTACCAGCTGACCTATTTCGAAATTCCTGGGTCGGACCTTTTTGTTGTAAGCACGGGCCATCCTTCGTTGGTACAACTGTCCGTGACAAACCGCGGCCATTCGCTTTTCATCAATCAAAGTCAATTGCTCTAACCGAGTCTTGACGCACTCGCTGTCTTCGATTTCTGCTTCGACAATGGTTCGAAGCAAAGGAATTTCTACCTCTGCCGGTATTACAGCCTCGGTCGCATAAACCTAAAGATAAGGAGTCGCTCCTACTGATGTGCGTACCATAGTGCGATATCCCAACAATGCAAAAGGTAACTGCTCATGCCACTGTCGGGAACTTTGGATCGTTTTCCTCAAAATCTTCTTGATGTTTTTGTTTGCCGCTTCCACAGCACCATTGGCTTTCGGCCGATAAGGAGTAGAATTCCTATGCGTTATCTTGAACTGCTCGCATACATCTCCCATCAAGTGACTGTTCAAGTTTGCTGCATTATCTGTAATGATAGTCGCAGGAATACCGAAACGACAGATAAGATTTGAGTGTACAAAATCCACTACAGCTTTTTTAGTGACCGACTTGAGAGTGACAGCTTCTACCTATTTTGTGAAGTAATCGATGGCAACCAGTATAAACCTGTGTCCATTCGAAGCCTTCGGTTCGATTTGTCCAATGACGTCCATGCCCCAGGCGACAAATGGCCAAGGCGCAGACATGGGATGCAGTTCTGTGGGAGGTTCATGAATCAGATCACCGTGCACCTGACATTGATGACACTTCCGAACGAAGCTAAAGCAATCCTTTTCCATGGTTATCCAGTAATAACCTGCTCGAAGGATCTTCTTCGCTAAGACATACCCGTTCATGTGAGGTCTGCACACACCTGCGTGTACTTCGTGCATGATCTTCCTCGCTTCCTCGATATCGACACATCTTAGGAGATTGAGGTCCGGGTCCTCTTATATAACAATTCACCGCTCAGAAAGATACCACTTGCATGTCGCCTAATGGTCCTCTTTTGATCTCCAGTAGCGTGCTCGGGGTATTCTTGCGTCTTCAAGAACCTCTTGATGTCATGGTACCAAGGCTGCGTATTTGATCCCGCCTCGATTACACTGCAGTAACCGTGTCTTTCCTTGATTTGGATTTCCAAAGGATCGACATGAGCGTTGCCCGGGTAGGGTAGCATTGAAGCCAAAGTAGCAAGTGCATCTGCCAGTTCGTTGTGACACCTCGGGATATACCTGAACTCTATTGACGTAAAGCGCTTGCTGAGGTCCTCCACATGCTTTCGGTATGGGATAAGTTTGACATCCCGAGTTTCCCATTCGCCTTGAGCTTGCCGGATAATCAGGTCAGAATCTCCCATAATCAGTAAGTCTTCGACATCCTGATCGATTGCCATGTGCATGCCCATGATGCAGGCTTCATACTCAGCTGTATTATTTGTGCAGAAGAAACGCAGTCTAGCTATGGCGGGATAATGCTGACCGGAAGGCGAGATCAAAATTGCCCCATTTCCTACACCTTTGGCATTCACGGCTCCATCAAAGAACATCTTCCAAACATGAGCGTCCTCCGAGACCACTTCTACAGTATTTACCTCTTCATCTGGAAAGTAGGTACGCAATGGCTGGTATTCCTCATCGATCGGATTTTCGGCCAAATGATCTGCTAGCGCCTGGGCTTTCATTGCCGTGCGAGTGACATAGACTATGTCGAATTCAGTAAGCAAGATCTGCCACTTGGCTAGTCTTCCAATAGGCATCGGTTTCTGAAATATATATTTTAAAGGATCCAACCTGCTTATGAGGAAAGTAGTGTGGGCTTGGATATAATGTCTCAGCTTTTGAGCAACCCATGTGAGAGCGCAGCATGTCCTTTCCGGCAGAGTGTATTTGGCCTCGTAGCCGGTGAATTTCTTGCTCAAGTAGTAGATTGCTTGCTCCTTTTTCCGGTTATATCGTGTTGCCCGAGGACGCAATCGAAAGAGTTCTCCAAGACTGTTAGATACAAGAAAAGTGGCCTCCTTGGTTCTGGAGGGACCAAGACCGGGGGATTCGAAAGGTATTCTTTGACTTTATCGAAAGCTTCTTGACACTCAGTTGTCCATTTAACCGCCGCATCTTTCCTTAGAAGCTTGAATATGGGCTCACACGTGCTTGTCAACTGGGCAATAAACCGACTGATGTAATTCAACCTGCCCAACAGACTCATCACGTCTTTCTTTGTTCTCGGGGGAGGCAGATCTCTGATGGATTTTATTTTAGTTGGATCTAGCTCGATACCTCTCCTGCTTACGATGAAGCCCAAAAGTTTGCCCGACGGAACTTCGAAAGCACATTTGGCTGGGTTTAGCTTCAAGTCATACTTTCTTAGTCTCTCGAAGAATTTCCTCAAGTCTTGGATGTGATTATCCTGCGTCCTGGACTTGACTATCACGTCATCCACGTACACCTCTATTTCCTGATGCATCATGTCATGAAAAATGGCAGTCATGGCCCTCATGTAAGTAGCCCCAGCATTCTTCAAACCGAATGGCATAACCCGATAACAGTAGGTGCCCCAAGGCGTGGTGAAGGCAGTTTTCTCGGCGTCCTCTTCATCCATCAATACCTGATGATACCCGGCGTAACAATCCACGAAGGACTGTATCTCGTATTTGGCACAATTATCAACGAGGATGTGGATGTTGGGTAGTGGGAAATTGTCTTTAGGACTCGCTCTATTCAGATCTCGGTAATCTACACATACCCGAGTTTTACCGTCCTTTTTCGGTACTGGAACCACATTTGCCAACCAGGTTGTATACTGGACTACCCGAATCACTCCCGTTTTCAGTTGTTTGGTGATCTCTTCTTTGATCTTGTCACTGACCTCAGTTTTGAAATTTCGTTGCTTTTGTTGAACTGGAGGACAGTCAGGATGAATCGGCAATTTATGAACCACTAGATCAACCCCTAGACCCGGCATGTCATCATATGACCAAGCAAACACGTCTTTAAATTCAAAAAGAAGTTGAATTATTGCCTCTCGCGTTTTCTCGTCCGTGTGAATGCTTATTTTGGTCTCCCGGATTTCTTCAGGAGTTCCTAAATTAACCGGTTCGGTGTCATTCAGATTTGGCTTGGGTTTATTCTCAAAATATTCCAACTCTCGGTTTATTTCCCTAAAAGCCTCTTCCGCATCATACTCTGATTCTGGGTTCATTAATTCGCAGTTAAATAGCTCATTGTGATCTGGGCGTGAAGTCCGCAAGCATGTCATTTTTAAAGCCGCATTATTATAACTGAAAAGAAAGATAAAGGGAAAAATAACAAAAATCAGAACAAAAGAAAGAATGGGAAAGCATTGATGATTTTTTTTTATTTTCTTTGGAAAGTTGGAGGACAACAATGTTTACAACTCAGGAATACAAAACAACAACGGAAAGGAAGAAAATGTTCAAGTTATGTCCTGGAGATAACTTGTGACACAAGAAAGGTGGCAGGACAGGTCTACCCGGACTTCCGTCTAGTCGGGAATGGCGTGGCCTCCCAGTTTTGAAGTTCGGCATTCGGCCCCACGTACAACATCTCAGCAGTGCTTGTGCCTTCACCTGGTTGAACCATGTGGATCTCGTAGAGCATCTCTCTCATTGCCCCACATATCTCCTCGATTTCCTCAGCTGTGAAGACCTCATCATCTTCTTCTTCGGCGTACCTTGGCCTGATGAAAGTTGCATATAAATCTGGCAGTGGTCGAGGTAACTTCCAACCCTCATTTTTTCTTTTCTTTGCCCACTCTTCGTCTGCTGAAGTAGGTTTGAAACCTAGTCCAAAAGGTTTCTTGGTGATTGGCAAGGTAATGGGTTCTGTTATTCCCTGAAGGGTTCGTCCAAGCCCCTTCCCTGGCCTAAATCCGTGCCGGATCATCTCTTTAGCCACCATAACCGAGGCGTTAGACAAGAAAGGCTGGGGGTAGGGTATTCCCTCTTCGTGCTGCTCTGCCAGTACAATCTCAAAAGCTTGATAGACCGTATGTTCGCTCCCTTCTCTTGGTTCCAGATATGGGATCGATGGGTCCCGATAGATAGCATGCTCATCTTCCCCATGGACCACGATCTCTCGGTCTTCGTACTCGAACTTCACCATCTGGTGAAGAGTGGAAGGCACAGCTCCTGCCGCATGGATCCAAGGTCTGCCAAGGAGAAAATTGTAGGATGTATCCATGTCGAGCACCTGGAAGGTTACTTGAAATTCGACTAGTCCTATGACTAACAACAGGTCTATTTCTCCCATGGTATCCCTCTTGATGCCGTCGAAAGCCCTTACGCAGACATTTTTTGGTCGGATTCTTCCGGTCCCAATTTCCATTCTTTGTAGCGTGGAGAGCGGGCAAATGTCAACGCCTGAGCCCCCATCCAACATTACCCGCTTGACATAATAGTCTTCGCATTTAACTGTTAGATGCAAAGCCTTGTTGTGTGCCGCTCCTTCCGGGGGTAGATCGTTCTTGCTGAAAGAGATTTGATTGACGGCGAAGAATCTTTCCGTCATCCGCTCTAATTGTTCCACGGAGGTTTCAACTGGCACATATGCTTCATTCAGGGTCTTCAGTAAGATCTTTTGATGCTCGGTCGACCTCATTAATAATGACAGCATGGACACTTGCTCGGGGTACTTTCGCAGTTGATCTAGCACTTCGTAATCCGGCATTTTCATTTGTTGGAAGAACACCTCCGCTTCTTCAACACTCACGGGCTTCTTTGGCGGGAAGCGCCATTGTGTGGCATCGTTTAGTTCTTGGGTATTTGAATACCTTCCAATGAAAGTATTCTCTGGAAGTTCTCCCCTGACCTCTTTACCTTTGTACATTACCAAAGTCTTTTGATAATTCCACGGCACTGTGGACGGGTTGGTCATTGGCTTTTGTGGCACGCGTCCGATAACCACTGGCTCGTTCAGCCGAGGTGGTTGAATCGTTCCCCGGACCACATAGGCCCCTTTTGGCACGTACATAGGTTTTGTCTTTTTGATTCCGAAGTTCTGCGTCTTCTCAGCTCGACCTCGTGGTATGTAAAGAACTTCATCCTTTACCGGTACCACTTTCTTCTCCACCTTCTTTTCAGGCACTTTCTTTATAGCTTTGGCCTCCTCCCCTTTTTCTGGTTTCTGGTCTGTTTCGGGCCTCTTTCCCGTGTCGACAATGGCAATTATGGCTTTTAGAGCAGGGTCGAACTCTTTGTCTTCACAAATCATTCCGATCAGCGGCCCATTATTGTGAGCAGGTAATGGATTGTTAGTTACATTCGGGATCTCCTCGTCCCTTAGCACTATTTTCCCTTGCTCTATCAAGTTTTCGACCACTCTTTTCAACGACCAGCAGTCATTTGTATCATGTCCCTCGGCCCCTGAATGATAGGCGCATCTGACTCCAGCTTTGTAAGAAGGTGACGTCGGGTTTTGCCTTGTTTGAGGGATTGGTTGCAAGAAACCCAACTGGACCAGCTTTGGGAACAAAGTTGAGTATGGTTCACCGATGGGCGTGAAAGTCCGTCTTCTGGGTGGCTCCTGAGGGCGGAAGTTATTCTGCGGGGGTTGTGGATTATAGTGGTTGCGGTAAGGAGGTTGATTTCTGGGAGGTGGAGCTGGGCCTCGGTTGGCTGGTTGTGGTGGATGGGTATAAGGTTGGGCATTCATGACCATATAAGGTTGATGAGCATATGCCAAATTTGAGTGGGGGTAGTAATGTTGTGGGGTTCTTTCCGGAAACTGGGGCCTGGGATGACGATACTCCCTTGCTTCCGAGGCTGCCATAGTCGTTTCTTCCTTCTTTTTCCCTCTTGTCGTTCCTCCGGACCCGCTTTGGACGGCTTGGGAAGTCGCCCTTATGGCTGCTTGACTCAGAATCCTGCCTGTCTTCAAGCCATTTTCCACCATCTCTCCAATCTTGATTGCTTCCGCGAATGGCTTACCCATGGCTGACATCATGTTTTGGAAATAATCAGACTCTTGAGCCTGGAGAAAGGTAGTGACCATCTCCACTTCATCTATGGGAGGCTTCACTCTTGACGCCTGTTCACGCCACTTAATAGCATATTCTCTGAAGCTTTCTGAAGGTTTCTTCTTCAAATTCGACAGAGAATTTCAATCTGGCGCAATGTCAATGTTATACTGGAATTGTTTCACAAAATCTCTGGCGAGATCATCCCATATATGCCATCGGGACATTTCCTGATCCATATACCATTCCGAAGCTATCCCCACTAGACTTTCCCCAAAATACGCCATCAGCAGTACTTCTTTTCCGCCGGCTCCCCGTAATTGGTTGCAGTATTTCTTAAGATGTGCAATGGGGTCACCGTGCCCATCGTATTTCTCGAACTTCGGGGACTTGAAACCCGTTGGCAGGTTCACGTGAGGGAACATGCATAGGTCGGCGTAAGAGACGCTCTTTTGTCCGCTCAATCCTTGCATATTCTTCAAACTTTGTTCAAGGCTTCTCATTCTCTTGGCAATCACATTTTGTTCTGCAATTCTGGGGTTCTGATCCGGCCTAGGTGCAAACTCGCACTGAGGCGGTAGAGGATTAGTACTGGTAGTGAACCTAGTTGGTTCCATTGAGAGCGATGGTGCTTGGAATGTAAAAGAGGATGAGTCAAGCTTGACTTGTACGTGGTCGGCTGTGCCGTGATCGGGCAAGGCGACGCAGTAAAGATGTTCATGCTTGCATCAGTGGCTGACATTCGGGGATGAGGCTCAGAAGGCGATCCAGCAGAGAAGGCTGAGGTGGTTGGGTACTCGAATGGGGTAGCAGGATAATTTATGGGAACATTAGAAGTCCCACTTGACCTGGAGAATAATTCAGGGAATCCGGGGACGACACTTGGCGGTTTTATCCCATTATTCCAGTCGTCTAGCATTTCCAACATGCGGAGCCGTAGGATTCTATTTTCCTCCGCAGTTGCGGATTCAGGTGTGAGGACGGCTGAGATTGAGCTCTCCTCAGAAACAGGGATCGTTTGCAATGGAATTTCTGAAGACATTTCCACACTTCCTTTTGACCTGGTGAAGTAAGTGTGAGTACTGCTTCTGGTCCTAACAACAGGTAGTTGAACACTTCTACTTGACCTCGTGAAGTATGAGTGCGAGGCCAGACTTTCACCAAACCAATCGTCTTTTCAAAAACCCTGGAAGATACTCAACGACAAATGCACGGTTAATTTGCAGCAAATAACAAATAGTCAATCTCACGTTAGGCATGATGCACCTATACAGTTAAGTGGATTACTATATGTTTGGCTACGATAGCATGCGTCATTCCGGCATTTTTCCTCTTATTTGTTTTCCCCTTTTTTTATTATTATTTTTTATTATTTTGCAGTAAAAGAAATGTGACCGGATCCGATGAGGATTGCCTACGTATCACGATGCCTACGTGAATCAGATCATTACGTAGTTCGAAAAACACAAGTGAGCGTAAAAGAAACAACCTCTTTATTGTTGAAATGGTCTATTACAAACTACATTTTGCAAAAGAAAGAGCAAACTTTGAAAATAAACCTAGACTCAAAATAGACTAAAAATCACCCTGATGGGAAAAAACAGGCAGAAGATGCTAAGATACAGGCTTGACTTATGAGTGCATTATGGTTTTGAAAATTGGTGTCCGCGGGGCATCGTTCGGCCTCGCCGCGGTCCTAGGCATGAGATCCCTCTCAAGTTGCTCCAGCTCATGCATAGTCTGCTTGACATAACCCATCACTGCCGAGAGGACGGTAACGCTGGACATGTTCTCACATCGTAGACATCGTCTGGTGATGGCATGGGCAATGGCCTTGATCCTATCTCTGGTTTGCTTCTTCTCTATGAGTAGGCGTTTTATCTGATCGCTACATATCTTGAATACTTGAGCATCCTGTATATGCTGGTGCTTCAGTCGCCGTACTTCCAACTTCATCTGGGCTATTGAGTCGTACCAGTATCTGCTCTCAATTTGGAAACCCTTGGCCTGATTAGCTGCTTTGATCTCAAGTGTAGCCATCTCTCTCTTTATTTTAGCAACAGTTTTCTCGTGGTCGCCTTCCAATTGATTCAGGTATCGGCGATGCTTATCTGCTCTTGTATCCCACTGTGCCCTGAGCTCTGCTATGACGTTTTCAGATTTCTCCAAACCATCTTGACATTCCCTGATTTCACCTTTTAGCCTTTTTATCAGCTGCTCGTCTGATCGATGCCTTGGCTGTTTATCCGCATCCACCCTTATCTGTTTGATCTGGGCTCTGAGTCTTTCGTTGTCCTGAATTAACCTGTTCCGCTCTCCCAGATTGGTAGCATCTTGCACGTTGTTCTCATATTTCAAACTTTCCACTTGTTGCTTTAACCTGCTGATTTCGGCGCAATAGCCTCTTTCCTTTGCTAACCAATCACACTGCCTTTGCGATGATTCGGTGAAATTCCGGATGTGGGGTCTCTTAGCTGGCCTTTCATGCTCAAGTTCCCTTCTATACCATGCAAGGTAACCTGGCGTCGTCTCTCCTTTGGCTCGATCCCGCACGCAAGTATCTGATTTCAAATATTGACACTCACTCCAGATTTGGCGAATCTTTGCTTCTGGGAATTGTCCGTTAGGACTTATCTCAACTGCTTGAGTGCTAAGATCTTCCTCATGAGGTACTGTCTGGCATCTTCCGAACTGTCTCAAAACTCGGCAGGGTGCGTAAGGTTGAATGCTCTTAAGCCCCATCAGTAAGAAATGAGTTTTAGCTGCCGACGTATATAGGATCTCATCAACAGGCAACCATCCTAGCGTCCACTGTATTTGGCTGGCAGTAAGAGCTTGAAAGAACGAGGTCCATGCCAGGACTCCTTTGGGCAAACTGATCTCTTTGGTTCTCGTGTAAGATTCTTCTATGCAAGTCTTTTCCGGGGAACCATGGCTCAAAATCTCGGAATGATGGCAGAGGTGCTCGGTCATCCATATCTGTAGGAGCAAGTTACAACCTTCGAAGAAATTTCCCCCGGTTTTACAAACTGTAAGAGCTCGAAAGATGTCAGATACCACCATAGGTGCGAGAGTACTGTCACTTTGCGTGAGTAAAGTGCTGACGACCCCGGATATCTTCAAATCAATGTTTCCGTCTTTCCTTGGAAATACCAGAAGGCCCAGGAACATCATCATGAACGATGTCCGTCTGTGTTTGTCCCACTTCTGACGAACACCTTTGCTGCATAGTTTGTTGATTGGATTATTAAATCCCCCTCATGACCGTACCTATCATATATAAAGCATGGAATACAAAATCCGGCCGCTAGATCCGGGTTGTGGACTGTTCTGGGTATCTTCAATGAATCTAGGAACCGGTGAACCGTGACAACTCTTGGGGCAACCAAGTATTTTTGCCTCAAAGGAAGTTCAGCATTCCCGATGTATCCGGCCATTTCTTCCAAAGTGGGGGTGAGTTCAAAATCAGAGAAATGGAAAACATTGTGCGCCGGGTCCCAGTAGGTAACCAAAGCTCTTATGATATCTCCCCGAGGCTGGATTTCCAACAAACCCACGAGACCTTTCAGATATTTCTTGACCTCATTTTGTCCTTCAGCGCCTAGATCATTCCACCATAGCCGTAACTTGACAGGGATTTTGGTCATTATTGAAAAATGTTCATTTTGCATCGTGCTCATCCTGCACATTTATTAAGGTGATTTCAACAAAAATGATTTTGACTCAAAAATATTTTACAAAGGGGGTCAAGTTTTGAACACGGCCTTTAAACACTTTGAGGACGAAGATTTTAAGGCCGTGTGGGTCAACTGGACAAAAATACTAAACAAGACCCAAAGGTGGCTATTTATGCAAAGTCAGCCTTCCGGCGTCCCTTTCGGGAACATTCGGCTATTTATGACATAACAACATCACCTGATTTATTTACGACTCTTTTTTAAAGTTTGAAACACATTTTTTTTTATTCATTGATTATGGCTATTTTAGCAAAAATGGGGGTTGAACCCGACGAGGGTTGCCTACGTATCTCACATCCGGTGAGAATCAAACCGGCGTAGTTCGGGCATATCGTGAATAGAGAAAATCAAATAAACCTAGAAAACAAGAATTTTTTTTTATTTTTTTTTTGAAAAGAGATAAAGACTAAAGAAAAAAAAATTTTTTTAGAAAATATTTAGACTATTAGTCTGATTTTATAAAAGGGGTACTACGAAAGAAAACAACATTTTTTATTTGAATTATGAATTTTCCATTTTTTTTTTTTTGATTTTGGGAAGTGATAAAAAAAAGAAAAATTTTTATATTATTTTTTTTTATAACTCAAACTAAGAAGACAAATTTTGTTTTTATTCTCTTTTTTTTTTAGAAAAATTTCGGCGAGGTTGTGACACTACTTGGACATTGGTTTTATTTTTCCAAAATAAGTAATTATCTCCCTACGCTGCTATTTTCCTTTTTTTTTTTAGAAACCGGTCAGCATGCGGAACCGAAGCAAATAAATGCGCAAAACAAATAGGATGCAGCAGGGTGGTCTTTTCATTTCAGGTTGCCTGTCCTAGACGGACCCAACCCCTGTGTTGAGCCCCCTAAGTCAAATGCAACATGATGCAAATAAACGTTCCTACTAGGGATCCGGCATGAAGTTTCGTTATACTAGGTTTATACCCTGGGTATTTGTTCTAGATTGTGTACCCGAGCGGACAACTCGAGTCGAGGAGGAGGCTACGTACCGGGGATCCGCGAGATCGTCCGGCTTTGTAACTTGTCCGACCTCTTCCTTATTTCAGGTATTGACACTAACAGAATAGGGAGTCTCGACCAGCGAGCTTCTCCCCGGAGGTAAGAAAAGAAGGGTTTCGGCACAGTTTATATACAGTTCAGATAATATCAAAGCGGTAAAAGACAACATTTAGCACGTTATGCAAAAACATGTAATAAAGATCAGATAATAAAGCCAAATATAACAATTATTCTAAACTCGAATTCTTGAACCCTGAACCAGTGGTTCTGGGTTACATCCCCAACAGAGTCGCCAGAGCTGTCACACCTCTTTTTAGCGCGCCCGGCCCCGAAGGGTTAAATGCGCGAGGGGAGTTTTTCCAATTTAAGTGACAATATTCGAAATGGGATTATTTAATTCAGAGTCGCCACTTGGGAAAGGTTTGGCTTTTGGTGTCCCAAGTCACCGGTTTATCTTGGATCCCAAATCGAGGAAATTTTTGACTTTTCCAAATGAAGTCTGCGAACCAGAAATTCTAAGTAAGGAATTCTGTTGACCCGAGGGAAGGTGTTAGGCACCCTCGAATCCCGTGGTTCTAGCACGGTCACTTAAATTGTTATAATGGCTAAATATCTGATTTAAATACATGTTGTGACTTATGTGCTTTTATTAAGTTAAGACCGCTTTTATTATTATCATTTATTTTTATAGAATTGCAACGTCGTGAAAATGTATTTCGAACTACATCACAATCAATGCACCCGTAATTGTTAAACACACTTCGACTCCGTTGAGATTTGGATTCGGGTCACATCAATGCGCACCCAAGTTTAAGAATGTAATTTAATCGAGTCGCGCCTAAAGAGTTTAACGCATTATTATTTTTTGGAGAAGGCCATGAAATTCGCTAAACAGCCTATCCTGAATTCTAGATATTTATTATGGTTAATCATTGAGGGCCCCGCAATTTGCATTTTTTATTTAACGAGGCTCGTCTCATTATTTTAGAAGAGGATATCCTAAAGTGACTACATTTCTATTATGTTTATTTCCAGAAATAGAAGCAAAGAAAGTGTATGCTAATTGAAGTATATGCTTTGGCCTAAACCGGATTCTTATTAATTATCTAACTAATCATTTACGAAGTGAAGAAGCGTTATACCTTATGGAACGTGCTTTTAATTGAGTAGAAGAATTATACACGAGATTGATGAAACACTACACTTAGCCCCAAATACTCCTTGAGTTAAACTTTGAATTTATTTTAACAGAATTAGAAAAGTTACTCATTAGGTGGTAACTACTAATGATATTCAGAACTCAACCTAAAACTGCCTACCGAAACTGAAGCTCCTAAACTTAAGATTGTGTTGTATTCGGCAGGATTTTTTCAAGCAACCATTCACCCTACATACTCAAAACATAACTGGAAGAAGAGTTTGAATTAACAATTCTACCAAATGATAGCACGTTCCATAAATTATATGACTACATCACGTGTACTGCCAACAAGCCATATCGCAATTTTAGACCAGAATATTTTCAATTAAGTACAAACTTACTAATGTGTTTTCTATTGGGCTACAAATAAAAGAATTTATACAACTTTAACAATATTTGCAAAGCTGTAAGTAAGGCAACAGATGATTAAAATTCTTCAGATCTTTCAATTCATGCCTTTCATGGTTACATCAGTATGAAATGTGTACCTGGATGTTGAATACAACAGAAGAAGAGGAAGAAGATAGAGAAAATTAGCAGCAGCAGGAACAAAGTAACAGCAGCAAACAAAGCAACACAGCAGAACAGGCTCGAGTGCAAGAATGCAACTATAGCTGATAGAGAAAGTAGCCAAATGACAGCAGCACACAGTGGAGTAGAATCAGAACTCCAGGCAGACCAAAACCAGTAGTAAACCAATGAAAACACTCGACTGGTAGACTCAATTGGAACTTCAAAGAATCAGAATTTATTGAACAGGTTGAACAAATGAAACCCAAACAACAATAGGAAGAAACAGTTTCTGATTGTTGACTGTATGTTTTCTATCCCTGAACCTCTCTCTCTATCTGTGTTTTAAAATCAGTTCTATCCTTTTTTTTCAACCCTCTCTGCCTCTTCTCCCCTTTATATTCTCAATGTGCCTCCCTCTTATAAGCCTAAAACTTAGCCCTTTAACAGCCTGTTTAGACCATCAGAATACCCTCCCATGTGCTGCCCCTTTTCAGTTTCCACTTAGCTAATTAAGTATAAACAAAACCCCATGATATTCCCTTGGCAGGCTTACCTTTAGTAATGTTTATTATTTCTGAACTAAAGCAGGATGTGGGCAGCAGGATGTAGTCTGACAGCATATGCTGTCAAACTATTTAATTCAAAAAGCCCTTAGGCAGGGCACAGGCTGTTCACAAATGCACATGTTGTGCACAAGTGCACATGCCCTCCAATTTCAAAACTGTAACTAAACAAAACATTGATTTTACATTTCTGATTCAAATTAACAATTATAAGCACTAGACTCAGTTCTTAATTGATTCAGGCAATGTTTAACTGCAGCAGGTCAATTTGTTATTGTTCAGATAGTTAAAACTAATTGACGACATATGTCGACTCGACTATATTAATCATAACAGGTACAATCGTAGCCAAAATCAGACATTTAAAAGTATCAAGCACATGATTTGAATTGTACTGACTAAGCAGAATTGTACTCGAGGAATCAGTTAATTAGTTCAAATTTGAAGCTCAAATATTCGCACAGCACATACACATATACACATTATCAGTAACAAGTAGAAGAAAGAAACAATCAAACACAGGTTCGGGCAAGGTGGACAGGACACAGTTAATAAAACTCAAAACACAGATTTCACCAAACATGAACAGCTTTTAGAACAATCACATGGACTAAAACAAATAAAGAAAAGAAAGCAAACTCACCTTAAAACCCGAAAAATCAAAAAATCTTAACTTGGATTCGAACAGACCTTTCTTAAGGCTGAACGGACTTTAATCGAAGTGTTTCTCAGATGAGAAACACTTCGATTAAGGTCCATTAGACCCTAACCTCTTGGCTTAACAGGTACGGACCAGGCTTGGGGTTTTTTTAGGTTTTGTGGAAGGTAGATTTGGAACTTGGGCTTCCAGGGTTAGATTCGGACCAAACCAAGCATGGTTTGGTTCACGAGGGGGGTCCGGGGGTTGTCTGGTATGAATCTAAGGCAGATCGGTGTAGATCGAGTTTTGCTCGAATCTTCAAATGAAGATTCGAGGACCTAGAGGATGATTCGAACTAAACGGACTACAGATCCATGTTCAGGGTGTCAAGGTGGTTTTAGGGTGTTAAGGTGAAGGTCATCGGCGTTCATGCCGCCGGCTTTCATGGTGAAGGGGTACAGAGGCGGCTCTAGGGTTTGGGGTTCTTGTGAAGACGATGAAGGCTGGGGTTCGGATAGGGGGGCAGGGTAAGGTTATGAGCTTATATAGTTAGTGGGTAGGTGGATCCTGGCCGTTGGATGAGATGTGATGAAGGGCCAGGATCCTTCGACTAACAGGGAACGGTGTCGTTTCAAGGGTAAAGGGTTGGGGTCGGTCCGGGTGAGACGGGTCGGGTCTGTTAGTGGGTTCGGGGTGAGAGATCTTGGCCGTTGATCTTTCAGAGATCAACGGCTTAGATCAGCCTGGATTAAAACGACGTCGTTTGTATGTTCTCAGAGTAGGCTGGTCGCGAACCGGGCAGGCCTGGGTTTTGGGCTTAGTTTGTTTGGGCCAATTTATTTAAAATTGACCCAAGTCCGGAAAAAAGATTTTTTTTTATTATTTTATTTTCTTCTTTATTTTAAAAACAAACCTAAGTAAAATCAAATTAAAATTAAATAAACACTTAATACAATTATTTGCACACACATTAAAATATTTCAAAACAGGTAAAATCAAACAAAAACAAAATCACGGACAAAGATGCCTATTTATGATTTTCTATTTAACAACCGGATTACGGTTCAAATTATGCATGACACACACATTTTTTGTATTTTGTTTTAATAAAAATAAAAATGGGCAAAAATCATAAATAATTAACAAAGTGCCATGTAAAAATCCAAAAATTGTACAGCGGGACCAATTGTTATTATTTTTTATTTCTTTTGGAGCGATTGTCGCGCGAAACAAAAATCACGTGCTCACAAGGAGGCTACTTCCTTATTCCGCAGTTTGCGGATTTGTCGGACTAGAATGGAAACCGGAATTTCCTCGTATGACAAGTCCTCTTTAATCTGTACATCATTCGTGGGAACCACTCGGGTAGGTTCGCCAATGCACTTTCGTAACATATATACGTGAAAAACTGGATGGACAGACTCCAATTTCGAGGACAATTCTAACTCATAAGCTAGTCGGCCCATTCTCCGAATGATCCTATAAGGCCCAAAATACTGTGGGGTAAGTTTGTCTTTCTTGCCAAATCTCATCACACCCTTCATAGGCGACACCTTCAAGAATACTCAGTCATTAATTCCGAACTCTAAATCTTGACGTCGCACGTCAGAATATGACTTCTGACGACTCTGAGCTATCAATAGTCGATCCCGGATAAGCTTTAACTTTTCTATGGCTTGCTGAACCAGGTCTGGCCCGTGTAATCCAGATTCTCCAACGTCGAACCACCCTATAGGCGACCTACACCTTCGTCTGTAAAGATCTTCGTATGGATCCATCTGAATGCTAGAATGGTAGTTATTATTATACGTGAACTCAATAAGCGGCAGATGATCATCCCAGCTACCTTTGAAGTCTATTACACAAGCTCGCAACATATCCTCTAGTGTTTGAATAGTACGTTCAGCCTGTCTGTTTGTATGGGGATGAAATGTTGTACTAAGACTTACTTGAGTCCCCAATCCCTCTTGGAAGGACCTCCAGAAGTTAGCTGTAAATTGAGCTCCTCTATCTGAGGTAATAGATACAGGTACACCATGCAGTCGTACTATCTCCTTGATATAAAGTCTCGCATAATCTTCTGAGGAATATGTAGTTCTAACGGGCAAAAAATGGGCTTAATTTGTGAGCCTATCAACAATCACCCATATCGAATCGAACTTACGCTGGGTATGAGGTAAGCCTACGATGAAGTCTATATTGATTATTTCCCATTTCCAAGTCGGAATCCCCATAGCCTGCAATAATCCACCGGATGTTTGGTGCTCAATATTAACCTACTGACAGTTAGGGCACTGAGCAATAAATTCTGCTATATCCTTTTTCCTTACGTCCCACCAATATATTTCCCTGATGTCATGATACATCTTTGTCGCTCCTGGATGGATAGAATAACGGGAATAGTGAGTTTCTCCCATAACCTGCCGATGCAGCTCTGCAACATTAGGCACACATAATCTCCCTTGATATCTGAGGACCCCATCTTCTGAAATTTCAAATGGTGTCTTCTCCTTTTGAAGAGTGGTATCCCTATAATGAACTAGCACATGATCCTCGTACTGGCATTCCTTTACTTCAGTTACTAAAGAGGATGTTGTTGTATCCTGAAGAGTAATTCCAATATCACCTGAGTCCAGTAACCGAACTCCAAGACTAGATAGCTGATGAACCTCATGAGCTATTCCCCTCTTTTTTGGCTGCAAATACGACAGGCTACCCATAGATCTATGGCTGAGAGCATCGGCAACTACGTTCACCTTCCCCGGATGGTATAAAATATCAATGTCATAGTCTTTAAGTAGCTCCAACCATCTCCTTTGATGAAGATTCAATTCCTTTTGCTTGAAGATGTACTGGAGGCTCTTATGATCTGTATAGATATCAACATGAATGCCATACAAGTAGTGCCGCCACATTTTTAGTGCATAAATCACCGCAGCTAACTCTAAATCGTGGGTTGGGTAGTTCTTCTTGTGCTTTCTTAGTTGTCTAGAAGCATAAGCCACAACCTTATCATGTTGCATCAGGACACAACCCAATCCAACGCCTAAAGCGTCGCAATAGATAACATAACCATCGGTCCCTTATGGGAGCGTTAGAACCGGTGCTAAAGTTAACCTGTCTTTTAATACCTGGAAACTCCATTCACAAGCATCAGTCCATTGAAACTTTGCTCCCTTATGAGTCAACTTTGTTAAAAGTGTTGAAAGGGAAGAAAATCCTTCCACAAATCTCCTGTAATAACCTGCCAACCCAAGAAATCTACGAACCTCCATTGGTGTTGTGGGCCTAGGCCAAGTCTTTACTGCCTCAATTTTTTGTGTATCCACCCGTATGCCTTCACCTGAAATGATATGCCCAAGGAAAGTTACAGAGTTTAATCAAAATTCATACTTAGAAAATTTTGCATACAACTTCCTTTCTTGTAGAACTCTGAGCACAGTACGCAGATGACCAGCATGCTCATCTTCTGAACGAGAATATACCAATATATCGTCAATAAATACAATTACAAACAGATCTAAGAAAGGACTGAACACACGGTTCATCAAATCCATGAATACTGCTGGGGCATTGGTCAGACCGAACGACATAACCCGAAACTCAAAGTGCCCATATCTAGTCCTGAAGACTGTCTTCGGAATATTTTCATCCTTAACCCTTACCTGATGGTACCCGGACCTCAAGTCTATCTTTGAAAAACACTTGGCACCTTGCAGCTAATCAAATAAGTCATCAATCCTCGGGAGCGGATACTTATTCTTGATCGTCAACTTATTCAGTTGCTTATAATCAATACACATTCATAAGGAACCATCTTTCTTCCTTACAAACAACACAGGTGCTCCCCACGGTGATGTACTAGGTTTGATAAAACCTTTTTCAAGCAAGTCATTTAGTTGTTCTTTCAACTCTTTCAGCTCTGAGGGGCCATTCTATAGGGAGGAATAGATATTGGGTGAGTATCTAGTAGTAGGTCAATAGAAAACTCAATTTCTCGCTCTGGTGGGAGACCCGGAATCAGGAAAAACATCGGGAAACTCATTCACCACAGGGATGGACTGAATGGTTGGTGACTCCACTTCCACATCCTGAACTCGAACTTAGTGATAAATACAGTCATTTCTAATCATCTTCCTTGCCTTGAGATGGGAAATAAATTTACCTCTCGGCGATGCCGTGTTACCTTTCTATTCCAAAATAGGCTCCCCTGGAAATTGAAATCGGACTATCTTTGATCTACAATCAACGTTGGCATGACAAGAAGCCAACCAATCCATACCCATTATAACATCAAATTCTACCATATCTAACTCGATTAAGTCTGCTACGGTAGGTCGACCATGAACTATTATTATACAACCCCTATATACCTGCTTAGCTATCACTGAGTCCCCAACAGGTGTAGACACCTCAAAAGGTTTAACCAGTTCAAGTTTTATTTCAAACTTACTAGCAATCAATGGAGTAACGTATGATAATTTGGAACCTGGATCAATCAGTGTATATACATCGTAGGAGGAGACTGATAATATACCTATAACAACATCAGGCGATGACTCTTGGTCCTGTCATCCTGCCAACGCATAAATGCAGTTCTGAGGGTTGCTCGAGCTAGATGCTCCGCCTTTGCCTCTACCACGACTCATTGGTGCTTGGGGACCTTGCACAGGGGAGCGTACTAATGATGAAGATCCAGCTACAGATCCCGCTGGCTGAGCTATGCTTGCATCACCTCTCATCTAACAATCCCTCATAATGTGGCCCGGATAACCACAAGTATAACAAACACCTAATCTCATACGGCACTGCCAGGTATGCTGCTTACCACATTGAGTACATCGTGGCAAGGGTGGCCTCATCTGATTTGACTCACCCCTATATTGAGAACCTGAGGCGCTAAAATTCTGACCAGGCCCTGAATATGTAGACCGATCAAATATCTTACCATAAAATTGATGGGCCGCTCTAGCCGAGGGTTGGGATGGATATCTCGAATACTGTTGCCTCTGACCACCTCGAAACTCACCAGAAGGACCCGAAGACCTCGCTCTCTTATTTTGGGCCCTATCATGCTCACGGTCAGCCCTCTGTTTCTATTTACGCTACCCTGAGCGTATACCTGAATACGAGAAATATCCATGTCTGGATGAAGTAAAACTGACATAAAATCATTAAGCAAGTGAGGCTCTAATCTCATCACTAACCGTTCAACTCGATCCTCCATCTTAGATACAATAGTGGGAGCATACCTAGCCAACGAATCAAAGTAAAGACTGTACTCCTGAACACTCATGTTTCCCTGCCGAAGGGTCAAGAACCTATTGACTCTGGCTCGCCTAAGCTCTGGTGGTAGATAATGACGAACAAAAGCTTCTGTAAACTCCTGCCATACCATTGGAGTGGCATTCTCACCTCTGGACAATTCCTAAGACTCGTACCAATTAACTGCAACATCTTGGAGTCTATAGGAAGCTAGCTCAACTGACTCAGTCGTAGTGTCCTTCACTACCCGTAACATCCTCTGCACTCTATCAATAAATACCTGAGGGTACTCATTCGGGTATGCTCTAATAAATACCAGAGGGTCTAAATTAATAAAGTCACGAACCCTCTCACTCACAGACCTATCTGCGTGGCCAATACCTACTTTCTGATGCCGAGCCTGTGCGGCTACTAATCGGGTCAATAACTGAACAGCATCTGTCATCTCCCAACTCCGCATATCCGGTTGAGGTATTGAATGTACAGGGGCGGGCGCTGAAGCTGGTGCCCTTCAGAGCTCTTCTAGGAAAGGCGGGGTTGGGTGAAGTCTGAGATGGAACCTCACCATGAGATTCTCCTCGAACCTTGGTAACTCGTGGCGCTTGACTAGTAGTCTCACCAGCCACGGACTTTCCCTTCTGGACGGCTGTACTCTTTGGAGGGATTGCTGAAAATATAACGTACCATTAGGAATATGAATTCTTGTATTGCACGATCTGAGATAAAAAGAGAGGATAACATCCTATATGTCCTGTAGCCTCCTGTTTATAAGTGTGATGCACGACACACCCATAATCAAGACTTTACTAGACACGGTCTGTAGACAACCCTAGGACAGAACTGCTCTGATACCACTTTTATCACGACTCAAACCGATGGGCCGCGACGGGTGCCTGAGTCCTATCTGTTAAACACCCCTAAGCATGTGTCTAAGATATGAACCTGTATAACATCTGCTATATTACAAAAATAACATATGTGAAGGAAACCTTCCATCAAGGCATATGTACGTATACGTGCAGAATACAGTGGGAAAGCCGGCAAGGCTGCTATAGACAATTATACATAAAAAACTGAAAGCCGACAAGGCCACATACTACCCAACTAGACATACTGTCTACAGACCTCTAACAGAAACATAACTGTATAAAGACGGGACTGAGCCACGTCATACTCATATACATATACATGTACAAACATATCGTACCAATATCAAAAGCAACTTCGGATTAAATGGAGCACGCCAAATCTCGTTGATTAGGGATCCTAACAACTCTCGCTGATCAGGGATCCTAAGAAGGGGGACTGTCAACTTGCCTGCCTGCACCTGTGGGCATGAAACGCAGGCCCTGTGGAATCGGGCGTCAGTACGAAAAATGTACTGAGTATGTAAGGCATGGAAATTAGTACATAAAAGACATATGTGAAACATGGAATACTGAAACACATCTTTAAATCTGAATAACTTTGTAAATTCTGAAACGTTTATAACGTCATACACGTGCATGTAAATGTCATGCCATGCATAGGTATGGGTATACATAGTATCATCAAGCCACTGAGGGCATCCCATCATATCATCTTGGCCACTGTAGGCAATATCATCAACATATACCAGCTGATCAGGTGGTGGTGCGTATATAACGTCGTAACCTTTTCCCATATCCCATATATATATGTGTATATAACGCCATTTGAATACATACCCATATATGCGTATATAACGCCGTTTGAATCATATTTCAGCCATTGTGGGCAACATCATCATCATATACCAGCTGATCAGGTGGTGGTGCGTATATAACGCCGTAACCTTTTCCCATATCCCATATACATATATTTACATATATACGCGTATATAACATCATCTGGTCATGGGTCAATGCACATGTATAAATGAGTGAAATGCATGAAAAATACGTAATAATCTCAATATTCCTTCCGGATAAACTTTTTTAACTATGTATTATTCTAAGACTCAAGAACAGAAGATAATAATATTTTTCATGGGGAATCAAGAATATAGGCATTCCTACTATTTCTATGAATAGAGTAATTTATGGAAATTGTGCGTTTACTCGTTTCTTCGGTATAATTGGACCATGCCAAAAGGAAGATGGGAGGGCCTTAACATACATGTTTCCTTGAAATTGGAATGAACTTGTTCTGCTTCTAATGTTTTTTTGTATACTAAAAGCAAAGATGAATTAAATCTTTAAGCGTTGAACTTGAACGTTTACTTCAGCTTCTTTTGTTTTGTGAAATGGGTTTAAGCTAAATCTTTGTCCCAACGTTGGTTTGAAGCTTCTGTCTCTTATTTGATCAGAATTTAACATTTGAACTCTTCTCTTTGAAATGAAATTGGTTATCTCATTTTTTGATTAATAAAGCTCATAACAAGGTCTTGATAAGACCTTGATCTTTAAGCTTTTTGACACATGGAAAGTTTAATCAATGACCCTTGATTTTCAACTGGTGATAACCCGAACGGAGATCAATCTTGGAAAACACTCTCGCTCCCTGAAGCTGATCAAATAAATCATCAATGCGAGGCAAAGGATACTTGTTCTGAATTGTTACCTTGTTAAATTGCCAATAATCAATGCACATTCTCATTGTGGCATCCTTCTTCTTCACAAACAGAACCGGCGCACCCCAAGGTGACATACTAGGCCGAATGAACCCCTTATCTAGGAGTTCCTAAAGTTGCTCCTTCAATTCCTTCAACTCCGCTGGTGCCATAAGATACGTCGGAATAGAAATAGGCTAAGTGCCCGGCACTAGGTCAATACCAAAATCAATATCCCTGTCTGGTGGCATGCCCGACAGGTCAGCAAGAAACACATCGAGAAAATCCCTCACAACTGGGACAGAATCAATACTGTGAGTCTCAGCTCCGACATCCCTCACAAACGTTGATATGAAAGGCAACCCTTCCCAACCATACGCTGGGCCTTCAAGAAAGAGATCACTCTACTAGGAACATAATCAGTCACACCATGCCACTCGATCCGCGGCATAGCCAAAGTGACTGTCTTAGTATGACAGTCCAGAATAGCAGACACGGAGATAACCAATCCATGCCCAAAATGAGATCAAAATCCACCATGCTCAATAGCAATAGATCCACTCAGGTCTCCAGACCCCCAATAGTCACCACACATGACCGATACACATGGTCTACAACAACAGTATCGCCCACCGAGGTATATACATGAACAAATAAGGCAAGAAACTCCATGTTCATACTCAAATAATGAGCAAAATATGAGGACACATAAGAAAAGGTGGAACCGAGATCAAATAATACAGAGGCATCTCTGTGGCAGACTGAAACAATACCTGTAATGACAGCATCTGAAGCAATAGCATCTGGTCTGCCTGGGATGGCATAGAAACGAGCCTGACCACCACTTGATCGACCTCCCCCTCTGGTGCGACCTATGGCTGACTGACCTGCACCCCTAGTTGGCTGAGCGGGTGGTGATGAAGAGATTGGCGCTAAAGCCAATGATTGGCCCCTCTGCTGGGACGAACTAGCAACCCGATGAGGACACTACCTCCATATGTGGCCAATCTCGCCACACTCATAACATCTCCCAGGTGTTGGAGAATGGGACTAAAGGGAACACCTTGCACCGGAGTGACAAAAAGATACACTCGGCATAGAAGAGCCCTGAGCTGATGGGGCACGAGAAGAACTCTGAGCTGGAAGGGCACTGAGTGATGACTTGCCCTTCTGAGACCCATGATAACCATGACCTAAAGATGCCCCACGATAACCTGGGCGAGCTGACTGAGAAGGCCTGAATGAACGGCCCCTACCATGCTGAAACTGGCCCCTCGAAGGAGCACCACTATAACTGCCCGATCCTCGAGGCCTCTTGGCCTCCCTCTCCTATCGCTTCTGACGACGAACTGACTCAATCTCATGGGCGATATCAACCACCTCCTCGAACGTAGCACCAGATACCTCTCCCGGGTCATAAGAATACGGAGCTGATAAGTAAGACCATCAACAAATCTCCTGATTCTCTCTCGATCTGTCGAAACCAACCAGATGGTATGACAAGACAACTCAAAAAACCTCGACTCATACTGTGACACAGTCATATCCCTCTGTCGCAACCACTCAAACTTCCTACGCAGCTCCTCCCTGCGGGACTGCGGCACATACTTCTCTAGGAAGAAAACAGAGAACTACTGCCAAGTAAGGGGCGCTGCACCTGATACGCTCAAATTACACTTTAAGAAATAGTGTAAGGCGGTCGGTGTCAAATATAGTAACCCAACAAGGTTGGGGTCGAATCCCACAGGGAATAGGTGTGAAAAGGTTACTCAAATAGTGTGTTGCTCGACTAAAGTCGTAATTCTATTTAGTTACGGTAACAAGAGTATGAATTAACAGTAACAAGAGTATGAGTTGACTTTGTTTTGAAGTAACAACTAATTGGAATTTTGAGACTGTAAATAATTGGATTAAAGAAACCAAGGTTGTGTCCCCTTTAATGAAGTGTAATGCTAGCGGTGTTAATATGATATATTTCTAATGTAAGGTCCTTTTGATAAGCAAATGATGTCTAAATGACTACCCAATATTTTCCAATAGTTGGGTAGTATTTCCTCTTTATGATTTTTACAAATATAAAAGAGTTGCAATTAAGAACAATCAATATATGCCAAATAAAACCCATTTATTCCTAAGCGATTTTATTAAACAAGGTTTAAAGCCTTGAGTCCTTGATATTTACTTCTACCAAATTCTAACCCACTTTCCCAAGCAAAGCAAGAATTTAATGGCACTTGTTAATGTTTGCAACCACCAACAATAAATGAAGAATGAGAAGTAAATAAATATCAACCAACCATTATATATATATTCAATGTTAAACACCCATTTAGGGTCCACAACCTTAGTATTTAAAGTTAACTACTCATACTAAAATACAAAATCAAGAGAATACTAAATGCCATAAAGCTTACAAAGTAAAGATTCTTGACCCAAAATCTTCCAAAAGTGAAGAATATTTAAGTCTTGGAATGTAGCTCAAAAACTAGACAAGATGAGCCCACAAAACCATCATAAATTTATTTATAGTGGGCTGAAAATCGGGAGAGAAAATGGACAAAAATACCCTTTTAGGTCAGTTATACGACCGCATTTGTGTCGCAAAGCAAACATGCGGTCCGCATTTTTGACAAGTCCATCGCAGAATGTAACCCTAGTTTCCAGGCCTTCATAGCATTGATGTTTTGCGGTCCGCATTGTATAAATGCGACCGCATTTGCATCGCATTTTCTTCCTTTAGCAACCTCCATGATTGGTTTGCAGTCCATTTTGCGGCTCGCAAACAAGCTATGCGATCGCAGAAAGGACCGCATTCTTGACATTGAACTTTGCCCAGAACTCTGTTTTGATCTACGATCTAGGTGTGATTTATGTGACTCGCATGGGGATTCTGCGATCGCATTTCCTCCTTTGTGATGCCATTTTGCTCTTTTCTTATCTTTTTGCGACTTTTTGCTTTCATTTCCATGCTCTTGGGTCCTTAAACCTTATGTACTACAAAAACACTAAGATTGCATAAGTAAAGGAGATAATTGCATCTAAAACAAGCTAAAATCTAAGCAATTAGTATTGAAATGTGCCGAAATTCTCCGGCACATCCACACCCCCAACTTAAACTCTTGCTTGTCCTCAAGTAACTAAAACAATACTAACCTATTCTAGACTCTATCTACAAAGCATGAAACAATAGTGACCATGGATGGTGTTAGTTGTTAGTATTTCAAGCATGCATCTTTGATTGTTTTACCCTTCCCGAACCATCAATACATACAAGGAAAACTAATCAACTTGTGAACTTTGAGACTCAGACAATGTGACAAACTGCTACCCTCAGTTGAGTGCAATTGCATTTGGCTCAAAAATTCAATTTTTATTCAACCTTACAGTTCATGTGCCCTCACTAGAAAGAAAGTCCCAAAATCACACTATTTACAATGACACGAAAAGGGACGAATTCACAAATACACTCACTCTCAGAAAGGAGTTTCAAGTGTTACAACATACCACACCATAGGTTTGCCCTTATATTAATTTGTTGCTTAATTCTAAGAATGCTCGGTTGGAGATCCCATAAGGACTTTTTAATCTTGTAATGTAGGTTTAGGGAAGGGTCGGATGAGCATTTAGATACAAGTGACTACACCCTCCTTGAACACTAATCACATTTTCTTTCTTGCTGCCCTTTGTGTCTTTTCTAACCATATAGCCTTCATTAGCTTCAACTTTTCCACCATTTAGTCACCTCAACTACCCTATTTTATTCTCTTCAATGCTCATTATGTGTAACTACTCACAACTCTTATAATATGTAGTTTTTTTTATACACATTGCTTTTGGAGCATGGGTAGTTTCACATTTTGAGGTTCACTTTCCTACGCTCATCGTACAATCTTGCCAACTTCCGACTTTACACCACACCCCCAACTTAGGCTCTTAGCCTCATTCTCAATGCTCAAGGAGGGATGAGTTCAAAAAAGGGAATTATTTCACAAAAAGGGAACGGTTTGTAATGAGGTGGCCAAAGAAGAGGTTAAAGGCTCAAATGGGGTGACTAGTGATACTATCTGTACAGTGGGTGGCTTGAAAGGCTAACTGGTTTTCAAAAAAAAATCACAAAGACTACCTAAGTCCAACCAAATATAATTATTATAAGCATCGAAAAATCAACCGGGCAAGTTCTAGATGGTAGAAGCAAACACAAGAATTATTTACACAAAGAACTCATACACACATGGCATACGAACTGTTTGGCTCACATAGTTTGAAGCCCTCGAGTCAACACTTGGCAACTCAAAGCTTTCATCATATATACAAGTATAACTCTAGGTAGACAGAAAGTCACAGAGCGAGCCTCAAATTCACAAAGTTGATCTCTTTTTTTATATATATGGAAGGGTATATGCTATATACAGACACACATGCTTGAGACTAAGCAATTACACCAAACCGGTCAATATGATTCATTCTACTATCCTGGTTCTACTATTACACCCTTGGAAAAGAACCTGGAGAAGAAAAACCAAGGGGAATTCATTACTAATTACTGTATACTTGTTTTTTTTTTACTTTTCTTTTATACATGCACAAGGGTGTCATATTCACAAGGGTATCATAACTTATGCACTGAAATCAAAAAACACAAATATAAACATAATCACGAACTACACAACACAACTTATGTACGGAAATTATACTAACATCTACAGAGCACAAAATACACCTGAGTACATAAGTTTGTTTATAACACAAAAATATAAATATGTACAACAGTTTCCGATGTCACAAAAGTATATACAATTGCTACCACCCACCCCCAACTAAAAGTATACATTGTCCCCAATGCATGAGAACAGAGAGAAGAGTTTGAGGGGATCCCTGAGGCACACTAAGTGCTATGGGAGTCGGCTAGCTGAGTGATAGAGGGGTAACCCTCGGATGTGGAAGCTGGGACCGATGAGAGCTCGACCTGAAGAGTGACCTCCACTGGTTGTGGAAGGATCTCTGGCTGGTCCAGAACTGGAGCTGGGGCCTGTGAGCTGCTAGTCTCTCCCACTGATGGCTGAGTGGCCGATGGAACTACAGGGACTGCCTGATCGCTCTCTGAATATTTTCTTGCTCCACTTCCTCAACAGTAGCATCCTCAACAGTAGCATCTGCAATCTGCTTGTCCTTATCCTGAGGTCCATCATTCTCCGAGGACCATGAACTCTCCTCATCCTCGCCCTCATCAACCTCCTCCTCCTCAGACTCAGCAGAATGTCTGGACTCCTCCTTAGAAGGTATCACAATATGGGTAGAGGGAGCTGGAGGCTGGGAAGCTCCGGCAGTCGGAGGGGCACTATCAGTCACAAGTGTGGAGAAGTCAAGGCCCAACTCTGGTGCAGATGTGTATGCACCCTGCTCACCTCCCATGGGCATGAGGGATGATATGTCGAACTCCAGAGTCTGCATCTTGTGGAGTTCGGTCTTCATCGAGGCAACCTCTTCTCGGAGCTTTGGTAAATCACTAACCTCCCCTCGCTCAATCTTCTCAACCCTCAACTCAAGCTGCTGTAGGCGATCCCTATACGTTGTTTGCTATTTTTGGAGTTCTGTCACTAATGACTGTAAAGGGGTCAGAGCTTGTTTGATAAGGTTGGGCAAAGTCTTCAAGAGCTGGTCTACCTTGGCATTGGCATGCTGAGCAATGAAACAAAGTCGTAGTATAGCAGGAGGCTGAGCAGTAGTGGACTGAGAAGCAGGCTCTGAAGTAGAAGTGGATGCCACAGTAACATGAGGAGTCACGGGAGGCTGGGAGTCGGAAGGCTCTACATCAATTGGATCCTGAATAGGAACCTCTGGTGGGGCAACAGCATCATTAATCCTTGTGATATCAATGTCCTTTGTCACTTTCCCTGTCCTGTCAGTGTTTTACATGATAGGGGCCTTCACAGCTTTACAGAGGGTTGTGATTAAACAAGGGAACGGAAGTGAAGTGGCATGTTGCGTTGCCCGGATCTCTATCTCTTGGAAGATCAGTGCTCCTACATTAATTTTGATTCCCGCCATGATACATGCAATGATAAGAGCCTTTTCAAGGGCTACGTCAGTCTCGTTCCGGGACGGTATCAATCTAGAAGTAAGAAATCTGAGCCAGAATTGACCCTCTCTTGAGAGATCCTCCTTGTATATCTTATGCCCAGGATTGATCCAAGAAGGGGTCCCCTTTGCTATCACCGAAGCAATCCAACCACACTCATTTTCCCTGTTTGCAAATTTGGCATCGTATTCAGCTGTGCCTGCTCTCCAGCCAGGGAAGTACAACTCATTAATGGCCTCACTATTGCAAAACACAGTCTTCCCCCGAACAAGTACAGTTTCAGTGAAAATTTTGTTACGCTTGTGGTGCTTAGTCCTGGAGGCCCCATATGATGCATAAAATTCATGGACGAGGGAATCGTTATACTCAGTAGGTGGTTCATTAAAGCACTCCCATCTCCTTGTTTTTATGTTCTCTAAGATGTGGGGTTACTGCTCTTGTAACCCATTCAAACTCAATTGCTTCTCGCCCAGGATTTTTCGTTTGATGAGCCCTTCTCTGTACAGTTCCCTGGATCCCTATACCCCAAAGCGGAGGTGGAAATCATCTCCTTGCTTCCTTCTTGCCTCAACCTGTAAGTTAACTTCGGGCAAGACCTCCTCCTCATCAGACTGGGAGGGGCGTGGCTCATTAGATTTCGTCTGTGACCGCTTCGCTTGTGACTTGTGATGACTGGAGGATGGTCTTTTCTGGGCAGATGAAGCAGGCTTCTTGGGAGCCATATTTGCACAATGGTGAAGTATGAGTGATAACATAAGCAACACTGAGAAGAATCAGAGGAATTCAATGAAAAAGATGAAAATGCGACATGTTGTGCGGTAGCATAACCACAATGCGGACCGCAAACGCGTCGCAAATTTGCTTGGGCTCTATGGGTCTCAGTCTGTGGTGGGTTATGTGATCGCATAACCACTATGCGGACCACATAACCATCGCAGAACTGATTTTCTCACAACATACACAACAAAATGCGATCGCAAATGCCACCGCAAAGTGGGGAATGCGATCGCAAAACAATCGCAAATGGCAGAGTTCATAACTGGGTTGTATGTTTCAATTTACGGTAACTTTACAGTCCGCATATCAATTATGCGACCTCAAAAGTCACCGCATTCATCATCGTCCTTAGGAGACTTAGGGTTTAATATGCGGCCAAAATTCGGACCGTATTTTGACTTTGCGGGCCGCAAATGTCGTCGTCCTCAGGAGTCAAATCATCCTTTCAATAATGGCGGGCCTATTTCTCACTACCCATTAACCCATCTATATTTCCAACCCAGAAACGACCATTCTATGGAAAAACAACTACGAAAAGCAACACATAACCAAACTTTGTAGATCAAACATAAAGAAGAAAGAAACAAGAACCTCAGACTGGAAAATTAGGGCAAAGGCACATACCAGTAAGTCAAATGTAATAACTATGGAGAATGTAAATGGGTTTCCGTCGTGTGAAGGATTTGATTACTTAGCCGTGCTTTCCCCCCTTTTTTCGTTCTTTGTTTTCTTCTCTGTTCTTTCCGTTCTTTTCTTTTTTGTTTCTTTTGTTTTTATTTTATTTATTTTTTTGTTTTGTTTTGACTGTGGGGGGGATGAGAGAATGCGACACTTACCTGTCATTTTTGCATTTGGAAGGGCACCGCATAACACATTATGCGACCGCATAATTGTTATGCGGTGGGTTTACTTGGCTTGCTAAAAGGTGATAAATGCGGTGCACAATGCGATCGCATAAGTGAAATGCGGTCCTCATAGTGCACCACCTTGTTGCATTCTTACCAACAATTTTAGCCAAATTCTCTGCTCTGGTTTGCGACCAAAATGCGTTCCGCATAGTGAAAATGCGATCGCATCTTTGTAGCAAACTTCACACGGTGGTTTTTCTTCCCTTTCTTATGCATTCCAACCAAGTGTTGTGATCTTTTGAACCCCCTGCACTCTAACACACACTTTAAATTGCCCAAGTAAATCTATCTATCAAAAATTAAAAATTCAAAGAACAAAAGAATGTTACCACACATGGGTTGCCTCCCATGAAGCGCTTGATTTAACGTCGCGGCATGATAAAGTTGATGTTCCTTTGGATTCACTCAATGGTTGGACACGGACCATCTTTTAGAGCCAGCTGCTCCACCAAATATTTTTCTCCATCTGTGCCCAAGTAGTGCTTGATGCGTTGGCCATTTACCTTGAATGTCCGGGACCCATCTTCTGATGCTAGTTCCACAGCTCCATAAGGAGAGACATTGACCACTTTGAATGGATCGGACCATTTTGATTTGAGCTTCCCCGGAAACAATTTTAGACTTGAGTTAAAGAGCAAGACCAAGTCACCCGAGTTGAACTCTTTTTTCAAGATCTTCTTGTCATGGACAAACTTCATCCGTTCTTTGTACACAGCTGCACTTTCATAAGCATGGAACCGGAATTCCTCCATTTCATTCAGTTGTGTTAACCTCAAATTTGCAGCTTCAGCCTAATCCAAGTTTAACCTTTTCAACGCCCGCATAGCCTTGTGTTCCAATTCCACTGGTAGATGACAAGCTTTACCGAAGACTAACCAATAAGGAGAAGTACCAATAGGAGTCTTGTACGCCATGCGGTATGCCCACAATGCGTCATCTAGCTTCCTTAACCAGTCAGTCCTATTTGCGTTGACAGTTTTTGCTAGAATGTTCTTGATCTCCCGGTTGGAAACCTCAACTTGAACACTTGATTGCAGATGATAAGGTGTGGCTACCTTGTGCTTGATTCCATACTTCTCAAGTATCCGCGAGAAAGCTTTGTTATAGAAATGAGATCCACCGTCACTAAGAATGGTTCTAGGAGTGCCAAACCGAGTGAATATGTTCTTCTTCAAGAAGGTGGTCACACTCCTTGCCTCGTTGTTTGGTAAGGCAATTGCTTCAACCCATTTGGACACATAGTCCACAGCTACCAAGATATATTTCATCTCGCAAGAGCTTACAAAGGGACCCATGAAATCAATTCCCCACACGTCGAAGATCTCTATCTCCATCACAAAGTGCATTGGCATTTCATGCCTTTTGGAGATTGAACCTTGTCTTTGACATTGGTCACAAGCTTTGACCATTTGATTGGAATCATGATAGATGGAAGGCCAATAGTAACCACATTCAAGAACCTTAGCCGACATTCGATTTCCTCCATGATGACCCCCAATCGGTGAGTCATGGCGTGCCTTGAGAATTGGCATAACCTCTTCTTCGGGAACACACCTTCTGATAATATTGTCAGCACAAACACGGAACAAGAATGGTTCCTCCCAATAGTATTGAAGACAGTCTCTCAAAAACTTCTTTCTTTGATATAATTCCAATCCGTCCGGGATAAGGTCACTAACCAAATAGTTAGTAATATCGGCATACCAAGGAGCAAAAGTGCTAGATAGTGCCAATATGTGTTCATCCGGGAATGCATTGTTGATTTCAAGATCTCCATTTGGTATCTCTGCCTCCTCAAGCCTTGACAAATGATCCGCCACTTGATTTTGAGTTCCCTTACGATCCTTGACTTCGAAGTCAAATTCTTGCAACAACAAGACCCATCAAATCAATCGCGGCTTTGCATCCTTCTTTGCCATGAGATAGCGAAGGGCCGCATGATCTGTGTACACTACCACCTTGGACCCCAACAAATAAGCCCAGAACATCTCAAAGGCATAAACAATGGCAAGAAGCTCCTGCTCAGTTACCGTGTAATTCATTTGTGCCCCATTGAGTGTTTTACTTGCATAGTAGACCGGATGGAGAAATTTGTTGTGATGTTGGCCAAGCATTGCTCCAATGGCTACACCACTGGCTTCACACATGAGCTCTAAAGGAAGAGACCAATCGGGTGTGACAATAATAGGTGTCGTGGTGAGCCTTTGCCTTAATTCCTCAAAGGTTTTGAGGCATTTCTCATCAAACACAAACTTGGCATCTTTTTCAAGGAGTTTGCACATAGGATTAGCGATCTTGGAGAAATCCTTGATGAAGCGCATATAAAACCCGGCATGACCCAAGAAACTTCGAACACCTTTCACGGAGGTAGGTGGAGGAAGCTTCAAAATAATCTCAATCTTTGCTCGGTCGACCTCAATGCCATGCTTTGAAATCTTGTGCCCCAGCACAATGTCTTAGTCCACCATGAAGTGACATTTCTCCCAATTGAGCATAAGGTTGGTCTCTTCACATCTCCTAAGCACTTGTCTAAGATTGTTAAGACAGTGCTCAAAAGAATCACCAACTACCAAGAAATCATCCATGAAAACTTCAAGAAAGTCCTTTACCATGTCAGAGAAAATGGACATCATACATCTTTGAAAAGTGGCCGGAGCATTGCACAAGCCAAATGGCATCCAGCTAAAGGCAAAAGTGTCATATGGGCAAGTGAAAGTCATTTTCTCTTGTTCTTCCAAAGCGACGTTGATTTGGTTGTAGCCAGAATACCCATCAAGGAAGCAATAGAATGACCTCCCCGCTAGCTGATCAAGCATTTGATCAATAAAAGACATAGGGAAGTGGTTTTTGCATGTAGCACTGTTAAGCTTCCGATAATCCATACAAACCTGCCATCCAGTCACTGTTCTTGTTGGGATGAGCTCATTCTTATCATTTTTTATCATGGTCATGCCTCTCTTTTTTGGCACACATTGCACCGGGATCACCTAAGAACTATCTGCAATGGGGTAGACTACCCCGACATCTAACCACTTGATAATCTCTTTCTTTACTACCTCTTGCATTGATGGGTTCAACCGACATTTATGTTCCATACTTGGTTTCGTCTCGCTCTCCAATTGGATTTAATGTTCACATATTCCCACGGGGATCCCACGGATGTCCGTAATTGTCCATCCAATGGCTTGCCTATGCTCTTTCAAGACTGCCAACAATTGGTTTACCTGCATATCATTTAACAAAGATGAAACTATTACTGGTAAAGTATCATTAGAGCCAAGAAATTTATACCTTAAGTGCGGAGGAAGTGGCTTGAGCTCTAGTTGTGGTGGCTCAATGATTGATGGCTTTGCGGGAGGTGTGTCCCTATTCTCCAAGTCAAGAGAAAGCTTTGTCGGAGTATAAGTATAGGATCCAAGACCCTCCAATGCATTTACCGACTCCATGTACCCATCCATGTCTTCACCATCAAAGTTTACCAAAATAGCCGCCAATGCCTCACCAAGGCATTGTTCTTCCATTTTTATTTCGATGGCATCTTCTACCTCATCAACAATATCTACCACTGAAATGCTCTCATACTCATGGGGTAGTTTCATAGCCTTGGTCACTTGAAATGTGACTTCTTCATCATTCACCCAGATTTTAATTTCGTTCCGCTCCGAATCCATGAGGGCTCTTCCCGTGGCTAGGAATGGTATCCCCAAAATGATAGGGATTTCTTTATCAATCGCACAATCAAGAATTACAAAATCGGCGGGCAAATGGAACTCTCCCACTTTTACAATCACATTGTCAACAATTCCTACCAGTCGCTTAATGGAACGATCGGCCATTTGTAATCTCATGCTTGTTGGCCTTGGAATCCCTAATCCCGCTTGCTTGTAAATGACGAGCGACATCAAGTTAATGCTAGCCTCATTGTCACAAAGGGCTCTTGCAAAATCATGCGCCCCGATAGTGCATGGAATAGTAAAGGCTCTCGGGTCTTCTTTCTTTTGAACTTTGGTTGTGGCAATAATAGAGCTAACCCGGTGAGTCATGTTTACTCATCATTCTTTGTGGTACTCTTTTTGGTGATCAAATCCTTCAGATATTTGTCAAACCCTGGCATTTCTTGAAAAGCTTCCAAGAATGGAATGTTCACCGATAATTGCTTTAGAATGTCATAGAACTTCTCAAGCTTGCTATCATCAACCCTTCGCGCAAGTCTTTGAGGAAAAGGAGGAGGTCTAGGAATAGGAGATGGAGCTTTTGATGTCTCTTTCACTTTTTCCTTTACCCCTTCTCGGTTCCTTCTTGCGCCTTCTCTTCTTCCGGAACCCTTCCAACTTCAACAACCCTTTGCTCTTCCACTTCAACTTCTTGTTCGGCCTCTTCCCCTAAAACCGCTTGCTCAATTTCTCCTTGTAGCACCTTCCCACTTCGAGTAGTTATTGCCATGACGTGAGAAGTTGGACCATTTCCACCACCCTTTGGGTTCGAAATAGTGTCACTTGGAAGTTGCCCTTTTTGCTTTGGGTTTTGCTCCCTAGAAAAGTCTCTCATTTGCATCTCCAGTTTTTGAATGGATGCGGTATGAGAGCCAACAATCTCGGTCATGTTCCTCATGGACGTGTCAGACTTTTCTTGGTTTTGCAATACTCTTTCAAGCATGCTTTCTAACTTAGAATCACTTGAGGACCCTTGATTTGTGTATTGAACCTTTGGGGGAACATAGGGGTTGGAGCTACGGTTTGCAAAGTTGTTGTTGTTGTTCCAATTTCCTTGATGCGAGCTACCTTGGTCATGTCTCCATTGTTGGTTGCTTTGCCCTCGTGGGGTATGCCTCCATTGGTTTTGTTGCCATTGACCATGGTATGGTTGCCTTTGATACCTTCCTTGAGGGTTGTTGACATAATTTACTTCCTCAAAATCCTCATTTGATAAGGGTTGCACATCTTCCACCGCATTCACTTTCTTCGTTTGGCTCTCGGTGAACATCTTTGTCAACACATTGACATTTGTAGCGAGCCCTGCAATCACCTGATCTCCCTCTTGATTTTCCTTGATAATGTTGCTCAAGGAAGGGGAACCATATTTAATTCCACCTGTTGTGTCCTCGGAGTGCCATGCTTGGTTATGCTTTGCCATTTTGTCGAGGATTTGTGTCACCCTTGCGAATGATTTATCCATGAAAGATCCGTCAGCTGCATTCTTGGCTATAGCTTGGTTCATAGGATCCAAACCCATATAGAATTTTTCCAATAGCATAGAATCTGGAAAACCATAGTTTGGAGACCTCACCAAATATAATTTGAATCGATCCCATGCCTCACACAACTGTTCTACCTGTATTTGCTTGAAAAAGAAGATTTTATCCTGCAGCTCAGACTTCTTACTTTGCAGAACCACTTAGACAAGAACGCCCGGACAAGTTCGGGCCAAGAATGGATAGAGTTCGGTGGCAGATTCTGGAGCCATTTCCCAGCTAGAGAATACTTGAAGCATCTCAACCTCAAGGAATCATCAGAGACATTATTTTGCTTGTACATTGCACACACACCCAAGAAGTTTCTAAGGTGTTGTGTTGGATCATCATCGGTGGAATTTCTGAAGAACCCTTCTGCTTTGAGCATAAGGATTAAACCGTGTTCCACTTTGAATGTTGCAGCGCCAACAGCTGGAGGTACAATAGCATTTGTATCCTCAATGTACTCCTCGATGTCTACAAAAGGATTTTCTCCCATATCTGCCTCTACGTCATCGCCATATTCAGACATGTTTTCCTATCAACACCAAGCAAAACAAGCAAAGTGTGATGGAATAGAATAAGACGTAAAGTAAAGCGCACACTACTTAGTAATTTCAAAACCGTATTCCCCGGCAACGGCGCCAAAATTTGATACGATTAAATTACACTTTAAGAAATAGTGTAAGGCGGTCGGTGTCAAATATAGTAACCCAACAAGGTTGCGATCAAATCCCACAGGGAATAGGTGTGAAAAGGTTACTCAAATAGTGTGTTGCTCGACTAAAGTCATAATTCTATTTAGTTACGGTAACAAGAGTATGAATTAACATTAACAAGAGTTTGAGTTGACTTTGTTTTAAAGTAACAACTAATTGGAATATTGAGACTGTAAATAATTGGATTAAAGAAACCAAGGTTGTGTCCCTTTTAATGAAGTGTAATGCTATCGGTGTTAATATGATATATTTCTAATGTAAGGTCCTTTTGATATGCAAATGATGTCTAAATAACTACCCAATATTTTCCAATAGTTGGGTAGTATTTTCTCTTTATGATTTTTCCAAATATAAAAGAGTTGCAATTAAGAACAATCAATATATGCCAAATAAAACTCATTTATTCCTAAGCGATTTTATTAAACAAGGTTTAAAGCCTTGAGTCTTTGATATTTACTTCTACCAAATTCTAACCCACTTTCCCAAGCAAAGCAAGAATTTAATGGCACTTGTTAATGTTTGCAACCACCAACAATAAATGAAGAATGAGAAGTAAATAAATATCAACCAACCATTATATATATATTCAATGTTAAACACCCATTTAGGGTCCACAACCTTAGTATTTAAAGTTAGCTACTCATACTAAAATACAAAAGCAAGAGAATACTAAATGCCATAAAGTTTACAAAGTAAAGATTCTTGACCCAAAATCTTCCAAAAGTGAAGAATATTTAAGTCTTGGAATGTAGCTCAAAAACTAGACAAGATGAGCCCACAAAATCATCATAAATCTATTTATAGTGGGCTGAAAATCGGGAGAGAAAATGGATAAAAATACCCTTTCAGTTCAAATATACGACCGCATTTGTGTCGCAAAGCAAACATGCAGTTCGCATTTTTGACAAGTCCATCGCAGAATGTAACCCTAGTTTCCAGGCCTTCACCGCATTGATGTTTTGCGGTCCGCATTGTATAAATGCGACCGCATTTTGCATCGCATTTTCTTCCTTCAGCAGCCTCCATGATTGGTTTGCAGTCAATTTTGCGGCTCGCAAACAAATTATGCGATCACAGAAAGGACCGCATTCTTGACATTGAACTTTGCCCAGAACTCTGTTTTGATCTACGATCTAGGTGTGATTTATGTGGCTCGCATGTGTGATTTAGTGTTCTCCCCATTTCATTATCAGTTTAAGATGGGCTAGACAGGGTCTGGCTTATCAGGGGAATTTGTATCTATACCCGCTTTTGTGTCACATTTTAACTTGTGCTCGCTTTGCAAAAAAAATTACAAGTGTACCCATTTTTTCGCATAACTTCAGCATACGAGGCTGAAGTAGCAAAGCCAATCACGCAAAACTTCAGCATTCTAGTAGCCGGGCCGTTTTTGTGTTGTAACTGGAAACTTCAGCTCTAGAGCTGAAGTTTTTTACCACCTATTAATATTACATACTAGAGTTGAAGTTTTCATAGCTGAAGTTTTTGTTTTGTAACTGGGAAACTTCAGCTCTAGAGCTGAAGTTTTTTTACCACTTATTAATATTACATACTAGAGCTGAAGTTTTTTTTTACCACCTATTAATATTACATACTAGAGCTGAAGTTTTTTACCACCTATTAATATTACATACTAGAGCTGAAGTTTTTTTACCACCTATTAATATTACATACAGTTGCTCGTTTTGTATTAGCTAGGAAGGTATAAATATTTTTAAATTAATTAAAAATGTGAAAGTCACAAGAAAAAAATAAAGGTCAGAGTGGGATATATACATGTATCATCTGGGTGATTGGATTAGTGGGTAGAAAGCAGAGGAGAGAGCTAGAGCAGTCATTCCAATTCTCAAAGGGAAAAAAGAAAACTAAAAAATAAAGTAAGAACGTGAAAGGGTAGCTTTTGCACAGCTTGTGATGTTGCTTTTATGCATATCGATCTCAATCTAGATCCTTGCTTTCTTCTGGTGAGGTACTGAAGCGGAGAAGAAAGGGAGCTGAAGTTGTTTAAAAAGTGGGTACGAGTTAAAAGTTTTTAAAAAATGGGTATAGGTTAAATGGGGGCGACCAAATAGGGCGTCCCGTGCAATTTTTACGGCTTATCATCATGTAGTAATAATGCCGGATAGCTACTTTCCTATAAGTAAAAAATGAGAAATTTTCATCTAAGTATTATCTTTTAGTGGTAATTAGCTATCTATAGATATCATTTTCTATATTACAGATTGTAGATACATTTTCTGTTGTTATGAGATGTATTAGATGTATTTAAGCTACTGTATTCATGAATAAAATAGCAAAAATAGGCGTGAATCAGGAGAAATCCAGCTAATCAGTTGTTGTATTCGGGTGTATTCGATTGTATTCATGACATGAAATATGGGATTACAGCTGGACAAATTATTATATTCGACTGTATTCACGACGTGAAACTGGGGGTTACACTGTTTTTAAATGGAAAGTGAATCAATTAACATAATAGACTCCTAATATATCTCAACAAACTCAATTATAACACACAAATTTTGTATATCCAGTTATAAAAAAGATTCACAACCAAAAAATACCCCAAAAACATAGCAATCTTCAGAGAAATTATATAATACGTCATAAATTATATTAATTAAAAAATATATGAATACATTCATGGCATATAGCGAGACAGTGAATACAATGAAATACATAGAATACAGCGGGATGCATTGAAATACAATGAAAAAAAAGACATTGAATACAATGAAATACATGGAATACAGCGAGATACATTGAATTACAATGAAAAAAAGACAATGAATACAATGAAATACACGAAAATACAACGTGATACATTGAAAAAATATTGAAATATATTAACAGAAAATCAAATTGCTCAGCCCCAAACTCCGTCGTCTTTATTCAAGAACAACCCCTAATTTCTGGCTCTTATTACATGAGTTTTTGCTACTCTTTGTTTGTTTTCAAGAACTCAAAGAACATCCACAACTTTGTTCGTTTATTTCTCCATCAAAGAAACTATGAGTAATCTGCAAACTCATCGTTCTTACCAACTTCCCCATAATCACACACGAAATTCCTCACCCAATTATTATGGCAATCACCAACAGCAAAGGCGTCCCATTATCAGAGAGTTCACAATCCAAGCACGAATTATCCGTCTTTCGAAGTTGGTTCGTCAGAGAAGTCTTCGTGGTATACCAGGCAAAATCAATGTTTGCAATTAATGATAGGTGATGTGGTTGAGAAGAATTTTGAGATTGAGCATCGTGTTTTCAGGGAAAGGAGGAAGAGAATGACATGTATTAAAGTAGAGAGAGAAAGAAAATAATGTTACTGAATAACGTATTTAGTGGCTTAAGAAAAATTAGATATTTTGCTATAAACATTAAAAGGTATGTATAGAATATAATTTTTTTAAATGGTATTTATTTAATAAAGGTGTTAACCTTTGCTATAGGAGGTAAAAATTCCTTAAAAAATAGCTATTGTAATGTAGTTTCAAAATCTCACTAGTGAAATTTTAGGATATTGAAACTTTATGACATTATTGACTATTGTTCAATTACAAATGGCTGATTTGTGAATTTTATCCTGCATACTGCATTGGTAAGTTCTAAGAGAGAAGGGGGGGGGGGGGGGGTGCCTAGTTTATTAGGTTATTTATGAATGAATCAATTATATTTCATCGTATATGAATGAATGAAATAGACATGGTGTAGGCTTTTCTGCTTATGCATTTAGGTTATATCTACTAATTGATCACACTGTTTCTGTTTACATTTCTCTATTCAAGGGTTTGTCTTTTGGAGTGTACTATTTTCTTAATATTATAAACTTATTCCCTCCGTCTCATATTTTGTGTCTTATTTCTCTTTTACACACTCTTTAAAAAATATTAATTAGGAAAAGGATTGGACTATCTTACCCTTATTTATGTTTTAAGATATAATCTCTCTTCATTGAATACTTATTCTATTTATATGTTATCTACATCTTTAAGAACAATTATTACTAAGTGTAAAAAAGAAAAAAATAATTAATTTTTTCTTAAACTTCTAAAATAATAAATATTTTGAGATAATTATTTTTAGTAAACAAGACTTTTAATATGAGACGGATGGAATCTTTAGGAGCCAACTAAGATTTTGTTCAACAAACAATATCAGATGATTGGGCGATCTGTCCTCGAACCAAGAAAGCCTGACTACAAACTTAGAAATATAAGAAAAAGAGGAAGATTATACAATTGTCCTCAGAATTATTAAATATATCTAGAAACTTGGAAGATGTCAGAACAACATTACAATTGTCAAACTTTTGTCTTTTGATATGAGATCTCATGCCTAGTTGTAGAAATGACAGAATAGTTTTCTTTTTCTTTTTTTCTGTTTTTTGGGATTTTGTGGCAATGGCTTGGGATGTGGACAAAGATTAGTTATGGTCAATCATTTAGAAACTTAGGGTGGTAAAAGTAGCATGAGTTTAACTTCTACGACAATGTAAACACAACTTTACACAATTAAGTCATTCAAAAACTAAGGAGTACTCTGGTAGAAGTAAAGATAATTTTAGTATAAAAATTTTGGACCGTCTTGTTCTTGGTTTGGTTACTAATTTTGGGATAAATTATGCCAATACTAAAAAAAATATTGGGATAATTTATACCTATCAGAGCGTGGAATAGTAATTCCAGGATAAAATAGTAAAATTAACAATTTCAGAATTAATACAACATATCAAACAGTCAATAAGAAATAACTAGGATGTCTAATCTCAGCATAACTAATTCAAGCGTAACTCGTTTTCAAAACAAACGACCCCTAAGATTCTCACTTTCGTGTGTATTTTTACACTATTACCTGCAATAATTAGGAATAACTATATATAGAAAACAAAGGTATATGATAACTTAGAAAATAAAGTAATTAATCTATTATAATAAGTTGAATGATACTTATAGTAAAAAGTCCTTACAAAGACATATATAATTTAAATTTAGAAATTAACTACAAGTATTACTTAAATACCCGAAGGATCGGTAAAGCACGCTCCAAGGCCCGGTGAATAATGGATCAGTCCCTCCAGGACGGATGCACATAGGATGAAATTTTTAATATGCAACGTTTATGTTTTAAAAAAAAAGTTATTTCGTCAATGTGTATAAGTTAAATCTAAAAAAAAAGTACAAAACAAGCAGTTTCTGTGGACAAAATATTACTTTGGCGTTTCTGAGGACTAACAGCAGCATTGACTTTTGTCAACACTGCTGGCAAAGCAGAGGATTAGTTTAGTTATCCGAATATCTATTGGGAGTAGTTAGTAACTGACATTTGTAACGTTTAATAAAGTCTGGATTTGCTTTTCTCCATTTGTTTAATGTTAAATCTTTCTCTAAGTTGAAAAAAGCAAATAACAATTAAGACATATTACATGCTTTTCAGAATATTACAATCTGTAAAGAAAGAAACAGACTTTAAACAAAATCATTGTTTTAAAGATCTTTGACCATCATTTCAGTTCACAAAATCTCCCAACTTTTTCAGCATATTTGAATAAACCATCCACAGTTCCTGCAAACAAAAAAAAGAAAAGAAAAATGGGTTCTCAAATTCTTTGGTTTCTTCTATTGCTAACTCTCACAACCATATGCAAAAGCAAGTCATGTCATCCAAATGATTTAAAGGGTCTTCAAGATTTCAAGGCTAGAATTCATTCAGATACTTCTGGCAGATTAAATAAATGGAAAAGCCAAGATTGTTGCAAATGGGAAGGCATTTCTTGCAATAATGAAAATGGTAGAGTTGTACAAATCAATTTACCAGGTCTCTATACTTCAGGTAATGCACCATTTCAATCTACTATGGCAGGAGAATTATCTCCTTCAATTACACTTCTGAAGTTTCTTGAGGTTATCGATATGAGTGAACTCGTTGGACTCGCGGGGCAAATTCCTCCTTCCATTGGTTTACATCTTCCAAATCTCAGAAAACTCAACTTTCTTAGTAACAATTTTAGTGGTTCATTACCACAAAGCATATGTAAGTTGTCTAAACTTGAAGAATTGTATCTCCAAGAAAATAGCTTTTCTGGTTTTCTTCCCTCATGTATTGGAGGTCTCAAGAATCTCAGAAGATTGGATATACATTCAAATAAACTTTCTGGTGCAATTCCTGAGTCTATAACAAGCTTGACAAATTTAGAAAGTTTGTGTTTTCAAGATAATTTCTTGAATGGGAATATACCAGAAAACATTGGCAATCTGCAAGTATTGAAAGAGCTTGATTTATCTAATAACTCATTAACCGGGATAATCCCTCGTTCCGTTGCTAAACTGTATTCCATTTCAAGTCTCTACCTAAATGACAATCAGCTTGAGGGAGAGATAACATTGCCTTCAAAACCTGGCCAGTTGTCTTCTCTGCAATTTCTAAGACTGCAAAATAATCGCCTCATTGGAACGATACCTCCATCGATTGGTTACTTGACTTCCCTTCAGAGACTTTCACTTGAAAATAATCAGCTTAAGGGTACTGTTCCTTCTGGTTTAGGTAATCTGAAGTCACTCACACAGTTATATCTCAGTTACAACCAGTTATCTGGTCAGTTACCACGATCAATAGGCGAGATTTCTCAGCTTCTCCTGTTGAGTATATCTCATAACATGATTGAAGGACCATTGCCTCATCAAATTTCTTCCCTTTCAAATCTTCAATCATTGGATCTATCATTCAACCTTTTGAAAATGTCAACCATTCCTAAGTGGCTTATGCAGTTGCCATCACTGTCGCGTATCTACTTAGCAGGATGTGGAATTCATGGTGAAGTTCAAGATTATATAAAACCACTAGCCAAATCATTGCAAGAACTAGACTTGTCAGCTAACCAACTTTCAGGAAGGATTCCTGTTTGGATCGGTAGTTTTACTCAGCTCTATACTTTAAATCTTTCAAATAACAAGTTTGTTTCTGAGATTCCCTCTACTGTCACAAATCTTGAAAATCTTGGAGTTCTAGACCTTCACTCTAATAAGCTAGAAGGCAGTGTGAATTCAGTTTTCCAGATGAAGAGCAGGTTTGAAGGAGGATCATTGGCATATCTTGATCTTTCCGATAACAGTTTCTCAAGTGCCATTGAGCAGATTGGGATGGGAGAACAAGAAAATATCCGATACTTAAATTTATCGCATAATTTTCTCAAAGGTAGATTACCAACATCCATAGGAGCATTGATATCAGTACAGACATTGGATCTCAGTTATAACAGATTAGGCTCTAACCTGCCAACATCACTGGCCAATGTTAGCACTCTGGAGAGACTGATGCTGCACAAGAATCATTTCACCGGCAGAATCCCTGAGAAGTATTTAAAGCTGAGAAATCTGAAAGAGCTGAACCTCTCAGATAATCTTCTGGAAGGGAAAATACCTTATGGGAAGCCATTTGTTGATTTTCCTAAAAGCTCATACTCTGGAAATAGAGGTTTATGTGGGAAACCACTTCCTCCCTGCAAATCTTGAACTTCAACTTTTTGTTGTTCTTCACATAATTTTATAGAAACAATTTAATACAGAAGATCAAACTGCAAATGCAACTCTTCACTTCAATCTTTCGGTCTTGTCATTGTTTTGGATCAGCTCACTATATACATTTAGCAGGTAACTTTATTTGTTAAGCATCCAATGGTAATTTATAGAAATTGTGACTATCTGATATGACAGGCCAAATTACACTGATAGCATAAACAAATTTTACACTGTCAGTAGAAATGTATGCCTATGTGTCATCTATAGGCCACAAGTTCGAGCCGTGGAATCAGCCGCTTGATGCTTGCATTAGGGTAAACTGCCTACATCACACCCCCTTGGGGTGCGGCCATTCCTCGGAACCTACGTGAACACAGGATGCTTCGTGCGCGGGCTGTCCCAGTAGAAATGTATGTAGTTTTGGTGAAAATCAAAACTGAGTGTCCATTACACTTTTAAAATCTTCCTCTACCCTAATATATTGGCGTTTAAGAACACAAGTACTAAAAAGTATCTGATTTTGGTGAAAATCAACACAAGCATCCATTACATATGAAGACCTTTACCTCCCCCACATATTGGCATTTATTTAACATCAAAAGCACTAAAAATCTGGTGTTGCTGCAAAGTTAATTAAACAGATTGTTATATTATCAAACAAAAAGAATGAATTAGAATTTATTCCATTAACTGATTTCTCAATGTCGTCCATGAATTCATACACGTATATAGCTAATGCAGTATGCAATCGACTTGTCCAGAACTCATGTCATAGTAATCTGAATGCGAGAAATCATCCTTAGCAGTTCCCATGGAACCTGCTACACTTATAATCTGCTTGCATTATGGAGACACCGAAGATTTTGATAAATGGAGGAATGGAAAGACAGAGAGGTAGGCACCAAAAGCGAGGGACAGCTGAACTTCTCTAAGTAACTCTCTTTATTTGCCATATCTTAACACTTCCACTGTCTGTGCAGCTATTCAAGGGGCTCTCTATTCCGACCCCAGTTGCTGATAATTTGCATAATCAATTTCATTTAACCGTATACAACATAAAACCTGCTCCGGCAATTCTTCAGCTTTATTTCCCTGCTTGGAAAGTGGGAAAAGGCATTACCTAGATGGAAAAAATGACTTCCAAGGCCGAAAAATAATCTGGAAAAGAAAAGAAGAAAAAGGAATGGTACGTCGGAGACAAATATTTACCTGAATTGTTAGCCCAACATCCAAGCAACAGAGCTTTAGCCTATCTAGGAATGTCTCAAAACCCTTTCTAGAGATGTAACTGAATCTATGCATATCTATGTCAATCTCAAAGTAATTCTCTCCCTGCAAAAAAGATCATTAGCAACCGACGTCAGATTCAAAACCTTGTTACATATTTCTTTCTTAATCGAGAAATTGGGCCACACTCTAGATGTATGCAAACTGAAGCATTTGTAAATAAATTTTCGGATGAAATTTTTTAGGTGAAGTATGCTTCCATAACAAATGCAAAGCAAAATGTGTAAAAATCTAATACTTTCAGATGAGAAGTTAAAATGTGTGTCATGAGAAGGAGAAGTTTTCCACATAGAGAAAGAGTGTCTCCAGCAATTTACGACAAAAGATGGTTCATGTTTCATCTGTCATTCTAAAAAAGCTCTTCATTCATTCAGTAATCTTTGTTGATAGGTAAATTACTTTATTATCCAAGCCACCGAAGAACTATCTTAATTTACACCATACTAGTGGATGATTTTTCGCCATTCAAAATGGCATGTCACCTTTTTCCTTAAAAGTAAACGTTAAAAGGGAATGACAGCATTTACACAAATCATTCGGTTGGACTTTTAACAAATTTGAGTAGAACAAGAAGTACAGCCAAATCAGACGCAAATCTAAAATGAACAAAATCTGGGTTAACTTTACCTTGTAAAACTGATGTTGAGGACGTGAAAGAACAGGCTTTTCATTGTAGGCATGCATAAGCTTCCTCTCTGCAGCACTTAATGGAAGGTCCTCCATATTTGCAACACGTCCCAATATCTTCAATCTTTCCCTGAAAGGTGCAGTATGTTCAACAGGAAAAGCCCTTACTTTTTCCACTTCGTCATCAATCAGCCTCTGTCCAAGATAAGAGCAGGGGAGGAAAGTAATAACTATTTGTCAAATACTAACTCGCTAACCAAAATCTGATAAGAATATATCTAATAGTATAAAATGGAGAAACTGACAGTATAAAAGAGTGATTTTGAAACAAGTTATACACAGAAAAAAGAGGAAAGAAAAAGGATAAATATGAGAAAACATGAATTCTCAAACTTACCCTGATATTCTCTTGAAAATGAGGTGGAAGTTCCTTAGCATAACTTTCTGAAAGCTTAAAGTACAAGACAAAACTCATCCCTTCACCATCAATTTCGCCCTGAAAAATTGCGGTAGGATATAACGGGATCTGCAGAAGAAAACAGCACCTCAGCAACATGAGGAAATAGTTACATATAAAATGGATAATCCAATGAGTGTAGAACATTAAGAAAGTAAGGATAAAGTGGCAAATCCTATGAATATAGGCATTAAGAAAGTAACCAATGATGCCTACACGGGTACATTTAATTCCACAGCACATATGAAGTATGAAAAGGCTGAGTTGAGCGCTAACAGGAGCACTTTGGGGGCATAGAAAAGCTAAAACCAAAAGGCAAGGCTAAGCATGGTATGAAATGGCTGCATACAGATAAATGATTAAATGACTACTCAAATAATGAAACACGGTATAATTAGGACACAATTAGTGGTTACGCTACATTTCATATATACTCAATTAACCCATGAGGGGGGCCAAATATTCCTATTCAACTAGCTTTTATAAAATTTAAAACTGATGCAGAATACTTTAGACTTTGAAGAGAAAAATAAATTGCACCAACAATCTTAAAATGAACAAAGCAGATAACATTGAAAAAACTTTCAGAATCTTGAAAGCTTTTATGAAGTTAGATCAAGAAAAAAAATGAAATAAATACTCATTTACATAAATTCTAAAATAAATGATACCTGGACATTCACGACAAGAATGGGAGGAAGTGTCCCAGAATGTTCAATGACGGGAAGTTCCACAAGTCGAGCTATATGAAATATCTTTCTCTGGCTTAAAAATACATCAACACCAAAAGGATAATATGCTGCATGATTTGGAGCAAGTACCTTCTTTTTATCCCTGCACAAAGCAAATATGTGATATGAAATATCATATACAAGTACAACATAGGAACTAGTGCGATTATCAGATGGATGTTCTCTAAGTTTTTACATGATTAAACACAGTTTTATATAAGCTTTTGTACGTAACTCTGGGCATGTGAGCACTTAAAGAAGGAAGCACTTTACCTGAAATAGTTTTCTCCCCGAACCCTAAAAGTGCCCGGTTCAATCTGCGACCAACTATCAGGCATTTTCTTCTCCAACGGGCAAACTGGTACTTGGGAACCAGCTATTGGTCTTTGAAGCAGGGCTTTAGACGAAACTGTACCACATAAAGGATAAGAGTCAGTTTGTTTTTCCTCATTTCCCTGATCCGTTAAACAGATGGAAGATGATGGTACTCATTCCTATCTACAAATCAAAATCTGGAGTGCAGCTTTCATACTGAAAATTGACTTATGATTCTATCATTATCCACTTACTCTTGATCATACTAACCCTGTTCCTCATTCCTTTCCTTCTCTTCCTGATTTCACTAGTTTGTTTTATAACGGAACATCAACAAACATTGTACATTTGACACTAGTAACAGCAGGGAGTAATTTAGATATCTCTCGAATCAATTGTAACAAATATCCTCCATTTGGATTTTCATTAATGAGTCAAATCCCTGAAATAACCTGACCTCCAAAATGCCCAAAGAAATCATATTTATTGCGATGTATCAATACTAAGTTGCTATCTTACGACAAGAGAGGGTTGCACAAGTGGTAAGCATCCTCCGACTGTAAGGTTAAGGTATTTATCTATCAGTACCAGTTCAGACTCAATGAACCTATGCCAATTATACCGTAGAAAGAAGAAGAAAACAGTTCAAAATTGTCCACAACTGTTTGCAAGCAATATTTCTAGGAGCGCCGAGGATAACGTAAATTCCAAAGAGTAATTCTTCTTGGCATCAGATGGCACAAACATTTTCTAATAAGAAGATGATAGTTGAAGAATATAACAAGTTCTTTTTGGAAGAAAAAGAAAATTCACCACAACAATACTAAATCCTATAATAGGCTGAGGTCAACAAAGCAATTCATGAAATTTCATTTTCCCCATGGTTGATGGAAACATAAATCAGTTGATTCATTCTGTGCAATTGGTAAAAGGTAGTCAAAAACTAATTTCAGAAAGAGCATTGAAAAGTAGAAATAAATACGAACACCGAATCACTTATGGATGCACATGGATAAACACTACAGTGAAGCAACTAGACCACAAGGGAAAAAGGGGAGACATAGAAACTTACGCAAAGCAGCATTAGGATTTCCTTCTCTCCATTTGAAAGGAAGTTTTAAGGCAGCTTTCTTCCTAGCACTTGGAGAATTATCGCTAAGAGATCTTCTCTTCTCAACTGGTGCAACCGTGGAAGCAAGACAGGGCAAACAGTTGTTTGAAAGAATTCCACAGTTATCCAACAAACCATCTTCCCTGCCGCTGCTTTCATTAGCCGAGGAAGAGATTTCATCAATAAATACAGGCTGTACCTCACTGTGGGGTCCATCAAGTTTCGTTCTAGAATCTGCATCTTTTGGATGCGGCAAATTGTTTGGGTGGGCATGGACCTCAGCATCCCCATGATTGGCATCTCTCAAAGAAGCTACGCTGGTTCGCCCACAATCAAAGCTGTTGAGAGAGAGCACATCTGCAGAATATTGTGTTTACATTTCTATTCTTAAATTTCACAACTGCAGATAGAATGTAAAGGCTGAAGTTAGAAAGCCATACCATCAGCAACGCTCTGGAAATCTTCGTCACTGCCATCAGAATCGAATATTGCAGCAGAATCAAACCATGCTTCCTCAGTGCTTCCTGTTTTTGCGTTATAGCACTAAATGTTAGAAAAGGTTGGTAGTGATGTTTTATCCGCTATCCAGCTTTAGGTTGAACAGATAGAAGTAATGTGAAGTTAAACTATGCAAAATATCCCTCCCGGGAATGACGGAAGGTAATTGAAGATATGATAGAGAAGATATCGGTCATGATCTAAAGGCACCTGCTTAGTCCAATTTCAAAGGCACACCGCTCATTTTAGAAGTGAAAACATTGCAAGGATATTAGCAATTTTTAGTAATTTAGCGTTGTATAAGATATATAATACACCATCAATTAACATTATTAATATAAGAGAACAGCTTGAATCTTTCTTTGGGACTTCAATTGGTACTGTGAGATACATCCAAGCACATTTATAAGCGCAGTATCTTTATAATTTCCATTAATCACACTGTCTATTTTGACACAAAGAATAAGCAATTATCCATATCCTCGTGTTACATTCTCATAATCATATTTCATTTAGACAGTCAACCTAAAAGAAGAGGGCCAAATTTATAAACTCGCTTCCATTAGTAACGGTATGGTTTATTCAAATACTAAGTGTCAAATTGTCAAGAGAAGGATAGCATAGTAGTTAGGACTCTCTACCTCCAACCACACGTTGGAGATTCAAATCGACAAGGGAGCAAAGTGGAAAGGGAAACTGTTTGGCTCCTAGATGAGGATATGGGGGAGTGGGGCTTACCATATTTCAAAAAAAAAATCAAGAAAGAAAGAAATCGTTGAAGAAAAACCTTGGTACGCATTTCACCTATCAGCACCACACAGGTGTGTGCTAATTAAGTTGGCAAAGATTAATGACATTTATCAGCTACTATATCTCATAAGGAGAAAAATTTTAAACCTTTTTAACAATTTGGGCATCGCCTCCTCATCTCTCTAGGATTTGTACCTAGCTATTTATACACATTGCAATCTAGACTACCCATACCATACACTTAAATCGATTTAAATAGGTGCATAACATGGACAATAAAACTGTCAAAACAGTTCCTTTTCCTTTCCCCTTCCTCCTTCATCCAGTAATTAGCACAAGCCTTTCTTCTGCTATGTAAAGAATCGGCTACACTATGCCATTAAAGCATTTTGTATAACAATGTTGTCCCAGCTAACTTGTGCACACCTCAACTAATCCACAGTTACCTGCTACTTGTACGCTATTAAAGCATAATTTCACATTCCCTTGAACTCACCACTTCTCTACCCTTTTCCAAACCCAAAACCACTCCACACACACCCCACACCCATCCCCCCCCACCCCCACGAGCACCCTAACACACAGCTCCCAAATGGAAAAAATGAAAATAAAAAGTGAGCTACGCCAAAAGAAGTTGAAATTCTCCCATCAGAAAGCATCTAAACAACCTCCAAAGATAAATGCAGCCAACCAACCTTCAACTTAACTAAACCAAGTACAAATAAATTAAACTCCAAACACAGAATAGTCTCATACTCCATTCAACATTATAGATCAAAATCCGATAATCACAATTACATTGAACATGAAAACAAGCAAATTCCAAACACACAAATTAATGTACGCACACACAATCAAGAATCAAAAAACAAAAACAAAACAAAAAAAGGTACCATAGAAAGTGGGATTATTGAATGAACGATCCAAAGGGAAAGACTTGTCAACTTTATCAGCTGCTGATTGATCTGATATATGAGAAGACGCCCTTTTCTTTATTTTTCTTCTCTTCCTCCTTACACACTTCTTCTTTGAACCTCCAACACAGCCATCTGGCCGTGATACACATCCCCCCATCTCCACCCACCCGCCCACCCCCACCCACCACCCTACCCACCTTCCTTCTTTAAACTATAACAGATTATCAAAAAGGGTGTTCAGAATCAGCAAAAACAAATTGTGGGCATCAAGAAATATAATCGTTTAAATGAAAAAGAAGGAAAAATCCAAAAACTAAAATATAAATCTGGTCTTTATTAAATTAGAAAGAAGAAACCACACTCCTACCTTGTTTACACTAAAAGATTATAAAAAGGGTGTTCAGAATAAGCAAAAAAATCATTTGTGGATATCAAGAATTATAGCTGATCGTATAATTCTTTTTGTTCAAGAAAACGAATAAGAAATAAAACCCACAAATAAAGATTTGATCTTTATTAGATTAGAGAGAAGAAATGTGAAAAAGAAGAGAACTTTATGAGCAATATTCTCTCCTTCTTCCTTCTAATTCATCTTCTCTCTTAAAGTTATAAAAAAAATCATTTCCTTTTTTCTTTTAATTTACCTGATTTTCAGAGCTACAAATGAGCTTAAAAAATTAAAAAAAATGAAAACAAACAAAAAACAAAATTCCAAACTTCTAAGTACCACCCTGGGAACAGAGAAAAGTCAATTTTGTGGTAGTATAAAAACTCTCTCACACACACACAGAGAGGTAAATATACTAGTGCCGGCAGTTGGATCGGGCCCGATAATGGGGATCCATTTAAGATGCCACGTGGCTGGAGATGAGAAACCGGACGTGCGTGGAATTGTGGTAAAGGTCTTTCAGAGTTTCAGTTCGCACGTGGGAAGATTAGTCAGTTTTTTTATTTTTTTATTTTTTTTCGAAAGTAGTCAGAATTTTATGATAATGTTTTTTGGATGTACTTTTGGAATTTAGTATTTATAGATTTCATGATAGTTTCACGTTTCTGTATGTCAGAATCCAAACACAGTAGGAGTACCTTTTTTTGCCATTTTTCTACAATTTGCAACTTTGTTGAACAACCATGATACTAAATTCTTCTTTTCTTTTCTTTTCTTTTCTTTTTTTTAATTTTTATTCGGTGCTCGATATGTATTGATTATAGATGGAGAGATCACAACCTTAGGGGTCGTTTGGTAGGAGTTATAAGAATAGTGTTGAATAGGGTATATTAATAATGATGGTATTAGTAATGTTGGGATTAGTTATATTGACATTAGTTATTCTGAGATTATTTCTGATCCACTGTTTGGCTTGGTGTATTAAAGCATTGCATAATTTCTTTAAAAAATAGTTGTTTATAAAAACACCCTCCACATTTTTTAGCTTTGTACACTTTGAGAAATTTGAGGGGCAATTATGTCTTTAACCATGCTTATACAAGTATTAAAACCCTGCATTATTAATACCATGATTTGCTTGTATTAGTTATACATATGATAATACCAAATAAAATGTATAACTAATACTGTATTAGTTAAATATAGGAAGAAAAAACATACCAAACAAGAGATTAGTAATGCATAAAGCTAATGTTTGCATTGTTTTTTCTATTATCTCCTGCCAAACGGCCCCTCAGTGGACATGCTTGATGCTACCAATTGACTCGGCCTCTTGTTACTCTTTTGGTTTACTGAACAAGAATGGTACTATTATTTAATTACGAAAATATTTGTAACAATATAATATTACTCCTATATGATTTCTAGTAGTTTTCTTTAGACTCTAAATTTGAAAATTACATAAACTGGAACAAGTTTTGGAAGGAAGAGAAAAACTTGAACACTTACGTACATAACTTGTATCATTGTTCTTTTAATGTTCTCACTAAGGAAATGAATAAATACAAGATAAATATAAAAACGATCATATTCATCAAAGTGTAATTTTATTTGTTTCCGATTTACATATTGTTTTTTTTTCCTTCCTTCTATCAAGTGTATATACTAGGACAGATGGTTATTGTAAATTCTTTGGTTAAAATCAGAAATTACATATATTAACTAAAAAAGGAAATTACAGCAGAGTTGTCACATACAGATCTTCCTATCACATTGATTAAACAAAGTAAAAAAAAATGAAATAAAATTACTTTTGATTTGACAAGCGATGGATTGCCCTTTACTTTACCTGACGAGTAATAATGTTAGTTTTGAAAATCTCAACTACCAAAAGGTCTAACTTTAAAAAGAAATTACATCATTTATTTGATGGTAAAAGTATACTAAAGTACCATTAATAAAGCACCGTCATAGCCACTCATTTATTGTAATTTCAAGGTTTGGATAGCGGCAGTTACTTCTCTTATTTATTACTCTCTTCGTTTCAGCTGGATTCTTAACTTTTAAAGGTAAAAATGAGATTTTTATAGTTACAAAACATATTTTATAATAAAATAAGAAATTTATAGTTAATTTAATTTTACTATAAAAATATACTCCTCCGTTTACTTTTATTTATTCATTATACTGAAAATATATTTTCACTTTTACTTGTCTATTTTAACAAATAAAGAAAAAGATAATCTTTTTATGTTTTTCTCTTATCATTAACTGCTCGTTCCACAAATTATTTTAAAAGTTTTTTGAAATGTTATCATTGTTATGGGTAAAACTGTAAAATAATATTTCATTTTTTTTCCTTAAAAGAAGTGTGAAGCCAAAAATTAAAAGTTAACGGAAGAAGTATTTTGTAAATAGACAAATAAAAAAACCAGTAAAATGAACACAAATGGAATATTAAGGACCCGTTTGGCCATGAGTTTTGCCAAAATAAATTTGCGATTTATTTTCAATACTCATGTTTGGCCATAAATTTTGTCTATATTTTGGCAAAATCCCAAATCTCAAATCCCAAAATCACCCCAATTGCTGATTTGGGCCAAAATCCCAAAATTTGGGAATTATATATATATGTTTTCCAAAATAAAATTGGGAAATATGTTTTGAAAACGTATGACCAAATACATTTTTATCTTCAAATCAAACTTCACCCAAATTAAATTTTTCAAAATAAATTTGGGATCTATGGCAAGAGGCGGGCTAAATATCTGGATTTATGAACAACTCCTAGTTCCCTAGGTCAACTATGACGCAGGTCTGTAGTAAAAAGTACTACTACTTATTTCTTTTTGTGTGGTTTAACCCTTTCTCTATTTTTCCTATTTTTATTTGGTTAGTACGTTTTTAAGGGTCGTGTAATTACGAGGTAAGGGGTTATTCTAATATAGGATTTAGGATTAAATTTGCTCAGTGTTCCTGTGTAGATATGAGCTGAGACAAAGTTAGAATTTGAAATATATTGGTTCGAATTCTAATTTGTTTAAATTATTGAGCTCTAAATTATCCTTGATAATTTATATTATTTAATGAATTTTTTAAAATAATTACGTGTTTTGGATCAAAGCTATTGAATTCGATTGAACCTGCAACCATAAGGCTAACTCCGCCCCTTGATATAAGACCGGGATAAAATTTATACCAAAATCATAAGACTATTTATTCCATATAAAAGGTGATATTATATATCTATCATGTTATTATCCTAATTATAATCCTAAGATAATCATCATTTAAACCAAACGACCCATTAATTGTTTTATTCTCGTGTCAAAACTCAAAACAAAAAATATCTGTTGTCTTCCCTTTTTGTAGGTGAAGTCCGTGTGAAATGCACGATATCATGTGGTTTATTTCTTCTGAATTTATTACAAATATTTGACTTTCAGAATTATTTTTTCATGGCAAAAAATATTTATTTTTTTTTCCTTTTACCTGGTAGTTTTAAAGTAGGTAATGTGAAACTTCTCCTTGGGATTATAATTTATGGGGACGCAGACATGTTTGACACTGTGTGCTGAACTTGTCAAAGTTTTTATAATATTAGTTCCACTTTTTCTAACGAGTTTCCTTATAATTAATATCGATTTGGGCCACTAAGAAAATTGATAATTGAATTGGTTAAAAAAATTCGTTAACGAAGTACGGAAGGATAGAAAGAAGCTTGAAAGAGAGAATCAGAAATGAAATAGCGGGACAATACAATATCATACCAATTCAAATAAATAATGTTGAAAAATCAAATATTATTTGAGTTCCTTATTGTGCTCTATAAATTATTCGAGGACAAGTCACACTAAAATTTGGAATTATTATAAGACAATTAGAGGTCGTTGTTAAATGATTGTGCATTTTGATTAAGACCAATCACAAGATAGCAATATGAAATATAAAATTAGAATGCCTAAACTTTTATGTACATCGTCCACGATTTTCATATTTCAAACTGTATAATAAATTTGGCTGCATCCAAAAATAATATTTTATTCAAGAACTTGGAAAACTTGGATGTGGTCTACTGAAGAAAAAATAAAGCTGGAAATCTTGAATTAGCCACTTGTTGGAGTATATACCAAACGAAACACATTGGTAGAGTTCTAGTGAATATGATTTCTTCGTAAAATAGCACGGTATAGCCAGTTTTCGAACTGGTCATTCAAAAATAGTCAGCGTTTACGAAGTCAATGAAAAATAGCCACTATTTTGCTGCAACAGAGACCGGTCCAGCATAATATACTGGAGTTCGGTGCACCTGTGTATGAACTCTAGCATATTATGCTGGACCGGTATACTTTGCTGACTCCAGTATAATATACTGGAGACTGGAGCACCGGTGCTCCAAACTCCAGTATATTATACTGGACAATTATACTTGCTGGAACTCCAGTATACTATGTTGGAGTTCTAGTGTTCTTATGCTGGAACTCCATCATATTATGCTGGAGTTCCAGCATACTTATCCTGGAACTCCAGTATAATATACTGACGTATTTTTCGGGTTTTGAACAGTGTTTTCGCTCAGATTTATCTTTACATGAAAAGTGGCTAAATTTCGATTACTTTTGAAACTGGGCTATTTTTGAACGACCAGTTGTAACTCCGGCTATTTTTGAATTTCACGCGATTTCTTCACCTTTAAATAGAAGCTTCGGGTTCAAACACTGAATATAAAATTAAAAAAATGATAAAGAGCAATTTCCTTTTAATAGGTTTTACACAATGCAAATAAGAATTAATCGGGAGTTTCAATATAGATATTGTTTGACTCAAAAGATGTTAAGACCTATTTGAACAAATCTACAAAAGATGAGAGGGTAAATCATAGCTGAATATAATAATCTCTAGAATGATAATGAGTAAAGAGAAGAGAGCAGCAAGTTTTCTTTTTATCCAAGATTCACAAGTTTCCCAGAATATTTCACTACCCTTTACAGGGTCCTTCTTTCCCTCTTATATACAGAAAAACCCTTCCGAAATGTAAAAAATACAGTATAAGGAATATTCGGCAGAATATTCTTAATGTCCCCTAATGGGCTTACATTCTTAAAAGGGTCGTACAACTTCTATTTTCGCCTTGAGGTCGTCTCACTCTGGACGCTGATTCGTCAGTACTCGATCGTTGGTCGCACTCATCAAAAGGTTGAGGTCGGTCAAATTTAGACCCATACAGTTAGTCCCTTTGCTTGTCGGGGTTGCAATCAGATGCGCTCTCGATGAGCGGACTTCGTGCAATCTTTTGGAGAAATTTGACATGTGGGAACGTTACGACATGGCTGATGGGAGTTGGTCACCATGTTTAGCAAAACATCATGTGGTATACTCCTCCGGGAAATGATGTCAGTTTTACGTGTGTCATTATTACGCAGGTTTTCGAGGCGGGGACTGACGGCTTGATGCTTCGATTCTTGCACTGCTTTGAGGTCTGTCGCCTTCCAATCCTATAAATAGGTGAAGGATTTGATTTTTTGAAAAACTTTAGTCATTCCTCCCTTGAAGACCTTTTTCATTCTCTCTTTCTGGCTTCCTCATCCTTCCGTTCCGCTTTCATTCATCGCCTGAAACTTCTTCCTTCCTCCCCCTGTGTTGATATTACTTCAAACGATATTATGTCGAGGTCTCGTCGTTCTCGCGAGGAGGTTCCTCAAAACCACCCCATCATCAATGGTGCCTCCCTCTGACGGCGGGGATGCGATGGTAGAGGAGAATAATAGCCCTCCTACGGTAGAGGAACTGCTGCCTAGGCATCCTTTATCCCTGAGTGACTTCCTTAAAGATCCACCTCCTACCCCGAATCCCATGTTTTCTGAGACGGAGGAGGTCTAAATTGATGCTCTTCGCATAAAATATGGCATCCCTGCTCATATAGAAATGGTTCCAGCTGGGAGAGACTACGTAGACGTCCACAGACCTGGATACTGTGCTTTCTACGAGTACCTATTCATGATCGGCTTCACCCTTCCTCTCTTCCCTTTAGTAGAATAATTCTGTAGATTTTACCAAGTTTGCCCACCGCAACTTTCACCATACACGCTCAAGGTGCTTCTGCTATTGACTAAGTACGCAGAGTTGGTGAAGTGTAGCGTTTCTGTCCACCACCTTTTGCACTTGTTCACACCGAGCTTCCTTAGGGGTACCACGGTGCATCTGAGGCTTCGTGGTACGAAAGGGCTGGTGGTTGGAACGGATGACCGGGCGAGCCGCAAGTTTTGGCACAAGTACTTCTATATCAAGACCGAACACGTCGTTTCTGACTCCACCAGATTTTCGGAGCGGTGGAACGGAACTCGTAAGTGTCGTCATTCATTATGTTCCCCTCTCTTCTGTTTTTACCATAAAGTTTACTTACTTGTCATTTTGCAGCTATGGGTCGTCTGCCTCGCCCCATTGCGGGTATTAAGGATTGGGTAGACCGCCTATTACCTCATGCAGCAGAAACTCGAACTTGGCCCGCCTTCGTTCAGCGTTATGGTCCTAAAGTTTCCTCAGGTAAATATCCTACTTACTATTTCATCGGTCGTGCGACCTTGATTAATGGTACGACCCTTTGTGGTGAAAGGTCGAGGAGCTTCCAAGCGGAGGGCGCTAGTTCCCGCCTTTAGACAAATTATTGCTACTGCGGATATGTAGTTTATCTTGAGTGAGTCTGTTCGAGAGGGTCGTCCTCAACCCGTTCAATTGGGAGATCCGCCCCGAGTTATGGCCACAAAGGAAGAGGCCTTTTCGGTACCGATCCCACATCCTTTGGATGAATCTTCTAACGGGGATGAGCCGTTGGAGAGAAAAAGGAGGAGGCTGGAGCTGGGGAAGGGCGAGGCTACGGACGTCGACGGCAGTAGGACATCCCGGACAGCCTCGGTACTCGTATTCATGGCTGATGCCATTTTGTCGGGGAAATCTCCCCAAGTGGAAGGAGTTAGCTCGGGGGCCGGTTCAGTGCGCTCTATTGAGGGCGGGGCATCGTCTAACGTTGAAGGGCATCGTGCCGAGGGTGACAGCTCGGGTTCGGATATCAACTCGGAGGACGTTAATGAATTTGTAGGTCGTCATACCCATGTGGAGGTCAGGATGGATGGATCCGACCGTCATATGGTCATTTCGGGGAGTTACAACTTATTGCTGAACAACGAGCATGTGGCATCGGCCTTAGATCCTCTATGTGTCGCTCCTGAAACCGAGATGCTTGTGGCGATGAGCGACGTGGAGTTATCTCAAAAGGTAGCCAGTAAGGCCCTGCAGGTAGGTGCCTTTCCTTCTCTTTTTGTCGTTGGATTGGTGCGGTAATCGTCATTCTGTATTTTGTTCCTAACTTATGCCCTCTTTTGTCAGACCCTCGTCATGGAGGTGGAAATAGAGCGTCGAGAGAGAAGAAGGACGGGCCTTTATGAGAAGATGTCGTCCAAGTATTAGTAGTATTGTGCTAAGCATCGGGCGATGTTTGACATTTATCATCAAGATCCTGAGTTCCAGGTGTTTCGTGAGGGGCTTAAGAAGCGGGAGGATCAATTGGAGCGCAAGATAGAGGAGTTGAGGGAGAGGGACGAGGAGATCGTGAAGGCTGTGGCCTGCAACAGTGAACTGGATGCCTCTTTTAAGGCGAAGGAGGATGAGGTCGAATTCAGCAAGGGGTGGCGGCTGAGAATGCCGACTTTCAGGCAAAGGTGGATGATTTGACCATTGAGTTGAGTACTAAGGTAGCGGAGATTGAGGGGCTCAAGGGCGAGCTGGACGTTAGTGCCGATAAGCTGGCGGCAGCTATTTCTGAATCCGTGTCTTTGAAAGATGCCCTCCGTATTTCCAGGTCGGAACTGACTGGAGAGAGGGAAACCTCTGGTTGATAGGTTGTAGGGATCGAAGGGCATATTAAATTGCTAGAGGCGGAGTTGGCTGCATTAAAGGGGTAAATGGCCTCGCTGAGGGCGAAAGAGGCGAGTCGACGTTCTCAGCCTTCTACATCTCGTGCCTCGGCCAATCCGATTATGCCTCGCCGTCTATACGAGATGTGGTTCCATGTGAAGGCTCGGCTTGATGTGTATAAGGCCTTTCATGCTGAGGGAAGGGCTACTGAGGCGAAGGTTCAGGCTGTGCACGTCAAAGCTCGTGCAGCTCGTGAACCATGCGGGTATGACCCCCTCACACCTGACGGGGGTGGTATCAACTCTGATGATGTGAATCACCTCGCTTCGGATTCGTGGTAAGAAGACACTTATCCTGCTGGGATGATGTGTAGACTTAGTTTGTATTTGCTTTTGTTTAGGAATTTTTGCACGGGATAAATGATGTGTACACTTATCCTTCGGATTCGGGTCGTACTTAGGCCTGTTTGAAGAGGCGAATGTAAATGATGTTTTGCTATAATGTAAAATTTATTTTTGTTAGTTCGTTTTTTCTTTCATTTATTGTACACATGATACGCCTTTGGCTATCGGGATATTGCTTCGAGCTGTCGTCGAAGTAGAATCCCGTCGTAGTTCGAACGAGGTCGAACTTATATCATCATCGATGGCCTTGGCCATTGGGATGTTGCTTCGAACTATTGTCGAAGTAGAATCCCGTCGTAGTTCAAATGAGGTCGAACTTATATTGTCTTCGATGTCCTTAGCCATTGGGATGTTGCTTCGAACTATCGTCGAAGTAGAATCCCATCGTAGTTTGAACGAGGTCGAACTTATATTGTCATCGATGGCTTTGGCCATTGGGACGTTGCTTCGAACTTTTGTTGAAGTAGAATCTCGTTGTAGTTCGAACGAGGTTGAACTTATATTGTCGTCGATGGCCTTGGCAATTGGGATGTTGCTTTGAACTGTCGTCGAAGTAGAATCCTGTCGTAGTTCGAACGAGGTCGAACTTATATTGTCGTCGATGGCCTTGGCAATTGGGATGTTGCTTCGAACTATCGTCAAAGTAGAATCTCGTCATATTTCGAACAGGGCCGAACTTATATTGTTGTTGATGGCCTTGGCCATTGGGATATTGCTTCAAACTGTCGTCGAAGTAGGATCCCGTCGTAGTTCGAAACGAAGTCAAACCTATATTGTCGTCGATGGACTCGGCCATTGGGACATTGTTTCGTACTGTTCTCAAAGTAGAATCCCGTCATAGTTCGAACGAAGTCGAACCTATATTTTCGTCGATGGCCTTGGCCATTGGGATGTTGCTTTGTACTTTTGTCAAAGTAGAATCCCGTCGTAGTTCAAACAAGGTCGAACTTATATTGTCGTCGATAGCCTTGGCCATTGGGATGTTGCTTCGAACTGTCGTCGAAGTAGAATCCCATCGTAGTTCGAACGAGGTTGAACTTATATTGTCATCAATGGCCTTGGCCATTGGGATGTTGCTTCGAATTGTCGTTGAAGTGAAATCTCATCGTAGTTCGAACGAGGTCGAACTTATATTGTCGTCGATGGCCTTGGCCATTGGGATGTTGCTTCGAACTGTCGTCAAAGTAGAATCCAGTCATAGTTCGAACATGGTCGAACTTATATTGCCGTTGATGGCCTTGGCCATTGGGATGTTGCTTCGAACCATCGTCGAAGTAGAATCTCGTCGTAGTTCGAACGAAGTTGAACCTATATTGTCGTCGATGGCCTTGGCCATTGGGATGTTGCTTCGTATTGTCATCGAAGTGGAATCCCGTCATAGTTTGAACGAAGTCGAACCTATATTTTTGTCGATGGCCTTGGCCATTGGGATGTTGCTTCGTACTGTCGTCGAAGTAGAATCCCGTCGTAGTTCGAACATAGTCGAACCTATATTGTCGTCGATGGCCTTGGCCATTGGGATGTTGCTTCGTACTGTCGTCGAAGTAGAATCCCGTCGTAGTTCAAATGAAGTCGAACCTATATTTTTGTCGATGGCCTTGGCCATTGGGATGTTGCTTCATACTATCGTCGAAGTAGAATCCCGTTGTAGTTCTAACGAAGTCGAACCTATATTGTCGTCGATGGCCTTGGCCATTGGGATGTTGCTTCGTACTGTCGTCGAAGTAGAATCTTGTCATAATTTGAACGAAGTCGAACCTATATTGTGGAGATTTGATCGTCCCGTAGGAAGATGTCACATGTCGACTAATAGAGATCTGGTTCTGCACATACAATGGAGATTTGGTTCCGTAAATTCAATGGAGATTTGATTCCATTCATACAATGGAGATTCGATTCTATACATATAATGGAGATTTGATTATCTATATGTAGTCCCTTCATTGCTTCGATCTGGAAGTCACATCAACGGGTTGAGGTAATGAACAACATGTTGATCCCTAAAGTGTCCCCCTTGCCGCCTCGTTAAAAACCTCCCCGGGAAAACCTAATTGGGACAAAACCCGGGTAAGGGAAAAAGAGTAAGACTTAGGTGACGCCTTCTTTTAGAAGTGGAAGTACTTGAGATGGGCGATGTTCCAGTTATTTTAGAGTAGTTTTCCCTCCATTGTTTCTAGCTGGAATGCTCCTTTATTTGCTGCCGCTATGATCTTGTATGGTCCATCCTAGTTTGTTCCCAATTTTCCCTCATTAGGGTCTTTTGAAGCTTGTGTCTTAGCCTTGAGGATGTAGTCTCCGACTTTGAGCGGTCGTACCTTGGCTCTCTTGTTGTAGTATCTTTCTACTTGCTGCTTCTGGGCTACCATTCTTATGTGGGCCATGTCTCTTCGTTCTTCAACTTCGTCCAGGTCTTGTAGCCTGCTTTTGTCGTTGCATGTTCCTTTCAAACTGGGCTCCCTGACCCCATACGGGTATAACTGCGTCGGTCCCATAAATCAGTGAATATGACGCTTCTCTTGTGCTGGTTTTTGGTGTAGTGCGATATGCCCATAATACTTCTATTAATAGCTCAGGCCATAGCCCTTTAGCTTCCTCAAGCTTCTTCTTTAGTATGTTCAATATTACCTTATTGGAGGATTAGGCTTGACCATTGGCGGCAGGGTGGTATGTCGTGGAGAGTACTCGCTTGATGCGCCACTTTTCGAAAAACTCAGTCGTTCTTTTTCCGACGAACTGAGGTCCGTTGTCGCAGCTGATTTCTTTGGGGATGCCAAAATGAAATATAATGTTTTTCCATATGAAGGTGATGACCTCCTGATTGCGTATCTGAGTGTATGCACCTGCTTCCACCCATTTAGAGAAATTGTCAGTTAAAACCAAAAGGAAATGTACCTTACCTCGTCCTCCTGGGAGGGGGCCGACTATGTCCATTCCCTATTTTATGAATGGCCATGGCGAAGTGACAGAGTGAAGGAGTTCCTCTGCTTGATGTATCATAGGGGCGTACTTTCGACATTGTTCGCATCTCCTGACATAGTCGGCGGCTTCTTTTTTCATGGTGGGCCTGTAGTAGCTAGCGCGGATATGGCATCGAATGAGGGCGCGGTTTACCGTATGGGCACCGCAGTGCCCTTCATGTACTTCCTCTAGTACTCTTCTTGTTTGATGTGGTCCAAGACATTTGGCTTGGGGGCCACCGAATGTTCTTTTGTAGAGATCACCGTTTACTAGGTTGTACCGGGCTGCCTGTACCCGGAGTTTTTTGGCTTCTTTTTTATCTTGTGGGAGCATTCCATCCTGCAAATAGGCTACGAAGCGGTTACGCCAGTCCCAAGTTAAGTTTATAGAATTACCTCGGCGTGGTCTATTGCCGAATGAAGGAGGGCGACCATGTTTTCTTTGTTGATATTACTGGTGGCCGCAACTAGTTTGGCGAGGCCATCTGCTTCAATATTCTGTACCCTGGGTACTTGGTTGAAGCGACATTCATCGAATTCTGGCAGTAGTTTGTGGATTTCCAACTGGTATCTTTGTAGCCTTTGTTATTTGATTTGGAAAGTTTCGGTGACTTGATTCACAACGAGTTGAGAGTCACAGTAGAGGACGAGTCGTTGGGCGCCGTATTTGAGGGCTAACTTCAAACCTGCAATCATAGCTTTATACTCGGCCTCGTTGTTAGTCATTTTGGGGCATCGTATGGACTAGCGAATTACTTCACCCATAGGGACCTCGAGGACGAGTCCCAGTCCTGATCCTGAGGAATTAGAGGCACCATCAGTGTAGAGGACCCAAAGGTCGGTATGTGTAGAAGCACAGAGTGCTTCTTGTTCTACCTTGGGCAATATCTCTGTGCTGAAATCAGCGACGAAGTCGGCGAGCACCTGCGACTTAATAGCGGTTCGCGGTTGGTACGTTATGTCGTGCTCGCTTAATTCTATGGCCCATTTGGCAAGTCTACCCTATAGTTCGGGTTTGTGTAGGATACCCTTCAGGGGGAAGGTCGTTACCACTTTTATGGGGTGACACTAAAAATATGGTCTAAGCTTCCGTGAAGCCACGACCAATGCCAGAGCTAGCTTTTCAAGGTGAGGGTACCTTGTCTCGGGATCGATTAAAGTTTTGCTGATATAATAAATTGGAGATTGCGTACCTTTATTTTCACAGACCAAGACTGCACTTAATGCGACGTCGGAAACTGCTAAATACGCAAGTAGACACTCACCTGGGCCCGCTTTGACGAGCAATGGTGGCGAGGACAGATACGCTTTTAGTTTTATTAGAGTGTCGATACATTCCTCGTTCCATTGCAGCCCGTGGTCTTTTCTCAGCACATTGAAAAATTTGTGGCATTTGTCCGAGGATCGTGATATGAACCTTGATAAGGCGGCTATTCATCCTGTTAGCTTCTACACCTGTTTTTTGTTGGTCAGTACCTCTGGTATTGCATCGATGGCTTTGATTTGATCCGGGTTGACTTTGATTCCCCTTTTCGACATGAGGAAGTCAAGGAATTTTCTTGAGGTTACGCCGAAGGTGCACTTCTCAGGATTCAATTTCATCCCGTACTGTTTTAGTATCTCGAATGCTTCTTTTAGATGGCCGATGTGATCCTCCTTCTTTGTTGACTTTACTAGCATGTCATCGATATAAACCTCCATGGTCTTGCCGAGCTGATCTTTGAACATTTTGGTAACTAACCTCTAATACGTGGCCCCTGCGTTCTTGAGTCCGAACAACATCACTTTATAGCAGTACGTTCCTTGGTGAGTGATAAAAGTCGTCTTTTCTTGATCTTCTTCAGCCATTAGAATTTGGTTGTAACCAGAGTAAGCGTCCAAGAAGCTTAGCAGTTCGTGCCCCGCTATCGCATCGATTAGTTGGTCGATATAGGGTAACGTGAAGGAGTCCTTTGGGCATGCTTTGTTTAGATTGGTGAAGTCAACACACATTTGCCATTTCCCGTTCTTCTTTTTGACCATGACCACATTAGCGACCCATTGCGGGTATTTCGATTATCTGATGGAACAGTTGGTGAGTAATTTATCCACCTCCTCGCTGACCGCCTCGTTGATTGAGGCATTGAACTTTCTCCTCATTTGTCGTATCAACGGATAGAGTGGGTGGACATTCAGTCTATGAGTGGTGATGTCCTTTGAGATTCTTGGTATATCTGAGTGGGAGAAAGCAAATAAATCGGCGTTATTAGTTAAAAATTCACGATACTTATCTGGTTCTGATAGGTTGTGCCATATGTAAGCCTTTTTTGTACTGTCGGTGTCCTCCAATTGGACGGGGTCGAGATCCTCTATAGTTGCCTTGCAAGCTTTTACGATATCTGGGTCTTTGATGGCCTTTGTTTGTAGGTTGGGTTTAGTTCCCAACACAGCTGATTGCTATGCCTCTACACTTGCTCCTTTCAGTTGTTTGGTGTGTGTGCAATCTTGGGAAATCCAGTAGCATTTTTAGGTGGTGCGTGGCTAGCCTCGGATGCTGAATATCCCCCACAGGGTGGGAAATTTGATCACTTGATAGAAGCTTGAGGGGATGGCTCTCATGGCGTGTATCCATGGTCGCTCTATGATGGCGTTATAGGTTGTTTCCTAGTTCATGACGTGGAATGTTATTTCTAGGGTGACCCCTCATGCTAGGACAGGTAGCACTATTTTTCCGGATGTCCTCTCTACTGCTTTATTAAAACTCGTTAGTGTTATGTAACACGGTATTATTTTATCCTCGAGCCTCATTTGCATGAGAACTCATAGGTAAACAATACATGCACCGCTTCTGTCATCCACCATGATTCTTTTTATGTCGTTGTCAGTGATGCGTAAAGTTATAACCAAAGCATCATAGTGAGGGAAAGACAAACCGTCGGTATCTGACTTATTGAAGACGATACTATCTTCGAGGTCGTTATATCGTTCGTGGGCGACTGTTCATTTGAGTTTGTGCGTGGTGGTGAACTTCATATGGTTGATTACCGTATCATCGCCGCCGCCAATGATCATTTGTACGGTTCGTACCGGCGATGGTGGCTTTAGAGGTCCTTGAGATGGGTCGCGTCCTCGAGCAAAGTTGGCTCTTCCTTTATTACTCAGTCGTTCTTTCAGGTACCCTTGGTTCAACATCCTAACTACTTCTTGCCGCAGACCTATGCAATACTCGGTCTTATGTCCTCTTTCTTGGTGGAATTCGCAAAGGACGTTGGACCTCCTGGTGCTTGGGTCCGATTTCATTTTTTGCGGCCACTGTACCTTCGTGCCCAGCTTCTCCAGTGCGTACACTATCTCTAAAGGGGAAACACAAATTATGAGCAGATAGTAGTGGAGGCATACCTCTATCTCTTCGTAGGGGTGTAGTGTGCCGTGGCACGACGTCTGCGTGTCGTGGAGGGGGCGGGTTGGATGTACGAATACAGGGCTGATGCTTTTCCCGGTTGAAATGTGGTGGTTGATCTCTTCGCCCATCATTACATCGATCTCTCCTTGTCTCGGTCTGAACCGATGTTAGTCGCTGAAGTGGCTTGTTCAGGTCGTTTTCATCTGCCCTTACCTCGGCGCAGTAGGCATTGTAGATTTCTTACCATGTAGTAGGGGTACTTCATAAGTTTGCTGAGCAGTTTTTTGTTCGCCTTTGATCCGTTCCTGTTTAATCCATTTTGAAAGGCTGCTACTGCCATCCTTTTTGACACGTTCGGCAGACTCATCCTTACTCTGTTGAATCGGGCCAGGAAATCCCGAAGTCCCTCGCCCGTCGTTTGCATGACGGCGAAGATATCGTTGACCCTAGCTTCGGCCTTCTTCGCTCTTGCATGGGCGGTGGCGAACTTATCTGCCATCTCTTCGAACGTCGATATTGATCACGCAGGTAGCTGGGAGTACCATGTCAATGCTCCCCTGTCAGAGTTTCCCCGAACTTTTTTAACAGCGTAGACGATACCTGTTCTTTTGACAGATCATTGCCCTTTAGTGCAGCAACATAGTGGATTAGGTGATCCTCCGGGTCCGTGGTCCGTGGTCCCGTCATATATTTTCAAGTATGGCGGCATCTTAAAGGTCTTTGGAATAGGATGAGGAGCAGCCCTTTCGATGTATGGCTGTTCGACGAATCGGCCCACGTCGCATTTTGGTAATAGCTTCGGAGCACCCGGTATTTTATCAACCCTATCCTGATGTTCCTTCATTTGGTCACGGAGCGTTTTATTCTCATTTTCCATGTCTTCCATTTTCTTCAAGATGGCCATGAGCACATCGTCACCTGCATTAGTAATAGTACGGGTGTTACCTGCTCGTGTAGTGCCTGGTTCATCGATGGCAGCTGTGATTTTTGTAGGTGGCACGTCTTCGACATCTCCTTGAGTGGGCTTCTCGAGCATGTTGCTCAAAGCACTCATTAGCCATTCTTCTAGTAGTCTATTTGACTGCTGGTGGGGCTTCCCCGCCGCGGAGGTTGAGGTTCCTCTTTCGTGTAAGATCGTTAGGTCTCCGTGTGGTAGAGGCAATATCTCTCACTCCGGTGTAGCGCTTGGTGTTGCGTTCTCATTATCTCCTCTGCCGGCTTTGTTGAGGGAGTTCAGGAGATTATTCGAGACATCTGTGATTGCCTTTAGCCTCGCTTCCTTTCCTGCCATTGTTGGTTTATACGGAGTTCGAAGAAATGCGAATATCACCTTCAGGGATCTAGATGAGAACTATGGTTTCAGCTATAGAAATCCCCACAGACGATGTCAAATTGTTTGACTCAAAAGATGTTAAGACCTATTTGAGCAAATCAATCAAAGATGAGAGGGTAAATCGTAGCTAAATATAATAATCTCTAGAATGATAATGAGTAAAGAGAAGAGAGCAACAAGTTTTCTTTTTATCCAAGATTCACAAGTTTCCCAGAATATTTCACTACCCTTTACAGGGTCCTTCTTTTCCCCTTATATAGTAGGGAGAAAAACCCTTCCGAAATGTAAAAAAATACAATATAAGGAATATTCAGCAGAATATTCTTAATGTCCCCTAATGGGCTTACATTCTTACAAGGGTCATACAACTTCTATTTTTGCCTTGAGGTCATCTCGCTCGGGGTGCCGATTCGTCAGTACTCGATCGTTAGTCGCACTCATCAAAAGCTTGAGGTCGGTCAAATTTGGACCCATACAGATACTGACACCGAACAACAATAAACCTAGTGAAATTCCAAAAGTGAGATCCGATAAAGGTAATGTGTACGCATATCTTATTCCTACCTTATGAGTATAGAGAAATTGTTTTCAGTAGACCCTCGGCTCAAGAACGATACTAACACCGAATGAAAAAACAAAAAAGTAAAACACATTGGTTTTAAATTTAGTTAGCCTTGGTGGACCGTTTTCACATTACTTCACTTTATCCAACTTGAATTGACCTTGAGGAGTCAATAAAAGTTGTTTAAATCTATATATAGATATAAAGGTGGGAATGAAAGAGATGAGGTGACATCTCTCTTTGGCTAACAATAGTATTTTTCTAATTTCTGATTTTTTTGGCTTCTCACCTTATTTTTAATAAGAAACTCACCATATTCATGAGTTTATAATAGAATTTAATGTGTAATTATAAATGTAAAATAAATATTCATAAAGATTTGTGAAGGCAATAAAGAAGTGCATTAAATTAGGATGGTCAGACTTTCAACAATTCTGTCTCTTTTTTTCCCTTCTTCTATTCAATTACCTCTCCTTTAAATCCCACAGTTTCAATTCTGAAATTAATTCTCACCATTTAGAGTTAATTTTCAGTTACAACTTTATATATGCATGCACAGTTACAACTATAGAATTTGAAAATGTGTCTTCACCACTAAATTCTAAACACCTATATAAATAGAATACCATATGCATTCACCATCTCACTTTTTCACAAATTAAATCCAAATCCTGTAAAGTGTGAATTAGCAAAAATGGGTGAGATATAAGGATGAGTGAAGTTAAGGAACAAGGCATTAACAATCCAAGGCCATTTGTAATTTCAAAGAATCATTAAAACTCTTACTATCTTGACCTCCGCTTGAATCATCACCATACCATAATAGAGATTGTTTACTCCAAAATTGATGAATTATCATGATAGCTTGAAGCGGATTGAAAATACTATACGAATCACTCTTTCTTCACTCTTCAAGTCACAAAAAAGAGGAATCAGAAGGCTTTTGGTGAGGGGTTTAAAATATGATTTCATGAGGAGAAGCTCAGATCAGAAACTATGGCCAATTTGATATATTTTTGCAACATAGAGTTTTGTGTGAATGTAATTGTTGTCTTGCTATTTCTCCTTCTTTTTTTTCCGTTGAAGCACAATTCAAATTTATAGGAGATAATGATGAGAATATTTTAAGAAAAAACTGATTATTGGGAATTTTGCATAAAATTAGGAAGAGATCAAGGGGAGGAAAAGGAAAATGAAAACAAAACAATTGGAAAAGGAAAGAGAAACAGAGAAGTTACAAGAAAAAGAAAGGAAAGGAAATATTCGGCCGAATCAAAGCTTAATTTCAAAAGAATATTTCATTTACTTTGTTTCATATATATGGTAGGTTTTAATTACTTTATTTATCCTTTCTCTTTTACTACTTCATGCTTTATTTAAAAAAAAATTATAAAAAATACTACTAATAACTATCTAAGAAAATTTAAATGTACAAATAAAATATTATTCCCTTCATTTTAATTTATGTGAACTTTTTCGAGTATAGGACAAACTAACTAATTTCCCATGTGAATTTGGACATAGAATTTTAAAAAATTTAAAAATAACTTTACATATATTAGAAACTAAATTACTATAAATCAAAATAGTTAGTAACTCAAAATATTTAAGAAGCATTTTTAAAAATGTGCTCAAAAATAACTTTATTGATTTTTCAAAAAGTAATAATTTCACATAAAATGGAACTGAGGAAGTAAACATTAAAATACATAGGATCTATCTATATATGCAACCACATTTATAGAAGTGAAAGTACTCTCTATTTTAAGTAGGAATATGACAAATATCTCTTTTGTAATATAACAAAAATAATTTCAAAAGAATTATCACCATAGTCCAATTAGCAAAAAATAAATTTTAAAACCGCGCGAAGCGCAGCCAAATGCACTAGTACTCATATAATTGAAGTAATAATATTCATGAGGGAGCAACATGTGACACGTACTTTTGAACATATGCTTCACAGCATTTACTAGAGTTTGACATTCATATTTTCATGTAAGAAAAAATTATCACCGTACGAAATTAAGACTTGTTTAGTCTGGATTAATTTATATACTTCTAGCAGAACTTGAATCAAATGAATTTCCATTATTAAAATCGGTAATTGAGCTTTATATGAAACTAAATTTTGGAACCACTAAATTTACTTTATTTAATTACCCTTAAATAATTAGAAACAATATAGAGTAGTAAATTTTTATAATATAAAACGGCGCCAAACTCACTGTAGCTAAGAATATGACATGGAGAGACCCCAAAGATATTTTTTGGAGGTTTAATAATGACTCTAGAGACGTCTTAAACTCAGCAATTCCAAATCATTTAGTACGAAAAGTTTATTGTTTGTATATGCGGGCTTTGAATAAAGTATCAAGTCTTGTCGGTTCAAAATACTAGGTGAAATTTTGCTATTTGTCCAATTTTAATGGACAAAATTACTCAATATTTGTATTAGTGAGAGATTGCATGTACACCTTGAAATTATAGTATCACATTATTTCTTGTTTGGTTATTAATTCTGAATAAGTTATTCCAAAATCAAAAATAGTACATGAATAACTTATACATACCTGAAGGTGAAATAGTAATCTCAATATAAGTTAACACAGAATAAGTAATATTAATAATTTTAAAATTAATAAAACATACCAAATAATCAATAAAAATAATTTTAGTATAATTAATCTCACCATAATTTATCTTCAAAGCAAACGACCCGTTAGTGAGGGACTTAAGATCGGGAGAAATTTAAAAATAGCCAGATTTACAATTGGTCGTTCAAAAATAGTCAATTTTAAAAGTAATCGAAATTTAGTCACTTTTCATGTAAAGAAAAATTTGAGCGAAAATACTGTTCAAAACCCGAAAAATACACCAGTATATTATACTGGAGTTCCAGCACAAATATGCTTGAACTCCAGCATATTATACTGGAGTTCCAGGATAGTATGTTGGAACTCTAGCATATTATATTGGAGTTCCAGCATAATTATACTAGAACTCCAGCATAATATACTGGAGTTCCAGCAAGTATAATTGTCCAGTATAATATACTGGAGTTTGGAGCACCGATGCTCCAATCTCCCGTATATTATACTGAAGTCAGCAAAGTATACCGGTTCAGCATAATATGCTGGAGTTCGTACACAAATACACCCGAACTCCAGTATATTATACGAGAACGGTCTCTGTTACAGCAAAATACTGACTATTTTTCATTGACTTCGTAAACGGTGACCATTTTTGATTGGCCTGGCTATACTGTGCTATTTTGACCTTAAGATCCCACAGCTGCGATAACTATAGTGCAAGTGAACTGTGATAGTGCTTGTCTTGGAAAATTAATTTATTTGTCCGAACTTTAATTGTCTTGTACTCCTTCCCCGCTTTGTTTCAAGAAACTTCGACTTTATTGATTGTACTCCTTCCCCTCTTTGTTTCAAGACACTTCGACTTTATTGATAAAATCGCACGGCCAGTCAGTTTTCAGAATGTTAATTGAAAAATAGTCGGCATTTGTAAAGTTATTGAAAGATAAATATTATTTTGTTATAATACGAAAAGTTCTAGTATAATATATTGAAAATTAAGGCATATGTATATGAACTTCTAATATATTATATTGGAACTTCCGCACACGAAAAGTGTCCCGGTCAAATCGTTAACGACAGATCCCTGCAGACGTACTACTTTCAATCAAACCTTCTCTCCTTTACCTTCTTGATTGATAGATAGTGAGGCCTAGGACTTGCTTCCTTAGATTTGTTGAATTTACTCTGTCTTCACGAATTGGATTTGAACAAATATCTCTGGGCGACTTTCCTTTTAATCGATCGTGAGGGGGGTTTCCACTTTATTACTCGGGTAGAGTGAAATGGCTAGGCTCCCCTATCACCTTTCCTTTCGGTGATATATTTTGCCTTAGCACTTACGAAGTAGACGTCATTTATTGAGTTGAAGTGAAGTTTTTCCGTTCCCGATTCAATTATAGTTGTTCTCGCTAAAGCCCGATCTGATCCCGCTTGAGCGGCAGGGAGAAATCCTGATCTTTCATTTGCGTCAATACAATAAGATAGATGTCTGAATCGCTCCGTGACTTTATACACCCCAAAAAAGAATGAATAGGCGAGGCGCCTAGATGAAAAAATTACGATAGAAATAAAGCTTGGAAATGAAGGATGCGCTCGCGGAAACAATGAGATCATCAATATAAACTATAAGATAGACTTAAATGTCTGTCAATCGGTATTTTATATGATGTGATGTTGCTAGTTTCATCTGCTAGTAAGAGAAGCTGCGGTGAAGACTTATTTAGTCTGGATTAATTTTATATACTTCTAGTAGAATTTGAATCAAATGAGTTTCCATTAAATCAGTATTTGAGCTTTATATGAAACTATATGATTATTTCCTTAATGTAATTACCCATTAAAATATCAGAAACAATATAGAGTGTAATTTATTAATATAAAACGGCCCAAACTCACTGTAGCTAAGAATATGACAAGGAGAGACCACAAAGATATTTCTTTTGGATTTAATAATGACTCTAGAGACGCCTTAAAGTCAGCAATTCCAAATCATTAAGTATGAAAAGTTTACTATTTGTTGTTTGAGCGTTAAACTTTTTCACTTAAACCAATTAATGATGAATTAAAGGGCAAATTTTAATTGAACTTAATAAATTCTAAATCAAATATAATATGGTACTTGAGAGATAAATAGAGCTCAAGAGCATTAAATAACATATTTAATACTCAATGATTGATAATGAATATGATAGCATGAATATGTAGTAAATGTAGATAATGACAATAAGTGTAATAAGAAAGGATCTACCATCCAATTATTGTATGATTAGAATGTTCCTTTCTCCTGTCAGCGTGAGAAAGTGAGAAGTAAAGATGGATAAGAAATCTTTGGATTTTGTGAATAAAGATTGAACAACATGTGCTTGAATAATATAATCAATGAACAAAAAAACTTTTGTATATTCACTCTAGTCAACCTTACAATGTATTTCTTCTCAGAAAATCCTCTCCCCCCTTTGCTCTCTATCTCTTACTACTTATAAGGGATATTCTCAAGAAATTCTAAAAAGTACAATATAAGAAATATTATGGTATCCTTTTCTAAGCCAATCTTACCATTGCAATTACAACTTCGATTACTCGTCCTCGGCAATGACCCTTACAAGAGTGACCTCTTCGTTATAATGTAGTGGTCGATCCCGTTCTTGCCACGACTTATCTTCAGCTACCGAGTTGCCGAATTTTGACCAATACAGTTAGTCCATCCACTTGTTGGGGTCGTGATCTTGCATGCCCTCGAGAAGCGGACTTGATCATCGTTTGTTTAAGGAGAAATTTGGTTGTAAAGATTAGGTTGAAACGACCGGGGTCAAGGAGAGGAGGCGTAACCAGCAAGGCTGTGATTGGTGTGACTAGCGTGGGATGACGTCACAGCCATGCACGTCATCATTACACGTCTTCCCGAGGCAACGTTTGTTCTTCCGTCATTTCGATTTTGGTGTCAACATCGTTTTGCTGCTTCGATTTTTGTGCCAACAAGCCTTATAAATAGATGGAGGCTTAATATTTTGGAAGTTTCCACCATTCTCTACTTTGCATGAACACTGTTCTTCGATCTTCTTCCCCAATCCCTATACTGAAATTCTGCTACTCCGATTTCATCTTTTCCTCCTTACCCAACTATTATCTTCTTCTCTGGGCTTGGTAGCGTACGTTTTATTATAATAATATGTCACAACCCTCTCACATTTATGATGACGTTTCTGATGCCACTCCGTTATCGGTGGCCCCTCCTCTAGGTGGTGAGGATTTTGTGGCTGAAGAAGATGACAGCTTTCCTACCCCGGAGGAGGTAGTTCTTAGAAATCCTTTGGCTAGGAACGATTTCCCAAAGGAGCCTGCTCCTGCCCCCACTCATGTGCTATCTGAGACTGGACCATCTCATATAGCCGAGCTTTAGTCCAAATATCGCATTCCCCCTCCCCCCATGTCGAGATAATTCTAGTCGGTGGCGATATCGTGGAGGTTCATTGACCCGGGTATTGCACCTTTTATGTCTACCAGCTCTTATTCGGTTACACTTTTCTTCTCCTTTCTCTAGCGGAGGAATTTTGCCAATTTTACAGTGTCTGCCCGTCGCAACTCTCTCCTTACTTGTATAAAACTTTCTTGATGCTGACGAAGTACGCGGAGTTGGCTGGTTGTGAGGTTAATATTCATCACTTACTGCACTTATTTACGCCTAGTTTTTATAGAGGCACCATGATACACCTGCGACATCGTGGGACTAGAGGGTTGATAGACGGAATGGATGATAGAACGAATCGTAAGTTCTAGCACAAATACTTCTTTATCAAGACCGAGCATTTGGTGACGGACCCCACCGGGTTTCCTGAGTAGTGGAATCACAATCGTAAGTGTTTCTGTTATGCGCTTGTTGTCTTCTGTCGTCCTTTCATTTTTAGCTCAATTGTGGCTTTTTTGTTCTTCGGCTGAAAGGCATACGCCCTCTCATGTCCTTGATATTGAAGATTGGTGTCTCGTGTGCTGCCTCACATGGTGGGGATTTGCGACTAGGCTGCTTTCTTCAAGCGTTTCGGACCTAAGGTCCCATCTAGTAAGTGTTATTTTGCTTCATCCTTCCATCGTTTACCGTTATTCATTCGCGCGATCTCCTTTTGATGCTAGGTCAACGAGTCTCCAAGAAAAGGCTCCAGTGTCAGCGTTCCTCTAGGCTATCGCATCAGTTGGGATACAATTTGCTTTGGCCGAATCCATTCGTGGAGGTCGTGCTCAAACTCCATCGATGAGGGATTTCGCCCCTCAGGCTGTTATGCGGGATGAGATCTCTTCCCTTCCTGTCTACCATCTTATAGACGAGTCTTCCAATGGAGAGGAGTCGCCATCGAGGAAAAGGCGAAGGGTATAACTCAGGGAGGCCATCGTCACTGATATTGAACCGGAGAAACACTCTGTTCCGAAAGTTGCATCTGCACGTATGCTAGACGTAAGGGCCATGTTCATGACAAATACTGTTATGGAGGGGAGGTCCTCTAGAGCCGAGGGGGTGCGTGATGTCGAGGAGTTTGTACGGACCATAGAAGGTGGTGCGTTACCGGCAAAGAGGGATAGGGCGGTACTTGCATGGGATGATGGCTCTGGCTCGGGCATTGATCCTGAAGAGGTATGTGCATTCTTGGAGAGGAATACTCACGTGGAGGTGAGGACGGCAGGTCCTAACCGACACGTAATCATTCCTGTGGGTTATGACCTTTTGGCTAACTCTGAACAAGCGGTGCCGTCCTTCGCTCCCTTATGTGCGACTTCTGAGAACACGGCGCTACAGGCGATGAGTGATGCAGAGTTATCGCTGAGTATTTCTGGCATGGCTTTGTGAGTAAGTGCTTTTTAATGTTAGGATTTGTTTCGCATATGTAATCTGCTAACTCCAACTCTTTTTTTGGGCTGTCAGACTCTTATTATGGGGATCAAGCGTGACCAGCAGAGGACGGCCATTTTTAAAAAGGTGTCTAATAGGTACAGAGAGTACCATACCAAGCACTAAACACTGGCCGACGTCTTTAGCCAAGATAATGAGTTTTAGCTTTTTCTTGATGGGCTCAAATAGATGGAAGAGGAGATGATGAGGAAAGTTGATGACCTAAAGGAGTAGGACGATGAGCTAATGAAAGCCATCAGTCAGTGCAGCGAGCTTGAGGCCGCTCTTATGGACAAGGAAGATGAGCTCAAAGTGAGCAAAGGGTAATGGTTGAGAATGCTGACCTTCAAGCGTGGGTGGACTCCTTTACTACCGAGCTTAGGAGGAGAGAAGTAGAGGCTGTCGATATAAGGGGCGAGTTGAGCATTAAAGTCGAGGAATTGACTCGTGCCGAGAAAGGCAGAATAGTCACCATGTCTGAAGCAGCGGCCTTAGATGATGCCCTCCGTGTTTGTACGTCTGAGCGGGATAATGAGGTGGAGATGTCGTCGCTTAAGGTGGCGAGGTTAGACGAGCGGATCCAAGATCTGGAGGCGGAGTTGTTTGGATTGAACGAGCAGGTTGTGGCTTTGAAGGCTGAGAAAGTGCGATGACAGTCACAACCATCTACATCTTATATTGCTGCCGACCCCATGGTGTCGCAGTAATTGTATGAGATGTGGGTTCATGCCGAGGCTTAGCTTGATGTGTACAAGTCCCTGAAGGCCGATGGGAAAGTTTCCTAAGCGGAACTCGAGGGTGTCCGTGTTAAAGCACGTGCGGCCCGTGAAGCTTGTGGTTACACCCCTGGTACACCTGGCGGGGATGAGATTGATGATGATGCAGACAGGCTCGCCTCCGATTCTTGGTATGATGACGAGTACGCTAATGAGGATAACGCAGCATAAAGCCGTCATACTTAGTTGTTTCTTATTTTGTTTTGCTATTTTTGGTGAGGGTGTTGTTGAACCCCTTTGTAAAATGTAGTTTGAACAGTTGAAATGGAATGACTACCTTTTGTTGTATATTTCCGGGTTATCATTATCTTTTTGTTTGCTATACGGTAAAGTTCTTGACTTTTTTGGCCGCTTGCGGGTAATGTTTTGGCGTAGTCGATCATAGATTGTAAAGTAGTTTGAGCGAAGTTGAATGTAAAGCGAATCGAGTGAGGTCGAATGTAAAGTAATTTGAGCGAGGTCGAATGTAAAGTAATTCGAGCGAGATCGAATGTAAAATGTAGAACAACTTTGGTAGAGGTGTGCGAAGATGCTGCTTTATTTCATTCATTGGAGAGTGTTACATGTTTTTTTGTTCCATACACATACTGGAGAAGTTCTAGTGTACCTAGTCCCTTTATCGTTCGGCGTGGAGAAGAAATCAGCAGGTGCAGCGATAAACCATACTTGAACTTCGAGACGTCCCCTTTGTCGTCTCGTTAAAACCTCCCCGAGAAAACCCAATTAGGACAAAACCTGGGAGAGGGAAAAAGAGTATGACTTGAAGGGCGTCCTTTTTCAGAAGTTGAAGTATTTGAGGTGGGCGACATTCTAATTGTTTTGTAGTAGTTTTCCTTCCGTTGTTTCTAGTTGGAATGCTCCTTTGCTTGCTGCTACTGTGATTTTGTATGGCCCGTCCCAATTGGTTCCTAGTTTGCCTTCTCTCGGGTATTTGCTCGCTTGTGTTTTGGCCTTGAGAACATAGTCTACGACTTTGAGTGGTCGTATTTTTGCTTTTTTGTTGTAGTACATTTCTGCTTGTTGTTTTTGGGCTATTATTCTTACGTAAGCCATGTCTCTTCGTTCTTCTGCTCGTCGAGGTCTTGTTTTGTGTTCTCGTCATTGTTTTGTCCACTTTCATTGGAGTATCTCAGGCTAGGTTCCCCGACCTCAACAGGTATCATGGTGTTACTCCCGTAGATTAGTGAATATGGCGTTTCGCATGTGCTCATTTTTGGTGTAGTGCGATAGGCCTATAGTACCTCTGGTAGCAATTCTGGCCATAATCCTTTGGCTTCCTCAAGCTTTTTCTTCAAGATATTCAATATTGTTTTGTTGGAGTATTTGGCTTGACCGTTATCGGCGGTATGATATGGCGTGGAGAGTATTCGCTTGATGTGCCATTTTTCGAAGAACTCGACGGTCTTTTTCCCGATGAATTGGGGCCCATTGTCACAGCTGATTTCTTTAGGGATGCTGAAACGGCATATGATGCTTCTCCATATGAATGTAATGACTTCCTATTCGCGTATTTGGGTGAACGCACGTGCTTCCACCCATTTGGAAAAGTAGTCAGTTAAAACCAAAAGAAAATGTGCATTACCTCGCTTTGATGGGAGGGGTTCAATGATGTTCATTCCCCATTTGATGAATGACCATGGAGAAGTGACAGAGTAGAGGTGTTCACCCGCTTGATGTATCATAGGTGTGTACTTTTGGCACTGTTCACACCTCTTGACGTAATCGGCGGCTTCCTTCTTCATAGTGGGCCAATAATAACCTGCCCGAATGAGGTATCTGACGAGGGCTCGGTTGCCTGTATGGGCACCACAGTGTCCCTCGTGTACTTCTTCGAGCACGCGCCTTTTCTGATTCGGCCCTAAGCATTTTGCCAAGGGGCCCCCAAACGTTCTCTTATACAGGTCATGATTTATGATGATGTACCTGGCCGCCTACATTCGAGACTTTTTGGCTTCCTTTTTGTCTGGTGGGAGTACTCCCTCCTGCAAGTATGTTATGATGCAGTTACGCTAGTCCTAAGTCAAATTTACAGAGTGTACCTCAAGTTGGTCTATTGACGAATGGAGGAGGGTGACCATGTTTTCTTTAGTAATGTTTTTGGTGGCTGCTGCTAATTTGGCGAGTCCATCTACCTCGATGTTTTATGCTCGAGGTATCTGGTCGAGTCGACATTTATCAAATTCTGGCAGTAATTTATAAATTTCTGTCTGGTACTTTTGCAGCCTCTACTCTTTGATTTGGAAAGTCTCTGTGATTTGGTTGACGACGAGTTGTGAGTCACATCTGAGTATGACTCGTCATGCTCCGTATTTGAGAGCCAGCTTTAGTCCTACAATTACGGCCTCATTGTTAGTCATATCGGGGCACCGTATGGATTGGCGGATAACTTCACTTGTTGGGACCTCGAGTACGAGTCCAGGTCCGGATCCTGATGCGTTGGATGCACCATCGGTGTATAGGACCCATAGGTCGGGTGGCCCGAGAGGGGTACAAGAAGCTTCCTGCTTGACCTCGGGCATTATTTTGGCACTGAAATCGGTGACAAAATTGGCGAGTACCTGCGATTTTATACTTTGTTTTTGCGGACTAGCACTGCGCTTACCGTGACTTCTGAGACGGCCAAGTATATTAGGAGGCATTCGCCATGTTTTGCTTTGGCGAGTAGTGGGGGTAAAGACAAGTATGCCTTTAGTTCCCTCAAAGCGTCGATGCATTCTGAATTCCACTATAGCCCATTGTCTTTTTTCAGCACATTGTAGAATTTATGACACGTGTCAGATGATCGTGAGATGAACCTCGACATGGCGGCTATACGGCCAGTCAGTTTTTGCACCTTTTTCTTGCCGGTTAACACTTCGGGTATCCCTTCAATGGCTTTGATTTGATTCGGATTGACTTCGATGCCTCTTTGTGAAACCAAGAAACCGAGAAACTTGCCCGAAGTTACGCCGAAGGCATATTTTTTGGGGTTCAATTTCATGTCGTACTTCCTTAATATACTAAAGGCCTCTTTCAAGTGGTCGATGTGCTCTTCTTTCCTTTTTGATTTGACCAACATATCGTTGATGTAAACTTCCATTATTTTGTCTAGTTGATCCTTGAACATCATGGCGGCCAGCCTTTGATATGTTTCCCCTGCGTTCTTCAACCCGAATGGCATGACTCTGTAACAATACATTCCCTGATGGGTGATGAAAGTAGTTTTTTCCTGTCCTCCTCCTCCCTGAGGATTTGGTTGTAACCAGAGTAGGCGTCCAAGAAGCTTAACAATTCGTGCCTCGTTGTTGCATCGATGAGCTGGTCGATGTGAGGTAATGGAAATGAGTTCTTCGGGCAGGCCTTGTTTAGGTCTGTGAAATCTACGCACATCTGCCATTTCCCGTTTTTCTTTTTTACCATGACTATATTGGCGACCCATTAGGGGTATTTTGATTCCCGGATGGAACCGTTGGCGAGTAGCTTATCCACTTCATCACTGACGGCTTTGTTAACTGCGGCGTTAAATTTTCTTCTTATTTGCCGCACTAGGGGTAGAGTGGGTCGACATTCAACTTGTGTGTGGCAACGTTTTTCGGGATACCTGGCATATCTGCATGGGAGAAGGCGAACAAATCGACATTGTTAATTAAAAACTTATGAAATTTACCTGGTTCTAAGAGTTTATGTCTGATGTAAACCTTTTTGCTGATATCGTTGTTGTCCAGTTGGACGGGATCGAGGCCTTCTACCGTTGACCCTGCTGCTTCCACAATGTCGGGGTCCTTGATGACGTCTGTTGATGCGTCGAGTCCAGCTCCCGACTTTGGTAATTGCTATGCTTCTGAGTCTGTTCCCTTTAGCTGTTGAGTGTATGTGCAATCTTGGGCGATGCAATAGCATTCTTGGGCATTGTGTTGCTCGCCTCGGATGCTGAATATCCCCTATAGAGTAGGGAATTTGATCACTTGATATAGGATTGACGTGATGGCTCTCATGGCGTGTATCCATGGTTGTCCTATTATGGTGTTGTAAGCTGTGTTCATGACATGGAACATTGTTTCTAGGATGACACCCCCGGCCAAAACGGGTAGTGTTATCTCCTCTGAGGTTCGCTCAACTGCATTTCTAAAACATGTTAGTGTTATGCAACGTGGTACTATCTTGTCTTCGAGTCTCACTTGTGTGAGAACTCGAGGGTAGATAATACGCATGCCGCTTCTTCTGTCTACCATTACTCTTTTCACCTTAGTATCTAAAATACGTAAAGTAATAACAAAAGCATCAAAATGAGGGAAAGTCAAACTGTCGATATCTAACTTATCGAAGATGATACTTTCTCCAAGGTCGTCATACCGTTCGTGGGCGATCGACCACTTCAATTTGTATGTGGTGGTGAACTTCACGTGGTTGATCGCTAATTCATCGCCTTCGCTGATGATCATTTGGATGGTGCAGGCGGGGGAGGGTGGTTTTGGAGGGCCCTGGTGTTGTTCATGTCCGTGGCCGAAGTTGGCTCATCCACGGTCGCTCATCAGCTCCCTCAGATGCCCTTGGTTCAACATGTTTACTATCTCTTACCGTAGAGATATGCAATCCTCGGTTTTGTGACCCCGCTCCTGGTGAAATTCACAGAGGACGTTCGACTTTCGGGTACTTAGGTCGGACTTCATCTTTTGTGGCTTCATCACCTTTGTGCCAAGCTTCTCTAGTGAGTACACTATTTCTGAAGGGGAAACGCATAAATTGTGAGCAGATAAGAGTGGAGGCATACCTCTTTCATTTCGTTGAGTCCCTATATGTAGCCTAGATGGCCCTTCCGCATGTCAAGTAGACGGTGGGATGGTTGTTCTGACGTAGGGTTGATGCCTTTCTCGGTTGGGATGTGGACTTGACTAATCTCTTCGACCGTCGTTACGACAATCTTTTCTCAGCTCCGTTTGGACTGATGTCAACTGGTGGGTTGGACTGTTAAGGTCTTCCTCGTCGGCTCTCATCTTGGTGCAGTAGGCATTATGAATTTCCTCCCAAGTGGTGGGAGGGTATTTCATGGGCCTACTTAATAACTTTCTGGTTGCTCTCAACCCGTTCTGAAAAGCTTCTACCGCCATCCCCTCTGATATATTTGGTAGGCTCCTTGTCACTCTATTAAAATAGGCGAAGAAGCCCCTGAGTCCCTCGCCAGGCGATTGCCTAACGGCGAATATATCATTTACCCTGGCCCCTGCCTTCTTAGCCCCGACATGGGCGGTGAAAAACTTGTCGGCTATTTCTTCGAATGTTTTTATTGATTGTGCCGGTAATTGTGAATACCAGGTTAAGGATCCCCTGTTAAGGTTTCGTCAAACTTTTTCAGTAACACTGATTGTACTTGCTCCTTCGAAAGATCGTTGCCCTTTACCGTTGTGACGTAATGAATTATGTGATCTTCGGGGTGTGTAGTACAGTCATATATTTTTAAGTATGGTGGCATTTTTTCATGCCCCAAGCCTAGGGGTGAGACCGACACTCAGTGCCTCAACTATCCTTGCGTATCACTTGTGACTCAGAGACTCTGAACATGTAATGTCGTATTTTTGGCCATGGGCCATATTGCAAGTTAATGTGCGATACAAAATATAAAACTGAATAGAGACTAACACTGACTAGCCATCAACATAAAGCTGGGCTGGCAAGGGCGTCATATTTACTACAACTTGCAAGCCAATAAAATATACGTACAAGGCCTACAAGCCCAACATACTGTACTAACTGACAGGACATATCTACAAGCCTCTACTAATAGATGTACTATGATCGGAACAGGTCCCCAACCTACCCATAACCTATCTACATATATACACAAGATGCACACCACACTGCTAGACCCGGTAACTCCGAAAGAAGGGGAGCTTACCGATAAAGCTGATCTCGGGCAATACCTAATGAGGAGGTCTACCCGTCTATCTGTCTGAACTTGCATGCATGAAATGTTGCGCCCCCAAAAAAGGACGTCAGTTACCGAGTATGTAAGGCAATATACTGAAGCTGAAACTAAACTGATAATATAATAACTGAGAACAACTGGGAGTCAAAGAAAATCTAAAGATACGCTCATCTGATAATACTGACTCAATTCTCTCAATATAGTAAGTAAAATAGATGCCCGGCCCTATAAGGCTCGGTATACATATATATATCTACTCTACCGTAGTAGGCTCACTCATAAGTGCTCGGCCATACTAGGCTCTGTATCTCAACCAACTGGGCTCGCTCATATGCGCTCGGCCACAGTAGGATTGTCATATAACTTACCATCTGATCAGAGATTGCCCAATAGGGACCTACCCATCGATTATAGCTCGATGGTAATGAAAATACTTTAATACTGTATATATAAACTCTCTGCTCTCTTGACTGGAAGAAGTAAATACTCAATTTAATATGAAGTCCCGATAAGGGAGAATACTGTAACTTATGAGAGTAGGAAATGTACATAAATTCGGGAACATGAATTTCTCTTTATGCCTCGTTATCAAACTCATGTAGTCATGAGATTATGCAAAATGAAGGAAGAGCTCAGCCTTAACATACCTGTTCCTGAAATTTATTTGAACAAAATTGTTGTTGTTCTTTGAATTTCCAATCGAACCTTGGCTAAATAATTTGGACAAAAACAACTCTGTTCCAAGTTCTTGGATTTTAAAATCCACGTCAGAATTTTTGATTAACCTAGGGAACTTTGGATGAAATAGAAATGCTTCTTGACTTAAATGCCAAATTATTGCTTCTGCTATTCACGTTAGTTGACAGAATGATGGTCTTTGATCCTTTAAGTGAAATATTTTCTTTTGTCTCATTTTGATTTGATAAAGTTCACCATAAAGTCTTGATAAGACTTTCAAATTGTGCTTTTGACACCTATTAAAGGTGATTGATGCACTTTGATAAAGAGAGGGGGCTGCCACGTACCTCCTTGGGAGGTAATTTTTGTTAAGTTTATCCTCTTATTAGTTAACCGGGTAACGTTTCGTTACCTGGTAATTAATCTATTACCCGCATAATTTAATAATTATCACAAATTACTTAAAATTCTATTTATTTTCAAAATACTTCATATATACTTTATATATTACACTACCGTGGTAATATGGTACCTAACATGGTACTAGTTTATAATTATCGAGTATTATCGCTTGACCGTATTTTATTTTAAATTGTCCAATTTCAACGAAACTCATTTTTTTTAAATTTGTGTATCCCTTTATCCTTCATAACACCTATTTATCGCTTGATATAAATAAAGTAAGTACATTAACATCAAGATGATCTCATCCCCGAGTCTACGTCGGTTAACTAAAAATGAAATTTTAACGTACGAATACGCGAGACGTAACATCCTTCCCCCCTTAGAGACATTCGTCCTCGAATGTTCAACTCCCCATGTTCTGTATAACTTTGGCAGGGTTGTCTTTGTAATAACACCACTACCAATTCTCCTCGTAGAAGCTTAATAACCCAACGACACACAGGACCATGATTATACATAGCGACAATAACCAACACAAGAATTTATTCACGTACCTTATGATTTTGACGTCTTAGTCGGACCCTTCTCTGGAGGAGGGAATAGGTAGGGATATTTAGACTTCATGTTTTCCTTGGCCTCCCAAGTTATTTCTTCCACATTATTGTTTCTCCAAAGTACTTTCATGGAGGCTACCTCCTTATTCCGCAACTTGCGGATTTGTCGGTCTAGGATGGCAATCGGAACTTCCTTGTATGATACGTTCTCTGTAATCTGTACATCATCCGTGGGAACTACTCAGGTAGGATCGCCAATGCACTTCCGTAACAAAGATACGTGAAAAATTGGATGGACAGACTCCAATTCCGAGGGCAATTCTAACTCGTAAGCTACTTGGCCCACTTTCTGAATGATCCTATAAGGCACAATATACCGTGGGATAAGCTTGCCTCTCTTGCCAAATCTCATTACACCTTTCATAGGTGACACCTTTAAGAATACCCAGTCATTAACCCTATACTCTAAATCTCGTTGCCGCACGTCAAAATATGACTTCTGTCGACTCTAAGCTGTCAATATTCGCTCCCGGATAAACTTTACTTTTTCTATGGCCTGCTGAACCGGGTCTGGCCCATATAACCCAGATTCTCCAACATCGAACCACCCTATGGGAGATCTGCACCTGCGCCCATACAAAGCCTCGTACGGAGCCATCTGGATACTGGAGTGGTAACTGTTATTATATGAAAACTCGATAAGAGGTAGATGTTCATCCCAACTTCTCTTAAAATCCAGCACACATGCTCGCAACATATCCTCGAGCGTCTGAATCGTGCGCTCGGCTTGTCCATTCGTTTGTGGATGAAAAGCTGTGCTGAGATTCACCTGAGTTCCTAGACCTTTCTTAAATGACCTCCAAAAATGTGCTGTAAACTAGGCCCCACAATCAGATATAATAGATACGGGTACTCCGTGTAGTCGCATTATCTCCTTAATATATAATTTTGCATAATCCTCTGCTATATAGGTAGATCTGACCGGTAGGAAATGAGCTAATTTCGTGAGCCTATCGAATATCACCCATATAGAATCAAGCTTACGATGGGAATGAGGTAAACCTGTGATAAAGTCCATGTTAATCGCCTCCCATTTCCATGTCGGGATCTCTATAGTCTGCATTAGCCCTCCGGGCTTCTGGTGCTCTATTTTCACCTGCTGGCAACTAGGGCATTGAGTGACATACTCAGCAATGTTCTTCTTCATATTGTTCCACCAATACATATCCTTAATGTCATGATACATCTTCGTAGACCCAGGGTGAATGGAGTACCACGAATAATGTGCTTCTGACATAATTCTGTCTCGTAGCCCTGCTACATCTGGAACATACAAACAACCCTTGTATCTGAGAACCCCATCTCATTTGAGTTCTAACAACGACTTCTTCTATTGTGAACCCACTCTTTCAACTTGACTAACTTTGGATCCTCGTATTGCCTCTCCTTTACTTCAGCTATAAGAGATGATTTTGCAGTATTTTGGAGTACAACTCCTACATTGACAGAGTCCACTAACTGAACCCCAAAACAAGCCAATTGATGAATCTCTCTTGTTAATTGTCTTTTCTCGGCCTTTACATGTGCTAAGCTACCAATAGATCGGTGACTTAAAGCATCTGCTACAACATTAGCTTTCCCTGGATGGTAGAGAATGTTAACATCGTAGTCTTTCAATAACTCAAGCCATCACCTTTGTCGCAAATTCAACTCTTTTTGCTTGAAGATATATTGCAGGCTCTTATGATCTGTGAATATATCAACATGCACACCATATAAATAATGCCGCCATATCTTAAGTGCATGGACAACCGCAGCTAACTCGAGGTCGTGGGTCGGATAATTCCGCTCATGTTTCCTTAACTGCCTTGAAGCACATACAATTACTTTCCCATGTTCTATCAGGACATATCCTAACCCGACATCTGAGGCATCACAATACATGGCATAACCATCTGGACCATCTGGAAGTGCCAGAACTGGCGCTGAGGTCAATTTGTTCTTAAGCTCTTGGAAACTCTGCTCACAGGCCTCTGTCTACTGAAACGTGGTCGATTTCTGCGTCAACTTTGTTAATGGTGCTGAAAGAGAAGAAAACCCCTCTACGAACCTCCAATAATATCCTACTAAGCCTAGAAAACTACGAATCTCTGTCGGAGTGGTAGGTCTAGGCCAGGATTTCACAGCCTCAATCTTCTGAGTGTCTATCTTTATACCTCCGTCGGATACAATGTGCCCCAAGAATGCTACGGATTTTAATCAAAATTCACACTTAGAAAACTTAGCATACAATTTATTATTGCGGAGGGTTTGGAGTACTGCTCGTAGGTGATCCACATGCTCATCCTCTGAACGTGAATAAACCAGAATATCATCAATAAAGACTATCATGAACAGATCCAAATATGGCCGGAATATTCTATTCATCAAGTCCATAAATATGGCAGGTGCATTCGTCAACCCGAAGGACATAACAAGAAACTCAAAGTGGTCATATCGGGTCCTAAAGGCGGTCTTGGGAATATCTTTCTCCCGAACTCTAACCTGGTGGTACCCCAACCTCAAATCTATCTTTGAAAAGCATCTAGCTCCCTGCAACTGATCAAACAAGTCGTCTATCCTTAGAAGGGGGTACTTATTCTTAATAGTTACCTTGTTCAGTTGCCTATAGTCGATACACATCCTTAGCGATCCGTCTTTTTTCCGTACAAACAATACCAGTGCACCCCAAGGTGAGGTACTGGGTCTTATGAAGCCTTTCTCCAGTAAATCTTTTAATTGCTCCTTCAACTCCTTTAATTCGGTAGGTGCCATTCTATACGGAGGGATGGATATTGGTTGTTTTCCCGGAGGAAAATTGATGCCAAAATCAATCTCTCGCTCTGGAGGAATACCTGGAAGTTCATTTGAAAATACATCTGCGTACTCATTTATTATTGGAATAGACTGAAGTGTAGGTATCTCAGCATCTGCATCTTTAACTCGCACAATATGATAGATGCACCCTTTTACGATCATTTTCCTTGCCTTCAGAGAGGAAATAAACCTGCCTCTGGGTGTCACTGTATTACCTACCCATTCAAGGACTGGCTCACCCGGAAAGTGAAATCTAGTTGTCTTTGCTCGACAATCAATTGTGGCATAACAAGCTGCCAACCAGTCCATGCCCATGATAACATCAAAATCCAACATCTCTAGTTCAACTAGGTCGGCTAAGGTTTGACGACCACAAAGTGTTATCATATAACCATGGTAAACGAGTCTAGCGATAATCGATTCTCCAACCGATGTAGATACCGCAAAAGGATCACTTAGTATTTCAGGCATTATGCCAAATTTCCACGCGACAAATGAGGTAACACATGATAAAGTTGATCTTGGGTCTATCAAGGCATAAACATTATGAGAACAAATGGTCAACATACCTGTCACAACGTCTGGTGAGGACTCTTGGTCCTGTCGACCTGTAGCGCATAGATACAATTCTGGTTACTACCTGAATTGAACCCTCTACCTCTACCTCGACCTCTACCAGTCGAAGACTGAGACTCGTGCCCTGAAGGATGCACGGACATAGCTGATCATGTTGCTGAATTCGCTGGTTGCGCCATACCCCCAGAATCTTTATTTGGGCAATCTCGCATCATATGCCCTGGACGTCCACATGTATAACAAACATCAGAACCGGCTCGTCATTGGCCCAAGTGTCCTCGAGCACAAATGGCACATTGCGGCTGAAACGGCTCTGTCTGTCTCAAACCTCGTTGTTGCTACAAACTTGACGCCTAGGGGCTCTCACCTGGTCCTAACTGAGTATAGCAGTCATACCTGTAACCCTGTAACTGAGGTGGCAGAGGTCTAGGTGTCCGTTCGAAGTACTGGGGCTGTAGCTCCCCTGAGACTGCTCCTGAGACATGGCAAATCTCCTCCTCTTACGTTGCCTTAACTCAGTCCTCTCCGTACTCTGCTGCCGATGCCTACCCCTCTCCATATTCTGGGCAAATGCCTGAATTCATGAGATATACATACTATCCTGTAATGTAGCGGTGGCACATGCCTCGGTCAACTCTAAGGCCAACCCCGTTATAAACCTGTGGATTTTATCCCGCATAGTAGCGATTATGGATGGTGCATATCTGGCCAATGAGTCAAAACAGAGATTATATTCTCGAACACTCATATTGCCCTATTTGAGGGCTAGAAACTGATCGAGTCGGGCCTATCAGATTTCTCGTGGTAAGTACTGATCAAGGAAGGCATTTGAAAAATTCTCCCAAATAGCAGGAGGTGCATCACGTCCCCTAGACCTTTCCCATCCCTCATACCAAAGGATGGCAATATCTCGGAGTCGAAAAGCTACTAACTCAATTGCCTCTTTCTCCGTGGCATGCATAACCCGAAAGATCCTGTGAAGATGATCTATGAAATCCTACGGGTCCTCCCTCTGATCTGTCCCCGTGAACTCTGGGGGATTAAAGCAATAAACTCCCGGACCCTTGAACTCCCATATCCCTCAGAAGGTCCTACACTAGCGATTGCCCTAGCCTGTTGCTGGGTAGCTACCAATTGTGCCAATAAATGCACCACATTTCTCAAGTCTGGATCTGATAGAAGCGGAGGGGGAGCTAGATGTGCGGTCTCCCTAGGAATCTCCTTAGGTGGCGGATGAGCCAGTAATCGCTGGGTAGGGGTCTCTCCTTGCGACTCCGATTGGGCCCTATCTATTGGGGGTACCTTGCTAGTCCCCTTACCTACTACTGGTTCTTTCCTCTAACTAGCCGTAGTCTTCTTAGTTATCGTCATCTATGCATGCAAATGTCAACACGTAAGTTTAAATCAAATTTTCTATAACTCAGTGCTACAACACGATTTAGATTTGAAAGAACGGTAACCAACTCCTAAATACCCCGTAGTCCCCTACTTATATAATGTGGTGCGCCATACATTTATAAACAAGACCCTAATAGACACGGCTTGTAGACTCCCTAGGACAGAACTGCTTTGATACCACTTTTGTCACGCCCCACGCCTAGGGGTGAGACCGGCACTCAGTGCCTCAACTATCCTTGCGTATCACTTATGACTCAGAGACTCTGAACATGTAATGTCATATTTTTGGCCATGGGCCACATTGCAAGATAATGTGCGATGCAAAATATAAAATTGAATAGAGACTAACGCTGACTAACCGTCAACATAAAGCTGGGCCGACAAGGCCGTCATATTTACTACAACTAAAAAGCCAACAAAATATACGTACAAGGCCTACAAGCCCAACATGCTGTACTAACTGACAGGACATATCCACAAACCTCTACTGATAGATGCACTATGATCGGAACAGGGCCCCGACCTACCCATAACCTATCTACATATATACACAAGATACACACCACACTGCTAGACCCGGTAACTCCGAAAGAAGGGGAGCTTACCGATAAATTTGATCTTGGGCAATACCTACTGAGGAGGTCTACCTGTCTATCTATCTGAACCTGCATGCATGAAATGCAGCGCCGCCTGAAAGGGATATCAGTACAAAATAATGTACTGAGTATGTAAGACAATATACTGAAGCTGAAACTGAATTGATAATATAATAACTGAGAACAACTGGGAGTCAAAGAAAATCTAAAGATACGCTTATCTGATAATACTAACTCAATTCTCTCAATACAATGAGTAAAATCCGGCCTTATAAGGCTCGGTATACATATATATCTGCTCTGCCGTAGTAGGCTCGCTCATAAGCGCTCGGCCATACTAGGCTCTGTATCTCGACTAACTGGGCTCGCTCATATGCGCTCGGCAACAGTAGAATCGTCATATAACTTACCATCTGATCAGAGGTTGCCCAATAGGGGCCTACCCATCGATTATAGCTCGATGGTAATGAAAATACTTTAATACTATATATATAAACTCTCTGCTCTCTTGATTGGAAGAAGTAAATACTCAATTTAATATGAAGTCCCGATAAGGGAGAATACTGTAACTTATGAGAGTAGGAAATGTACATAAATGCGGGAACATGAATTTCTCTTTATGCCTCGTTATCAAACTCATGCAGTTACGAGATCATGCAAAATGAAGGAAGGTCTTAGCCTTAACATACCTGTTCCTGAAATTTATTTGAACAAAATTGTTGTTGTTCTTTGAATTTCCAATCGAACCTTGGCTAAATAATTTGGACAAAAACAACTCTGTTCCAAGTTCTTGGATTTTAAAATCCACGGCAGAATTTTTGATTAACCTAGGGAACTTTGGATGAAATAGAAATGCTTCTTGGCTTAAATGCCAAAATATTGCTTCTTTTATTCACGTTAGTTGACAGAATGATGGTCTTTGATCCTTTAAGTGAAATATTTTCTTTTGTCTCATTTTGATTTGATAAAGTTCACCATAAAGTCTTGATAAGACTTTCAAATTGTGCTTTTGACACCTATTAAAGGTGATTGATGAATCACTTTGATAAAGAGAGGGGGCTGCCATGTACCTCCTTGGGAGGTGATTTATGTTAAGTTTATCCACTTATTAGTTAATCGGGTAATGTTTCGTTACCCGGTAATTAATCTATTATCCATATAATTTAAGAATTATCACAAATTACTTAAAATTCTATTTATTTTTAAAATACTTCATATATACTTTATATATTACACTACCGTTGTCATATGGTACCTCGCATGGTACTAGTTTATAATTATTGAGTATTATCGCTTGACCCGTATTTTATTTTAAATTGTCCAATTTCAACGAAACTCATTCTTTTTAATCTGTGTACCCCTTTATCCTTTATAACACTTATTTATCGCTTGATATAAATAACGTAAGTACATTAACATGAACATAATCTCATCCCCAAGTCTATGTCGGTTAACTAAAAACGAAATTTTAACGTACGAATACGCGAGACGTAACAATTTTGAAAGTTTTGGGGATGGTATGTGGAGCCGTCTCCTCGCTGTATGGTTGTTCGACGAACCAACCAACATCCCGTTTTGGTAGCAACTTTGGGGCGCCCGGTATCTTATCGACCCTTTCTTCATGTTCCCTCATTTAATCGTGGAGTGCTTTTTTCTCGTTTTTAATTTCTTCCATTTTCTTGAGGATGGCTGCAAGTGTGTCATTACCTGTATCAGCAGTGGTGTAAGTGTTACCTATTTTGGGGGTGGGCTATTCTCCGGTGGTCGTCGTGGTATCCGCTTGCGCGGTGTTTCTATTATCCCTTTGAACCGGTTTGTCGAGTATGATGTTTAGAGTGCTCGTCAGCCGCTCTTCCAGTAATCGTTTCACTGCTGGTGGTGCTTCCTCAGCTGTAGACGTGAAAGATCCTTTTTCGCGCGAAGCGGTTACACTTTCATGAGGGGGAGGTGAATCACTTTGCCTGGGTGTAGCACTTGGTGTTCTCATTATCTTCCCTACAATCTTTGTTGATGGTGTTCAAAATATTGGTAGCGACACCTACTATTTCTTTCTGTCTTGCATCTCCTTTTCCTGCCATCGTTAGTTTGTGCAAACGAAGAAGAGATGACAATTTCTCCCTTTTTTTTTTGATCTAGAAAGAGCTAAAATTTCGACTAAAACTTCCCCACAGACGACGCCAAATTATTTGAGCAAAAAAGTGTTTAACTTTTTTACTTAAATTAATTAATGATGAATTAAAGGGCGAGTTTAGTTGAACTTAATAAATTCTAAATAAAATATAATATGATACTTGCGATATAAATAGAGCTCAAGAGCATTAAACAACAGATTTAGTACTCAATGTGTGATGACCCAAGGAGTCATTTTATGAATTAAGACTTCGTTCTAGGTTTATTAGCCATAAAAGACTAATTTTAAATACCTCGATTTGCGTGAGCATTCCGGGCGTGAAACCGGAAAGCTTTTATGTGAAAATGTAAGAAATAATAATTTATATAATTTAAGTTTGATTTTAGTTGACTTTGGTCAAAATTTTGAGTAACAGACCCGGATCAGTGTACCGACAATCCCGAAAAGTCCGCAGTAAAATATGGGACTTGCGCGTGTGCCCGAAATTTAATTTCGAGGTCCCAAGCCTTAGAAATCAATTTTTGAAAGAAATTATTTTGCTGAATTATTAATGAAATAAAGAAAAGAATTAATGTTTGAAACCATTGGTATCGAGCCGGTATTTTGGTTTCAGAGCTCGATACAGGTTTGTTATGGTATTTAAGTCTTATTTGTGATATTTTGTGAGAATCGGAGTTGATTTGACGTGATTCAGATGTCCGGTTGAGAAATAGTGAAATTTAAGTGTTCTTGAGAAAAATCATGAGTTTTGAGGTTAAATTCATTGTTTAGATGTTATTTTCATGATTTGATCGCACGAGTAAGTCCACACGATATTTTTAGACTTGCGTGCATGTTTGATTTGGAGCCCCGAGGTCTCAGGTGAGTTTCGGGTAGACCTCGGAATGTTTTTAACTTGTAAAAAAAAATCTGCTGTCATAACAGTTTCTGGTGCACTGGTGCTCCACATTTTTTCTTCAAAAAAAAAAAGAAGGAAAAATCACAGAATCCAACTCGACGGCAACCATGTTTTTTATATTTTCGAACTAAAAAGACCTAGATGCGATTTTCTTCATACAGGTTCATCCCCAAAGTGTTGGTAAACAATTCTAAACTCTTCTCTTTCGATTACCCAATGTTTTTCATCACTTTTCAATCAAAAATCAAGAATTTTCATGGCAAAAATGGGGGTTTGGGTAGAATTAGAGAATTTTGTAAAAATCAAATTTTGATCTTGAATTGGGGTCGGATTTCGAAACTAATCACATACTCGAGCTCGGGGGTGAATGGGTAGACGGAATTTGGTCTGAACCCCGAGTTTGGACCAAGCGGACCCGAGGTCGGGTTTTAACTTCTTCTTTTTTTAGAAAACGTAGGAAAACCATAATTTTCAGGAAAGTTAGTTCCTTTAGCATTAATTAATGATATTAAGTTAATTATGATTAGATTCGGGTGTATTGGAGGTGAATTCAAAAGGAAAAGCTATAATTGAGCAGTGAGTGGCCTGCGAATTTGAGGCAAGTGCTTGGTTTAACCTTGACTTGAGGGAGTAGGAATCCCCAAACTAATTGCTATGTGAATTTACATGTGCGTGGTGTATAGGTGAGGTGACTATGCACCACCAAATTATCTGTTAAACATGATCCCTTCCCCATTTCCAATTTAATTGATCCATGGCTTAATTGTTTTATGATCATTCTATATGCTTACTTGGTTTCGTTAAATTGCTATTAAGTATTATTTCAAGTATTTTGGAATTATTGGTTGTTCCTTTGGCTTCATTGTGATACATAAAATGGTGAGCTAGTTGACAGTGTTTTAATACATAAAGTATTTACGGTTCATTTATTTGTGAAATGATAAATGATGAAGTTATGAGTGGTACGATTTACTGTTTATAATTGTTAAGGCAAAAATATTGTGAAAGGCATTGATTTCAAATCTGTGAAATCTTTATAAATAAAAGTGATATGATTGTCTGGTGTGCGCGGGTTGCACGCCGCAACAAGGAGTGATAAGGGTGGACAGGTGGGATCGTGTTGCACGCCGCAACAGGAGAAATAAGGGTAATATTTGTATATAGGGAGAAGGAATAAGGATGGACAGGTGGGAGCGGGTTGCACGCCGCAACAAGGAGCGATAAGGGAGAATATTTATGATTTATTGATTTTTAAAGATAAGGAACAGAAATCTCTCTATTTTACTCTACTGTTTATCTCATATTTGACACCTACGGTTACTTTGAAAGTGAAATTTGAAATGTGGAAGCGTATGTGAGAATTTGGTTGTAGCTGAGACCTGGCAAGAGGTGGCTGAGTTATTTCATTTATTGCTATAGTTTATTATTTTTATTTAGTTTAAAATTTCTTTCTTGCTTTATTATTTATATGTTGTTACATGTTATATTATAATTGCCTCGCCGTAGCCTTGTCACTATTTCGTCGAAGTTAGGCTCGGCACTTACTCAGTACATGGAGTCGGTTGTACTAATACTACACTTTGCACTCTTTTGTGCAGATGCAGGTACCGTCTGTAGACATGTGATTTTTGACCCTCCCCAAAATTTTGCATATTTTAGCATTTAAATACTTAGTTTAGGTCTAATATAGTTATTTTAACTAATTTTGACTCTTTTACATTATTTTAAGAACAAAAATTAAAAATTACAAAAATAGTTTCATATTTCTCTACTTAATAGTTTCATATTTTGATTTAATTTTAATAGTTTATTCTCCTTAATTAAGATTAATTAGTATTTTTGTAGTATATTTTGTTATCAATATTATTTTTGTAAAAAAAGAAGAGAAAAGAATGAATTTTGGATTAGTTCTTATTTTTATGTCACAAGACTAATATTTTGAGCCTAATAGGGCCAAAGCTTAGGCCCAAATTTGGAGCCTATCTTCCATAACCCAAAAAAAGGCAGCCATAAGTCATCTTCTTCAACATTGGACAAAAAAAAACCCTAGCTAGTTCATCTCTTTCTTCACAACACAAAAACCCTAGAAAACAAGACACAAGATAAAACCCTAGGACACCTCTAAGCAGTCGTTACCGGACCACCCACTGCCAGCCGCCGCTACCCCTCATCTCTTCACCTCACCGCCGTCAGCCTCCACCACGCCTCCAGCCGCCGGCTACCACCAGGACAACTAGCGAACTTCACATAAAAAACGACCATGGCTGCTTTCTTCTTCTTCTTCTTCTTCTTCTTCTTCTTCTTCTTCTTCTTCTTCTTCTTCTTCTTCAGATAAGACAACAATGGAGATTATAACCCAAAACCCCTAGAATCCCCTTGACTAGAGAAAACCAGCCGCCGCCGCCGCTTCTACAGCCATCAACCATCGGACCTAACTTCCAGCACCTCGTCTTCTTGACACCTTCAAAACATGTGCTAAATTCCCTCCTCTTAAGGACCACCCCGGCAGAACCCAGCTAACTGATCCCTCACATTCCGCTACTGCCTCGCCGGCGAGTTGCCGGAAACCAGTGACCATTCTAGAAACACACACATAGTCATAAGCAGAAGGTCAAACAACTTGGTGTTAGCGAGCTTCTTCTTCTGATTTTCAGTTTTGAAACCATGGAATCCAATGGAGTGTGATTGAGGTCGTGTTGGTTTCGATTTTCCGATGCCGATTTGCGATTCTGTTGAGGTCGCCGTATCCATGTATACTATTCTGATTGTGGTCATTTTCCATTTTGTCTTCTGAGTTGCAGTTTTGAATTTAATAAAAGGTCTGACTCTTGCTCTATTTCTCCAATCTCTTTTAGCTTGCTATTTTATCTTATCAATGATTTGAATTTGAAATTGAATGTGTTATCTGTTGTTGGTTATCCGAAGTACTTTGATGACGTGAATCTGAAATGTCGTAGTTTGGTTTAATTCTCTCAGTTATCTATTATTGTTGATAAAATCTATATCAAAAATAGTAAGGATGCAAATAAGCTAAATATGTTGTGGGAATTGGGACAAACAAAATTAAAAGTATTCTGGCCTTAAAATAGTTCTTGTTGTTTTAACTTTATTTGTTTTAAAGTCGTTAGGAGCATGCTTAGGCCGACAACACTTGAATAGGCAAGCCTTAGAATTTTTGTTAATTTCGAGGCGAGAGATCGTTTCCTTAGTTAAATTTATTCGGGGAATGACCCGAGGGATTTGTATATATTATTATCCGGGGTATGCCCCGAAGAACTATGTAAATATTTCGGAGGCCTTGATGAGCACGATGGAGAAGTCGTAGTATAGGTTAGCTTAGGATTTTTCTTTTCTTTTCCTTGTCATTTTCTCTTATTAGGTGGGGACGACCTCGAGCCTCATGTGTGTTTACTTTTCTTTTCCGTGATTTTACCTCAACTTGAATGCTTTAGAAGCCGACTAAATCGAGTACGCAACCGTGACCTTCACTGGACTTACGGAGTTCCTAGCACCTTCTCCCCGAGTCAAATGAACCCCCTTACCCTAATCTCTGGTGCAGACTTATGTTTTGGTGTCCAAAGTGTTTTAAAGGAAAAAATATTTTTAAAAAAAACGGTGACCTGGCACACTGAAATCAATGTCTGGTGGCGACTCTGAGTTATTTTTCTTTTGAATACAAATTTTGTCACTTTTTTAATTAAAAACCCTTTTCAAGCTTTACAAAATCTTTTTATTAATTTAAGAGGGTTTAGTGAGTTTGTTTTTAAAAAAAAGGAGTGTGACACCGTCCAGCGTTAGAGACTTTAGTAGTTGTCATTCATCGCTCGGAGACACGAGGTAGATCTGCTCGGAGACATTTGATAAAGTTCACCATAAAGTTTCCATTATTTTCCAAAAATTCAAAAAAAAAAATGAAAAAGAAAATCCAAAAAGATTTTACATTTTCCATCATTTTCCCAAAAATTCAAAAAGGGGGAAAAAGAAAACCCAAAAGATTTTACATTTTCCATCATTTCTCAAAAATACAAAAATATGGTTTTTTCAAATTAGTTGCATTTTTTTTACGGCTTTCTCCCATGTCCAATCTTCCCGAACTACGCGAACTTGATTTTCATCTTTCGAGACATGATACGTAGGCAACTCATATAGGGTCCAGTCTTCCTAGTGAATCTTAGGTTCTTGACTTTGCGGGGTCTTAGCCAAATCTTGCATGTCTAGCCACTTTCGGCCACATCGGCCATTCTTACAAAATAGGATTATTTTCGCAAAAGTGGTTCAATTAACCATGTCTTAGGATCTTGAGTCCGCAACTAGGTGTCATATTACTTTAAGGTCCGTCCTTATTAAGTTTACATCTTTAGCCACTTCTGTCCATATCGGCCGTTTTTGCAAAATGGGTCATTCTTGCAAATTAATTTTGGGTCATGATTATCGGGAGTTTGATTTCATATAAGCCTTAGTGAGGTATATTTTCATGTCTTAGAGGTCACCTTTGTTGAGTTTGCATCTCTAGCCACTTTTGGCCATATCAGTTGTTTTTGCAAAATGGGTCATTTCTGCAAATTAATTTTTAGGCAATGATTGGTTGGAGTTTGAGTCCATTAACTTTATTTAATCTTATTCAGACATGGATTCGTTCGCAACTGCTTGAGCATGGCAGACGCCCCAGGACCATTCTAGTCAAGACCATTGTATGCACGAGCTGGTTGAAGAAACTTTTTATTTTTTAGTCTATTTTATGTTGTCTTTTAATTATTAGTCTTGTACAGTAGTATCGAGGTTGTCAGTCAAGTTAAGATTTTTGAGTCTTTTGTTATATTACTTCCTGTTTTGTATTTGAAAAACCAAAAAAGATTATAAATGAAAAATCCAAAAAGATTTTTATTTTAGTTTATTTGTCCATTACCTTTTTCAGAACTACGCTTGATCTGATTCATGAGGGACATGATACGTAGGCAACCTATATAGGGCTCGATCGAATCATTTTAAAAAAAGAAAAAGAAAAAAAGAGATGAAATTGTGCATATGAGAAATGAAAGGAAAGAAAAGATTGGCAATTAAAAAGAAAAAAAGGAAGGAAAATGAGCAGGACCAGTAGTGCTAGAAAGTAAAGAGAAGCAAGGACCAAGAAGAGTGAAATTTGGATGATGCCATATGACCTTCGTACCCTCGAAGCCATTCTAGAATCGCTAACTATGACTAGGGGGCATTGCACGCAATGTGATACTTCTATCTAATAAATGCTCTAACGCTAACATGTTGGCTTTCTTTTGCTCCTCTTTGTTACTTTTATTGTTATCATAACAGAGAGTGGTTAGTTTGTGGTACTTTGGCGATTTGCCCATACAACACAAGGTCAAAAAGCAAGGAAGCCATGGCTAGCAAAGACTTGGATATCGGGGTTGTCGACCCCTCGAGGGAGATTGTGGGGTCGGAACCTGAATTGAAAGAGGAGGTCCAAAGGTTGAAACAGCAGATGGCAGAAATGTATCAGTCTTGGATTAGAGGGCATCCTCCACCTTCATTCCCCACTAACTACACTGAAAACCCTGCAACTATCCCACCACTACCACAAGCCCAGGTTCCCACTACTGTTGATCTTTCCCCACAACATGCACCAGGCTTCACCCCTTACCACAATTACCCTGGCACTTCCTCCCAAACTTTCCATGCTCTACCAGCCAAAACAACCGCATTCCCATCTCCAGATACCCAATACTATGCCCCGAAACCCACCTTCGAAGTCCCAGATCCTTACTCCCACACTCCCCACCTTGAGCCTCATGTTGAAACTGAGAAACCACCCAAGAACGCGGAGCGAGAGGAGATATTTAGGAAGGTGAAGAGTCTGGAACAATCAATGAGAAATATGCAAGGGTTAAGAAGTCAGGTGAGTGTGGCTTATAAGGATTTGTGTTTGTTTCCTAATGTCGAACTGCCTGCCGGGTTCAAGATGCCCACGTTTGACTTGTATGACGGACATTGGGATCCTGTATCTCATCTGAGAGGTTATTGCAATAAAATGAGAGGCGTCGAGGGTAAAGACGAATTACTGATGGCATACTTCAGCCAGAGTCTGAGTGGGGTAGCTCTAGAATGGTACACCCGCCAGGACACCAGCAGATGGTACACATGAGACAATATGGCTCAGGCCTTTGCCCGACATTTTCAGTACAACATAGACATTGTCCCGGATCGCCTGTCCCTAACCAAGGTAGAAAAGAGGCCTAGTGAAAGCTTTAGAGAATATGGATTCCGATGGAGAGAGCAAGTTGTACGGGTCAATCCTCCGATGGAAGAAGATGAGATGGTTGAATACTTTCTTCAAGCCCTGGAGCCTACTTACTTCGGCCATTTGATCTCAGCCATTGGTAAGCCTTTCAATGATATGGTAAAGATGGGAGAAATGGTGGAAGAGGGATTGAAGTCAAGCAAGATTATGAGTTATTCTGCCTTAAAAGCCATAACACAGGCAATGCAGCACGACACAGGAAGCTTACCGGGTCAGAAGAAACATGATGATGTTGCCATGTTTGTCTCAGGATCACGACATGGCCCGACGGGTCTGCCTCACCAATATACTCAGCCTCGACCCTGACCCCAATTCCAAACCTATCCTCGGGCTCCACATAATCCACCTCAGTATTATCCTCCTAACAACGTCCAGTCATTTTTTCAACCAGTGGGTCACTCCTTATGGCGAGTACCAGCACTGTCTAATACTCTTTCGCCTTCACAACATTTTCGAGCATCCAACAACCCTAGGAAACATGGGCATAGAGGGGAACAAAGTCAAAGAAATAGTTTCACTCCAATCGAAGAATCCTACACAAGCTTGTTCGATCTGGCCTAATCGAGCCGCTCCTCGGCTATACTCCGGACCCACACGCAAAAGGTTTTGACCCTACCGTACGGTTCATGTACCACTCTAATGTCCAAGGGCATAGCATTGAAGATTGTCGTGCTTTAAAAAGGAAGATAGAAAGAATGATTTAAGAAGGGATAATTGTGGTCCAGGACAGTGACACCCAAAATATCGCGCAGAATCTTTTACCTGCACATGATGATGCACATTTTGTGGGCGAGATGCATGGTGGCAGAAAGTATGAGAATTCTCTTGGGAACTTTCTGACTAAAGTTAACGATATTGAAATTGGTGAAGGTTCCAGGAATTTTGATGTGCAATCCAGTGGCTAATATGTCGAGCTTGGTAATTGGAAAGACGCTCCTTTCTTGGCTAGCCAGGGAGGAGTTTTGGTGGTTTATTTTGTTGTCATTTCTGTTTGTCCGGGTTATTTCAGGGTTGTAATTCGGACATTGTTTGGTGGTTCAAACTTTTCTTCTTTTTTCCTAGTTCGTTTTATTGTAGTAACTCGTCTGGTGTTATCTGGGATTGTTCCAGGGTTGTAACCCATGTCTATTTTGCTTGTTTGTTCGAACCCTGTTCACCATCTGTCTAATGCAATCTCCTATTTTCTGTTAATTCTAGTCAGTTTTTGTTTAGGTCATTTTTCCTTTTATAGTTCTTCTCATGCTGACTCTAGTGACATGACATGCACACATAATTCTCAGCCTGATCTTGAAAGTTAGTCTAATCATGAAGTAATGGCACAATTTTGAATATGATAAAAGGATGCGTTTGAGGAAATAATTAAAGATTCACGCGTTCTGAGATGACCTGAACTTTGAATTGAGTGAAACTGAGGCAATAAGCCTGGGAAATCAAGAGGTTAATGAGAGCATACAACAAGGAAATGCCTCTCAAGTAGTTTGAGGTAAATCAGTCAGTGTTGAAATGCATTCTTCCGCATCAAGATAAGGTTGAGTCAAGTCTGCTTCGAGCTGGCAAGGGTCATTCATTGGGACAAAGGTATTGCCCATTGGCGCTTTTTGTTTGTGTTGATGCCATCAATAGATACTATATGTGATTTGTTTGCTTAACTTCAACTACATGTTTGTACTTGGCATTTTTAAGTTTGGTATGACGAAGGCACTTCATTCTGCTATCCAGACACTTTTATCCTTTGCTACCCATTTTGAGCCCTAATTTTTTGTTTCAAACCCCTCTTTCGGAATCAGAAGTAGAGTTGGGAACTAGAAAAAAAAGAAAAGGAAGAAAAGGAAAACAAAAAGAGAAAAAAAAAAGAGGAGAAAAAAACAAAAAGGAAAAGAAAAGGAAAAGAGAAAAAGAAAAAAAGGAGAAAAGAAAAGAAAAAAAGGAAAAAGAAAAAAAAAAAGAGAAGAGAAAAGGAAAGAAAAAAAACTAACTTTGTGTTTGAACTACGTTTGACCTGATTCTTGTCACCTCAAGATACGTAGGCAGCCTTACGGTTCGGTCATACTAGATAAATTATTTCATAATTCCCCAAAGTCAAGAATGGGGCAGATTTTCTCAGAAATCCCATAAAAAAATAAAAAAAAATCTCCAGACTCCAAGAAACTGGGGCAGAAGTTTTAATTTGGCCAAAAGACCTGATTCCAAAAGTTGTAATTTTGAACCCTTTCATTTTAAATTATTTTGAGCCTCCATGCCACTCTTTCTTTCCAACCCTGTCCAAAAGCCTACATTACGGTCCAAAGAAAGACCTTCCGACCAATGTTTGAGGATGCCAAATCAAGTGTGTAGTGAAAGTATGATCTTCCTACATCATGGGTAATACCTTGTTCTCATCGCAAAGAGAGAGAATGATAAATAAGAGAGTCTTATCAGTGAAAACCCTCATGGGCACCGTAAGGAGACGGTGAGTTGAGAAAAAGAGCAAAATGAGAGAGGCTTGATGGTGAAAACCCTTGAGGGCACTACAAGTCGATTGAGGTTGTGGATCAGATGGGACAATTGAAGCGCTGAAACCCAGTTTCATAGCGAAGAGGTACAACAAGAGTTGAATATTCGACTCTGCTTGAGAGATTAGGCCACTTAATCCAAAGATGTATGTCATGGTCATTAGAGTTAGTATCCATATCTGATAAGTTTCTACTTTGCAATTTTCTTGTTAGGAATCATCTCTTTCTCTGTTCCTCTTGTTCTGTTTGAGTCCCTTCTTGAGTCTGTTTGATCAGAACAAGTGAGAAATGACTTTAAAATTTACTACCAGCTTTCCAATTGCACAAAACGAATTTGGCTAGCACATCAAAATGGCATAAGTCAGGGAAAAGTGGTATGCGCATTGAGTTGGTAACAATCAACATGCTTTGGGATTCATGTGAAATGCAAGGGTTCAGTAAATGTCAAATCATGAGCAAAATGCAACAGATAGAGGATATTGGGATCGAATGGGACAAAGGTGTTTTCTGTGATAAGGGTTGAAAGAAAATGGGCAGTCGATAACAAGCAAGGTCTTTCAAGTTGAAATCAAAGTTATTATGGGAACTGAAGGAGCAATCGTCTTCAAAGTCAAGGCCACAAACTAACCACCATATTTTAAACTCACAAATTTTCTTTGTCTGACACAGGGATGAAGGCTATGTTCATAACAAAGCTTGAATTTTTCAGCTGTAATACCCAATTCTGTCTGCGCAAAGGCTATTGAGAAGATCACACATCACCCCTAGGAGATGCACTTCCTAGTCTGGGTATTTCAAGTTATATTTTTATTTTAGGAAATGTACTTCCTAATGTTGGTCATTTAAATTCATCCATAGGAGACGCACTTCCTAGCTTGTCATTGAAATTTCACCCCTAGGAGATGCACTTCCTAGTCTGGGTATTTCAAGTTATATTTTTATTTTAGGAAACACACTTCCTAATGTTGGTCATTTAAATTCATCCATAGGAGACGCACTTCCTAGCTTGTCATTGAAATTTTACCCCTAGGAGATGCACTTCCTAGTCTGGGTCGTTCAAGTTATATTTTTGTTTTAGGAGACGCACTTCCTAAATTGAGATTTTACCACCATGAGACGCACTTCCTATTTGGTTCATTTAAGTTCATTCTTAGGAGACACACTTCCTAGCTTGTCATTGAAATTTCACCCCTAGGAGATGTACTTCCTAGTTTGGGTCGTTCAAGTTATATTTTTGTTATAGGAGACGCACTTCCTATTTGGTTCATTTAAGTTCATTCTTAGGAGACACACTTCCTAGCTTGTCATTGAAATTTCACCCCTAGGAGATGTACTTCCTAGTCTGGGTCGTTCAAGTTATATTTTTGTTTTAGGAGACGCACTTCTTAAACTGAGATTTTACCACCAGGAGACGCACTTCCTATTTGGTTCATTTAAGTTCATTCTTAGGAGACGCACTTCCTAGTTTGAATCATTGAAATTTTACCCATTAGGAGACGCACTTCCTAGTAGGTGTCTTTCAAATTATACTTGTTAGGAGACGCACTTCCTAGCTTTGGTCATTTAAATTCATTCCTAGGAGACGCACTTCCTAGTTTTAGTCATTGGAGGTTCACCCCTACGAGACACACTTCCTAGCATTTAAGTTTACTCCTAGGAGACGCACTTCCTAGCTTGAGTCATTGAAATTTTACCCCTTAGGAGATGCACTTCCTAGTCTGGGTCTTTCGGGTTATATTTTTGTTTTAGGAGACGCACTTCCTAAATTGAGATTTCACCCATAGGAGACGCACTTCCTAGTCTGGGTCTGCAGGTTATATTTTTGTTTTAGGAGACGCACTTCCTAAGTTGAGAATCTTCCCCTATGAGACGTACTTCCTAGTTTGGGGCCATTTTAGTTTATTCCACGAAGAAGCACTTCCTAGCTCGAGTCATTGAAATTTCACCCCTAGGAGACGCACTCCCTAGTCTGGGTCGTTCAGGTTGTATTTTCATTTTAGGAGATGCATTTCCTAAATTGAAGTTTCACCCTTAGGAGACGCACTCCCTAGTCTGGTTTTTTCAGGTTATATTCTTGTTTTAGGAGACACACTTCCTAGATTGACGTTTCACCCCTAGGAGACGCACTTCCTAGTTTAAGTTATTCAAGTTTCACCCCTAGGAGACGCACTTCCTAGTTTTGGTTCATTCAAGTTTCACCCCTAGGAGACGCACTTCCTAGTTTGGGTCATTAAGATTTTATTATTAGCAAACGCATTTGCTAGTCAAAGTTTATTGGTTTTACTCACATGAGACGCACATCCTAGTCGAGTCTTTAGTTTTACTCTCAACATTGCATCAATAACATAGGTGATTTACAGTTTTGCTAACAACTCACAAATCTTCCTAGTGCAAACTGGGGCAGAAAATTTGGTTAGTTTTGTTGTTTTGATTGCAGGCACCCACCTGGATAACAAGGGAATACAGTTCAAGTTTTAGCAATCAGGCGCCCACCTGGAGAATAAGGGAATACAATTCAAGTTTTAGCAAGCATGCTCCCACTTGGAGAACGAGGGAAGTCATTTCAGAATTCAATTCAAGTTAGAAGTAGCAGAAGCTCGCGGCAAGAATGCGAGTCAACAGTCCGAAATGATCAACAGAAGTAATTTCAATCCAAAAGAGAAAAAAGAAAGAAAGAAAGAAAAAAGAAGTGAATCCAAAATACAGAAGCTGAGACAAGAGGTGGATTTCTCAAGACATGACTAAAGTCACAAGCATGGTGTGTCCAGTTTTGATCTGAAAAGCTGAAGAAGAATGAACTAGCACTTACAACTAGCAAGCATCAATGTTCAAATCTAAAGTCTGCATGATAAACCATTCAAGACTCAAGATCAAGTTTCAGAAGACTTATAGATAGAATTTTGTAACTCATAATTGACAGGTTTAGTTAATCTTTTTCATTTTTTGATTTTGATGTAATAACAGGACCGCGGACCGGAACCTCGATGGAATGGCACCTCGATCGGCTCTCTACCTCGGTATACTCCATCACCTCATTCACTTCTGAACTACATGTGACCTGATTCCTTTATAGCCAAGGATATGTAGGCAGCTCAGATAGCAGGGCTCGGTCACATTCTCTTTTCTTTTAAATTTTGGGTCTCTTTAAATAAGGATCGAGTAAAAAAACCTGTCTAGTCATTCTTTGTCTGAAAATACTTTGTATTTCCAGTCAAAGAGGGGCAGCTGTAGACATGTGATTTTTGACCCTCCCCAAGATTTTGAATATTTTAGCATTTAAATACTTAGTTTACGTCTAATATAGTTATTTTAACTAATTTTGACCCTTTTACATTATTTTAAGAACAAAAATTAAAAATCACAAAAATAGTTCCATATTTCTCTACTTAATAGTTTCATATTTTGATTTAATTTTAATAGTTTATTCTCCTTAATTAAGATTAATTAGTATTTTTTAGTACATTTTGTTATCAATATTATTTTTGTAAAAAAAAAAAAGAGAAAAGAATGAATTTTGGATTAGTTCTTATTTTTGTGTCACAAGACAAATATTTTGAGCCTAACAGGGCCAAATCTTAGGCCCAAATTCGGAGCCCATTCTTCCATAACCCAAAAAAAGGCAGCCATAAGCCATCTTCTTCAACATTGGACAAAAAAAAACCTAGCTAGTTCATCTCTTTCTTCATAACACAAAAACCCTAGAAGACAAGACACAAGACAAAACCCTAGGACACCTCTAAGCAGCCACTGTCGGACCACCCACTGCGAGCCGCCGCTACCCCTCGTCTCTTCACCTCACCGCAGTCAGCCTCCACCACGCCTCTAGCCGCCGGCTACCACCACAACAACCAGCGAACTTCACACAAAAAACGACCATGGCTGCTTTCTTCTTCTTCTTCTTCTTCTTCTTCTTCTTCTTCTTCTTCTTCTTCTTCTTCTTCTTCTTCTTCTTCTTCTTCAGATAAGACAACAATGGAGATTACAACCCAAAACCCCTAGAATCCCCTTGACTAGGAAAAACCATCCGCCGCCGCCGCTTCTACAGCCATCAACCATCGGACCTAACTTCCAGCACCCCGTCTTCTTGACACCTTCAAAACATGTGCTAAATTCCCTCCTCTTAAGGATCACCCCGGCAGAACCCAGCTGACTGATCCCTCACGTTCCGCTACTGCCTTGCCGGCGAGTTGCCGGAAACCGACGACCACGCCAGAAACACACACATAGTCATAAGCAGAAGGTGGGACAACTTGGTGTTAGCGAGCTTCTTCTTCTGATTTTCAGTTTTGAAACCATGGACTCCGATGGAGTGTGATTGAGGTCGTGTTGGTTTCGATTTTCCGATGCCGATTAGTGATTCCGTTGAGGTCGCCGTATCCATGTCTACTATTCTGATTGTGGTCATTTTCCATTTTGTCTTTTGAGTTGCAGCTTCGAATTTAATAAAAGGTCTGACTCTTGCTCTATTTCTCGTGTCATTCTTTCTTCTTCTTTCTTTCGAAAATTTCCAGGAATTCAACACCCCAAAACCCAACAAAAATACTTCAAAACATCCCCTTTTACACGACAAAGAGTGGTGTTAACAGTCGAGGTCGAGGATTCCGTTGGAGCTCTGTTCACCGGCTTTGATGATCATCTTTGCTTATGCTTGTTTGGCGTTCGTCTGAGTTATTGTACATATTTTTGGAGACTCATTTAATTGGAAATCTTGCATTAAAAGGTTTATTCTTCCCTTTTTTATCTTATTTTATGTGATTTTATTTATTTATTTTTAAACTTTGTAAATAATAATGTAAATCAATCCTTAAATGTTATATGCTTAATCATGTTTCTGAAGACATAGTATTTAAACTTACCAAAAGTTTGGAAGATTTGGACATTAATAAGTTTAGGCTTCAATTTTTGGGATGTAGGGTATTAGTATATGATAGTTTATTTATTCAAATATCTAAAATCATACACTTTTTCCACAAACAACTCCATAACTCTTGGCCTTACAATAATCTTAAATTAGTTTAGGAAAATAATTCAAGTGCGCTAGTTTATTTAGGTGCACTTTAAATAATTAAACATCATGGCTATGTGTATGGTCTCCGTAGCATAATTGTGATATGTAACAAAAATAAGTATTAACACGTGATATTTATTTTAAGGCAACCTTTTCATAAATTTAATCAAGCAATAAAGCGGACATAGGTAAAAGATGAGAACCAATAAAACACAAGTTATCCAAAAAATAATATAAGCCAAATATAGTCAATAAAGCGACCGTGCTAGAACCACGGGACTCGAAAAATGCCTTACACCTTCTCCCCGCTCAATAGAATTCCTTACCCGGACTTTGTTTTCGCAGACCAATAATAAAAGAGTCAAACCTTCCTTCGAATAGGGATCAAATAAAAGGTGACTTGGAACACCCAAAAATCAATTCCAAGTGGCGACTCTGAATAACCAAATAATCCCTATTTCAAATTTGTCACTTTAATTGGAAAAAACTCTTTAACCCACAATCCATAACACACATTATCTTTGGGGGGGGGGGAGGGTAAAAAGGGGTGTGACAGCTCTAGCGACTCTGCTGGGGACATTAATAAGAATTCGAGCTTTGTATATTGATTTTTGTTTGGCTTTTATCATGTCTTGGATATGATTGTGTTTAGGAGCATAATGTGCTATTTGTCGCTTATTTACCGCTTTAATATTTATTTGAATTGTGATATAAATTGTATCCTCTCTCGCACCCCTCTAAGTCTTCTGATAGGTAGATATATTGTGTTTGCCTACGAGCATCACAAAAATTTCTGTCTTGAGATAAAGCCAGTTAGCCTACCAGCTTCTGGTGAAGGATTTAATCACACATGTTTATGCGGGAGAACCGTTAGCTAGCCAGTGCTGTTCTACTACTGGTGATGCTTGACGCTCCTCGGCTCAGGTTGTCCACCCGGGTAAGCCAGGTCTAGATACCATCTCCTTTTGGATTTAAAAAACCTTGAAGAACAAGCCACATGCCTGATTATCCCTAGTAGGATCGTTTTTGTTTTGCATCATTCGACTTAGCGAAGCTCGGCACAGGGGCCGGGTCCGTATAAGACAGATATCCTCTTTGAGACCAGCATGTCCACTTATGTGCTACTTGCTACATCATTTGGAAGGCTTGTTTGCATTGTTGACCGGCTTTAGAAAATTAGCTTAGCATAATTTGAAAAATAAAAACATTCTCCTAGTTTGGTACAAATAACCCCTTTTTAGTGAAATCTTGCAGTGGTCTGGCGTAAAGATTAACTTTTCTAAAAAAAAAATCAAAAAGAATAAAATAGTTAGTTGACCGAACTACGCGGGTCTGATTCTCACCGGATGTGAGATACGTAGGCAAACCTCGTCGGTTCCGGCCCCCAATATTTCCAAAAAAAAGAAGAAATAAAAGTCCAAACATATTCTCCTTAATTCCTTTTTTTTTTTAATTTTGCTTTAGAAAATGAAAAAAAAATCAATCAAAAAATATAATAATTTCTTTCAAAAAAAATCATTTGGGCCTTTTATTTTTTTATTTAATGACTATATTACCACTATAACTTTTTTTAGTCCCACATATTGGTTTTAATTTTCATTTTATTTTGTTTTTTAGAGTCGAACCTGAGAAATCGGAACTTTTATGTCAATAGTATATTTGATTAAAACCTAACCTCGTGTCCGGATAAACAGGTGCACCATGAGTAGGGAAAGAGGTAAGTCTGAAAAGAGGCCTAGGTCAGAAGGGATACTGGATTTTCTTATTGTTGATCAGATACCACAATTGTTGTGGGATTGGTGGAGAGATTTTAAGGAATATGAACGAAACCAGATAAAGAAGTACTTGGGACATTTGGTTCACATGATGACGATCCAACTAAGGAGGGATGTGATCGAAGCTTTGATTCCGCATTGGGATCCTGAAAACAATGTGTTCCATTTTACTGACTGTGAAATGACTCCGACCTTGGAGTAAATCACTCATTTCCATGGGTGGGGTCGTAATCTTCGTCACCAAAGGCCCATAGTACCAAAAAGGTGAATAAGGGTAAGTTTCTGAAACTCTTGAACATAAATTACGGACAATATGATGGTTGAGGAGGCAAGTGGGTTAAGTTGGAATTTCTGTTTCCCTTGTACGGCCTAGAATGCAATTTCCAAAGAAATGTGGGAAAATTGAAATCAAAGGAAGACAAGGAAACATGGAAGATACACAGAAGGTTTGCATTTATGGTTGCTTTTTTGGGGCGTGTAGTTTTTCCGGAAAGGGAAGGACGTATTGACGATGCTTGGCAGGTGTAGTTGAGGCTCTAACCTCAAAAGGGGATGATTATACCTTGGTCCCTATGATTCTTTCTTCCATTTTTCGTGCTTTAACTAGATGTAAATTGGGCGCACAAAACTTTGATGGCTGCAATATTTTGTTACAGATATGGTTTTTGGAGCATTTTTATCGTCATCCTACGATCACCAATTTTAGTGAGATCTGGCCTAATCACACTTATGATCACCAGAAAAGAATTGATGAATGTGACTTACCAGAAATGATTGATGCTTGGAAAGAACTGCTTCTTATGTTGTCTTCCAAACATATCACATGGAACTACGATTGGTTTTCCTCTAAAGAGGTCATTTGTGAGTCTGCATACCATTTTTATTTGGTACTCATAGGATTGGATGGTGTTCAGCCCTATGCTCCACTTCGGGTAATGCGCCAGTTTGCACGACGACAGGAGGTGCCACCAACATGAGATATGAGCAAGTTCTATTATGACTTTGGTAAAGATCAACCTCATGACGAAGAGGAAATTATAAAAATTTGGTATGCTAGTAAAGTCTCGAAGTTGAATGAGATGGTAGAAGACCGGGATCATGAAGAGGTGATCCCTGAATATATTACTTGGTTTCATGATCCTTCGTCATTTAGAGATAGGCCTGAGGAGTCGAACAGGAGGAGAAATGATCAAAGAACTATAGAAAAGCTGAAAGAGGAATTGGGGCATGCTAAGATGATCATAGCCAAACAGCAAGCCCAACAGCAAACAGGAGTTGCTCAGATTCGTTTAAATATTGAGAAAGATTATCAATCTGCCTTAAGGGTCATGGATAAAGATCTAAAGTTATCTAAAAATGAGGTAGCCCGCTTACAGGAAGAACTGGCAAACACGAATGGTTTAGTCAGAAGAGTTGGGGCGAACAAAAATGCTGAAATACATAAGTTGCAAGAAGAATTGAGCATCGTCGAGGAAGCAATGCACCAACAACAAATGGAATTTGATCTCCAGAGTGAGAAGTTCGAGTCAATCAAGAATCACCAACTAGCTGAATTCGAGACGGAGAAACGTCACTATCATGAGATAATAGGTCGGCTGCAAAATGATTTGACCGAAGACATGAAACAAAGGAACTCAGCATTGGACCGCGAGGCAGATGCACTAAATTTGGCCAATGCCCGTGGGCGGCAAATCGATGGCATGTTTGCATTCCAAGAAAATGTCAAGAGAAGGATACTTGAGATAGCCGAGTACACTGCTCTGGGGTGCATAGATTGTGAGAAAATGAATAAGAAAATGTTTATCGAATCTGCAATCAATTTCGCTCGCCACATTGCTACAGATCTGGAGTCCATGTACAAAGATATGTCCAACCAATTGGGACAGGGAGCGCCCCAACCAAGATGATGTCAAGTGTATAGTCTGCAAATTTGGAGTCTTTGTTGCATTCATTTTTTTTAAAGATGTTTTAGTAGGTGTATTTTTATTTTTGAGTCTATGAGGGGTCTATTTGTGGCTTTGGTTTTGTGAGTCTTGTTTCAATTCAGTCGAATCTGTTGTAGTTTTCTTTGCACATTTTGTTTCAACGTCTTGTACCAAAAACAAAAATATATATTGAAAACCCATAAAGATTTTATTTTTCAAAATTTTGTGTGTGTTTTTTTTTGAAGAAAAAAAAATACAAAAAAAATAATTCAATCAAGTGTCTTGCATCCCTGAACTACGTAATGATCTGATTCATGCGGCGACATGATACGTAGGCAACCCACAAAAGGTTCGATCAAAATATTTTTCAATGAATCTAAGTTGGGATCAAAATGGGGGGAGTGTAAAAAAAATAAAAAAATAAAAAAAATAGGGGAAGGTGCCAATAAGAAGCAACTTGATAAGCCGGAATGAAATATGAAGCCTTCCAAAATGCATTTTAGAAACAGTGATGATGATATGAGCATGACACGTTATGTGTAATTCATATCTATAAAATACCTAACCCTCACACATTTGTTGTCTCTTATAGAGAGTAATTTAAGGTGGTTGGTTTGTGGTGAATTTGACAAAACATCATTACTTCACAAGATCTAAGGGACCAGTAGTAATGGATAACAACGATGAAATCGAGTTGGTCAGTGACAATCCGCAGGGTCAGTCAGTTGAGCAAGAGTCGGAAGAAATAAGAAAATTGAGACAACAACTGTCAGATGTATATCAAGCTTGGGTTTCCGGTCGACCTCCACCCCAGGGTCCTTCAGAGGGAACTTCCACCATACCCCAGGCTACTCAGATACCGCTCCATGCAACGAGCGATCCCATTCTACCACCAGGGTATGTGCCAAACTACAGCCTCCATGCTGCCCCCGGTACTTTTAATATGCGACCTCCAATCGCACCATTTAGGAACACCCCTCTAGTTGTGTCTGGAGCACCGGCATATACAGTACCACCGCCACCACCTGTGACGAGACCCAATAATGAGCCACTACCTCAGGCTTATGATGGCAAATACTACTCCCCAAATATGGATTTCAGGGCCTCAGCTCCCTACAATTAGACTACTCAGTATGAGTCACCAGCGGAAAATGAAAAGCCTGCAGAGATAAGTGAGCCGGATGAAATGGCCAGGAAAGTGAAAAGTCTTGAACAAAACATAAAGAACATACAAGGAATAGGTGGTCACAAAAGTGTCTCGTTCAATGATCTGTGTATGTTCCCTCACATCCATTTGCCACCAGGTTTCAAGACCCCAAAATTCATGAAGTATGATGGACACGGCGACCCTATCGCCCACTTGAAAAGGTACTGCAACCAGCTGAGGGGTGCAGGCGGAAGAGAAGAATTGTTGATGGCATATTTTGGAGAAAGTCTTATAGGGGTAGCCTTTGAGTGGTTCATTGACCAGGACATCTCTCACTGGCATGTCTGGGACGACATGGCCCAGGCCTTCGTCAAGCAATTCCAATACAACATTGATATTGCGTCGGATCGTAATTCTTTGTCCAATATAAAGAAAAAGCCGACCAAAAGTTTTAGGGAATATGCCATCAAGTGGAGGGAGCAAGCGGCTAGAGTTAAGCCACCCATGGATAACCACGAGTTGATCACTATTTTTCTGGAAGCTCAAGAGCCTGATTACTTTCAGAACATGATGTCCGCGATGGGTAGACCTTTTGCAGAAGCAATCAAAATAGGGAGATGGTCGAAAATGGCCTCAAGACCGGCAGAATTGTAAGTCAAGCTACTCTCAAAGCCACCACCCAATCTATCCAAACTAGGTCGGGAGGTTTGGCAAATAGAAAGAAGAGAGATGAAGGGTCCATGATGGCTTCGAGATCTAGGGAGTTTCAAAGAGGGGAATCGCACCATTATGTGCAAGTTTAGTAGGGGCAATCCAGCTACCCTCAACATTATTATCCCCCGCCAATTCCTCAATACTCTGTGGGCCCACCACAATATACAGTGTTCAATGCTCAATCATATGCTCGACCTCCCAATCAATGGGTACATGCACCAGCTCCAAGGGCCCCCCGACCTCAGCAACAAAATTTTCGGGCACCCTACAATGCTCGTCCCAGGCAGGATTACGGTCGAGAGCAGAGGCCGGTGGAAAAATTCACCACATTAGCTGAACCATACTCTAGTCTTTTTCGGAAGCTGAAACAGATGGGCATGATTGGACCCATCGCTCCCCACCATATGCATCCCGCTTAACATGGATTTCAAGCAAATGGTAGATGTGAATATCATTCAGGTGCCCCGGGGCATAACACGGATGACTGTTGGACTCTAAAAAGAGCTATAGAAAGACTCGTCACTGAAAAGTTGATTGTGGTAACAAATGGCGAAGAACCTCCCAATGTTACAAACAACCCATTGCCAGCACACAACGATATTCATTTTGTAGGAATGATTGGACGAGATCTGGAACGCAAGCCATTTACTCGGGCAGAGATGACCATGGGAACAATTCAAGAGGGAACTAAACGGGATGTGAGTCCAAGCCGAGATGTGCCATTAATTGTGAAAGGCACCCCGAGTTCAGAAAATGTAACTTTATTTGTTCCCAAGGTCACGAGGTTGGAAGTTCGCTCTAATGTTCCAAGCCCAATGTTGTATGTCCTTGGAGGCAACCCCATCACAAGGTAGAATCATGGCAGTACAAAGTGCATAACAGAGTCGATCATAATCAGACCTGCCGTGCAACCCCCTGTGACAAATACAAAAACCATTCCTTGGAACTACGACAAAACTGTGATGACGTACAAAGGCAAGGAAATCATAGAAAAAGTGGGGGAAACTGGAGGTTTGACTCGATCAGGGAGGTGTTACTCTCCAGAGGAGTTGAGGAAGGCCAAGCAAATCACAGAAGGACAATTGCCAATAAAGAAATCTGTCACGAAAGAAGAGGCAGAAGAGTTTTTGAAAAAGATGAAAGTTCATGACTACTCAATCATTGAACAACTAAGAAAGACTCCTGCCCAAATCTCTCTACTATCCCTGCTCCTACACTCAAAGAGCATGCCCGTGTACTAATCATGACCTTAAACGAGGCACATGTCTCAGAGAAGACTACAGTGAATGAGTTGGAGAATATGGCCAATAGATTTTTTGAGGTAAACAGAATCTCCTTTACTGATGATGAACTTCCCGAGGAAGGAGCCGGGCACAATAGGGTTTTGCACTTGGTCGTCAAATGAGAGGGGCATTATGTAAAACGAGTCATGGTCAATGGAGGCTTGAGTGTAGATGTATGCCCTCTCTCTACTTTGCAAGGTATGAAGATCAACATAGACAGAATCCGACCTAGCAATGTTCGCATCCGGGCTTTTGACGGTTCAGCGAGAGATACCATTGGGGAGATCAACCTCACTATGACGATTGGGCCGATTGACTTTGAAATTGTCTTTCAAGTAGTGGACATGGACACTTCTTATAACTTTCTTCTTGGAAGGCCATGGATCCATATGGCTCGAGCTGTGCCATCCATATTGCATCAGATGGTCAAGTTAGAACACAACAGACAAGAGATTATTGTTCACGGAGAAGACGAGTCATCCATTTATAAAGACCCGTTAATCCCGTGCATTGAGGCCAAGGAAGGGTGTGAGTCCATTGTCTATCAATCTTTCGAAGTGGTTTCTGTGGACCATGTTGAGGAAGGAAAGCCCATTCTGCATCCTCGTCTTTCCACCACATCTATAATGGTGGTTGCGGTTATGATGAGACAAGGTTATGAGCTAGGGAAAGGCTTGGGGGCATCATTGCAAGGAGTTTCAGAGCCTATTTCTTCGTTCGGTAACCGGGGTACTTTTGGCTTAGGCTTCAGGCCAACATAAGAAGACAAAAACAAAGCCAAACACCACAAAAAGCATGGATGGGTCTTGCAACAACCTATCCCTCATATTTTCTACACTTTTGTCAAGCCACGACTCCAAGAGGTTCAAAATTCCTCGGCGCATGCAAACATTGATGAAATTTGCCATGGCCTCCGCCAGATGTTTTCTGAAGTGAATATGATCCAGGCGGGTGAAGGCACTTGTTGTGCCGATATGCAACTAATTGACCCAGACACCATGCTCACTAACTGGGAAGCAACTCCTCTCCCCACAAGGAAGAAGTCTTGGTAGTTTGCTTTTGTAGCTTTTTTTTTGTATTTTGGGTTACTTTCAAGGTTGTAATCCAAACATCTCAGTGTGATTGTTTTATATTGATGTTAACCCTTCTATCCTTTCGAATTCAATGAAATGCAGTTTAGTTTCGTATTAAGTTTTGTATCTTTTCCTTTTCCTAATTTCTATCATTTTATTTCCATTTCAGTTTTGTTAATGTCGGCTTTAATAACATGACATGCATGAGGAATTCACACCCAGATCTTAAAAAGCTGTCTCATATCGAAATAATGCATCAAGAGGTGGAATGTGATGGAGATGATGTTGTTGAGGAAATAAAAAGAGAGTTGGAACAATTTAAAAATAAGCCTAAGCCCAACCTCAATGAAACTGAGCCAATTAATATCGGAAGTCTTGAAGAAATTAGAGAAATGAAGATAAGCATTCACACCGAACAGAAAACCAGAGATGCCTTGATTCAACTTTTATTTGAATACAGAGATGTGTTTGCTTGGTCTTACGATGATATGCCGGGTTTAAGTGCCGATCTAGTGGTTCATAATCTTCCTATGTATCCTGATTTTCCACCAGTCCAACAAAAGCAACGAAAATTTAAAACAGACATGAGTGACAAAATCAAAGAGGAAATAATGAAGCAATTGAGTGCCAATGTGATCAGAGCTGTCCGATACACCACCTGGGTGGCGAATGTTATGCCTGTGCCGAAGAAGGATGGAAAGACCAGATTCTGTGTTGACTACAGGGACCTGATCAAAGCAAGTCCAAAGGATAATTTTCCTTTACCAAATATCCATATTCTTGTAGATAATTGCGCAAAGCATGAGATACAATCATTCGTGGATTGCTATGCTGGGTACCACTAGATTCTAATGGATGAAGATGATGCAAAAAAGACCACTTTTACCACTCCATGGGGTACCTATTGTTACAGGGTCATGCCATTCAGTTTAAAGAATGCAGGGGCAACTTACATGAGGGCCATGACCACCATTTTTCACGACATGATGCACAAAGAGATTGAAGTATATGTCGATGATGTCATCATAAAATCAAAGACACGGGCTGATCACGTGTGCGATTTGAAAAAGTTCTTCGAACGGCTTCGAAGGTATGACCTTAAGCTTAATCCAGCCAAGTGTGCATTTGGGGTTCCATCTGGGAAACTCCTCGGTTTTATAGTCAGCCAAAGAGGCATTGAACTGGATCCATCTAAGATAAAATCCATTCGAGATTTGCCACCTCCGAAGAACAAAAAGGAATTCATGAGTTTACTCGGGAGGTTGAACTACATCAGTAGGTTCATTGCTCAGCTCACAACCACATGCGAGCCCATCTTTAATTTACTAAAAAAGGATGCCGCTATCAAGTGGACGGACGATTGCCAAAAAGCCTTTGACAGGATCAAAGATTATCTGTCAAAACCCCCTGTACTGGTCCCACCTGAACCTAGTAGGCCTTTATTTTTATATCTATCACTGATGGATAATTCCTTTGGATGTGTTCTGGGGCAACATGATGCAACAGGCAAAAAGGAACAAGCAATCTACTATTTGAGCAAGAAGTTCACCAATTATGAGGTTAAGTACACCCTTTTAGAAAAGACATGTTGTGCCTTGACTTGGGTCGCTCAGAAGCTGAGACATTATCTTTTGGCCTACACTACTTACCTCATATCCAGAATAGATCCTTTGAAGTACATCATCCAAAAGCCAATGCCCACTGGCAGGCTCGCAAAATGGCAAATCCTGCTCATAGAGTTCGACATCGTCTATGTCACTCGCACCGCGATGAAAGCACAGGCTTTGGCAGATCATTTGGTAGAGAATCCAGTTGATGATGAGTACAAGACACTTAACACATACTTCCCAGACGAAGAGGTCAACTCAATAGAGGAAGTAGTTTCAGATGATCACCCTGTATGAAAAATGTATTTTGATGGGGCTGTCAACATCAAAGGAGTTGGGATCGGGGCAATCCTCATCTCACATATTGGACATCATTACCCTACAACAGCCCGACTTCGGTTCTTCTGTACCAATAATACGGCAGAATACGAATCTTGTATCATGGGTTTGAAAATGGACATCGATCTAGATGTGCATGAACTATTGGTCATGGGAGATTCTCACTTGATTATCCGACAAGACCAAGGTGAATGGGAGACTCGAGACATCAAGCTTATTCCGTACAGACAATGTGTGCAAGACTTGAGCAGAAGATTCAAATCCATCGAGTTCAGGTACATTCCTATGTTTCACAACGAGCTAGCCGATGCCTTGGCCACTTTAGCCTCGATTCTCCCTTATCCAGACAACACTCATATTGACCCACTAGAAATCCAAGTTCGGAATCAACACGGTTACTGCAATACAATCGAGATGGAACCAGATGGTGAACCATGGTATCATGACATAAAACGATTCCAGAAAACAAGAGAATATCTAAAGCATGCCAAAGGAGATCAAAAAAGAACTATAAGGCGGCTCACCAATGGTTTCTTCCTGAATGGGGAAATTCTGTACAAGAGTACCCCAGATTTAAACTTGTTGAGATGCATAGGTGCTATAGAAGCAGAGCAGATCATGAGTGAAGTGCATTCGGGGGTATGCGGACCTCACATGAATGGATATGTTTTGGCAAAGAAGATTCTGCGAGCAGGGTATTATTGGCTTACTATGGAGCGAGATTGCTTCAGATTTGTTCGCAAGTGTCACCAATGCCAGATTCATGGTGACCTGATTCACTCGCCTCCTTCGGAGTTGCATCCCATGTCCTCTCCTTGGCCGTTTGTTGCTTGGGGAATGGATGTCATTGGGTCAATCAAGCCAAAGGCTTCAAATGGGCATAGATTCATTTTGGTTGCAATTGATTACTTCACCAAGTGGGTGGAGGCCGTCACTTTCAAAGCAGTCACCAAGAAAGCAGTGGTAGATTTCGTTCATTCCAATATCATTTGTCGCTTTGGTATCCCAAAGACCATTATCACTGACAATGCAGCCAATCTAAATAGTCATTTGATGAAGGAGGTATGCGAACAATTTAAAATCATGCATCACCATTCTACCTCTTACCGGCCAAAAGCCAATGGAGCCGTTGAAGTGGCAAACAAGAAACATCAAGAAGATTCTTCGGAAGATGATCCAAGGTTCTAGGCAATGGCATGAAAAGTTGCCTTTTGCTCTTTTGGGATACCGCACGACTGTTTGCACATCTGTTGGTGCAACTCCGTATCTGCTTGTATATGCAACTGAAGCTGTAATACCCGCTGAAGTCGAAATTCGCTCTCTCCGAATTATTATGGAATCAGAGATTGAAGACACTGAGTGGGTCAAGACCCGATTAGAACAACTGATGTTGATTGATGAAAAACGGCTAGCAGCAGTGTGTTTTGGCCAGTTGTACCAGCAAAGAATGGCACGCGCTTACCATAAGAAAGTGCGCCCAAGGCAGTTTGAGGTAGGCCAGCTGGTGTTGAAACGCATCCTTCCGCACCAGGTGGAAGCTAAAGGAAAGTTCGCCCCGAACTGTCAAGGACCCTACATCATCAGGAAAGTGTTACCAAAAGGGGCCTTGCACTTGGTAGATGAATAAGGACGGGTACCAGACATAACTATTAACGCAGATGCAGTCAAAAGATATTATATCTGATATATACCCACTGTAGAATTTTCACACATTGATTTTCTCAGATTAAAGTGACAAAGACTATCATTTGCTCCCTACTCCAAATAGGTGTCACTCTTTTGTTAAGTCTTTTGATCCGTATTTGTCTACCTGTGTACTTGAAAAAAAAAGCAAAAAAAAAACAAAAAAAAACTCCTTTCATTGAACTTCGTCAGACCTGATTCCGAAAGGATACGTAGGCAGCCTTACCCTGGGTTCGGTCCCATCAGAACAAAAAGTCCATATTCCCAATACTCCAAAACTGGGGCAGAAGTTTGTTTTATTTCACGATTTTTCTGTAAAAATGGTTTCCAAAAGTTGTAATTCATTTCAAGGTTCATTTCGCCTTTTTACCTTTCAAGAACTTCTGATAGATGTGTTTGAGAATGTTTGAAGTTCCCATGCCAAGGGCATTGGGTAACCGCCCTCATGCAGTATCTTAATCAAAATAAAAAAAAAATGAGAGTCTTATCAGTGAAAACCCATACGGGAACTATAAGGCAACAATGAACAAAGAAATGAGAGAGTCTTATTGGTGAAAACCCAGATGGGCACCATAAGGCGACGGTTAGTAGAGAAATGAGAGAGGTTAGTTAGCGAAAACCTGCAAAGGGTGCTACTAGCCGAATGAGGGTCTTCGATTCTCCGGCATGAGCACAACCAAGACAAATTCAAGATGAACATTTGCGGCAAATTTTGATAATTACACAGCTTAGACAGATCATGCGTCCAGTCCAAAATGCATGTCATCATTCATTGAAGTCGGCACATACCTCCAGATAAGTCTCCATATTCCTTTCCCCCGAAAGGGACACCTTTTGTTTAAGTACGGTTCTTTTTCGCTTTCAATTATTGTTCTATTTTTACCCATAATTTTTCTTTGAGACCCTTTCGGTCTAATCCTGCATCAAAATCGAAGCAAAGAAAGGGCTGCAAAATTGGCTACAGTTTCCCTGTAATGTCGAGCACAATTTGGGGCATATATGGCATTGACGAAAGCACGAATCCATCTGTGATCTCATTTGATAAGGCGAACAACGTGTCTCAAAGAAACTGAAAAGGTCGCCTAAGCAAAACCTGCTTCATAAGAAAAGTTGATAAGCACTACAGACACAAACTGATACTGGGTGCAAGACAACTGAGCTTGATTTTAAAGAAAAAATAGCCTTGCCTTAGAGACAAGGGTAGCGGTACCATAGACATCTCGGTACCATGCTGACAGAATCGGTTCTTCGATAGCAGTGGCCGTGAATCAAGCTACTCAGGGCATCAAGGCCACAAACCAACCACCACTTTAAGAACTCACAAATTTTTCTTTGTTTGAAGCAGGAACAAAGCATGCAGAATGGTGATTCTAAAAGAACGAATGTCACCAAACGTAAGTTCCTTAAAATCTCCATTTTTATTTTACTTTTGGCATACATCACTATTGTTTCCACCTCCTATTTTTATGTAGCTTAATCCAGGTAGAACCTTTTCGTCTAGGGTGATCCAACTCATAGTTCCGGGTAGAAGTACTCTTCGCTCAGGTTGTTTTTACATAGCTTAACCCGGGTAGAACCTTTTTCGCCTAGGGGGATCCAGCTCATATTTCTGGGTAGAAGTACTCTTCGCTCAAGTTGTTTTACATTAGCTTAACCCAGGTAGAACCTTTTCGCCTAGGGGGATCCAGCTCATAGTTCCGGGTAGAATTACTTTTCGCTCAGGATATTTTTACTTAGTTTAACCCAGGTAGAACCTTTTTGCCTAGGGGGATCAGCTCATATTTTCGGGTAGAAGTACTCTTCGCTCAGGTTGTTTTTACATTAGCTTAACCCAGGTAGAACCTTTTCGCCTAAAGGATCCAATTCATATTTCTGGGTAGAAGTACTCTTCGCTCAGGTTGTTTTACTTAGCTTAACCCAGGTAGAACCTTTTCGCCTAGGGGGATCCAGCTCATATTTCCGGGTAGAAGTACTCTTTGCTCAGGTTGTTTTTACATTAGCTTAACCCAGGTAGAACCTTTTCGCCTAGGGGGATCCAGCTTATAGTTCCGGGTAGAAGTACTCTTCGCTCAGGTTGTTTTACATTAGCTTAACCCAGGTAGAACCTTTTCGCCTAGGGGGATCCAACTCATAGTTCAGGTTATTTTTATGTAGCTTAACCCAGATAGAACCTTTTTCGCCTAGGGGAATCCAGATCATAGTTCCGGGTAGAAGTACACTTCGCTCAGTTTGTTTTTACGCAGCTTAGCCCAGGTAGAACCTCTTCGCCTAGGGGGATCCAGCTCATAGTTTCCGGATAGAAGTACCTTTCGCCCAGGTTTGCTTTTTGTTAGTTTAACCCAGGTAGAACTTTATCACCCAGGGGGATTCAACATTTTTTGTCAGTAATACAGGGTGCCAACCCCTGGTAACATTTCCTTTTTCAGTAATACATGGCACCAACCCCTGGTTACATTTTCCTTTTAGTAATACATGGCACCAACCCCTGGTTACATTTCCTTTACCGGTATAAGGTACGCTAATCCCTAGCTGAGCTTTCCAACATAGGGTCTCTACTCCCTAGTTGATTTTTAAAATAGATATAGTGCTCCACTCCCCAATCCCTTTTTCTCAAGGATATATAATCCTAATTTTATTGCTTTCAACAAAGAAGTAGTTTAGAATTTTGTTACAATAACTCACGAAATTTTCCTAGTGAAAACTGGGGCAGAAAAATTTCGTTCGTTTGTTTGCTTTGGTGTCTGAGCAGGTTTTACCTCGAGGCACAGGGTTCGAGATGCCCAAAGAATGAGTCTCAATCCAGAATAAAGAGAAAGGAAAAGAAGTGATTCCAAAGTGCAGAAGCGAAGGAAAGATGTGGATTGCTCAAGATATAGTTGAAGTCACAAGCTCTGCATGTCCCGTTTTGATCTGAAAGACTGAAGAAGAATGAACCAACAGTTGCAGCTAACGAGCATCAAGATTCAGATCAGAGTCTGCAGGAAGAACCATCCAAGACTCAAGATCAAGTTTCAGAAGACTCATAGATAGGAATTTTGTAACTCATAGCTGATAGGCTTGTTTAGTTTCTTTTTTTATTTTTGATGTAATAACACACTTACGGACCGGAGCCTCGATGGAACCTCACTCGACTTTTCAACTCATCATTCCACAATTCTCCTTGAACTACACGCGACCTGATTCCCCTATAACTCGGGATATGTAGGCTGTCCAAAACCAAGACTCGGTTGCACCCTTTCTCTTTTCTCTTATCCTTATTTCTTCCCTTTTGAATAAAGATATGTTCAAAAATTAGTTGCATGGCTCACCTTATCTTTGCTCGAATACTCTTCATGTTTCCAAGAAAAGAGGGGCAGCTGTGAGCACCTAATTTTTGACAATATTTAATTTTTTGTCACTTCTTCTATGTAAATATTTTAGGGGTTTTAACCTACAATTTTTAGTTTTGTTACACTTTTTATTATAGGGTAAAAATACAAAATTTTAAAAGGTGAATTATTACTATTACTATTATTTTATTTTTTATTTTTATTTTAAAATAATAAAAAAAAATCCGAAAAATATTAATTTTTTTTTAATTTTCGGGTGAAATATAAAAAAAAAGAAAAAGGGAAGCATGAAATAAAAAAATAAAAGTAAAAGTGGGTGGAATTCTCTTTTAAAAAGTAAAAAAAAGTGGAAAATTAAAAAATAAAAGTAAAGTTTTGTGAAAATTTTAAAAAAATAAAAAGTAAAGAAAGTTGGAATTTAAAAATAAATATAAAGGTAGCTAAAAATTAAAAAAAAAATAAAGTAAAAGAAAGTAGAATTTTTAAAAGAAAAGCAAAAGAAAGTGGATTGGTTTTTTAAGAAAAGTAAAATAAGTGGAATCCTCTTTTAAAAGTAAAAAAAAAAAGTGAGATTTTAAATAAGATAAAAGTAATTAAAGTTGGAATTTAAAAAATAAAATTAAATAAAGGTGGGATTTCTTTTTATAAAAAAAAAAGCAAATTGTAAGTGGAATTTCTTTTAATTAAAAAATAATAAAATAATAAAATATTTTTTTTTAAAAAATAACATCTGAAAAATTTCGAAAATTTTGCTATAAATAGAAGAGAAAATCTGAGAAGAAAAGAAGGAAGAAAGGAGAAAAAAGAGAGGGGAGAATTGAGAAAAACAATTTATTTTTTTCTTCTTTTACGCTACGACAATTTCTACTCGTGTCATTCTTTCTTCCTCTTTCTTTCGAAAATTTCCAGCAATTCAACACCCCAAAACCCAACAAAAATACTTCAAAACATCCCCTTTTACACGCCAAAGAGTGGTGTTAACAGTCGAGGTCGAGGATTCCGTTGGAGCTCTGTTCACCGGCTTTGATGATCATCTTTGCTTATGCTTGTTCGGCGTTCGTCTGAGTTATTGTACATATTCTTGGAGACTCATTTAATTGGAAATCTTGCATTAAAAGGTTTATTCTTCCCTTTTTTTATCTTATTTTATGTGATTTTATTTATTTATTTTTAAACTTTGTAAATAATAATGTAAATCAATCCTTAAATGTTATATGCTTAATCATGTTTCTGAAGACCTAGTACTTAAACTTGCCAAAAGTTTGGAAGATTTGGACATTAATAAGTTTAGGCTTCAATTTTTGGGATGTAGGGTATTGGTATATGATAGTTTATTTATTCAAATATCTAAAATCATACACTTTTTCCACAAACAACTTCATAACTCTTGGCCTTACAATAATCTTAAATTAGTTTAGGAAAATAATTCAAGTGCGCTAATTTATTTAGGTGCACTTTAAATAATTAAACATCATGGCTATGTGTATGGTCTTCGTAGCATAATTGTGATATGTAACAAAACTAAGTATTCACACGCGAGATTTATTTCAAGGCAACCTTTTCATAAATTTAATCAAGCAATAAAGCGGACATAGGTAAAAGATGAGAACCAATAAAACACAAGTTATCCAAAAAATAATATAAGCCAAATATAGTCAATGAAGCGACCGTGTTAGAACCACGAGACTCGGAAAATGCCTTACACCTTCTCCCCGCTCAATAGAATTCCTTACCCGGACTTTGTTTTCGTAGACCAATAATAAAAGAGTCAAACCTTCCTTTGAATAGGGATCAAATAAAAGGTGACTTGAAACACCCAAAAATCAATTCCAAGTGACGACTCTGAATAACCAAATAATCCCTATTTCAAATTTGTCACTTAAATTGGAAAAAACTCTTTAACCCACAATCCATAACACACATTATCTTTTGGAGGGGTAGAAAAGGGGTGTGACAGCTCTGGCGACTCTGCTGCCAAAATAATACTGAAATAAATTATTAGAAGATTAAAAATAGTAACGGAATAACTTATAACTGTCAGAGGATAGAATTGTAATCCTATGATAAGTTATTTTAGAATCAAGCAGTAAAATTGACAATCTCATAATTAAAATAACATATCAAACAATCAATAAAAAATAGAATAAGATAAAAATAATTAATTTTAATATAACTAATTTCATCATAACTAATCTTAACATAACTAGTTTCTCAATCAAATAATCCTTAGCGATGGACTTAAGATCCAATGGCTTCGATCGCTATAGTGCAAGTGAACAGTGATAGTTCTTGTCTTGGAAAATTAAATTTATTTGTCCGAACTTTAATTTTCTTGTACTCCTTCCCCACTTTGTTCCAAGACACTTTACTTTAATGATATGGAAAAAATTTCTTCCTTATTACTAGTAGTTGTAGACTTTGTGTGGCAGTAGTATTAAAAAGTTAGATGGTGTTGCTTTCACGTTTATCAATTTTTGTAGGATTATTTTATATTTATTTTTATCAAATTATTATAATGTAATAATATACACTACTTTACCTTTGATCTTTACAATTGGACGGTTCAATTGTCTTTCTCTCACAAAATTCCCCACTGCCTTCTTAAGTTGTAGTACAAGGCAGTAATAACAACAACAAATTCAGTATTTTTTTTACAAGTGAGGTTTAGGGAAGGTAAAATGTACGCAGCCTTATTCCTCTTAGGGACAGAAGCACCTTTAACGCGACATCGTTTCATTGAAATTTTTTAGTACATATATTATTAATAGCGTAAAGAAACGAATAAGCAAAAAAAAAATAATACCATTTGACAAAGATTGTCTTTTGGTGTATTGGTTATATGCTTGATTTTGCTGTAAGAGGTTAAAAGTTCAAACTTCAACTAGCAGATTTTTTTGTAAATATTTGAGAAAGCATATGTGGTTAATTAAAAATTGTGATGAAACAAATTGAACTCGGACCTTTTTTAACTTAATACTAAATAAAACCAATAGACTAAGGTTATTTCTTGTTTAGAAAAATGATAATTAAAGTTATTATTCTCAGACAAGAGGGGTTGCTCTGATGGTAAGCAACCTCCACTTCCAACCAAGAGGTTGTGAGTTCGAGTCTCTCCAAGAGCAAGGTGGAAAGTTCTTGGAGGGAAGGATGCCGGGGTCTATTTGGAAACAGCCTTTCTACCCCAGGGTGGGGATAAGGTATACTGAGTTGTTGTTGTTGTTGATTCTCGTTCTTTTATAAATTCCGACATTACTTATAAATATTTCTGATTCCTACCCTAGAAAGATAGAAAGGTTATCGGCTAGAGAATGATTGGAAAAAGAAATAATTGCAACAAGTAGAAATAATAATAGTATAAGGTAGCAAATAACAAAATAAGTTTCATTAATATGAGCATGTAATAGGGTGTTTAGAATCATTTTACTTTTAATTAGATGTCTTGAGTTCAAGATTTTAGAACGAATTTTTTTGACTAAGGCGTTTTACCCTTTAGAGAATTTACATGACACAAAGTAATCCAATTTCAATTATCAAAAAATCAAAATATCCTTTAGAGAAGGAAAAACAAGTACAAAAATATATTAATGGTTAAAATGACAGAAGAGCTATTCGTGCGTGTGGTGTATATGAATTGCCAAAAGAGAAGGGTCCCAATATATATAAATAATGATGACCAATGAAATGTATCAATCAACAGTACTGAACGAGGACGAAATCCAAAGCTTTTAAGTGTGAGACACCGTATGTCCTTACCTTTTTTCTCTGTATGCACAAAAATTAGTACAATTATCATCAAAGATTTATAAAAAAGGATATGATCTATGGATGGAGTACAGATCCAACTCTCCCACAACAGATACAAACATATTTGGTGAACTCCCATTTTTATAATTGAGATGACGAGCTTAGACGCCGTCAGCACTCAATACACATAGTATCATATTACATACCTCAATATGTCAAGTTAACAATATATCAAATTAACAATATGCAAATTTTAAATAAGAATAATTTAGTCAAAATACATTTTTTTTTCTAGAAGTTAGTATTTGCTTAAGGGGTATATCAAATGCCAAAAATTTATTTATTATGGAACGAAGAGAGTATCTTATTACATTCACATTCATTAATATTGCGATAATATTTTGTACTTATTGATCGACATCCCTTACAAAGGGTGTATTATGCGCCACCGCTACATAAAAAGTTTTTTTATTTTATTTATATACGTGTGCAATAAATATCTTTTTAAGAAAGGATACTCAATTATACAATAGATCGACATCATTTAAAACAATTATTAATGTGATTGGGACATTGGAAAAGGAGTAGGGTCCTTTTACTAATTCATGAATGTACGTCCTTAAATGTTGGCACATGAACGTGTCTTTTACTACCGTACCAGTATTCATGATCCATATTTGCTATCATTTCCTTTGGAGTAATGGCATCTTATTGTTGGATTATAGTACTTGTCATTTTTACCATTAAGTATAAATCAAGAATCATATCATGAGAATGTTCCAAAAATTTGCTTTGACAATGTCATTACTCATGTCATGTAGGCAATCTCCTTTTCCCCTTTTCATAGTAGATCATTGAGGTTTGCTAATCTAACATTCAGATAAAATATTGCTATTAAGGTTGTGATGGAATGGATAGATCCTTCACCTTAACTAGTGGTAAGGTGTTCGTTCCCTGAAAATGAAAAAAAAATTAATACGGAATATCTCCTTCTTTATTGGGTCTTATGCAAATCCGGATTTGTTTGAAATTCAATAGGGGTGTTAAACACTGAATAGAGAATCTTTCTTGTATTAACTTAAATAAATCTTACAAAATTTTATGAAGACAAGGTAAATGATATATGTAGCCGTTTCTACATAACAACCAACAACAAGAGAGTTCAATTATGAACTACATGGATTAATTCTAGATTTGTATGTGTTATACTTGCATGCATAGGGATCAAGTTGATCTTCTCTATATCGTTTCAATTTTGTGGAATGTCTCAAAGTAACAGTAATGAGCTACTGAAATAACGTGTAGTCACACGACTCTATTTGGTAGTATTTACCAATAAGTAAAATCTGCATATTTTTTTGAAGTAGTGAGAAGATAATAGTAAAAAGGGGATGAAGTCCGAATATTCGGCAAGTTTAAAACTAGAAAGTCTACATAATCCAGAAAACAACACAAAACAATTGTTTTTTCAAAAGAACTGCTTTTGGAAGACAATGTGTTGTATTCCAGAAAAAGAAAGGCACAATTAGAACGTTGTTTTCCACCACGCATAAAATTAATATCCTTTCGGAATCCTATATAATCACACATTGTTTTTCCATAACGCATCAAAAGTAGAAAAACAAACAAAAAACTCATAAAATTATTGCGTAATACAACTCAAGTTCACTAGGGTGCGTGTTTGGTATGACGAAAATTATTTTTCAAAAAGATGTTTTTATGAGTGTTTGACTCAAAAGATATTAAAATCTTTTGAATAAATCAATCGAAGATGAAGGGGTAAATCTTAGTCAAACATAATTAATTCCGGATCGAAAAGTTAACAATAATGATTGCATATTGTATGGGTCCAAATTTGACCGGCCTCGACCTATGACGAGCACGACAAACGACCAAGTATCTTCGAATCGGCATCCCAAGGGAGACGACCTTAAGGCGAAAGAAGAAACTGCATGACCCCTGCAGTAGTGTAATCCCATTAGGGGCCATTAAGAATATTCCGCCGAATATTCCCTGTATTTGGTTGCTTACAATTCCGAAGGATTTTTCTCTAGTATATAAGGGGGGAAAAAGATCTTGTAAGGAGAGACTCTGAAAAACTTACCAATCTTGAATGAAAAGAAACTTTGCAACTCTCTTCCTTTCACTTATTGTTATTCTAGAGATTATTATCTTCAGCTACGATTTACCCCTTTATCTTCGATTGATTTGTTCAAAAAAGTCTTAACATCTTTTGAGTCAAACAATTTGGCGCCATCTGTGGGGATTTCTATAATTGAAATCATAGTTCTCATCTAGATTCCTGAAAGTGATAATTACTTTTTTTCAAACCTCATAAAAACCAACAATGGCGAGAAAGGAAGCGAGGCTGAAGGCGGTAGCAGATGTCTCAAATAATCTCCTGAACTCCCTCAACGAAGCCGGTAGAGAAGACAATGAGAATACAACACCAAGAGCTACACCGGAGGGGGAGATCTCACCTCTTCCACACGGGGATCTAACGATCTTGCGCGAAAGGGGAGCCTCAACATCCACGGTGGGGGAAGCACCACCAGTAGTCAAAAAGCTGCTAGAAGAATGGTTAACAAGTGCTTTGAGCAACATGCTCGAGAAACCCACTCAAGGAGATGTCGAAGACATACCACCTACAGAAATCGCAGCTACCACCGATGAGCCAAGTGCTACACGAGCATGTGACACACACACTATTACTAATGCAGGAGACGATGCAATTATGGCCATGTCGCGCCCCCTTTTTCTCGTGAAATCGGGTTTATGACATTTGGAGGGACAACTCGTTCCTTTTGGGAACTAGGTTTTGCATTTGAAGAGTCGCCACCTAATGATTAAGGTACATTAGGACACCAATAGAAATTCAATTCTAAGTCATTTGAATAACCAGAGATTGGGTAAGGGCTTGAAATTATTATAAGGGGAAGGTGTTAGGCACCCCTCAGGATCTACTAGTGTGGTTCTCGGCCAGACAATTATTGTAAATTTGGGGTGCAATTAACATATAGGCAAATAAGGCTCAAATAAGAGGGGATTTCAACACATAAAAGGAAGAACATTTTAAAGAAGCGTTTTAAAAGAAAGAGTTTGCAAATAAAAGAAAGGGGTCCTAGGTTTATATTTAACATGGATCACCCCACACAATGTCCGGTAATCACTCCTCAATGAGGGGTAACATATGACATTATCGCGTGATCATCATATCCATATCTACCTTTCCCCACCCCGTTTAAGGTACTAAAGCGCGGATTGGTCTCGAACACTATTGCATGCTATTACCCATCCCATTCCTATCAGTTCCGGAGGCACTTAGGACTACTAATCCTAAAGGAGAAGGATATTAGGCTTATTTGGAAGTTTCAAAGGTAAAAATTCTAAGGCGACATACAAAACAGATTATATGGCATATAAGGGGAAACGTGTAAACAGACAAAGGCTCAAATATACCTCCTTGAACAGAAGCTCATAACTAGCATGACTTATATATACTTTTTAGGTCTGATTAAAGCACATAAAGATGAGGGAAGTTAATTATTAAGGCAGATTAGTTTATTACATAACTCAAATAAGAAGTCTGAATTAGGCCTGCCTGCTAGTTGTAGCGATTAACAGAAGCAGATCCAGCTTACAGTTATTACTCTAAGGCTTGCCTAAGCGCTTAGACGGGGTTCTATAGACATGATATCTACTGAGTTCAGAAGGTGATGAGACAGTAATAACTCAAAACGAAGTGTTTGAGATCCTATAGGCATGCTTGCTAAACCTTGTTAAGTAAGGGAATTAGATTATTAAAAGAGATGCAGAATGTATAAAATAAATTAGACTGATTACCGATTCTGCAGGTGATAGTATCTACTATTATGAATTTTAATCCCTATGAACATGATATCTAACATCGAACGTGAATGAAGCAAATTAGAAATATTTAAGAATCCCTATAGGCATGATTTCTATGCATTACTGGATTATAACCACTTGGGCCCTAAAACATGGTATCTAAACGGTGACAAATGCGCAGGATTATATAATCCTTATAGGCAGGTTATCTAGATGTGATGTTGAACAAGTAAGTCCTATAGACATGGTTTCTAAATGCAGTTTGAATATGCAGAAATCTAAAATAGTCCTATAGGCATGGATTCTACCTTTGACATACATAAAATACCCAACCCTTTTCACTAACCAGCCCCAAATGTTTATTACAACTTATTAAAAATTAGGAATACTAAATACTAAATACATCAGGAAAATACAAAGAAAAGAATTACAAACAGAGGAAGCCTGATTTGTGACTTCCTATCTGAGTTATGAGATAAACCAACTCAAAGACCTTGATCCAAAACTTTTCTCAAACTTGAGTGTGTCAAAGTTTCCTAAGGCCCTCAATAGGACCCAGGGCAATGCTCACACCCAAGTTTCATAACCAGAATAGGGACAAGTGCAGTGTGGAAACGCTAGCCCTCATGTGTCCAAGTTCAGAGGGAGCTCATGGGTCCCAAGGCAAGGCTCACATGAGGGGGGCAGAACTTAAGTCTAAGAGGAGAGTGCAAGTGCAGAAATATATCTTTAAGAACTAAGGAAGTAAAGAAGAGGGAAAGAGATGCTGGGAAACAACCATTAACATATCAAACAAGTTGATAATTTTACATTAAAGGGGACAGGGGTTTGGGAGTCCATTGCAAGGAGCCTATATACTTAGGCATAAGTTAATTTTGGGTATGCACAGCAATAGGGAGTGCTGGCATGCTTGTAAAATCAACCATAACACACAACATATAAGGGTAACATGGAGGTTATGATCACAGGAGGACCAAGTTTGAGTCATGTTCAACAATATTCAATGCTAGCATGCCCCAAACAAACCATAAGTATCAAACATATTGGGATAGGGATTTAAGATTCATATTACATTGATTCAAAACAGGAGAAAAGTAATTACAACATGCTAAATAAGGTACTGAATTAGATACAAGCAATAGGCAGACAAGAAGGCAAGAATATTAAGTAACCATGTTGTTGTTGATGCTGAAAACTTAACTAGAACATACCAGTCAAAGAAGTAAAAAATGCAGTAAAGAAAGGTAGCAGGACTTTGAAATATAGCTTTGGCTTTCAGCCAACTAAACAGGCCACAGTACAAGTAGTAAAGCAAGAGAGAGTGTTCTTAGTATAAGTGTGAGTTCAGAAATAAAGTGTTCCCTGTTTGTGTTAATGAGAGAGTATGTATATATAGTAGTTCGAAACCATGTAAAATAAGCCAAGAATTACAATTGTATAGTAATTATGGAACCAAGTACTAATCAGAATCAAATCAATGCAGGTACTCCTTTAATTAAGGGGAAATCAACCAACGGTAATGGGCAGAAAATGTTTAAGGAAAGAAATCGAGTAGAGCATCATGTATAGAGTAGCCAATGAGGGGTAAGTACATAGGGATTCAATTAAGGAAACAACCAATGAAGAATAAGTAAAATACTCGGTTAACCAGATAAGTATGAAAACAAAATAAAGTTGCAGAATATGGAGATAATCGAAATTAGTACATAGTAAATCATGGAATCAAGGATTCGAAATTACTGATTTATGGAGAGTAACATGGGTTCCCATGAATAAGTAGAAAACTAAGTTAAAATAGGATAATCGGAAGTCTAAAGGGAAATTTTCAAATCAAGCCAAGAAACAAGGAGCTCAGAGTCAATCAAAGAGAGAGTCATGAATCATGTTTTAGCATATAAATAGAGTGAGATATGAGTAACCAAACATAGCAAGCAAAGAGGCAAGTCTTGACCAGTTAAGATGAACACAAGCACATAGACCTGATGTAAGTTAAGCATAAGAAACTCAGTAGAAACACATTCGAAGAGAGATAGTCACAGAGACTCAAACAAGAACATGCCAATCACAGAATCAAACGAAGAAACCTAGAAAAATTAAGGTTTTCAACATAGGCGAGTTAAAGAGAAGATAGAAACACAATGAGATTTTGAAAAGTAACTTCTGCACTTACACGAATAGTCTCAGACCTAAAGCCATTAGATTTTCAACAATAGAAGGGTTTTAAAAAGAGGATAAACAGACAAATCGGACAAAACTCAGGCAAACAAAACAGTTAAAACAAATTAGTTTTTTTTAACATGCAAACTCAGACAGAAGGATAATACGAGCAAACACAGCAAAACTTATCAAAAATCAAAGAAAGGTTTCGAAATAACTTAACAGAACCTTAATAAAAAAGATAAGGAGTTTTGAAAGCGGAGTTTTAAAAGAAACTTCGAGAAAAGTGCTTAGAAGTTCAGAGCAGACATATATCTAAAACAGATCTAAGAAAAATCGAGAGCACCTTAAAGGTTAGGGTTTCAGAAGAACCCCAAGCGGTGATAAAGGCTTTGAAAACCATCGATCTAAGTAGGAGAGTCAAGAGTCAGACTCGAATAGCCATGGCTGGCCGGAGAAAGGCCAAAGATGACCGTAGAATAGTCATAAACTGAAATTGACCAAGGTATGGACCAAGATCCTTCAAGATCTAGCCTTGAAACCATAATAATCGAACACGCAGGAGCTCTGGGAGGTGGATACAGGCCTCCGATGACCTTGGGAGCCATGGATTTGGAAGATTTTAGGGTTTGTAGTTGATGTCGGTGGCTAAGATTGGAGAGGGTTTGAGAGAGGATTGAGAGAAAAGGGGATTCAGAGGCGGCTGAGTGTGTGAAATGGCGTTAGGGTTAGGGGTCGTTTGAATTAAAAAAGGTAAGGATTGTTGTTGGCCGTTGATTTGAATGATCAACGGCCTGGATTAAAACGGGCGAGGGGTGGGTTATGAAGACGAGTTTGGGTCAGATTAAACGAAGATTGGGTCAGGGTAATTGGGCCTCAGATTAGGTTTAATTGGGGTGCAAAATCAGGCTACAATTGAAATAAAATGGGGCTAACATTTAAATAGCCACTTTTTCCTATTTGATTTATAAAAAATAGTAAAATAATTTCTGACTAAAATAATTAATAGTATATAATTATCAAATTAAAAATACTGGACTTAATTTTTATGAATATAAACGTAATTAATCTTAAAAGATGCTAATGTTGTAATTATATACAATTTAACTTTAAAAATACTAAATGACTTTGTAAAAATATGCAAAAAATTATGTTACCTCTATTTTAGCATAAATATTAGAATCTAATAAGTGAATCACAAAAATGATAATTTTGGGAATAATTATTGGGCTTTTCTGGATAAAATGAGCAATAACTTGATTTAAAAATCTTTAAAAATTAAGGAAAATAATAAAATATGTGGACATGCTTATATATGCATACATATGCTATTTTAAAAGTATTTTGCATATTAAAAAAATATACAGGGAAAAATTAGGTATCAACAGCTGCCCCTCTTTACCCGAGAAGGATGGAAGAGTTGTCGGGTAAAGATATGATGGCCAATTTGACCGAACGAAATGGTTCGAGGAGGCTTAGGCCATGCCCTGGCTTCTGAGCTGCCTACATATCCCTGGTTTTATAGGAATCAGACCATATGTAGTTCCGAATCCGTCGGCGGAGTATGCCGATTGAGACTTTTCAAGAACGGACGCAATATCTAGGGTCGGGTGTGTGGTAGGTTTGTGGAAATGTTCAGGTTTGATATGGCTGGGGGAACTGGAACAGGATCGCTCCTGCCGAGATGGCCGTTGCTTGCCAGTTTACCTGCGAATAAGCAATACAAGCATATATTGTGTATAAATTTAAACATGATGCAATTTCCTGTCGGACCATGAGGATTGTCTTCGCACGGTTAGAATGACGTCCTCAGACCATGATGTCCTAGGACATGAAGCATGTAATAAAGGATTCGCAGGCCATGAAATAATGCTTTCGGGCTATGAGGATGATGCCTCCGAATCATGATGCCTTTGAATAATGATATGCAAAAGATTGAAAAGGGATCCTCAGGCCATGGCATGGTGTTCTCGAGCTATGCAAATGGTGCCTCCGAACAATGACGCCTTCGCATAATTTGGCGATCTTTCAGCCCATAAAATGCAGTATTTGGCAATCTTTCCACCCATAAAATGCAATAGTTGGTAATCTTTCAGCCATGCAAGTGTAGAGGTGGCGATCTTTAACCTCAGGCCATGGCATGGTGTTCTCGGGCTATGCAAATGGTGCCTCCAAACAATGACGCTTTCAGATAATTTGGCAATCTTTCAGCCCATGAAATGCAATAGGTGGCGATCTTTCAGCCATGCAAGTGTAGAGGTGGCGATCTTTCAGCCATGCAAGTGTAGAGGTGGCGATCTTTCAGCCATGCAAATGTAGAGGTGGCGATCTTTCAGCCATGCAAATGTAGAGGTGGCGATCTTTTAGCCATGCAAATATAGAGATGGCGATCTTTCAGCCATGCAAATGTAGAAGTGGTGATCTTTCAGCCATGCAAATGCAGATGGAGGTAGAGCTTAACCTCGGAAGGCAAAATAGTAGCCTTATGCAATGCAGAAAATGCAGATGGAGGTAGAGCTTAACCTTAGAAGGCAAAATTGTAAAATTATGCAATGCAGAAATGCAGATGGATACATCGTTTAGTCTTGGAGGTAGAATAGTAGCCTTATGCAAGAAATAAAATGGCAGATGGTAAAAGAGCTTTCTTAGTTGATAGCAGATTGCGATATTGTGACGTATCCCCGCTGGCTCTGCTTGACCTGCTTGGATTTGATCTGGTATTACTGCATGTGTCATTGGGGTAGCGCTTGCTAAACAAGGCAATTTCTGTAATAAACGTGCATGATTTTGTAAAAATATGATATAAGTATATAATTAAGAAATAGTTTTAGATTAACCGATAATTGTGACGTGGTTTAGGACATCGCAACCTCTCTTGCTACGGAATTTTGAGGGTCCTCCTCAAAATTCTGCCCCAGTTTAATGGGTTGAAGTTTCCTGATTATTTTTTGCGATGACCAGCTGAAATTACTTCGGAATTTTAAGGGTCCTCTTCAAAATTCTGCCGCAGTTTCCAATTGCGAGAGGAATGAAAATTTTATTGAATTGTGACCGAACCCATAGAGTTGCCTACGTATCCCCTCTTAAACGGGAATCAGGTCAGGTGTAGTTCAAATACATAATATAAGGAAAGCATTAAAATTACATGTAGTAACGCTTGACTGCATCTGAATTAATTGGTTTTGGCCAGACTTCTCCGTCCATTTCTGCAAGTATGAGGGCTCCTTCTGTCAGAACTCGGTGAACCATGTATGGACCCTGCTAGTTGGGAGAGAACTTCCCTTTGGCTTCATCTTGATGTGGGAAAATTTTCTTTAACACCAATGTCCCAGTGTGAACTGTCTCGGCTCTTTTGTTGAAGTCTCTAGACATTCTGTTCTAATAAAGCTGACCATGGCAAACTGCATTCATTCTCTTTCCATCTATAAGGGCTAGTTGCTCATAACGACTTTTCACCCATTCTGCATCGTCGAGCTCAACTTCCTATATGATCCTTAGGGAAGGAATTTCTACCTCAGCAGGAATGACAACCTCCATATCGTAAACCAACATATAGGGGGTTGCCCCGGTTGATGTGCAGACTGTGGTGCGATACCCCAATAAAGCAAATGATAACTTCCCGTCCCACTATTTATGCTTCTCTATCATTTTCCTCAATATTTTCTTGATATTCTTGTTGGCGACCTCTAAAGATACATTCATTTGAGACCGATAGGCTGTGAAATTCTTGTGTCTGATCTTGAAAGTTTCACCCAGAGCTTTCATCAACTCACTGTTGAAGTAATGATTGACTCTGGAATACCGAATCAACAAACAATGTGGTCGCGGACAACGTCCGCCATGACTTTCTTGGTTACTGCCCTGTAAGATACTACTTTGACCCATTTGGTGAAATACTCGATTACTACCAGGATAAATCTGTGCCCGTTGGAGGCGGCAGGCTCGATTGGTCCAATAACATCCATTCCCTAGGCGGCGAACGACCATGGTGAGCTTGTTGCATTAAGCTCATTTGGAGGCACCTTTATCATGTCTGCATGTATTTGGCAGCGGTGGAATTTCCAGACATACTGGATGCAGTCTGTTTCCATAGTCATCCAAAAGTAACCAGCCTAGAGTATCTTCTTTGCTAAGACAAAACCGTTCATATGTGGACCGCAAGTCCCAGCGTGAATTTCCTCTAGTAGTTTGGATGCTTCCTTTGCGTCGACACACCTTAGTAATCCCAAATCGGGAGTCCTCCTATACAGGATTCCTCTGCTATGAAAGAAGTTGTTGGACAATCTTTGAAGCGTGCATTTCTGAGTAGGATTTGCAAGCTCAGGGTACTCTCTTTTTCCCAAATATTCCCTGATATCATGAAACCAAGGCTTTCCGTCTGCTTCTTCTTCGACATGGGCACAATAAGCTAGTTGATCATAGATCTTTACTGGAATGGGATCAATGAAATTTTTGTCTGGATGTTGTATCATAGATAACAGGGTAGCCAATGTATCGGCGAACTCATTCTAGACTCTAGGAACATGTTGGAATTCCGTCTTCGTGAACCTCTTTCTTAATTCCTGCACGTGATGCAGATACGGGAGTATCTTGGAGTTTTTGGTTGCCCATTCTTCATGCACCTAATGTATGATTAGGTCTGAATCTCCAATCACTAGCAATTCTTGAATGTTCATGTCAACGGCCATTTTGAATCCCAGGATGCAAGCTTCAAACTTGACTATGTTGTTGGTGCACGGGAACCTGAGTTTGGCAGACACCGGATAATGCTGACCGGTTTTTGATACTAGGACTGCTCCTATGCCAACTTCTTTGAAATTTGCTGCTCCATCGAAAAACAATCTCCAACCACCATAGGATTCTGCAATGTCCTCTCCTATGAACGATCCTCTTCATCAGGAAAATATATGTTCAGGGGTTCGTATTCCCCATCCACGGGATTCTCGAAAAAGTGGTCTGCTAGTGCCTTTCCCTTGATTGCCTTCTGAGTCACGTAGACAATGTCAAATTCACTCTATAGGATTTGCCACTTGCCAGTGGGCATGGGCTTCTGAAAGATATACTTCAAAGGATCCATCCTTGATATGAGATATGTTGTATAGGCACAGAAGTAATGCCTCAGCTTCTGAGCTACCCAGGTCAAAGCACAACAGGTGCGCTCCAACAGAGAATATCGGGTCTTGTACGGGGTGAATTTCTTACTGAGGTAATAAATTGCCTGCTCCTTCCTCCCTATTTCATGATGCTGCCCAGAACGTAACCGAACGCTCCATCCAATATTGCAAGGTAGAGTAATAGAGGTTTACCTGGCTCGGGTGGGACCAAGATTGGTGGTGTCGATAGGTATTCCTTGATTCTGTCGAAAGCTTTTTGGCAATCATCAGTCCATTTGGTAGTGGCGTCCTTCTTTAACATCTTAAAGATTGGCTCACAGATAACTGCGGATTGTGCTATGAACCGGCTGATGTAGTTAAGCCTTCCCAAAAAACTCATCACATCCTTCTTGTTCTTTGGCGGTGGAAATTCTTGAATAGCTTTGACTTTTGATGGATCCAGTTCTATTCATCGGCGACTCACAATAAACCCAAGTAGTTTTCCAGCAGGAACCCCAAATGCACACTTCGCGGGATTCAGTTTTAGGTTGTACCTTCGCAGTCTATTGAAGAACTTCCTCAAATCTTCCATGTGATCAGTGGCCTTCTTGGACTTGATGATAACATCATCCACATATACATCTATATCTGTGTGTATCATATCATGGAAAATGGTAGTCATGGCCCTCATGTAGGTGACTCCTGCATTCTTTAACCCGAACGGCATCATCTTGTAACAATACATTCCCCACGGATGATAACCATCGAAACAATCTACAAATGACTGTAACTTATGCTTGGCGCAATTGTCGATCAGGATGTGTATATTCGGCAAAGGGAAGTCGTCTTTCGGACTGGATCGGTTGAGACCTGGTAGTCGACACAGACTCGGACCTTTCCATCCTTCTTTGGTACTAGCACGATGTTGGCTAACCATGTCGGGTATTCGACTACCCTGAGAACCTTAGCTTTGACCTGCTTGGTGACTTCTTCCTTGATTCTCAGACTCATATCAGGCTGTGCTTTTGCTTTACCGGCGGACATGTTGGATCAGTTGGCAATTTGTGAGCCACAATAGACGTACTCAAACCAATCATGTCATCATATGACCAGGCGAATATATCCTTATATTCGTTTAGAAATTTTGTGTATTCCTTCTTTTCTGATGGCGATAAGTGGACGCTGATTCGTGTTTCTTTGACGTTTTCTGCATCTCCCAGGTTAACAATCTCATGTTGGACTTAGGCTTGTTCTCAAAGTTCTCAACCTCCTTAAAAATCTCTTCTGGTATGTCATCTTCCTCTGAATCTATGTCCGTTTGTTGCGTTGTCTCATTGCATGTCACAGTCATTGGTTTATCAAGATGAGTAATAGTAATGTTGTGTGTGTAAAGTAATGAGAGAAAAAATAATAATGAGTGTTGATTTGTAAGAAAAGTCAAATACTTTGATAAATTGCATAATCGTTTTGAACATTGGAAATCTTATTGCAGGAATTAGAAACATGCGACAAACAAAAATCTTTTAGTAAATAAGACGGTGCTTGTTTTAGCCTTCCTATACCGATACTCATCGGGCTCTGGTCGTTCTGATGGTCCAGTTATTGAGGCGTACCCCTCTGCTTACAGCCTGTATGGAAGGTCCTTCCTCTCCCTCATCCTTGAGAACAACATAACAATCCATATCATTGTCTTCTAGGAACAAATTCTTCATTGCTTCTAGTGCTTCTTCTTTATGACCCATAAATAATATCGGCCGGTTGGAAGGTCTGCTCCAGATGTGGTATAGGCTGCTCCAATAGGTAGTAAGGACCGCGCCATGGTGGTGACCAGTTGTTGAATTCTTCCTAGGTGTACTCATATCCCAGACCGAAAGTGGTGCCATGCTTCTTGAGTATTATGGGCTTAGTGATTCCTTGGAGGTTCTTGTCGAGCCCTTTGCCAGGTTCGTACCCACTCCAATTCTGTATACTCTTGATCTTGTTATCCCACCATTTAATTTATCAACAACATTTACCTGTTCGATGTGATGGTAAGTCTCTCCCCCTAGATTCTTTCTTCCTTCGATTGACAGAATGGTCTGGCGACTGTATATAGGGTTGCTATCGTCGCCGTGAATGATCACCTCCTGGTGATTCCATTTAAACGTTACTACTTGATGTAGCATTGATGCTACGTCCCCAGCAGCATGAATCCACGGCCGTCACAATAGCAGATTGTAAGATGCTGTCAACATCGAACCAAGTTGGCCCCATTTGCAAGCACAGACTAATCTCCCCAATGGTGGACCTTTGGGAGCCGTCGAAAACTTTCACATTGATAGCTCCGTCCTTTATTTCATGCAGTCCCTTACCCAACTTCTTGAGTGTTACCAGTGGACAAATATTGAGACTGGACCCTCCATCGATCAGGATTCTAGTGATAAAATAGTCTTCGCATTGCACGGTGATGTGCAGCGCCTTGTTGTAACCCAAACCTTCAGGTGGTAGCTCGTTCTCATGAAAAGTAATTTTATGACTTTCCAATACATGCCCTACCATATTGGTCATTTCCCTGCCAGTGATGTTGTTGGGCACGTATGCTTCACTCAGCACCCTCAGCAGAGCATTCTTGTGCACCTCAAAATTTTGTAACAAAGCAAGAATGGAGATTTGCGCCGGCATTTTGTTCAATTGGGCGATGACCGAGTAATCCTTGGCCTGTATCTTTCTCCAAAGATCGTATTGACCGGTCTCAATGATGGGTGACCAGTTGGAGGCCTGCGTGCTTGACTCATCTAGATGTTCCGGGGTATAAACTCTACCAGTTCTCGTTATACCATGTGCGGCAACAGTCTCTTCGAACCTGACCTTGCCTTTCCTCCTTGCCTCGGCTGTATAGTCCCATGGTATAGCCTTTGTATGGAATGGCGTCATGGTCAACATCGCCACTGGGATTGGCGTGACTATCCTTTCTCCGAACGAAGCATGTGCCTTGGAAGGTAGAACTGCAACTTTAAACGGTGTGGGAGCATTTATCGGAGACATGAATTCAACCTCAATTAGCATTGGTGTCTTTGCAGATGACGTTGCTTCAAACTCAAGTGGCACAGACATGTTTACCTCGGCATCCCCAGATGGCTGAATCTAGACTATAATTAGATTAAGGGTAACTATTGGCTTCTTTGGGTCATCACCTTCTGCAATCAAACAAATTGATCTCTCGGAATCCCAATCATCCTCTATTTCAATTATGTGAACGCCTCCACCCTTATGGTCTGGCAGAGGATTATTGTGGATATTTGGAGCGGGTTCCTTCGCCACAATAACCTGGATCTTATCCTTCAAAGAACAACATTCGTCGATGGTGTGTCCTTTCATGCCGGAATGGTATGCACAGGATTTGTTTGGGTTAACCCACTGAGAGGGGTTCTCAGGGGTTGCAGCAGGGATGGGGGTAACATAACCAGCTTTGAGTCTCTCGTACAACTGGTCAATAGGTTCAGCAATGGCTGTATATTGTTTAGGAGGTCTACGATCGAAATTTGGTTGAGGTCTAGGGAAGTTTTGGCGTGTGGGAAGGGACTAATAGTGGGATGGTTGAGCATTATAGGTTTGGTAGACATGAGCGGGTTGGGAATATCTGGATGAAGTAGGCTGATGTGTGGAGGGTGGAGGTGATGGATAAGGGGGTGGTGGAGTTTGGTAGGAGGGTGAGGGTGCTTGGTAGTTCGGAGTAGGCTGATATGTGAGTAGAGGAGTTGGGTATGTTTGGTATTTGATGGGAGATTTGTTTTTTTGTGCAACCATTACGGCTCCTACGTCCCTTTTCTTGGACACACCACCGGACTGCAAGGCCTTATTTGTAGCTTGCAAGGCCTCGAAGTTTGTAACCATATGCCTTCTTCAATTCTTTCACCCAACTTGATAATATTAGAAAATTTGTGGCTCTAATTCATCATCAGCCTTTCATAATACTGCGGGTCTTATGCCCGGACAAAGAATTTGTTCATCTGTTCCTCTTCTAAGGCAGGTCTGACCTTAGCAGCTTCGGACCTCCAGAAAGTGGCATACTCGCGAAATATTTCTGTAGGCTTCTTCTTTAGATTCTGAATGTAGAACACATCCAGTGCATTCTCTATATTGAACCTAAACTTGTCCATAAAGTCGGACGTCATACCTACCCAGTTTGACCATTTCTTTGGATCTTGGCTGATGTACCAAGACAAAGCATCTCCTTTTAAACTCCTCATGAACAGCTTCATGCTGATTCTCTCATCTCTCCCTACTCCAAGCAGCTTGTCACAATATGTTCTCAAATAGACCCTTGGATCACTTGTACCATCAAACATTTCGAACTTTGGAGGTTTGTACCCCCTCGGGCAGTTCGACATCGGGCTGTATGCAAAGATCTTCATAGTTTAGACCCTCAATTCCCTTGCTTCCTTCAATGCCTTGAATTCGGCTAGTTAATTTCTTAAGTTCCTCAGCCAGGTTCCTGATTAGCAGGTCTTTATCATTAGAATCGGGTGTGCTTGAAATGGGTTAGGTAGAGTGTGGCATAGTATCCACATAGATAGGAGTGCTATGGTGGGTGTGGAAGTAGTCATTTGTGGAATTTAGGGCTTCTAAGATGAGCAGCGGGGTGTTGTTTGAGGTATGGCAGGTGTTGCAGTAGTGGTGAGGAAAGGGATTGTTTTATTGCTTTGGGATATTCTGTGGAGGTGTAGGGTTCTGAGCATTTGGGAAATTGATAACTGGAGTGGTGAGAGAAAATGACAGATTTTCCAGATTCCGAACCTGATCAAGTTCTTCTTGAAATTTTTGCAGCTTTTGTTCGAGTTGGGATGCATTTTCTTTGGAAACCTGAATACCATGATCATGAGTGACCTCTACCCATTCAGTTGAGTTCTCTTTTCTGGCGTTGTTCAAATCTTCTATTTTGCCTTTGTTATTGTTTTTGACAAGACTAAGAGGAGGAGTGGGTGGAGGGCCCCTGGATCTCGTAGAATAGGATGATGTTTCCAGAGTACACGAACTAACCTTTGGGGAGGGGGAATAATAAACAAAAGTAAAAACAAAAGGTAACCAAGTTAGTGAGGATTATAAAAAGCGTTGCGATATTTAAACACATAGTGTAAGAATGTAAATTGTGTCCTAATTTGGGGACCTCTTTATGCCCGAGGTAGGGCTAGCGACAAATTGATTTGGAGAACTTAGAATGCTAAATGCCTCATTTTATTGATAAAAAGTATACGAATCCCAAATCAACACTAAATAACAGGAAATAAAAGTCACTAGTAGTCATTGGCCTTATTACATTTCATAAAGAAAAACTCCTATCTATTTGGTCCCAGAAGGCCCTTCCCCAGATTTGGCATCCTTGGCTCCGTCGAACAGCTTTCCCAGCTCGCGAAGTCCCAGCAGTAGGTAGGCTCTGTCTAGATGTCCACCTTCATTTCCTTCAGTATTTTGGCAATATTCGACCCTCTTGAGAAACTTTCTTTCCAACTCTACTATGCCTCGCTCCAAGTATCCCAGTCGCTTGTTGGCACTGACAGCCATGTCCTTCCATTCCTCAATTAACTTCTAATTGGCTTCTTGTACTTAACGATGCTCGCTTTTGCACTCACGGATTCTCTTGTGCAATTGGTTGTATTTGATCTGTGCCTCGGCCCTTTCATCTATGATCCTGTGGCCCCTAGCAAACCATGGCTGGCCCAGACCATCGTGATTATCTTCCAACCAGCCTGAATAGTAGGGAGCACAACCAGTATGGTATTTGTCTGGTTCGATGTATCTCTCTCCATGACAATCTTGCAGTGCCACATATGCTGAGCTTGGCACTTCTAAGGGCTATCATCAGCCTCGAAGTCAGGCCGGAAATGACTGATCTTGTCGACCCTAGGTATAACCTGCTTCCTACCAGCCTGTGTCATAACTTGGAGAGGGACATAAGGATAGGTTCCTCTCAGACCGATTAATATCAGAAATTGTACATCCCTGGATCGGGCGATGAATTCCTCGGTAGGTAACCATTCGAACATCCATTGTACCTGGCCCTCAGTTATATTATCAAATAACTCTACCCATCCTTTGGCATCTTCCGGTTGAGCGAACATATTGGGCTTGTAATTCATTCGCCTCGGATGATGGAAGGCGATATGATCATCCCAATCCCTTCGCTGGATCTCTTGTTGGTACTCACCCCTTTGGAGATGCTCCATGAGCCAGAGCTGAAGTAGCAAATTGTAGCCTTCGAAGTATTTGCTCCTCCTGACACTTCTCCAAGGCTCGGTATATTTCTGCAACAATCATGGGCACAATGCTGAAGGGTTGCCCACCAATTCCTTCCATTAAGGTCTTAGTTACCATGGCCAGTCTGGTGTAGATTCTTGCTTTCTTCATTAGAAACACAATCAATCCTAGGAAACAAAACATGAATATAAAGACCCTTCGGTGAATATGACCTAATGATGTGATGGCATACTCGTCAGGATAGGTACGGTAGGATTTGTTGTGACCGTACCTCTCGTACAAATAGTCAAAGAGGATATAGGATTCTTTCAGACATGTCAGTTCTGGATTCTTCTTCAGACCTATCATTTTGAGGAAGCCCCTTCTCTTGCGGTTCTTAGGCATCAACAAACTCGGAGTTTCCCATGATATACTAGCCAATCCTCCTATTTCTTCTAGCAATGGTGTCATCTCAATGTCCCCGAAGCGGAATACGGACCTCTCACAATCCTAGAACAAAGTAGCAGCTTCTATGATCTTGTTGTTGGGTTGGATTTCCAAGAGAGAAGGTAGGTTCCCAGATACTTCCGGACAAGTGTTTGATCACTAGAGTGAAGATCCTCCCACCAGCTTAGCAGTTTTGAGTGGATGTTGGTGACCATGCCAAATCTAGGGACTTCGCGCCTCATATTTCTGCAAGACAAATAAGGTTATGCCCTTACCCCCACCAGACTCGACTATTTAATATCAACAATTAGAATAAAACATTTAGTTCTCCAAATAAATGCACAGAACGTGGTAGTGTTCGTTTGGGTTTAGAGAAACCCAGTGGACTTTGGACAAGGATCTGTTAAAGAGTCATTATGCGAACAACATAACTAACTCGGCTAGGTTTGGCCATGATGTATGCACAGTTTAAACAGAGTAAGGTTTTTATGGGGTTTTAGACTGGTACCCTTGAGCGGACAACTCAAGGGGAAAAGATACGGAACCATCGACTACATCGTTGATCAACTAGTTTTACCGCAAATACGCCTTTTCCAGATTTAGGGGGTGATAATATCGGAAGAGCGCAACCATTCATTATAAGCGTTGCTATGGGATTTGTTTGGCACGAGTGGAATATGATGTTGAGCATGATTATGAAATAATTAAAAACATGTTGTCACATATTTGCACATTTAAGAAAGCAGTAAATATAACAGTTTCATAATTTTAAAGCAGTAGTAAAGAAAGAAACAAAAAGACAAGTCAGTTTTGCAATTGAAAAAGGAATTGAATGCTTAAAAAAATTAAACTAGTAATTGCACATAAAGGAGCATAAATTCACAATAATAGTCGGAAATGGTAAAAGCCTAAAAGTCTCCAGCGGAGTCGCCATGCTGTCGCGCCCCCTTTTTCTCACGAAATCGGGTTTATGACATTTGGAGGGACAACTCGTTCCGTTTGGGAATTGGGTTTTGCATTTGAAGAGTCGACACCTAATGATTAAGGTGCATTAGGACACCAATAGAAATTCAATTCTAAGTCATTTGAATAACCAGAGATTGGGTAAGGGCTTGAAATTATCCTAAGCAAAAGGTGTTAGGCACCCCTCAGGATCCACAAGTGTGGTTCCCGGCCAGACAATTATTGTAAATTTGGGGTGCAATTAACATATAGGCAAATAAGGCTCAAATAACCGGGGATTTCAACACATAAAAGGAAGAACATTTTAAAGAAGCGTTTTAAAAGAAAGAGTTTGCAAATAAAAGAAAGGGGTACTAGGTTTATATTTAATATGGATCACCCCACACAATGTCCGGTAATCACTCCTCAATGAGGGGCTACACGTAACATTATCGTGTGGTCATCATATCCATATCTACCTTTTCCCACCCCGTTTAAGGTACTAAAGCGCGAATTGGTCTCGAACACTATTTCATGCTATTACCCGTCCCATTCCTATCAGTCCCGGAGGCACTTAGGACTACTAATCCTAAAAGGGAGGGATATTAGGCTTATTTGGAAGTTTCAAAGGTAAAAATTCTAAGGCGACATACAAAACAGATAATATGGCATATAAGGGGAAACGTGTAAACAGACAAAGGCTAAAATGCACCTCCTTGAACAGAAGCTCATAACTAGCATGACTTACACATACTTTTTAGGTCTGATTAAAGCACATAAAGACGAGGGAAGTTAATTATTGAGGCAGATTAGTTTAATACATAACTCAAATAAGAAGCCTGAATCAGGCCTGCCTGCTGGTTGTAGCGATTAACAGAAGCAGATCCAGCTTACAGTTATTACTCTAAGGCTTGCCTAAGCGCTTAGACGGGGTCCTATAGACATGATATCTATTGAGTTCAGAATGTGATGAGATAGTAATAACTCAAAACGAAGTGTTTGTGATCCTATAGGCATGCTTGCTAAGCCTTGTTAAGTAAAGGAATTAGATTATTAAAAGAGATGTAGAATGTATAAAATTAAATTAGACTAATTACAGATTCTGCAGGTGATAGTATCTACTATTACGGATTTTAATCCCTATGAACATGATATCTAACATCGAACGTGAATGAAGCAAATCAAAATTGTTTAAGAATCCCTATAGGCATGAATTCTATGCGTTACTAGATTATAACCACTTAGGCCCTAAAACATGGTATCTAAATGGTGACAAATCGCAGGATTAGATAATCCCTATAGGCAGGTTATCTAGATGTGATGTTGAACAAGTAAGTCCTATAGACATGGTTTCTAAATGCAGTTTGAATATACAGAAATCTAAAATAGTCCTATAGGCATGGTTTCTACCCTTGACATGCATAAAATACCCAACCCTTTTCACTAGCTAGCCCCAAATGTTTATTACAACTTATTACAAATCAGGAATACTAAATACTAAATACATCACAAAAATACAAAGAAAAGAATTACAACCAGAGAAGCCTGATTCTTGACTTCCTATATGAGTTATGAGATAAACCAACTCAAAAACCCTAATCCAAAACCTTTCTCGGACTTTAGTGTGTCAGAGTTCCCTAAGGGCCTCAATAGGACCCCGGACAGTGCTCAAACCCAAGTTTCATAACCAAAATAGGGACAAGTGTAGTGTGGAAATTCTAGCCCTCATGTGTCCAAGTTCAGAGAGAGCTCATGGGTCCCAAGGCAAGGCTCACATGAGGGGGCAGAACTTAGGTCTAAGAGGAGAGTGAAAGTGCAGAAATAGAGCTTTAAGAACTAAGAAAGTAAAGAAGAGGGAAAGAGGTTCTAGGAAACAGCTATTAACACTTCAAACAAGTTGATAATTTTACATCAAAGGGGACAGGGGTTTAGGAGTCCATTGCAAGGAGCCTATATACTTAGGCATAAGTTAATTCTGGGCATGCACAGCAATAGGGAGTGCTGTCATGCTTGTAAAATCAACTAGAACACACAACACATAAGGGTAACATGGAGGTTATGATCCTATGAGGAACAAGTTTGAGTCATGTTCAGCAATATTCAATGTTGTCATACCCCAAACAAACCATAAGTATCAAACACATTGGGGTATGGATTTAGGATTCATAATACATTGATTCTGAACAGGAGAAAAGAAATTACAACATGTTAAATAAGGTACTAAATTAGATACAAGCAATAGGCAGACAAGAAGGCAAGAATATTAAGTAACCATGTTGTTGATGATGCTGAAAACTTAACTAAAACATACCAGTCAAAGAAATAAAAAATGCAGTAAAGAAAGGTAGCAGGACTTTGAAATATAGCTTTGGCTTTCAGCCAGCTAAACAGGCCACAGTACAAGAAGTAAAGTAAGAGAGAGTGTTTTAGTGTAAGTGTGAGTTCAGAACTAAAGTGTTCCTTGTTTGTGTTAATGAGAGAGTATGTATATATAGTAGTTCGAAACCATGTAAAATAAGGCAAGAATTACAATTGTATAGTAATTATGGAACCAAGTACTAATCAGAATCAAATCAATGCTGGTACTCCTTTAATTAAGGGGCAATCAACCAACGGTAATGGGTAAAAAATGTTTAAGGAAAGAAATCAAGTAGAGCATCATGTATAGAGTAGACAATGAGGGGTAAGTACATAGGGGTTCAATTAAGGAAACAACCAATGAAGAATCAGTAAAATACTCGGTTAACCAAATAAGGTAAGAAAACAAAATAAAGTTGCAGAATATGGAGATAATCGAAATGAGCACTTATTAAATCATGGAATCAAGGATTCGAAATTACTGATTTAAGGAGAGTAACATGGGTTCCCATGAATAAGCATCAAACCAAGTTAAAATAGGAAAATCGGAAGTCTAAAGGGAAATTTTCAAATCAAGCCAAGAAACAGGGAGCTCAGAGTCAATCAAAGAGAGAGTCATGAATCATGTTTTAGCATATAAATAAAGTGAGATATGAGTAACCAAACATAGCAAGCAAAGAGGCAAGTCTTGACCAGTCAAAACGAACACAAGCACATAGAGCTGATGTAAGTTAGGCATAAGAAACTCAGTAGAAACACATTCGAAGTGAGATAGTCACAGAGACTCAAACAAGAACAGGCCAGTCACAGAATCAAACGAAGAAACCTAGAAAAATTAAGGTTTTCAACATAGGCGAGTTAAAGAGAAGATAGAAACACAAAGAGATTTCGAAAAGGAACTTCTGAACTTACACAAATTGTCTCAGACCCAAAGCCATAAGATTTTCAACAATATAAGGGTTTTAAAAAGAGGATAATACGAGCAAACACAGCAAAACTTATCAAAAATCAAAGAAAGGTTTCGAAATAACTTAACAGAACCTTAATAAAAAAGATAAGGAGTTTTGAAAGCGGAGTTTTAAAAGAAACTTCGAGAAAAGTGCTTAGAAGTTCAGAGCAGACATATATCTAAAACAGATCTAAGAAAAATCGAGAGCACCTTAAAGGTTAGGGTTTCAGAAGAACCCCAAGCGGTGATAAAGGCTTTGAAAACCATCGATCTAAGTAGGAGAGTCAAGAGTCAGACTCGAATAGCCATGGCTGGCCGGAGAAAGGTCAAAGATGACCGGAGAACAGCCGTAAACTGAAATCGACCAAGGTCTGGACCAAGCTCCTTCAAGATCTAGCCTTCAAACCATAATAATCGAATACGCAGGAGCCATGGGAGGTGGATACATGCCTCCGATGACCTTGGGAGCCATGGACTTGGAAGATTTTAGGGTTTGTAATCGATGTCGGCGGCTAGGGTTGGAGAGGGTTTGACAGAGGATTAAGAGAGAAAAGGATTCAGAGGTGGCTAGGTGTGCGAAATGTGGTTAGGGTTAGGGGTCGTTTGAATTAAAAAAGGTAAGGATTGTTGTTGGCCGTTGATCTGAATGATCAATGGCCTGGATTAAAACGGGCGAGTGAGTGGTTTATGAAGACGAGTTTGGGTCGGATTACACAGGGATTGGGTTAGGGTAATTAGGCCTCAGATTAGGTTTAATTGGGGTGCAAAATCAGGCTAGAATTGAAATAAAATTGGGCTAACATTTAAATAGTCACTTTTCACTATTTGATTTAAAACAAATAGTAAAATAATTTCTAAAAATAAATTAAAGGTACTAAAATGATTAATAGTACATAATTATCAAATTTAAAATACTGGACTTAATTTTTATGAATATAAACGTAATTAATCTTAAAAGAGGCTAATGTTGTAATTATATACAATTTTACTTTAAAAATACTAAATGACTTTGTAAAAATATGCAAAAATTTATATTACCTCTATTTTAACATAAATATGAGAATTCAATAAGTGAATCACAAAAATGATAATTTTGGGAATAATTATTGGGTTTTTCTAGATAAAATGGGCAATAAATTGATTTAAAAATCTTTAAAAATTAAGAAAAAATAATAAAATATTTGGGCATGCTTATATATGCATACATATGCTATTTTGAAAGTGTTTTGCATATTAAAAAAAATATACAGGGAAAAATTGGGTATTAACAGGCCATCCTAAAGAAAATGGAAGAGATGGAAAATGAGAACAAAACACTACGCGACCAGATGAAGGAACATCAGGAGCGGGTCGACAAAATACCAGGCGCTCCAAACCTATTACCAAAATGCGATGTGGGCCGATTCGTCGAACAACCTTACAGCGAAGGGACTGCTCCACACTTTATTCCAAAGACCTTCAAAATGCTGCCATACTTGAAAATATATGACGGGACCACAGACCCGGAGGATCACTTAATCCATTATGTTACTGCAGTAAAGGGAAATGATCTATCAAAAGAATAGGTACCGTCTGTGCTGCTAAAGAAGTTCGGTGAGACCTTGACACGGGGAGCATTGACATGGTACTCCCAGCTACCAGTGCGATTGATATCGATGTTCGAAGAGATGGCAGATAAATTCACCACCGCTCATACAGGAGCGAAGAAGGCTGAGGCTAGGGTCAATGATATTTTCGCCATCAGGAAAACGACGGGCGAGGGACTTCGAGATTTCCTAGCCCAATTCAACAGAGTAAGGATGAGTCTACCGAACGTGTCAGAAGGATGGTAGTAGCAGCCTTTCAAAATGGGTTAAACAGGAACGGGGCAAAGGCAACCAAAAAACTGCTCAATAGACTCATGAAGTACCCCCTACCACATGGGAAGAGATCCATAATGCCTATTGCGTCGAGGTGAGGGCAGACGAGGACGACCTGAATGGCCCGCTTCAACGATTAACATCAGTCCAGACCGAGACAAGGAGAGATCGACGTAACGACGGGCGAAGAGATCAACCACCATGTTTCAATCGCGAAAGGCATCCGCCCTATATCCGAACATCTAACCTGCCCCCTCCACGACATGCGGACGCCACGCCACGACACATTGTACCCCTCCTCAACGAAAGAGGTATGCCTCCACTACTATCTGCTCATAATTTTTGTGTTTTCCCTTCAGAGATAGTGTACGCATTGGAGAAGTTGGGCACGAAGGTGCAGTGGCCGCAAAAGATGAAATCAGATCCAAGCACTAAGAGTTCAAACGTCCTCTGTGAATTCCACCAAGAAAGAGGACACAAGACCGAAGATTGCATAGGTCTGCGGCATGAAGTAGTTAGGATGTTGAACAAGGGGTACCTGAAAGAACTGATAAGCGATAAAGGAAGGGCCAACTTCGCTCGAGGTCGCGACCCATCTCAAGGGCCTCCAAAGCCAACATCACAAGCCCATACCATACAAATGATCATTGGCGGCGGCGATGACACGGTAATCAACCATGTGAAGTTTACTACTAGCACAAACTCAAATGGACAGTCGCCCACGAACGGTATGATGACCTTGAAGATAGTATCATCTTCGATAAGTCAGATACCGACGGTTTGTCTTTCCCTCACTATGATGCTTTGGTTATAACTTTATGCATCGCTGATACTGATGTAAAAAGAATCATGGTGGAGGACGGAAGCGGCGCGTGTATTGTTCACCCGTGAGTTCTCATGCAAATGAGGCTCGAGGATAAAATAATATCGTGTTGCATAACACTAACGGGTTTTAATAATGCAGTAGAGCGGACATCTGGAGAAATAGTTCTACCTGTCCTAGCAGGAAGGTTCACCCTGGAAACAACATTCCACGTTATGAACCAGGAAATGGCCTACAATGCCATCATAGGACGACCATGGATACACGCTATGCAAGCCGTCCCCTCAAGCTTCTATCAAGTGATCAAATTTCTCACCCCATGGAGGATATTCAGTATTCGAGGTGAGCCACGTATTGCCCAAGAATGCTACCGGATCGCCCAAGATTGCACACACACAAAATAGCTAAAAGGGGCATGTGCGGAAGCATAGCAGTCAGCCATGTCAAGCACCAAACCCGACATACAAGTAGAGGCCATCAAAGATCCAGACCTTGTAGAATCTTGTAAGGCAACCGTGGAAGATCTTGACCCCGCCATCTAGATAACATCGACTGCACCAAAACGGCTTATGTTGGGCATAACCTCTCGGAGCCAGGTGAGTATCATGAGTTTTTAACTAACAACGCCGATTTGTTTGCTTTTTCCCACTCTATGCCAGGAATCCCAAGGGAGATCGCCACGCATAAACTGAATGTCGACCCACTCTATCTGCCGGTATGACAAATAAGGAGGAAGTTCAATGCCGCAATCAATGAGGCAGTCATCGAGGAAGTTGATAAATTACTCGCCAACGGTTCCATCAGAGAATCGAAATACCCCCAATGGGTCGCCAATGTGGTCATGGTCAAAAAGAAGAATAGGAAGTGGTGAATGTGTGTCGACTTCACCGATTTAAACAAATCATGCCCGAATGACTCTTTCCCGTTACCCAAATCGACCAACTTATCGATGCAACAGTGGGATACAAACTGCTGAGCTTCCTGGACGCGTACTCCGGCTATAACCAAATTCTCATGGTTGAAGAAGATCAAGAAAAGACCACTTTCATCACTCACCGAGGTACGTACTGCTATAAGGTGATACCGTTCGGGCTTAATAACACAAGGGCCACGTACCAAAGGTTAGCCACCAAAATGTTCAAAAAGCAACTCGGTAAGACAATGGAGGTTTACATCGATGACATGCTAGTGAAGTTGTCAAAGAAAGAAGATCACATTGGTCACCTGAAGGAATCCTTCGAATTACTAAGGCAGTACGGAATGACTGGATCCCGAAAAGTGCACCTTCGGCGTGACTTCTGGAAAGTTCATAGGTTTCCTAGTGTCACAAAGGGGAATCGAGGTCAACCCGGATCAAATCAAGGCCATCGACGCAATACCAGAAATACTGACCAGCAAAAAACTGGCAGGATGAATAGCCTCCCTATCAAGGTTCATTTCACAACACTCGGATAGATGCCATAAATTCTTCAATGTACTAAGGAAAGACCACGGGCTGCAATGGAACGAGGAATGCATCGATGCCCTGAGAAAGCTGAAAACGTATCTATCCTCACCACCACTACTCGTCAAAGTGGACCCAGGTGAATGCCTACTTGTGTATCCAGCAGTTTTCGAAGTTACGGTCAGCGCAGTCTTGGTCCGTGAAAATAAAGGTACGCAATCTCCAATTTACTATATCAGCAAAAACTTTAATCAATGCCGAGACAAGGTACCCTCAACTTGAAAAACTAGCTCTGGCATTGGTCATAGCTTCACGGAAGCTTAGACCGTACTTCCAATGTCACCCCATAAAAGTGGTGACAACCTTCCCTTTAAGGGGTATCCTACACAAACCCAAACTATCAGGTAGACTAGCCAAATGGGCCATAGAACTAAGCAAGCATGACATAACGTACCAACCGCGCACTGCCATCAAGTCACAGGTGCTCGCAGACTTCGTCGCTGATTTCAGTACGAAAATATTGCCCGATGTAGAACAGGAAGCATTCAGCACTTCTACACATGCCGACCTCTGGGTCCTCTACACCGATGGTGCCTCTAACGCCTCGAGATCAGGACTGGGACTCATCCTCGAGGTCCCTACAAGTGAAGTAATCCGCCAGTCCATACGATGCCCTGAGGTGACTAACAACGAGGCTGAGTATGAAGCTGTGATTGCAGGTTTGAAGTTAGCCCTCAAATATGGCACTCGACGACTCGTCCTCTACTGTGACCCCCAACTCGTAGTGAATCAAGTCACCGGGACTTTCCAAATCAAAGAGCAAAGGCTGCAAAGATACCAGTCAGAAATCCACAAACTACTACCAGAAATCGATGAATGCTGCCTCGACCAAATACCCAGGGCGTAAAATATCGAAGCAGACGGCCTCGCTAAATTAGCTGCGGCTACCAAGAATATCAACAAAGAAAACATGGTCACCGTCCTTCATTCCGCAATAGAGCACGTCGAGGTACATTCTATAAACTTAACTTGGGACTGGCGTAACTGCTTCGTAGCCTATTTGTAGAATGGAATGCTCCCGCAAGACAAAAAAGAAGCCAAAAAACTCCAGATGCAGACAGCCCGGTACACCCTAGTAAATGGCAATCTCTATAAAAGAACGTTCAGCACCCCTTAGCCAAATGTCTTGGGCCACATCAAACAAGGCAAGTACTGGAAGAAGTGAACGAAGGGCACTGCGGCGCCCATATGGGAAACCGCGCCCTCGTTCGATGCCTCATTGGCACAGGGTACTACTGGCCCACTATGAAAAAAGAAGTCACTGACTATGTCATCAAGTACGCCTCTATGATACATCAAACAGGAGAACTCCTTCATTTCGTCACTTCGCCATTGCCGTTCATAAAGTGGGGAATGGACATAGTCGACCCCCTCCCAGCAGGACAAGGTAAGGTACGCTTCCTTTTGGTTTTAACTGACTACTTCTCTAAATGGGTGGAAGCAGGTGCATACACTCAGATACGTGAGAAGGAGGCCATCGCCTTCATATGGAAAAACATTATATGCCGCTTTGGCATCCTCAAAGAAATCAACTACGACAACGGGCCTCAGTTCGTCGAAAAAAGAACGACTGAGTTTTTCGAAAAGTGGCGCATCAAACGAATACTCTCCATACCATACCACCCTGCCGCCAATTGTCAAGCCGAATCCTCCAATAAAGTAATATTGAACATATTGAAAAAGAAGCTTGAGGAAGCTAAAGGGCTATGGCCTGAACTACTACCGAAAGTATTGCATACCATACTACGCCAAAAACCAGCATAGGAGAAATGCCATATTCACTGGTCTACGGGACCGACGCAGTTATACCCATCGAGGTCGGGGAACCCAGTTTGAGATTCTCCAACGATAGCAGAACATGCAACGACAAAAGTAGGCTACAAGATCTGAATGAAGTTGAAGAACGAAGAGACATGGACCACATAAGAATGGTATCCCAGAAGCAGCATGTAGAAAGATACTACAACAAAAGAGCCAAGGTGCGACCATTCAAAATTGGCGACTACGCCCTCAAGGACAAAACACAAGCGTTAAAAGACCCTAATGAGGGAAAATTGGGAACGAACTAGAACGGACCGTAGCCATAGCAGTAGCAAACAAAGGAGCGTTTTAGCTAAAAACAATGGAGGGAAAACTACTCCAAAATACCTGGAATGTCGCCCATCTCAAGTACTTCCACTTCTAAAAGAAGGCGTCACCTAAGTCGTACTCTTTTTCCCCCACCCAGGTTTTATCCCAATCGGGTTTTCCTGGGGAGGTTTTTAACGAGGCGGCAAGGGGGACACCTTAAGGAATGACATGCTATTCATTACCTCGACCCGTCGATATGACCTCCGAACCGAAGTAATGAAGGGACTACATATAGATAATCAAATCTCCATTGTATTTACGGAATCAAATCTCCATTGTATGTACAGAATTGGATCTCCACTAGTCAGCATGTGACGTCTTCCTACGGGAATACGATCAAATCTCCAACAATGTAAGTTTGACCTTGTTCGAATCACGACGGGATTCTACTTCAATGACAGTTCGAAGCAACATCCCAATGTCCAAGGCCATCGACGACAATGTAAGTTCGACCTCGTTCGAACCACGACATGATTCTACTTCGACGATAGTTTGAAGCAACATCCCAATGGCCAAGGCCATCGACAACAATGTAAGCTCGACCTCGTTCGAACCACAACGGGATTCTACTTCGATGACAATTTGAAGCAACATCCCAATGGCCAAGGTCATCGACAACAATGTAAGTTCGACCTCGTTCGAACCACGACGGGATTCTACTTTGATGACACTTCGAAGAAACATCCCAATGGGCAAGGCCATCGACGACAATGTAAGTTTGACCTCGTTCAAACTACGACGGGAGTCTAATTCGATGACAGGTCGAAGCAACACCCCACTGGCCAAAGCCATCGACGAAAACATAAGTTCGAACTCGTTCGAACTACGATGAGATCCCGCCTCGACGGCAGTTCGAAGCAACATCCCAATAGCCGAGGGCGTCAACAATATCATGTATGCGATGAATGAAAGAAAAAAAACACAAGCCGACAAAAGTAAATTTTACATTACAGCAAAACATCATTTACACTGGCCTCTATAAACGGGCCCAAGTACTACCCGTGCAAAAATCTCTAAACAAAAGCAAATACAAACTAAGACTAAACATCATCCCTAGCGGGGTAAGCGTTTTCGTACCACGAATCTGAAGTAAGGCAATTCGCATCATCAGAGTTGATATCATCCCCGTCAGGTGTGAGGGGGTCGTACCCGCATGACTCATGAGCTACATGAGCTTCGGTGTGCACAACCTGAACCTCCACCTCAGTATCCCTTCCCAAGGCATGAAAAGCCTTATACACATAAAGTCGAGCCTCCGCATGGACCCACAACTCGTATAAACAATAGGGCACAATCGGATCGGCTGAGGCGCGAGACGTAGAAGGCTGAGAATGTCGACGCGCATTCTCCGCCCTCAGCGAGGCTATTTGTCTGTCTAGTGCAGTCAGTTCTGCCTCCAGTTCTTTGACACGCCCTTCGAGCATTGCCACCCACCGACCAGAGGCTTCCTTTTCCTCAGTCAACTCTAACTTAACAATGCGGAGGGCATCTTCTAAAGATACCTATTTAGAAATAGTTGCCGCCAGCTTATCAGCGCTAACGTTCAGCTCGCCTTTAAGCCCCTCAATCTCTGCTACCTTTGTACTCAACTCAGCGGTCAAGTCGGCCACCTTCACCAGTAAGTCGGCATTCTCAGCCGTCACCCCCTTCTCAACTCGAGCTTGTCCTCTTTCGCCTTAAGGGAGACCTCTAACTCACTATTACGGGTGACAACCTTCACGAGCTCTTTGTCCCTATCCCTCAGCGCCTCAATCTTGCGCTCCAACTGGTCCTCCTGCTGCTTGAGCCCCTTACGAAAAACTTGAAACTCAGGGTCCTGATGGTAAATGTCGGCCATCGCCTGGTGCTTAGCCCGATACTGATGATATTTGGATGACATCTTCTCATAAAGGCCCGTCCTTCTCCTCTATCGATGCTCTCTCTCTACCTTTATGATGAGGGTCTTACAAAAAAGAAGGGAAGAAGTCAGAAACAAAGTATAAAACGACGATTATCGCACCATCCAATGACGAAAAGAGAAGGAAAGGCACCTACCTGCAAGGCCATACCAGTGACCTTATGAGATAACTCCATGTCGCTCCTAGCCCTAAGCATCTCGCTTTCAAGAGCGACACATAGAGGAGCTAGGGCCGATGCCACTTGCTCGTTGTTCAGTAGAAAGTTGTAGTTCCCTGGAATGACCACATGACGGTCAGATCCGTCCATCCTAACCTCCACATGGGTATGGCGACTCACAAATTCATTAACATCCTTTGGGTCGATATCTGAACCTGAGTCTCCACCCTCAACACGATGTCCCCCAATTTTGGACGACACACCACCCTCAACAGAGCACACTGAACCAACTCCTCGGCCAACTCCCTCCACTTGGGGAGATCTCCTTGACAAAATGGCATCGGCCATGAACACATGCACAGGGGCTGTCCGGGACACCCTGCTGCCATTAGCATCCGTATCCATGCCTTTCCCCAACTTAATGCTCCTCCTTTTCCCCGACAACGGCTCGTCCCCGTTAGAGGATTCATCCAAAGGACGTGAGGTCGGTATCGAAGAAACCTCTTCCCTCGCGGACATGACTCGAGACGGATCTCCCAATTGGATAGGTTGAGGGTGACCCTCTCGAACAGACTCACTCAAGACAAATTGCGTATCTGCAGTGGCAACGGTTTGTTGAAAAGTGGGGACTAGCGCCCTCCGCTTGGAAGCACCTCGATCTGTCATCACAGAAGTTTGTACCATTAAGTAAGGTCGCATGGCTAACGAAGTAGTAAGCAAGACGTTTACCTGAGGAAACGTTAGGGCTATAATGTTGCACGAAGGCGAGCCAAGTTCGAGTTTCTGCTGCGTGAGGCAACAGGCGGGCTACCCAATCTCTGGTGGTGAAGATGGACGACATGACCAACCGTCGTTTCTATGAAAATTATTTTTATGTGCGGACTGAACATATTGTGGTAGACCCAACGGGATTCCCTGAGAGATGGAACTTCGCACGCAAGTTTGTGTTTTGTCAGTGAAATGTTCGATTGTTTTCTGCGAGTACTAAACTTTATCTCGTCTTTACAGCTGAGAGATGCCCTCTACGCCTGTCAAAGGTATCCGTGAATGGGTGGAGGCCATACTTCCCCATACGGTGGGGATTCACACATGGTCGACCTTTCACGAGAGGTTCGGACGCAGACCCCTTACAGGTGAGATGTCGCCTTTGCTTACTAGTTTGTCTCTTCTCCCCCTTTTCTTTTGTTCAGCCTCTTATGTGTCGTTTGTCATTGCCAGGGAGAGTGCGGAGAGCGAGGGCTCATCCGTTAGCTTTTCACCAGCCGGTCGTATCTACTCACCCTATCGCAGTTCCCATTGCTCAACCTTCATCGAGGGTCGCTTCAGTTGAGTCTGCAGCCTTGGTTACTCCAGTGAGGGCCGCTTCTCAGGAGGAGGTTCCGACCGGTATCGTTCGTCCAACGAATGAGTCACTGTCTACTGGAGAGGAAAAGGGGTCGTCGAAGAGGCGGAGGGTAGAGTTTAAGACGGCGCCCCTACAGTAATTCATTTGGATGACTCTCCCCCGGTGGGCTCTGGAGAGGGTGTTATCACGGCTCCCCCCTTAGGGGCGAAGCAAACCATTGAAATTGTCGGTGGTCGCGATCAGCAATCGGAAACTTTTGGCATTATTGATGATCAACAACCTATCGTGGTAGAGAATCAGACTTCTGGGGTTGTCGTTGTGATTTCAGACGTGCCCTCATCTTTTACAGCGGGTCGTGTTTCCTCTTCCGTAGCAGAAAGGGGGAAAGGCGTGGTGGTTGAAGACTATGAATCTGAGTCCGATCTGGACCCTGACAATGCTAGGATGTTTGAGAAGGGTCTTACTCATTCGGTGGTCAATGAGGGGGGCTCGGCCCGTACTCTTCAGATCCCTTCTGGTGTTAATCTTTTGGCAGAAAAGGGAGGATATGGTACCGCAATTCAGCCTGTTATGCTCCAAAGCTAAGAATGAGTCCCTTCGGTCCGTTCCTGATGCCGAGTTGAAGGACGAGGTGTCCGTCATGGGCTTAAGGGTACGTTACATTTCATTTTCACTTTATGCTTTTGCCCTTCTCAAAAGTACTAGTTTTAACCTGTCTTTACATTTTCCAGGCATATATGGTGGAAGTGGAAAGCATTCAGGCCAATATTCGGGCAAGGATTTTCTTGAAGATGCTGGAGAAATATCACCACTATCGCGATAGGTGTCGCGAGATGCATGAGCGGCTAAGGAAGGATCCCCGTAATCGGGCTCTTGGTGAGGAGTTGGAGAAAAGGGACCAGGAATTTATGCAGACCATCCGCAGCAAGAGCGAACTCGAGGAGCAACTTCGAATTAAGAACGAGGAGCTCGAGTTGGGTAGGGGGTCACAGAGGAGTGTGAGCATCTGCAGGGTAGGTTGAGGTGATGCAGTCAGAGATGGATCAGAACTTGGTCAAGGTCGAGGCGATGAGCATGGAATGGATGAGAAAATTGACTGCGATGGAGAGCAAAATCGCTGGATTAGAGAACATTGAGAGTGCCTGGTCTGAGGCTTTGGCGAGGGCGACTACCCTGGAGAACACCATCTACATTCTCCAATCCGAACAGGAGTTGGAGACATCGACAACTACCCTTATGGAGGCGAGGCTCGAGGAGCACATCTACATGATTGATCAGGAGGCATCGGTTCTGGGAGATCGGGTCGCGGCCCTGGAGGCAGAAAATGAGCGATTATAGGCTCAGGTTGAGCTATCTTCTGCTGCCATTACTTGCCAAATGCATGAGCTCTGGGTTTATGCTGAAGCCCAATGGGACATGTATAGGAGTTTGTGGGAGGTGGGCACCGTGACTGAGGCTGCTTATGAAGAAGCGTGAGCGAAAGCTCGGGAGGCTCGCGTTAACTGTGGATACGATGCGACGATGCCCGAAGTGAATGGGGATGCGGATGATGGTAATGGAGAACTTCTTAGAGACGGTGATGATAGTGGTGATGGTGACGGCGGTGAAGACACCGAATGAAGAATGTTGCCCTTTGTTTTTATTTTCATTTTGTTTATCGACTGTCGTCTGTTCGTTTTTTTTTCTTTGGTTGGCCTGGGCCATATGTTTAGCCCCAACTATGACTTTACATGAATAAAAGTTCTTTTCTTCGCTATTTGCCTTGTACTTCACTTTTTATTTCAACTGTTCATGGCTTCGGTGTGAGATAGATGCTCGTCTAACGAGCACCGATTTTTCTTTTCTTCCGGTGGTTGTCGACCTTTAGGGGTGTCATTTCAAACCTATCAAAATATCAGTCCGTCGCCGTTCGATCGAGGTCGAACTTTTCTTTTCATTTGGAAAAGGCCCTTAGCCTTGATGGGTATTATTTCGAACTTATCGAAATAATGGCCCGTCGTCGTTCGAGCGAGGTCGAACTCTTCTTTTCATTTGGAGAAGGCTCTTAGCCTTAAAGCGTATTATTTCGAACTTATCGAAATAATGGCCCGTCGTTGTTCGAGCGAGGTCGAACTCTTATTTTCATTTGGCGAAGGCCCTTAGCCTTGAAGGGTGTTATTTCAAACTTATCGAAATAATGGCATGTCGTCAGTCCCAGTTTCTGGAGAGTTGGTCATCTTTCGTGGGAGTACCAGTCCGTTTGGTATTGTTTGCACCATATGGTGCAACGCTGGTGAGTTGAGGTGTTGATGTTTCGTTTAGGTTTGTGCTGTGTACGCCTCATGGTTTTCTTGTCCGACTCCTGCCGTCCAGCTCGGAGATGTTACCGGCAAGAAGTATTTCAGCTGTGTTGAAGCAATTTTTGTCCTTCAGTCGAGATGTTCCTGTGTACGCTTGTCCACGCGGGTCTTGTGTGCTTGCCTGGACAAAGAGTGGGAGGTGAGGATGAGATTTTCTTCGCTCCCGTCCGGTGATCCGGTGGGCGGGAATACAGGTTGGTAACATCGTTTGCTTTGTTTAGTATATCGATGGTTGATGGGGCGAAGGTTTCCGAGCTCGGTGATCTGGTTTGACTCTTTTTCCTCTTCTGTGATGCTTTTGTGTCTCGCGTGGGTTGGGTTTTTCCTTCGTGCTCCTTTTGGTGAGTGATTGTATTTCTTGATTTCGATCTAGGAGAAACTAGGAAATTTTTACTAAGAAATCCCCACAGACGGCGAAAAATTGTTTGACTCAAAAGATGTTAAAACCTTTTGAACAAATCAATCGAAGATGAAGGGGTAAATCTTAGTCAAACATAATTAATTTTGGATCGAAAAGTTAACAATAATGATTGCATATGAGACGAAAGAGGCAAGATTGATCTTATTTAGATTCAGCATTGTCTTTCTCATCAATTGATGAGGAAGTAAATTTACATATATTCCTCGAGAGCCTTTCCTCGATTTCTTGAAGATATATGTAATTAACTTTTTGTCATCCTTTTTTAAGAGAAAATGGAGAAGCCCCCAAATTGAGGCTATATATAATCGAGGCCCTTTTACTCTTTGCTTGACTCGATGCTTTCTTGTCACTAATATGTTCTGGTCGTGATTTTAGGCGTTACTCTTTTCGATTCGTCGAATGGCACAGAAGAGAAATGGAGTGTGCTCTAATGACTTTCACTGCCTAGTTACTGAGACGGGGTGTCGGGCAACCTGGTCGTGTTGGTAAGATTTTTACCAATACAATAAGAAAGTTATTATTTGACAGTATTTGGTTACTCAATTTCTCAAAACGAAAGTCATTTTCTCATCATTATTACCAATTTTTAGATAGATATTCTTTTAAAATTATTTTCTAACTTAAATGCCAATTAACTGCAAGTAAAATAATTGCAACCTTAATGATTCCCGCAGCGTCAGCCATGCGGCATGGGTTTGTCAAAGAACTTATTGGGATACTCAAATTTCTAGAAACATATGTATAGTAGTATATTGAATTTCAATAAATACACTTAAAAGACTCATCAGTTTACGGGAATCATTCATTACTTCCGTTCATTTTCTATTTTTCTTCTACTTGATTGTACCAGAATTTAATTGTAGTCTTTGTCATTTATTTATGCTAGTTGACCTAGCCCTCAGGTTTGCATCTTCATTAATTTTCATTTTCTCCAGTAGCAATAAAACACCTTTTTAAATGTGCTATAATGACTGAAATTTAAATACTAGTAGTGGATTCAGATAGTAATAAAAGATACTCCCCGTTCATTTTTAGTTGTCCACTTTTAACTTTATAGTCCCCTTAAGAAAAAATAAATGAAATATATATTTTACAATTTTACCGATAATAATGATAGCATTTCCAAAAGTCTTGGGAAATGATTTGGATAATGAGTATTTAATGATAAATGTAAAACAGAAAAGAAAAGATTGTCTTTCTCTTGATTTAGTATAGGACAAGTAAAAATAAAAATGTATTTTTAATATAGTGGACAAGTAAAAGTGAACGGAGGGATATTAATAATACTATTAATTTATCCTTTCTTTCTTTTCTTTCCCTTTTTCCCTCCTACCCGTGTTCTTTTCACCATTTCCTTGGCAATTTCGTTTTTCTAAGTTTGGGAAAGTTGGCAAGCATCATTCCTTTTCTCCTTCACCATAAACACTTCTACTTCTGACTTCAAATTAAGAATTGGTTAGTAAGTTTGTTTCACACTCTAACACATCCTTTGGTTGCCGGAATATGTCCTTAAGAAATGGTGGATATGAAATTATTTCTAACTATTACTCAATGAGTTGATGAAGCTTTTCTAGTCTAATGAAACTTGATATTGTTTTGTACTTGATTTTAGACATCCTTTGAAATATGATGCTGAGAAGTATTTTTTTCTTCCTCCCATCATTTATTCGTATTAATAATAATAATAACAATAACAACAATAATTATGCCTTACTCCCAAACAAAGTTGAGATCAACGATATAAATTCCCACTTCTATATCTTCATCATGCCAAAATAAAATAAGAGTAGCAATTGATAAATATAAGTTAGTATAATAGTAATAATAAAAAAATAGTAATATTTAAAGATTATTCCTAACTAATAATTATCACATATATGAATCTTTTTCTTTCATTGTCACATATCTTTAGCAAAGTCTACATTAATTCTAAGAATTTATATGTCTTTTGAGGCAACTTGGTTTCATGTGATTTTAGGTCTACCTCATTCTTTTTTTTAACACCATCATTCACCATAGTTTCACACCTATGGACCGATATATCTGTAGGGCGATGCAAGCCATGACCGAACCATCTCAAGCGATATTCTCTTACTTTATCCTCAATGCGTGCTATTTGTACCATATGATGAATGTAGTCATTTTTAATCTTATCTAATCTTGTATGACCACACATCCATCTTACCATTTGTATCTCTGCAATATTTATCTTGTGTATATATTGAAATTTAATGTCCCAACATTCATATCAAATTATAACATTATCGGCTTTATATTTGAATATATATATATATATATATATATATATATATATATATATATATATATAAAACTTACCTGCTGCAGCAGCAGCTACCTTCTAGCATATAGAACTATGATAGCACTTCCCTATTTTAACTATCTGATTTTAATCCTATAGGTAATGTCTTCATCAATCATTCCATTATCTTAAAAGAATGAGCCTAAATATCTGAATTGTTTGCATTTTGGCACTGCAATCGCATCTAGTCTCGCCTCAACGTTTTTCTTCCACTGCTGACTAAACTTACAGTGCATGTATTCAGTCTTACTCCTACTTATCCTAAGGCCCTTACTCTCCAAAGTGCTCATCCAAAAATGGTGTAAACAAATAGGGCTTTAATGCTAAACCTTGGTGTAAACCCACTATTATAGGAAGTTAATCTGTATTTATAAGTTTTGATGTTGGTTGCTAGCCTACCGTAACTCTCCTCCTTTTTTAGGCTTGGGACAGGCAATGTGAGCAAGTCCACACTAATTGAGTTGGTATTTATGGGGAATATTTTGTATATACCCACTTTTGGGGCTACCATTAAAGTTGTACACAAATTGTACAAAATTTTGCAAAGTGTACCCACTCGGATCTAAAGTAGTTCAATCTCTTCAATGCAAATTCAGAAATCAAATCGGAAGTTCTTTTATCTTTAAAATGTAACTTAAGAAATTCGAATTTGAAGTAGTTTAATTTGTTCACTGAAAGTTCATAAATCAAATCTAGAGTACTTTTACTAGTGAGGTGTCATGACCCGGAATTCCCACCGTCGGGGCCGTGATGGCGCTAATATTTCACTTGCTAGGCAAGCCGACGTTAGAATAGTTTATCCATTTTAACAGTTTAAACTAAAAGATATGAAAAAACTAAATAACTGATATAATCTAAAGTATAAGTGCGGAAGCTAAAATTGCCAAATATCTGCTACAAATCCCTGAACCTGGCATCACAAGTGCACGAGCTAGTAGAATAATACATACAAGTGTTTGAAACAAATACAGAGCTGTTTGAATAAAAATACACAGCTAAATAAAGGAAGAGAAAAGGACTCCAGGAGCTGCGGGCGCTGAGCAGTTGTACCTCAAGTCTCCGATGAGCTAATCAATCCAAGCACGCTAATATCCGCCGTTGGGACAGACTCCAAAATCTGCACAAGAAGTGCAGATAGTATGAGTGCAACCGACCCCATGTACTCTATAAGTGCCAAGCCTAACCTCGACGAAGTAGTGACGAGGCTAAGGCGGGTCACTCACACTACAATCTATACGCAGTATATAATAAAGGTAGAAAAAGAAAATACGGAATATGGTAAGAAAAGTCAACTGCAAAAAAATAACTACAGCCTCACGTTATAAACTAATGTCATCCAAAATTACCAATCCTTAGCATTTCAAATGAGAATACTGAAAACCAAACACAACTCAAGAAATGAAATCACATAGGTTGTTGCGGCGCGCAACCCGATCCCACCGTACAATATAGAATCCTCCCTTATTTACCGTAATAACATCAATAGCAGAGATAATATATAAATATTGCAGCGCGCAATCCGATCCCACCACATATCAATATCAATATCATAATTCACCCTTATTTCACCATATCAATCCATTCTTATTCCTTTTGTTGCGACGTGTAACCCGATCCCACCATATCAGTATCAATTACTCAACGTACACAGTCAAATTAATAATTCAAACCACGAAACCTTTACGATCAATAAGTACCAAACTGAACGAGAAAGGAAAACCTTGTACAACACAGGAATCTACATAACTGATACTACTCAGCGAGTCAAATCCGGTAATTGACAATTAAAAGGGTTCTAGTAAGTCAATTTAGTCAAATAGTGGGAAATCATGAAACTATGAGAAGGTCTAACATCATTAACAGGAGAAGACATTGATTAACAGGTAGCAGGTAAGCATGGAAAGCATTTAGAGCATATAACAGTTAAAATAATGAAAGAAACAATTAAGGAGAAGCGGAAAATCAGGTAAAAGAGATAATTCGGTGGCGTATAAGTACTCGTCACCTTGCATATACGCCGCTCACATGAAATTTATATAGCATATAATCTGAGGGTTCCTAATTCCCTCAAGTCAAGGTTAACCACTCTACTTACCTCACTCTGCAGTCAATTCAAAGCTCTACCGGGACCTTTCCCCTAGAGTCCGCCTCCAAACCACTCATATCTAGCCACAACTAACTCAATAATTATCAATATTACTAAAGGAATCAACTAAAATGAATAAATTTAGATTTTCTAATCTTTCCTCCAAAAAGTCAAAAATTGACCCCGGACCCCTCGGTCAAAACACATGGTTCAGACTAAAATCTATTTACCCATTCACTCCCGAGCCCGATTATATAATTAGTTTCGGAATTCGACCCCAATTTGAGGTCTAAATCCTCAATTTGTAAAAACTCTTAATTCTTCCTAAATCCCTAGTTTTCTACCATGGAAGAACAAAGATTAGAGCTAGGAATTAATGAATGATGATAGAAATGGAAGAAAATGAGTTAAAGAGTACAAACCTATGAATTGGTATTGAGTTTTCTCTTCAAAATCGCACTTAGGCCAAGCTCTAATGGAAGGGTTATGAAAAATGGGAGAAATCCCGTTTTTGAAATATTTAAAGGTCTGGGCGTCAGGCCTTCTTCACGTTCGCGAAAGGCCTGATGCGTTCGCGATGTGCAGCAGCCCAAGTGGCTTACGTGTTCGCGAGTCCCTCATTGCGTTCGCGAAGGCTGCTCCCCTCTGGCCTTCCCATTCGCGAGCCAGTGCTCGCGTTCGCGATGAAGAAATAACTGACCCCTCCCCCAGGTCCCGTGCCTACGCGTTCGCGATAGGCTGTTCGCGTTCGCGAAGGGTAATGTCCTTACTGTTTCGTGTTCGCGACCAAGCCTTCGCGTTCATGAAGAAGAAATTCCACCCAGCCCTATTTCACTCTTCGCGTTCGTGAGAGTACCTTCGCGAACGCGAAGAAAGAAACCAGAAGATACCTGAAACTACAAAAAACCAGATTTTCTAAGTCCAAATCACTCTGTAGCCTATTCGAAACTCACCCGAGTCCTCGGGGCTTTAAACCAAACATGCACACAAATTCAAAAATATCATACAAACTTGCTCGCGTGATCAAATCGCTAAAATAACACCGAGAACTACGAATTGAACACCAAATCAAATTAAATTTTCAATAGTGCTTTAAAACTTCTATTTTCACAACCGAGCGTCCGAATCACGTCAACCAACTCCGTTTCTCACCAAATTTCACAGACAAGTCATAAATATTATAATGGACCTGTACCGGACTCCAAAACAAAAATCCAGACTCGGTATCAATAAGACCAAACATTAATCAATTCTTAAAAATCATTAAACTTTCAAACTTTTTATTTTCAACAAAAATTAATAACTCGAGTTACGGACCCTCGAATTCGATTCCGGGCATACGCCCAGGTCCCAAATTACGATACAGATCCACCTGGACCATCAAAATACAGATTCGGATCTGTTTGCTCAAAACGTTGACCGAAGTCAACTTAAATGAATTTTTAAGGTAAAATTCTTATTTTTATCAATTTTTAACATATAAGCGTTCCGGAAGAACATCCGGACTGCGCACACAAATCGAGAAAGGCTAAAATAAGGTTTTTAAGACCTCAAAATATAGAATTAGGTTCTAAAATATAAGATAACCTATCGGATCATCACAAAGGCAACTTCAGAAATGTGAATCTTAAGTATTTCAATCTATTGAGCTCAAATTTATGATTCAATGCCTAAATCTACTTCAAATGAGCTCAAATTTGAAATATAACTTTTAATTATCATAAAGAACAAATCGCAATCATCAAATTAGTAAAATAATAAATTTAACAAACTCATTTTGCAACTAAGAAGAAGAAGAAGAAGAAACTCTAAGCGAAAATTAAGAAGAAGAAAACAACAGTAAAGAAGAAGAGAAAATTGTATGTAACTGAAGTTATCCAAAATTAGGCATCAATTAAACTTTTTTAAAAAGTAAATACAAATACAATAGGTGGCGCAAAACTGGATACCACATAAAAATCTTACGGTATTTATGAAGTCCCGACTAATATGAATTTGTAACATGTAAGCCCATCAAAGAGGGAAACATTTTCTACCGGAACTTTTAACCGAATGAGTATATATATATATATATATATATATAAACCATTTGGTCCATCAAGGGAACAATGAAGTGACGCAAATCAAAGGGGATATGGAATGGAGTAGTGCTGTATTCTGGGCCGGGCCCGGGCCTTCGTGGGCCAAACGGGCCGAGCTTCGTGGGCCTGGGCTCTGGCGGTCCCGGGCTTCGTGAGCTCAACGAGTGGAACCGGCCCGTGACGGGCCTAAGCCCACATGGTCCTGGGCTTAACGGGCCGGACTCGTGGGCTTCGCGGGCCTAGCGGGTTTTTTTTTTAAGGCAATTTCTTGTAGTATCATGGCTATATTAAAAATATATATGTAGTATATATGTAGATCTAATTATTAAAGTGCTTGACGAAAAAGAAAATAACAAAACAATAGTAAAACACTAAATTGTCATGCATAATATATTGTCTTGTAGTATATATATTGTATCTTATGTATATATATTCTCTTATATATTTTCTTGTAGTATATATATTGTATCTTATGTATATATATTCGCATAATATATTGTCTTGTAGTATATATATTGTATCTTATGTATATATATTCTCTTATATATTTTCTTGTAGTATATATATTGTATCTTATGTATATATATTTTCTTTTAGTATATATATTGTATCTTATGTATATATATTCTCTTATATATTTTCTTGTAGTATATATATTGTATCTTATGTATATATATTCGCATAATATATTTTCTTGTAGTATATATATTGTATCTTATGTATATATATTCGCATAATATATTGTCTTGTAGTATATATATTGTATCTTATGTATATATATTCTCTAATATATTTTCTTGTAGTATATATATTGTATCTTATGTATATATATTCGCATAATATATTTTCTTGTAGTATATATATTGTATCTTATGTATATATATTTTCTTGTAGTATATATATTGTATCTTATGTATATATATTCGCATAATATATTTTCTTGTAGTATATATATTGTATCTTATGTATATATTGTAGCTTATAAATAATTCTAAGTAAAGACAAAGAAATATTGCGAAAAGATATTCAAGGGTAGAAGCAATAAATTTTATCACCAAAAATGGCATATCTTTCTTAGTCATCCTTCCCCCAATGGATGAGCACAACAAGGTACTAATACCACCATTAGAAGGAAAAAAACTAAGGAAGATGTGCCAAAATACAAGTTACATATTAGTCTATGTATTATCTCTAACAAATCTCATAAATCCTTCAAGGTTCGGAGGAGGTTGCGTTGGTGGTGGTGGAAAAGAAGCTCATCACCACTTCCGGGCGAAGCCGAATCCTCCGCAAGTTCCGCTATCATTTCTTCATAAGCTTCATCTATCGCCGGTTGTGCTTCTGCAATTCCAAAGTTTCTTCTTTCCGAGCGGATCCAATCTCTAAACAGTACTGATTTTTCCAAGCTATCCCTCATAGACGCTCTATGATCACCTATTTGCAGTCTTGCTTGACTGAAAGCGCTCTCTGATGCAACAGTTGAAGCTTGAATTGATAAAATATCCCGAGCCATCCTTGCAAGAACCGGAAAATGTTTTTCCCTTGCCTTCCACCATTCCAAAAGATCAAAAGAGCCGTCTGGATTCTCCTTTTCAAGTCCCTGAGACAAATAAACTTGAAGCTCATTTAGATGTGAAGTTTCATCATAATTTTCACCTTGAGAACCCCTGAACTCCGTCCAAGATTTAAGAGCTTTTAAGCCCGCAACTCATTTAGACGATTGTGAGCTAGACGAAGTAGGGGTTGGAATAGTTGGCCTAGCATGCTCTAAGGCAAGTTGATAAGCATTATAAACTGTTTGAGCATTAATTTTAATTGAAGCTTTTGCATCTGCAAGTGTAGCAATTTCCTCATTTGAAAGATCTAAAGCCTTATAAATATTTGAATACCAAAAATGAGGACCTCCCAATTTCATTGTAGGATTTAGCATTGCAGCAAGACCATAAATAGGAGGGATAGGAAAAAAATATTTTTTAAACTTTTGTTTCATTTCATTTATAGCAAGTTCATAAATGTCCCCACCCTCACCAAATTCAACAAACAAATCAGATAGTGCTGCAATATAAACTAAACAGTTTGAAATAGTAGGATAATATTGCCCAGAAAATGCATTTGTAGCAATTTGAAAATGTTCTAAAAATCTAAAAGAATTTTAACATTCGTCCAATCTTGAGTAGTAAGCATTTCATCATCATCCTCACCACCTACCCGAGAATTAAACGTTGCATTAATTGGGTTTCTATATTCATATGCTACTACTAAACTTTCGTACATACAATTCCATCTAGTCGGGCAAGGTTTAGGAACCTTTCTTTCTCTAAGGCCATATTCATCACATTTTTTAAAATACTCTCTAAGTCTACTTCTACGGTTTGAATAAAAAAGTCAATTAAGAGCCATTCTAACCTTTTCAATTTCTATGTTTAATATTCGCATACCATCACCGACAATTAAATGATAAATATGACAAATACATCTAACATGAAAATATTAGTAAATGCAGGATTTAGTGTTGTTGTAAGCATGCCTATAACACTAGTGTTACTAGAAGCATTATCCATTGAAATTGCCATTATTTTATCGCTAAAGCAAAAATATCTACAAATATCTGCAACAGTTGAAACGAGTTTACCGGATTCTAAAAATATCTAAAAATATTATGCAAACTAAACCACACAAAAATATATTCTTAAAACGTAAGAGTTGAAACGAGTTTACCGGATTGCCGAACAATTTCTTGAAAATTGAAAATCGTTGAACACTTGAAAACTTCAATTCAACAACTTCACAATTTTTCACGAAATTTCAACAATAAATTAAGTAATTGTAGTAGAGAGATTGAGAGAGATTGAGAGATATTGAGAGATATTGATGAATTGGTGAATAAAAATGAAAGAATGAGGGGGTATTTATAGTTGAGAAATGGGAAAAAGTGTAATTATATAAAGTTTGGGGTTAAAATAAAGTTTGGGGGTCAAATGGCCATTTTTTAAACTTAAAAACGGTCATATTTTCAGCCCAAACGGCTAGATTTTAAATATGGCCGTTGGAGAATTTTTTTATTATTATTATTATTTTTAAAAAAATAGCCGTTGGGCCCGTTAGGCCCGCCAGGACCGACCCAGGCCCGTCTGACGGTTCCGGGCTAAACAGTCCCGGGCTCGTGGGCTAATACTATAAGACCGGCCCGTCACGGGCTTCTCATGACCACCAGGACCGGCCCACCAGGCCCGTTAGGATCGCGGGTCCGGTCCGGTCCGGTTCAGGCCCGGCCCACCAAGCAGCCTTATGCTACATGCTCGAATCTAATATATCCAATCTTCCAACTGTTGTCCAGTTAAGTTCTCTCCACTTTCAGTTCACTATGATCGAGTAAGAAATGATCTTAGTGGAATATGACACAATCTTTAATGCGAGAATATATATAATGGTGAGGCCGAGAACAGGCTAGGAATTTAGTTATAGATTTTAGCTCCCGTAGTTTCGAATATGCCTCAAACTTTTACTTTCCTTCACCGAGAACAATTTCTACTAACTTGTGATGGGCCACTTCAGAATCTGAGATTGCAAGAAAAGGACAAACAGAAAACATAATGCTGAATAGTGTAGCTTGTTAAAAGTAAGCTATATATATCTAGGGGTGGAGCCACACAGCCGACTACGGGTTCGGACGAACCCAATAACTTTGATTCAAATATTGTATTTTTTAAAAAAAAAAAAATTATTAAGTATGTATAAATATTAATTTAGAACAATGTAACTTAAAAAGATTAGAATCCCAAACCCATAAATTTAAAATTCTAGCTCCGTCTCAGCGCCTATATCTTTTTTGTTGCGCCTTACAAGCTATATTTATCATCGTGGCCGAATTGCCAACAAACATAAATGAAACGAATTTGCTATTTTATCTACACACAGAATAAGATATGTCTAGGGGTGTTCAAACCGAACCGGAAAACCACACCAAACCGAAAAACCAAACCAAACCGATTAAAAAATCCGACTAGGTTTGGTTTGACTTGGTTTGGTATTGAGTAAAAAAATCCGAACCAAACCGACATATAAATATATAAATTTTATTTATATTTTTAAGACTTTATAGTGAATTTTCTTTAGAAAATGTAAAAATATTTGGGATCCTCTCATGTATCAACCTTGAAAGCGTAAATTAACGAAAAATTATTGTTAGACGACTAAGAAAATAACTATCATGTGTTACTAAAAAAATTCTCCCATTAGAATATATTAATAGGTCATATGTTTGTCAATTTTTTCCATATTTACTAAACATATATTCACTTATCAAAGTCTTATCTATAATTTGAACAAAGTAAGATTGAAATAATATTCATGTAACAAAAAAACCCAAAAAATCCGACAAAACTGAACCAATTCAAACCGATCCAAACTGATATAATTGGTTTGGTTCGATTTTGATAAAAACCGAACCAACCCGATCCATATACACCTCTAGATATGCCTATGCTTTTGGTCCAGCTGATCAATTCTACTCAACCAAGACCTCTAATAATAGTAATTTAAAAGGAATGAACTACAATATAAAAATAAAATAAAAAAGGGGGAGTGGGGGAGGAGTTACAAGTTGGCTTTTCTAGAAATAGAAAGGGGAAAGTCTTACCTTCGTCCAATGCATGCACTTATGCACCTAATTAATTCTTAGGCAGATCACTAATTACAAATTATAGAGTGTTTGGCTAAGCTTTTTTTAAGACAAAAGCATCTTTTTTTATCAAAAGTGTCTTTTTTCCCCCTAAAATTTAGGTATTTGGCCAAACTTTTGGAAAAAAAAAAAGTGATTTTGAGGAGAAGCAGAAACAGTTTTGGAGAAGCAGAAAAAAGTAGCTTCTCTCCAAAAGCACTTTTGAGAAAAATACACTTAGAAACAGATTTTTAAAGCTTGGTCAAACACTAATTGCTGCTCAGAAGTCCTTTTCAAATTAATTAGTCAAACACAAACTGCTTCTCACCTAAAGCACTTTTGAGAAAAGTATTTTTGAGAAAAAAACACTTCTCAAAATAAGCTGATTTTTGCAGCTTGGCCAAACGGGCTATAAAACGAGTTAAAACTAACAAGTGGTCTTACCTTGTCCAAAGCATGCACCTAATTAACTTTAGAGAAAAAATAAAAAAGGAGATAATTACAAAATATATTAGAACTAAAACATGCATCTTAGAGGAAAATGTGGCTCATACATTAGAAGATTTTTGTTTTATGAGCTAATATCATGTGCTGAAAAGGTTTAAATAATTATGGTTAAGCAACAAATACTTTTTTTTTGGTTGAAAATGATACATTTTATGTATTAGTAATTCATTTTGGCGCTATACACCGAGTACAGAAAATTTCTTTTTCTTTTCATAAAAAAGTCACAACTACTTGAATTTTCTAAGTTTTATCATCAAGGACAATCTTTGAATTCTAAAGAAAGGTCAAGTACCCTTATTTTGTTGGATCATAGCTATCGTCGCAAAGTAGGTTGCCAACATTGAACGGCATGCTTATTAACCACACCAATTTTCATGGTTGTCTTGGTTTTGTATTTACGTGGATGACATGTATGCATGTCACCCTTCAAAATGCTGAAAATCTTTTCCATGGTTTTGTACTACGTGGTTGACATATATGGCACTCTTCAATATGAAGCTAGGAATAACACAAAATGTATAGCATACCGGTGCACAAAGTATCTTGTATTTAAGTAGGATTCGGAGTATGAGCGTACTCCAAAGGACGTGATATAAACAACCTACCTTAATATAAGTATTAGTGGTTGCTTTCATGACTTGAATGTGTGACCTATGGATAACACGGAGATAACTTTACCGTTACTTCAAGGCCCTCTCCTTGACACAAAATGTATAGCATGAATAAGAAAAATATAGTAAAACACTAGACTGAGAATCTACAACATCGATCTCCACTTGAATAGCCATTGGTCATTAATTAAGTTTGGGCATCATCCTATTTGAAGAATGAAGAATTAGAGCTTTCAGATGAAAAATAATACAAGTGCTCAAAGACTGGGACGGTCAGTAGCGAAGCACGGAAATTCAATAAGGGTGTTCAAATTTTGAACACGCTTTGCCGATGGGCTATACAAAGGTGTTCAAAATCTATTTTTAATCAATAACAAATAATATTTTATCTTATATGTAGTATAATTTTTCGGCGAAGGGTGGTCAGTTGACCACCCTTCAATCAAAGTAGCTTCGTCCCTGGGGACGGTAGTTACCTAGCAGGCTACTCAGCTCTTGCATGGATTTCTAAGAAGAGGTACACCACTAGGTGTTTGTAAAGTGGTCCTTTTTCAGGAATGGATTCCTCATCAAATAAGTTTGAGAGTTATAGAATAGAAATTGCTATGTTGGCGTTTGGACATAAGAATTGTAAAATTCAGTTAATTTTTTTTTCAAGTGAAAATGGTATTTGAAAATTAAAGTTGTGTTCAGACATGAATAAAATTTTGGGTTACTTTTGAATTTTTGTGAGTGATTTGAGTGAAAATTTTGAAAAACAGCTTTTTGGAGTTTTTCAAATTTTCGAAAAATTCCAAAAATTTTCTTCAAGTGAAAATTAAAAAATTTATGGGCCAATTTGCACAAATAATCTTTCTTGAGGGACAATTTAGTTCTGACAGTCAGCCCAATGAGCTAAATTTGGGGAGAAATTAAAAAAGGAATTTTTACCTCTTGTACCAAAAGTTAACACCTTATTTATTTTAAATAAATATCATTTAAAAAAATTATATTCTATAGATACCTTTTAAGTTTTATAGCAAAATATTTAATTTTTAGTTACCTCCTAGCCCTAAGCCACTAAATACGCTAATCAGTTACAATATTTTCTTTCTCTCTCTATTTTGATACATCTCATTCTCTTCGCCGTCCCATTAAAAATTTCAGATTCTCTTCCTCTTCTCTATTTAGTTCGCTTGCGATTTTCTCTCCATTGTAACAGTGCTTAAAGAGGAAGATTCTTTTTTTTTTTTTGTGCATCACGGAATGTTTGATGTCTGACATTAAAAATCTACTTACAATTAGGGGTTAAACTTGATTCTTCATCAACTTAATGTCAATTCTGGCCGCCTACGTCAAAGCGGAAATAAGAAATCAAAAGAGAAAAAATCCATTTCAAGAGGAAAGTAATGGAAAGCTGAATTAGTAGAAGTTACCCAACCACCGCTGTCCACATTAGAGCAAATAGGCCTGCCCTGAATGGTCGTTGACACCATGATCAATTAGTCGTATGTCTTATTCTACCACTAAAATTCCGAGCACAAAGCTCTAACGCTATGCATTGAAATTAGGATTTATTCTTGAACAAAGACGACAGACTTTGGGGCTGAGCAACTTGATTTTCTGTTAATATATTTCAATGTATTTTCATGTATTTCATTGTATTCATTGTCTTTTTTTTCATTGTAATTCAATGTTTTTCGTTGTATTTCATTGTATTCACTGTTTTTTTTCATTGTATTTCAATGTATCCCATTGTATTCTATGTATTTCATTGTATTCATTGTCTCGCTATATGCCATGAATGTATTCATATATTTTTTTTAGTTAATATAATTTATGTATTCAGATGTATTATATAATTTCTCTGAAGATTGCTACGTTTTTGGTATATTTTTCGGTTGAGAATCTTTTTTATAACTGAAAATACAAAATTTATGTGTTATAATTGAGTTTATTGAGTTATATTAGGAGTCTATTATGTTAATTGATTCACTTTCCGTTTTAAAAAACGGTGTAATCCCCTATTTCACGCCGTGAATATAGTCGAATACAATAATCTATCCAGCTGTAATCCTACGTTTCACTCCATGAATACAGTCGAATACACTTGAATAAAACAACTGATTAGCTGGACTTCCTTGATTCACGCCTTTTTTTTGCCACTGTATTCGTGAATACAATAGCTTAAATACATCAAATATATCTTATAACCACAGAAAAGGTATCTATAATCCGTAATATAGCAAATGGTATCTATAGATGACTAATTACTACTAAAAGATAGTGCTTTATAAAAATTTCCCATTAAAAAATAACTAGATTTACAAGTGGTCATTCAAAAATAGCCACAATTTCAAAAGTAATCGAAATTTAGCTCCAATCTCCAGTATATTATACTGGAACTTTCTGCATGTTGGAGTTCCACCATAATATGCTGGAAGTTCATACACAGGTGCACCAATCTCCAGTATATTATACTGAAACTTTTCGTATTGCAGCAAAATAGTGGCTATTTTTCAGTGACTTTGCAAACGCTGACTATTTTTGAATAGCCAATCCGAAAACTACCCCATACTATTTTAACTTAAATTTGTCAATGCAATGCAAAGTAACATTGACCCAGACCACTTTATGGGATTTTACTGGATTGTTGCTCTTGTAATGCAAAATAACATTGAGCCGTACAAAATTGGGACGGAGAGGGAGGAGAGGGGAGAAATTCAAAAATAGCTAGATATTCAAGTGGTCATTCAAAAATAGCCACAGTTTCAAAAGTAATTGAAATTTAGCCATTTTTCATGTAAAGATAAATCTGAACGAAAACACTGTCAAAATCCGAAAAATACACCAGCATAATATACTGGAGTTCAAGTATATTATACTGGAACTCTAGTCTAATATACTGGAGTTCTAGTATAATATACTGGTACAGCATAATATACTGGAGTTTGGAACACCGGTGCTCCAGTCTCCAGTATATTAGTATGGAGCCAGCAAAGTATACTGGTCCAGCATAATATGCTGGAAGTTCATACACAGGTGCACCGAACTCCAGTATATTATGCTGGACTGATCTCTATTGCAGCAAAATAGTAACTATTTTTCAATGACTTGGCAAACGCTGACTATTTTTGAATGACCAGTCCGAAAAAATTTTATTGCTTAATTTTTATTTTTTTTCATAAGAAAATTAAAAAGAAACATCTTGACAAGATGTTGGATTAGATATGCCAATTTAGACATATTACTTTGCAAAGTTTTGTTAGACAACCTAGTATCTTTTGAACGTGAATTGAAAAATGAATTGAATTAGTAACAATCGCTCATGGAACTCAAGCCAAAACCTTGGCAATGACCAGAGATCTATACCATTCACTCGGGATGGAGAGATTCGCAAAATCACACAATTATATTTTCTTTTGAGAAAGGTCTCAAAGTCGAGGCACAATAAATTGGGTTGTGGTCAAAGCACTCGTTTTGGCCATAGCTAGGTCTTCTTTCAGATCTACACTGTTCAATTAAATAAATGAGATTGTGAACGGCTTGACTTTTTCTAACGAAGTGCATCACTATAACTTGTTAGAAGATATTTAATTGCATTGTAATTCCTTTAGACCAAATAGGTATAAAAACTACAAGTTTAAAGTCAAAATCTACTTAAAGGTGGTAACTTGAAAAGTTTTATCTACATGGAATGGACGTAGTGTTTGTTTTAAAATTGAATATGTTAACTAAATAGAGATAAGTGGAAAACAGAAGACAATTTTCCCAGCCTCGAGTACAAGGGCAGTTTGCATGGTGGATCACCAAAACTTCACTAAGTTAATTTATGCTAGAATGAAGTATATGAAAAGTTAGTCTAGTTTGCTTGCAGAGTCGAATCAAATTTCTGATACAAAGACCAAAATCATACAATTTACAGGATCTCCACTTGAGTCGTTGAACATTCAGAATCCAGCTGGTTCGCTAATTCTGTGTAATCATCCTATATCAGAAGATGGAAAGAGTTTTTAAGACAAATATGGCAGCTAAAAAGGAAGAGTTCTTCAATTAATTTCTTAGGCAACTGTTGGATGAAAAGGATAGTAGCACCTAGAAGGGTTAGATTTCAGGGTTACAACTAAACCTGTTAATCGGGCTGGGCTGACCCGTTTTCGGCCCGGCTTGGCCCGGCTCGGTAGCATAAAGGGGGGGCTGGGACGGGTTGGACGGGGAGCGGATTTTAGACGAACACATTTTGGATACTGGAACCCGCTAACCCGTTAACGGGTTAAAATTTTTATTTTTATTTTTATTTTTTTAATTTGTGTACCGTTGCTAACAAAATTTAATTTAAAAAAACATATTAGCACAGCCCGCCCGAGCCCGTTAAGCCCGAACCCGGACGGGCACACAAAAACCCACAAATTCCCAACCCGCTATCCCTAGCCCGCTATCCCTAGCCCGCTAACCAACCCGGTCCGTTAAAGAACGGGTTGGGTTTTTTTTTGTTCAGCCCGTCCCAGCTCGTCCCAGCCCGCCCGTTAAACATCTCTAGTTACAACATTCAACGTAATTAATATGAAAAATAGCATTAGTGATCCCATAAGTACTTTTTTAAAAGCATGAATGATGCCACAAGAACTAAATATGAGCAAGTAAATCATACCTTTGCTGCAGCAGCAGAGACACTTGCATTGTTAGCTTCACATTGAGGCACTGAGCAAGCTGACGGTGAGGGAGAATAAACAGACTGCAATTGCAAAGTTGAAGAAGTATCTGCAATTTCAAAAACTTTTTACAGATTTGGTGGGAGAAGATTTATCTGACGATGGATATACTCGCCTCTGATACATAGCAGTTAATCTTGTTATCCTTCTTCAAGGGGCTCTTTATTGAATCCTCCTGAACTTCTGGTGAGGCTGCTTTGGCAAATTGCACATTATCAGTGAATTTCTGCACTCTTGTTACACTGAACAATCAGTCTAGGGAAACGACAGAACTGCAAGTCTACGCCTTGTATTTATAAGCGATGAAGCATAAGGCATTTAAAACTTATTGTATCTTCCATATTTAATTTATAGCATTAGAAAATATACATAAAGCTATAAGGTTCCAGTTCCTAAAAGGAAAAGAAACAGGGGAAGTGGAATCAAAATAGAGATAGCTAAAAGCATATCATTCACGAGATGGAGGAGGAAGCAGTTGCAGAACTTGGACCAAAAAGATGAGTTCTACAAATATTCTCAAAGCAAAGTGAATCTTATTTGCATCCTATGGTAGGAAAATATATTAATTTGGTATAAAGGAGTAAGCTTGCTTGGGATTGAGCTGTAGTTTTTGTTGGTTGTCGTTGTTGTAAAGGACTAAGCTACAGAATTGAGCAATTGCCAGACAAACAAAAAGACTAAAGATTATGCTCCTTACAACATAAAGCAAGGGCGTGATAGGAACCTGTGCTTTCTTCAATCACAGAAGACTTTGGATTAGTGTCTTTCCCTGTGATTTGAGCAATATCTGGAATCCTAGTAAGCAAAATGTCACAATTTTAGTTATCCAGAATGTCACAAATTAAGGAAGAATTGACAGCATATAACATGCATGACAGTATCTGAAGTATTTAATAGGAGCCAGATGAAGGAATAGATAAAAGCCACATGTTGATTTTAGCGCCATCTTCCGATCAGCTTGCTAATAACCCATCTAATCATTGTTAAGAGAACCCCTTTTTCATTGATAATAATAAGTTGAAAAGAATCAATAGTTTGGGATAAATTATGGACAAATCGGAGAGTTTCTGGCTTCTCTTTGCCTGTCACTAGGTAATGGTTAAGCACAAGAGCTAGAACTATAAAAGATTTCTAAGCCAAGAATGATGCCAAAAAGATATGCAAGCAAATTTATCAAAAGGAACAGCGCATCCTGCTGAAAGCTATCAGAGATAGAAAGCTTAGACAGCTGAAAGTTTTGACGATCCGCCTTTTTCTGTGTAGTAAAGAAATGGACTGCGCCTTACACATCCACATCTTTCAGTTAGCAAACAAAAGGAGTTATAATATGTTCTGAGAAAGGTTAGCAACATGTTATATTCAGGACAAATTCTTTGCTATAGTGATCTTTGATTCAGGACAAATTCTTCCCAAGAGTCATTTTGATTGCTGAGTGAGAAATAAAACTTTAATTTAGGAAGTTTAACTGCATTTATTTTAATTAGACAACGGTGCTTAGAAGAAAATTCCAACTGAAAATTCAAGATGTTGCTAATCTTCAGAGTCTTTGCTTACTAAACCGGAATACTAATCTTTCATATTGGAGTTTATAAGAGGCTCAGTCAAACCGTAAGTTTTCATTTTGTCTAATTGAAAGGCATTCTTCCTGGCCTTCCATCAGTGAGGTGAATGTCTTCCTATCCTGGAATTAGAGAAAGATACAGCCAAATTAGTAGCAGCAATGAAGCCAAGGAATAATGCAGTACATTACGAGTGCGGCACTAGCAGAGGAAATGCATATTTCAACAAAGAGATGGAATGCCAAACCGAAACAACAACATTTAGCTAGGGCATGGAAAGATTAAACTCGGATGATGGCCTAATTATACGAATTAAGGACCTTGTCCTTGTTGAATTGTAGATCATAAGGGTAGTGACAGAATTCATCTGACATAAACAAAAATAAGAGGTATATAAAGGTGCACAGAAATATGTATATTATCCATAAAAAGTAATTTGGGGCTAGCTTGAGCAGGTGTGCTCAGAACTACATATATCTCTCCCAGTTACTGGAGTTGGTACATCAGAAATGATTGAGCAAATGGACTAGATCTGCCATAACACAGAAAAGTCTATTTTCCAACAATATCCTCAAGTTATAAGGAATTCACATAGGGCTAAAGTCAAGCAGCATTTGAAAGGAAAATCCCGAGGAAAAATGAGTGTGTTCAGACCTCTTCACCCATACGAGTGACGGCATCTTGAATCCTTTTTATGAAAATGCCTAAGCTTCCTACTTCACAATACAGTCCCTGATAATTACCCACTCAGAAAGGTAACAGTTCAAGTTAATAATCCAGTTTGAAATAAAATAATACTCCTAAGCAAACTACTATGCAAACCTTGTTCTCTGAGATTAAGTTCTGTAGAAATAGTTCCTTTGTGGATATCTCTCTCTGAAGGTATGACTAGTTAAGGAGGCATGCCACTAAGAAGGGAATGTGAAAGAACATTGTTGAAACTTAATAAAGCATAAGGGAGCACGAACTGCTTCCATCAGTTAATGGATATCTGTGTGATCTTTGGTTGGAACTCCTTGCTAAGAATTGCTGCCTCAAGTTCTGCCTCCAGCTGTCGTATTCTTTTAGCTTTGATTGTGAGTTCCACTTCATTATTCATAAGTTTGTTTTCCAGGTTGTTGATCTTCTCTGTAAAAATAAGCATTAGTTTCTTAGGTAACAATAGCTAACTTCTTACAATCAGAAGTCTGTAATTTATTTTCACATAACTAATCAACTTTGATGAGCAATGACGGAGTTTACACAGAAAAGGCATGTAATGAATGACAATTGTACCAAACAAGAAGTCTTAAGCATAATTGTGTAATCATACATAGAACTAAAACTAAACCCTTATTGGATTCATGATTAATTTATGCTTATACATCTCCTCTGTGCACTTACACCTAGAGGTCAGTGGCGAAGCCAGGAAATTCAATAAGGGTGTTCAAACCCTTTGCCAGTGGGCTATGCAAGGATGTTCAAAGTCTATTGTTAATCAATAACAAGTAATATTTTACCTTATACGTAGTATAAGGGCCAACACAGCTTCGCCCCTGCTAGAGGTATATAGATAGACAACAGGTATCGATACCCCACAGCTATGACAAGTATCTAGATGGACTACAAGAAGAGCATTCCTGCGAACCACATGTTCTGTATTATAAAATGACGTTTGTAGATAGATTTAAGGCTAAGCATGTCTGATGGATCAAATAGTGTCTAATCTAGTAACATCCTATTCTGCTGTGTCACTAAATGCTGAGTACAAGACTAAAGAGCTACATGCCAAGGTAAACAAGGATAAGAAATTACCGACGAAAAGTTTCTCAAAAGTAGAAACCTCATCCATTTTCCTCTTTAGCCCAACCACTGAACATGACAAAAGAAATTGAAGAAAGTAACAAAAAAAAAGTTTGTGAGCAAGTATATGAATAGATAGATTGCTGAGACTGAATGAATGAAACCTTAAGAAAAGAAAGCTACATGCCTACATCCTCTTTTTGACTGAGAGCGTGTCTAGCATCATCCATAAGTTTATTAATGGAGGAAGCCTCCTTTGACATTGAATCGAATAATAACAAATGAGCTCTTAACTTTTCAGATAGAATATCAATTTTTCTATCTCTGTCTTCAATAGCTCGCTTCATTTCATAAATAGAGTCCTGCATATTAATTACAGCAGAAATGAGTACCTATTTTGGGGAGATAGCTAAGAAGTTGAGCTCATTGGTTGAGATGACATCACATAAGTTCCATATTACTACAACCTTTACTATCTCAAGTTTAAACAAACATATACATGAGTATTGTCATGGGCGGCTTTCCAGCCATGCCCCATGACCCCTTGGGCGCGCCCCTTGGCGTCCTAGCAAGCCTCCCAATGCCTAGCGCCACGGATGGCCCCGTGGTCTTGGCCGCGCCAAGTGACAAGCGCGCATGTGCCTCTGTCGCCCCACCGATATCCCTCGCCAGCGCCCAACCGCAGGCGGATGCCAACAGCGTCGCGCGCGCAGACCCTGATGCCAAAGACTATGCTGCTGACAATGGACCTGTTTCTGCCTTGTAGAAAACTAAGTCCTTTTCATTGTAAATATAGAGTAGTTTTATTCCATGTACTTCCATTATGTTTCTCTAGCTTAATCAAGTCTAGTCTTGTAGCTTTGGTTTATTTTTTTTAAGCATTATTAGGGGGATCAAACAATCAAACTTTCTGGCAAGCAAACAATTCTCTGTACTGGTGTCTCTTCCCCTCGACACCGCGTTGCCTTTCTGTAATAGCTTTCATTAATGCAATCAAGCTTTCTTTCATTCTCAATTCTCATTTCTGTTCTCTCAATTGCTCTTGACATTGGTTTTCCCGTACGACACTGACAATCTAGTCTAGCGTACGGAGGGGACCTCAGTTGGCGGACAACAACTGCACTGACATCAGTTGCTTAGCCTTACGTCGCCCTTCCAAGGAATCTCAGGAAGGCGCCGCGTAACAGTTGGTATCAGAGCCTAGGCTCGACATCAGACGAGGGAACGCATTGCCATTACCACTATTTCTGACCATGGTGAATCATGGGGACCGCATTGCGGCCCTTGAACAGACGGTTGACGGATTACTGCCCATCATGGATACGGTGCCTGAACTAAGAACCAGCCTAGGGCAAAGGTTGGACGACCTAGACCGCAGGGTGCTCCAGGCCGAAGTTGACATAGAAAACATCAGTCGTGACTCTGAGGGAGACCGGCAAACGGCAGCCACAGAGGCAGCCGAAATTTTTGGCAAATTCGAGGGATCCAACAGGAGCGTGCCGAGGTTTTAGCTTACAGGGCACAAGAGGCAGACAGAGTGACTGCCATGCAACAAACTATTGATGACTTGACAGACAAGCTCAATGTCGTCAATGCTGCTTTACAGGGCCTGCTGCGAGGCGGTGGAAACCAAATCGGGGGCACTGCAAACCCCACTTCCGCGACAGGAAAACTGAAAATTCCTGAGCCATATAGTGGAGCTAGGAATGCCAAGGAAGTGGAGAACTTCATCTTTGACGTCGAACAATACTTCGATGTTGTTGGGGGCCTAGAAGAAGCTAAGAAGGTAGCAACTGCTGCCATGTATCTTCAGGGTGATGCTAAACTCTGGTGGCGGGTGAAGTACGAAGCCATCAGGGCTGGTGAAGATGCTCTCGAGATATGGGCAGAACTGAAGGCATCCATACGCCTACAGTTCTTCCCCGAAAATGTTGAATACAATTCAAGGAGAAAGCTACGAGAGCTCCGCCAGACCAAACCAGTGCGAGACTACGTGCGGGAATTCTCCGCGCTCATGCTAAGCATACGCGACATGGGGGACAAAGACAAGCTCTTCACTTTCCTGGAAGGGCTAAAACCTTATGCCCGTATGGAGCTACAAAGACAACGGGTAGATACCCTGCCCAAGGCGATCCAGGCAGCTGAATGCCTTGGGGACTATCAAATGGAAGCTCGGAAGGATAGGCCTCAGCCGCCTGCCCGAGCGGGATTCAAAGGGGGCCAGTCTAGCAATGGTGGCCCTAGCAGAAGTGGGGGAGATCGGGGCTCAACCAAACCTAAGACTCCCTCCACAAGCAGCAACAGTGTTGCGTCAAACAACAATGATCGGGGGAGAAAGCCTCCTTCAGGATGCCGTCATTGCGGCGGACCACATTGGAACAATGAGTGCCCACATGCACAGATGAATGCCCATCAGACTTTTGATGATGGGACTGATGACGACTCAGATGATGCGGATCAGACTGAACCAGTTGGTGCCTTCAATGCAATTGTTGGCTCCATCTCTGAGGCATTAGCAGAGACTAGTGCTGGTATCCGTAAGAAGAAAGACCCATGTCCAGTCACCAAGAAAGGGAAAAAGAAGGCGGATGAGGAGACTCCTCTTAAGCAAGAGAGGACCTTAATGTTCGTTGAGATGAAGGTGAATGGCAAGCCCATTCGGGCCATGGTAGACATGGGTGCTACCCACAACTACTTAGCCTCGACTCAGGTGGAGCGCCTTGGTCTAGTTGTAGGGAAAGGTAGGGGTCGTGTCAAGGCTATCAACTCACCTCCCCAGCCAGTGGGTGGAATAGCCAAAGAGGTACCGGTGAAGCTTGGCCCTTACGAAGGAAAATTCAACCTACGAGTGGTGATCATAGATGACTTCGAGTTGATAGTTGGGTTGGAATTCCTAAGGTAAACCAACACCACGCCTGTACCGTATGCTGACATGTTACTGATGATGGGAACAAACGGGACCAAGCCCTGCATTATCCCGTGTATGCCCATGAAGATGGCCGTTGAAAACATCTCGGCCTTGCAGTTGAAGAAGGAGGTCAAAAGACATGAACCTACGTTCCCGGCAACTCTCTGCATTGAAGATGTAGAACGCTCCTTGGGTCCCATTCCTGAGCCCGTGAAGGAGCTACTACTAGAGTTTGAAGATGTCATGCCACAAGACATGCCAAAGTGACTACCGCCTAGACGCACTGTGGACCATGAAATTGAGCTGGTGCCGGGCGCGAAGCCACCCGCCCAGGCGCCTTACAGAATGTCACAACCCGAACTCACCGAGCTTCGGAGACAATTGACGGAAATGCTAGACACAGGGATCATCATGCCCTCCAAATCCCCATACGGGTCCCCTATGCTATTCCAAAAGAAACATGATGGTAGCCTACGACTCTGTGTGGACTACCGGGCTCTAAACAAAATTACTGTGAAGAACAAGTACCCTATTCCGCTAATGGCAGACTTGTTCGATAGACTGGGTGGTGCAACGATGTTCACCAAAATAGACCTAAAGACAGGTTATTGGCAAGTTCGGATTGCAGAGGGTGATGAACACAAGACAACCTGTGTGACAAGATATGGGTCGTACGACTGCCTGGTTATGCCATTCGGCTTGACTAACGCCCCAGCTACATTTTGCACTTTGATGAACCAAGTCTTCCGAGAGTACATTCATGAATTCGTGGTGGTCTACTTGGATGACATTGTGGTATATAGCCAAACATTGGAGGAACACCTGATGCACTTACGGAAGGTCCTAGCCTGATTGCGGGAGCACGAACTATATGCGAAGCTATCTAAGTGCTCATTTGCTCAAAAGAAAATTGACTTCCTCGGACATGTCATCGAGGAAGGGCGGATCAAGATGGACCAGCAGAAAATTCAGGCAATCACAGATTGGCCGCTGCCTAAGGATATCCACGCCTTGAGGGCGTTCCTTGGTCTATGCAATTTCTATCGGCGATTTGTGAAAAACTACTCCCTCATTGCAGTACCATTGACAGAACCCCTCAAGAAGGTCACACCTTGGGAATGGGGACCTAAGCGAGCGGAAGCCTTCAACGCATTGAAAGCGGCTATGTCTAGTAGCCCCGTCTTGGCCCTTCCTAATCTGGCCAAGCCATTTGAAGTACAAATAGATGCATCTGACTATGCCCTCGGCGAAGTCTTGCTACAAGAAGGGCATCTTGTAGCATACGAGAGTCGGAAGCTGAAAGATGCAGAGCGGCGCTATGCCGCCCATGAGAAAGAATTATTGGCTGTCGTCCACTGCTTGCTCCTCTGGAGGCACTATCTGCTAGGGACCCCGTTCGTTGTCAAGACAGACAACACAACTGTGAGCCATTTCATGACCCAGCCGAAGTTGAATGGTCGACAGGCTAGGTGGCAGGAACTCCTAGCTGAATTCCACTTCAACCTGGAGTACCGAAGTGGGAAGACCAATCATGTTGCTGATGCGCTCAGTAGGAGAGCTGATCTAGCATCGGTGTGCCTACTCGCCACCTAAGGGGGAGCGAAGTAGCCACCTCCATCAAGGACCAAATACAGGATTTACTCATCAAGGATCCCACTGCACAGTATTTGGTGGATTTGGTAAGACAGGGCAAGACTCGCCAGTTCTACATGGAAGATGGTTTCCTGAAAGTGAAAGGGAACCGACTTTATGTTCCTAAATGAGAAGACCTGCGAAGGACTCTTCTGGCAATGTCATGATACTCTATGAGCCGGCCATCCCGGTGAGGAACGCACCATGGCGTTACTTCGTCGTGCATATTATTGGCCTCAAATGAGCGATGACGTTGCTCAGTATGTGAAGACTTGTCTAGTATGCCAGAAAGACAAGTCGGACCGCTTAACACAAGCGGGACTCTTGGAACCACTAGCTGTCCCAAAGAGACCTTGGGAAAGCGTTTCCCTGGATTTCATCACCGGATTGCCCAAGGTCGGAGATCTCACAACTATCTTGGTTGTGGTAGATCGATTTTCCAAGTATGCTACCTTTATTGCTGCCCCACAATATATATCAGCAGAAGATACAGCTCGACTCTTCTTCTCTCATGTCGTCAAATATTGGGGCCTGCCCAAAGACATTGTTAGTGATCGCGACTCACGCTTCACTAGTAACTTTTGGACCCAACTCTTTAAGTGCCTTGGGTCAAAGTTGAGTCACAGCTCAAGTTTTCATCCGCAATCTGATGGCCAGACGGAGCGGTTCAATGGTATGTTGGAGGAATATCTCCGTCACTTTGTAACCGAATCGCAGAAGAATTGGGTGAAGCTTCTGGATGCTGCTCAACTGTGTTTCAATTCACAAAAGAGCTCTAGTACAAACAAAAGCGCTTTTGAAATTGTTACCGGACAGCAACCGCTACTCCCACACACAGTCAATGCACCAAATATGTCTAAATCTCCTCGAGCTGCTAGCTTCTCAAAAGAGTGGAAGCGAAATTTGGAGATAGTGCGGAGCTATCTTGTCAAGGCTCAAAAGCGAATGAAGAGGCATGCTGATCAGAATTGTCGCTTTGTTGAATACCAAGTAGGAGACAAAGTGATGGTCAAAATTCCAAAGCGGTACTTATTTGCAGGGGTCCATGACCCTCGCCTATTGCAAAAATACATTGGACCCTTGTCCATTGAAAGGCGCATTGGGAAAGTTGCATACCGGGTGGATACCCCAGCTTGGTGGAAAATTCATCTTGTCTTTCATGTCAGCCTCCTGAAACCTTTTCAGGAAGACACGGAGGATCCTTCACGAAGCCAGCTCACAATACCCAGTATTCGAGGGCCCAATTCAACCGGGAAAAGGCGTGCTGAAGCTATCCTTGATGATAGAGTGATTCATGCCTCAAGGAAAGATCACCAAGAGTTCTTGGTGAAATGGCAGGGCTGTGATGCAGAGGAGAACACTTGGGAGAGGGGAACAAACCTCAAAGCCTACAAGAGCCTAATTGAAGATTATCTTGCAAGTAAGGCGCCGAGGACGTCGCCAACTCAGGTAGGGGAGAATGTCATGGGCGGCTTTCCAGCCATGCCCCATGACCCCTTGGGCGCGCCCCGTGGCGTCCTAGCAAGCCTCCCAATGCCTAGCGCCACGGATGGCCCCGTGGTCTTGGCCGCGCCAAGTGACAAGCGCGCATGTGCCTCTGTCGCCCCACCGATATCCCTCGCCAGCGCCCAACCGCAGGCGGATGCCAACAGCGCCGCGCGCGCAGACCCTGATACCAAAGACTATGCTGCTGACAACGGACTTGTTTCTGCCTTGTAGAAAACTAAGTCCTTTTCATTGTAAATATAGAGTAGTTTTATTCCATGTACTTCCATTATGTTTCTCTAGCTTAATCAAGTCTAGTCTTGTAGCTTTGGTTTATTTTTTTTAAGCATTATTAGGGAGATCAAGCAATCAAACTTTCTAGCAAGCAAACAATTCTCTGTACTGGTGTCTCTCCCCCTCGACACCGCGTTGCCTTTCTGTAATAGCTTTCATTAATGCAATCAAGCTTTCTTTCATTCTCAATTCTCATTTCTGTTCTCTCAATTGCTCTTGACATTGGTTTTCCCGTACGGCACTGACAATCTAGTCTAGCGTACGGAGGGGACCTCGGTTGGCGGACAACAACTGCACTGACATCAGTTGCTTAGCCTTACGTCGCCCTTCCAAGAAATCTCAGGAAGGCGCCGCGTAACAGTATACACGTGAAAGATAACATGGACACAGAAAATCTAAGTTCTAAGGTAGCAAAATAGCTGCCAAAGGGATAAAAGTTTGGAAAGTTATCTAACAAGACGTTCAGCTCTGCAGAAACACACAATCCAATCTAGGAACTGCCGCCTGAAGAACAATGCCACTTTCTTCCAGTTACAGCATGCACATGACCTCATAATATTCAGTTGCTGATTACAAGAATTACTGTGCCAGATTTTGGAAATAAAGAAATTTACCAGAAAAGTTCTGTTTTCTCTTTCCTATTAAGAGACACCAATGCATTTTCATAATGCCAGAGTTTGGTAACTTCTCATTAAAATTTAGAACTCGAAATCAGATAAAACAGGAATATTATGAACCAGCAGAACAAACCAGAACATCAGTCATGAAGGTAAATATACGAATTAATTAAATCTACTTTAACATATCTGGCTTAGCATTACAAAATGCTAACCTCATAAGCCTTCAGAAAAGCTTCCCTTGATTCAAGCAAGCTTTGTAAAGTTCCTTCCAATTCCTTCTGCTTGTTTTCCAGCAAATTGTTCTCATTCTTTAAGCAAGTTACCTGTATTAATTTGTGATCTCTAACTTCCATTCTGAATGATACAAATTAATAAACATCTAGGTGAGCAGAGGCAAACCCAGGATATGAACTTCATGGGTTCGAGTTCGAAACTGTACCACAGCCTATTTGATTTACTTGATCCGAAATCTATTATTTGTGCTTATTTAGTGGATCTTTTAACAAAAATATAGACTCTGAGCCAAAGCTGATAGGTTGAACCCATTACTTCAACACTACATCCGCCCATGTAGGTGAGAGGCGGATCTAAAATTTAGAGTAGTTAAATGCTCTTCTTAATATATACACAATTACACACATAAATAGCTCTAAATTAATATATACCACACACACAGACGGATTTTTAAAATGCTTTTTTAATGAAAGTGAGGTGTATGCGTGTTTGCATGTACCTTGACTATTCCACTAGATACCTGTTACCTCCCACCAGCACAGGTACCGGATAACTCTATCCGAGGAAATCATATAGTGTTCTGCTGGAACTTCAATGTGAAACCTCATGATCCTCCTTCCATTTCAAAGACCACTAGGCCACACATACATAATTTGAGTTTTGAGATAATAAGTGCACGTGAACCCTCTGCTTATATGCTGGATCAGCCTCTGCGTTCGTGTAGCGTATGATGATAAGAGTCAAAGATGAGCAGTAAGTGTACTTTACCTTTCTTTCCAGCTTATGCCTAAGTTCATTAGAGAAACCTAACTCAGCACGCAATTCCGCCAATTTTTCATTGAATTCCTCCTCCGATTGCTTTTGCTTCTGTTATTCATACATCAAAAAACTTCTTCGGCAGTTAGATATTTTACATATAACATTCAAATACTTTCAAAGATGTGAGTGATTCGAGGGAACCTGGACCGAAATTTGGATTTGTTGAGACGCATTGCGTTCCTTTTCCTGCAATAAAAGTTCATAGAAACTGTTTTGAGCGGTAATGGAGAAAATTGATGATCAGTTATGGAGATGAGAGGTGATGATGAAAATGACGATTTTACTTTGAGTTCACGAACTTCAGAAATTAGGGCGTGGAGTTGGAGCTTGAATTTGGAGAGCTTCAGGAGCTCCATTTACCCCCCAAAATTCTCCTTAGATTCGAATCGGTTTCTGGAATGTGGTCCGTGGAAGCACCTGTGTATGAAATGTGGAACTCCTGTGTATTATGCAATAAGTTTAAAAGCAAAAAATTGGAACTATCATTATATTACTCGAATATTTTTGAGATTTTTAATAATATTTTCTTTCAAATTATTTCATGTGGCTAAATTTCATTACTTTTAAAACTGTGAATATTTTACGATTATCACTTGTAAAACTGGCTATTTCTTTTAATTCCACCCATTACTGTGGGAAAATTTCATAAAGGGAAACTTACACATATGTCCCAAATAAATCTAACACTTACCAAAACTAGCCAACAAAAATTGAAAAACCAAACCGGTTTTATTATCAGGAAAACGCTCTATCAATATGATTTGTTCTAGCTCCTCTACCGTTGACTTCGTTGCATCAGAATCATCGGGGGGTCATGAAGGTTCGAGGTATCATAAAATCTTCATCCTTGAAGATCTCTTGCTCCTCCGATGGGGCCGAGGCTAGTACATGTAGTTGCTATTTGACTTCTTATTTTCCCTATGGCTCCGATTACTTTGCTGACAAAAGTGCTGATATCGGTATCACCTCGTCAATTGCAAACATCTCTTTGGCGGCAGGTTGTTCACCGTATACCATTTTGACTCCTTCAGAAGTTGGGAACTTCAGAACTTGATGAAAGAAGGTACTACTCTCATGTTATGTATTCAAGGCCTTCCGAGTAGTGCGTTGTACTGCTCACATGGAACTTCAGAACTTGATGAAGCGTTGAAGGTACTACTCTCGATCACATGGAACTTTGTATCTTGGACGGTCCCGACCATATTTACTAGCAAAATGATCTCTCCTTTGGTGGTCTCACTCGCCATATTGAACCGTTAAGTACCCGAGCTGCGGGCACGATCTGATCTTGGAGGCCGAGTTGCTCTACGACTCTCGATCGACTGATGTTTGCCGAGCTACATGGATCAATCAACACACGTTTAACTTGAATTTTATTCATAAGGATAGATATTACCAGTGTGTTGTTGTGAGGTTGTTCAGCATCCTCGTCATTGAAAGACAAGGTTTCCTTTGGTAAATAGTCCTAGGTACGCTTCTCCCTTGTGATTGTCACTTTGGTGCATTTAAATATCGGGCCTTGAGGAATATCGACCCAACCAACGATCATATGAATCACGTGTTGCAGTTCTTCCTATTTGTTTTTCCTGTTTGCATCCCTGTCTCTGGAGTGATTTTTAGCTCGGTCACTCAAGAACTCTCGAAGATGACCCTCGTTAAATAAATGAGCTACCTCCTCACTTAACTGTCTGCAGTCTTCGGTTTTGTGACCATGGGTTCCATGGTATTTGCATATTTGATTAGGGTTCCTTTGAGCCGGATCAGACTGTAGGGGCCTAGGCCACCTGGTATCATCGATTCGTCCAATGGCTGATATAATACTTGATGCATCGATGCTGAAGTTGTATTCTGATAACCATGGCGCTTCTTTGGGCTCGACATGTTTATCGAAGCCACTCTTACTCATGAGTCCTTGGGGGCTTTGTCCTTGATCATTCATTCGATCATTCCGAATGGGATTACATCCCGGTCCGTTATTTCTATGATCTGCATTGTATGGTTGGTATCGATCTCTGTTTGATCGGGGCTCTTTGTCGATGTCTCTTTGAATTCTGCCATCGGATCTATTTGAGTAAATAGAACCGGAAGGGGCTCCTAACTGATCATCCTCGACTCTAATCTTTGACTGGTATCGATTATGTACATCGGCCCAGGTCACAACTGGATATTCAATCAAATTCTTCTTTAGTTGTCGCGATGTTATTGAATTTCGCTCGTTCAAACCTTAGGTGAAGGCTTGGACAACCCAATCATCGGTGACAGGGGGTAGGTCCATGCATTCCATCTAGAACCGAGATACGAATTCCTTTAGCATTTTATTGTACTTTTATCTCACTTTGAAGAGGTTTGACTTCCTATTCGCGACCTTTATTGCTCTGGCGTGTGCCTTTACGAACAAATCAGCAAGCATGGCGAAGAAATCAATAGAATTGGGCGGTAAATTATGGTTTCATATCATTTCCCCTTTCGATAAAGTTTCACCAAACATCTTCAATAGAACATATTCAATTTCATCATCTTCTAAGTCATTTCCTTTTATTGCGCATGTATAAAAAGTGACATGCTCATTAGGATCAGTGGTTCCATTGCACTTGAGAATTTCTGGCATGCACAACTTCTTTGGAATGGGCTTCGGAGCTGCACTTGGTGGGAAAGGCTTCGTACGAACTTCTTTGAATCTAAACCCTTTAGAATCGGGGGTGCCCCCGGTATTTGATCAACCCGTAAGTTGTATGTTTCTACTATTTTATCATTAGCCTCGATTTTCTTTTCTCCTGATTCGATCCATTTAGTGAGCTCCTGGAGCATCTTCATGATGGCGGGGTCAGTTCCCGATCCATTATCGTTCGATTTTTCCAGTATAGGTTCGACCTTGTGAATAACTTCCTGTGATGTATCGAGCTCAATTCTGCTTGCTGCTCGATTCTGGTTTTGGAGTTGCGCTATCGTAGCTTGCTGAGTCTGTAATATTTCAAATATCATTCGAAGGCTAATCCTACCTTCTTCACCGCTCTATGTGCTCTGGTCGGCTGCCTGGGGGTCTCTGCGGACGTTATTTTCAGGGTCGGCGCCTAAATTTCTATGAATGGCAACACGAGAACTAATATTGAGTGGATCTATGGCCGGTGGTCCATCAGAATTGACTGGATTTAATCCGTTTCCCGGGGCGACTATGTTCTCGTTCTCGCCATGAAGACCAAGACCGGTGTTTGTGTGAGTGGGCGCTGTTTGAGAGTTTGACATGTTGATTCCTGAAATCAAAGACACTTATAAGAACAAGCATAAAATCAGTGTGTGTCATGAGGATTAATACTAGGCAGTCACTATTATCCTTAGCCCCACAGTGGGCGCCAAATTATTTACCCTAAAATTTGGATAACAATTAAACTTATAGTATGGTTTTAAGGATACATGATCTCACCTAATACTAATTGATAAATGTAAAGATTAATGATGAGAGTTGACAATAAAATAAAGCAAACCGGTGTTCCAACGTAATTAAGCTCTCGAGCATGGATGCCCCCGAACAGGTTAATGCAAGAATAGTAAAAGATATCACAAGCTGATGAACAAGAATATAAGCTAGAAAGTGTTGCATTGCTTTGATATGCGTGAATATAAGATGGTTACAAAATGATTAAGGCCCTCTTTATATACCAGAGGAATCCTAGTTATGGTACAATTCTAATTACGGAAGCAAATCCCATGATTAACTAAATAACCGCCCTTGATTTGATCTGTTCCGGAATTTTTGCTGTGATCTTTGACTGGCTACGGATATCTCGCTTTTCCATTATTGCGCTTTGCTCAAAGTTTGTCATATTTGGTCTCGATTGTTGTTGGCTCCGATCTCGACAGACACCTCGATTTCCGAACTCGATACTTTGTCGTCGTGCTCTAGTCCGATCCATTACAAGGCTGACCCTCGATGCAATTCCCTGGCCTCGATCAGATAATGAAATTGGGTAGGCTCGATTTTAACCGTATACAAGCACATATGGCCATTCTAGGTTTCATTGAGAGCTTATATCTAGTTTCTTTAACATGCTATATCATTTGAAGATATGGTAATCTCATAAAAAGAAATTGATGATAAAAACAATAAAGACAAATGACAAAATGAGAAATAATGCATCTTTTTCTTCCTGAATTTACACATTTTGTTATGGCCAATATAATTCCTAACCCGATAATTTACAATTTCCAGCGAATTCAACTCAGTTCTTATCTAGACTTCGTTAATACTAAACCGGTCTTCTCTCTAACATCCCATTTTTTGTATATTAAAAAAGACATTAATTATTATATTCTACTTAACGAGAAATTCCAGTATTATTTGCTCATACATAACTAAAAACATTTAAAAAGTCTTATAATAAACTATTTTTTAACCGATAATATAATAAACTATTGAATTGCGTAAGAATATGGCAAAATTTCCAGTCTTTAGTGAGGCAACCTTGAAAAATGGAAAAATTTTGGGATGTTTGAGGAGAAAATCTTAGCTGGACATGCTTTTGGCCACTTTGGTTGCTATATAAAATAAGTTAAAAGCACAGTAAAAAATAGGCAAAATACTTAAGTTGCCATCTGAACTATGGACCAAATCGTTGTTATACACTTTCTGATGGCGAAAATCATTTTACATGCTCAACCTTTCTGAAGTCTGTCTATTACACACCACTTTTTTCTTGACCAATTTTCTAAAATATGTGTAATATCACGCACCAATAAGGTTATAACATGTGTTATTTTAAATAAGATATAAATAAAATACTTAAAATTACAATTATTACTGTGAGCACGTGATTTTTGCCCTACAAGAACTACTCCCAAAAATTCAAAATAAAATAGTTTTGTGTCGTTTGTGATTTATTTGTATTTGTCTGTGCATGTTTATTCTATTTTAATTAATGAAAAATACAAAAAAATATGTGTTGCATTTGCATTTACGATTTAGTTTTGCAATTTAGGATTAATTAAACAGTAATTTGTTTTACGAAAATAAAAAATCGAAAAATAACGTACTTCGCATTTTTAGTGTCTAATGTCAAAATTGTGTGATTATCTTTGTATTTAATTTTGTGTGATAATTATCATTGAGGGTTAATTAGTATTTTTCTAAGTTAATTTTGGCTTTACAATTTATTTTAGAATTTTTGGTAATTAGGAATTAAAAAAAATAAATGAAAAAGAAGAAACAAGAGAAGAAGAGTTAAAAATCGGACTGGGCTGGTTTTAAAAGAAAGGTTCAGGCCCAATGTCACACCCCAACCCAGGCCCAAACCGGCTGGTCCAAGAGACCATACCAAACGACGCCGTTTCATCACCAATCAATCTTGACCGTTCAATCATCCAATCCAACGGTCCAAGATTCCCCTTCCATAACCCGTCTCCAGCCCGACCCGCTTACCCCGAACCATACCCGCCCCAGTACTACTCCAAACGACACCGTTCCTCCTTAGTGAAGAGATCAAGGCTGTTGATCGTGAATGATCCAACGGCCAAAATCCTATCCCCACCCCACTATATATTCCTAAAAGCCTCACCCCACGCCCCCTAAGCCATACCCCCCGTTCGTCTCTTCAGTGACGAACCAAATGACCCACCAAACACTAACCGCCCTCATTCCCTTCGCCTTAAAACTCGGCGGCCTGAGGTACGATGACCCTCAAATTCACACCCATGAACCTTTTAACCACCGTCAACACAAATCCCTACCCCTTTAACCTCAAATCATCCCGGTTTGTTTCGAATCTTCAATCGAAGATTCGAGCAAAACCCTAGCTTACCCAATAGCCCCCAAACTCACATCATGTGATCTCCTGGACCCCCTCACCATGAATCCTTGATCAGTTCTTTTCAAATCATTGTAGGGCAGCTCGGATTCCAGATCGAAGTTAGGCAGGCCAGGTTCCATGAATTTTGAGTCAGAGACTAACTTTAGCCATGCTGTTTTCCTTCGAAAACACATGGTTAAAGTCCGTCTCGGCTTGAAAGTGGGAAGATCCTCAAGGTTTTTAATCGAGTTGTGATTCGGGTAAGTCTTTTACGTCCAGTTTTGATTGTTCACTCTTGCAGTTCCGTTTGTTTACTCTGTCCCTTCCTCTTCTATAAATTTGCATGAATTTCCCGTTTGAATTATGGTCAGTAGTCTAAGTTCCAATTTGGGCCAGTTTACGAGTTGAATTTGTCAAGAACTGGTCTAATTTGTGTCCGGTTAGTTTGGTTTAAGGTCAGGCTACCAATTACTTTGTCATTGTGATTCCTTAATCAGTGATGCTGGCCTGTACAATAGACCTAATACTTAGGAAATGGTTCATGATTGTTTGAATCTAGACTTGTGCTATTAATCAGGTTTCTTTTCATGACACTTGCTTTGCCTCATCTCTAATTGCAGGCTCATGTTGAGAGTAGTTGGGTTTAGTCAAAACTGTTCTAAATTAAAACTTGTTCTATAGTGTGTGATTCCCTTTGTTTGCAATTCATACTGTCGATTACCTGCCTAGTTGGTCATCAGGAGGTCTACTGGTCTTTCAAATATGAAGTTTTGTAATCTGTCCAGTTGAGTTAGGAGTAAGTTGTTAGGAATTTGATAGTTTGAAATGGTTATAGCTGAAGAGTTTGGTGCAGATTGAAATGGGTTCATGTAGGATAACAGTTTAGGGCATCGGGGGGGGGGGGGTAATTTGGACTTTAAATTTGAAATTCTGACAGTAGGTACTAATGTGCCATTAAAATAAGGCATTTGTTTAATAATAGTGGGATGGGAAACATAACAGTATGGGGTTTAAAGGAAATGGATTAAGAAATAGGTGCTCATACCTATTTAAATTTAATAAAGAGAAGACAAGGGTTAATGGGGAGCAAAACATACTCTAGTGGAGTGCTAAAGGTATCATGGGCAGAATTAGTTTAAGAATTCTGCCTGAGTGCTCTTGAGAGCTGGCAAGGTCAGTGTTTGGGTATAAGTGGGGGGATTTTGGACAGAGTTGTGGATCCTTTTTGAGTCTGGTCTTGATTTTTTTCTTTTGGGGAGAGACCATAGAAAAAAGGAAGGAAATCTGAAAAGAAAAAGTTTTAAGAGTTCTTTTGAAAGGCAGTCAGTTTTGGAACTAATTTCGAAAGCTTAAAGTCAGTCTCTGAGAGTTTAAAAGATCAGTTTTTGTAGTAGAATCTGGGCTTGACTCAAGCTCGGTTGAGTCTGTTTGTGGCTGTCTGGAATGTCAAATTGCTGTTGTGAACTGTTGTTGTATTGCTGCTCGTATTACTGCTGCTGCTGCTGATCTTTCTTCTGCTTTATTTCTGTTCCAATTCCAGGTACATTTTCCTGTAACTCTGTTGGCTGTGGAATGGATTGGAGAAAATGAATTAACCATGAGGAAATTGAAGCATGAAATGCATTTCAATTCATTAGAATGGTTCTGTTTATTCTTTTATAGTTTTCAATTACTCTATGTTTGTAGTTGATTTGTAGTTAGTGTTAGAATCACTTTATGTGTTAGTTTTATTTCGCCCCCCTCCCTGACTCCGTCAAGTATTAAATGTGCAAGCCCCATTAAATAATTGTAGAAGGTCTAATGCATGGTAATATAGCCTAGTCTAACCCATAGTAGTTAAAAGTGTTAAATGTTTCAAGATTCATCCAGTTACAACCTTTTCACCATTTGTAGTAAGTGGACTGTATAATTATTATTCTTACAGGCTTATATTATTGTTTGAACTCCTTATTTAATCTTGCGATTGAAGAAGTAGTGTCGAAAATGGTCGTGAGCTTCAGTAGCTACTCTCAGTTAGTTTTTGTAGTTATAAAGGGGGGTCCGAAATGGTTATAAGTGCCAGTAGCCAATTTCAATAATCCCAGTCCAAGATATCGAAATCACTTGAGTGTTGAGAGCTGGTTTAGTGGTGTTGATTTGAGTTGTTAATTAAGTTGATACTACTGTTGTCAAGGCCAAACCAAGTCTTCATTCTGATTTGAAGTTGTGGTAATATTTAGGAACTCATTAATAGGAAAATAAATAGGATAATCTAAGTTGGAATTAGAACTCAAATGACTAGTGCTTCATTGGTTTTGAAGTAGGTCAGTGCCGTTTCTTCTTCATTACAAATTGCCAACCACAATTTGAATGACTAGAAGGGAATTTTAGTGAATAATTGTGTAAACAATTGAGGCCTGGTTTAATATGACGGTTTGGGCTCAACAGCCCATTTGCACGAAGTGAAGGCTTCAATGCCTTAAGGAGCGGCCCAGGTCCCCTTTTGCTGCATATGTATGTTTGGACCTGGGCCCAGGCCCATACTGTCCATTTATTTTTGTTTATGAGATGAAATCTTGATTGTTTTGAACGAACGGCTAACAATGCTTTGTTTGTCACTTATCATGTTATTGGAATTAGTCGAGTTGAGTTTGAATTGTGAGAATTTGGTCGTTTCAAATACGTTAATCAACTAGGATTATTTCTTTCGTTCTTAGAGACAAAAATAAATAGAAGAAATCATAGTCACTTTATGATATCCTTAAATAAAAAATGAGACGAGCCTCGCCAAATAAAAAGCATAACTTGCGGGGCCCTCTTTAATTGTTCATGTTAAAAATACTTAGAATCCGGGATGAGCCGTCTAGCGAACTTCACGACCTTCCCCAAAATAATAACGCGTTAGATTCTTTAGGCACGATTTTAATAAAATTACATTCCTAAACTCGGGTGTGCATTTCATGTAACCTAAATCCAAATACTAGAACATTGTATAGAAATGTGTCGAGGATCCGGATGCATTTCATGCGACGTGACCCAAAAACACATTTTTAAACGACGTTCACTTTCTCAAAATTTTAATTAAAGCGGTAAATAATCTTTAAAATTGCACTATAGGATAACATGTATTAAACTCAGATATTTAGCCATTTATAATAGTTTAAGCGACCGTGCTAGAACCACGGGATCCGGGGGTGCCTAACACCTTCCCTCGGGTCAACAGAATTCCTTGCTTAGAATTTCTGGTTCGCAGACTTCAAAAGGAAAGTCAAAATTTCCTCGATTCGGGATTTAAAATAAATCGGTGACTTGGGACACCAAAAGCCAAACCTTTCCCAAGTGGCGACTCTAAATGAATAAATAATCCCGATTCGAATAATGTCACTTAAAATGGAAAAACTCCCTTATACATTTATCCTTCGGGGTAAGTGCGTAAAAAGGAGGTGTGACAGCTCTGGCGACTCTGCTGGGGACCGAACCTAGAATCTCTGGTTCAGGGTTCAGAATTCGAGCTTTAAATAATCGTTATAATTGGCTTGTTTTATCTGATTTTTACATGTTTGGGCCTAATGTGTTAAATGTTGCTTTTACCGCTTTGATATTATCTGAACTACATATAAACTGCTACGAAGCCCTTCTCTTCTCATCTTCGGAGATGTGCTCGCTGGTCGAGACTCTCTATTCTGTTAGTGTCATACCTTGAAATAAGAAAGAGGCTCGGACAAGTTACTAAGCCAGATGGCCTTTTGGTTCCCGGTACGCAGCCCCCTCCTCGACTCGAGTTGTACGCTCGGGTACACAATCTAGAACAAATACCCAGGTTATAAACCTAGAATAACTCAGCTTCATGTCGGATCCCTAGTAGGAATGTTCGTTTGTATCACGTGCATTTGACTTTGGAGGCTCAACACAGGGGTTGGGTCTGTCTAGGACAGGTGTACCAAAAATGACAAAAGACCATCCTGATGCATCTTACTTGCTACTTGTGTTTGTTTGCTTCAGACTTGTGTCGCACCTCCTTTTTCCGCGCCCGCGAGGGTGCAGGGAGTTTTCTCCAATTAAAGGACAGTCGAAACGGGATTTGTTTGTTTGTTTCAGAGTCGCCACTTGGGAATTTTAAGGCGTCCCAAGTCACCGGTTTTAATCCCTGAATCGAGGAGAATATGACTCTGTCTATTTAACAGTCTGCGCACCAGAAATCCGGATAAGGAATTCTGTTAACCCGGGAGAAGGTGTTAGGCATTCCCGAATTCCGTGGTTCTAGCACGGTCGCTCAACTGTTATATTCGGCTTGATTATTTTGATTTGGTAAATACATTTTTATTGCATGATTTTATTGTTATCGCTTCTATTTAGATTTAAAGACCCTTCTTTGAATCGAATCACGCGTACGTATATTCGTGTTATAAATTATATTTTTTAAAACATGCGGAGTTGTGTCACGCGCACGTGTACACAATAATATAGATAATATTTTTATTAAAATAATCATTTTCGAAATTATGCTTTAAATAAAATCAAAAACATTCGCCCTTTTGGTATAATTAAGTAGTGAACCTCACATCTCGGGTTTTTATGAAATTAATAATGATATTCTCTGAGAAATCTCTTTTATTAAATATTCGATCGAAGTCACGCGAACGCATAATCCGAATTGCTTTTAGAAATATAATTAGGTTACGCGAACGTATCCCTAATCACAAAAATATTCTTGATGGTAGTATAAATTTTCCACAAATTGTTTATTACATCCATACATTTTTATGTGAAAGTCATGAGAAATAAATATTCTTCTAGTCTCTAAATTCCTTAAAAAGAATTTACAATTTATTGGACGTTGATCGCAATTTATATTTTTTCGCGTATGAATTATATTCCTCAAACCATTCGAATTTGAGGAGTAAAATAAACAACGTGTGATTAATACTACCATTTAGTGAATACAATATTTGCCTACCCAAATAAACAACGTGCAAATTACGTATAAAAATTGGGAAAGAATGGATGTAAGAAAGGAAGTGATATTTTTGAAGAATTTTCATTATTCTATTTGTAGCAAACGCTATTTACACATTTTTGACTTAAAATGTTACAATTTATAAATCTCATCTTTCTTTTACACCACTTGTTTTTAGTCCGAGGTTATAATTATTTAGTTAATTTTTGATTACGAAGATTGAGTTTGAGATAAACAATAACTCTGCCTATGCGAATATTTACAAACACTAGCTCTATATTTTGTAAAAAAATCATCGACATTATTTCATACATTAAAAGAAATGAGTTGATCGCGTTCCTAAAATAACTATGCCATTTGTTATTAAGAAAGAGAACTAATCTACCAATTGATTTAATAAGACGACATCATCTAGCTTTAAACAAAATTGGATATTTGACAAAATAATCTAGTAATGTAATTTCTGGGTATTTTCGTACTATTCTTTACTTAGCTAACAATATCACAAGATTTAATTAATGGCCAATTTTCTGCAATGTTCCCTATCTTAACAATTTAAACAGTAAATGTCATCACTAGTCCTCAAAACATATAAGATTATCGTGGAATTTACTACTCCAGAAGGTTAATTAGTTAACAGTTTATCATGTCAAGTATAATACTATATTAACCAACTAAAACAAAACTGAAACTTAAACTAATAAAATTTAAATGAGTAGAAGACATCCTTATAATTCCAAACTTCATTTACTTGCCATGTTGAAGCTTTTCATGCCATGAATTTAAAATATATACCTGATATTGGAAGCAAAAGAAAATGATGATGAGAATCAGCAGCAGTAATAACAGTACAATAGCAACAACTGCCCAGCAACAGTAACAACCCAGTAACAGACCGGTGGAGTAGTAATCCCAAAAACAAAAGCTTTAAGCTTTAAATGAAACAACAACCATTAATACTAATTTCAAACAAAGAAAGAAAGCAGTAGATTTTTTTTTAGTTTTATTTTATTTTGAAAGCTTAAATATTTTTCGGAATTTTTCTCTCTTCTATTCTCTGTCCGTTTTTTTTCTCTCTATCTGTGTGTGTATTTTTTTCGTATCTCTCTCCCTTTCTCTTCCTGTCTTGTGTTCAAGACTTCATATATATATATATAATCCCATCCCATAAATCTTTTAATCAATTAAATCAATACTTTTTCTCTACCCAACCCATTATCTTTCCACTCATCCTCATTACATTAAATAAATATATCACACCACCCCATTATATTTTGTCCTCCATGCTTCATTTAAAATAATGCAAGATTCCCCCTTTAAATTAAATCTTGTCCCCCCTTTATATTAAACAACTATATCACAACCCACCCCATTTCATTTTGTCCCCCATGCTTCAAATAAACAATTTCAAAATGTACAATTCCTAAACTACCCCTCACGACCTTACTGAAATTACCAAACTACCCCTGAACGTACTACAAATTTACCAAACTACCCATCAGCTATAACACATCAATTAATCAAACTTAACCAAAATATAGACAATATGATCAATTTCTAACAATGTTCAAACAACAATATGAACACGGATGAACATCATAACAACAATATCACATGAACACGATTTTAACAACATTTCAACAACAAATCACACGAACACAAATTGAACAACAAAGAACAACTAAAATTTGATTGAACAAATTTTTAGCAACAAACAATCCTATTTTCGGATTCAACAACTACAACAAACAAGTATATTTAGATTTCTAACTTCAATCATATTGAACTTAAAATCAATTCTAACAACATTACAACCAACAATTCCTATATTAAACTTTATGAGACAAATTCAAGAAATAATCACAAATGGTAAACAAGAAATCAAGCTATACAAATTTCGGATTCAAGAACAATCAAACAAAGTATGAACATGAATTAAATCTATTTTAAACAACAAACATGATGGATTTAAACGATTAAACCAACATATTTCTCTAACACAACTAAATTCTTTAAACAAATAACAAGATCGACGAAGAAACAATTATGAACTTAAACTTGAACTTAACAATATTAACAATTTCTAACAATACATAAACTCATGAAACAAATTGAAGAAATAGTTAATTAAATTTCAATTTGAATCTAGCAAACATCAAACTAACAAATATTCACTTAAACAATAATACAAACATGAAATGAATATGAAAACAACTAATTAAACTTCTATTTTGAAATCTGAAAATTAATTTAACAAAACAACATGCACATGAACAAACTAGAAAAAATGATTTCAACGATAAACAACGAACAAAACAAGAATCAAATATTTAACGATTTTAACTTTGAGAAATATAAAAACGAAAATGGACAAAATAAAATTCAAAACTACTAACCGGATTGAAACGACGAACTTTGATTGTAAACAAATCTGTCCGAGCCTCGCACAAAGCTCGAACGAAGGACGACGAAGCAATGTGAAGCAAACGCAGCTTGAATAGAAGAGACGCAATAGCAGCCATGGCTGCCTGCGTCAATGAGGAGCAGCTGGACGAGCTGGAACGGCAGCAGCAGTGGCGACCATGGCAGGGTGAAGCAGAAGCTCGCAGCTAGCAACAATGGCGAGGAGCTGGAGTCGCAGCCTTGCACAGTTGAAGCAAGTTCGAGCAGCAGCAACGACAACTACGGCGGAGGAAGCAGCTGGTCGTCTACTGCTGCTGCGTTCAGCAGATTATGGAGAAAATGGAGCAGCAGTTCGGGAAGCCATGGACGACACAGAGGCAGCAAGAAGAAGCAACAAACATGGCGTTATGGCCATGGCGATGGGTCGACGACGAAGACGCAGCCATGGACGAGCCTTTTGAGCTTGACATGGAGAAGATGGGCTTCTTGGTGGTGTGTGCGCTTGTGTCGAAGCAGACGAAGTTGCTGGAGCTTAAGGGGGAAGCCATGGATGAGCTTTGGAGAAACTTGGAGAAGAAGAAGCAAAAGTGGGGGGGGGGGCGGATGACTTAGGTCTTTTTTAGGGTTTTTTCTTCTTTTTTGTTTTTGTTTTGTGTTGTTTGCAAGACAATAGGGGTGTTGGGTTATGGACTGGGTCGACCCAGTTCGAAATGGACTGGGTCGTAGGGAAGATTGGGCCATTTTTTGGTCTTGTGGCTTAAATTTGAAGAAGAGGCCCAATTCCGACTTTCTTTATATTTTCGCTCTCTTTTCTTCTTTTATTTCTCTAAAACTAAATTATAAAAATACTTAAACTATTATTAAGAATTAAATAAAGTTATAAAAGCGCAAATTAACTCCCAATAACAATTAACGCACAATTAAGTAATAATTAAGCATAAAATTGTATATTTGGATATTAAATGCTAAAAATGCAAACGATACCTATTTTTTGTAATTTTTTAATTTTTGTAAAACAAATTTAATTACTAACAATTGTAGAATTAAATCCTACATGCAAAATGCGACATATTTTTGTATTTTTTTATTAATTTAGCAAATAAACATGCACAGACAAATACAAATAATTATTCAAAATATCACAAAATATCACAAAATTGCACACCAAGAAAAATTACTTTATTTTTGAATTTTTTGGGAGTAATTCTCATATAGGGCAAAAATCACGTGCTTACAACTTGCATGCTGACCGACTTTTGAATATTTTGAAGAAAGAGAGATAGAGGTACGAGGGTTAAAGAGAGTTAATCGCCTGTTTTGAAAAAAAAAAACCAATGTCCAAATAGTGTCGAAACTCTGCCGAATTTTTGAGAAAATGAAAAAAAAGAGAAGAAAGAAAAAAAAGGAAAAAAATATAGTTTTATTTGCCAATGAAAAGAGTCTGGTTTTCAAAAGAAGTTTGTTTTATCGGCCCGAACTACGCCAGTTTGATTCCCACATGGTGTGAGATACATAGGCAACCACCATCGGGTCCAACTTCACTTTTTGCGAAATTAGCCAAGAGAACAAAATTTTATTTGAAAATAATTAGGGTGATGCCATTCTTGCTAGAAATATCTGAATGTCCCTAAAGGGGCGCTGGAAGGCTGTTTTTGCAAGAACAACCGCCTGTGGTCATTTTTTTAGACTTTCACCGGCTAGCCGACACAGCCTTAAAATCTATGACCCCGAGGTGCTGAAAGGCCGTATTGGAAAAAACGGGTTTTATTTTAAATGAAAAAAGAAGAAGAGAAAAGTGTCCATGTTATCTCTGAGTCAATTGAATCGTGATTTTTGCTTAACCACCCTAATAAATGTGCAGAATGAGCACAAGTCAAAATCTGCACGTAACAATTGTGAACGAGATCCCTTTGGAGTTGCACATGTGGTGGGATGACTTGGGCGAATCAGGGCGCGGCACAGTCAATCTATACCTGAGAGGCCTCATTGGGTTGCTGAAGATTAATCCCATGGGGGATATCATAAAGGCCTTGGTCGCATTCTGGAACCCAGCTCACAACGTATTTCACTTCTCGGATTTTGAACTTACCCCAACATTGGAAGAAATAGCCGGATACATCGGGAGTCCCAAGGTTCCTCTGAGACACCAGTACATGATTGTCCAAGGGCTGTAGCCGTACACAGGTTCCTAGACTCGTTGAAAATAAGCAGGGGGGTCCACAATCCAGACTTGGCAGCAGGTTTTTGTACTTTGCGGTTTATATACAACAGATATGGCCACATAGGGGGGTTCAATAAGCCGGAAAACAAAATTTGTAGCAAAGGAAATCGCCTTAAGTGGGAAGAACATAGGTGTTTTGCATTCATGGTAGCCTTTTTGGGACTCCTGGTGTTTCCTAGAAAAGATGAGAACATTGACATACGAGTATCTGGGGTTGTCAGCACTTTACTTACTCAGGCCAACAACACCCTCGCACCCATGATAGTAGCTGAAATCTTCCGCGCTCTCACAACCTGCAAAGCCGGGGGAAGCTTTTTTGAGGGGTGCAACGCGTTGCTGCAGATGTGGATGATCGAACACCTATGTCGTCGTCCTCAATTTATGAGTTATGGGTCGACGGAGAAAACGTGCATAGAGGAATTTCCTACGAGGGTTGATGGAATCAGCTTACCAGAAGGGGTCACAGAGTGGACAACGCACCTCCGTTCTGTCACTGCGGGCCAAATAGAATGGACATTTGGATGGTTGCCTGTGGATGAAATCATATATATGCCAGCCACTGGACCCCATTTTCTTTTGATGGGGCTCAGGAGTATCCAGCCCTATACCCCTTATCGAGTTTTGAGGCAGTTGGGGAGATGCCAAATAGTTCCGAAAGATGAAGATCTTTGTGGCCAAATAGTCGAGATCGGGCCCAACGGACAATTTCCTGAAGCAGCAGTCCGCCAAATTTGGAGCGAGTATCAATACTTAACGGCAAATACGTGTGTACGTGATCGGTCCAAAGGTGAAGTTTCGCCGGGATACCTTGCTTGGTATAAGAGAGAAATCAAGTTTGGGAGGCCAGCCAAAAGACCCCATCTCCAGGAGTTCGTCGAGGCATCGCAAGAACAGTGGGATTGGTTGGCTAAAAAAGAGAGTTACAAGGCAAAAATAGGCAAACTGGAGCAACAGATTAGAGACCTGGAATTTGAAAATAGTCTGCAAGTTGACGCCGATCAAGGAGAAAAGAACAAATTGGCCCAAGAAAATAAGGCACTGAAAGCCCAAATCCGACAAATAAGGATAAATGCCGACAACCAACAAAGGAGTCTATCGGATGAGCGGTTAATAAAAGGGTTGAAAAAAGAAATCAGTGAGTGCCACAATGATTTGAAGAAATCTGAGGGTACCATAGCACAGCTCCAGGCACAATGGGCAAAAAGAACAAAAGAGCGCACACAGTACTTATAGCAGGCAAGGAAAGATTATGAAAAAACCATTGTCAGTCTAAAAAGGAAGGTGACCACCCTAGAGAGCAAGGCGGCTAAACAAGCCAAGGCTTTTGAAACCGAAAGTAAACACTGCTATAATCTAATGGTCTCGATGGAAGATGAAATACAGCAGTTACGGAAACAACATCTGCATGATTCTCGGGTTTTGAAGGCTAGAGGGGATCAGATAGAACGCTTACTCTTAGAGAAAGACCGAACCAGGAACAAGATTTTGACTATTGCTCATGCTATTACCAGGAAATGTCGAGTGTGTGAAAACATGACCCGCACTACTTTCTTCTCAGTGGTGATGATATTTGTGAAGCAAATCATTTATGAATTGGAACAGCTGGAAAGGGGCCTTACACCTAAGCCTGCGGCAAGGCTGAATGATGCCCTGTGGGCACCCAAATTTAAAACTTTAATGTGTTCATAGTTCGAGTCTGCATTTTTTTCCTTAGAGTTTGTTGTCTGTTAGAGTCTGTTTGTCCTTTTACATCAGAGTCTGTCTGAAGTTATTGAGTTCGTACTTGGTTTGGTTTCGAGTTTACTATTTTCCTTTCCCAAAAGCGTCTGGTTTGTAATAGAATGTTTATTAATGAAAAATCAAAATTTCCAAAAAATTGTCTCTTCGCTTTTCGCACTTATAAGCCAGAACTACGCACGATCTGATTCATGCGGGGACATGATATGTAGGCAATCTCTATAGGATTCGACCACCATTAAAAAAGAAAAGGGGAAAATGAAAAACAAATAAAGAAGGACAGAATAAAGGAAGCTTAAAAGAAGGGGCACAATTATGAGAGGCCGGAATAACGCACGCAACCGAAGCAAATGCATGACAGAAAATGGTTAATTGCCTAGGTGCATTGCATCCCAACGTGTAATTACATATGTGTTAAACTCTAAAAACTAACAAGTTTGTTGATTTCCGGAGAATTCAAGCAGTTAGTTTATTTAGAGGATACTGGCATATTATCATTACCAAACCAGATCGAAGGGACCAATACCAGAAATCATGTATATCCCAGATGTCGACACTAGTGTTGAGATAGAGGAGTTGGACGTCTATAAAATGAAAGAGGAGATGCTCAAGCTTAAGCAACAGATGGCCGAAATGTACTAGGCTTGGTGCAAAGGGCAATCACCGCCAGCTTACCTTGCTAACCCGGCTTTTACCCCACCATTAGCTCAATCTCAGGATCATCCCGCCACCGATCCAGGTTTTCCCATTTATCAGCACTACCATGGCACTACTTCTCATACGCCACAAGCTCCACCCCCAAAATAAATTCCATACCCTCCTCCGCCAATCACCCCTGTCTTTGTGGCACCTCTACCAGCTGCACTCCATAAATCCCCAAGTGAACCTGTGTTCCAAGCGCAGGACAACCAGCATTATCCCCCGGAGCTTACCTTCAAAGCGCCTGAAGCCTATCCACATGATCCACATTCTGACCTACCAGGGAAAGCAGAAAAACCAGCCAGAAATCCTAAACAGGAAGAGATGTTCAGAAAAATAAAAAGCATAGAACAATCCTTCAGGGATATGAGAGGGTTAGGAGGTCAAGTGAGTTTAGCTTACAAAGACCTGTGTTTGTTCCCAAATGTACAACTACCGGCAGGGTTCAAAATGCCCAAATTCGACTTGTACAACGGACACGGTGATCCGGTGGCTCATTTGAGAGGTTTTTGCAGTAAGATGAGGGGAGCCGGAGGAAATGATGAATTGCTAATGGCTTACTTCAGTCAGAGTTTGAGCGGAGCAGCATTGGAGTGGTACACCTGCCAAGATCACGGAAGATGGTACACATGTGACGATTTGGCACAAGCATTCGCTTGTCACTTTCAATATAATCTTGAGATCATTCTGGACCGACTGTCCCTGACCAAACAGGAAAAGAAGCACAGTGAAAGCTTTAGAGAATATGGTTTCCGGTGGAGGGAGCAAGCAGCAAGGGTAGATCCCTCAATGAAAGAAAGCGAGATGGTCGATTACTTTTTGCAGGCTCTGGAGCCAACTTACTTTGGTCATTTGGTGTCCGCAATTGGCAAGTCTTTTAATGAGGTTGTAAAAATGGGAGGCATGGTCGAGGAGGGGCTTAAGTCCAACAAAATCATGAGCTATTCAGCGATCAAGGCAACCACTCAGGCCATCCAAAGCGGCACTGGGGTGTACTTGGGAAGAAGAAGAAAGAAGATGTCACGACTGTTGAGTCCGAAGCCTGGTTCGGATCTAGAGGCCCGCCACCCTACTATAGCCAACCACGACCCTACCACCAAAATTACCCCATACTCCATATAGCCCTCCACAACATTACTACCCACCGCCAGATCCCTATTTTTCCGTCCATCATGCACAAACCTATACCCAAACTCCGGCACACGCGCAATGGCGTGCGCCGGCTCCACAAAATCCATACCCAGCTCCACAAAACACATATCCACCCCCAAGGGCCTACAGAAATCCCCCCGGGATAGGTTTCCGACCAAACCAAGCCCTCAAGAATGAGAGGTCACAGAAGCAAAAGACTTCACTCCACTAGGGGAATCATATACCAATCTTTTCCACAGGTTGAGGCAGGTGGGAATGTTGAATCCAGTTGAGCCTAAAATGCCAAATCCTCCCCCTAGAAATCTTGACCACTCGGTGAGTTGTGAGTACTGTTCAGGGGCCTCTGGTCATGATACAGAGAAGTGTTGGAAACTAAAAACAGTTGTGCAAGAGCTTATTGATACTCATCGGATCGAGGTTCAAGCCCTAGAAGCACCAAATATCAATCAGAATCCACTACCAGCTCACCATGAGACACACATGATTGAGTTGATACACAAAAAGGGGGAGCCCAGGAAACCCACACAGATGATAATGATGATTCGTTCTAGCGAAACCAGCTCAAAGGAAAAAGTAACCAGTTGGAAATCAGTGGTCCAGTTGAGAGGGGTAGATGATAAGCCAATAGTGGTAGCCGAGAGAGGGTCATCGAGCCTTGTTGCAGTGAAACCCGAGAAAGCTAAAGTGGTAGTTCCAAGGGTTGCAAGTAAACCTGTTGTGGTCGTAAAGGATGCTCGCACAGAGCCTGTTATTATAAAACCGGTAACTCAGCTTCCAGTGATCAACAACAAGGCTGTTCCTTGGAATTATGAACTCGTGATGGTGATTTACAAAGGGAAAGAAGTCAAAGGAGAAGTGTATGAAGCCCAAGGTCTAACTCGTTCAGGAAGGTGTTTTGCTCCCGTAGAGTTAAGAAAGGCCAATCCAGTAGCAACAAAGAATCTAGTTATCGAGGAAGAGGCGGAAGAATTTAAAAAAAATGAAGGCGCAAGATTACTCCATTATGGAGCAGTTGAGGAAGACCCCGGCACAGATCTCATTGTTATCCTTGTTGATCCATTCAGATGAGCACCGCCGGGTATTGATGAAAATTCTGAACGAAGCCCATGTTCCGGATAAGATCTCTGTGAACCATCTGGAGAAAATAGCAAACAAGATTTTTGAGGTCAACAGGGTCACTTTTTCAGATGATGAGTTGCCCGTGGAGGGTACAGAACATAATAGAGCCCTCTATTTGACCGTAAAGTATGAAGACTCAGTAGTCACTCGAGTACTAATTGATAATGGGTCCAGTGCCAATATCTGTCCTTTGACCACGTTGAACAAACTGAAAGTTGATGGTGACAAAATTCACAAGAACAACATCTATGTTCGAGGGTTTGATGGAGGTGGTACAGACATAGTGGGTGACATCGTACTTGAATTAACAATTGGTACGGTCGAGTTCACCATGAAGTTTCAAGTGCTAGACATGGCAGTGTCATATAATCTTTTGTTGGGGCGACCCTGGATCTACGCCGCCAAAGCAGTGCCTTCTACATTACATCAGATGGTCAAATTCGAGTGGGATAGGCAAGAGATCGTAGTACATGGGGAAGACAATGCAAGCGCCGTAAGTGATGCCATCGTGCCCTTCATAGAGGCTGACGATGACAAGGGGCCCTGGGTTTACCAGGTCTTCGATACGGTTTCAGTGGACAAAGTTCCCGAGGGTGAAAGCATCCCACTTCCCAAAATAGCAGCTGCAACTGTCATGGTAGCCTCGGAGATGTTGAAAAACGGGTTTGTGCCAGGCAAAGGTTTAGGGGCTGATCTTCAGGGTATTGTTCAACCGGTTTCTTTGCCTAAAAATCAGGATACCTTTGGGCTGGGGTTCAAGCCTACAGTGGCGGATGTGAGACGGGCCCGCAAGTTGAAGAAAAGAGTCTGGGTCCTTCCTAAGCCAATCCCGCACCTGTCCAGATCTTTTGTCAGGCCGAGCATCAAAAAGCAATTATTGTCCAAGGTCAGGGCCATTAATTGGTGCAGGTGGAGACTTAGATGAAGGCTTTGAAAGATTATTCACCGAAATCAACATGGTAGAAGTTGGGGAGGGGTCCAGCAAGGCGGATGTGCAGTTTGTGGGGCCAAAGGCAAAAATTAACAATTGGATGGCTACTCCTTTTCCCATTCGGAGGGAGTCTTGGTAGTTGGCTCTGATTTTCCTTCCTATTTTCTGGATTATTCCAGTGGTTGTAGTCCAGATTTCTTTTATTTTGTTGTGTTCATCAAAGTGTGAAACCTTGTTATCCCGTAATTCAATAAAATAAAAACATTTCTTCTTCATTCCTTATTTTATTTTAATTTTGTTTTCTTCTTTTCTTTTTCTGTACAGTTCTCTTTATACTGGTCTTAATGACATGGCGTGCATAACGAATCCTCAGCCCAGTCTTAACAACCAATCTGATTCCCAAATGATAGTTCAAGAAGTAGATTGTGATTACGAATCAGAATATGATGATGAGGATGAAGCCCTTGAAGAAATTAGTAAGGAGTTAATTCACTTCGAAGAAAAACCCAAACCCAATTTGAATGACACAGAAGCCGTCAATTTAGGGAACACAGATAACGTCCGAGAGACTAAAATAAGTGTCCAACTCGAGCCAAAAATCCGGGAGGAGTTAATCAAAGCGCTTATTGAGTACAAAGCTGTTTTTGCGTGGTCATATGACGACATGCCAGGTTTAAGCACTGATTTAGTGGTCCACAAATTGCCCATTGATCCAACGTTCCCACCCGTAAAGCAAAAGTTGAGGAAATTCAAAACTGATATGAGTGTGAAGATTAAAGAAGAAGTTACCAAGCAGTTGGATGCAAAGGTTATTAGGGTCACTCGATATCCTGTCTGGTTGGCTAATGTCGTGCATGTACCGAAGAAGGACGGCAAGATCAGAGTATGCGTCGATTACTGCAATCTCAACAAAGCAAGTCCGAAGGATAACTTCCCACTACCCAATATCCACATTTTGATCGATAATTGTGCCAAGCGTGAGATCGGATCTTTTGTGGAGTGCTATGCCGGGTATCATCAGATTCTAATGGATGAAGAAGATGCAGAAAAAACGACATTCATCACACCATAGGGAACTTATTGCTACCGGGTAATGCCATTTGGTTTGAAGAATGCTGGGGAAACTTATATGAGGGCGATGACTACTGTATTTCATGATATGATACACAAGGAGATTGAGGTATACGTAGATGATGTGATCATAAAATCAAAGCATCAGGCCGACCACGTCGAGGATTTGAGGAAATTCTTCCAGAGGCTTCACAGGTACAACCTTAAGCTTAACCCCGCCAAGTGTGCATTTGGTGTTCCATTCGGAAAGCTGTTAGGATTCATAGTCAGTCGGCGAGGCAACGAGTTGGACCCATCAAAGATCAAAGCCATACAAGATTTGCCCCCTCCGAGGAACAAGACTGAAGTGATGAGTCTGTTAGGAAGGCTGAACTACATCAACAGGTTTATTGCTCAGCTCACGACAACTTGTGAGCCTATTTTCAAGTTGTTGAGGAAGGACGCTGCGATCAAGTGGACTGATGAGTGTCAAGAAGCGTTTGATAAGATAAAAGGTTACTTGACAAACCCACCTGTGCTGGTCCCGCCAGAGCTAGGGAGACCTTTGATTCTTTACTTGACAGTCTTGAAAAATTCATTTGGTTGTGTACTGGGGCAGCATGACGTCACCGGAAGGAAAGAACAAGCCATCTATTATCTTAGCAAAAAGTTCACAGCTTATGAAGTTAAGTACACTCACCTGGAAAGGACATGTTGCGCCCTAACTTGGGTGGCACAGAAATTGAAACATTATTTGTCATCCTACACTACTTACCTCATTTCACGCGTGGATCCATTGAAGTATATCTTTCAAAAGCCTATGCCGACAGGAAGACTTGCAAAATGGCAGATTTTGCTCACAGAGTTTGACATAATCTATGTGACTCGGACTGCGATGAAAGCCCAAGCATTGGCCGATCATTTGGCCGAGAACCCGGTCGATGAAGAGTATGAGCCACTGAGGACTTATTTTCCTGATGAAGAGGTGATGCATATTGATGAACTAGAACAGGCCGAAAAACCAAGCTGGAAACTTTTCTTTGATGGGGCTGCTAACATGAAAGGAGTCGGAATAGGAGTTGTGCTTATTTCTGAAACAGGGCATCACTATCCTGTTACGGCTCAGCTTTGTTTTTATTGTACCAACAATATGGCTGAGTACGAAGCATGCATTTTGGGTTTAAGGTTAGCTGCGGACATGGATGTCCAGGAAGTCTTGGTCTTGGGAGACTCAGACCTTCTAGTACATCAAATTCAAGGAGAATGGGAAACGCGAGATCTGAATCTCATACCATACCGACAATGCTTACATGATCTTTGCCAACGGTTTAGATCAGTGGAGTTCAGGCATATTCCAAGGGTCCATAATGAGGTCGCCGATGCTTTGGCTACCCTAGCATCAATGCTGCACCATCCGGACAAAGCTTATGTCGATCCTTTGCATATTCAAGTCCGAGATCAGCATGCTTATTGTAACATGACTGAAGAAGAACTGGATGGCGAACCATGGTTCCACGATATCAAGGAATACATCAGAATGGGGATATACCCAGTGCAAGTCACGGGGGATCAAAAGAGAATAATTCGACGGCTGACAAGTGGATTTTTCTTGAGTAGAGGAGTTCTGTATAAAAGAACACCAGACCTGGGATTGTTAAGATGCATAGATGCTAGACAGGCTATGGCTGTCATGTTCGAAGTACATTCAGGAGTATGCGGACCACATATGAGCGGATATGTGTTGGCGAAGAAAATTCTCCGAGCAGGTTATTATTGGCTCACCATGGAGCGAGATTGTATTAGTTTTGTGTGCAAATGTCATCAGTGCCAGATACATGGAGATTTGATTCATTCTCCACCATCGGAATTGCACACAATGTCATCATCATGGCCATTCGTCGCTTGGGGCATGGATATCATTGGACCAATTGATCCAGCAGCATCTAACGGGCATAGGTTCAATCTGGTAGCCATTGATTATTTCACCAAATGGGTTGAGGCCAAAACTTTCAAGTCTGTGACCAAGAAAGTAGTGGTCGATTTTGTTCACTCAAATATCATCTGTCGATTTGAATCCCAAAGGTGATCCTCACGGATAATGGTGTTAATCTTAACAGCAATTTGATGAAAGAGGTATGTCAACAGTTTAAGATTACACACCGCAATTCCACCCCATATCGTTCCAAGGCGAATGGAGCAGTGGAGGCAACCAACAAAAACATAAAGAAAATACTTCGGAAAATGGTAGAAGGTTCGAGGCAATGGCATGAAAAATTACCATTTGCATTGTTGGGTTATCGCACCACTGTCCGTACTTCAGTAGGTGCAACTCATTATTTGTTGGTATATGGAATTGAAGCCGTAATACTTGCGGAAGTTGAAATCCTGTCCCTTCGGATTGTCGTTGAAGCTGAGATTGATGATGATGAGTGGGTCAAAACTCGTTTGGAGCAGTTGAACTTGATTAATGAAAAAAGATTGGCAGCTCTGTGTCATGCTCAGTTATATCAAAAGAGAATGGCAAGAGCATACAACAAAAAGGTGCGTCCCCGGAAGTTTGAAGTGGGCCAGCAAGTGCTGAAACGCATCCTTCCACATCAGGCTGAGGCAAAAGGCAAGTTCGCCCCGAATTGGCAAGGGCCATTCATTGTAACCAGAGTGTTGTCCAATGGTGCTTTATGTTTAACAGATATCGAAGGAAAATGCATCGACATGGCTATCAATTCTGACGCAGTTAAGAGATATTATGTATGATTTCTTTTAATTGTAATTGTTGTTTGTTTGCATTTGGCATGATATCGGAGAATGAAATGACGGAGGCAATTTGTTCTTCCATCCAAACACTTCAACCTTTGCTTCCCCTTTTGAGCCTTATTTATTCTTTCATACCCCTCTTTTGGAATCAGTAATGAAAATGAAAAAAGGGAGAAAAGAAAATAATGATAATAAAGACAAAAGAAAAGTCACAAGAAAAACAAAGGAATTGGGAACTACGTTTGACCTAATTCCTCAAAAAGGATACGTAGGCACCTCACGGCTCAGTCATAGTGTAATAAGAATCAAAAATCCCCAAGCAAGAAAAAACTGGGGCAGAAGTTGTGTTTATAATTTTGGGAAAGAAAGTTGATTCCAAGAGTTGTAATGTTTTACCCATCAAAATTATTTTAAATTTTTTCTTTAACCATACACCAGAAACCCATATTGATGTCCAAAAAACCTCCCGATCAGTATCCGAGAAGTGCCAAGTCGGCAAATGGAAATCTGGAGTAACACTCTGGTCCCCAGCCGAAAAGAAATAAAATGAGAGAATCCCCAGCAGAAAAGAAATGAAATGAGAGAATTTTATCAGTAACACCCCAATCCCCAGCTGAAAAGAAATAAAATGAGAGAGTTTTATTGGTGAAAACCTTCATAGGCATCATAAGGCGACGGAAGTTGGGAGAAATAAAATGAGAGAGTCTTATCGGTGAAAACCTTCACATGCACCATAGGGCGACGAGATTTGAGAGAAATAAGAGAGTCTTATTAGTGAAAACCCCTCTAAGGGCACTATAAGGCGACAAGGAATTAAAAGGGGGTAAACGAGATAAGCTTGATAGAAAGGATCCGTCGAGACATCAAGCAGAATAAAGATGTTGTTTCGACAAAAGAAGATGGGTTGCGGGACCTTTGAAATGCAAAGTAGGGACATCACAAAGATTGATTGATGTAAACAAACTGGGTTGATTAATCCAAAAATGCACGACATGACCATTGGGATCGGTTATACCATTCAGATAAGTCCTTTTCCTTTTCTTCTCTTCAAACAATTCTTTAGGAAGATTTTTCTTTTTATCTTTTGAAGTCATCATATTTCATTTCTTTTGGTTAAAGATTTTTTTTTATATATAGTAGTTTGTTTTTAAGAAAGATTTTCAAAGCCAACTATCAGTCGCCAACATGGTGCAAGGTAAATGGGGATAAGACAGGCCGAAGATAATGTGACGGGACAAGAAAGACGTCAATATAAGACCAAATGATGGATTTCTCTAAGATGTCGTGGAAAGTATGGAGTAAAAGTGGAAAACAATGGTTGAGAAGTGGGTGAATACAGAAGCATCAAGAAAGTCGAAAGTTATCAGCCAGGTTTCAAGATGGTCGAACAACGCAGAGCATGGGAAAAAGAAAAAAGGGAAAACCATCTCCAGCAGGAACGTCCCCCACGTTTTAAACTAACAAATTTTCTTTGATTTGAAGCAGGGACAGGAAATGTTATTGATGACGGAAAGATGTGCCACAAGAAAGATTGTCAAACTGGTCTTTCATTTCGAAAATTTTCTGGAAGTCTAACACAAGTTTGGTGAAAAGCTGTATCCCCAGCAGTTTTTGGGAGAAGGCCAAACAAGTTTTAAAGAAATCAATGTCAGGGGGAAGATAACACAAGTCTTAAGGGAAGTAGTTTCAGAGGAAGGAAAACACCAGCTTTAAGCGAAGTAGTCTTTGAAGGAGGAGAATAACATATTTTTGAATGAAACACCGGCGTTATCCCCAGCAGTTTTCAGTGGAATGAAGCACCAGTTTTGAGGGATGCAGTTCTGAAAGAAGATTATTCAAGTTAGAAGGAAAATGGTTCAGAAGGCAGGAAAGAACAACGGCAATAGAACGCATTTTAAGAAGTAGTTGAAGTCAGGAGCCCGCCTGAAGAATGAAGGTGTTATATTTTAAGAAGTTGTTGAAGTCAGGAGCCCACTTGGAGAATGGAGGTGTTATATCTTTAAGTTATAGTTGAAGTCAGGAGCCCGCGTGTAGAATGGAGGTGTTATATTTTCTGAAGTTGTTGAAGACAGGAGCCCGCCTGGAGAATGGAGGTGTTATATTTTTAGGAAGTTGTTGAAGTCAGGAGCCCGCCTTGATAATGGAGGTATTATCTTTTTAAGTCATAATAGAAGTCAACAGCCCGCCTGGAGAATGGAGGTGTTATATTTTTAAGAAGTTGTTGAAGTCAGGAGCCCGCCTGGAGAATGGAGGTGTTATATCTTTAAGTTGTAGTTGAAGTCAGGAGCCCGCCTTGAGAATGGAGGTGTTATATTTTATTGAAGTCAGGAGCCCACCTGGAGAATGGAGGTATTATCTTGTTAAGTCATAGCAGAAGTCAGGAGCCCGCCTGGAGAGCGGAGGGTTGCAACAAAGATCCCCAGCATAAATTAAAGTTCAGAAGTCGGAAGGAAGGCAACGCTAGTCAGAAGAAGGCAATTCAAGCTTCGAAGGAAAAATAATACGAAGCTCACAAAAAGGAAATAAGCAGTTCAAGTTCGGCAATCAAGAGAGAATACAAGTCAAGTCAGAAGTAAAAAACATCGGAGGAAACACAAGGCAACAAGACAGTGAGGCAACGAGGCAACAACAGTCACATGACCAAGAATCTTTGTAATTCATAGACTATAGTTTAGTTTAACTTCTTGTTCTCTTTTAGCATGGTGTAATAAGGAAGTCAGTAAGTAGCGGCAGCAGCAGCAACAACAGTACCAGTAAATCCACAACTCCATGGTAGTCCCAGCTACCGAAACTTCCCGAACTACATTGACCTGATTCCCTTTTAGCCGGGGATATGTAGGAAACCTTTGAAGCAGAGGTTCGGTCAAATCTTTCAAAAAGTGCTTCACACGGAGTAGCCGAACGGGCAAAAATCGCTTGTATCCGTTCACTTTATCTTTGCACGAAAACTCTTCATGTTTCCGGACAAAGAGGGGCAGTTGTGAGCATGTGATTTTGCCCTACAAGAACTACTCCCAAAAATTCAAAATAAAATAGTTTTGTGTCGCTTGTGATTTATTTGTATTTGTTTGTGCATGTTTATTCTATTTTAATTAATGAAAAATACAAAAAATATGTGTTGCATTTGCATTTACGATTTAGTTTTGCAATTTAGGATTAATTAAACAGTAATTTGTTTTACGAAAATGAAAAATCGAAAAATAACGTACTTCGCATTTTTAGTGTCTAATGTAAAAATTGTGTGATTATCTTTGTATTTAATTTTGTGTGATAATTATCCTTGAGGGTTAATTAGTATTTTTCTAAGTTAATTTTGGCTTTACAATTTATTTTAGAATTTTTGGTAATTAGGAATTAAAAAGAAAATAAAAGAAAAAGAAGAAACAAGAGAAGAAGAGTTAAAAATCGGACTGGGCTGGTTTTTAAAAGAAAGGTTCAGGCCCAATGTCACACCCCAACCCAGGCCCAAACCGACTGGTCCAAGAGACCATACCAAACGACGCCATTTCATCACCAATCAATCTAAGCCATTGATTTGTTTTGATCAAATGGTCCAGATCACCCCTCCCATAACCCGTCTCCAGCCCGACGCGCTTACCCCGAACCACACCCGCCCCAGTACTACTCCAAACGACACCGTTCCTCCTTAGTGAAGAGATCAAGGTCGTTGATCGTGAATGATCCAACGGCCAAGATCCAATCCCCACCCCACTATATATTCCTAAACGCCTCACCTCAAGCCCCTAAGCCATACCCCCCGTTCGTCTCTTCAATGATGAACCAAGCGACCCACCAAACCCTAACCGCCCTCATTCCTTTCGCCTGAAAACCCGGCGGCCTGAGGTCTGATGACCCTCAAATTCACACCCCAAAAACTTCTAACCACCCTCAACACAAATCCCTACCCCTTTAACCTCGAATCATCCCGGTTTGTTTCGAATCTTCAATCGAAGATTCGAGCAAAACCCTAGCTTACCCAATACCCCCCAAACTCACATCCTGTGATCTCCTGGACCCCCTCACCATGAATCCTTGATCAATTCTTTTCGAATCATCGTGGGCAGCTCGGATTCCAGATCGAAGTTAGGCAGGCCAAGTTCCATGAATTTTGAGTCAGAGACTGACTTTAGCCATGCTGTTTTCCTTCGAAAACACATGGTTAAAGTCCGTCTCGGCTTGAAAGTGGGAAGATCCTCGAGGTTTTTAATCGTGTTGTGATTCGGGTAAGTCTTTTACGTCCAGTTTTGATTGTTCACTCTTGCAGTTCCGTTTGTTTACTCTGTCCCTTCCTCTTCTATAAATTTGCATGAATTTCCCGTTTGAATTATAGTCAGTAGTCTAAGTTCCAATTTGGGCCAATTTACGAGTTGAATTTGTCAAGAGCTGGTCTAATTTGTGTCCGGTTAGTTTGGTTAAAGGTCAGGCTACCAATTACTTTGTCATTGTGATTCCTTAATCAGTGATGTTGGCCTGTACAATAGACCTAATGCTTAGGAAATGGTTCATTATTGTTTGAATCTAGACTTGTGCTATTAATCAGGTTTCTTTTCATGACACTTGCTTTGCCTCATCTCTAATTGCAGACTCATGTTGAGAGTAGTTGGGTTTAGTCAAAACTGTTGTGAATTAAAACTTGTTCTAGAGTGTGTGATTCCCTTTGTTTGCAATTCATACTGTCGATTACCTGCCTAGTTGGTCATCAGGAGGTCTACTGGTCTTTTAAATCTAAAGTTTTGTCATCTGTCCAGTTGAGTTAGGAGTCAGTTGTTAGGAATTTGATAGTTTGAAATGGTTATAGCTGAAGAGTTTGGTACAGATTGAAAGGGGTTCATGTAGGATAATAGTTTAGGGCATCGGGGGGGGGGTAATTTGGACTTTAAATTTGAAATTCTGATAGTAGGTACTAATGTGCCAATAAAATAAGGCATTTATTTAATAATAGTGGGATGGGAAACATAACAGTATGGGTTTTAAAGGAAATGGATTAAGAAATAGGTGCCCATACCTATTTGAATTTAATAAAGAGAAGACAAGGGTTAATGGGGAGCAAAACATACTCTAGTGGAGTGCTAAAGGTATCATGGGCAGAATTAGTTTAAGAATTCTGCCTAAGTGCTCTTGAGAGCTGGCAAGGTCAGTGTTTCGGTATAGGTGGGGGGATTTTGGACAGAGTTGAGGATCCTTTTTTGAGTCTGGTCTTGGTTTTTCTTTTGGGAAGGCCTTAGAAAAAAAAGGAATGAAATCTGAAAAGAAAAAGTTTTAAGAGTTCTTTTGAAAGGCAGTCAGTTTTGGAACTAATTTCGAAAGCTTAAAGTCAGTCTCTGAGAGTTTAAAAGATCAGTTTTTGTAGTAGAATCTGGGCTTGACTCAAGCTCGGTTGAGTCTGTTTGTGGCTGTCTGGAATGTCAAATTGCTACTGTGAACTACTGTTGTATTGCTGCTCGTATTACTGCTGTTGCTGCTGCTGATCTTTCTTCTGCTTTATTTCTGTTCCAATTCCAGGTACATTTTCCTGTAACTCTGTTGGCTGTGGAATGGATTGGAGAAAATGAATTAACCATGAGGAAATTGAAGCATGAAATGCATTTCAGTTCATTAGAATGGTTCTATTTATTCTTCTATAGTTTTCAATTACTCTATGTTTGTAGTTGATTTGTAGTTAGTGTTAGAATCACTTTATGTGTTAGTTTTATTTCGCCCCCCTCCCTGACTCCTTCAAGTATTAAATGTGCAAGCCTCATTAAACAATTGTAGAAGGTCTAATGCATGGTAATATAGCCTAGTCTAACCCATAGTAGTTAAAAGTGTTAAATGTTTCAAGATTCATCCAGTTACAACCTTTTCACCATTTGTAGTAAGTGGACTGTATAATTATTATTCTTACATGCTTATATTATTGTTTGAACTCCTGATTTAATCTTGCGATTGAAGAAGTAGTGTCAAAAATGGTCGTGAGCTTCAGTAGCTACTCTCAGTTAGTTTTGGTAGTTATAAAGGGGGGTCCGAAATGGTTATAAGTGCCAGTAGCCAATTTCAATGATCCCAGTCCAAGATATCGAAATCACTTGAGTGTTGAGAGCTGGTTTAGTGGTGTTGATTTGAGTTGTTAATTAAGTTGATACTACTGTTGTCAAGGCCAAACCAAGTCTTCATTCTAATTTGAAGTTGTGGTAATATTTAAGAACTCATTAATAGGCAAATAAATAGGATAATCTAAGTTGGAATTAGAACTCAAATGACTAGTGCTTCATTGGTTTTGAAGTAGGTCAGTGTTGTTTCTTCTTCATTACAAATTGCCAACCACACTTTGAATGACTGGAAGGGAATTTTAGTGAATAATTGTGTAAACAATTGAGGCCTGGTTTAGTATGACGGTTTGGGCTCAACAACCCATTTGCACGAAGTGAAGGCTTCAATGCCTTAAGGAGTGGCCCAGGTCCCCTTTTGCTGCATATGTATGTTTGGACCTGGGCCTAGCCCCACACTGTCCATTTATTTTTGTTTATGAGATGCAATCTTGATTGTTTTGAACGAGCGACTAACAATGCTTTGTTTGTCACTTATCATGTTATTGGAATTAGTCGAGTTGAGTTTGAATTGTGAGAATTTGGTCGTTTCAAATACGTTAATCAACTAGGATTATTTCTTTCGTTCTTAGAGACAAAAATAAATAGAAGAAATCATAGTCACTTTATGATATCCTTAAATAAAAAATGAGACGAGCCTCGCCAAATAAAAAGCATAACTTGCGGGGCCCTCTTTAATTGTTCATGTTAAAAATACTTAGAATCCGGGATGAGCCGTCTAGCAAACTTCACGGCCTTCCCCAAAATAATAACGCGTTAGATTCTTTAGGCACGATTTTAATAAAATTACATTCCTAAACTCGGGTGTGCATTTCATATAACCTAAATCCAAATACTAGAACGTTGTATAGAAATGTGTCGAGGATCCGGATGCATTTCATGCGACGTGACCCGAAAACACATTTTTAAACGACGTTCACTTTCTCAAAATTTTAATTAAAGCGGTAAATAATCTTTAAAATTGCACTATAGGATAACATGTATTAAACTCAGATATTTAGCCATTTATAATAGTTTAAGCGATCGTGCTAGAACCACGGGATCCAGGGGTGCCTAACACCTTCCCTCTGGTCAACAGAATTCCTTGCTTAGAATTTCTGGTTCGCAGACTTCAAAAGGAAAGTTAAAATTTCCTTGATTCGGGATTTAAAATAAATTAGTGACTTGGGACACCAAAAGCCAAACCTTTCCTAAGTGGCGACTCTAAATGAATAAATAATCTCGATTCGAATAATGTCACTTAAAATGGAAAAACTCCCTTATACATTTATCCTTCGGGGTAAGTGCGTAAAAAGGAGGTGTGACAATATCCCTTACCAAGTTCCTCCATTCAACCTTTTCTCTTCTCCGACGAATAATCTCCCTTGCCGCTGACTAGTAGAAAGAAAATAGACCATCACCTTCCAATTCAAGCCAACACACAAAAGCCTAAGCTAACTATTATTTTTTTATTTCTAGAAATATCGAGATTCAAAATAGAAAACTCAAGAAAGTGAGAGGAATTAGAAATCTTCAGATATGCGACAAAGGCTATAAAGTTAGCAGCGAGTCGAACACAAGTGCATCATTGATGATAAGGCTAAAAGCTATATTTCTTAAGTTAACGAGCAGCAAAGAAATCAAAATTATTGTTGGCTTTGCAATAAATTCCCCCAAGATCTGCATTAAATTGTCAAAAATTCCATCAAAAAGTTGCTACGCCATCATTGGCCACTAATTCGCTACCGCCTTCTCCGATCAATAAAATCCAAAACCACCACCTTAATGAAACATAAGGTCATAAACAAAAGAATAGGTATGGTTATTGAAAATGTTCCCATATTTTGGGGAAGAAGACGAGGGAAACAACTTCTAGGTTAGAACATTATAAGGTAGTGTTCCGTTGAAATAGGGTTGAGGCTTGGTGGCAGTGGGACGATGAGTAATTAAAGAAAGGTGTTAAAATTATTATTTTTAGATAAAAAATTAAATATGCGACATGTGTAAATCTATGAAAGAATTGTCGCGCCCCCTTTTTTCCTCTTCACATCGAAAAATCGGGTTCATGACACTTTGGGTATGGGACAACTCATTCCTTTTGGGAACAAGGTTTGCATTTTTTGAAGAGTCGACACCTAATGATTTAAGGTGCATTAGGACACCTATAAAGTTCATCTACAACTATGTTTGATAACCAGAGACAGGGTAAAGGCTTGAAATTATCCTAAGGGGAAGGTGTTAGGCACCCCTCAGGATCCACTAGTGTGGTTCCCGGCCAAACAGTTTTTATGAATTTGTACAAATAGGCAAGTATTGGCTCAAATAGTAGGGGATTTAAGTTTGAATACACATATGTAAGAAAACAACTAAAAATAGGCGAGATTTTGAAAAGAGTTACAATTTAAACATACGTGAGAATGTAAAAGGAAGAGGGGGTCCTAGGTTTGTTTATAATATGGATCACATCAATGTAATACCCGGTATAACACTCCTCAAAAGAGGGGCTACATATGGTATTAATGCACCGGTCATCATATCCATATCTAACCTTTACCACCCCGTAAAAGTAATTAGAGTGATGATTGATCTCGACTCTTATTGCATGCTGCTACCCGTCCCTTCCTATCAGCCCCGGAGAAATTTTAGGACTCTTATTCCTATAAGAAGGTGATTTTAGGGAGACCTCAGATTTAAAGATAAAAATGCTAAAGCGACATACAAAAACATATAAGACTGCAATTAGGGGAAAACATGTAAGCATATAGAAGGCTCAGCTATATCTCCGCAAACAGTGCACATAGACAGCACGACTTATACACAATTAAGGTCTGAATTTAAAATACTAAAGCAGGGTGTTTAAGTTGTTGAAGCAGAACCAGATTTATTACATGACTCAGATAAGAAGTCTGAATCAGGCCCGCCTGCTGGTTGTAGCAGTTGATAATTAAATAAAGGCAGTTATGTTTTTAGTCAAGTTATTTCCTAAGGCTTGCCTAGGCTTAAAACCATATGCAGTAGTTATTCCAAGTCATTAAGACAGTTGCAAATGATTATTACCTAAATAGGCTGTTCTAATCGCAAAAGTTGTTGCCAATTTTATTCAGAAAACCGTAGTGCGAAAATTATTACTTTACTACTTTTTTTCATGAATCAGTAGTTAACTAGGTGTTTGGACGAAATGTAAACAGGATCCTAGACAGGATATCTAATATGCATATGCAAATGGCAGGGTTGTTAAAGAAATAAAGTCCCTAAGATATGATTTTTAAATGTATGCATGAGTTGCAGAATTATCAGAATATAACTTTGTGAATACAACTTTTATAGCAATGCTATTATTGCCCTAGGAGAAGGATTTCTAAGCGATGGAGATAAAGCATGGATTAATGAATGAGATGCTGAAGTAAGAAACATGAATCCTAAGAACATGATTTATAATGCATTGTATGAATTCCTAGACATGGTTTCTATTGCACGATTTGGAAATGTAAACCTAATAACATGTTTTCTACCCTTTAACAACTATAATATGAATATTTACCATCCCTTTTCACTAGCCAACCCCATACTTATTTACAAATTATTACAGACCGTGTGATTGAATTACATAAGAAAAATGTAAAAATAAGAAGTTACAACTACAGGAAGCCTGATTCTGACTTCCTCTTTGAGTTATGGAATAAACCACCTCAAATGCCAATGTTGTTCCAAAGCCTTCTCATATCTGGGTGTGTCAGAGTTCCCCAAGGACCTCAAGGGATCCTGAAAAGTGCTCACACCCAGATTTGCATAACCAAACAGAGTAAGTGCGGTGTGGAAAAGCCAGCCCTTATGTGTCCAGGTTCAGAGGGAGCTCAAGGGTCCCAAAGCAAGGCTCACACAAGAGGGGCAGAACCTAGATTCTAAGAGTATAGTGAAAGTGCATAACACACGTTGAAAGGGATTTGTTTAAAAAGTTGGATTGATAGTCCATTTTGGAAAACAATCAGTAACAGAGGTGATTGAAATCAATCGTAGTAGCAAATAAAACTCAAAACTCCTAAGGTGAGATCACACACAAAATCAGTAGTCACAAAGGGGTCAAGGGACTTGGGACATACAAACATTTGACTGTAAACACATAACCCTATCAAGGATCTTAGGACTAGTAGGACATGCACAACAATAACTGATACTGGCATGATCACAGGCTAGTCAGAAAGAACATAAACACATTAAAGGGATTGAGACTTGAGATGACAAGTACACAATATGTGATTGACATGGCATGCTTTGAAACACACATAGGGAAGTGCATTAATCTAAAGAGAAGGGGGAATATTATAACATGTTGGTAATGTAACTTAACAGAACCACAAGCAGAAATAGACCAAAATGAAAGAAGCTGAAACAATTAAAGGAGCATGTTGTTGTTGAAGCTTTAAAATTAAACTAGGGCATACCAGTTGAGAAAACAAAGTGCAGAAAAATAAGGCAAATAGGATTTCACAATCTAGCGTTGACTGTCAGCCGACTAGACAAAACAGTAGCACAAGTAGTAGTAGAGAAAGAGAGTTTTTGAGTGTGTAAGTGTGTGTTCTGAACTCAATTGTTCGCGTGTTTAAAAAAAAAGAGGGTATGGTATTTATAGCTTTGAAAACGAGTAGAAACATAAGGTAACCAGTAAAGTTTTAACACAAATATGGAAATAATCACAATCAAAATTCCATTAATGCAAGTATTCCCTTTAATCAAGGAATTACTACTCAAATGGATACTAACAGGGATAATTAAGGAAAGAAAATCAATTCGGAGAAGATTGATTTCTGACCATATAAGGGATAGTAAAGGTATAAAGTAAATATTTGAGTCTAAGTATAAAATATACTTAATTTTGGGAAAGGATTCAGCAGGGGTAAAACATCAAAGCAAAGGAAGGGAATCAATCAATTTAAACAAAACGAGTGAAATTAAGGGTTTATAAGAAAACTTTTGCAATTAATCGTAACTTGAGGAAATAAAGATCAATCAAGAAGTGGTCATGATTCTGCACTTCAACATATAAATAGAAAGGAATGAACAAGCGTATTAGACATGCAGGGTCAAACATATTGACAAAAAGGAGCAAATTAAATGAACATAAATATACAGGAGTGACATGAATAGGCTAGGGACAATTCAAGGGATGGTAATCAACAAGGTCAAGCAGTCATGGCTCACACGTAGAACCCAAGTGAAGAAACCAGTCTAACAGGTAAAGAGAGTCAGAAATAAGTAAAGAACTCACAGTAACAAGTGAGGAAAACTATTTAAGAAATTAGGGTTTTAACAATAGTCGAGTTTAAAAGAATGGTAAGAACTCAGAATCAGATAAGTCAAACAAGGAGAAGGATTCAAACACAAAGAACTTAATCGAAACAAGTATACACACAAACAAACAAAGACAGCTTCAGAACTCAGATAAAACCAAAAAATACCTGGGGTTTTAACACGACAAACCAGGTAGAAGAAAAGCATGAACAAATCATTTAAACATGGTAAAATCATAAAACAATACTAAAAATCGGAGAAGAGATCCTTTTAAAAGAGGTTGAGAAAACCCTAATCGTTGAAGACGAAGAGTCACTTTGAAAAATCGGAAGGTCTTTGAGGAAAACACTTAAGAGGTTCATAACATACACAGATCTAAGATAGATCTGAAAGAAAATCAAAAGATCTTAAAGGTTAGGGTTTCAGAGAACCCAGAAAAATGAGAAAAACTTTGAAAAGTTACCGATCTAGCCGGAAAAATCAAGGATCTGACTCGAACGGCCATAGATGGCCGGAAAAAGACCAGAGATAGAGGTTGAGCAAGGACTGAACCAGATCTCTTCGAGATCTGTCCATGAAATCACACAAACGGGCCACCAGAAGATGTAGGAGACCGGTATACATCTCAAACAGCCATGGGAGTCCATGGATTGACTGGGGATTGAAAGGGATTAGAGTGGATTTGGATGGCGGCGGCTAGGGTTTAGGTGAGGTTGTAGAGAGAATAGGAGAGGAAAGGAATTCAAGGGCGGCAGGTTAGTAGAAATAATTTAGGGTAAGGGGTCGTTTTGGGTTAAAAATGGTAAGGGGAGTTGCGGACCGTTGATCTGAATGATCAACGGTCCAGATTGGATAGGGTAGGTAGGGATCCGGGTTTGGATAAGGTTTAAAGGTTAGGGTGGATTTAAATTGGAATTGGGTTGGGAAATTTGGGGTCTAATTTAAGCTATAATTGAAATACAAAAGGGTTGTTATTTAAATAGCCAGTTTTTACTTTTTTAATTTATAAAAATAGTAAATAGTTTCTGAAAATAAATTCAAAGTACTAAAAATGATTTACAATATATAATTAACAATATAAAAATATAAAACTCAATTTTATGAATATGAAACACAATTAAACCTTAAAATGGCTAATATTGCAATTATATGCAATTTAACTTTAAAAATACTAAATGAAATTGTAAAAATATGAAAAAATTATTTTAGCCATATTTTGGCATAAATATAAAAATCCAATAGATGAATTGTCAAAAATACTAATTTGGGAAAATAATTACTGGGATTTTATGATAAAAAGGGGAAATAAATCAATTTAAAAACCTTAAAAATATGAAAAAAATAATAAAATACTTGGACATGCTTATATATGTATGTATATATATATATATACTATTTTGAAAGTATTTTGCATATTGAAAATATATAGAGAAAAATTGTGTACCAACAAGAATTAACCCAGATTTTTTACAAATTAACACGTCTCTTTTGAGTGTAAAATACGCGACTCACAATGTTGTGTCTAAAGATACACTTCAGAAAGGTTGAGTGTGTAAAATAATTTTCGCCTTCAAAAAGTGTGTATAGGGATTTGGTCTATAGTTCATATGGCAACTTATGTATTTTGCCCAAGAAATAAAAGGAAAATATTACTATAATGATCTTTCCATAGTTAACTACTTGTTAAGGTTTTTATTCCAACTAGCTAGAAAAGGCTTCATTTTGGTCTTGTAAAATGAATGTGAAAGCAATGCCCTTCGCACCTAAGAGCCACAGGCTGAAGAAGCAAGAGTTTGGATAGATCTTTACTATTTTCGAGTGTAAATGAAAAAGCAAGATTTTTTTGGGTACTGGGCTCGCTTATTCCTCTGTAAGCTGACAGTGGAAGCATGAGGGCGATATCTGTTTTTGATTGATAAAAAGCATCTCTTCTTTGTCCTCCTCACCGAACTTGCCAAAAAAAAAAACAATCTTGTCTAACTTTGATAACTCCTCGTTCTCAATTCCAATATGTCTACATCTTTTTTCGAATCTTCTTTAACAGAAGGAACAATAAAAAAAGGTAGCCGGTGCACAAGTAAACATAAACTCGTGAAGGTCGTGACATAGATTTTAGGGAAAACTAAAAAAAAGAATATCATAAGAAAGAGATTTCTTCAAATTTAAAACTTTTTCAAAAATACAAACCCTAAGGTAAAGTTTTCAAAATTGAGACCTCCCTTTCACTCTTTTTTTTGGTTGCTTACAATAACCAACACCGATGGAGTCCGAAACTTTTCTAATGCCCTTTTGGAAAAAAAATACGTTTTTACTACTAAAAGAAATTTACATAAATAAATAAAATGTAGTATAATACTGTATTTTACTTTAACGGAAAGTTAGCCGTTAAAGTAAAACGCAGTACTATACCGCGTATTATTAAAAAATTAATTTTTTAAGGAAAACACAGTATAATACTGCGTTTTCCTTAAACACAGTATTATACTGCATTTTTCTATTAATATTGGGCCCAGCTATATTTAATTAAAGGGAAACACAGTACAATAATGCGTTTAAGGAAAGTACAGTATTATAATGCGTTTTGCTTTAAAATTTGGGCCCATCAATAATTCAAATACATAAAACGTGGTATTGTACTGCATTTTACATTAAAAAAAATCTGCACCCCAAGCTTATTTAAAGGCGTTTGAATTTTATGAAAATCCATTCAATACTTTCCTTCAAACTTCCGTTCATACATCTCTCTTCTTCTTATTAATCATTTTTTTACAATGTCTGAAGAGCCAAGAATAAGGGTTTCATTATATTGGGGGGGGAGGGGTGAGGTTGTACTGGAGAATAACTCTGTGAGGTATAGCTCACCTCCACGGTGTCATATTAAATTGCCGCTTATAATAGAGTACGATAAATTGGTATCGTTGTTACGTAAAAAAATGAGTCAGAGAAAGTGTTCGGTTAACCTTAAAGTAACCGGTAGATTTCCGTATTCAGTGACTCCGCAGGGGTTTGCTTATTACTCTGAGTTTAACATCGAAGATGATGAAACTCTTAGAGATTTTTTGCGAATTCTGGATGAATACAGGGAATTTATTGTAATAAAGTTGTTGGAAATGTATGTCAAGGTGGAAGACGTTCCCAATAATGAGGGCGTGCATAGTAGGGATACCCCCAGTCATCGGGTGGTTATTCTGGAGCAGTTTTTGCCGGACAAATTGCTGATGAAAGAGCTTGCCTTGATTTAAACTTGTCACCACCGGCGAATGAGCAACCACAAAATAATTTTTCGACTTTATATAATCCACAAGACGATTGGTAAACTTCAATTTTTCTACGCTTTAGCGATGTTTATTTTATGTTTGAATTGGATTTGTATTAACACTCATATTTTTCATATGGGGTACCGTCCGGATATGAATTTTACAAGTTATGACCCCGCCCCTAGTTGGAATATGTGTAGTTCTGGAGTATTGGACCATGGTGGTCCATCCGGGAGTCATCACCAACAAGAAAATATCCATCATGAAACGTCAAGACAGTACGACTTGTAAGTAAAGTGATATATCTATTTCTAATGTATTTATCTAGTTGGGTAACTTATCATTTTGTTCTTTTTGTGCAGTGAAAACAAGCTTCTTGATGTTGCTGACCTCACACAATTGCCCATAGACGGCGTATTCACTCTTGAGTTGGCAGATGCATAGAGTCAGGAAGATGATAGTGATTATGACAACAATGCGGATGAGTCTGGGGATGACACACCCTTCCATGATGAGGGTGATGATGAGGAGGAAGTGAATGTTGAACCTGAGCTGACGAGGGAGCATGTTCCTCCACCTCCCGCTAGACCAAGAGTGTACGAGTCCCACGTGCCATTTCATGAGCGGAATATTCCCTACCTTGATAATTTGCCAAGCATGCCGAACGTGGATGCCCTCACAAGGGATGATGATGAATTTCGGTCAGCGATGTGGGATGAGTCTAGACCAGCTGTTCTGACAAAGGGCATGTATTTCCCCGATAAAGCTTGTCTAATTAGGGCTGTAAAAATCTACAGTATAAGAGAGTGTCGTGAGATGATAGTAAGTGAGTCAACTACGGAGGTATACAAGGCTGTATGCCATAGAGACTTTATGGGTTGTCACTAGATGTTTCAGCAAGAAGAAATCAGGTTTGTGGAAAGTAGGTAAATTTATTAGCACCCACAGATGTGAAATGGGCACATTCAATGAGAATCACTTCAATCTGGATATGGACTTGATTTCTCTTGTCTTGATTCCATATTTGGAAGTGTCCATTAGGTTCAAGATTAAAGAGTGTATTACAGCCGTCCACCAAGAGTATAGTTGTACTATAACCAAAAGAAAGACATATATTGGTCGCAAACGTGCCTTTGAACTTATTTATGGCGACTGGGATAAGTCTTTTTAAAATCTGCCCAGGTACATGGCCGCACTGCAACACTTTAACCCCGACACTGTTGTTGAATGGAGACGTGAGCGTAGTCCGGACATACCCGAATATATTTTCAACTATGTGTTCTGGTCATTTAAAGCAGCAATTGATGGTTTTGTGCATTGTCGTCCTGTAATTTCCATAGACGATATCATGTATATGGAAAGTATGATATTAAGCTTTTGATTGCAGTTGCAGTAGATGCCAACGGACAAATATTTCCACTAGCTTTTGCCATTTGTGCCAACGAAAGCGAAGAGACGTGGACGCTTTTCTTGAACCACTTGAAGCAGCACGTTGTCAAACAATGTTCAGGTATTTGTCTAATATCTGATCGATATGGTGGTATTTTAAGTTCTGTACGGCACTTGCCTGAATGGCAGGAACCATATGCATACCACTGTTACTGTGTGAGGCACCTGAAGGCCAATTTCCAGAAGAAATATCCTGACAAGACCTTGCATGACTTAATGTGGATGGCTGCAACTGAGCACCAGCAGTGCAAATTCACCAGGCGCATGGAAGCGATTCGGCAGATAGATCTACGAGCCTATACTTGGTTGATGGGACATGAGCTTCATATGTTGACATTGCATGCTGATGGCGGCAGACAATGGGGAGCCCTTACTACAAACGTGTCGGAGTCATTCAACGACTTATTGAAGTCTGCCTGTGGACTGCATGTTACTGCCATGGTCCGCATGACATTCAAACAGAGTGCGGAGAGGTTAGTTGAAAGGCATGGAGCTGCATCGGCATTGATGGACATGGGTGTTCAATTTATGCCAATACCCATGAGAAGATTTGAAAGGTACAGGAGGCGAGCACAGTGGCATTCGTTTCTATAGTACGATGATGACCGGGGTGTTTTTGAAGTTAAGACCGCTATCCGCGGACACCGTGAGAATAATCTACAAATGGTGAATGAAGCTAGAAGATTTTGTTCTTATGGGAAATGGACCATCTACCACATGATGTGCACACATGCATTGAAGTGCTTTCAACAAGTTGGATATGGGGCAACCAACTATATTGATAGGCAATACAGTGTTGTTGAATTCGTAGACACGTATAGCGGGCAGTTACAGCCATTAGGTGTTGAGCATTATTGGCCGCCAAAACCTTTTAAGATGGTATGTAACAAGGACTATTTGCGCAAGCTGCAAGTGAAAAGAGAACGCGTATACGGAACCAAATGGATGTTGGTGACACAGTTTATGCGCGTAAATGTGGCATATGCTCGCAGCCAGGACACGACCATCATAAATGTCCTTCAGGTGGTGTGCGTGGCGGTGGCAATCCAACTCCTGGTGCAAGTTCGTCGAATGTACCCAACTATCAAGGATACCCCTAGTCTTTTTTTTTAATATGTGTCTGTACTTGTGTATGTTGCAAGATATATCAAATAAAATTATGTTCCACAATCTTGTTACATCTTATTTTTTAACGTGATGTTTTGATATGGTTGTTCAAATATTAAACTTATTTGTGTTAGTAAAGAAGACCAAGAATGTGGAATAAAAAAATTACGTATTAAAAAATAAATCTAATATGTAAAGCGTGGTACAATAATACGTTTTATCTATTGTATTGTCATTCTCAAAAAGTTGGAATGACCGAAGAAAAAGCTATTTAATTGCAGAATAACTTTAATATGTAAAGCGTGGTATACTACTACGTTTTGTTGAGTTGTCATGTCGTTCTGAAAAAGCTGAAAACCATGTGAAAAAACTGTTTTGTTGCAGAATAACTTTAATATGTAAAGCGTGGTATAATACTATGTTTTGTTGAGTTGTCATGTCGTTTAACTTCAATAACTAAAATGCAGTATAATACTACGTTTTGTGTGAAATATTAACTATAAATAACGGGCGCATGCTACTTATGTTCTGCACTTAACAATAACCAAAGTTTCTCTTTAAGAAATGTCTGAACAACCCGTTTATGTCCCAAGGTGCTATTGCGGAGAAAAATGCAGTTTGTACAAATGGTGGCCAGATGGTGGACGCCGCTACTGGGCATGTATGAACAAGGAGGACGAGCAACCCGACAAGCCTACATGTGAATTTGAGGTATGGATGGATGAACCATATAACCAGGAGTACTACAAAAAGAGAATTTATGATCTTCATATTACCTGTACGAGGCAAGCGATATGCGAGCGCCGAACCAACCAAGAAATTGATGAGTTGAAGGCGAAACTCAATGAGGTAGAAGAAGAGAAAAAAAGCTGGAAGACCAACTCTAGTGGTTGGAGCAAATAGTAGTACGCGGTCGTGACTAAACAGTGGCTTGTACGCGTTGAGTGTACTAGTGTATCTTTTCATTAGTTCTACTGTTTGTTTTTGTTATGTGTATCGTTAGATTTGCCGTGTTTGTGTTGTCATGTTTAAATAAAATTGTTGTTCAAATTCTGTCACAATAACCTGTGTCGTTAAACTAAAATTATTGCCATTATCTACATAATGTATTATTTTCTTCATAGAATTGTTCAAAAATTCAATGTATTGGTGTTAATAATATGTAAAGCGCAGTATAATACTACGCTTTGTTGAGTTGTCATGTCGTTCTGAAAAACCTGAAAACCATGGGATAAAACAATGTCATTTCAGAGAAATTTAATATGCAAAACGTGGTATAACACTACGTTTTACGTGTATGTAAAGCGTGGTATAATACTACGTTATATGTGAAATCTTGCCTATAAATAACAAGCGCATTCTAGTTATTTTCTACGCTTAACAACAACCTATAGCAAATATTTCCATAAAACCAAAGTTTCTCTTTAAGAAATGTCTCGACAACTCCTTTATTGCCCAAAGTGCGACTGTGGAATCAAAAGCATGATGTACGATTGTTGGGAAGAAGCTGGACGCCGCTACTGGGCGTGTATGAACATGTTTTATAGGCAACCTGGCGTACCTACATGCAATTTTAAGGTATGGATTGATGAACCATGTGAGCAGGAATATTACAAAAACAAATTGTATCATCTTCATGATGTGTGTACGGGGCAGTAGGACAGAGAGCGCCAATCCAAGCTTGAAATTGCAGAGTTGAAGGCGAAACTCAAGGAGGCGGAAGAAGAGAAAAAAAGTTGGAAAACAAGCTCGAGTGGATGAAGCAGAGAATACTAGGCGGTAGTGACTAAACAATGGCATGTACATGTTGAGCATTGTAGTGTATCTTTATTTTCCTTTGTCCAGTGTTTTCATTAGTTCTACTGTTTGTTTTTGTGTTAGGTTTGCAAGGTTTGTGCTTGTGTTGTACTGTTAAAGTAAAATTGCTGTTCAAATGCAATTAAAATAAAATTGTTATTAAAAGATAATTGTTACCATTATTTACATAATGCACTATTTACACAAAGTAAAAACATAAGTAAATCAATGAGTCCCGCAGCCTGTGTGCTTCAGTGCTGCTGCTGGCCTAAGTCGCATCCCCTATCGCCCGGGTACACTATCTGGATTATCATCATCAAGCCGCCTCTTTATGTGAGGATGTGCAGCAGCATCGACACCACATCTGGCAAGATCGGAAGAATAGACCGTCGGGCCGTCAACAACCTACAAAACAAGTACTAATCTTAGCATGTGACAAAGTATATTTGTATTGTACGTGTTAAGTCAAAAAACATTTTCTCACCGTGGTCTCGTCGGCCTCCTAAGTATATGCATTTGTGGTGTCCTCATCAAAGCATGTAGTGGCCTCAAAGATGGGCTGGGACGAAGCCTTCATAAGAAAGTTAAAAATTAATTAATGACAACTCATTAAGGAAAAGAAAACAAATTGAAATTTTAAAGTAATACAAACATACCTGCGCCTGTGGTAGATCCACATCAACCGCCGGGGATGAGGCATAACTCAACCTGCGCCCGCCATCCACGTCCTGGGTCGGACGATCCTCAGCTGTAGTAGATGGGCATGCAAAGTACTGGTCTACATCCCCGTCGAATGTACCCATGATCGACAATGCTCCTGACGGGGTGACCTGCGATGCTGACAGAGATAGCTGAAGGCTATACGACGGCATGATGCTGGAAGGCTCATCTACCTTGAGGTATATAACCTGGCTGATCATCTCCAAAATCCTCATCATGTCCCTCAACAGGTGGGTCGACAGGTGCCTCAACGCCCCCTTGCTGGGGACCACCTCCTCTCCGTCCCCCGCGACCCCGTGGGGCACCCCCCCTCGTGGGGCACCCCTCCCTCGTGCCCTACCCCTGCCTCGTGGGAAAGCCCTACCCCGATGGTAGTCCTCTGGCATCGCATACTGAGCCTCGTTATCCAACCTCGTGCCATCTCTTGCTTGAAACAGGGTCCGACGAGCCAGATCTGCCACCCGCCGGCCATACTCAACGAGTGCAGAATTGTCGGCATGCTGCTGCATCTCCTGTCCCAACTGGTAGACCAGGTGATGCCCAATAGCCTGTGAAACACTTAAGATATTAAAAAAATAATGCTATATAACAAATATAAGATATTAATAAGCCAAAAAAACATACCAATGACTCGTGCCTCCCGACGTATGGTCTGTAGCGCTCGCCAAGTACATGAATGGGGTTCCCGATCATCAATCGAGTGTGACATCAGTACCATGACGTATACAGATGAATAGTGGCCTCCTGGGTAAATGAAGGTGGTGGCGGAATACGGTACTCTCGCTGCTCCCAAATATGGACCTGCTGCTCTAGCCATCCCATAAATATATCGTCCACCCTGACACAGTCATCCCGCTAATAGTGTGTATGGACCCATGCAGGCTCCCCCGGTATAGGTTGGGGACGGTGAAACTGGCGAAGCACACGCTCTGTGGCATGATACTCAACCATATCGAAGAAGATCATCGGAACGGAGGTTCTCCAAAACAGTTGGTCGACTAAGCAATAATCGGGCAGCTGAGCTAGCAACTCGTCGCTGTATGGCGTCCAAATAAACTATCAAATAATAACATAAAAGTGAGCATGCGCAACACAAATCAATTTATAACAAGTAAGTGTAGGTACATATTTACCTGTCCGGCCACCAGCATATCTAACACATCCCTGACAAGGGGGGATTATGATGAGCATCGGTCCCTCGGTAGTTCCCACGCCGGAGAACCCACCTAGAAGCTAGAGGGAGAAACAGATAAGCCTCACCGGACGCAAGTGGTGGTAGAGGTGGCTGCAACGGCATGATCCGCTGCCAGACCCAAACCTAAGATAAAAGGTTGATGTAAAATTTATGAGTCATTTCGACCATATAGAATTCGGAGTAATGAACGGAGTATTCGAAAATGTTGTCACCTGTAGGAGGGGCAGAAATCCACATATGTCCACCGCGCAAAGTATGCTCGCCCGACACATGCTCCTATACAGGTATGCAAGAACAGAAGCACCCCAGCTGTACAAGGGTAAATCATCCAGCTGCTGAAGATGATGGAGAAAACGCATACTCACTAGACTCCCCGAAGTGTTCGGGAACAAGACACACCCGAAAAGCAGGAGCAACGCCAACCGCAACCTCTCAATATGGAGATCCTCCGTCTCGCCGGTAATGTCTGGGTGCAAAAACGCCATATGATCTCTGATGCCTGACAAAGCAACGCGAATGCCCCCTCTCTGTACATCGTCACCCTAAGGTCTATAACCAGTAAACTGCCCCATCATATCCAAATATTGTCCACGCGTCATGGATCTAATGTACTGGGGCAGTGCCCGTCCATCTATGCGCAGCCCGTACAAAACCTGAACATCTTCCAGCGTGATAGTGGCCTCTCCAGTGGGCAAGTAAAAAGTATGCGTCTCCGGTATCCACCGCTCTACCAAGGCCGTAATGAGAGACCAATCAAGCTGCATCCGCCCAATCCGAAAAATCGTATAGAAGCCCGTAGCCTGTAGGCGCGCGACTATGCGGGCATGGAAAGGATGCTGCGCCATGAACTCCCACAAATCGTCAGGTCTCCTGGCGCGGAGAGGCTCATCCGATAGCTGTCCCTCCCATACAAAGGAGGACCTATGGTCGCCCTGCAACACTAATAGCTGATCCTCGGCAGGTCCAGGATGCGCAGGCGGAATGTCCATGTCGTCTACTATAATTTAAAGAAAATTAATTGTGTGTGTTAGTTTAATAAATTAAATAATTATTTTTAATATTGGATTAAGTAATTATCTATGGGTTCCGATCTCGATTTTTGAGGCCCGGTAGCACCAAGTTATCCTTAATTATTATGCGTGTCAATTTCAACATTTTTAGAATTTTGTTAGTTTAATAAATTAAATTAAAATTCCTTGAATTGGATTTAATAATTATGTATGGGTTCCAGGCTCGATATTTGAGACCTGGTAGCACCAACCTATCCTTAATTATTATGCGTGTCAATTTTAATATTTTTAGAATTTTGTTAGCTTAATAAATTAAATAATTAATTATTTTTAATATTGGACTTAATAATTATGTATGAGTTCCAGGCTCGATATTTGAGGCCCGGTAGCACCAAGTTATCCTTAATTATTATGCGTGTCAATTTCAGTTACCGATGGAATTTTGTTAGCTTAATAAATTAAATAATTAATTATTTTTAATATTGGACTTAATAATTATGTATGGGTTCCAGGCTCGATATTTGAGACCCGGTAGCACAAAGCTATCTTTAATTATTATGTGTGTCAATTTTAATATTTTTAGAATTTTGTTAGCTTAATAAATTAAATAATTAATTATTTTTAATATTGGACTGAATAATTATGTATGGGTTCCCGGCTCGATATTTGAGGCCCGGTAGCACCAAGTTATCCTTAATTATTATGCGTGTCAATTTCAAATACCGATGGAATTTTGTTAGTTTAAGGAATTAAATTAAAAATTATTGAATTGGACTGAATAATTATGTATGGATTCCAGGCTCGATATTTGAGGCCCGGTAGCACCAAGCTATCCTTAATTATTATGTGTGTCAATTTCAACATTTTTAGAATTTTGTTAGCTTAATAAATTAAATAATTAATTATTTTTAATATTGGACTGAATAATTATGTATGGGTTCCTGGCTCGATATTTGAGGCCCGGTAGCACCAAGTTATCCTTAATTATTATGTGTGTCAATTTCAATTTTTTAGAATTTTGTTAGTTTAATAAATTAAATTAAAATTCCTTGAATTGGACTGAATAATTATGTATGGGTTCCAGGCTCGATATTTGAGGCCCGGTAGCACCAAGCTATCCTTAATTATTATGCATGTCAATTTCAATATTTTTAGAATTTTGTTAGCTTAATAAATTAAATAATTAATTATTATGTATGGGTTCCAGGTTCGATATTTGATTTAATTTGACAACATATATTAATTTTTTACTTTTGTAAGTTTATTTTTATAAATTAAATAATTAATTTTTTACTACGCTAAAAGGCTATACATTTTACTACGCTAAAAGGCTCTATATTTTACTACGCTAAAAGACTCTATATTTTACTACGCTAAAAGATCACTGTTACATATAAAAACAACAAACATAACATACAAATATGAACAACAAACTAAATAAATAATATTTATTTATTATTTAAGCAAATAAAAACATAACATTAACATTTAAAATTATTTGTCAAATTTTAACAATTTTTTGTCCCAAAACTAATAAATCAATCCGGGTATAAATAAGATACAAATTTAAACACAAACATAACACAAATTAACATGGAAACATATTCAACAACGGAAATATGCATGTACTATACGAGTTTCGACATAAACAAAATCGAAATACCTCGATTTAAGTTTTTTAAAATTGAGTCAAATCGAAATTTTGCACCTGAATGAAGGAATTCAAAGCTTGTCTTGTATGCGGGACCTACACTCTTTGCTTTTTGGGTGACGGGTGGGGCCCAATTTTTTTTTAAATTTGACCGAGGGGGGAGGGGGGACCAGCAGTGGAGCAGGGGTGTTCTTTTTTAATGGTGATGATTCTGTCGTTGTCTTTGGGAAGAAGAGCTTTCTATTTTTTTTAGAGTAAAATATAGTATAATACTGCATTTTCCTTAAACGCAGTATTGTATTGCGTTTCCCTTTAATTAAATATAGCCGGGCCCAATATTAATAGGAAAATGCAGTATTATACTGCGTTTTTCTTAAAAAAATTAATTTTTTAATAATACGCAGTATAATACTGCGTTTTACTTTAACGGCTAACTTTTCGTTAAAGTAAAATGTAGTATTATACTGTATTTTAGTTATTTATGTAATTTTTTTTAGTAGTAAAAACGTATTTTTTTTTTGCCTAAAAAGGCATTAGAGAATGCATTCCGAGTCAATAACCGCCACGTACCTGAAATCTTCAACGGTCGTACCGTTACATTGCGCCGATGCGCACATTAGTACTATCAAAATGTCATCGTTCTTTACCAAGTCCTCCTATAGTTTGTTCAACTCCCTAGACTCAAAAATAGAAATACGACAAAAATAAGAAAAATGAACTACACAATCCCATATTACCAAACGCTCCCTTTAGCACGTGTAAACCCAACATATTAAACCTTCTTCACAGTCAATTCACACAGTCTTTCACGCGCCAATTCCTCGTTGTATGCATAAAATTAAAAAACTAAACATAAAACAAAATAATTTAATATTCTCTTTTTTTTTTTTCTTTTTTCCAAAAATATTCTCTTCTTCAACGCGGTTAAAGAAATGGAAAAAACTTGGTTGAGAAGCAGAAGAAGAAAAGGTTGAATTTATGAAAAATTCAATCGTTGGAAAACTCGTCTTCTTCAACTTCGTTCAACTTAATTCATAATTTATCAAGTTAATCAAAAAACAAATACATAAAAGAAGAAGAAGAAGACGAGAAGTAGAATTGCTCCGGCCGGCGACGTAGGTCCGGCGAAATCAAAGGAATATCCTCCGGCGACGGCGTAGTTCCGTTGAGATCAAAGGAATTTGTAGAAGAAAATATTCCGTTCGGGAGAAGAATATTTGGTCCGCGAGATCAGAGGAATTATGGCGGGGGGATGGAGAGGATCTGGATCGGCGGATGGAACAGCGGCGATGAGGAACAGAATCGCATCTTCTAAGAACATTCGTTTGGGTAAAGTACAGCCACAAGCGCCTGGTCATCGAACCGTCTTTTGTAATGATCGTGATGCCAATGCTCTCACCAAATTCAAGGTTTTTTCCTCTTTTCATTCTTAATTATTGTGTATATGTTATTTCCTCTGTAAAAGTCTTAATTTTTTTTTGTTAATTATCACCAAATGCATTGGTTTAGAATGGTAAATGTGGGTTCAGGGATTGGTTGATGTGTAAGGACTTGAAATAGTTTGAGTTTACTGGCTGGGGTTTTAATAAAAAGGTAGCCTGGACCCTGGTGCATTAAGCTTCCGCTATCCATGGGTCCTGGGAAGGATGGGAATTTAATGAAAAGGTAGCCTGGACTGGACCATATTATTTTTGTTGCATGACCCTGACATCCTGGTCACGCAGTGACTAACTCTTACTATTGTGCTAAGGCTCCCTTTCAGTTACTGGAAAATGATGGATAGGTTAAATGCTATTTGGAATGGCTAGTTGGTGCCAAAACTCTCTCTTCAAGGGTCACTTAAATCGTTTATTAAGGAAGATTCCAAATGTTAGCTGTCTAGTGCTGTGCATATACAACCATGTTCCTTACAAGTGTTAAATTGCACCTAAAAATGATGTGGTGAATTCCCTTTTCTTTTTCAGGGAAATTCTGTGTCGACCACAAAGTATGACATCATAACATTCTTGCCAAAGGGGTTATTTGAACAGGTAAATTGTTTTATCTCCTATGTTACGTCTTCTACTATCGCTTTCGCTCATTTAAGCAGTCCGTATCTCTACCAAGCTTTAACTGTAAGTTTAGTTCGAAAGTTGGAAACGTCCGAGTTACACAAAATTTAGTTAAATCAGCTATACATGAGCTTATTATACAGGATGTTTAATACAGAGGTCCATGATCCTGCAATAACCTCATAGAAGGACCTCGTTCTAAATCATGTATGCCATGTTGAAACCTATTAACATAGAATGTAGAGGGAGAAGTTTCTTGAGTAACTGGTAAAGATTTTTAAGTAGGTTCGTTCATGCAATATGATACTGGTCAAGAAAAAAGCTCATGAAAACTATAAGATATAGTCCCGCCGTATCTATATGAGAAAAGAAAAGTAATAAGAAATGTTCTGTTTCCCTTATATGAAAATTTTCTACTTATTTTTTTCAAGGGCATCAGACCAATCTAAAGGCACCAAGAGTTGAGTCATGTGCCTCCGCGATGTCCTAATTCATGCGTTTCAGGAATTAAGAATACTAGGCACTTTGTTCAATGTACTTCAAAACAAAATTTGATTAACATTTTGAGAAATTCAGAATATTAGCATATTGGAATTTTTGTTGATAAGTAGGGTAAAGTTTTATATAAGCACCAACATCAAGAGTATGATGTCATGTACAACAGTAGATCAAAAGAAGACCCTACAAGTTGTGCAAAGAACTAATAAGGTCAATCATGGCCTCAACATCGTGAGTATCATGTACATTTGCCAATGTTACTCCAAAAAGTAAGCAGAGAAATACTATGAATTTAAGACTAGCTACATTCTCCTTTTCCTCTTCAAAAATTTTGGAGTTTCTTTCTCTCCAGATGACCCACCAAGTGAAGATTTGAACTTTGTAAGAAGCAGAACTTCGCCAAATCTTTTTCCAAGGCCAAATTGATATTGCATTCTATGAATTGAGCAAAAGGGTGTAGCATGACTTGACTGAAAAGTACCATCTTTCCTGCCTTTCCAATAGATGTAGTCTTTCTTGTCTGCTCTTGTAGATTAGCAAGTTGGAAATTTAGAATGTTGGAAGCATCTTTTAAATGTAAATTAGTTATTACATAACCGTAAATATGGATAAAGTTCCCAATCCAGCTGTATTATTCAATACTTGTCTTTTTATAATCTTTATCTTATCTCTTCACCCTTCTTTTTATAATGACAGTTCAGGCGGGTGGCTAATCTGTATTTCCTTATGATCTCAATTTTGTCGTGCACTCCGGTCAGGTATGTCAATTTGTCTCTTCAGTATGTATTATGTGGCTTAACTTATCCTCTCTCTTTGTCTCCCCAAACACCAAAAAGATAGAAGTGGGGATGTGCTCGTGAGAATAAGTGAGATTACTTTATTGTGAGAATTGGGCCTGGAAGAAGAGATTTTTTCTTTATTTTGATCATCTGGTGACTAAAATCTTCTTGCAACTGTTTTAAGAAGTGAATCAGTACATTGTATTAGCTGAGCTATGTTTCCTGCGTATTTTTGCCTGAAAATAATGCTTTAATGCAGTCCTGTAAGTCCAATAACGAATGTGCTTCCTTTGAGCTTGGTGCTTCTCGTCTCTCTTATTAAGGAGGCTTGGGAGGATTGGGTGAGTACTGGTTGTCCATTTCCTTCTCATAGTTTTGATTCATAAAATGCCATTTTTTCATGACGTTCTTAAGATAGATTATCCTTTTTCCCTTTTGCATCTGACCTATTTGCTTACGTTTGCTTTTCTTGTTCCTTTGATATTATTACAGAAGCGATTTCAGAATGACTTGTCAATTAACAATTCTTCTATAGACGTGTTGCAAGATCAAAATTGGGTTTCTGTACCTTGGAAGAAGCTGCAGGTTGGAGACATTGTGAGAGTAAGTGTAAACGTACAAAGAAGTCATTGCAGTTTTGTACTCTCTTTTGTTTTTTATCCAACTAGCTATGCAGCTTTCTCGCTCCAGCTCTTTTGTTTTTGACGTTCATTATCGACTTTTGTTTTGTCTGATTTGTGACATAGGAATTATCTTAGCTTGTTTGAAGGTTATTTTCTGCTAGTTTGTTATATTAATGGATATTTCACATGGATGTGTGTCTGTTGATTATTTTTAAGTACGTAATCTGCATGGGTACATTCACATTTCAGAAGGATTCTTTTCTACTTTGAATTGATCCATATATACCAGCATCCTAGTTGACTGACATGTTTGAACTAGGGTAACCAAGGTAAATGGAAGATGGTATCAGTGTAAAAGAAGTGGAACACATACTTTAATTGCTTGTCACTTTGTTGATAAATGCTCTATTGTTTCCAACATATTTCTTTTTCCAACACTAACCTGTTCCTCTTTGATCTTATAGTTTCAAAAGAGATTTTATTCTGATCATAGAATCTGGAATGACATCCAACTATTTAATGTCTAAGTCACAAGAACATTTAGCCAATCAACTTTTCTTTAGTTAAATGCTTTAGTATGGGTAGGAGAGAGGATGTATACCAGCGAGGCAACAACCTTCTACTTGCATTTCTGCAAAGTGGCTGTTTCCACTTCTCAAACCCTTGAACTACTGGTCATCAAAGGAGAAAGTCTATATTGCGCCAAAGCTGTCGTGGATATGCTTCTTTTTGCATATATATGAGTTAGAATCTGCTTTTGATGGTGTCAGAGCTGGATGTCTGGTCGTGACACCAGTTAGTCACATGGCCGTTTAAATTCTGGCTTTGAGTGAGCTATGTGAATGGCTAACTACTAAAATATTTGAATTCATGTTACCATACATTTTCCTCTTGGTGGATTCTCGTGCATTGCGGAAGATGGTGAATAATTGGTACTGACATCCTCTTAGTTGCTCTTGAGAAAGACACTAGATTACTTAATTACCTGCCCCTTAACTGCACCATCTCTATTCCGCCCTTGCTTGGAGCAATGCCATGTTGAAGACCATCCATTCGCTATTTAGTGAGCTCTAAAACAACATTAATGAAATAGAGGTAGACTTACCTAATCATAAATCAAAGACTCTGTCTACTCACTATATTAAATTGGTAACACACCTCTCATGAAAGTTGTTTTACACATCATTAAACAAGATATTAGATAAATACAGGGATACTTCTATTATTGAAGTACAGGTAAGCTCTAGTAGCTGAGAACTTTGGATCTAAGCTCTAAGACTTATAAAAGTTAAGTCCTTATTTTATGTGGGGTTGAATCTAAAGAGTTATAAACAGCCACCAATCTGCTTGTCTAGCTCAGTCTGTGGGCTCCCACCTTGGGGATGACTATCTGGCCATCATTCAAATTTGGTAGACCTACTAGGATAATTATGGAGAATCTTCAAATGGAAAATACACTGTGTTCCTTCTCCCACAAAAAAAAGTTAAGGAATTCAAATTTGTTGCTTCTCAAAATAGTTGCAGTACTTCAAAAGAAATTTGTTTGTGAACTTTTGACAAAAACTAGGAAATGCTCTTTATTTCAGTGAAGAATTTAAGGTGGTATAAGTTGGTTATTCTTGTGCAGGTTAAGCAGGACCAGTTCTTTCCAGCAGATCTTCTTTTTCTTGCCAGCACAAACCCTGATGGGGTCTGCTACACTGAGGTTGTACTTGGTCTGCATCAAAATGATCTTTTTTCTTTTAATTTCCTTTTGAGAAAAAACTAGCTTGGTCTAGTTTATTTCGAAAGGAATATTCTTATATACCATAAATGAATGCATTGGTCTCTTATCTCTACCGTCCTTCTCTCTTGATTTCTTCATGAATTACTGCAGACAGCAAATTTGGATGGTGAAACTAATTTAAAGATCAGAAAAGCACTAGAGAAAACCTGGGATTATGTGACTCCCGATAAAGTCTCTGAATTTAAAGGTTGGTCCTCTGTGCTGCTAGTTCAGTCTAGTCTCTGCATGATTATGCATGTATGTGGATTTTCTGATGTCCAAATGTCATCATCTTAAATTTGAGTAGGCATGCAGAATTTTCTCCATCTAGCTTTCTCCTCTTTGCTGCTTCCTAAGCATCAGATTAGGTAAAATCAACCACAAGTTAACCATCAGAATTGGGGAAACATGCTTTTGATGTTCTCTTGATTACGGTGCACTTTAACACCAATAGTCATGGTTTAATTTTATATACTTAGCATGTAAGTTCAGGAGGTCATACATTGTTGATACTTATTTTCTGACCTTGGCGTTAGAAGCAGATGTGGAGTAATTGTTAATGTGGCGTCCACATAATGAAAACAAAGATTCATGTATAAATATAAGTTACTGCGAACGAACAGCTTAAAACATTTTAGATTGTTACCATTGAGTATCTATGATCTCCTGCGGATGCTTTTAACAGAAATGCTATTGCTATATCATTTATATCACATCATGATGATTTTGTTACGTCTTTAGTGAAATCTTGATTATTTGATTCTAATGCAACCCTGAATATTCCTTTGTAGGATGATGTGTTTGATGTTTCCTTGTATGTTTCGTCTTTCCAGGAGAAGTACAGTGTGAGCAACCTAATAACTCATTATACACTTTCGCTGGCAATCTGATAATTCAAAAACAAACCTTGCCACTCGGTCCAAATCAACTTCTATTAAGGGTACTTAGTCTTTTCCCGTGTGTTTTTTCTTCATCTTTTGTTTGTTTGTTTGTCTGTTTCTCTCTCTCTCTCTCTGTGTGTGTGGTTCATACAATATTATGTAGATGGGCAAAGGGCAGCCCGGTACACTAAGCTCCCGCTATGCGCGGGGTCCGGAGAAGGGCCGGACCACAAGAGTCTATAGTACGCAACCTTACCCTGTATTTCTGCAAGAGGCTGTTTCCACGGCTTGAACCCGTGACCGCCTGGTCACATGGCAACAACTTTACCAGTAGATGGAAAACAGGAGAAGTTATGGTTTATTGACTCTTATTGTTGGTTCATGTTAATATAACCTGAGTCCTTCTCTTTTCCATTTTGTGCATTAAACTTGGAGTTTCTCTGCATTTGCTATCCTTCTTCTCTGATGCGGAGAAAGTATACTTGTTAATTATGAGTTGCATTTTCCTTCTTGATATTACCTCTATTTTGTACAGGGCTGCAGCCTGAGAAACACACAGTACATTGTTGGGGCTGTCATTTTTTCAGGGCATGAAACAAAGGTACCAATTTTTTATTTAAGTTATAAGCTACCACACACACATACACAGGCTATCTATCTTTGTCTCTCCTCCTGTCCCTCTTTTTTTTTGGGTGTGGGGTGTGGGGGTGGGGGGCACGAGTTAATTTTGCTGGGCATCTTTCAAAAATAATTTAAAGAAGTAGGTTACTCATGCCATTAACTAGTTCAGTAACAACTATTTCTTTTATTCTATTCATGGATATTTTTGTCTAAAGATTTAGGAACATCCTGCCGTTATCGAATATTCAATTGGTTTATCTTTATGCTGTGCTTTGTGACCCTTGTTTTCTTTTGCTTCTTCGCTTAGGTTTATATTTTAAGTAGATCGTCAACTGTGTTTTCACTGCAGGTTATGATGAATGCAATGAAGATTCCTTCCAAGAGAAGCTCCTTGGAGAAGAAACTTGATAAACTTATTTTGACTCTTTTTAGTGTTCTCTTCAGCATGTGTCTATTAGGAGCTATAGGCAGGTTCGATTAGTTTCTACAAGCTACCTGCCATTTTAGAGCACTGCGTTATATTCCCATCAGTTTTGAAAATGTTTCTTGGATCTTTGCAGTGGTATCTTCATAAATAAGAAATATTATTATTTACGGTTTGAAAGCAGTGCTGATGCACAATCCAATCCTGACAATAAATTTGTGGTAACTAATAGATTTTCTCGACTTGCTGAACCTTCTCATTATTTCTGCTGTTCTTTCTTTGTATTTGTTTCCATTTACTCTTTTGGTTTTTGCACAGGTAGCTGCTTTGACCATGTTCACCTTAATCACTCTCTATTCACCGATTATTCCCATCTCTCTCTATGTTTCTGTTGAGGTAGATCCTAACAGTTTTTGTTTGTTTTTTTTGTTGCGTTATGCAGAATTTTGATTTGAAGTATCTTTTTCTCTTATTCTTATCTTTTCTCTGGTTTTCACTTACAGATGATTAAGTTTATTCAGTCCACAAAATTCATCAACAATGATTTACACATGTACCATGCTGAGAGTAACACCCCTGCACAAGCTAGGACATCTAATTTGAACGAGGAACTTGGGCAGGTAATTTTGAGTCAGGGACTAGTATGGTGAAATTGTTTTGCTCGCGGTGCAATATGTGTCCTTATTTTCCCTTAGCTATAATTTGAACTGTCTATGTGTGAATCATTGATCATTGATCTCTATGGGTAGGTGGAATACATATTTTCTGACAAAACTGGAACTCTAACGAGGAACTTGATGGAGTTTTTCAAGTGTTCAATTGGAGGAGAGATATATGGCAGTGGTATTACTGAAATTGAGATGGGAACTGCACAAAGAAGTGGAATGAGAGTTGAGGTAAACAACCTTTAAATAGGTATAAAATATAAACAGATTCATGGCTCAGCATTTTGTTGATTTGGAGAATTGTTATAGGTTCAAAAATCATCCAACAAGGCACGAGAAAAAGGTTTCAATTTTGATGATGCTCGGCTGATGCGAGGTGCCTGGAGGAATGAATCTAATCCTGATGCATGCAAGGTATATGATGGGATTATTATAGTGGAATAAAACCACAAAAATCAGTTGGTTTGCGCCCAAGTCATTGTTTGAACAATGAAAAATCATTAACTTGCTGCTAAACAAAAGACCATAAAGAACTGCTGTTGTAGTACTCATCCCCCCCCCCCCTCTCTCTCTCTCTCTATATATATATATGCAGAACCTTCTTGTTGTTGTTAACGAAGTTAATGGAAATTAGATATAGCTAAAAGTGTAAGTTACACTGTTTTAGTAAAAATCAAAAACTTCTATTCATTCGCTCGCCTTTGTTTTATGTTCTTTTTTTACTTAGTTATTTCTGTGGCCTTCAGTTGATATTCATATGCAACTCATTGTGTTATTGACCTCCATTCTCTTACTCCCTTCATCTTAATCTGAATGCCCATTTTTCCCGCATTATTAAGAGAAGACTTGAAAATGGTTGTTGTTTCATTTTACATGGAGAACATGTTGGGGCTATGCATTAAGGAAAAGGTGAACATTTTGTATATGGTTTTGTTTGGGGGGAATATAAAATTTGGTTAGTAACTTTTGGATTTGAATACAAAAGTGCAGTCTGATTTCTTCTTTAGCACTCATAGACATCTAACCTAACAATGACCAAGGTTGTTTGTTCAGGAATTCTTCAGATGCCTTGCAATATGTCATACCGTGCTGCCTGAAGGTGAAGAGACCCCAGAAAAAATACGATATCAGGCAGCTTCTCCTGATGAAGCTGCTCTGGTTGCAGCAGCAAAGAACTTTGGCTTCTTCTTTTACAAGTGCGTGGCTACTTACAATTTTAATTAGACCTATCAGAAAGAAGAAGTAGAATTTCTGTTACATTTATGCTGCTGGAAGTGATACGATTTCATCGTGAATCTGTTTATTATGTGTATCTATGGAAGCTTAGGTGGTAACTAACATAAATTATGTGGCTGGAAGACTTAAGGAGTGTTGTTGTCTTCAAAGTCTAAGTGGTGAAACCAATCACCATTTCATGGAATAGTGCATGTAAACCTATTCTTCTAATCTGATTCTTCTTGTTAATTTCTTCAAGTATGGAAAGAAGAGATTCAAATTGAAAATGAAATATGCTGTTTCTGGTGCTAACTCTTAAGAACATCTATAGATTCTTAACAGAATATTCTGTTACACTAACTACAGGTACTATAAACGCCATCTTGGTGGGAGGTTGAGTTGTTTGTGGTGGGGGTAGGGGATTTTAATTGTAGAATGAATTGAGAAATCTAGTGATGGCGTGAACCAAATTTCTGGTATTTATTTTCTTGAGGTGTCAACTTGTTAATTGCATGCTATTTTTCTCTCGGTGGAAGATTATGTAAGAAATAGTATATTGTCGGTAACAGAAACCGGGTTCAATAAATTATCTGTTAGAACAGTTAGCAAAAGGCATTGTCTGCTAAATACATAGTTATATCAGATTATGGAAAGAGTTAGGGTTGCTTATTTTGTGTCATTGTTACTGCTCGCTCTTCTATTTATTTCTGGTCCTCCATTAATTTTACATTTTTGCAGGCGTACTCCAACATTGATTTATGTGCGCGAATCACATGTTGAGAAGATGGGAAAGGTTCAAGATATACCCTATGAGATTTTGAATGTCCTTGAATTCAACAGGTCTTTGGACTTTCTAACTTATAATATCTGTTGCCTGCATGATGCTATGAGGTTTGACTGTGATCCTTATTTTTATATTCAGTACGAGAAAGCGTCAGTCTGTTGTATGTCGCTATCCTGATGGCAGATTGGTACTCTATTGCAAGGTAGGCACTTTACAAAGAAAGACTTTTTACTTGGATTACTTCTTAGAATATTATCATAGAGCCTTCTTTTTCACAGGGTGCAGATAATGTTATTTATGAGAGGTTGCATGATGGAGACAATGATTTGAAAAAAAGAACTAGGGAGCACTTGGAGCAATTTGGTGCTGCTGGACTTCGTACACTTTGCTTGGCTTATAGAGATCTAACCCCAGATGAGTATGAAAGTTGGAATGAAAAATTCATTCAAGCAAAATCTTCTCTTCGAGATCGAGAGAAGAAATTGGATGAGGTGCGTATCAGTAGTTCACACTGCTGTTATATTTTCCAGATCTATTACATTTTGTCTGTTTTTTAATATATTTTTCCTTTTTCGAGGTGACTTTTAATGATTGTTAATTCATTGTTTGGCACAGTTAAGTTCGTCTTTTCTTGGGATTTCTAGTTTTATCGTTATTTACATTGATTGATGGAAGAGATTTGAAAATTTGCTAGTCCCTTTTGGCAAGGGTTGCTCTATTCTGCATGTTTCAAAAGTTCCCTTCATTGTTATCCTTCAGGCTCAAGGTGCCGGACTTAAGTTCCAAAATTGATTTCAAAGTATAATTTGATCTATTCCAGAGAATGGATGATGTAATTAAACTCATTAATAGCTTTTTGGCAACAGTTCGTAGTAGATTTCAAGTATTTGCCCGCTGTTATCAGCTGTTAAGATGCTCTTAAATCTTAAGACTATAAATGGATGGAGGTTGTATATTAAGAAATACATTTTGATCATTCTTTAATGATGCTAGTTCTTGTCATTATGTACTCTAGCTTACAACTAGGGATATGGGGGATGGTTGGGATCCTTCATCCTTTATTAGAGGTTTCGGGTTTGAGCTTTTTGAATGGAGAACTTCTTGGTAGGGAGCGCTTTACCTCCTTAGTGGTCCTACCCACCGTGAATTAGGTTTAGTTGGCTAGTACGCTTCAGATGCTAGATGGTTAAGCCAAAAAGAATGTTCTCAAGCTAGAGTTATTTTCTAGAATAATGGGTATTATATTATTGATTATAGCACCAAGTTAGTGTATCTATGCCAATATTTATCCGTTGTTAGAAATTGAAGTGTTGAAGTGTGTGACCATCTCATTTAAAAGCTTAAGTTGATAGAGTTATGTTTTCAACACGCCCCCTCGGGTTCTAGCCTTATTTTTTTTCATGGGTCAAGCATGTGAAAATTCTTTTTGATAATGGGAGGCGGTGAGACTCAAATCAAGACCTATGTCTGCTCTGATACCATGTTGAAGTGTGTGACCATCTCATCGAAAAGCTTAAGCTGTTAGATAGACCACACTTTTATTTACTTAGTTATGTCTTCAGCATGAAGGCATGAGGGAGCTGATAAAATCTAACATTTATCTAATTGTTCACATTTTGAAGATTACACACAAAAAAAAAAAAAAATACAAAAAGGAGAGGAGTATTTCAGTAGTGCACACAAAAAAATACAAAAAGGAGAGAGGAGTATTTCAGTAGTGCACTGAGGAGCTTCTTCCTCCAAAGAGATCTTATGTTTCTTGCTGTACTTAACACCTACAGAACTCACAAATTTATTGATTACCATAAGATACTCTTGTTCTTCTGGACCTTTGCTCTCCCTTCCAGCACCGTAGAACATGTTTTAACTCCTTTGGTCCTCTTTTTTTTTTTTTTTTTTTTTGAGATGACTTAGGTGTCCGGGTCAACTTTCCTTCACCTCAACTATTCCACCGGATACTTGCTACCTCGCACCACCACAGGTACTGGGTACCATTGCCCACCAAGGCTTGGGCATATGGGAGAGAAATCACCTAGTGTTTTTGCCTCAGTTGGGATCTGGTACATCTTAAGATGAACAGAGAATAGGTTCCACAGTTCTTTGGCGACCGAGCAATGAATAAAAAAGATGGCTTACTGAATCTTTCTCCTTTTCGCGCAATAGCTCCTGTTGCCCAGAGAGATAACCCTTTTCATTATATTATCCTGCCCAAGGCAAGCCTCACTAGTCACTAGTAAGAATCACCCAAATCAAGCCACCTTCTGGGGAACTTTAGTTTTCTGGATAGCCTTCCATGGCCAGGATACTGTTGGTGTAGCGTTAAGTGCCTTGTAGCCTGACTTGATAGGATATGCTCCTTTGTCTTCCGTCCACCACTGAGTCTTTTCTTCAGCCACCCACTTTTACTACTCCAATTTTGGATTCCGTCCTATCCAAATACTATAATTACTATCAGCTCTACATTCTACCACTGTTGCATCCTTGGAGCTCTTCTTCGCTTATTATTCTTCATCCAGAGTTTTTACTCACTTGTGTTTTAAATTAAAGGGCTTCAGTCAAGTGTCATTACTTTTCTAAGTGTGTAGTTATATGCAGGTGGCAGAACTGATAGAAAAGGATCTTGTCTTGATTGGATGCACTGCTATAGAAGACAAGCTTCAAGAAGGTGTACCTGCCTGCATAGAGACTCTTTCAAGGGCTGGAATTAAGATTTGGGTGCTTACTGGGGATAAACTGGAAACAGCAATAAACATTGCTTATGGTTGGTATAAGAAATAGGCAGTCTGTTTTTGATACTTGATATTTGCTTTCGATGTACTATCTTATCCTGATTCACTTGTGTATTGCAGCATGCAATTTGATCAATAACAGCATGAAACAATTTGTTATTAGCTCAGAAACTGATGAAATCAGAGAAGTGGAAGATAGAGTGAGCAGCATTTCTTGATTATCTTGTTTGTCAGTTTGAAAATCCACAACTATTTAACAATTACTGTTTTTTCCCCACAAGGGTGACCAAGTGGAGCTTGCTCGTTTTATGAAAGACACAGTCAAGAATGAGCTCCGGAAATGTAATGACGAAGCGCAAGAGTTTCTCCATTCGGCATCTGGACCAAAGTTAGCGCTAGTAATTGATGGGAAGTGCTTAATGTATGCCTTAGACCCCAGTCTTCGTGTAATGTTGTTGAATTTGAGCTTGAATTGCAGTGCAGTGGTTTGCTGCCGTGTTTCTCCTTTACAGAAAGCTCAGGTGAGGTCCTTAAGCCACCTTGGAAACTGTCAAGCTGACTTTTGGTTTCTTCACGCTGAAACGTGCTTTTTTAACTAAAAGCATGGATGAAGTCACCAATTTTCATCCATCCCTTAGTTTCTGTCAGTCACATCTGCCTGGCAGCTTAAATTCCATGAATTTATACGCATATGATAGGTTTCATTAAATCTTTTCCCTATCTCTCTTTATAACTTTGTAATAAACTCGGCATATTTGTATGCCTGGGAATGCTCTTTTGGGGTTCACATTTCATTATCAACCGGTTTAGTTTCTTCTGGAGTCACCGTTACAGTTTAGAGTTTTGGTGATATTCTTGAAGTTACAAATAAAAAATGCTGTAATGTTAGGATGAGCTTTTTGATTGTCAAACTTGTAGGCTAGAGATATTTAGCGACTTTCCCATTGCTTTCAGGTAACCAGCTTGGTTAGGAAGGGGGCACAGAGAATTACTCTTAGTATTGGTGATGGTGCTAATGATGTGAGTATGATTCAAGCTGCTCATGTTGGTGTTGGAATAAGCGGACAGGAGGGAATGCAGGCAGTCATGTCTAGTGATTTTGCAATAGCTCAGTTCCGCTTTCTCACTGATTTATTGCTTGTCCATGGGCGCTGGTCATATCTTAGAATATGCAAGGTTTACCTTCATCTGGTCTTCTTTGTGCAAACTTGTATGGTCTGTTCGGGAAGTTATGTGATCTGGAATTTTTCTATGCAGGTGGTGACATATTTCTTTTACAAGAATCTGATGTTTACACTGACTCAGTTTTGGTTTACCTTCCGCACTGGATTCTCTGGTCAGAGGTTCTATGATGATTGGTTTCAGTCTCTCTACAATGTGATCTTTACAGCGCTTCCTGTTATTATTCTTGGGCTTTTTGAGAAGGTATATTATATTTTTAATATAGTTTTTTCGCAGCTTTTACAATGTATGACAGTGATGATTATTCTAACTACTGTTGTTTCTTGTTGTTTATACACTTATTGTGCATTTAGGATGTCAGTGCATCTCTCTCCAAGAAATATCCCGAGTTATACAGGGAAGGAATTAGGAATACATTCTTCAAGTGGAGAGTTGTGGCTACCTGGGCTTTTTTTGCAGTATATCAATCGTTAGTCCTGTATAATTTCGTAATTTCTTCGAGTACAAAGGGCATGAATTCATCTGGCAGGATGTTTGGTCTATGGGATGTCAGTACAATGGCCTACACTTGTGTTGTTGTAACTGTCAATTTGCGTCTCCTTATGATGTGCAACACAATTACAAGATGGCATCACATTAGTGTTGGAGGGAGCATATTATTATGGTTCATTTTCGTCTTTATCTACTCGGGTATCCACTTGCATAAAGAACAGGTGAGTTTCCGTACATGTTTATTGTGTTCCTAATGTCATTTCACTTTCTAACGTTGTTTGTTCTTGTTCACCACAGGAGGGTATCCATTTAGTCATCTTTGTCCTGATGGGCACATTTTATTTCTACCTCACACTGCTGCTTGTACCAGTTGCTGCACTTTTTGTCGACTTCCTATATCAGGGGTAAGTTTCTGCAGTAAATTTTCTTAAACTACTTGAATTAATATTATGTATTACATTTCAGTATACATTATTCTAGGATCTTTTATTTAAACATTCTTTCCAATTCTACCTCTCAAGGACATATCATTGTGTCCTTGAGATTTTCTCTCAAGCTAAACAAAATTGTGTGAATGAAAATGTAAATTTACAAAGTAATTTCACATCTTTGCTGAGATTTTCTCTCTAGTAATTTCACATCTCTAATTTCTTGTATGACTACTGGAAGTAGTTCACTTTTAACACTACTAGTTGCTTCCTTTCAGGGCTCAAAGATGGTTTTTCCCATATGATTATCAGATTGTTCAGGAAATTCACAAGCACGAGATTGACAATAGCAGGGTTGGGTTATTGGAGATTCGTAATGAACTTTCTCCAGATGAAGCAAGGGGATATGCCCTAATGCAACTGCCTGGACAGAAATCAAAGCATACTGGTTTCGCCTTTGATTCACCCGGTTATGAGTCATTTTTTGCATCTCAGGCTGGCGTCTTGGCACCTCAGAAGGCGTGGGATGTGGCTCGGAGAGCAAGCATGAAAACACGGCCAAAGGCACCTAGAAAGAGCTGAGTTCCAGAATTTTTGTACAAAATTTTCTTCTTTGACTCGGCGCTTCACTTTTCACCTAGACAACATTAGCAGATACGTAGAATTAGCTGTGTATTTATTCTTTCACACACATGACGACATATCACTTTTTATTTATCATACACAAGAAACGAGAATTCTGAGAGCATTCGATACTTATTTGCACTGCTGAGAAGAAAATGATAGAGAATGTACATTATTTGAAGTAACCATCCTGAACACACTTGGCAAGTCCAGCTTGTATCTATGTATCGATAGTTGTGATATATTTTATTTTCTTTTGCAATATTATCATATATTATTTATGAATGTGATAGAGGGGAATGGGTGCCGATTATATAGATGGCCGATTTTGACCAATCTGGAATTAATGTATAGTTGATTGATTGATAATTATAATAGATTAATTGTCGGAGTAATACAACTTAGTCATATTAGATTACTAGAACAACCATGGTGATATGTTTTTAACATAAACTTGCAGCACCAAATATGGCTGTTAAATATTCAGTTGTTTCAAACATTGGAAAACTGGAAAACAATTTCCAGAAAATATGTTCCTACATACCAAACACACCCTACATTCCTAAAACACAGGTAAGAGAGCTCCTCCCTAACATGTAGTTGTGCACGTTTGTCAAAAGAACATCGCAAGTAGCTTATTTGAAATAAGCATCACCTTCTAAAACAGGAAACTTGGTTCCCGTATGACCCGAGAATGTGAAATGTTGCTGTTTCTTATTCCAATATGACTCGAGATCTGTCTGTTAATACAATCTGTGCTTTCCCGGTTTAAAAAGAAATTTGGACCAGTATGTTGATTTTACAGTATCCCACCATAGCTTATAATGTAAACACCCAAATAAAGCAACAGGAACACCAGAAATAGCAGCAATGAGCTTTGGCTGCCAAGCCATATGATTATTATAGACCAAGAAGAAAGTTGCTGCAAAAGCCACGAGCATGCCAACTATCGAGGCAAAGAGTGTAGTGAGTCCAAGGAGTAATTTCTTCGGCAATGACACAAGAAAGTCGTCTTCATTGTAGCGAGAAGTAAGAATGGACAAGAACATAATTATGGAAACAATTGAGCAGAACATTGCCACTGCATCTGATATGACAAAAACCGTAAATCCTTTCAATTTTAGCATTATTGGGGTACCTTCATTGTCGTTATTACCGCCTGGCACAGTGAAGGCAGCAGCAAACATCACTGTGGCAATCAAAGTTGCAACAATCATACAATAATTTGCAGTGTCTCTCATCCACCTTTCACCTTCTTTCAACAACAGCTTGTGTTCTTCTGAGAATAATTGCCTTGGGGTTTTTTCATCATTGTTTTTCATCCTGAGAAATGAAGGTGGTACAATTTTCTCCACCTCCTACCAAATAATTACTGCATGAGATGATAACTAGCAATAGAAAAGGTTACAGACTCTTCTTTAAAATAAAAATTTAACAACAAAAGCTGTAAACATACGTGTTTACAACGAAAAATAAAATGGCTGAGATAGAAATGCATAAGAGAAGTAGTTTCTGACTGCCAATTTTGCTCCTAGTCATCTCTTACCTTAAACCACAATATCTCTCTTTGCAGTCGAAGAGCTGCTCCAGATACCCGGAGAAATGACGGTGGCATAATCTTCTCTTCCTCCTGTACAAATCAGTCATAATTTAAAGGAAGATGACCAAATTATGGCACTCTTACATTAAGACATAGTTCATGTATCATCGTAAATTGGATTGATAGGATAGGAAATATAATATGCATACAAGAGAGAAAGAAAAATGACGAAAGTTATGACAAGTGTGTATGGTCTTCAAAAACTATTTTCTGGTATTTGTTGGGGAGCACAAAATATTTTTACTGAAAAGCATTTACTAGAGTGGATAAGAGTGTCAACAAATTGGATAGTATTTTGCATTGAAAATTACTGATGAAACTTTTGAGTGTTAAAGAAGGATAACAATATCTATGTGTTGGTTGAAGCAAGCTAGTATTATCTGGAGTAGGAGATGGGATAGTCATAAATGAAAAAGGCTTCCGTTCACAAGTGAGAGAAGTCATTTCCCCCTTTTTGATGGAAAATATATATACTACTTTCGAACTCCAGAAAATGACTCTAAAAGAAAATCCAGAACAAATGACTTCTGTAAATCAGAACACTGAAAATAAAAGGGCAGCCCGGAGCACTAAGCTCTCGCTATGCGCGGGGGCCGGGAAAGGGCGTGACCACAAGGGTCTATTATGCGCAACCTTACCCTGCATTTCTGCAAGAGGCTGTTTCCACGGCTTGAATCCATGACCTCCTGGTCACGTGACAACAATTTTAGCAAGCTACACCAATAGGACAGAGTTTATCACCTTAAAGCACACTGTCTCTGCTAACTTTTTAATGGCTTCGATCTCTCTAATCAGTTTTTGTAGTGCTTTCCTCATTATAATATTGCAAGGGCTTGGCTGTCCAATTTTTTGATCAATCTCAGTAATTAATTGTTGAAGAGCTTCTTCATATTCAATATTGGCAGGTGTTTGCTCAGCCAGTCTCTGTTGAAGGATCTCTTCCAAAAGCTGCTTAATAGATTCCAAGATTATATCATTACAAGGCATTGGCTGCCCAAGTTTCTGTTTGAGCTCTTCTATCTCTCCAAATTGTTGCCTGATTTTCTGTTTGAGAGGGATAGGCTGCCCTAACTTACCAGCCAAATGGAGAATGTTATTGCCATCAACATCAACACCAAGAGTTATCAAGTCTTTAACTGCTCCTATTTGGTGTATAAGACTATAGACTTTTTCTTGTCGATGTAAAGCAGCAACATGAAAAATGGTGTGCTTTCTTCTGTCGACTTTCCATATCAGATCAGGATGATCACGAATTAGCACAGCTAAAAACTCTACATTTCCTGCTTTTGCAGCAGAATTCAATATTTGGGTCTTTGAGATTAACCGCGCGAGCTCAGCCTCTGGCAATTGTAGACACTCTGCCCAGAGCTCCTCAAGTAGCACACCAGCTTGCTTCTTCAGCAATGATTTACCCCGAATAACCCAAACCCTTTCGAACCCTAAAATTCCAGCAATGTATATTACAAACTACTACTAATAAAGAGCTCCATCTTGAAACAAAAGTCAAAACAAAGCAAGAAGAAATAAGCAATACTTCTAGCAAAAAATGCAGAATTTGAATTTGTGATACAATGTTTGTACACACCTATGTTGCGCGGACTCTCTAAAATAATGCCGCACCCGTGTCGGATCCTCCAAAAATACAAAGGATCCGACACGCACCCGGCAACATTTCTGGAGAGTCCGAGCAACATAGGTACAAACAAGACTGCAAATTGAAACAAAAAAGGTCTTAGTAGATCTTACGTGTAATAAATGGCATCCTGGAAATCATACTAATAAATATTCGCCGCACTGGAGAACAAACTCGCATACTTCCGGCATTTAGCATATGAACGAACCTTTTCCACTTCCCATCCGGATCTCGCCAACTGATTGTTAAAGCCTTCTTACTTAACGCATGTAAGAGTGATCGGTTTCCTTCTACTATAGTAGTGGCCAAAGCTGTGTCTTTCTTGAAAATATCTAACGCCACATCTGCATGTAAAAACCAACATCATACCCAGTATAATCCCACATAGTGGGATCTGCATGTAAAAACCAAGATAATAAATTAATTCTACAGTAGATATACACCTCAAAAGCACTCAAAGCTTGTTAAAAGTTTAGCCCCCTAACTGATTAATAACTAAATATAATGGTCCTATTTTTCGGGCAAGCTGATACAGTGACAGTAGAAGCTGGAAAGCTGCAACATTTTAGAAGTTCTCCCTAAAACTTGAGTTTAAGAATCATGCAAAAAAGAAAAAAAATTCACATTAACACAAAATAGCACTTGATTGTTTCATTGTGAAAATATTTATAAATATATATGTCGTATCACATAAAAAGAATGTAAATACCACAAAAGCCATAATCAAAGAAAATCAAGAATGCATAGTGAATTCCTTATTTTAGGGTGGAGGGTTTTGAGGCGGTAAAGGAGGGAGAGAGCATGCTTTCTGTGTGCATATGTATGTATCTGTCATTGGAAGAGATCTCTCATATTCATACCATACAACTCATGCTGGATCGTGGCTTCGAGAAGTTCAAAGCGTTCTAAGTTGTCTAGTGCGGCAAGATCTGTGACCTTGTAAAGATATACTACCATATCTTTGTGTCCAAGCAAAGCAGCCATTGTGATTGCACTTCCATGTTTACTGATGATGTTGGGTAGCTTCTTATTCTTATCCCGCATTATACTAGCAATTTTAACAACCCCTGACGCAGCTGCAAAACAAAACGCATTAGTTCCCCCGTTATTTGGCAGTTCCAAGTCACTTTCCTCCATTTTATTCACTAGCTCCAGTATAAATCGTGTGCTTCTTGCCACAGCTGCAATGTGAAGAACTCTTTCACCACGTTCCGTCATCTTAGCTCTAGCTAAACTCAAATCCTTTTCCAGAATAGGTTCAGCAGCTCCCCAATCATCTCGCAAAGCAGCTTGATAAAGAATTTGTTGCGGTGTCCGACACTTTGTTTTCCTGCCACCTGCAAAATTAAAAGCGCGCAGTGAGTAATGCTTGGCTGCTTGAACCGAGAGTCTATCGGAAACAATCTCTCTACCCCATCTGGGTAGGGGTAAGGTCTGCTACACACTACCCTCCCAGACCCTACTTGTGAGATGTTACTGGGTCGTGTTGTTATTGTTGCTGCAATGAGTAATGCTTGAACAACGCTTATTTGTAGATGGATATCCTGACGTACGTGTTAGCTTGTTTGTCTTTATTTTTGATTTAAGTGAATACAAAAATTCAATGAGTATCTGGATTGCTGGACTGGTACTATAACTAGTAGTATTACATTTACAATCTATTTTGGATGGTTAACTGAATAGCAACTAAAATCACTCTCTTTACGGACAGCTCCCCCTTTAATTTCTATTCAACTTTATTGTGCTCCCTCTGTACCATTTTATATGGTAACATTTCCTTTTTAATTCGTTTCAAAAAGAATGACAACTTTCTAATTTTGAAAATAATTTAACTTAAAACTTCCTACTTTACCCTTAATGAGATGATTTGTGGCTACATAAATCCTATGACTTGTTTTAGACCACAAGTTTTAAAAATCTTACTTTCTTTCTTAAACTCTATGAATATTCAAGCACTGCCACATAAAGTGGACCAAAGAGATTAGTAGTTATTTCAAGAATGATCTATACAAGAAAGTTCTGTATAGTTAAACACTAAGTAGCTCCGACATGGCAATTTAGGTGTCGCACCCGTGTCGACACAACACTAATATGGGTGTGGGTATGGGATCCGTACCGGATTTGGTCAAACAATTTTGGTACTTTGACCACGACAGACGGAAAAATTCGAGACGAGATACAATTTGATTCCCGAAATCAGAATCAAAACTAGGGTAAATTTGAAGAAAATAGCATACCTTATCTAAGAGATCAATCCTTTACTTATCTACAACTTGATACTTAAAAAGAAATCTACACTTGACAAGCTATACGTAAGTATTCCACAAAATTTCTCATAGGTTAAACATTCTCCCAATCCTTGTTCATCTCAGCATTAATTGGTTTCGAACAGGGGTAGGTGGTTCGTAATTTTTTTTTTGTCTAGCATTTTAAAGCAATGAGAAGCTTTGGGGTGCCTTTTTTTTTTTGGTTTTTTTATTGGTTGTTGTTGTTGTTTGTTTTGGGGTGTTCATTCAATACTAAGTGCAGGCAATGGATATCTAGTAAAGCTATACAGGAGAGATCCCAAAATGTTAAATTCCCGCATTCTTCAAAGCTTTTAGTCAGCAAAGAAATCTTAAAAACACCTTCCAAAATTCTAATCAATGGAAATATCTGATGGTTAATTCCATTAGCCCGAATCTTGGACTCCTAAATATATGGTAATGATTCATCAAGCTAAGTATCCTCTAATTACCTATATATGTTGATTTGGTAAAACCCAACGCCCTTATCTGTAAGCAAGAAAATAATACTACTGTAACTGTGAACTTACTATTAGAAAGTAGTGCATCCTGCAGACGGGCAGGAGATTGATTTTCGATATCAGATCGTGACCCTCCTTCATCTTGTTCTTCAATTTCATCAAAGTATGATTTAGCTGAGCAATAACGGCTGACTGCGGATGATCTCCGCGTTATAGATATATCAGGACTGTAATCTACAAAACTTACAAAATAATTAATTATAGAGGAATATAATTTATGACCAGCCAGATGTCACAATCAATCCTCCTTCTAAGAAATCAGATGGTGACAACTGATATAAATTTATTTGCTTGAGAACTTGTTTGGATGGTCCAAACAGAAATTGTATTGTAGTGTTTTTGAATGGATCGTATCGTTTTCCATTTGTTTCATAATGTAACGGATCAACAATAAGAAAAAATAAGCTTGTAACATTGCTAAAAAAAAGAATACAGAGTAAAATTATTATACAAAATACAAGGTAAATGACAAAATATAGTTATGTAATACATGAGGAAGGAAAAAATAAAAGAAAAAAAGCAAGGTAGATAGACATTTTTCGTCGTAACGATGAATTTAACAATACGATATAATAAAATTTAAGTAAAAAACTAGTTGGATGGTTATTACCTATTATACTGTATCGTACTGTTACTTTAAATACAATATTTGTTTTGATTGTTACTCAAAAATAATATCAAAAGTCATTTTCCAAAAAACTCTAAGAAAGGAAATCAAGTATCTAATAGGACCTCTATATCCGTGTCCAGGTGCTCACTTGAACATGCCTTAGTTCGAGTGTACAAATGAAATATGCTGGCAAATTTACGCGGCTGTCGATGTATTCTCAGAGGCGAAAGTTATGTTGGTCCAAGGATGATCAACTGATTATTCTTCGTCAAAAAATTATATTATGTATAAGGTAAAATATTATTTGTTATTGATTAAAACTAGATTTTGAATATCTTTGCATAGCCCACTGACAAAGAGTGTTCAAAATTTGAACACCCTTATTGAATTTTTTAGTTTCGCCACAGTGTATTCCATCATTAATTGTGTATGAAGTTTTGTTACATAAAGCGGAATGACAAAATCAAGTCAATACATATTGAAAAAGATCATCGTTCCTTCTGTTTTTTTTTTTGGTTTGGTTTTAGATTATAGATGTGTTTGGCACGGAGAAAAATATTTTAGAAAATAAGCGATTTTCTTATTTATGTTCTGGTGGTGGTAAATGAATTGAAAAAAATATCTTAAAATATTTTTTATATGATATAATTTATGCAAATTAAATACTATGGAGCGGGGGGATTAGTGGTTTGCAGGGGAGAGGGCGAGGGGGTGGTGGAGGGGTGGCTGTGGGGGTGGTAGGAGATGGATGGGGTGGTGGTGAGGGCGGCAATAGGTGACATGATGGTGTTGGCGGCGCGGAATAAACAATTCGCGTGGAATGCCACTTATGAAGCTTGTTTTCCCAGCGTCTCATAGGAAAGTTATTTTTCTTATTTTTAAGGGACTTGCTTTTTTAGAAGAAATATTTGTTAAAATATTTGACCAATCAAACGTATAATTGTAGAATAAAAACTGGATACCGAGCAACTTTAGAAGAAATGTAATGAATTATTTCAAGACCGTTTTGAATTGCTTTTTTTCTTTTATTGAATTGATATAATCTGAACAACATTCACTAGATTGATATAGTCTAAACTACGAATGTGTCATTTATTCAATCAAATCTTTTATGCCTATGCCAACCCAAACTAATTGACCATTTTTTTGGGAAGGAAGCAATCAGAAAATAAGTAAAAATTGAAAAATATTTTTTTTGGATATACTTTACTCCACACCAACCACACCTATAATTAAGAATGTTTGGTAATTTTTGAATTTTGATTTACAAAGAGATCACATGTCATAGTTCAAGACCAACTCATAGCTCATTTTAATTTTTTTTAAGCATTTGATTTAAAATTGATCTTTTAGCGATTATAATATTCTTCGTTTTTAGATATTAAAAAGTATAGCGTTTAGGCCAAAAACTAATAAGTGGGGTTGCTTAGCTTATTACTTTTGGCTTGTTTTATACGATTTTTACTTTTTAATTTTGTCAAGCTAAAAAGAACTTAAAAACTGATTTGACCACCTTAAAGCCAATCCAAACACCCTCTAAAAGTGTATAGATGAAATAAAAATATATAGATGAAGTTTCGATGGGAAGAATAGGATACCCAGAGTGTGAAACTTGTAATGATAAACATATATATATATATATATGTGTTTTTCTAAATGATAAATTTTCAACTTCATGTTACTATTTTATTTTATGGTTGTTGTTCTTAGTCTAGTCTTTCCTATGCTGTTCCCTAATAAAATAAAATAATGAATAAAACATGAGAAGATAGAAGAAGGAGAAGAGAAGAAAGACGTACTCATGATGAACTGGAGAGAGTGAACTATCTTAGTATATGAAGCTTTATAAGCTCCTAATCTTCAACATCGGCACAGAGAGACAGATTAAAGAGCACAAACTTTTGGCTTTCTTTGTTATTTGGCGCAGGTGCTCACAGGGCAAGATGGAACTTATACAATTGTGATTAAAGGTACAACCCCACCACTTTTTTTGGTCTTTTTTTAATCTAAGAGGTCGTTGGGTTTTATTTTATATTAAATGCATGACCTGAGAATAGATATTGATATTCTGCACGGGACAAAAATAAGTGAAACAAGAAGATGTCTAGCAATTAATAAAAGATAAAACAGCTTGACTTAGGAATCTTTGATATAACAATCTCTGCCTAATAATTCTCAATTAATTATTTGATGGGTGCATCCCATGCCCATGTGAAGATAATTTTCTTTAGCTTTGAATTGTCAAGCCAACCAAATCAACCATGAAAAAGATTGGCAGGCAATCATTTCTCCGAATTTACAATTTGTCATTTGATTGCTTACATTGTGATGTTATCGATGACATCAAGAGGAGCTTTTCTAACACTATAAATAGGGAGCTCCATGCTTATTTTTAATATACATCAAACAGAGATAGTAAGAAGAACAATACTCTGTCAGAAAAAAGAAAGTTCAAACGATATTGTAGTGAATTAAAAAAATCATAAGAGGATTATGTAGTGATTTTGGAGTATTTTACTTTGTATCACAAATTGCAAAATCTTTGCTATAGTGAATTAGTTTCTCCTTTCGGGCCGTAATTTTTTCCTTATTCAGAAGGGTTATCCATGTAAAAATATCGGTGCCCTTGTTTCTATTATTATTGTCGTTGGTTACTGTTAAGAGTGGCAAACGGGCGGGTCAGGTTGGATATGGTTCAGATCGAAAACGGGTAATGAAAAAATAGATAAATTATCGGACCTGACTCATATTTAATACGGATAAAAAACGTGTTAACCGGTGGATAATATGGGTAACCATATTATCCATGACTTTTTGCATATGATCACTTTTGGGAGAATTCTTAGTCTCACTAACTTGAGGAGCCCCCAATTTGAGGCTTTACAAATGTAAAAGTTAGACTCATTAGTTATCCATGGGATAATATGGTCTTATCCATATTTGACCCATTTTTAAAAAGTTCAATATCCAACCCATTTTTAGTAGATAATATGAGTAGTTAACTATTTTCTTTTAACCATTTTGCCATCCCTAATTACTGTATTTTAGTAATCTATATTTATTATAGTCATATACCATGGATATTATTTATGTGGGAAATATTTTCCTAACAATTAGTATCAGAGTACATGTTCTGGTCATTCACAAAAATATATGGTCGGTTATGCTTTGTGATAAAAAATATCAGGAGTAAAATACGAAGTAACAAGATTCAATAGTAATGACGGGTTCTTCATATGGAAAAGAAGGATGAAATATCTACACATCCAACAAAGATTAGACATTGTACCAGATGACAAAGAGGCAAACCCCGAAACAATAAAAGTTGAGAATTGGGCAGCTATGGATAAGAATGCGGCTAGTACAATCAGATTGCACTTGTCCAATTAAGTGCTCAATATTGTCAGCGACGAAAATAGTGCATCTGGTATTTGGAAAAGACTAGAAAGTCTATATATGTCCAAATCCTTAACAAATAAATTATTTTTGAGAAAATAACTTTATGCCATTCATATGAGTGAAAGTATAAATTTTTTTGTCCCATTTAAATATGTTTAATGGATTAATCATGCAGCTGACAAACCTCGGAGAAACAATCACTGAAGTATAAAAAGCTATCTTGCTTCTGAACTGGTTGTTATCTTCCAATGATAACTTGGCAACAACCATCCTGCATGGTAGAGATACCATCGAGTCAAAAGATGTCACATCAGCCATCCTGCCTAATTATAAGATGAGGAAGAAGCTTGAAAATAAGGATCATGGAAAACGGAGAAATAAGTCTTTATAGAGCTTCAAGTAGCCCTGATAAATTCAAAGGCCGTCCAAGAATCAGTCAAAAAGTAAAAATTGATACATTTGCAGCCAATCCTGTCACTTCAAAAGAGATTGCTTACATAAAAGTCGAGGTGAAAGAAGTGGCTAGAAGAATGATGACAACACAACTACTGTAGTGCACAACGATGATTCAATGATTCTCTTCGTTTATGAGGAGAAGGAATGCATGCACCTAGCAAGCCAAGAGTCAAATGGGTGGTTGACACAACAACATCCTACCATGCCGCATCAGTAAGAGAATTTTTTTCATTGGTACAAAATAGGAGACTTTGGGATGGTCAAGATAGGAAATACTAATCACTCAAAGATTGTGTAAATTAGTGATATTTATATCAAGACAAATGCAGGATGCACACTAGTTCTAAAAAACGTGTAACACGTACTAGATCTGCGAATGAATTTACTTTCGGGGGTAGCTCTAAATAGAGACGGGTAGGAGAATCACTTTACCAATAGGAAGTGGAGGCTCACCAAAGGATCATTGGTGATTGCTAAAGGAGTTGCTCCCTACACATTGTACAAGACAACTGCTAAGATAAGTGAAGGTTACATGAGGCTGTAGATGACATGCCTGCTGATCTACGATACCAGAGATTAGGCTAATATGAGTGAGAAGGGATTGCAGATCCTAGCCAAAGAAGTCACGTATCTCTTTTGCAAAAGGTACAACTGTGAATCCCCGTGATTATTGTTTATTTGGAAAATAACATATGGAATCATTTCAAGCAACTCATGAAAGAAAATTGAATATATTTGATTTATTATATTCTGATATTTATGGTCCAATGAATGTAGAATCAATGAGAGATAACAAATATTTTGTCATATTTATTGATGATGCTTTACGAAAATTGTGAATTTGTTTCTTAAGAACAAAAGATAAGGTATTTTAAATTTTTCAAAAATTTCATGCTCTGGTGGAAAGGGAGACATGTCAAAAATTGAAGTGTCTTAGTACAGACAATGGAGGAGAATATACTTTAAAAGAGTTTAAAGTCTACTTCTCAAGCCATAGAATCATACATGAGAGGACAATTCTTGGAACCCCACAATAAAATGATTTAATTGAAAGGATGAATCACACCATTGTCAAAAAAGAGAGACGTATGCTTAAAATAACAAAACTACTTAAGTCATTTTGGGGTGAGGCATGTAAGGCCCCATGAAATTTTTTGCTCAAAAACCCGATATCTCGTAGTGCCAAGCTAGGAATATGTGTTAGAAATTCGCAAAATTCTTCGCGGCGTCGGACCCTTTGGATTGATCTGTGCATTAAAACGTTAAGGAATAATATTTTCCAGAAAAAGCACATTTCTGCGGTCCATTATGCTGTCGCATAATAGCTATGCGGACCGTATAGTCGCCGTAGAGTGAGGCAGTTTGATGGTTAATTTTGAGGTCAACTATGTGGCCAATTATGCGATCGCATAATCCATATGCGGGCCATCATCGCATAATCTCCTTGGAATTTTTTCGAGGGCCGTTGCGGTGCATTATGCGACCGCAGAACAGGTATGCAGACCATATTCTTGTCGCATACCCAGGCAGTTTGTTCAGGATTTGGGGGCCATTTTTGCGGTCCCTTTTGTGAGCCGCATGTCCATTATGTGATCGCATATGCGATCGCAGATCGTGTCGGCGCTCCTATTTTCTAACATTAAAAACCCGACCCCATCCCATTAAAAATATCCCATTAGACCCCTTTTATGCTATTTTACTACAAATAGAGTTCTAGAGGGAGTTCTAGAGGGAGAAACTAACTCTCAATCCTTGCCTAAAAACTTGAAGATTATCAAGTAAAGCTACTAGGCCTTCACTCCAAGAGGTAAGAACTTGAGCCCTAACCTTTGATTTCGAAATTCACATTAGAATAGGTAATTAGCAAGTGGGTTCATGGGTATAAGGATTGATTGTCTTACATGAAAATCTGATAATAGGGTATGGGGAGGTTGTGAGTTGAAAAGATAGCAATTGGTGTGTAAGATGATAAAAATATCTCACAAAAGGGTCCTAAAATCATAATGCACACTTAGTGATTGATAATATACTCAAATGAGCTAGAACCTTAATCATGTCTCTAATTCTTGGTTCAATTTATAATTCTCATAAAATAGATTGAAGTTGCTAGGAAATTTCGGAATTATTATAAGGACTTAAGGAAAGCTCTATTAAGGTATGTATGGCTAAAACTCCTTCTTCTTAGAAATTGAGCTTCCATGGTATCCGTGCAAATGATTGTAAGTCTGAAATTTGATTGATGTAGTACTTGTTATATCAAATGAATTGGTGTTGTGAGAATATATATGGAAGGTGCGTCTCCATATGTTTAATGTGCTATTCTTTGTAAAATTGAGAATATGTGAAGAACATGAACTATGTGCTAAAATACCTAAGTTTCAAGTCAACGTTACATTGTAATTATTATGCCGAACTAGGTAAATTCCTCTTTATTCTTACACCTTGAATTGCTTTTGTATGTGCCTATGATCTTTAATGGCAAGGTTAATGTTGAAAATGGGAATAATGAGAAACCTGAGCTATGGAATGTGGCCTAGTGCCAAGAATTTATGTGGTAATTGTGTCTCCAAGTACCGATGAACTAATGTATGTGAAACCAAAAATTGAAGTGAGATGATTGATGGAAAAAGGGGTAACATCTTGGTAAGACAGCCTAGCCGATCGGGCCGTGATCGGACACCATGATACATACATGGTGGTATTGTGTTAATGATTGAAACCGGAAAGTGAGAATGAAATAGTGATTGAGGTATATGTCTCAAATGAGGCAGCTTAGCCGATCGGGCCGTGATCGGACTCCGCTCAAGAAAGCGGTGGTATTGTGAATGATGATGAATAATATTAAAGGCCCCAACCTAAAGCTACGGAAATTATGTGAAAGTTATATGATTCTTTTATTTGATGATGTGGTGTTCTTGTATGATAGTTCTTTCTAATGAGATGGTGTTTAGTTATACATACTAGTACTATTCCATGGTACTAACGTCCCTTTTGTCGGGGGCGCTATATTTTTGAATGAATGTAGGCGGATCTATAGCGGACAATGCCGATCACACGTAGCAGAGTATCTTCCTCTCAAAGTCTTGGCGAGCCCCTTTTTCCTTCAAAAGAGTTATGTTGTACATCTTTTCTTGTAAATTTCCACTTTTGAGGTATAGCCGGGGCCTTGTTGCCGGCATTATCATAATTATCTTTTGTACCCTTAGAGGCTCCGTAGACATTTGTGTGGGTTATGTTCGGGTTGGATGGGTCACTAGACCGTGTTGTAATTCTGAACTCTTGTTTCCTCTAAATTGTAAATTGCATGATGTTTTGGCAATATAACCACGGTTTAAGGTTTATAATATAAAATGAACTAACAAGGTTGAATGTACGATCTCTCCTATTGTCTAAATAAACAAAATCATGGTTTCCTTAATCATATTGAGTTGGGTAGGAAGTGCAAAAGGCTTGCTCAGTTGGGTTCACTCGATTGAGCTTCGGTCGCGCCTCTCGAGGTTGGGGCGTGTGGTATCAGAGCCTAAGGCGGAGCCGTGTCTAGTAGAGTCCTTCTTATCGGTGTGTAGTCGACCACATCTATAAGTTAGAGGCTACTTGGGCATTTAGGAATAACACCCTTCTTTGATATTCTGGATCGTGCGGCAATTGTGAAACTATTCCTCCTTTAAATAGTGCATTCCCTCAATTTTCAGTACATGGCACCTAAGAAAAATGCGAGAATTGGCTAAGAAGCCAATGCTACCTCAGGAGTGACTGATGATTCATTACTTGATACTACGGGTGAGGATAATCGCCCTGCTATCACACTACCTGATTCTTCTACTCTAGAGCAGATTACCTCAGTTCCTACATCTACGGAGGGTACCACCATCCCTCCCGCCGGTATGCTTGTTCTGCCTCCAGCCCCAACTTTCGGTTCCGGTATTTCTGATAAGGATCTTAGGGGAGCTATCCAGATGTTGACCCAGCTAGTGGCCTCTCAGGCCCAAAGGTCAAATGCCGCACCCAGTTCATCTAGCCAGCAACGGGATTCCACCAGTTCTAGGGTAAACAAATTTCTCCAGCTAGACCCTACAGTGTTTACGGTGCAAATCCAGAAGAGGACCCCAAAGATTTCATTGATGAGTTGTACAAGACCCTCAGAGTTATGCGTGCAACTGAGACATAGGGAGTAGAGTTGGCTGCCTACCATCTGAAAGGGGTGGCCTATTCGTGGTTTGAGTTGTGGGAAGACTCTCGTGAGGAGGGGAGCCCTCCGATGAGATGGAGCGAGTTTGCCGATGCCTTTGTAAATCATTTCCTGCCTGCTGAGACAAGGGCAGCCCATGCAGCAGAGCTTGAGAATCTGAATCAAGGTAGCAGAAGTGTGTGGGAATACCACATGGAGTTTGCCTGCCTGTCCAAATATGCTATTCACATGTTGCCCACAATGGAGGCCAGGGTGAGCCGGTTTGTTCAAGGCCTTAATCCTTTGACTATTAATGAGGCTTCTACAACTGCCTTGAATTCTGACATGAATTATAGGAAAATAGTGGCATTTGCTTAGGCCACAGAGAACCGTAAGCTGAAGAACAAGATGGAGAGAGAGGGTAACAGAAAGGTCCGGTTTACGGGCAACATGGGTGAGTTACTAGGTAGGGGAAGATCAGCTTTCCGGGGAGGATCATCAGGGCCGTCCCAGTCTATTGCACAGTCTTCAGCCAGTGCACTGCCATCAGGGCCCAGCCAGCAGCAACAATGGAGTTGTCTCAGGCCCAGTCAGGGCAACAGGGGATCCCACCAGTGGGGTCAGTCAGGAGAGAGATCCCAACATCAGCAGAGGTCCCCGTGCCCCAAGTGCGGGAATATGCACTCAGGGATTTGCTACATGGAGTTGCCCATATGCTGTGAATGCGTGATGATGGGCCACATTTAGAGGCATTGTCATGCATCTCGCCAGGGTGCGGGTAGGGGAACAACACAGTCATCCAGTCCAGTAGCTGCTACATCTTCAGCACCCTCTCCAGCTCGAGTTACTCCAGCACCTGTGGGGCGCGGTGCAGCTAGGGGTGGTGCATAGAGTTCGGGAGGACCCAGCCGGTTCTATGCTATGAGTGGTCGCCAGACTATAGAGGCTTCTCCAGATGTTGTTACAGGTATTCTGACTGTCCAATCTCATAATGTGTATGCACTTATTGACCCCAGTTCCAGCTTGTCCTATGTTACCCCTTATGTTGCTATGGAATTTGGGATAGAACCAGAACAGCTTCATGAATTGGGGATACCATGGCCGATCTTATTGAATTGGGGATGGTTGATTTTGATGTAATAATGAAAATGGATTGGCTTTATTCGTGTTTTGCCAAACTTGATTGTTGGACTAGAACTATGAGGCTTGAGTTTCCTAATGAGCCCATTGTTCAATGGAAGAGAGATAATGTAGTGCCTAAAGGTCGGTTTATTTCTTACCTTAAGTCCGCAAAAATGATCAAGAAGGGGTGTATCTATCATTTAGTCCATGTTATGGACACTGATGTCGAGACACCTAGACTTGAGTCCGTGCCGGTTGTGAATGAATTTCCGAATGTCTTTCCAAATGAGCTCCCTGGGATCCCACCAGACAGGAGATTGATTTTGGGATCGATGTGTAGCCAGGCACGCAACCTATATCAATTCCACCTTACATAATGGCACCGACAGAATTGAAAAAGCTAAAGGAACAATTGAAGGATTTTCTAGAGAAGGGTTTCATTCTGCTAAGTGTGTCACCATGGGGTGCACCGATTTTGTTTGTAAGGAAGAAAGATGGGTCGCTACGGATGTGTATTGACTACCGGCAACTCAACAAAGCCGCAATCAAAAATAAATACCCTCTATCAAGGATAGATGACTTGTTTGATCAATTGCAAGGTGCTACGTGTTTCTCAAAAATTGACTTGCGGCACGGGTATCATCAATTGAAGATAAGGGAGCAAGATATACCAAAATAGCTTTCAGGACTCGGTATGGGCACTTTGAATTTCTGGTGATGTCTTTCGGGCTAACAAATGCCCCGACAACTTTCATGGATCTTATGAATTGCGTCTTCAAGCCTTTTCTAGATTCCTTTGTGATAGTGTTCATTAACGATATTCTTGTGTATTCCCGAAGTCGGGAGGACCATGCTGACCATCTCAGGGCAGTTCTGCAGACTCTTCAGCAACATCAACTGTATGCAAAATTTTTGAAATGTGAATTGGCTTGAGTCTGTCACGTTCTTAGGTCATATCGTCTCCAGGGAAGGGATTATGGTTGATCCTCAAAAGATTTCAGCAGTAAGGAATTGGCCTAGACCTACCACTCCAACAGAGATTCGTAGTTTCTTAGGTTTGGCTGGGTACTACAGAAGATTTGTGGAGGGCTTTTCTACTCTTGCCTCTCCATTGAGTAAATTGACGCAGAAAGCAGTTAAGTTCCAATGGTTCGATGCTTGTGAAAGGAGCTTCCAAGAATTGAAATCAAGATTGACTTTAGCACCGGTATTAACCCTGCCAGAGGGTACATAGGGATTTGTGGTGTATTGTGATGCTTCAAGGATTGGTCTTGGGTGTGTGCTAATGCAACACAACAAGGTTATATCTTACGCTTCTAGGCAACTCAAGAATCATGAAAAGAACTATCCAACCCACGACTTAGAGCTTGCGGCAGTGGTGTTTGCACTAAAGATTTGGCGACATTATTTGTATAGGGTCCATGTGGATGTATTTACGGACCACAAGAGCCTTTAATATATTTTCAAGAAAAAGGAGTTGAATCTAAGATAGAGAAGATGGCTAGAGTTACTCAAGGATTACGATATCGATATTCTCTATCACCCAGGAAAGGCCAATGTCGTGGTGGATGCTCTTAGCCGGAAATCTATGGGAAGTTTGGCTCATTTGGAGGCATATCAAAGGCTATTGGCCCGGGAGGTTCACTAGTTGGCTCGTTTGGGAGTTCGCCTTGCGGACTCTAGTGAAAGGGGAGTGATTGTGTAGAATAGGGCTGAATCATCGCTTGTAGCGGAGGCCAAAGAAAAGCAATACAACTATTCGTTATTAGCACAACTGAAAGAGGGGATTCATAAACACAAGACCACAACCTTTTCCTTTAGCATGGATGATGGTACCCTATGGTACCAAGGCCGCCTATGTGTTCCAGATATTGACGATCTTCAGGGAAGAATCATGGCAGAAGTTCATACTTCCAGGTATTCTGTGCACCCAGGTTCTACCAAAATTTATCATGATCTTAAGGAAGTTTATTGGTGGAGCAACATGAAAAGGGATGTGGCGAACTTTGTGGCAAAATGTCCGAACTGTCAGCAAGTGAAGGCCGAACACCAAAGGACCGGTGGATTGGCTCAAAGCATAGAAATTTCTATGTGGAAATGGGAAATGATCAACATGGATTTTGTGGTAGGGTTACCGCGCACTTCACGCAAGTTCGACCCAATTTGGGTAATCGTGGATCGACTCACGAAATTAGCGCACTTTTTGCCTGTTAAATCTACCGACACAACGGAACAATATGCTCAGTTGTATATCAAAGAAATAGTTAGGTTGCATGGCACTCCAGTCTCAATTATTTCAGATCGTGGGGCTCAGTTCATGACCAACTTTTGGAAGAAATTTCAGCAAGGTTTGGGTACGCAGGTAAATCTTAGTACGACTTTTCACCCCCAAACCGACAGGCAAGCAGAGCAGACTATTCAGACGCTTGAGGACATGTTGCATGCTTGTGATCTTGATTTAAAAGGTAGCTAGGATGGCCATTTGCCACTCATAGAATTCGCTTATAACAACAACTTCCATGCTAGTATCCAGATGGCACCATTCGAGGCATTGTATGGTAGGAGATGTAGGTCTCCCATTAGGTGGTTCGAGGTTGGAGAAGCTAAACTGGTAGGGCCGTACTTCGTGCATCAGGCCATGGAGAAAGTCAAGATTATTAAGGAAAGGTTGAAAACTTCTCAGAGTCGCCAAAAGTCTTATTCAGACATTTGGAGTTCAAAGATGATTGGGTATTTTTGAAGGTTTCCCCCATGAAGGGTATCATGCGATTTGGAAAGAAACGAAATTTAAGTCTGAGGTATATCGGACTATAGAGAATCATTCAGAGAATTGGTCAGGTGACATACAAGCTCAAGCTGCCACCCGAGATGTCATTGGTACACTAGTCTTCCATGTGTCTATGTTGAAGAAGGTAGTGGGGGATCCGTCCACTATTGTGCTAGTTGAAACTATTGAGGTTAATGAAGAACTGTCATATGAGGAAATTCTAGTTGCCATTCTTGACAGGCAGGTCCGGAAGTTAAGAAACAAAGAAAATTGCCTCTGTGAAAGTGTTATGGCGAAACCAGCAGGTTGAAGAAGCCACTTGGGAAGCCGAGGAAGAAATGAAAAAGAAGTACCCATATTTGTTTGTATATCCATATAACAACTTTTATGAATCTAGTTCCTATGAACTCTGTATCTTTTGAATTGGTCTATGTAGAACTATTCTATTTTGGTTATATGTTGCCTATGCGGCCATGGTTGGTGTCGTTGCAAGTTATGTCATGTCTATGGATTGTGTATAAGCTATTAGGATGTGTTTTTGGGGCTCTCTGACAGGTGGATAAGCCTAGTTACAAAGGAAACTCTGGCAAAACTTTTGAAAATATAGGGAGTTAGCCAAATTTGGGGCTGTTGATATGTTTCATGATGTGAAAAAGCTGAAGTTTCATAAGGTTTCCTAATGAGTGAACCTTGATCCTCATTCGAGGATGAATGATCTTAAGTGAGGGAGGATGTAAGGCCCCGTGAAAGTTTTTGCTCAAAAACCCAAGATCTCGTAGTTCCAAGTTAGGAATATGTGTTAGAAATTCGTAAATTTCTTCGCGGCGAACTTGCTCGCCGCAGTTCGGACCCTTTGGATTGATCTGTGCATTAAAAAGTTAAGGAATAATATTTTTCAGAAAAAATGCGTTTCTGCGGTCCATTATGCGGTTGCATAATAGCTATGCGGACCGTATAGTCGCCGCAGAGTGAGGCAGTTTGATGGTTAATTTTGAGGTCAACTATGCAGCCAATTATGCGATCACATAATCCATATGCGGGCCGCATAGTCATCGCATAATCTCCTTGGAATTTTTGCAAGGGGCAGTTCTGCAGTGTATTATGTGTAGGGGTGTTCATAAAAATCTGAAAAACCGAACCAAACTGAAAACCGAACCAAACCGATCAAAAAAATCGATATTTTTTGGTTTGGTTTGGTTTTGGTTTTGAATTTTAAAAAACCGATCAAATTTGGTTTGGTTTTGGTTTTAATCAGAAAAAACCCAAACCAAATCGACTATAGGAGTAGCTATTTCAAATTTATTATTACATCTATATATATGTATATTTTTATATAAAGTTTCAAAAATTTAATGGTAAGTGTTAATAGTTTGCACTTTTTGTATAGTTCTTTACCATTACATTCTAGTTTGATTGGTAGTTTTCTTTTGTTAAGTGTAAGAATCCATTTCGTATTAAAAATAATATATTTTTAATTGAGTCCTTAAATTATTCATCACTATTTGATTCAATTATCATCAATATATCTTGGTAAATAATAGATTTCTCAAAGGGCAATTGATTTGATAGTGTTACGTTGGAAATGTGGCCTCCGGAATATGTGTTTGTTTGTGTATGTCTTATATTTAATAAAAAACTGACAAATAACCGAAAAAACCGAAAAACCGACAAAATCCGACATAAACCGAATCGAGAAAAAACCGACTTAATTGGTTTGGTTTGGTTCTAATATTTGAAAAACTGACTTACTTGGTTTGGTTTGTGTTTAAGGAAACTGATCCAAACCGAACCATGAACACCCCTAACTATGCGATCGCAGAACAGGTATGCGAACCGCATTCTTGTCGTATACCTGGGCAGTTTGTTAAGGTTTTGGGGGCCATTTTTGCGGTCCCTTTTGCGGGCTGCATGTCCTTTATGCGATCGCAGATCGTATCGGGGATCCTATTTTCTAACTTTTAAAACCCGAAAAACACCCCACTAGACCTATTTTATGCTATTTTACTGCAAATAGAGTGAGAGAGGGAGTTCTAGAGGGAGAAACCAACTCTCAATCCTTGCCTAATCCCTTGAAGATTATCAAGTAAAGCTACTAGGCCTTCACTCCAAGAGGTAAGAACTTGAGCCCTAACCTTTGATTTCGAAATTCACAGTAGAATAGGTAATTAACAAGTGGGTTCATGGGTATAAGGATTGATTGTCTTGCATGCATAAATGATAATAGGGTATGGGGAGGTTGTGTGTTGAAAAGATAGTAATTGGTTTGTAAGATGATAAAAATATCTCACAAAAGGGTCCTAAAATCATAACACACACTTAGTAATTGATAATATACTCAAATGAGCTAGAACCTTAATCGTGTCTCTAATTCTTGGTTCAATTTATAATTCTCATAAAATAGATTGAAGTTGCTAGGAAATTCCAGAATTATTATAAGGACTTAAGGAAAGCTCTATTAAGGTATGTATGGCTAAAACTCCCTCTTCTTAGAAATTGAGCTTCCATGGCGTCCGTGCAAATGATTGGAAGTCTGAAATTTGATTGATGTAGTACTTGTTATATCAAATGAATTGGTGTTGTGAGAATATATATGGAAGGTGCGTCTCCATGTGTTTAATGTGCTATTCTTTGTAAAATGGAGGATATGTGAAGAACATGAACTATGTGCTAAAATACCTAAATTTCAAGTCAACGTTACATTGTGATTATTATGTCGAACTAGGTGAATTCATCTTTATTCTTACAACTTGAATTGCTCTTGTATGTGCCTATGATCTTAAATGGCAAGGTTAATGTTGAAAATGGGAATAATGAGAAACCTGAGTTATGGAATGTGGCCTAGTGCCAAGCATTGATGTGGTAATTGTGGCCCAAAGTGCCAATGAACTAATGTATGTGAAACCAAAAATTGAAGTGAGATGATTGATGGAAAAAGGGGTAACGTCTTGGTAAGATGGCCTAGCCAATCGGGCCTTGATCGGACGCCATGCTACATATGGTGGTATTGTGTTGACGATTGAAACCTAAAAGTGAGAATGAATAATGATTGAGGTATATGTCTCAAATGAGGTAGCTTAGCCGATCGGGTCGTGATCGAACTCCGCTCAAGAAAGTGGTGGTATTGTGAATGATGATGAACAGTATTAAAGGCCCCAACCTAAAGCTACAAAAATTATGTAAAAGTTATATGATTCTTTTATTTGATGATGTGGTGTTCGTTTAAAGTCTTTGATTGATTCTTTGTGATTTCCTTATTGTATGATAGTTCTTTCTAATGAGATGGTGTTTAGTTATACATACTAGTACTATTCCATAGTTCTAGCGTCCCTTTTGCCGGGGGCGCTACATTTTTGAATGAATGTAGGTGGCTCTATAGCGGACAGTTCTGATCGCACGTAGCGGAGTATCTTCCTCTCAAAGTCTTGGTGAGCCCCGTTTTCCTTCAAAAGGGTTATGTTGTACATCTTTTGTTGTAAATTTCCACTTTTGAGGTATAGCTGGGGCCTTGTTGCCGGCATTATCATAACTGTCTTTTGTACCCTTAGAGGCTCCGTAGACATTTGTATGGGTTATGTTCGGGTTGGTTGGGCACTAGACCATGTTGTAATTCTAAACTCTTATTTCCTCTAAACTGTGAACTACATGATGTTTTGGGAATATAACCATGGCTTAAGGTTTATGATATAAAATGAACTAACAAGGTTGAATGTACGATCTCTCCTATTGTCTAAATAAACAAAAGCATGGTTCCCTTAATCATATTGAGTTGGGTAGGAAGTATTTAAAAAGGCTTGCTCAGTTGGGTTCACTCGATTGAGCGCCGATCGCACCTCCCAAGGTTGGGGCGTGACAAAGCAGCTCGCGCAACATGTTAACTGATTAACAAAAGTCCATCAGTTCCATTAGAGTTTGACATTCCAGATAAGGTCTAGACCAACAAAAAAGTGTCCTATTCCCATATGAAAGTATTCAAATGTAAAGCTTTTATGCATGTGACGAAGGAGTAGATAAAATCTAGATGACTAAGCTATTCCCTGCATCTTTATCGGTTATGGAGATGAAGAGTTTGGCTACAGATTGTGGGACTCAGAAAGAAAGAAGATCACAAGGAGCAACTAGCCTAAATCTTGAAGTGGAGAAGTTGGACGTGAAAACTGCATTTCGACATGAAAATTTGGAAGAAGAGATCTACATGAAGCAACTAGAAGGTTGGAAATAAAGGCGAAGAAACACATATTGTGCAAATTAAAAAAGAGTTTTTAAGGGCTGAAACAAGCGCCAAGGCCGTGGTACAAGAAGTTTGATTCATTCATGAGAAGTCAAACATACATAAAGACTTTTTTAGATCCATGTGTATACTATAAGAAATACTATAATAATAATAACTTTATCATTTTGTTATTATATGCGGATGGCATGCTGATTGTAGGATAAGACACAATGTGATTGCCAAGTTGAAGGAAAATTTATCCAAGTCATTTGACATGAATGACTTGGGTCCAGCACGATAAATACTAGGAATGGAGATTTTTCGAGATAGGACAAATAGAGCATTGTTGCTATCAGAAAAGAAGTACATTGAACATGTGCTTAAACACTTCAATATGATGAGTTCTGAATCAGTTAGTACGCCTCGTGTTGGTCATATAAAGTTGAGCAAGAAAACTTGTCCTACAACAAAGGAAGATAAAGAAATCATGGCTAAAGTTACATATTCCTGTGCAATTGGGAGCTTATTGTATGCAATAGAATGTATTAAACCTGATATTTCTCATAGTGTTGGTATTGTTAGTAAGTTTCTTGACAATATCGAAAAAGAATATTAGGAAGCTGTGAAGTGGATACCCAGGTATCTAAAAGAAACCTTAAATGAATGCTTGTATTTTGGGAGATCAGATCCAATCCTGAAGAGCTATATAAATGGTGATATGGCCGATGGTAATGATAATAGAAAATCTACTACTGGATATCTATTTATCTTTTTTTTGGGGAGGGGGGCGCTATATCATGGCAGTCTAAATTGATAAGTGCATTGCACTTTCAAGAACTGAAGCGGTGTACATTGCTTCTACAGATGCTAGCAAGGAGATGATATGGCTCAAGCGATTTCTTCAAAAGCTTGGATTGCATCAAAAGGAGTATGTTGTCTATTGTGACAGTCAAAGTACAACTAGACTTGAGCAAGAATTGCATGTACCATACAAGAATAAAGCATATCGACATGAGATATCATTATTGTGATGACTCGGCCAGTCGTCTCATGGGTTACTACTCCGTTTTCCCTATTTTTTTGCTTCTTTATGCTTCGTTATCCGTGTTTTGTGGTATCAGGTTGGTCAGATTGAGTCCGGAATGATTATGGTAGGGTTTGAGATACTTAGCCTCTTTTAAGGAAGTTTAAGTTGGAAAAGTCAACCGGATGTTGACTTATGAGTTATAGGGCTCGAATGTGAGTTTTTATGGTTCAGTTAGCTTCAGGAGGTGATTTATGACTTAGGAGTGTGATTGGAATGGGTTTTAGAGGTTTGGAGTAGATTTAGGCTTGAATTGGCCAAGTTGATATTTTGGCAATTTTCGGCTGGTAGGCGAGATTTTGATATAGGGGTCAGAATGGAATTCCGAGAGTTTTTATAGCTCCATCATGTCATTTGGGATGTGTGTGTAAAATTTCAAGTTTTTCGGATGTGGTTTGGTTCGGTTTTTGATCAAAAGCGGAATTCGGAAGATTTTTGAAACTTAGGCTTGAATCCGATGTGTTTTGGGTGATTTAATGTTGTTTGAGGTGTTTTGGTGATTGGAACAAGTTTGAATAAAGTATTGGAATATGTTGTGCTTTTGGTTGAGGTCTCGGGGGCCTCGGGGTGATTTTGGGTGGTTAACAGAGAAGTTGAGATATTATTACAACTGCTGATGCTTCTGGTGTTTTCGCACCTGCGGTTTGGGGACCGCACGTGCGGCGCCGCACGTATGGAAGGGGAGCCGCAGAAGCGGATTTGAGAGGAAGAGGAAGGAACCGTAGATGCGGTAATTGGACCGCACCTGCGGAGTCGCAGGTGCGTAGATTGGATCGCATATGCGGAATTGGTCCGCTAAGTGATTTCCGCAAAAGCGGAGGATAGACCGCATATGCGGTACCACAGAAGCAGCAATGGTGCCGTAGATGCGGAACAACTGGGCAGAAGGTATAAAAAGGGTCCTTCACAAATTATGAGTTTATTTCACCATTTTTGACTTCGGTTTGAGAGCTCTTTGGGCGATTTGAAAGAGGGATTTCAAGAGAACTTCATTAAGGTAAGAAATTTGAACTTAAAACTCATTACTATGCTATTATTTCATGGATTAGAGCTAGAAATTATGGAATCAAAGGTTAAAATTGGGGAAACTAGTGTTTGGAAACTTAGGCATTTAATTGTGGATTTGAAGGACCATTTGGGGTCGAATTTGAGAACTTTTGATATGTATGAACTCGTGGGGAATTAAGGAACCTATTGATGTAAAAATTTTCGAATTCCGAGATGTGGGCCCGTGGGTTGGGTTTGGCCAATTTCGGGATTTTTGGTATTTTTCAATTGTTTTAGCTTGGCTTCGTTCCCTTAGCATATTTTGACGTCGTGATTCTGATTTTTGATAGATTCGACGCGAGTGGAGCTCAATCGAGGGGCAAAGGCATTGCGGAGTAGTATTTTCACCGGTTTGAGGTAAGTAACCATTGTAAATCTGGAACTGAGGGTACAAAACCCTGGTATTTGACTTGTTTTGATAAACGCAGTGACACACATGCTAGGTGACGAGCGTGTGGGCGTGCACCGGTAGGGATTGTGACTTGGTCCATCCCGTAGATATTATTAAGCCACATATTTGATTTGGAAATATTATGTTATTCCGTATTTTGGATATTTATACTGTATTATGGGCTGTATGCCCTGTTTGGGGCCTTATGCCGACTTATAGAAACCCTTAGTGGTTTTTTGACTATTTTTCCTCACTTTACTTGCTAGAAGCAAATCCTCAGTCATGTTTTACCTGCTTAAATATTTAAAACTGGTTTATTACTCTACTCCCAATTGTGAGGACTGTTTGGGCTGAGTTCCCTAATTTCCATTATTGTGCCCGAGAGACTGTGAGGTTAAAGACCGAGAGTGGTTGAGAACCCAATTGTGAGGATAAGTATATATATGTGAGTTATGGATCGGGCTGCACGCCGTAGTGATATATATATTGGATCGGGCTGCACGCCGCAGCGATATGACGCTTGGGCTGTAAGAGCCCCTCCGGAGTCTACACACCCCTAGTGAGCGTAGTCGACTATTGTATATGGATCGGGCTACATGCCGCAACGGTTACTATGATTTCTATTATTATGAGATACTAATGAGCCGAGTGCTGTGAGTGAGTACTGTGTGACGAGAGTCGAGTCACGAGTGACTGAGAGGTTGCCCGAGGGGCCATATTCTGAGTGATTCCTTGCCCGAGAGGCCTTGTTATGATGTTTTCACTAATTTCACTCTTCTTTTAAATAAGCCTTTTTTTGACATACCGCTAAGTATTTGATTCCAAATGTTTAAACTGGAAATGTGATTTTATAACGAAAACTGATTTTAAATTGTAAAGATGACCTGATATTCTGTTGATTATCTAGTTATGTATTTTTGAACTGCTCGTCACTGCTTTCAGTCCTTATTTACTCTAGTTACTTACTGAGTTGGCGTACTCACGTTACTCCCTGCAACTTGTGTGCAAATTATTGTGCCCGAGCGGCCGAGTGAGGGCTTTCAGCTGCTTCAGTATTTGACGGAGACTTCGAGGTAGCTGTATGACGTCCGCAACCCTGTTCTCTCCCTCCTATCTTATTATTTTTCCGCATTTCCTTGACTATTGATGTATTAAGTATTCAAACTTGTATTAGAGACTCTAGACTCGTGACATCAGATTGTTGGGGCTGTGTAGTTTATTGTTATTTTGACTTTCCGCATATCTTTTGTTGTCTTGACGCTTATAATGAATTTGGTATCTAAAACTTGCGTTAGAAAATGACTTAATGTTATTAGAAAGAGAGTTGTGGTAATTGATTAGTCGGCTTGCCTAGTAATGTGATAGGCGCCATCATGACCGGTATTTGGGGTCGTGACAAGTTGGTATCAGAGCCAGGTTACATAGGTCTCGCGAGTCATGAGCCGGTTTAGTAGAGTCTCGCGGATCTGTAAGGAGACATCTGTATTTATCCTCGAGAGGCTATAGAACCTTTAGGAAAATTCTTCATATTCTTGAAATTCTTATTGTGTGAACTTGTTGATCTGAATACTAAACTTCTATTATTCCTTTCTCTCGCAGATGGTGAGGACACGAGCTACCGGGAGGGGTGGACGACCATCAGTTCTACTAGTTGGGGCCACCAGAGGTCGAGGACGCGGTCGAGGCCGTGGTAGGGGCAGAGCAGCTAGGGCAGCACCTACAGATCCACCTAGTGCCCCAGTTCAGGATCAGGTCCCAGTTGTGGACGCTACAACAACACCAACTCAGGCACTAGCTGTGCCCATTGTGATTCCAGGCCTTCAGGAGGCTTTAGCTCAGATCTTATCAGTGTGTACCGATTTGGCTCAGGCGGTTTCAGTTACTACGACCGCAACTACTTCTCAGGCCGTGGGAGGCACCCAAACTCCCGTTGCTTGCACACCTGAGCAGGTTGTACCAGGACTCCAGACACCGGGGGCACCTCCAGCCCAACCGGTTGCACCAGCTCAGGAGTTTGTAGTACCAGTTATGTCGGAAGACGAATAGCGTCGACTTGAGATGTTTGGCAAACTCCAACCCCCAACATTCAGTGGTGCAGAGGGTAATGATGCCCAAGGTTTCTTGGATAAGTGCCAGAGGATGCTTCATTCAGCAGGGATTCTTGAGACCAGCGGTGTGGCATTTACTGCCTTTCAGTTTTCTGGGGCTGCCTTCACTTGGTAGGAGGCGTATGAGAGGCGTAGGCCTGTTGGTGCAGCGCCCCTTACTTGGAAGCAATTCTCTGTTCTCTTCCTAGAGAAGTATGTACCACAGTCGTGCCGAGAGGAGCTGCGCAGTCAATTTGAGCAGCTGCGTCAGGGGTAGATGACAGTGACATAGTATGAGATGCGGTTCTCTGAGTTAGCCCGTCATGTAGTTTGGATGGTTCCCACAGATCGAGAGAGGATCATGAGGTTTGTTGATGGCCTCACGTACCAGCTTCAGATTCTCATGACTAGGGAGAGGGTGACAGGTGATACCTTCGAGGAGGTTGTTGATATCGCCTTTGAGATTGAGTCAATTCGCCGACAGTAGTGAGAGGAGAGGAAGGCCAAGAGGCCTCGAGGATCTGGTAGCTTTAGCAGTGCTCCTTCGAGGGATCAGTTCCAGCAGGGCAGAGGCCGTTATTTTAGGCAGGCCCATTCAGCTCGCCCAGGTTACCGTGGAGCATCATCGGGTCATGGCTTTCACAGTTCTCATCAGGGCCACTCATCACTTAGTGCCCTTCTAGCTCAGAGCTCGTCTTGTGCTCCATCAGTCCAAGGTTCTTCCATGCCGGGCCCTTCTACTAGTCATTCCAGTGCCAGGGGTTCCCTTCAATCCCTATCTCCAGCACCGGGGAGTTGTTATGAGTGTGGAGAGTTTGGGAATATGAGGAGGCAGTGTCCTCGTCTTCGTGATGGTCAGTCTCAGCAGAGGGATCAGCCCTCGACTTCTGCTCCAGTTACTTCACCACCCGCCCAACCAGCTAGGGGTGGAGGTCAATCAGCTAGGGGCCGCCCTAGAGGGGGAGGTCGATCAGATAGGGGTCAGGCTCATTTCTATGACCTCCCAGGTAAATCAGATGTTGCTACTTTAGATGCCGTGATTTTAGGTATTATTTCAGTCTGCCACATAGATGCCTCTGTATTATTTGATCCCGGTTCCACCTTTTATTATGTGTCATCATACTTTGCCTATTATCTGGATATGCCCCATGAGTTTCTTGTTTCACCTGTTCATGTATCTACTCCGGTGGGCGATACTGTTGTTGTAGACCATGTGTATCGGCCGTTTGTGGTGACTATTAGGGGTCTAGAGATCCAAGTGGATCTTTTACTATTATGTATGGTGGATTTTGATATCATTTTGGGCATGGATTGGCTATCTCCGTGTCGTGCTATTCTGGACTATCATGCTAAGACAGTCACATTGGCTATACCGGGTGTGCCACGAATTGAGTGGCGATGCTTGACCGATTATGTTCCCAGTAGAGTGATCTCATTCTTGAAAACCCAACGTATGGTTGGGAAGGGTTATCTTTAGTATCTAGCCTTTGTGAGAGATGTCGGAGATGAGACTCCCAGTATTGATTCTGTTTCAGTTGTGAGGGATTTTTCTGATGTGTTTCCTGCAGACCTGCCGGGCATGTCACCGGACAGGGACATTGATTTTGGTATTGACCTGGTGCCGAGCACTCAACCCATTTCTATTCCGCCGTATCGTATGGCACCAACATAGTTGAAAGAATTAAAAGAAAAGCTGCAGGAGCTCCTTGATAAGGGGTTCATTCGGCCTAGTATGTCGTCTTGGGGTGCGTCGATTCTATTTGTGAAGAAGAAGGATGACACTATGAGGATGTGCATTGATTATAGGCAATTGAACAAAGTAACAATTAAGAATAAGTATCCTTTACCTCGCATCGATGATTTATTCGACCAACTTTAGGGAGCGAGAGTGTTCTCAAAGATTGATCTCCATTCAGGTTATCACCAGTTGAAGATCAGGGACTCGGATATTTTTAAGACAACTTTCAGGACCCGGTACGGTCATTATGAGTTCTTGGTGTTGTTTTTCGGGCTGACAATGCCCCAACAACATTCATGCATTTGATGAACATCATGTTCCAGCCTTATCTTGACTCGTTTGTCATAGTCCTTATTGATGATATTCCGGTGTATTCGTGTAGTCAAGAGGAACATGCGAAACATTTGAGAGTTGTGTTACAGAGATTGTGAGAGGAGAAAATTTATGCAAAATTCTCCAAGTGTGAGTTTTGGCTTAGTTCAATGGCTTTCTTGGGGCACGCGGTGTCCAACGAGGGTATTCATGTTGATCCGAAGAAGATAGAGGCGGTTTAGAGTTGGCCCAGACCGTCCTCAGCTATAGAGATTTGCAACATTCTTGGCTTGGCAGGCTACTATCATCGGTTTGTTCAGGGATTATCATCTATCTCATCGCCCTTGACCAAATTAACTCAGAAGGGTGCTTTATTTGTATGGTCGGACGAGTGTGAGGAGAGCTTTCAGAAGCTCCAGACAGCTTTGACCACAGCTCCAGTGTTGGTTTTGTCATCAGCTTCAGGTTCGTATACCATGTATTGTGATGCTTCGAGAGTTGGGATTGGTTGTGTGTTGATGAATGAGGGTAGAGTTATTGCTTATGCTTCTCATCAGTTGAAACCCCATGAGAAGAACTACCCCATTCATGATTTGGAGTTGGCTGCCATAGTTCACGTGTTGAAGATTTGGATACATTACTTGTATGGTGTGTCTTGTGAGGTGTTTACTGATCATCGTAGCCTCTAGCACTTGTTCAAACAGAAGGATCTCAATTTGAGGTAGCAGAGGTGGTTGGAGTTGCTTAAGGATTATGATATCACTATATTATACCATCTGGTAAAGGCCAATGTGGTGGCCGATGCCTTTGCCCGAAAGGTGGTGAGTATGAGGAGTTTGGCATATATTCCAGTTGGGGATAGACCTCTTGTGGTTGATGTTCAGGCCTTGGCCAATCGGTTCGTGAGATTAGATGTTTTGGAGCCCAGTCGGGTATTAGCTTGTATGGTTTCTCGGTCTTCCTTATATGATCACATCAGAGAGCGCCCGTATGATGATCCGTATTTGCTGGTCCTTAAGGACAGAGTTCAACATGATGATGCCAGAGATGTGACTATTGGTGATGATGGGGTGTTGAGGATGCATGGCCGGATTTATGTGCCCAATGTGGATGGGCTTTGGGAGTTGATTCTAGAAGAGGCCTACAGCTCACGGTATTCCATTCATCTGGGTGCCGCGAAGATGTATCAGGATTTGAGGTAGCATTATTGGTGGGGAAGAATGAAGAAAAACATTGTGGGATTTGTAGCTCAGTGTCTCAATTGTCACCAAGTGAAATATGAGCATCAGAGACTGGGTGACTTGCTTCAGCAGATGGATATTCCCGAGTGGAAGTGGTAGAGGATCACTATGGACTTTGTTGTTGGGCTTCCACGGACTTTGAGTAAGTTCGATACTATTTGGGTGATTGTGGATCGGCTGACCAAGTCAACACACTTCATTCCTGTATGTACTACCTATTCTTCAGAGCGGTTGGCAGAGATCTATATCCGGGAGATTGTTCGTCTGCATGGAATCCCAGATTCCATCATTTCAGATAGGAGCACTCAGTTTACTTTGCAGTTTTGGAGGTCTGTGCAGCGAGAATTGGGTACTCAGGTTGAGTTGAGCATAACTTTTCACCCTCAGACGGATGGGCAGTCTGAGCGCACTATTCAGATATTAGAGGACATGTTGCGTGCTTGTGTCATTGATTTCGAAGGGTCATGAGATCAGTTTCTACCACTTGTAGAGTTTGCCTATAACAACAGCTACCAGTCGAGTATTAAGATGGCTCCATATGAGGCTTTGTATGGGAGGCGGTGTAGTTCTCCAGTTGGTTAGTTTGAGCCCGGTGAGGCTAGGCTATTGGAGACTGATTTGGTGTAGGATGCTTTGGAGAAGGTGAAGATGATTCAGGAGAGGCTTCATATAGCGCAGTCGAGACAAAAGAATTATGCTAATAGGAAGGTTCGAGATGTGTCCTACATGGTTGGCGAGAAGATTCTGTTGAAGGTTTCACCCATGAAGGGTGTTATGAGATTTGGAAAGAAAGGGAAATTGAGTCAGCGGTTCATTGGACCTTTTGAGGTGCTTCGGAGGATTGAGGAGGTGGCTTATGAGCTTGCTTTGCCGCCCATCTTGTCGAGTGTGCGCCCAGTATTTCATGTTTCTATGCTCCGGAAGTATGTTGGGGATCCATCTCATGTTTTGAATTTTAGCACGGTTCAGTTGGACGATGATTTGACCTATGATGTGGAGCCAGTAGCTATTTTGGGTCGGCAGGTTTGAAAGTTGAGGTCAAAGGATATAGCTTCAGTGAAAGTGCAGTAGAGAGGTCGGCCCATGGAGGAGGCTACCTGGGAGACCAAGCGGAAGATGCGGAGCAAATATCCTCACCTGTTTGAGGCTTCAGGTATGTTTCTTGACTCATTCGAGGATGATCGTTTGTTTAAGTTGGGTAGGATGTGACGACCCAGCCAGTCGTCTCATGGGCTACCGCTCCGTTTTCCCTATTTTTTTTTTGCTTTTTTATGCTTCGTTATCCGTGTTTTTTGATATCGAGTTGTTCGGATCGAGTCCGGAAAGATTATGGTAGGGTTTGATACACTTAGTCACTTTTAAGGAAGTTTAAGTTGGACAAGTCAACCGGATATTGACTTATGAGTTACAGGGCTCGAATGTGAGTTCTGATGGTTCGGTTAGCTTTAGGAGGTGATTTATGACTTAGGAGTGTGATCGGAATATGTTTTGGAGGTTTGGATTAGATTTAGGCTTGAATTGGCGAAGTTGATATTTTGGCAATTTCCGGTTGGTAGGCGAGATTTTGATATAGGGATCGAAATGGAATTCTGAGAGTTGCAGTAGCACCGTCGTGTCATTTGGGATGTGTACATAAAATTTTACTTTATTCGGACGTGGTTTGGTTGGGTTTTTGATCAAAAGCGAAATTCGGATGATTTTTGAAACTTAGGCTTGAATCCGATGTGTTTTGGGTGATTTAATGTTGTTTGAGGTGTTTTTGTGATTGGAACAAGTTTGAATAAGGTATTGGAATATGTTGTGCTTTTGGTTGAGGTCGCGGGGGCCTCGAGGTGATTTCGGGTGGTTAACGGAGAAGTTGAGATGTTATTGTAGCTGCTGAACTTTGGTGCTTCTGGTGTTTTTGCACCTGCGGTTTGGGCACAACACGTGCGGAAAGGGAGCCGCAGAAGCAGATTTGAGAGGAAGAGGTAGGAACCGCAGATGCGGTAATTGGACTGCACCTGCGGAGTCGCAAGTGCGTAGATTGGATCGCAGATGCAGAATTGGTCCGCTAAGTGATTTCTGTAGAAGCGGAGGATAGACCGCTTATGTGGTACCGCAGAAGCAGCAATGGTGCCGCAGATGCAGAACAACTAGGCAGAAGGTATAAAAAGGGTCCTTCGCGAATTATGAGTTTATTTTACCATTTTTGACTTCGTCTTGAGAGCTCTTTGGGCGATTTGAAAGAGGGATTTCAAGAGAACTTCATTGAGGTAAGGAATTTGGACCTAACACTCGTTCCTATGCTATTATTTCATGGATTAGAGCTAGAAATTATGGAAATCAAAGGTTAAAATTGGGGAAACTAGGGTTTGGAAATTTAGGCCTTTAATTGTGGATTTGAAGGACCATTTGGGGTTGGATTTGAGAACTTTTGATATGTATGAACTCGTGGGTAGTTAAGGAACCTATTGATGTAAAAATATTCGAATTTCGAGACGTGGGCCCGGGGGTCGGGTTTGGCCAATTTTGGAATTTTTGGTATTTTTCGATTGTTTTTGCTTGGGCTTCATTCCCTTAGCATATTTTGACGCCGTGATTATGATATTTGATAGATTTGACGCGAGTGGAGGCCAATTCGAGGGGCAAAGGAGTCGTGGAGTAGTATTTTCACCGGTTTGCGGTAAGTAACCATTGTAAATCTAGAACTGAGGGTACAAAACCCCGGTATTTGACTTGTTTTGATAAACGCGGTGACACACATGCTTGGTGACGAGTGTGTGGGCGTGCACCGGTAGGGATTGTGACTTGGTCCATCCCGTTGCGACTATTAAGCCACGTATTTGATTTGGAAATATTATATTATACCGTATTTTGGATATTTATACTGTATTATGGGCTGTATGCCCTATTTGGGGCCTTGTGCCGACCTGTAGAAACCCTTAGGGGCATTTTGACTATTTTTCCTCACTTTACTTACTAGAAGCAAATCCTCAATCATGTTTTACCTGCTTAAATGTTTAAAACTAGTTTATTACTCTACTCCTAATTGTGAGGACTGTTTGGGTTGAGTTCCCTAATTTTTATTGTTGTGCCCGAGAGGCTGTGAGGTTAAAGACCGAGAGTGGTTGAGAACCCTATTGTGATGATAAGTATATATATGTGAGTTATGGATCGGGTTGCACGCCGCAGAAATATATATATTGGATCGGGCTGCACGCCGCAATGATATATATATTGGATCGGGCTGAACGTCGCAGCAATATGACGCTTGGGCTGTAGGAGCCTCTCCAGAGTCTGCACACCCCCAGTGAGCATAGTCGACTATTATATATAGATCAGGCTGCACGCCGCAACGGTTACTATGATTTCTATTATTATGAGATACTAATGAGCCGAGTGCTGAGAGTGAGTAATGTGTGACGGGAGTCAAGTCACGAGTGACTGAGAGGCTGCCCGAGGGGCCATATTCTGAGTGATTCCTTGCCCGAGAGGCCTTGTTATGATGTTTTCACTGATTTCACTCTTCTTTTAAATAAGCCTCTATTTGATATACCGCTAAGTATTTGATTCCAAATGTTTAAACTGGAAATGTGATTTTTTAACGAAAACGGATTTTAAACTGTAAAGATGACCTGATATTCTGTTGATTATCCAGTTATGTATTTTTGTACTGCTCATCATTGCTTTCAGTCCTTATTTACTCTAGTTACTTACTGAGTTGGCGTACTCACGTTACTCCCTGCTGTGTGCAGATCCAGGTGCCTGAACGGTCGAGTGAGGGCTTTCAGCTATTTCAGTATTTGACGGAGACTTCGAGGTAGCTGCATGACGTCCGCAGCCCTGTTCTCTCCCTCCTATCTTATTATTTTTCCGCATTTCCTTGACTATTGATGTATTAGGTATTCAGACTTGTATTAGAGGCTCTAGACTCGTGACACCAGATTGTTGGGGCTGTGTAGTTTATTGTTATTTTGAATTTCCGCATATCTTTTGTTGCCTTAACGCTTATAATAAATTTGGTATCTAAAACTTGCGTTAGTGAATGGCTTAATGTTTTTAGAAAGAGGGTTGTGGTTATTGATTAGTTGGCTTGCCTAGCAATGTGATAGGCGCCATCACGACCGACATTTGGGGTCGTGACAATTATATTTGTGAGGAAGTGGAGAACAGATCTTTGCAGGTCAAGAAGATGCACACGAGTGAAAGTCTAGCGGATATGTTGACTAAGGTAATACTGAGAGATAAGTTCGAGATATGCAAAGAACTTGCTGACATGTACTCTTTATTAAAAAACTGAAGATACCTCCTTCAGGTGCATAGGACTAAAGGGGGAGATTTGATGGGTCCATCCCATGACCATGTGAAAGAAAGACAACTTCTTTTGGCTTTGAATTATCAAGCCAACCAAATCAATACTGATAATGATTTGGGAGGCGATCATTGCTCTGAATTCACAATATGGCATTGATGTTTTATTATATTGTGATGTAATCCATGACATGAAGAAGAGTCTTTCTAACACTATAAATGGAGAGCTCTAGGTCGATTTGTAATACACACCAAACAGAGAGAGTAAGAGAGCAATTCTAGAGTACGAAGAAAAAATACTTTGTGAGGAAAAAATGAGAGTTTGAGCGGTATTGTAGTAAGGTAAATATTAAAATAAAAGAGGATTATGGCTTTTGAGTGTGTAGTCTTGGAGTATTTTACTCAGTACTACAAATTGAAAAATCTTTGCTATAATGAAATCATTTGCTTCTCTTAGGTCACTGTTTTTCCTTTATTCAAAAGAGTTTTTCATGTAAAAATTTTGGTGTCCTTGTTTCTCTTATTATTTTCGTTGGTTACAATATTTTAGTAATTCATATTTATTACAGTCATATACCATGAATATTATTTCTGTGAGGGTATTTTTCCAACATTATTAACCATACTACAATATTTGTGTAACAATTTATTTTTGGTAGTTCATGAACCAAATGGCGCAAAATTGATTTTAGTATTGGTGGATGCTCACAAAGATGCACTTGCAACTAGACTTGGATAATGAGTCGAGTCGCTCAGGGCTTGGTTATATTTTTGCTAGCTCGGTTATACTCAAAGCTTTGTTAGCTTTTATATAGCCTAATTTTTAAGTAAATTAGTAATATATCAATGTAATAATTGTTTACTCATAAAGTGGTAATTTCTTACTTAATTAAATTTTAATGCACATCATTTGAGGTTATTCACGATAAAGTGGGTGTGGCCTCTATTGAGGACAAAGTGTGAGAAGCGTAGCTTAGGTGGTTTGGTCATGTGAGTAGGAGGAGCACAGACGCCTCGTGAGGAGGTGTGAGAGGTTGACTTGGAGGGCCTACGAAGAGGTAGAGGTAGGCCAAAGAGGAGGTGGGGAGAGGTGATTAGGCAAGACATGGCGCAACTTTAGCTGAGCGAGAACATGACCTTCGATAGGAAGTTATGGAGGTCGAGGATTAGGGTAGTAGAGTAGGTAGTCTAGAGTGTTCATACCAGTAGTATGGGAACCCAGTCTAGCTTTCTGTTGGTAATAGGTTTTTATGACTAACCGTTGTTTTCTTTCACCTTACTATCTTGTTGTTTTTATTCTGCTTTTATATGATTTTTTGGTATTATCCCTTCTTGTGTATATTTTCATTAATTTGGTGCTCATGCTTTCCTGAGCCGAGGGTCTATTGGAAACAACCTCTCTATCCTCACAAGGTAGGGGTAAGGTCTTCGTACACACTACCTTCCCCAGATCTCACAGTGTGGGATAATACTGGGTATGTTATTGTATTTTATGAGTAACATAAATGTAATTCTTATAAATTTAAGAATTCAATAATTCAAAAATTAATATGGTACAAGTGTTTTGAATTTATTGCTATTTTTATTTTATTTTTTGGCTTAAAGCTTATATTTTATGTTCAGTACTATCATGACCCGAAATTCTAATCTTGGGCTATGATGGAGCCTAATATCCACTTGCTAGGCATCCGACGTTAGCTAATTAATTAACCATTTTAAGTATTTAAAACATAATAATATTTCAAAGCTGATACAATCTGAAATACATGTGATTAATACAAACGTAATGCAGTCTAAACACATCCCAGAAAACTGGAGTCACAAATACATGAGTGTCTAAAATACTAGAAACATGATCTGAAATGAAATATAACTGTCTGAAACCAGAATAATATTAAAACAAGATAGAAGGGGATTTCAAGGACTGGCGGATGTTATGCAGCTCTACCTCAAGTCTCCTAGCAAGTCAATCCGAGCGAACTACTTTACACACCACTGGAACCAACACTGAGATCTGCACAAAGAAGTGAAGAAGTATAGTATGAGTAAAACCGACTCCATGTACTTTGTAAGTGCCGAGCCTAACCTTGACTAAGTAGCGATGCCCTATACGAATAATAATAACAAAATACAGAAATATAGATAAAGTTGTAAACTCATAAAAACAAACTCAAAGGTCAACTACCAGAGGTCCCCGAATAACATGATCTCAAATCTCATATCACAATATCAAGATAAAATTCTACAACAAAATACAGCCACAAACATCATACTCTGTTGCAGTGCACAACCTGATCGCAACAATTATCACAATACTTGTTGCGGCATGCAATCCGATCCCAACATTTATCACAATATCTGTTGCGACGTGCAACCCGATCCCAATATCATATCATATTATTATCTGTTGCGGCATTCAACTCCATCCCGATATCAATTCGTTTCAATACTGTTGTGGAGCAAAAGCCGTTCCCAATATCAACTCATTAAAATTAATCACTCAACACAACTAATTACGTAATCTCAACACAAAAAGGGAAATGAAATGCACGTAATATCAAGGAACTACTAATACAAACAGAGAATATTCAATACCTCGTAATCACAAACCTTGAAAATTCATTAATACAAGAATAGCTAAATGGCTCACATAATCGAAATAACATAATAAATTGCACCAGGTAATATAAGGACAATAAAGGAAAGTATAAATACGAGACAATAAAAATATACAATTAATGCAGATAGGAACATGTAGCAGGTAAATAGATATGAGTGAAAAATGAACAAATCGAAACAGGTAATAGCTAAATTACAGATAATAAGGAAGACATGGATAGTATATAGTAATCAAAATATGTAACAAGAGATAACATGGAATACATGATGACGTGAAAGTAAACAGCCCAACCCACATGCTTTAACCCATGATAGCTCATATACAGTCATTACCTCGTATATAAGCCATTCCCACACATAATTCATATAACAAAAAGACCAACAAGCCCCAATTCCCTCAAATCAAAGTTAGACATAATACGTACCTCTTTCCGCAACCGAATCAATACTCAACTACAACTTTTCCTTTTGTACAAGCCTCCAAACCAATCAAATCTAGCCAAATAGCGTTCAAACAATTCAAAATAAGCTTTAGAAACTACCCACGAATAAAAAAGGTTCAATCTTTTTATGAAATTGAAAAAGTCAATAAAAATTAGCCTTGGTTCGCTTGGTCAAAATCCAAGATCCGTACCAAAAACCGATTACCCATTCACCCCCGAGCTCGGTTATGTGATTTGTTCCAAAATCCGATCTCAATTTGAGGTCTAAATCTCAATTTTATAATATCCCTAAATTCTATCCGAAATCCCTAATTTCTACCGTGAAATTTCTAGATTTGATATTAAAAACTCATGAAAAGCAATGGGGAATTGATAGAAAATGAATTAGAGTTGCTTACCAATAAATTTGGGAAGAAACGGTTCTTCAAAAATTGCCTTTAGAGTGTTTGGGGATTGAAAAATTATATAAAATAAGCTAAGTCCCGATTTTCCCCTCTTTTACCCATCCGCAGGTGTTGCATTTGAGAACATTTGTTCGCAAATGCAAAGTCGGCATATGCGACGCGCTGATCACAAATGCGATAAGTGCATTAGACTCAGTGATGTCATAAATATGAGCTAAACTTCACACTCCAGTCGTAAAAGTGATTCAAAGGTCGCAAATGCGAACATATAGAGTCCGCAAATGCGAACTACTCTTCACAAAAGCGAATTTCCAGCCCACTAGCCCTATATCACAAATGCTACCAATTGACCGCAAATGCGAGATCTGCAGATTACACCAGCAACTTGACTTTCACCAACAATGCCCAAACTCTTTCGTAATGCACCCGAAACACACCCGAGCCCCTTGGGCTCCAAACCAAACATGAAAACAAGTATATAAATATCCTACAAACCTATTCGTTACCTCAAATCATCAAAATAACATCAAATAACAAGAATCAATCATCAAAACTCAAGATTTTCAACTTAACACTCATTTTCATAATTTTTCACATACGCTCGAAATGTGCTCCGGTCACTTGGGACCCCAACCAAACATGCATACAAGTCCAAAAATATCATACGAACCTACCAAAATTTTTAAAACACCGATCCGAGGTCGTTTACCAAGAATATTGACCGTGGTCAACTCTAGTCTCATTTTATGCCAAAAATCACATTTTTTCAAAATTTTACGTAAAATCTTTCCGAAAAATTACACGGACCATGCATGAAAATCAAAAAACATCAAATGAAGCTAATAAAGGTCTCTTAATATGGAAATAAAGACTAGTACTCAAAATGACCTATCAGGTCGTCACATTCTCCACATCTAATAGAAATGCTTGTCCTCGAATGGATATAGAAAAGTATCTGGAGTGGTAAAAGGTGGGGGGGTATATACTCCATATATCGGACTCGAATTCCCACATAGCCTCCTCATTCGGCTGACCTCTCCATTGCATTTTCACAGAAGGAAAACTCTTAGATCTCAACTTGTGAGCCTGCCGGTTTAGAATAACTACCGAGTCGTCCTCAAAGGTTAGATTTTCATCAAGATGCACCGTGCTGAAGTCCAAAACATGTGATCTATCCTTATGGTACTTCCGAAGCATGGAAACATAAAATACCAGATGTACCCCTACTAGGCTAGGAGGTAATGTAAGCCTATAAACAACCTCTTCAACTCTATCCAATTTCTTGTACAGGCCAATAAACCCCAGGCTCAACTTACCCTTCTTCCTAAACCACATCATGCCCTTCATAGGAGACACTCAGAGAAGAAGAACCTTCTCACCCACCATGTAAACCACATATCGAACCTTCCGATTTGCATAGCTCTTCTTCCTTGACTGAGCTGTACGAAGTCTCTCCTGAATCACCTTAACCTTTTCCATGGCATCACAGACCAAATCAGTGTCCAACAGCCTAGCCTCACCGGGCTCAAACCAACCAATCGACGAACGACATCGCCTCCCATATAATGCCTCATACGGAGCCATCTAGATACTTGACTTATAACTGTTGTTAGAGGCGAACTCCGCTACAGGTAAGAACTGGTCCCATGAACCTTCGAAATCAATAATGCAGGCACGTAACATGTCCTTCAAGATCTGAATAGTGCGCTCAGACTATTTTTCCATCTAAGGATGAAATGCATACTCAGCTCGACCTGCGTGCCCAACTCACGCTGTATGGACCTCAAATAATGCGATGTGAACTTCGTGCCTTAGTCACAAATGATAGAAATGGTCATGTCGTATAGGCGGATAATATTCTAGATGTAAATCTGAGCCAACTGCTCTAAGGAATAGGAAGTCATCATCGGAATTAAGTGTGCGGACTTAGTCAATCGGTGCACAATAACCCAGACTGCGTCATACTTACTCAAGGTCCATGGTAAGCCTACCAAAATCCACAGTGATGCGCTCCCACTTCCACTCCACTATCTCCAATCTCTAAGTCAACCCACCCGGTTTCTGATGCTTATACTTCACCTACATACGATTCAAACACCGAGAGACATAAGCAACGATATCTTTCTTCATTTTTCGCCACCAATAGTGTTATTTTAGTCACGGTACATCTTCTTGACAATTGGGCGAATGGAATAATGATGTCACGACCTAAAATCCTAACCTGACGTGATGGAACCTAACACACTTGCTAGGCAAGCTGATAATCACATAATAGGTAAACAATTGAATGGAACATGATTTAATAAACTCAACAACGAAAAATCTCATAAACATATGATAAAAATAACTGCAACTCTACTATATCCATCCCAAAACCTAGTGTCAACGAGTACATGAGCACTACTAAGTATTAACATCAACCAAAACTCTAGTACAACTATCTGAATAATAAAACAATACTGAAGAAAATAAAAGGGAAGAGACTCAAGGTCTGCAGACACCATAACATCTACCTTGAAGTCTCTAAACAAGTACTATCAATGATCTAGCAATCACCGCGTCCAGATGTACCTAAATCTGCACACGAAGTACATAGTGTAGTATGAGTACGACTGACCTAATATACTCAATAAGTAATAGGACTAACATTGGGCCGAAGGCAGTGACGAGCTCAGAAGGATACATTCATAATCCATATAATGACAACACATGTATGATAATGACAATGATAATAAATAACTCAGAAAAATCCCATAATACGCTCGTTCAGGGTATAGAAATTTAGGCATACTTTCAAGTTCAACAATTAAAGTCCAACAATGATAACATATATCAAGTACATCTAGCATGAGGAATGTTACATGTCTATGCTTACATGTCAAATGTAATGTATCACAGTGATATTCCTAGGTACTCATACTCTCAGGGTACTCAATCTGTCCATCTCACCCACTCATCACACACACAATCATTCATCACTATACGGGTGCCTAACATCAATGCCCCTCACAAACGCACATGTATATATCACTGTGCCTACTTTCAATGATGGTGTGTCAGACTCCGGAAGGGTGGACCCTCCCCAAGCATTAATATAAAGCCTATAAGGCCTGCTGCAACGTGCAGCCTGATCCACAATAATAAATAAGCTAATAAGGCCTGCTGCAACGTGCAACCCGATCTAGAATAACTATCACAATCTGGCTCTCAGGCCCATTCCAGTCATCAATCTCTCAAGTCTCAAGGGCTCACAATCTCGTACCACTCATCCTAATTGCAAATGAAGAATCATGACTGAGTACATAATTGCAATTAAAACAGATAACTCAAAATAATAGAATTAACCTCATTACTCAACCGAATAAGCACATAGGCTAAACATGATTTCTAACATGAATCATAGTCCAGTTACTCTAACAAGTAAGGTTTTCACGGATAGAACAAGATTTGATAACAACATAGTATAAAAGAATCAACCGGATCATAATTACCACGGTGCACGCCCGTCACCTAGCATGTGCGTCACCCAAACATAACACAAATAACATGTTTTCCATGGATATATACCCTCAATTCCAAGTTTAAAAATATTGCTTACTTCAAAGTGCGCAAATCACTACTCCGACAAGCCCTTCCCACGCATATCAACCTCCAAACGACTCGAATCTAGTCACAAACAACTTAGTATAATCAATAAAAGCTATAGGAATCGATTCCATACGATAAAGGTCAACCCCGGGTTCACACCGTGGAACCCGACAAAATTTACAAAATTCAAACATCCATTCAATAATGAGTCCAACCATGCCAAAAATCATCCAATTATAACCACAAATCGACCTTCAAACCTCTATCTTTCATTTTTGAAAAGTTCCCACCAAATTCCCCATTTCTTCACTTTAATTCACTAAATAAATGACAAAAAGAAGGATGGAATCATGATAAATGAACAAATCCAAGTCAAAAAACATACCCTGATCCAAGACATGAAAATCCCCTCCAAAATCTCCCAAAACCGAGCTCTACAATTCAAAATATGAAAATAATAATCTAACCCTTGATTTGGGTTTATAAATATGCCTAGGTTCTCCATCGCGAACGCAGAAAAATCCTCGCGCTCGCGATGCACAAAAAAGTCCCAGCTGATAAATCCTCCTACGCGACAGAGTAGTCGCGAACACGATGGCCAAAATTCACAAAGCTTCGTCATCATGGTCCATGACTCACAATCGCGACGAATAAATTCCTGCCGCCCCTGCGCCTTGCCTCCCTTCTACGTGAACGCAACATGCATCACGCGTTCGTGATGCACAACCTAGTAGAGCAATGCACAAATTTTACCAGCCACCTAAAGAGTCTACGCGATCACGACCCTTCCCTCACGCACGCGTATAATGAAACCAAATACCAGAAAAATCAGCAGTCCAACAAGTCTAAAATGTTGCCAAACATGATCGGAATCACACCCGATGCCCCCGGGACCCCATTCAAACATGCCAACAGGTCCTAACATACGATACAAACTTATTCGAAGCCTCAAATAATATCAAACAACATCGAAATAACAAATCGCACCCCAATTCACGCCTAATGAACTATTGAACTTCCAACTTTTAGAACTAATGCCGAAACATACCAAACCAATTTCGATTGACCACAAATTTCGCTCTCAAGTCATAAATGACACAATAGACATATTCTAACTACTGAAAGCAAAATTCGAGTCCGGTACAAACAAAGTCAACTATCGGTCAAACTTCTCAACCTTCCAAACCTTCAACTTTCTTGCTTTCACCAACTCAAGCCAAAATGACCTACGGTCATCTAAATGAATATGTGGACATACTTCTAATTCCAAAATTGCCATACAAAGCTATAGGAACCATAAATACTCCATTCGGGTATCGTCTACACAAAAGTCAAACTCTGATCAACTCTTCCAACTTAAGCTTCCAACCGTAGGAGTAAGTGTCCCAATTCACTCCGAAACTTCCCCGAAAAAGAAACCAACTACCTTGACAAGTCACATAACCATAAATGAACATAAAATAAGTGATAAAATAGGGGAATGAGTCTAAATACATAAAACGACCAGCCAGGTCATTACAAATGCGAATTGTTGGCCTCCTCAAGGATCAACTCTCTCAACCCATCTACATTTGGAACACAAAACCAGCCTTGAAGCCACATAACATCATCATCTCCAATCATAGCCTCCTTAGAACCACCCTGCTGCACCGTGTCCTTCAATACCAATAAGTGAGGATCATTAAACTGGAGAACCTTGATACCCTCCAACAATGAGGACTATGCCACAACAGAAGCAACAACCCAACTAGGCTCCAAATTATCCAATCTCTCAAATCGATTGGCCAAGGCTTGGACATCCATGGATAGTGGCCTCTCCACTGCCGATAAATATGCCAAACTACCTATGCTGTCAGCTTTCCTACTCAATGCATCGGCCACTATATTGGCCTTCCATAGATGATATAATATGGTATATTGGCCTTCCATAGATGATAAAATATGGGGATATCTGATACGCTCAAATTACACTTTAATTAAATAGTGTAAGACTGTCTATATCAAATCTAATAACCCAACAAGGTTGGGGTCGAATCCCACATGGAATATGGTGTGAAACGTTTACTTTAGTACTGTGGATCTTGACTTAGGTCATAATTCTATTCCGTTAACCTAACAAGAGAATGATATGATTGTGAATTAAAGAGGTAACTAATTTTGATATGAGAATGTAAATGATTTCACTAAGGAAACCAAGGTTGTGGCCCCGACAATAAAATGTAATGCTATTGGTGTTAATATGATATATTTCTAATGGAAGGTCCTTTGATATGGAAATGATTTCTAAATGACTACCCAATATTTTCCAATGGTTGGGTAGTATTTTCTCTTTATGATTTTTGCAAATAAAAAAGAGTTGCAATTTAAGAACAACCAATTTATGCAAGTAGAACCCACTTATTCCTAAGCGATTCTATTAAACAAGATTTAAAGTCTTGAGTTCTTGATATTCAATTCTACCAAGCCCTAACTTACTTTTCCAAGTAAAGAAAGAGTAAAATGGAATAGATTAATGTTTGCAACCACCAACCATAAATAAAGAACAAGAATTGAATAAATATCAACCAACCATTATATATATATTCAATGTTAAACATATATTCAATGTTAAACACCCATTAACATTACACCCATCTAGGGTCCACAACCTTAGTATTTAAAACTAGCTACTCATGCTAAAATACAAGAACAAAGTATTTAATAAAGTCATAAAACTTAAAAAAGTGCAAGATTCCTTCTTCACAAGGTTTCAAATTAATGGAAAATTCAATGCTCTCAATGTAGGACTTTTTCAGATTTGAATGACCCACAAAAATCCTAGTTGTTCTCTTTATAGTGGACCAAAAGTCGTGGTCAAAATCGGACAAAAATACCCCTTCAGGTAACTTATGCGATCGCATAATGGTCACAAACCACTTATGCAGTTTGCATATTCTTCATTCTATCGCAGACTTGCTAAGTTCCCAGTTCCTGCTTCAGTCGCATACCAATTATGCGGTCCGTATGTGTGTTATGCGATCGCATATGCCATCACATATCATGGTGAGAACTTTCTTCTACTGAAGTTATGCGACCATTATGCGGCTCGCATAAGTGTTATACGACCGCATAATGGACCGCATATTTTCTTCTTCATTTGGCCAATAAGTCTGTCCCTATTTGCGATCACCATTTGAATTATGCGGTCCGTATGTGAATTATGCGGCCGCATACTTGCAACATATCCATTCTTTTGCAACATTTTGACTTCTTTTCCATGTTTTCGGGTTTTCAAGCTCATGCACTACAAAACAACCAAACTTGATCAAAATTAACAAAAAATGCATTAAAAGACGAGTTAAAATCTAAGCAATTGGTATCAATTGTGCCAAAATTCTATGGCACATCAACACCCCCAACTTAAATTCTTGCTTGTCCTCAAGCAACTAAAACAAAATTATCTTATTCTATACTACTTTTATTTCCGACATTTCACAAAAGAGTAATGACTATAGATGGTTTTAACTGATAGCTAATAAGCATGTAACCCCATTTATTTACCCTTCCTGGAAGACAACTTATCATTCAACTATTCGCCTAATCAATTCGTGACCTTAGAGCCTCGACCAAAATGACAAAATGCTATTCACAACTAAGTGCACTTGTATTCTACTTCAAGAACCTATCTTCTGCTAAGTCTTACAATTCATGTGCACTCACAACAAATAAAATCCACACTCACATATATACGCTAACACTCGGAACAAAAGCTACATGCTACAAGTATCAGTCCATATGCTTGCCCTTATTTTAGCTTTGCCGCTATCTCAGGAATGATTGACCATAGATCACTAAGGACTTTTCATGGGTTATAATATAGGCTTCGAGATGGGTTGGATGAATATTTAGGAATGTAGTGGTTATACCCTCTTTGAACTCTACATACGTTATGCTCTTTTACTACATAGCCCCTATTTACCTGGGGTTACCAACCTAGAACCACCTCAAAGTATTTCTTCAAGTTCTACAAGACTCCACTCTTTTTCTCTTTTCTCTCTTTTTCTCTTTTTTTTTTCTTTTCTTTTTGGAGCTTGAATTTTGTTATATACACAACTTTGAGGTTATTATTTTTTTTATTTTTATTTTTTATTATACACACAGTAGCAAACTTTGCCAATTTCCACTTTATAACGACACCCCCAACTTAGGCTTTTAGCCTCAATCTCACACGTTCAAGGAGGGTTGGGTTCAAAAGAAGGAATTACTTAACAGAAGGGGTAAAGGTTTGTAATGTGGTAGCCAATGAAAGGTTAAAGGCTCAAAGGGGGTAACTAGGGTATTTAATATATCAGGGAGGTCAATTTAGGCAAAATTGGCTAGTAGTCACAAGGAGGGCCTATGATCATTTCAACATCCAATCATTAACCTGAGAGTCAACTAAGAAACCAACCGGGCAAGTTCTAGACATCACAAGTTAGACATGTGCATTATTTATACAAATTCTCACTCACTCATAACAAATGAATTATTCAACTCAACATAGTTTCAACCCTCAAGTGAAACAAGGCAACTCAACACTTTCATCTCAAAATATGTAAGATTCTGAATTAAGCATAAAGTCAAAGAGTGAGCCTCAAATTCACAAGAATGGCTAACCAACATATTATGTATTATTTATATTTTCAAAAGAAGGAAGGGTATCATATATTTACAACATTTAGCACACGCTTGAAGCTACACAGTCAACACCAAATAAGTCAAAACATTTCATGCTACTGCCGTGGTTCTACTGTTGCACCCTTGGAAAAGAACCCGGCGAAGAAAAACCAAAGGGAATTCATTGCTAAACTACAAGAGTTTATATACAAACATGGGGTACAACACAATATTTACACAAAATATGGGGTACAAGATCATGATCATAACTACCCCACCCCAACCAAAGATCATGTATGACAAGCATCAAGATTGATGTGGGAGAGACAATATTCCAAGAGCTGGGAATCAGAGCCAACCAGAAACAAACATCACTTCCGTCCCCCTGCTTGATCACTGCTCTTTGCCAAGCAGCAAGTGTGCCTCCTCTGCCTAAGCATGACAAAATGGCGAAGGCTCTCAAAGACATTGACATCATGAGAATCAGTGACATGGTAGCAAAGGAAACTGCAACTCAGTTAGAGACTCACATTCCTCCTCCAGCAGATATAGCAACATTAGAGGTCCTAGCACTGCCGGACACCTCTTAGGCCCCAGCTACCTCCACAGCCACTCCACAACCCTCTACTACACAGGCCCAGGTCCCTTTACTAGCTCTTCCAAGCTGGGTCTACTTGCACAGTATGACAATGCTAAGGTAGACCGGCTAATCAAGGAAATTCCCAATCTCATCCGGCAAGCATTGACTCCTATCAAATCCTCAGTGACTACTCTTCAGCAGTAACATCAAACTTATGAGGATCGCCTCAAGCATGTTGAAGCACGTCTTGAGAAGGTTGAGAGGGGTGAGGTTGGAGGTATGCCTCAGCTTCGGAAAGATGCGGATGATTTGAAAGATGAGCTGCAAAAGATGCATAGCCTAGAGTTTGACTTGACACCTTTCCTCCCAAAGGAAGGCAAGCAGGGTGCTGACACTTCCGTCCCAAGAATGGATATTGATTTCACGACCCTGATGATAGCCCAAGAGGCACATCATGTTGAGACCTCCAAGGCTCAAACTCCTCCTACTCACATTGTTGTTCCTTCAGATGAGGCATCTGGAGATACTGAGGAGTCCTATGAGGGGGAGTCAGGAGATGAAGAGACGGATGAAGAGGCACTGGGTAAGGATACTAAGGGTCATCAAGACAAGGGTAAACAGGTTGTTATCTCTACAAGGGCAGAGGATGAAGAGGAAGCAGCTGTGCAGACAGAAATTGTACATTCGCTAGCACCAGTAGCCGATCCCACAGCTCCCAGATCCTTCAGCTTCCTCGAGCACCTAATGTGCTCTAGGGAGTCTCCAAGCTTTCTTTTACTTTATATATGCATTGGGGACAATACATGATCTTTGGCTGGGGCTGGGGTAGTTATGATCATGATATTGTACCCCATGTTTTATGTAAATATTGTGTTGTAACCCATGTTTGTATATAAACTCTTGTAGTTTAGAAATGAATTCCCTTTGGTTTTTCTTGTTTTTGTTCAAATGTGAGTATGTGCAGAGAGTGGGTTAGGGTTTATACCTGGCAGATATGCAGCGCTTAAGTTCATCACATAACAAATTATGCGATCGCATAAGTGTTATGCGGTGAATTGAAGATTGGGCATCCTAGATACACTTTGCGATGCAAAATGTGATTTTAAAGTGGGTATGCGGGCCGCATAAATGAAAAATATACCGCATAGTTGACGACTAAAGTAGCCATATTTTCTGCCTGCGTCTCCGATGACTATGCGGTTCACATATTGATTATGTGACCGCATAGTTGTCGCTCCATCTGGACCTCTATTTCCTTCAGTTTCTTCAGCACTAGGACCCTATTCATGATATTTTACCTGCAATCTAGCACACACGTCAACTTGCTCAATCTAATCTACGTAAATAATAAAAAAAACTACAAAAGAGTGTTACTACACATGGGTTGCCTCCCAATAGGCACTTGATTTAAGGTCACGACACGATGCAATTGACTCTTTTAGATTATTCCTTGGTGGAAGCTGCTATTGGACTATCCCTTAGAGCAAATTTTTCTATCAAATGCCTTTCTCCTGCAGTACCAAGGTAATGCTTGATTCGTTGTCCATTCACCTTGAAAGTTCGAGTCCTATCCTCTGGCTCCAGTTCAATAGCACCATAGGGAGACGCACTCACAACTTTGAATGCGCCAGGCCATTTAGACTTAAGTTTACCTGGAAATAACTTGAGTCTTGAATTGAAGAGTAAGACCAAGTCACCAGAATTGAACTCCCGCTTCAAGATCTTCTTATCATGGACAAACTTCATCATCTCTTTGTAGATGGTTGCACTCTCATAAGCATGGAGACGAAATTCGTCTGTCTCATTGAGTTGTGTCATCCTCAGGTTAGCAGCCTCGGCCCAGTCAAGATTCAGCTTCTTCAATGCCCACATGGCTTTGTGTTATGGTTCCACTGGCAAGTGACAAGCTTTGCCAAAAACCAATCTGTACGGTGAAGTACCAATGGGGGTCTTAAATGCTGTGTAATATGCCTAAAATGCATTATCTAGCTTCCTTGACCAGTCGATCCTGTTTGCATTGACAATTTTTGCTAGGATGTTTTTGATTTCTCTGTTCGAAACTTCAACCTGACCACTCGACTGAGGATGATAGGGTGTGTCCACCTTGTGATTTACACCATATTTTTCAAGCACCCCGGTGAAAGCCTTGTTGCAGAAATGAGACCCACCATCACCCAGGATGGCCTTTGGAGTACCAAACCGTGTGAATATGTTCTTCTTTAAAAGTGCGGTTACACTCCTTGCTTCATTGTTAGGTAAGGCGATTGCCTCGACCCATTTAGAGACATAGTCCACAACTACCAAGATATAGGTCATGCTATATGAGCTCACGAAGGGGCCCATAAAGTCTATCCCTCACACATCAAACATTTCAACTTCTAATACAAAATTCATCGGCATCTCATGTATTTTAGATATTGACCATTGTCTTTCAAATTGGTCACATGCATTGACCATTTGATTTGCATCCTAGTAGATCGTTGGCCAATAGTAGCCACATTCAAACACTTTTGTCGCCATTCAATTTCCTCCATGATGACCCCCAACCGGTGAATCATGGCATGCCTTAAGAATTGACATTACCTCATACTCCGAAACACACCACCGGATAATGTTGTCGACACAAATACGGAACAAAAAGGGTTCCTCCAAATAGTAATGCCTACACTCCCGCAAGAACTTTTTCTTTTGATAAGCTTCCAATCCATCGGGAACAAGGTCACTAACCAAGAAGTTAGCAATGTCGGCATACCAAGGAGTAAATGTGTTAGACAATGCCAATATGTGTTCATCTAGAAAAACATCATTATTTTTAAGGTCTTATTTTGGTCTCCCTGCTTCTTCAAGCATAGATAGGTGATCCGCAACTTGATTTTACATCCCTTTCCGATCCTTGACTTCAAAGTCAAATTCTTGCAACAAAAGGACCCACCGAATCAATCTTGGTTTGCCATCCTTCTTCAACATAAGATAGCGAAGAGTAGCATGGTCGATGTATACTATCACTTTGGTCCTCAACAAATAAGCCCGGAATTTTTCAAAAGCATAGACAATGGCAAGAAGTTCTTGCGCAGTCACAGTGTAATTCATTTGAGTTCCATTGAGTGTCCTGATTGCATAATAGGCAGGTTGAAGAATCTTGTTATGACGTTAGCCAAGCACTGCCCCAATAGCTACACCACTAGCATCACATATGAGTTTGAATGGAAGAGACCAATCAGGTGTGACAATAATAGGTGCTGTGGTGAGCTTTTCTTTCAATTCCTTAAAGCTTTGAGGCACTTCTCATCAAATACGAACTTTTCATCTTTCTCAAGGAGTTTGCACATGGGATTTGCAATTTTGGAGAAGTCCTTGATGAAACACCTATAGAAGCCGGCATGCCCCAAAAAACTTCGGACACCTTTAACTGAAGTAGGTAGAGGAAGCTTGGAAATGATCTCGATCTTTGCCCGGTCAACCTCTATGCCTTGTTTGGAAAATATTTGGCCCAAAACAATGCCCTTGTCCACCATGAAGTGGCATTTCTCCCAATATAGCACAAGGTTTGTTTCTTCACATCTTTTGAGCACTTGTATAAGGTTGTCTAGACAATGCTCAAAAGAATCATCCACGACAGAGAAATTTTCCATGAATACCTCTAAGAAATCTTCCACCATGTCTGAGAAGATTGACATCATGCACCTTTGGAAAGTAGCCAGAGCGTTTCATAGCCCAAATGGCATCCGGCTAAACACAAACGTCCCATATGGACAAGTGAATGTTGTCTTTTCCTGATCTTCCAATGCAATACTGATTTGGTTGTAGCCGGAATATCCATCCAAGAAGCAGTAGAATGACCTTTCCGCTAGTCGATCAAGCATTTGATCAATAAAAAGCATAGGGAAATGGTCCTTGCACGTAGCACTGTTTAGCTTTCGGTAATCTATACAAACCCTCCATCCAGTCACTGTTCTTGTTGGGATGAGCTCATTTCTATCATTTTCAATCACGGTCATGCCTCCCTTTTTCAGAAATCATTGCACCGGACTCACCCAAGAACTATCGGTAATGGGGTAGACTACCCCGACATCCAACCACTTGATGATTTCTTTCTTTACCACCTCCTGCATGGAAGGGGTTAACCTTCATTGATGCTCCACACTTGGTTTACTCTCATTCTCCAATTGTATCTTGTGTTCGCAAATTCTGGCGGGAATCCCTCGGATGTCCACTATTGTCCACCCAATAGCTTGCCTATGCTCCCTCAAGACATTCGACAATTGTTCTACCTGCACATCATTCAACAAAGAAGAAATGATTACGGTAGAGTGTCATTAGAGCCAAGAAATTTATACCTCAAGTGCGGTGGAAGTGGTTTGAGCTCTAGTTGCGGTGGCTCAATAATTGAAGGTTTTGCGGGAGGAGTGGCTCTATTTTCTAATTCGATAAAGAGTTTCTTTGGAGCATAAGTGTAGGACCCAAGCCCTTCCAATGCATTTACTGATTTCATGTACCCTTCCATATCTTCACCATCGAAATTTACCAAAATAGCCACCAACGCCTCACCGAGGCATTATTCTTCCATCTTTATTTCAACTGCATCTTCCACCTCATCAACAACATCAATCACCGAGATGCTTTCATATTCATGTGGCAGCTTCATACCCTTGCTTTCTTGGAATGTGACCTCTTCATCATTCACACAGAACTTGATCTCATTCTGTTCTGAATCCATAAGTTCTCTTCCTCTAGCAAGAAATGGCCTCCCTAAGATGATAAGGATCTCTTTGTCAACTGCACAATCAAGGATTACAAAATCGGCATGCAAATGGAACTCTCCCACTTTTACAAGCACATCATCGACAATTCCCACCAGTCTCTTTATGGAACGATCAACCATTTGCAGCCTTATACTTGTAGGCCTCAGCATAACTAACCCCGCTTGCTTGTAAATAGCAAGAGGCATTAAGTTGATGCTATCCCCATTATCACAAAGAGCTCTTGCAAAATCATGCGCCCCAATAGTGCATGGAATGATGAAAGCTCCAGGGTCTTCTTTCTTTTGAACGGTTGTTGTTGCAATGATGGAACTAACTCGGTGAGTCACATTCACCACTCCATTCTTGGTGGTTTTCTTCTTTGTGATCAAGTCTTTCAAATACTTAGCAAAATCCGGCATCTCTTGAAATGTTTCCACAAATGGGATATTTATCGATAACTGTTTGAGAATGTCATAGAACATTTTGAGTTTGCTATCATCAACCTTCCTAGCAAGTCTTTGAGGGAAAGGAGGAGGAGGTCTAGGATTAGGTGGTAGAGCCTTTGGTGTCTCTTTTACCTTTTCCTTAACCTCTTCCCGATTCACTTCTTGAACTTTAACTCTTCCGGGACCTTTTTAGTTTCAACAACAATTGGCTCTTCAACTTGTGCCTCAACCTCTTGTTCGGACTCTTCCACTTCAACCACTTGTTCACTCTCTCCTTGAAGTACCTTCCTACTCTGACTAGTAATTTCCATGCAATGAGAAGTTGGACCACTCTGACTACCCTTTGGGTTTGCAATTGTATCACTTGGAAGTGTCCCCTTTTGCTTTGTATTTTGTTCCCTAGAGAGATCTCTCATTTGCATCTCCAATTTTTGAATGGATGCAGTATGAGAACCAGCAAGCTCGGTCATATTCCTCATAGAAGTGTCAGACCTTTCTTGATTTTGCAATACCCGTTTAAGCATGTTTCCAACTTGGAATCACTTGAGGAACCTTGATTTGAATATTTCCCCTTTGGTGGAACATAAGGGTTTGAACACCGATTTGATAAGTTGATGTTGTTGTTATTCCAATTCCCTTGATTTGAGCTACCTTGGTCATTTCGCCACTGTTAGTTGCCTTGCCCTTTCGGGTTAGGCCTCCATTGATTTTGTTGCCCTTGACCTTGGTATTGTTGCCTTTGATAGCCTCCTTAAGAGTTGTTGACGTAGTTTGTTTCCTCATAATCTTCAGTTGATGAGGATCTTCCACCATATTTACCTTTCGTTTGGCTTTCAGTGGACATTTTTGTCAACACATTGACATTGATGGCAATCTCTACAATTACTTGATCTCTTTCTTGGTTCTCCTTAATCATGTTGGTCAAGGAGGGAGTACCATATGCAATTCCACCTGTGGTGTCCTCTGAGTGCCAAGCATGGTTATGTTTGGTCATTTTGTCAAGGATTTGTGTGATCCTTGCAAATGTCTTATCCATAAAAGATCCATCAGCTGCATTCTTGGCTATAGATTGGTTCATAGCATCTAAACCCATGTAGAATTTCTCCAACAAGATAGAATCCGGAAAACCATGATTAGGTGACCTCACCAAGTATAACTTGAATCGATCCTATGACTCATGTAGATGTTCTCCCGGTAGTTGCTTGAAAAAGAAAAATTTATCCCGGAGCTCAGATTTCTTGCTTTGCGGGAACCATTTAGCTAAGAATGCTCGGACAAGTTTAGGACAAGAATAAATGGAATTTGGTGGCAAATTTTGAAGCCATTTCCGTGCTTCCCCAGCCAGTGGGTACTTGAACACCCTCAACCTTAGGGCATCATATGAGACATTGTTCTGCTTGTGCATCACACACACACCCAAGAAGTTTCTAAGATGTTGTGTCGGATCATCATCAGTGGAATTCCTGAAAAACCTCTCCGCTTTGAGAATTACGATTAAACTATGTTCCACCTTGAAAGTGGCAGCGCCAACTATCAGAGGTACAATAGCATTTGTATCCTCAATGTACTCATCTATGTCCGCAAAAGAATTTTCTTCTTCCTCATATTTAGCCATGTTTTCCTATCAACACCAAGCAAAACAAGCAAAGTGTGATGGAATAGAAGAAGACGTAAAGTAAAGCACACACTAATTAGTAATTTCAAAACCGTAGTCCACGACAACGGTGCCAAAATTTGATATGCTCAAATTACACTTTAATTAAATAATGTAAGGCGGTCGGTTTCAAATATAATAACCCAACAAGGTTGGGGTCGAATCACACAGGGAATATGGTGTGAAAAGTTTACTTTAGTAGTGTGGATCTTAACTTAGGTCGTAATTCTATTCCGTTAATGTAACAAGAGAATGATATGATTGTGAATTAAAGAGGTAACTAATTTTTATATGAGAATGTAAATGATTTGACTATGGAAACCACGGTTGTGTCCCCGTCAATAGAATATAATGCTATCGGTGTTAATATGATATATTTCTAATGGAAGGTCCTTTGATATTTAAATGATTTCTAAATGACTACCCAATATTTTTCAATGGTTGGGTAGTATTTTCTCTTTATGATTTTTCCAAATATAAAAGAGTTGCAACTTAAGAACAACTAATTTATGCCAAGTAGAACCCACTTATTCCTAAGCGATTCAATTAAACAAGATTTAAAGTCTTGAGTTCTTGATATTCAATTCTACCAAACCCTAACTCACTTTTCCAAGTAAAGAAAGAGTAAAATGGAATAGATTAATGTTTTCAACCACCAATCATAAATAAAGAACAAGAATTGAATAAATATCAATCAACCATCATACATATTCAATATTAAACACCCATTAACATTACACTCATCTAGGGTCCACAACCTTAGTATTTAGACTAGCTACTCATGCTAAAATACAAGAACAAAGTGTTTAATAAAACCATAAAGCTTACAAAAGTGCAAGATTTCTTCTTCACAACCTTCCAAATAAATGGAGTATTCAGTGCTCTCTAAGTAGGACCTTGTTTCAGACTTCAATGACCCACAAAACTCCTAGTTATTCTCTTTATAGTGGACCAAAAGTTGTGGTCAAAATCAGACAAAAATACCCCTTCAGGTAACTTATGCGATCGCATAATGGTCACAGACCACTTATGCGGTCCGCATATTCTTCATTCCATCGCAGACTTGCTAAGTTCCCAGTTCATGCTTCAGTCGCATACCAATTATGCGGTCCACATATGTGTTATGCGACCACATATGCCATCGCATATCATGGTGAGAACTTTCTTCTACTAGATTTATGCGACCATTATGCGGTTCGCATAAGTGTTATGCGACCGCATAATGGATCACATATTTTCTTCTTCATTTGGCCAATAAGTCTGTTCCTGTTTGCGATCATCATTTGAATTATGCGGTCCGCATGTGAATTATGCGGTCTGCATGTGAATTATGCGGCCGCATACTTGCAACATATCCATTCTTTTGCGACATTTTGACTTCTTTTCCATGTTTTCGGGTCTTCAAGCTCATGCACTACAAAACAACCAAACTTGATCAGAATTAACTAAAAATGCATTAAAAGACAAGTTAAAATCTAAGTGATTGGTATCAATTGTGCCGAAATTCTACAGCACATCAATATCATAACTCTAACCATCTCTGCTACCATAAATTAAGGTCTTTCTACTTGTACAGGTGCTAGAGACTTCATTGGTCGATCTAGACCTTACATGGAACGCTGTATAAATAGTGCCTCAAAATTTTCAGTGCGTGAACAATGACTACCAACTCTAAGTCATGCACATGGTAATTCTTTTCATGAATCTTCAACTACCGCGACATGTAGGCAATCACCCTAACATTCTGCATCAATACCATGCCAATCCTAATACGCGATGTATCACAATACACTGTATAGGATCCCAAACCTGTTGGCAACACCAACACTAGGGTTGTAGTCAATGCAATCTTGAGTTTTTGAAAGCTCAACTCACACTCGTTGGACCATCTGAAAAGAGCATCCTTCTGGGTCAACTTGGTCAATGAGGCTGAGATAGATGAAAACCCCTTCATGAATTGGCGATAATAACCCGCCAAATCCATGAAGCTCCGAATCTCTGTAGCTGAAGTAGGTCTGGGCTAGTTCTGAATTACCTCAATCTTTTTAGGATCTACCTTAATGCCCTCGAAAGATACAACATAGCCCAAAAAGGCAACCAAGTCCAACTAGAACTCACACTTTGAAAACTTGTAATATAATTAACGATCCCTTTAAGTATGAAGATCGATCCGAAGATTCTGCTCATGCTCCTCTCGATTGCGGGAGTAAACCAAGATATCATCAATGAAGACAATAAATATAGATAGGGCTTGAATACCCGGTTCATCAAATCCATAAAGGCTATTGGGGTATTAGTCAAGCCAAATGATATCATTAGGAACTCATAGTGACCATACCAAGTCCGGAAAGCTATCTTAGGGACATCCGATGCTCTAATCTTTAACTGATGGTAGCCACTTCTCAAATCAATCTTCAAAAACATCTTGGTACCTTGAAGCTGATTAAATAAGTCATCAATTCTCGGCAATAGATACTTTTTCTTGATAGTGACTTTGTTCAACTGTCGATAGTCTATGCACATCCTCATCGTTCCATTCTTATTCTTCACAAACAACACCGGTTCAGCCTAAGGTGAGAGACATGGTCTATGAATCCTTTATCAAGCAAATCCTGCAACTGTTCCTTGAATTCTCAACTAGGGCCATATGATATAGTAGAATAGAGATGGGATGAGTGCCCGGATCAATGTAGAAGCCGATATCTCTATCGTGTGGCATCCCCAGAAAATTTATAGCAAACACCGCTGGGAACTCATGCACAACTGGAACCAAATCCACGGAAGGAACCTTCGCACTAGGATCACGGATATAGGCTAAATATACCAAACACCCCTTCTCGACCATACACCAAACCTTCACATAAGAAATGACCATGCTAGTGGAATGTCCAGAAGTCCCTCTCCACTCCAATCAAAGCAACCTCGGCTTGGCTTATGTCACGGTCTTGGCATGAAAATTGAAAATCGCATCAAAATCTACCATATCAAGTAATAGAAGGTCTATCCAAGTCTCATAGCTCTCGATAGTGATCAAACAAGCACGATATACCCGGTCTACCACAATAGAATCCCTAACAAGCGTAGACACACAAACAGGAGTATTCAAATAATCACAAGACATATCCATATATGAAGAAAAATAAAATCACACATAAAAATAAGTAGAACCCTTATCAAATATAATTTGCAATAGTTATACAAGTATTTTCTGTAATTTCGTTTTCATAATTTTAAGGCTTTAAAATTGATTTTTTGATTTTTTTTGCATTTAAATTACTTGATTATTTACTAATTATCCTTTCAAATTATTTTGTGATGACTTAATCATTCAAATTTATCATTTACACCCACATGTATGTTTTATAGTATTTTACTTCATTTCATAAAATTACATTTTGCATTTTTGAGCTATTTACACAATTTTTGTAATAATAGTCTATATTTTACAATTAATTGCATTTATCGTTTTATTTGAGAGTCAAAATAATTTTCATATTTTATAATCTTCAATTGTTATTTTATAATATTAAGTTTCATAAATAGTATTTTATATTTATTTATAAATTTTATTAATTTATTTTCCCCATAATTTCTTTTATTTTAAATTTGGCCCAAAAACTAGGCAAAGTTTTGGACCAAAAGCTAGCCCAATACCCTCACTACCCAAACCAAGTGTCCCTTTAATCCAACCCGGCCGGACCCCTTCAAATAACCCGCCCCACTTCCCCTTTGATCCTAGCCGTGGATGTCAAATGATCAACGACCCATAATAAACCTACCCATCTCTTTATATACCCTCACCCATCAACCCTAACCCATTTATACCCATCCGCCGCCCCTAAAATCCCTAGAACCTTCCCCTTTTCTCTGAAGAACCCTAATCTCCTCCCTTTCTAATCCCTCTCCTAATCCCGTCAACAATATTTGCTTACTATATTTATGTTCCTTCACTACTTCTTGCTCCTTTACGGTATCACCAAGATACTGGCTTGGTTTTGGAAAGTATTCTCTACAAAACGAATCAGGCAGACTCTATTTTAGGGATTTGGATGATGATTCCATCTATATGTGCTCAATAATGAGCGATTTGCACCTTTGATTCGATTTTCAAGCGATTGAACCCAACAAGGGTTTGAGATTTTACATCTTCTATACTGATTTTGATTTGCATGTGATATTTCCTTTCCTTATTTACGTTTAATTGATTGTTTTCCATGTATGTTCGTTCAATTTCAACACTATATAAACCCCTCCTTAATTCCCTAAACGAACCTTAAGAACTACTGTTATTCTCTCACTTTCACACCTTCTATACTATTTTTGCTCTTTCTTTATTGTGCCCGGCTGAAAGCCAAGGCCACCGAAATCTTCTCTATCAACCTTCGTGCGAGCGCTGCTTGAGGCTCACTGAAGCTCCTATGAATTCTGACACACTAGGATCTGGGGTTCTCACTGTTATCTTTCTTTTGCTGTCACTACTGAGATTCCGAGTTACTCACTCTTTTGCTCGTTTGTCTTCACAACTGGTTAGCATTCTTGACCATTTTGCAACCTAAATTATTACTCCTCTACTTAGTCATGTATGTGTATTCTACGTGCCAACACTGTTTGAACTTTTAGACAAGCATGACCTTGGTTTCTTTGTTATTTGTGAACTCCTAGTATTGTATTGCTGTATGCTTTCTATAATTCTATTATCTCAATGATGTTCTGCAGTTCCATGTTCTATAGTATCGAACTTGATAGGTTTCAACATGTGTAGTATACTTTCACTTTGTGTATGTCACGACCCAAACTGGAGGGCCATGACTAGCACCCGACCATACTTGCCGAGCACCAACGTACATTTTATCTTACCTTTTTTATATTATCTTTTAGGGTTGACGAGATCAATATAAATGGTAGACCTGGATCATGGACAACCAGCAATAAAATATGATGGCATGAACATACATAGCAGGGGATGACCAGACAATCAAGAAACTACATATAAGGTACGAGCTACCACGCTACCATGAAAGACTATACAACAAAAACCAGCCGACAAGGCATACCAAACTATACATGAGTCGACACTTGTCTATGAGCCTCTATAGGAACATAAGTACTGCAACATAGCCGGAACAGGGCCCCGACATACCCATAATGTCTATAACAAAAATGCATACCAAGACCACGGCAAGTCCGGAGAAGGGATCTCGCCAATCACTGCTGAACTGGACAACCTACTGTGGTGGGGGAGCTGCACCTGCCTGTCTATTAGGGCCTGCAGCACGACATGCAGCATCCACAAACAAAAGGACGTCAGTACGAATAAAGTACTGAGTATGTAAGGCAGGGAACCATAAATACGAACAGTAATGTAAGCAAGGATAGAGAATATACAACCTGGAACATCTGAGTACCTCTGAGGGCTACTGACATGAAATGCATGATACATATGTATGTATACATAAACTTTTAAAACATACGCCTTTGTGGGCATCATCATCATCATATCGTACCCAGCCATAATAGGCTCGGTAAAACGTACCCGGCCATCATAGGGCTCGGTAGAATCGTACCCGGCCACATGGAGCTCGGTAAAACCCAACTGATCAGTGGTTGCACAATAGGTGCCGTACCCAGCCGACTATAGCGCGGCTTGGTAGAGTAAAATAGATACATATATATAATGCATGCTCGACTCATGGAATCACATTCTAAACCTTTCGGAGTGACATAAGGTCGGTATCCTCTGTACACGTTATTAGGACCAACTCTTCATTAAGAACCTTATAAGAATCAGGAAGTACCAGCAACATTGATAACATAAGAATAAGAGAAGCAATATTAACATCAATCGTTCCATAAGAGGGAAAACAATGTAAGTACTGCTAGCTTCTAAGAGTAAAGTATCTTTGGAAGCTCGTTCATTACATTATGTACAATCGGAGTCATGCAAAAGAAGAAAAGGGATAGCCTCACATACCTTGTGTATACTTCCCCAATCACAAGCTATGAAATTGTCACAACTCCTTAGTCTACAATAAGAGAAACGATACTATCGTTATCATTTAAGCGTCATAACTATTATGTATCGACCACAACCTATTTTACGTTGAAACGGACAACACCTCCCATATATATATGACTTCAAACCATTCCAAACAATCACCAAACAGCCCAAACAACATCAATAATAAACATATTGAGCCTCCCAAAACAATCCACGCACAACCTAATTACATCATACATACGACGACCACTGTAGTCGTGTCAAACGACCCGGAAATGTTACGAATAACTATCAGCCCAAAACCCTACATATATATGGTATTTCTCCACACCCTTCCACCTCCAAAACTCCACAAAATAGTAGTAAAACACGCAGTCCAATAGCAACACAAAATAGTCCACAAAACAGTCCGCTACAAGTGAAAAACTTGAACTCACGGCTTCCGATCACCATCTCGTGAGTTCTTACATGTATAGAACGAATTGCCATGAATTCACAGCAGAGAAAAATGTATGAAAGATGGAAGTAACTTACCTTACTTGTTGGATAACTCAGCCCTTCCCTTGGTTCTTCAAACTCTAGGTTTTACCTTCAAATAGAACTTGAAAGAGAGGGAAAATCGATTAGGGTTTGTGTGGGATTTTTGGGGAGGAGTTGCAGGGGTTAACTTTGGTTTTGAGGGTATAAAAAATGGATGAAATAACTGAGTTCATAACCCCTTAAAAGTCCTCTCTTGGCCGACTTAGGGCTTTTAATTTTGTCCTATCATTTTGGCAAGTAGGTGATGCACCTACTTGTCATCTACCAATCTGCGCATGCTTGCAAAAATATGAATATATCTATACTCCGAGATCGTATTGACAAACAGTTTAATGAGTTGAATACTAGACTCATAGATATTTTATTTGGTGGGTAGATCACCCCGTAATTCATTGTAAATTAGGAGAAAAGCTTAGAAACATTTAACCTAATGTTTAAGTAAAATTATGAACCTAAGTTGCGACAACGTTTGTCGACTTTTGTTTCATAACTCGTTTGACTTCAAGACTTATGATACGGATATTATATGATTCAAACACTTTAATACATGACCTTGAGTGTATTAAGAACCTCTAGGTTTACCTGAAAATACGAGTTACAACATCCTTGATTCGTTTAACTTCTAATACTTGTTAATCACCCTTATACACCCTTGTATCACTTAAGACCAATAGGATTAACTTCTTATCATCTCAAAAGTAATTCCTTCTTGAATTTATGTTAACTAATATATGGCATGAACTAACACATGTGGATATGGGTTGTAACAGTGTATTTGACTTAAATGGTTTCTGGCCTTCTTAGGTTTTGCGTGATTGGTCATGATCATTTTAGCCTTAATGTTGTGTCTTTTGCCTGTTGTGAGTTCACACTCATCCCTGGATTTCTGGGACTTTTTGTAGAAACTGCTTGCTCAAAATCTGCTTTAATGAATCTCTTCCTACTAAATCCTTTATGTGTAATCTACTATTTCCTGCAAACTAATCCTTGACTCTCCCATGTTATAGCATTGTCTTAATATCTAGCCAAGCATGTTTGTCTGGGATTTGTAACTTTGATAATTGTGTTCCTTGACATGTAAATCCTGTAGTCTTTAGCATTGCTTCTAAGTTAAAAACCAATATGTAGTTTTCTCTCATATGTGGTCGACTGACATGAATCCTAATGTCTGCTTGTCCTGTTAGCTTATAGTTGACATGTTCTTTTACCTACTATGAGTTCTTAGAATCTTTGTGCTATAGTTAATGTCCATCATGTTAAGTTTCATGATTAACTAAGTATGTTTGCCAAACTGTGCTACTAGTATATTGTTATGCTAGGCCTTTATGTTAAAATCCTCATTCTGTGCTACTAGTATATTGTTATGCTAGGCCTTTATGTTAAAATCCTCATATGAAGATTGCACTCTACCTTATTCTTGTCTATGATTCTGCTAGGTTGTTATCTGAAGTTCTTTAGGTTGGTTCTACTTCGAGACACTATTTGTAGTAGTTTGCTAGCTTATGGTATCCTTTCTTGTAACTGTTAAATCTTGTTTTCTGGAATTACTTGCCCATATGTGTCTTTGATGCCTTTTAACTTAGCACGATCCTGTTTATTGGTTGAAGCTGCGGCTATTTCAATTATAAAAACTAAGTGCTTAAGTTATTCTATGAGTAGTTTTGTTATTTGTATGGCTAAATTTGGCATCCATTAGCTTAATTACTTTAACCATTTGGGCATGGTATACTGGGCCTACCTCTGGTATTGGGGGTTTGAAGTACACTGTCTGCACCTAGAGTTTGGGTGTGCTGTCTGCATGAAGTTCTAAGCCCAGTGAAGGCCCAAACTTTATTGGGTTAACTTCTCTTTGGGCCTTCTTTGTTTATTGGGCTTGTAGTTGTTTTAGATTATAATATTTGAACTTGTGCTCTTTTATTTTGGGCCTGTAAGAATTTGTAAACAAACAATTGGGGAATTAGTGAATTGGGGAAATGAGTATGTTCTATGCTTGCATAAAAGGGTAGAAAACATGCCTATAGGGTCTATGTGACCTATTGGATATTTTGTTTAGCATACCTTATATGTTATTTAGTTTAATGTGTTGTACATTAATAGAAAGCATGCTTAGAGGAATCACACACACACCTTCACTTCATTTGTCAAAATATGCTACACTTGTTTCCATGTCTGCTATTCAACGTTCTTAGATAATATGCCCATAGGATACACCAATGCAATACCTTTGCTTATCTAAATACCATGACTATAAGGTCTTAACTAATTAATCAACTGCTTCATGCTGCTTTTGTACTTCTTCACTTAGATAGCATGCCTATAGAGATAAAGTGTTACAAAATCAAGTCTAATTATTAATTTCTAGAAATCCTGCCCATAGGGTGTTTATTAACGCTACTACTCCTGTGTTTTCAAATGACTTCACTTCCTAATTGTGCGACTATTAGAGATCATGTCTATAGGGTACGGTCATCTGCCTAAGACACATATCTATAAAATTGTGCGTTGGTAATTCAGATTGTTTTCACTACCTTATTACGCAAACGATTAGATATCATGTCAATAGGACTTGCAACGCTCTAATATTCCTATACGTTTGTCCAGAAATTACAGCACTGCCTATGTAATACTAGAATCCAGAATCACATAGAAATCATGCCTATAGGACTTAATGATTCCAACACGTCTTAATGTCGTCTACTGCCTAACCAAAAATCTGTTTGTGTGCTTTCCTGCTTATGTGTGGAGGTTACTTGAGCATTTTATTGCAATTATATGCAGTCCTGTTTGATTTTGATTGTCACCTAGTTTTATCATTTTAAGCACCCGAGTTGAGTCTAGAACTACCAAATAATAGGTCTAAAGCCTCCTGGACCATAGGCATGAGATGGGTAGTGCATGCATAGGGTATGACTTAAAATTGAATTAGAATGCCTTTAAGCAAACAACTTTAACATAGTAATCGGGTAGCAGTAGATGATAGTCTATGCCCACTGAATAATATTAGCTACCCCTACCTAAAGGGAGTTGTGAAGTATTATTTATGTTTCACGGGGTTATCCTTTAGGCTAAAAAACTTAGGACCCTCCTTTTTTGTTTGTGTGCATGTTATTCATACTTAACATAGATCAACGTAGTTTGTACCTACGTGGTTATTAAGACTTGTATCGATTATCATATGTTTTAATAAGACTCTACTAATTTTGAATTTTCCTTCTATTTATTTGATCACCTAGATTAACTATATAATCCATATAGTCTAAAGTTCAGCAGGGACCCATAGTTGTGGACCTCGAAGAGTGCCTAACACTTTCTCTTTGAGGTAATTTAAGCCCTTACCCCATCTATAATGGTGTTGACTAGTCAAACAGATTTGTTTGCAATTAGGTGCCCTAATGCACCTTAAAAATCATTAGGTGACAACTCTTCTCTTTTAATACCTCATTTAAAAGAAGTTGTCACACGTCGAAACCCGCTTTCGCGAGAAAAAAGTGGCTTGACAATTCCCTATGGCACACTGAAATAATACCGATGACCGCATCCGATGACTTTGCTTCAGGTCTAACTGGGAATGCATAGAAATGGTATTGAGCCCCACCATGCTGACCTCTGCCTCTTGGATAACCTCTAACTAGCTGGCCTCCATCTCTAACATCCTGACTATCACCTCGGGCTGCCTGACCCCCACCTCTAGTTGGCTAACTGGGTGGTAGAGCAACCAGTGTCGGAATCATGGCATGAGTACCCTACTGTGGTCTACTGCTCCTCAATCTAGGATAGTACCTCATGATATGACTTGCATCACTGCACTAAAAGCAACCTCTCGGCTAGCACAACGTCTAAGTCTAAGATGATCCTTGATGACCCAAATAACCACCGTAGTAACTCTGTAGTGGCGATGCACTAATATGAGCTGAAGGTGTGCTGAATAATAGTTGCTTAGGATGAGACCCATAAGGACTACGCCTACCCAAAATAGTGTGTGCTACTTAAAGATGACCGAATCTACCTGGAAAGATGACCTCTACCAACTGAACCCCTGCCTCCAGATGAGGCACCACTGAAACCACCAAAATGATGAGGCTTCATTTCAGATGCCGCCTCTCTACGTTGACCACAAATCCTCTCGATTTGTCTAGCAATCTCTACAACCCAATTGAAAGCCATCTGCAGCCTGATACCATAAGTAAGGCTATTTATAAATATCCACACCCTTTCCCTCTTAGTAGGGATAAAGACTACTATATGGCGATATAGTTCCATAAATTTGGTCTCGTACTAGGTAGCAATCATGCTACCCCGATGTAGGAGCTTAAACTGGTTGCAGTAGTACTCTCTTAGAGTAAAATAGAAGAACTTCACTAAGAATAGTTATGAGAAATGATCCCAATGAGTGGAGGTAAACCTATTGGTCTGCCTCGAACATAGTCCTGAAGTATGGGGGTAGTAATTAACCCCTATAGGACCTGAGTGGGTCCACCTGGTACGATTTGAACAAGGACCTACTCCTCCTACTTGGTCTGAGACTCTGCGATAAGTGTTGCATTATGGGCTCTAGGCTGAGCTCTACCGCTGCCTATGGCTCGACCTCGGCCCCGACCCTTACCCCTGGTAGTGTCTACCACCTAGGGCTCTAGATCCTGCTCGGCTGTGGATGTTGTGCATGTCGTCACCATCTGTGAGAGAATAAGAATAGAATGGTTCAAACTTCACTAATAGAATAAAATTGCATGATAGAGAAAGAAATAAGTGAAATTTCCTAAAGCCCTATAGCTTGTAGAAGATAAGTACATACGTCACCGTACCAATCCTCTAGATTATGCTTAGCTTGCTCATGACTTGTGAGACCTAAGCAACCTAGTGCTTTGATACCAACTTGTCATGACCCGAAATCCCAACCTTGAGGCCGTGATGGCACCTAACTTCCACTTGCTAGGCAAGCTAACATTAAGTAATTAATTAACCATTTTGTAACAATTTAAAAAAGAATAATAATATTTCAAAACTGATATAATCTGAAATACATATGATTAACACAAATGTAATGCAGCCTAAACACATCCCAAAAATTCGGAGTCACGAATACATGAGCGTTTAGAATATTACAAAAGTGGTCTGAAATGAAATATAACTGCCTAATACTAGAATAATAGTAAAATAAGATAGAAGAGGACTTTAGGGACTACAGACGCCAAGCAGCTCTAGCTCAAGTCTCCTGGCAAGTCAATCCGAGCGAACTCCTCTACGCACCACTGGGACCAACACCAGAATCTACACAAGAATTGCAGAAGTATAGTATGAGTACAACCGATCCGATGTACTCTGTAAGTGCCGAGCCTAATCTTGATGAAGTAATGATGAGGTTATGACAAGACACTCACAATAAACCTGTACGAATAATAATAATAGAATACAGAAATATGGATTAATAAAAAAACATAAAAATTGACCCGAATGTCAACTACCAGAGGGCCCCAGAATAACATGATCTCAAATCTCATATCACAGTATCGAGATAAAACTCTACAATTATAAATTGCCATAACACATCATACTCTGTTGTGACGCGCAACCCGATCCCAATAATTATCACAATACCTGTTGCGACATGCAACTCGATCACAACATTTATCACAATATATGTTGTGGTATGCAACCCGATCCCAATATAATATTATGTCATTATCTGTTGCAGCGTTCAACCCGATCCCAATATCAATTCATTTCATTACTGTTATGGCGCACAACCCGTTCTATATATCAACTCATTAACAAAAATAACTCAACACAACTAATTACGTAATTGCATCACAAAAGGGAAATGGAATGTACGTAACATCAAGGAACTACCAGTACAAATAGAGAATAATCAATACCTCGTAATCACAAACTTTGAAAATTGATTGATACTAGGATAGCTAAATGGCTCACATAATCGGAATAACATAATGAAGTGCATCAGGTAATATAAGGACAATAAAGGCAAGTAAAAACATGAGACAATGTAAATATACAATTAATATAGGTAGGACCATGTAGCAGGTAATCAGATATTGAGTGAGAAATGAACAAATCAAAACTGGTAATAGCTAAATGATAGATAACTAGTAAGGCATGGATAACAATTAAGAACGTATATCAATCAAAGCATGTAACAAGAGATAAGATGGAATAAGTAATGATATGAAAGTAAATAGCCCAACATGCACGTTTTAACCCATGGCATGACATATACACTTGTCACCTTGTATATACGTCGTTCCCATACAAAATACCTCTTTTCGCAACCAAATCAATACTCAACCACAACTTTTCATTTCGAAAAAGCCTCCAAACTAACCAAATCTAGCCAAATATCTTTCAAACAATTCAAAATAAGCTTTAGAAACTACTCACGAATGAAAAAGGTTCAACCTTTGATGAAATTGAAAAAGTCCGCTTGTGTGATTTGTTTCATAATTCGACCTCAATTTGAGGTCTTGTAATGGTCCGACCGGTTGTTTTGAGCATTTGCATTTCGTTCGATGGTTCAAAGTCATGTGTAGCTTCACATGATGTATTATAACTTAGATGTATCATCATTTTTTATTTTTGGGTGATTCGTAATTGATTTGGAAGAATAATTCTCATTTTAAAACCTTTAGGTTGGAAGAGTTGATCAAGTTTGACTTTTGTGTATTTGACTCTGGATCAGAGTTTTGATTGTTCCGTTAGGCTCGTAAGGTAGTTTTGGACTTGGGCGCATGCCCGGATTTGCATTTGGATGTTCCTAGAAGGTTTCAACACTATTTTGTAAAAGTTGGTAATTTGAAGCTTTGAAAAGTTCATAGGTTTGACCGGGAGTTGACTTCAATATAAGCGGGTTCAAATTGTTGTTTCGGGAATTGGAATATGCTTGATATGTCATTTGGAACTTATATGCAAAATTTGAATTCATTCCGGATTGGTTCGGTTTGAATCGGGGGCTTGGTTCGACGTTTGATGTTTGTGAACTTAAGAGATTGACTTTGATCGATGATTCGTGGTTTTGATATTATTATGTGTGATTTGAGGCCTGGATTAGGTCCGTACTATGTTTTGGTACTTGTTCGTATATTCAGACGGGGTTCTGAGGGGCTCTGGTGAGTTTTGGGGTGGTTTCAGACCATTTCTAGGCTATTTTTAGTTGTTGGTTTTTTGCTAAAGGGTGTGCATCGCGATAGCGGACTTTGGGTCACATTCGCGAAGAGAAAAATGGAAATATTAGACCCGTGAATCGTGTTTGGGAAGGAAGCTTCACGTTCGCGTAGACGTAATTCTGCTGTCACTGAGCTGACTTTTGAAGCTTATATCTTGCAATCTATAAGAAATTTGGAGATGATCCAAAAATGAAAGTTGTAGCCTTTGTGTCTAGTTTTCAGAATAAACTGTTTGTTGTGAGCACGTGATTTTTTCCTCACATGAATTACTTCAAAAGAATTCTCAAAATTAGGTCTTTTTCTTTAATTATGTGTTATTCTAGGAATTACTGTGCAATTTTCCTGATTGTTTGCATATTTTATGCAATTTTAAATTTATTAATGCATTGAAAATATAAAAATATAGCATCTGCATTTAGAATTTAGTTTTACATTTTTACATTAATTAAGTAAATTGTTATTTTGCAAAAAATGAAAAATCCCAAAAATAACGTATTTTGCATTTGTTTTATGTTTAATGTTACAATTTTGTGATTTTCTTTTAATTTGGAATTTAATTATTTGTAATTATTATTATTTAGAGTTAATTAGCATTTTTGATAGGATGATTTGGTTTTATAAATTAATTTAAGATTTTAGTTTTAATTTTCGAAAATAGTTTGAAATAAATAGAAAAGGATGAGAATTAAACAAAAGAGGAGTAAAATTTGTTGGGCTACCTCCCATTTTACCCAGGCCCAAGCAAAATCCACCCCATTATCCGCCCAAACCAGCCTAGACCCATCTTTCCTACCCGACCCGACCTAGCATAACCAAAACGACACCGTTTCATGCTGAGATTAATCACAGCCGTTGATTCCATTCAATCCAACGGCTCTAGATCAACCATCCATTTTAATAATACTAAACCCTAAACGACCCCCTACCCCCAAAATCAGAACACCCCCCTCTCATTTGTGTCTCTCATTGCTTCAGAGACAACCATGTCTCACCGCCGCCCTCCGCCACCGGAAATCGCCTCACGGCGGTTCTGGTGGCCCAAACCACCACAAATTAACACCAGAGATTCTCCTTCACCTCATCATCTCAAATTCCCAAACCATTTCTTTCGAATCACAACCGAACTGGTTGAATCTTCGATCGAAGTTTGAACCCAAAACCCTAGTTTACCCAATCCCCTCCATCTTTACACCATAGAATCCCCTCACTCCCCTCTTTCCAAATCCATGAACCTTATCCATCGAATGTACCGGGAATCTTTCGAATCTAGATTTAAAGAAACGAACCCTAAAATCCCAAAATCCAAGTCATTACGTGTTTAAAGGTTTGAGGTCAAAATCGACCTTAGTTGTGTGTTCTCAGTCGAGAACACTCGATTAAGGTCTATCCGACCACAAATTCGAAGATCATTGAAGGTCTAGTTTGAGACGATGTTCAATCAATTTTGGTAGGTATTCCTAGTTTTAATTTTTTCTATTTTTTCTTTTATTATTATCTTCTTCTACTCCTTTCTGTTATTAGAAGGTTATTTGGTCAGTTTGTTCTATGATTTTCTTTTTTATGTTTTTTCCGAATTAATAGGTTGTTTGTTGATTTCATTTGGTTTTTTGTTTAGTTGCTCAGAAGTTTAATCTCGTATAACGGTAGTTCTTGAACTGATTCCTGATAATTTTCGTTGAAAGATTGGAATTGTTTCATTTTTCAGTATTAAGAGCTATTAAGCAGTCTGCTGATATATTTTGTTTGTATAAGGATCGAATAGCCTTAAACGATGTGAATTGGGTTCAGCTTGGTCCATGAATTTCAAGTTTTAAAAAGGGGAACTTTAAGATAATAGTGGGAATTGTTTAATTGTCACCTAACTTGAGAAGCGGCTAAATGAGTGGTAGGGTAGAAATTGCATTATTGAATTAATTAAGAAAGCACTAAGTAGTGGAATGAATTAAAAAATAGAAAAGGGTACAGACAGTGAAAACTACACTTGTTTATGGACCTTTGCTAAGGGATACACATGGGAAGGAAATATACAAGCTGGAAAGGGAAAAGATCTGAAGAAAAAGGGAGTTGGTTCTAGTCTTTAAATAGACACACACGGACAGACACACACACACAAGAGAGAGATTAAGAGATTGGGGAGAGAACTTTCTGAGAGAGTACATACAGACAGACAAGGGAAGAGGGAGGGAATCAGAAAAGAAAAACTGAAACTGCTAAAAATTGGCTACTGTTCCATTGAGCTCTGATTTGATTTCCAAAGTTTTCAATTTCTGAAATAGTTTCCGGTCTATCTAGGCTGAAATGATTTGAGTTTGGTACTTTAAAAAGTTTGGTTCTTGAAGTTCTGACCGCATTTTCGTGAGTGTTGCACTTCGTTTTCTGGTTTAAAACTGGTTTACCTGGTTGTTTCTATTGCTGATCACTGTTGTTGCTACTGTCCTGCTGTTTCTTCCTCATTTTCCGTGTTGTTTTCGAATTTCAGGTACTTTTCTTTAGCTTTTGAGTATAGCATGACTGCTGGACATGTAATTCTAGCGAAATTCTGGTTGAATGGAAGCTGCATTTGAATTTGACCTCCCATGTTTCTCTTGCTGTTTCAATATTACGTAGTTAGGTTTTGAACTACAAATGTCAGTTAGGTTTTTTGAATTCGTGTGTGAAGAGTAGTCTGCAGTAGTAAGTTTGCATTTGTATTGATGTATGAACTATGGATTCTATTTACTTAGTTTTCTTTTAACAAATCTAAGTGAGTGCTAGTTAAAGGATTTATTATGGTTTTGTATAAAGGTTTAGTGTAATGCTTTGGGTTGTGAATCCATGTTTAGCTTATACTGTAGACCAGTTGTCTTAGCTTGGGTAGCCATTTGATTTCAGTGAATTGCTAAATATCGGCTTGTATCTATTCACTCATATTCTACCTTGTAAACATGCCCATTGGTGAAGCTAAGGTTCAGAGTCATGTTTAAAGTTAGTAAAAGCTGAATCAAGCATGCTTACCTGATTGTTTAATGCTGAGTTGTGTTATTCATGTCGGTATATGATGATTAAAATTAGAAGGCTAAGTAGGTAGGAAATAGGATAATTTCCTATTCCCAGAAGGTATCAGTTAAAAGGCATTCAGAATTGGTATCATAATTTGGGGCTTAGTTTCCAAGTTAAATACGTTTGGGCTCCGCAAAGATTCGACCTTGAGCACTTGTTTTACAATTGCATCGTGAATAGGGCTTTCTTTGGGTCATTTTAATCCATTAGTGATTTCAGCAGCTTTTGGGTTCTGAAAAGTTATTAGGCTCGTTGGGTCAAGTTTGAAAGCAGTTGTGAATTAGATTCTTAAATTAAATATTCCCTTAATTCAATGTTTTTCTAATTAGCCAGTAGATTGAAATTTTATTTCGAATGAATAGAGGCTCTCTAATTTTCTTTCTTTATCTAATTAATTGGTTTTCTTTTTCAAAGTAGATTAGGGGTGAATCGTAGTAGATAATAAATAGTCCATGGCCCTCCAAATATAATTTGAAAACCCTTTTAAATTAGAATCAAGGTGCATCATGCCAAACAAAAATAACAATTGTATGACACTCGTTTTAATTAAGTTCTATTTAATCCTCAGAATTCGAGGCGCGCCATTTAGCAAATTCCCATGGCCCTCGCAAAGTTAAAAATGCGTAGTTGCTTTAGGCGCGTTATTTTAATAATTTACTTTCCTAAACTCGGGTGTGCATTTATGTGACCCAAATCCAAATCTCAACGTCGGATAAAATGTGTTGCGAATCGCGGGTGCATTTATGTGACGTGGTTCAAGACATATTTTAAGTGACGTTGCAATTTTCCTTGAAAAAAATAATAATTAAATAAAGCGGTTAAAGGTAAAATTGCACATAGGATTAAAAATGTTTAAAATCAGATAATTAGGCTAATAATAGCAATTGAGCGACCGTTCTAGGACCACGGAACTCGGGAATGCCTAACACCTTCTCCCGGGTTAACAGAATTCCTTACCTAGATTTTTGGTTCGCGGACTGTCAAACAGAGTCAATCTTTTCCTCGATTCGGGATTGAAACCGGTGACTTGGGACACCATAAATCTCCCAAGTGACGACTCTGAATTTTAAATAAATAAATCTCGTTTCGATCGTCCTTTAATTGGAAAAACTCCTTTATACCCCTTCCGGGGGTGTAGATGAAAAAAGGAGGTGTGACAGCTCTGGCGACTCTGCTGGGGACCGAACCCAGAATCTCTGGTTCAGGGTTCAGCATTCGAGCTTAGAATAATTGTTATTATTTGGCTTTATTTATTATCTGATTTTATTACATGTTTGGGCCTGATGTGCTAATTGTTGCTTTTTACCGCTTTGATATTATCTGAACTGTATATATAAACTTCTACGAAACCCCTCTCTTCTCCCTCCTGAGGAGTGCACGCTGGTCGTGACTTCTTTCTATTAGTGTCAAATCCCAAATAGAACGAGGTTCGGACAAGTTGCAAAGCCGGATGATCTTTTGGTTACCGGTACGCAGCCCCCCCGGCTCGAGTTGTCCGCTCGGGTAAGCCATGTCTAAAACAAATAAACCTAGGTTTTTAAACCTAGTATAACAATACCTCATGCTGGATCCCTAGTAGGAACGTTTGTTTGCATCATGTGCATTTTGACTTTGGAGACACAACACAAGGGTTGGGTATGTCTAGGACAGGTGCACTCGAAATAAAAAGACCATCCTGATGCATCTTACTTGCTACTTGCACATTTATTTGCTTCGGATTCGCATGTTGTCCGGCTTTGGAATGAAAGGAGAGAATGGGAAAGAAATAGCAGTGTAGAGGGTTAAGAGAGTGAATCACATGTTTAAAGAAAAACCAGTGTCCAAATAGCGCTGAAACTCTGCTGAATTTTAAAAAAAAAAAGAGAAAACGAATAAAAATGAGAAAGGAGTTTTGTTTTCGAAAATAGTTCGTTTTATTTACCCGAACTATGCCAGTTTGATTCTCACAGGGTGTGAGATACGTAGGCAACCCCCATCGGGTCCAACTTCCTTTTTGCAAAAATAATCTGAAAGAACAAAAATTTTACTTTTTATTTGAAAATAGTTAAGGTAATTCCATTCTTGTCAAATAGCCGAATATCCCTAAAAGGGCGCCGGAAGGCTGTTTTTGCAAAAATAGCTGCCTGTGGTCATTTTTCAAGGTTTTCACCGATTAGCCAACACAGCCTTAAAATCTTCGTCTTCGAGGTGCTGAAAGGCCGTATTTGCAAAACCGGATTTTATTTTTTGGAAAAAAAAAGGGAAAAGAAAAAGTGTGTCAATTTTGTCTTCGAGTCAAATGAGTCTTGATTTTTGCTTAATCACCCTAATAAATGTGCAGAATGAGCACGAGTCCAAATTTGCCTGTAACAGTTTTGAACAAGATCCCTTTGGAGTTGTGTATGTGGTGGGAAGATCTGGGCAAATCAGAGCAAGATAAGGTCAATTTACATTTAGGGGGTCTCACCGGATTATTAAAAATCAGACCTAGAGGAGACATCATAAAGGCTTTGGTTACGTTCTGGGACCCGGCCCATAACGTATTTCACTTCTCGGATTTTGAACTCACCCCAACCTTAGAAGAGATAGCAGGTTATATGAAAAGTACTGCATGTTTGAGGCATAAGTATCTGATCGCTCCAAGGGTCGTTAACTCTCACAAATTCATGGATTTGCTAAATATAAACAAGGGAATCCCATATTCCGAGTTGGAAAGGGGTTTTTCCACTCTACGTTTTATATACCAGAAGTACGGGCATGTAGAAGGGTTCAATGATCCGGAAAGTGGGGTTTGCAGTAAAGGGAACCGAACAAAATGGGACGAGCATAGGCGTTTCGCTTTCATGGTAGCATTCTTAGGCCTTGTGGTGTTTCCCCGAAAAGATGGGAATATCGATTTGCGGGTAGCTGGAGTCGTCAAGGTCCTGGTTACCAACGCCAAGATCAGTCTCGCCCCTATGATAGTGTCTGAGATATACCGAGCTCTCACAGCTTGTAAAGCTGGGGCAGACTTCTTCTAGGGATGCAATTTGCTACTACAAATGTGGATGATCGAGCACTTGTTCCACCACCCTCAGTATATGAGTTATGGATCTGCAGAGAAAAGCTGCATTGAAGAATTCAACATAAGGGTTTCAGGGTTCAAGTTACCGGAGGGGTTTGGAGAATGGATAGCCCGCCTTCGCGCCATCACTACGGGACAAATAGAATGGACACTAGGTTGGCTTCCTATTGAAGAAATTGTGTATATACCCGCCACAGGTCCTTACTTCCTCCTAATGGGTCTTCAATGTATTCAGCCTTATGCTCCCTACCGAGTTATGAGGCAATTAGGAAGATGTCAGGTGATGCATCCAGATGAAAATCTCAGTATCCACGCGGTTGAGATTAGTTCCGACGGCCAATTTCACGAAGAAATAGTTAGTTCTATTTGAACGAGTGCTAGTATTTGATGGCAAGCACCCGAGGGCGAAACCTATCTAAAGGCGAGGTCTCACCCGCCTACCTTGCTTGATATTAAAAGAAGAACGCTGCAAGGGCCGAATCAGAAAGACCGACCAAAAAACCACACATTCAGGAATTCGTCGAGGCATCGCGAGAACCGTGGGCTTGGTTGGACAAAGAAAACGAGTACAGGGCCACAATAGGAAAGCTGGAAAAGCAAGTCAAAGATCTTCAATTCGAGAATGGCTTACAAGCAGCGGCGGATGAGGGTGAAAAGAAAAGGCTAGCCAAAGAAAATGAGGCCCTTCGAGCTCAAATTCAGAAACTGAAAGTAGAAGCAGAAAATCCAGTCCGAAGTAACAGAGATGAAAAGCTCGTAGCTAACCTAAGGTAGAAAGTGAGTAACTATAGTTTCTATTTGAACAAAGCAGAAAGTGAACTAGCCGGGGCTCAAAAACAATTGGCTAAAAATGCAGATGAACGGGTATGCCTGGTTAAGTAGTTGAGAGAAAGGTACGACGATGAGGTCGCGGGGTTGAAGAAAAAGGTCATCGCCACGAGAAACAAAATTATCAAGCAGGCAAAAGACTTCAAGGTTGAAAGGGAACACTGTTACACGACATTGGCACAGTTAGAAATAGACTTGCAACAACTTCAAGAACAAAACTATGCAGCCAAGCAAACTTTGGAGGCCAGGTCCCAGCAGATTGGGTGTTTGTTACAAGAAAAGGGCGTCATAAGAGAGAGAATTAGAAACATCGCTGACTACATCGTTATAAAGTGCCACATTTGTAAGGATATGACTCGCACTACATTCTTTGCAGCGGTGATGACCTTTGTTAAACAAATAATGTATAGCTTGGACCGACTTCAAAGGGATTTTGCACATAGGCCCGTGGTGAGACCGAATGATGTCCCACGGACACCAGGAGCATTGATGTACTCATGATTTTCAGTTTGAGTCTGTATTTCCTTTTCTGTCAGAGTCTGTAAGGCATGTTGAGTTTATATTTTCTCTCTGTTTTGAGTCTGTATTTCTTTAAAGTATGATAGCTTAATTTCAGAGTCTGTACTTTGTCTTTGCATCAGTGTCTGTTAGTCGTTTTGTAATTTGTTAGTATTGAGTTTTTGTGATCGAAGCATCTGTTTTTATAAAAGCTGAAAATCCCAAAAATATTTTATCGGATAGAACTACGCACGGTCTGATTCATGCGGGGACATGATAAATAGGCAATCTCTATAGGATTCGACCACCACTAAAAAAAAAGGGGAAATAAAGAAGGATAGAATAAAAGAAGCTTAAAAGAAGGGGCACAATTATGAGAGGCCAGAATGACGCACGCAACCGAAGCAAATGCATGATAGAAAATGGTTAATTGCCTAGGTGCATTGCATCCCAACGTGTAATTGCATATGTGTTAAACTCTAAGAACTAACAAGTTTGTTGTTTATCAGAGAATTCAAGCAGTTTGTTTATTTAAAGGATACTGGCACATTATCATTACCAAACCAGATCAAAGGGACCAATACCAGAAATCATGTCTATCCCGGATGTCGACACTAGTGTTGAGGTAGAGGAGTTGGGCGTCAATAAAATGAAAGAGGAAATGCTCAAGCTTAAGCAACAGATGGCCGAAATATACCAGGCCTGGTCCAAAGGGCGATCACAGCCGTCTTACTCAGCCAACCCGATTTTTACCCCACCATTAGCTCAGTCTTAGGATCATCCCGCCACCGATCCAGGTTTTCCCATTTATCAACACTACATGGCACTACTTCTCATATGCCGCAAGCTCCACCACCAAAATCAATTCCATACCCTCTTCCGCCAGTCACCCTATCTTTATGGCATCTCCACCAGCTACACTCCATAGATCCCCAAGTGAACATGTGTTCCAAGCTCAGGACAACCAGTATTATCCCCCGGAGCCCACCTTCAAAGCTCCCGAAACCTACCCTTACGATCCACGTTCTAATCTCCCTAGAGAAGCTGAGAGACCAGCCAAAAATCCCGAACGTGAGGAGATTTTCAGAAAAATGAAAAGCATAGAACAATCCTTCAGGGATATGAGAGGGCTAGGAGGTCAGGTAAGTGTGGCTTACAAAGACCTGTATTTATTCCCAAATGTACAACTACCGGCAGGGTTCAAAATGCCCAAATTCGACTTGTACAACGGACACGGTGATCCGGTAGCTCATTTGAGAGGTTTTTGCAGTAAGATGAAGGGAGCCGGAGGAAAAGATGAATTGCTAATGGCCTACTTCAGTCAGAGTTTGAGCGGATCAGTATTAGAGTGGTACACCCGCCAAGATCACGGAAGATGGTACACATGGGATGATTTGGCACAAGCATTTGCTTGTCACTTTCAGTATAATCTTGAGATCATTCCAGACCGACTATCTTTGACTAAACTAGAGAAGAAGCACAGTGAAAGCTTTAGAGAATATGATTTCCGGTGGAGGGAGCAAGAAGCAAGGGTTGATCCCCCAATGAAAGAGAGCGAGATGGTTGATTACTTTTTGCAGGCTTTGGAGCCAACTTACTTTGGTCATTTGGTGTCCGCAATTGGCAAGTCTTTTAATGAGGTTGTAAAAATGGGAGGCATGGTCGAGGAGGGGCTTAAGTCCAACAAAATCATGAGTTATTCAGCGATCAAGGCAACCACTCAGGCTATTCAAAGCGGCACTGGGGGTGTACTTGGGAAGAAGAAGAAAGAAGATGTCACGATTGTTGAGTCCAGTACCTGGTTCGGATCTAGATGCCCGTCACCCTACTATATCCAACCATGACCCTACCACCAAAATTACCCCCACACTCCATATAGCCCTCCACAACATTACTACCCACCGTCAGATCCCCATTTTTCCGTCCATCATGCACAAACCTATAGCCAAACTTTGGTACACATATAATGGTGTGCGCCGGCTCTACAAAATCCATACCCAGCTCCACAAAATCCATACCCAGCTCCACAAAACACATATCCACCCCCAAGAGCCTACAGAAATCCCCTCAGAACGGGTTTTTGACCAAACCGAGCCTTCAAGAATGAGTGGTTACAGAAGCAAAAGACTTTCACTCTATTGGGGGAATCATATACCAGTCTTTTCCACAAGTTGAGGCAGTTGGGCATGCTAAATCCAATTGAGCCTAAAATTCCAAATCCTCCTCCTAGAAATCTTGACCACTCGGTGAGTTGTGAGTAATGTTCAGGAGTCCCAGGGCATGATACAAAGAAGTGTTGGAAACTGAAAACAGATGTGCAAGATCTTATTGATACTCATCGAATTGAGGTTCAGGCCCCAGAAGCACCAAATATCAATCAGAATCCACTGCCAGCTCACCATGAGACCCATATGATTGAATTGATACAAAAAGGAGGGGATCCGAAGAAGCCCGCGCAGATGGTAATGATGATCCGTTCCAGTGAAACCAGCTCAAAGGAAAAGGTAACTAGTGGGAAATCAATGGTCCAGTTGAAAGGGGTAGACAATAAGCCAGCTGTGGTAGCCGATAAAGGGTCATCAAGCATTGTTGCAGTGAAACCAGAGAAAGCTAAAATGGTAGTGCCAGGGGTTGCAAGTAAACCTGTTGTGGTCATGAAAGGTGCTCGCACAGAGCCTGTTATTATAAAACCAGTAACTCAGCTTCCAGTGATCAACAGCAAGGCTGTTCCTTGGAATTATGAACGAGTGACAGTGATTTACAAAGGGAAAGAAATCAAAGAAGAGGTTTGTGAAGCACAAGGTTTGACTCTCTCAGGAAGGTGTTTTACCCCGAGGAGTTAAGAAGAACTAAAAATAATCCAACGCCTGTAAAGAAAGCTGTAACTGAAGAAGAGGAAAATGAAAGTGCATGACTATTCTGTTGTAGAGCAGTTGAGGAAAACGCCCGCTCAGATCTCATTGCTCTCATTGCTAATCCATTCAGATGAGCATTGCCGATCATTGATGAAAATCCTGAATGAGGCCCATGTCCCCGACAAGATCTTGGTGAACCATCTGGAAAAGATAGCCAGCAAGATTTTTGAAGTAAACAGAGTCACTTTTTCGGATGATGAATTGCCCGTAGAGGGTACTGAGCAGAACAAATCCCTTTACCTGACAGTAGAGGATTCCGTGGTTACTCGGGTACTGGTTGACAATGGTTCAAGTGCGAACATCTGTCCTCTCTCCACTCTAAGCAAGCTGAAAGTAGAAGAGGAGAGGATCCATAAGAACAGTATCTGTGTGCGGGGATTTGATGGCGGAGGCAAAGACTCAGTCGGGGACATAATGTTGGAGCTAACTATAGGTCTAGTAGAATTCACAATGGAATTCCAAGTGCTGGATATAGCTGTTTCCTACAACTTGCTATTAGGGCGACCGTGGATTCACGCCGCTAAAGTAGTACCATCAACACTCCATCAGATGGTCAAGTTTGAATGGGATAGATAGGAAATAGTTGTGCACGCCGAAGATAATTTGTGCGCTCATAGCAACACCATTGTGTCATTCATTGAAGTGGAAGATGACAAGGGACCATGGGTCTACCAAGTTTTTGACGCAATGTCAGTCGAGAAAGTTCCAGAAGGGAAGTGTATCCCAAATCCGAAGATAACCACCGCATCAGTCATGGTAGCGTATGAAATGCTGAAGAATGGTTTTGTACCAGGAAATGGTTTGGGATCAGCTCTGCAAGGCATCATACAGCCTGTGTCTCTCCCCGAAAACTTGGGAACATTTGGTCTAGGATTCAAGCCCAGAGCCATAGACATAAAATAGCCAGGAAATTGAAACAGAGGGCATGGGTCCTTCCAAAGCCAGTCCCACGTCTTTCCAGATCATTTGTCAAGTCCGGTATGAGGAATCGCCTAGTGACAACAATTCCTAGTTCTGTGATTGATCCGGATAAGGAGTTAATTGAAAGATTTGAGAAGTTGTTCGACAGTGTGAACATGGTGGAAATTGGAAAAGGTTCTAGCAATGCGGAAGTGCAATTTGTTGGGCCAACAACAAAGCTTAATAATTGGAAGGCTACTCCTCTCCCTACTCGAAAGGAGTCTTGGTAGTTTGCTTTGATTTTCCTTTAAGTTTGTATGGATTATTCCAGGGTTGTAATCCGGATTTCATTTTTCAGTCTGTTTGAGTGTGCAAACCTTGTTATCTTTTATCATTCAATAAAATACAATTTCCCTTTCTTCATCATTCTTGATGGTTTTCCTTTTTGTCTTGTTTTCTTTTCTATACAGTTCTTTTTACGCTGGTTCTAATGACGTGGTATGCATAAGGAATCCTCAGCCCAGTCTTAAAAATCAATCTGATTCCGAAATATTAGTTCAAGAAGTAGATTATGACTACGAATCAGAATATGATGATGAAGATGAAGCCTTCAAAAAAATTAGTAAGGAGTTAATTCACTTCGAAGAAAAACCCAAACCCAACCTGAATGACACAAAAGCTGTCAATTTAGGGGATACAGACAATGACCGAGAGACTAAAATAAGTGTCCACCTTGAGCCAAAAATCTGGGAGGAGTTAATCAAAACACTCATCGAGTACAAAGATGTTTTTGCAGGGTCATATGACGACATGCCAGATTTAAGCACTGATTTAGTGGTCCATAGATTGCCCACTGATCCATCATTTCCTCCCGTCAAGCAAAAGTTGAGGAAATTCAAAACTGATATGAGTGTGAAGATTAAAGAAAAAGTTACCAAGCAGTTGGATGCAAAGGTTATTCGGGTCACTCGGTATCCTGTTTGGTTGGCTAATGTCGTTCCTGTGCCGAAGAAGGATGGCAAGATCAGAGTATGCGCCGATTACCGCAATCTCAACAAAGCAAGTCCGAAGGATAACTTCCCACTACCCAATATCCACATTCTGATTGACAATTGTGCCAAGCGTGAGATTGGATCTTTTGTGGACTGCTACGCCGGGTATCATCAGATTCTAATAGATGAAAAGATGAAGAAAAGACGACATTCATCACCCCATGGGGAACTTATTGCTACCGGGTAATGCCATTTGGTTTGAAGACTGCTGGGGCAACTTATATGAGGGCAATGACTATTGTATTTCATGATATGATACACAAGGAGATTGAGGTATATGTAGATGATGTGATCATAAAATCAAAACATCAGGTCGACCACGTCAGGGATTTGAGGAAATTCTTCCAGAGGCTTCGCAGGTACAACCTCAAGGTTAACCCCGCCAAGTGTGCATTCGGTGTTGCATTCGGAAAACTGTTGGGATTTATAGTCAGTCGGCGAGGCATCGAGTTGGACCCATCGAAGATCAAAGCCATACAAGAATTTCCACCTCCGAGGAACAAGACTGAAGTGATGAGTCTATTAGGAAGGTTAAACTACATCAACAGGTTTATTGCTCAACTCACGAAAACTTGTGAGCCTATTTTCAAGTTATTGAAGAAGGACGCTGCGATCAAGTGGACTGATGAGTGCCAAGAAGCATTCGATGAGATAAAGGGATACTTATCTAACCCGCCTGTGCTGGTACCACCAGAACTAGGGAGACCTTTGATTCTTTACTTGACTGTCCTGGAAAATTCATTTGGCTGTGTACTAGGGAAGCATGACATTACCGGCAGAAAGGAACATGCCATCTACTATCTTAGCAAGAAGTTCACGGTTTATGAGGCTAAGTACACTCACCTGGAAAGGACATGTTGCGCTCTAACTTAGGTGGCGCAGAAATTGAAACATTATTTGTCATCTTACACTACCTACCTCATTTCGCGTTTGGATCCGTTGAAGTATATCTTTCAAAAGCCTATGCCGACAGGGAGACTTGCGAAGTGGCAGATATTGCTCATAGAGTTTGACATCATCTATGTGACTCAGACCGCAATGAAAGCCGAAACATTGGCTGAACATTTGGCCGAAAACCCGGTCGATGAAGATTACGAGCCATTGAGAACTTATTTCCCGATGAAGAAGTGATGCGTATCGATGAACTGGAGCAAATTGAAAAACCAGGCTGGAAACTTTTCTTTGATGGGGCTGCCAACATGAAAGGAGTCGGAATAGGAGCTGTGCTTATTTCTGAAACGGGGCATCACTATCCTGTTACGACTTAGCTTCGATTTTATTGCACCAAAAATATGGCTAAATATGAAGCCTGTATTTTGGGTCTAAGGCTAGCTGCAGACATGGATATCCAGGAAATCTTGGTCTTGGGAGACTCGGATCTTCTGGTACATCAAATCCAAGGAGAATGGGAAATGCGAGACTTGAAGCTCATACCGTACCGACAATGTTTACATGATCTTTGTCAATGGTTTCGATCAGTGGAGTTCAGGCATATTCCAAGGGTCTATAATGAGGTCGCCGATGCTTTGGCTACCCTGACATCAATGTTGCACCATCCGGACAAAACTTATGTCGATTATCTGCATATTCAAGTCCGAGATCAGCATGCTTACTGTAACATGCTTGAAGAAGAACTTGATGGTGAACCATGGTTCCACGATATCAAGGAGTACATCAAAAAGGGGGTATATCCAGTGCAAGCCACGAGGGATCAAAAGAGAACAATTCAACGGTTGGCAAATGGATTCTTCTTAAGTGGAGGAGTTTTGTATAAGAGAACACCAGACCTGGGATTTGATTCATTCTCCACTATCAGAATTGCACACAATGTCAGCACCATGGCCCTTCGTTGCTTGGGGCATGGATGTCATTGGACCAATTGAGCCAGCAGCATCCAACGGGCACAGGTTCATTCTGGTAGATATTGATTATTTCACCAAGTGGGTTGAGGCCAAAACTTTCAAATCGGTGACCAAGAAAGTAGTGGTCGATTTTGTTCACTCAAATATCATCTGTCGATACGGAATCCCAAAGGTGATCATCACGGATAATGGTGCTAATCTTAACAGTAAATTGATGGAAGAGGTATGCCAACAGTTTAAGATTACGCATCGCAATTCTACCCCATATCGTCCCAAGGCGAATGGAGCAGTTGAGGCATCCAACAAAAACATAAAGAAGATACTTCGGAAAATGGTAGAAAGTTCCAGGCAATGACATGAAAAATTACCGTTTGCGTTGCTGGGTTATCGCACTACTGTCCGTACTTTAGTAGGTGCAACTCCTTATTTGTTGGTATATGGAACTGAAGTAGTGATACCTGCGGAAGTTGAGATCCCGTCCCTTTGGATTGTTGCTGAGGCTGAAATTGATGATAATGAGTGGGTCAAAACCCGTTTGGATCAGTTGAATTTGATTGATGAAAAAAAGATTGGCAGCAGTGTGTCATGGCCAGTTATATCAAAAGAGAATGACAAGAGCATACAACAAAAGGATATGTCCCCTGAAGTTTGAAGTGGGCCAGCAGGTGCTGAAACGTATCCTTCCACACCAGGCTGAAGCGAAAGGCAAGTTCGCCCCGAATTGGCAAGGGCCATTCATTGTGACCAGAGTATTGTCCAATGGTGATTTATGTTTAACAGATATCGAAGGAAAATGCATAGACATGGCTATCAATTCTGATGCAGTAAAAAGATATTATGTATGATTTCTTTGTTATAACTGTTGATTGTTTGTATTTGGCATTATTTCAAAGATTGGAATGACGAAGGCAATTTGTTCTGCTATCTAAACACTTCACCCTTTGTTCCCCCTTTTGAGCCTTATTTATTTCTTTCATACCCCTCTTTTGGAATCAATAACTAAAAAGAGAGAAAAAGAAAGAAAAGAAAAAGAGAAGAGAAAAAAAAAGAGAAAGTATAACAAAAAGGAAATTCAGGTGTGAACTACGTTTGACCTGATTCCTGTTAAGGATATGTAGGCAGCTGCCCGGCTCGGTCATAGTAAAATAAAATATCAAAAGATCCCCAAGCAAGAAACTTGGGCAGAAGTTGTACTTGTAATAAGAAATGTGATTCCAAGAGTTGTAATTTTAAAACCCGTGTCAAAATTGTTTTGAGCCTTTGATACCCTTTCTTTCTAAACCCATCCAAAAGCCCACATTACGGTCCAAAGAAAGACCTTCCAATCAGTCTTCGAGAGATGCCAGATCGAGCAATGTAAAGAAAATTCATATTAGGAGTAACACTCCAGTTTAAGTAAGAAAAATCAAAAAATGAGAGAGTCTTATTGGTGAAAACCCTCATGGGCACCATGAGGCGACAAAAGCTGAGAGAAAATAAAAATGAGAGAGTCTTATTGGTGAAGACCTTCACGGGCACCATCAGGCGACAAGTAATTGAGGAATCAACAAATGAGAGAGGTTTGTCGGTGAAAATCCTTCAGGACACTGCAAGTCGAACGAGGTCCGTAAGTTGGAGGAAAGTAAAATTGGGTTGTGGAAATCTTGGAGAACAAAGTAAAACAATTGGAAAGGAGATTGGTTAAATAGACTGGGCTGATTAATCCAAATGCATACCATGATCATTGGTGCTGGTGATTCCGCTCTGATAAGTCCCTTTTCCTGTCTCCAACAGTCATCCAAATTTGGAGTCTTTTCTTTATTCTTAAAATCATTGCATTTCATTGCTGTTAACTTTACTTCTCTAAAGCTCTACCAAGTTTAGCCTTGTAAGAAGGAATTTCAAAGCTTACTACCAGTTTCGGAATTGCACAAAGCAAAATGCAGCTAGAACATGCCAAAGATGATATGATGAAAAATGGGACCTATGGCGTAAGCAAAAGTTAAAACTGTGGAATGGTTCAGTAATGTCGTGGGAGATGTACGGTTTCAGGCAAAAAGGTCAGGAGGGGAAAATAGCAGTTGGGGATCTTGCATTTAAGGATCGGTCACAAGGTCAAAACAATCTTTTCGATAAGTTCAAGGCAGTTGGACGAAGCAATGAATTGTAAACAAAAAAACCACCTCCAGCAAGAATGCCACGATGAACCAGCACGTTTTAAACTGACGAAATTTTCTTTGATTTGAAACAGGGGCAAAAATGGCATTTGTTTCGGGAAATCATCCGTAGGAAGAGTAAGTACTAAGAAGAATTGATCGCGGAAATTCTCAGGACCCTCCTGGAAAATATGACTTAGTTTAAAATTCAAAATAATCATGAGTAGCGGAATTTGGCATGAGTGCACCCTAGAAGATTATAAGTGGAACTTTGAAGTTTGTATGTTTGAGATACACTTTGGAAATTACCCCATGAGAACAAAGATTCTGACTTCTCTTCTTTCCTAGATTAATGATTATGATTTTCTGTTTCCTCAACGTTTTCCCCAAGCAGAAACGCCATAGTTTTCCGCCTTTTCCCAATTTAGTCGAAAATTCTCAAGACCCTCCTTGAAAATGGGACCTAGTTTTTTTAAAAAAAAAATCGAAACAATCGTGAAAAACAAGATCTAGCATAAGTGTACCCCAAAGGAACATAAGTTGATTTCAAAGTTTGTATGTTTTAGATAAGATTCAATTAGGAATTTTCAGGATCCTCCTGAACAATGGGACCTAGCTTTGAGAGTTTTCATTAAATAACGAGATTCAGCGGAAGTCACACCTTTAAAAGATATAGCTTAGATTTAAAATTGTCAAGAGTTGTCAGGACCCCCGGGATAACGGAACTTAGTTTTCAAATGCTTATTGATATTTGATAATGTGAACCATTTTACACTTACATATGTGCCCAGCTACCAAACTGGGGCAGAAAATTTTTCTTTGTTTTTGTCTATTTTGATGAAGTCAGGAGCCCGCCTGGAGAGCAGGGAATACATTTCAAGTTCAGCAATCAGGAGCTCGCCTGGAGAGCATGAGAATACATTTCAAGTTTAGCAATCAGGAGCCCGCCTGGAAAGCATGGGAACACATTCAAGTTTAGCAATCAGGAGCCCGCCTGGAAAGCATGGGAACACATTCAAGTTTAGAAATCAGGAGCCCGCTTGGAGAACAAGGTTGTATAATGTAAGTTTTAGCTTTCAAATTCTTGGTTTGTCTATTTTGAAGTCAGGAGCCCGCCTGGAGAGCAGGGAATACTTTCAAGCGCAATAGTCAGGAGCCCACCTGGAGAACAAGGGGATACCATTCAGATTTCAAGTAATCAGGAACCCGCCGGAAAAATGAAGGGAAGAAGCAATTCAAGCTCAAGCAATCAGGCGTCCACCTGGAGAACAAGGGAATACGATTCAAGTTCAGCAATCAGGCACTCAAATGAAGAACGAAGGGAACAAGCAAGCCAGGTTCGAGTAATCAGGAGTCCACATGTAGAATAGAGGACAGACAACAATTGTCAAAGAAAGACGTTTAAAGGTTCAACAATCAGGTACCCGCCTGAAGGGGAGGGAAAACATCTCAAGAGTACAATTCGAGTCAGCAGCAAAGGAACAACTGAGGGAAATACAAATCAACAAGGCAACAACAGTCACAAGACCAAGATTGAAAATAAATCATTGTAAAGCATAGATTATAGCTTAGTCTAGCTTCTTCATTTTGTCATGGTATAATAAGGAGGTCAGTAAGCAGTATCAGCAGCAGTAGTAGTAACAGTGAAACCACAACTCATGGTAGTCCCAGCTACCGAAACTTCCCAAACTACACTGACCTGATTCCTTTTTAGCCAAGGATATGTAGGAAACTTTTGAAGCAGAGGTTCGGTCAAATCTTTCAAAATGCTTCCCCACGGAGTATTCAGACGGGCAAAAATCGCTCGTATCCGCTCACTTTATCTTTGCACGAAAACTCTTCGTGTTTCCGGACAAAGAGGGGCAGCTACGTGATTTTTGCATCACATGAATTACTCCAAAAGAATTCTCAAAATTAGGTCTTTTTCTTTAATTATGTGTTATTCTAGGAATTACTGTGCAATTTTCTTGATTGTTTGCATATTTTATGCATTTTTAATTTTATTAATGCATTAAAAATACAAAAATATGGCATATTCATTTAGAATTTAGTTTTACATTTTTACATTAATTAAGTAAATTGTTGTTTTGCAAAAAATGAAAAATCCCAAAAATAACGTATTTTGCATTTGTTTTATGTTTAATGTTACAATTTTGTGATTTTCTTTTAATTTGGCATTTAATTATTTGTAATAATTATTATTTAGAGTTAATTAGCATTTTTGATAGGATGATTTGGTTTTATAAATTAATTTAAGATTTTAGTTTTAATTTTCGAAAATAGTTTGAAATAAATAGAAAAGGAAGAGAATTAAACAAAAGAGGAGTAAAATCTGTTGGGCTATCTCTCATTTTATCCAGGCCCAAGCAAAATCCACCCCATTATCTACCCAAACCAGCATAGACCCATCCCACCTACCCGACCCGACCTAGCATAACCAAAACGACGCCGTTTCACGCTGAGATTAATCACAACCGTTGATTCCATTCAATCTAACGGCTCGAGATCAACCATCCATTTTAATAATACTAAACCCTAAATGACCCCCTACCCCCAAAATCAGAACACCCCCCTCTCATTTGTGTCTCTCATTGCTTCAGAGACAACCATGTCTCACCGCCGCCCTCCGCCACCGGAAATCGCCTCACGGCGGTTACGGTGGCCCAAACCACCACAAATTAACACCGGAGATTCTCCTTCACCTCATCATCTCAAATCCCCAAACCGTTTCTTTCGAATCACAGCGGAACTGGTCGAATCTTCGATCGAAGTTTGAACCCAAAACCCTAGTTTACCCAATCCCCTCCATCTTTACACCATAGAATCCCCTCACTCCCCTCTTTCCGAATCCATGAACCTTATCCCTCGAATGTCCCGGGAATCCGTCGCATCTGGATTTAAAGAAACGAACCCTAAAATCCCAAAATCCAAATCATTACGTGTTTAATGGTTTGAGGTCAAAATCGACCTTAGTTGTGTGTTCTCAGTCGAGAACACTCGATTAAGGTCTATTCCGGCCACAAATTCGAAGATCATTGAAGGTCTAGTTTGAGACGATGTTCAATCAATTTTGGTAGGTATTCCTAGTTTTAATTTTTTCTATTTTTTCTTTTATTATTATCTTCTTCTACTCCTTTCTGTTATTGGAAGGTTATTTGGTCAGTTTGTTCTATGATTTTCTTTTTTATGTTTTTTCCGAATTAATAGGTTGTTTGTTGATTTCATTTGGTTTTTTGTTTAGTTGCTCAGAAGTTTAAACTCATATAACAGTAGTTCTTGAACTGATTCCTGATAATTTTCGTTGAAAGATTGAAATTGTTTCATTTTTCAGTATTAAGAGCTATTAAGCAGTCTGCTGATATGTTTTGTTTGTATAAAGATCGAATAGCCTTAAACGATGTGAATTGGGTTCAGCTTGGTCCATGAATTTCAAGTTTTAAAAAGGGGAACTTTAAGATAATAGTGGGAATTGTTTAATTGTCACCTAACTTGAGAAGCGACTAAATGGGTGGTAGGGTAGAAATCGCATTACTGAATTAATTAAGAAAGCACTAAGTAGTGGAATAAATTAAAAAATAGAAAAGGGTACTGATAGTGAAAACTAAACTTGTTTATGGACTTTTGCTAAGGGATATACATGGGAAGGGAATATACAAGCTGGAAAGGGAAAAGATCTGAAGAAAAAGGGAGTTGGTTCTAGTCTTTAAATAGACACACACGGACAGACACACACACACACAAGAGAGAGCTTAGGAGATTGGGGAGAGAACTTTCTGAGAGAGTACATATAGACAGACCTAAGGGAAGAGGGAGGGAATCAGAAAAGAAAAACTGAAACTGCTAAAAATTGGCTACTGTTCCTTTGAGCTCTGATTTGATTTCCAAAGTTTTCAATTTCTGAAATAGTTTCCGGTCTATCTAGGCTAAAATGATTTGAGTTTTGTATTTTAAAAAGTTTGGTTCTTGAAGTTCTGGCCGCATTTTCGTGAGTGTTGCACTTCGTTTCCTGGTTTAAAACTGGTTTACCTGGTTGTTTCTGTTGCTGATCACTGTTCTTGCTACTGTCCTACTGTTGCTTCCTCATTTTCCATGTTGTTTTCGAATTTCAGGTACTTTTCTTTAGCTTATGAGTATAGCATGACTGCTGGACATGTAATTCTAGCGAAATTCTGGTTGAATGGAAGCTGCATTTGAATTTGACCTCTCATGTTTCTCTTGCTGTTTCAATATTACGTAGTTAGGTTTTGAACTACAAATGTCAGTTAGGTTTTCTGAATTCGTGTGTGAAGAGTAGTCTGCAGTAGTAAGTTTGCATTTGTATTGATGTATGAACTATGGATTCTATTTACTTAGTTTTCTTTTAACAAATCTAAGTGAGTGCTAGTTAAAGGATTTATTAAGGTTTTGTATAAAGGTTTAGTGTAATGCTTTGGGTTGTAAATCCATGTTTAGCTTATACTGTAGACCAGTTGTCTTAGCTTGGGTAGCCATTTGATTTCAGTGAATTGCTAAATATCGGCTTGTATCCATTCACTCATATTCTGCCTTGTAAACATGCCCATTGGTGAAGCTAAGGTTCAGAGTCATGTTTAAAGTTAGTAAAAGCTGAATCAAGCAAGCTTACCTGATTGTTTAATGCTGAGTTGTGTTATTCATGTCGGGATAGGATGATTAAAATTGGAAAGCTAAGTAGGTAGGAAATAGGATAATTTCCTATTCCCAGAAGGTATCAGTTAAAAGGCATTTAGAATTGGTATCATAATTTGGGGCTTAGTTTCCAAGTTAAATACGTTTGGGCTCCGCAAAGATTCGACCTTGAGCACCTGTTTTACAATTGCATCGTGAATAGGGATTTCTTTGGGTCATTTTAATCCCATCAGTGGTTTCATCAACTTTTGGGTTCTGAAAAGTTATTAGGCTCGTTGGGTCAAGTTTGAAAGCAGTTGTGAATTAGATTCTTAAATTAAATATTCCCTTAATTCAATATTTTTCTAATTAGCCAGTAGATTGAAATTTTATTTCGAATGAATATAGGCTCTCTAATTTTCTTTCTTTATCTAATTAATTGGTTTTCTTTTTCAAAGTAGATTAGGGGTGAATCGTAGTAGATAATAAATAGTCCATGGCCCTCCAAATATAATTTGAAAACCCTTTTAAATTAGAATCAAGGTGCATCATGCGAAACAAAAATGACAATTGTATGACACTCGTTTTAATTAAGTTCTGTTTAATCCTCAGAATTTGAGGCGCGCCATTTAGCAAATTCCCATGGCCCTCGCAAAGTTAAAAATGCGTAGTTGCTTTAGGCGCGTTATTTTAATAATTTACTTTCCTAAACTCGGGTGTGCATTTATGTGACCCAAATCCAAATCTCAACATCGGATAAAATGTATTGCGAATCGTGGGTGCATTTATGTGACGTGGTTCAAGACATATTTTAAATGACGTTGCAATTTTCCTTGAAAAAAATTAAATAAAGCGGTTAAAGTTAAAATTGCACATAGGATTAAACATGTTTAAAATCAGATAATTAGGCCAATAATAACAATTGAGCGACCGTGCTAGGACCACGGAACTCGGGAATGCCTAACACCTTCTCCCGGGTTAACAGAATTCCTTACCCGGATTTCTGGTTCGCAGACTGTCAAACAGAGTCAATCTTTTCCTCGATTCGGGATTGAAACCGGTGACTTGGGACACCATAAATCTCCTAAGTGGCGACTCTGAATTTTACATAAATAAATCCCGTTTCGATCGTCCTTTAATTGGAAAAACTCCTTTATACCCCTTCCGGGGGTATAGATGAAAAAAAGAGGTGTGACATTTGTCATTAGGAGTTTTGTACAAAATTTATGGCTATTATACTAGAGGCTGTCTGGAAGAGTTGGGGAAACTTGTTGGATTGTTCATACTCACGATCGCAAAGGGTAAAAACTAAGTTGGAATGTTTTTTGAATTGCGATCGCGATGTTAAAGACCACGATCACTAAGAAGGACCCTTTGGCAGTGCATTAAAACATCAAATTTCGGGATTTTTAGTTCATTTTCTTCACTTTTTGAGTTCTTGGAGCACAAGTAACGCGATTTTGGAGGAGATAAACACCTAAATCTTGAGGGTAAGTAATTTTATCTTTGTTTTGATTATATATTTTATTTTTCCATGGATTATTACACCTAAATTAAGGATTTAAAGAGAAGAAATTTGGGGTTTTTGTTTAAACTTTCCTAAAGTGAATAATTGAGTTTTGAACATTGATTTGGAGTTGGATTTGAGTAAAATTAGAATGGTTGGACTCGTAATTTATATACGGTGAAATCATGGGGTTCTATTTGCCGCCATTAAGGTATATTCGGGAAGTCATGTCAGGATCTCGAGGCTGTAGGATTGCGATCGAGCTCCCTCCCTCGACGATCGTCCGCGACCCTGCAGAGATTCCGAGGATAAGGAATCTGTCCGCAATCCGATGAAGGTTCTGAGGACAGGGGATTCCCAAGGCAAGCGGCTGGTGTCAATAGATGCTAGTACCATGCCTAGCCGTCCCATCCCCATGTCTTTACATTAAATACATTTTGTACTATATGGTATTGCCTCTCCTACATAAGGGGAATCCATGCCACTTTGTAAAGGGCTGATGTTGCTCCATTTTCTCCACAAGTGCAATAATCTCTCTCTCTCTCTCTCTCTCTCTCTCTCTCTCTCTCTCCCTTCTTTCTAACTTGCTCGTTCTCACTGGCCCGAGGCTACCTCTATATCCATCGTTCTCTTATCCATTGCATTTAGTCGTTAAAATTCATATTATTAGCATCAAATGCTCTAACAACTAGCTCGTGAATAGATCACGTATTCTTAGAATCCCATTTACAAATTTAATTGTTGTTACCATTTTCATGGCAAACAGTTTGGCGCCCACCGTGAGGCTAAAAATAATAGTGATTATTTTCTTGGTGATTTCATTGCACAAACGCACATTATCTTTCACACTTTTTCTTGTCCAAAGATCTCTTGATTTTAGGTCAAAATGTCTAGCTCGGTATACAGAGTTAAGAACGACAACCTTGAAAATCACGGGGAAAATGGCGTGGCTGTCCCGGCCGCCGGAGCACCACTAAAAAATCTTGATAACACGCCCGGACCGATTTTAGCAGTCGCGGATTCACAGGATGCACAACAAGTCGACGAAACAACATACGACACAACGACCGACAGAAAGCTCAAAAAACCCCGGCCCGGGAAGAACAGGAAGTTAGTCTTCATGTTATTTTTGAAATATTGCAGGCACAACAACTGGCCATTGCTTAGTTGAAAAGCCATCTGAGAACTCCCAGCACAGCGGCACCAGAAACAGCTCCCCCCGCCGAGCAAGTACCAGAAAGATCAAGCGATAGTGGGTCGGTGGCCGACCCTGCCATAGTGAAGATGCTCGAGGACCTCACCAAAGGATTGAATCAGATGAGAAAATGATTGCAGCCAACGATAAAAAGGTCGAGACCTACAACTCTAGGGTGGATCAGATCCCGGGAGCACCCCCGGTCCTGAAAGGTTTGGATTCGAAGAAGTTTATATAGAGGCCGTTCCCCGAGGAAGCATCCCCAAAAATTCAGAATGCAGGAACTCCCTAAGTACAACGGTACCACCGACCCCAACGAACAAGTTACTGCCTGTACCGGCACAATAAAAGGTAACGATATAAAGAATGACGAGATCGAGTCCTTATTGCTAAAAATATTTGGAGAAACGCTTTCGAATGGGGCGATGATGTGGTATCACAACTTGGCTCCCAACTCCATAGATTCATTCGCCATGTTAGCGGACTCCTTCGTAAGAGCGCACGCTGGCGCCATCAAGGTAGAAAAGAGGCAGTCCGACGTGTGCAAAATTAAGCAAAGGGAAAATGAAATGCTGCGAGAATTCGTGTATCGCTTCCAGATGGAATGGATGGAGCTGCCGCCAGTCTCTGATGACTGGGCAGTGCAAGCCTTTACCCAAGGCCTGAACGAATGAAGCTCAGTAGCCTCGAAGCAGCTAAAGTAGAATCTAATCGAATATCCGGTCGTGCCCTGGTCAGACATCCACAACCGGTACCAATCAAAGATCAGGGCCGAGGACGACCAACTGGGAGCTCCTTCGGGCTCACTATACCCAAACAGACTCCTAGTAAAAGAATCGAAACCAAACAAAAAAAAGGAACCAGCCGTACCTCGAAGACAGAAAGAATGCCCCAAGGCACAACCTACCTCGCAACGATTGAAGGATAGGTCGAGGACAGGACCCTCGAGGGCTCGTCAACAGAACCAGGTTCGATCGAAACATATCTCCAACAAACGCGCCCCACTTATCGGAATACAACTTCAGCGTCGATGTGTCAGACATTGTGTTCGCCATTAGCAAGATCGGAGATGCCAGATGGCCCAGACCATTACATTCGGATCCTTCCCACAGAAACTACAATTTGGTTTGTGAGTTTCACAACTCGCATGGGCACCGAACCGAAGATTGCAGGCAACTTCGAGAGGAAGTGGCCCGATTGCTCGACAACGGGCACCTTCGGGAACTTCTCAGCAGACAGGCTAAAAATCAATCGCGAGAAGGAGAAATGGCAAAAGGAAACAAAATAGACGAGCCTCAACACGTCGTCCACACAATTTTTTGACGATCGCTCCGAACGCGTTCAAATAAAGGACCACTTAGCAACCACCAAATAAGCACCGGAACTCGAGAAGTGCCGTCGCCACCAAGGTATAAGTGCCCATCCCTCTTCCCATCTTCTACTTCACGGTTACTCTTGTGCAAGTAAATAACCAAGGTAATCAAGATGATACCCCGACTAGAAGATTCCGAGGTTATAGAACGTCCGCTGCACTCTTTTCCTTTGATCAGAATTTTTTTTATCCCGAAACGGGTTTTTTACCGGCAAGGGTTTTCAACGAGGCAACATCGACGCACTTTCCAAGAAGGATTCAGCTAAGCCTATGGGACTTTCTTTACAACCGGCCATACGCCAGAAAATGACGAACGAAGCCCCCAATAGGGAATAACACACTAGACCAAACGGTCCAAGGAGCCCCGCCCACGCGGATCGAGCTTGCAACAACGAAAAGGCATGTATTTACAACATATATATATGCCAAGCAATAAAGAATATCTTTCGGTATCTTATTCTCCAAACAAGGAAATATCAAGTATACCCCCGACAGGGGCCTCTCCACCAAGCACATCCCGAGATACTCGAAGACTTAGCGTCAGCAATTCAGCACCTGCACGACCACAAGGTCGGAACTTCGGGCTCATAAATCCCTCACAATGCAGCTCCGAGCTCACAAGAAGTGGTTTTCAAGCTTAAATAAACTCGGTGACTCGGAGACTGTCATTAATCGCCATGCTCTGGAAAACCCGAAACTCTAAGACCCCTAGCGGGCAGAATCAGCGTAACCAGATTTATTCTACATTACAACAAAAACTGTAAGACCTCAATAGACATGACAAACTGTAAGACCTCAACATGCATGACAAACTGTAAGACCTCAACAGGCATGAAAATCTCAAAGTTTAGGCTATACGTGAAAATCCCGAAGTTTAGGCTATATGTCGCATTTGTAAGAATACTGAAAGGGCATACCCTCGGTGTAGACACATAAACTATCACTCGGGATCAAAAATGGCTCCGGCCAAACACATACGACCACGATCGAAACAGCTGATACAACCAAATTAATGCGACTCAGGGACGCCCGACCGTTGCTAAATAAAATTGCAGGCCACTACTTCGAATATACTTCGGAAAGAACTGGTTAAAATAGGCTTCGCTCAACAGGCAAAAAAAAAGCTTCGACCATGTCGGCTCCAAATCGCAAAGCATCGTTCTACTCGGCCTACGAGCTATGAACCTTCCAAGGTGCTCAAAACATCACCGATAATGACTTGAAATTGAGGTTCTTCGGAACCAATGATGGGTCAGGCAAAACAATTTCAAAAGACCTTAATGAGCGGAAAACAGAGCCTACAAAAATCCCACGGGCAAAAATAGCATAAGAGCATTTGTTGCCAGCAAAACGAGCCTATGGGCCACACATTAAAAGGTTTCTACAACCAAACAGCGTAAGGGCCATTGTCGCCAGCTTAAAAATTGGCAAACTTGAGGATTAAAATGAGCTCGAATCGTAACCGGATTCAAAGACCGAATCCAAAATAGTTAACTATGCAAGCCTCCGAGCCACATATTAAAAGGTCTCAATGTCCAAAATAGCGTAAGAGGCATTATCGCCGGTCTGAAAATCAAAAATACTTAAGGGTCAATTAAAGCTCGAATCGCAACGCGACTCGGAGACTGGACCCGAAATAGTTAAACTGCAACATGCCTAGGGGCACGACATAAATGCCACTATCGACCAGCCAAGTGAGCCTCTAAGCCATGCGCCTGTAAGCTCACTTCGACTCGAAGCACAAAAGGCCATCGTTGCCCGCCCATTCAGGTAGTAAAGAACTCGAGGGTAAATTAAGCTCGAGTCGGATAAAGACTTGGAGACTGAACCCGAAGACGGTTAAAGAACACAAGCCTAAGGGCAAATCCGAGGTCGAATCGATCCAATTCAAACTCCAACGAGAAAAAATACAGAAGATACAAGTTGCGGGGTTCCCCCTCTTATTTCCACATATTGACGACGGAGCACAATCTTAGCCTACATCATATAATGAAAACTATATATACACAACAAAGAAGGTAGGGAATGATCATTCTGATTTTTTCTGGTAGTTATAGCCCGGTGGTCTCCTTCTCATCGTCCTCATTATCGGTTAGTAGGAACCTGGCATCGTACTCCTCTACTTTGGCTTGCTCGATCTCCCCCGAGAGATCAAAGCCCCTGGCGTGAATCTCCTCAAGGATTTTCCTCCGGGATCTGCACCTCATGTACTCCTTGCTATTGTTTGCACGATCAAGGGTCTTCTTCAACTCAGCTTTAGTAGCGGCAACACTTCTCAAATAAGCCGCCATTTTTTGTCCCGCCTTGGTATTATTCATCACAACCTCGGCCCGGACATTCACCACCTCGGTTTTGCCCTTGGGAGCTCGGATGAGAGTCTCACGATCATCTTCGCCCAAGCAGAATCATTCACATGGGCAGCCTGAATTTGTGCCTCGAGAGTGGAAGTCCCGGCCCGAGCCCTCTCGTTGGCCTTAGAATGAGCATTCACATGCGCCTGCAGCTCGATGAATTCACGATTGGCTTTGCCAACCTCGCCCTAGAGTTGTTCCAGCTCATCCGCCTTATCCTTCAACTGAAACAGCAACACGTCAAGACGGCGAGACAAAAAGGGAATACATGCCAGTGCGAGATGCAAGATACCTGTTTCTCCAAGAGGGCCTCCCGGACCCGACTCCGGTCCACCTCACGCCGTAATGAGACGAGCTTGCTTTCCTTTGCTGCACAAAAATGTTTGAGGGATTTCTCCCTATCTCGAGCATCCCGCAATAGGGCCTCACAACGAAGCAGTTCGGCTTTGATCCTGTCAAAAGCCTGAGAAAGAAATCTAGGTAAACAAAAAAAAAAAAGAGAAGCGCAGGGCCAGAACATCCTTACAGCGGCCGAGACTCACCATAAGGATAAAGTGCTGAGCCTCGCCTAAGGCTGAAGCAACGTCCGATGATGCACCAATCCCGGAAGGTTGCCGGTCGGTCGAATCGCTTCCCCTTAACCGTTGCGAAGGAGGCACCTTACCACAGGCCTTCTCACAACCCGGGGCATCTTTCCTTTTATCGGTGTTCCTTGACCCCAAGGCCATTAATCTCTCCTCCTCCCTCGGGGAACTCAGCCTCACTTCGAAAGGACTCCCGGCACCTGCAACAGATAAATCAGATGAGCCAGCAATAAAGAAGTCACCTCTTAGGGGGGCAGAATACCAGGAACCTACCATGATGCTTCGCCTCCAATATCCCTTTTGATAGATCTCGCCACCGGTGCCTATCGTAGGTCGAGCAAGCTGCTAGATTACGAGACCATTCGGTTAAATCATGGACCTCACCGGGCAACCAATGAGTTGCTATAAACATATTGCAGAAAGATATCATTACGGGGCCAATCCCATGTTGAGATAAAGACAGTTCAAACGAAGCACTTACGTGTGAAGTTCCATTTCTCAGGGAATGGCAAAAATTCTCCAGGGATAACATCAGTCGTCCGGATTCGAACAAAATGATTCATCTATCCGCGGTCCTCATCCTCCTCGTTGCCGATCACAGGAGCTCAGGTGGATCTACATTGAAGAGCAATCAGGCCCCGATAGCGCAATGGCCGATACAGCCTCACGAGGTGGCTGTGGGTGAATTCTATCCCAACCTTGTCAGCAAAATATCTTATTGACTGCACTATTCTCCAAAGAAAGGGATGAACCTGCACCAACGTTACTTGATATCTTCTACAGAAATCAAGCACAACCCGGTCTAGGGAACCTGGTGCAAGAACATGAATATACACACTCAAGAACCCCTCAACGTATGTCATTACACTCTCCTCGGGGGAAGGTGCTTGCAAAATCATGCCTTCCCCCCATCCGCTCTCTTTCCTGATCATTTCGAGGTTTTCCTCCCTCACCGATGAAATAATCCTCGACATATGCTCTCGATGGCCCGAAACATTGGGAGGCCTCCCCGGTGTGACAACCCTCTTCGAGGCAGGGCAACCCGAGTCACGCTCTCCCGATATCGGGGGTGAGCCGCTGGTACCGACCAAAGGTGGAGCATAGTAGGGACTCCCCTCCGTCCGAGGATCAGGCGTTGAAGCGGCGGCCATGATTACAACAGAATAAGGTGAAGAAGATGAGGATCTAGGCAAAAACTTTTTGAAGCAGAGAACCGGAAGGACTAACACAAAGAGCCAGGCTCCAGAGAGGAGATAGGCTTATCAAGAACTGCAAAATTGCCACATAAGGGGGAGGATGAGCAAATATATAGAGGCTAAGCGACAACTGCTCGTTTGCCCAAAAGGGCCAATTAATTATGGCCACATTAACGTCACCTTCTCCTTGGGGAGTGCACTGGCAGAATCATTCCAGGCTCCCACATAACTCATAAAACCGAGGGACCTCGGGAGATCCCCGACGTCATAACTATCGGTTTGGAAGGAGCTATCGATTCAACCTCGGGACGTGGCTAGTCTTAGGGCCCCCGATCTGTCCCATGAAAAGGCCCTGAAGGGCCGACGCCGGAATGCAAAAACAAAGAGCATAGAGAAGGGCTGTCAGAATAAAAGGTCCTTTTATACATTGGCAAAGAGAAAAAATGTCTTTACACTAATCGTTTCCGGGGGGGGGGGGGGGAGAACACATGAAGCAAAAAGGAAGGCATACAAAAAGGGCTCGTAGACTACTCCTAGCCACTATCGTCTTCACCCTTATCAGGGACAATCAAGAGCGCCAATCTTCCCTCTGATGCATGAGCCTTCTCCAGGTCGGTAGACAGCTCGAAGCCTCTAGCCTCAAGTTCCTCCAGGGTCTCCCTCTTTGCCTCCACTTTGGCATGCTCGACAGCTCGAATTAGTCTCTGCTCAGCTGCCATGGACATGTCACGAACCATTGTATGCGTTGTGGTCACATCCTTCTTATAAGTGGCAGCATCTCGTTTGACCTCAGACTTAGCCGCAACTAAAGTAACAATCTCCCTGCGAGTGTCCGTGAGAAGATCCCGGGATGTAACCAATTCCCTGGCCACAATCTCGTTTCGCTCTTTTAGCTCGGAGATCTCCGCTTTCAACTGACTAATCCACGAGTCACTCTACTCGACCTACAGGAGAAAGGCAAGTCGATGAATATATAAATCCAAAACATGTGTGAATACAGGGTAAAAGGGCGGGTATGAGCGAGGCACAATACCTAAGCAGCAAGAGCGGCCTTCTCCCGGAGCGCCGCCTCCAAAGCGGCCCGAAGTTCTCCCAACTCTTTATCTCCCTGGGCACAACGGGCCTCTGAGTCCTGTAGCTTCAAAGCAATGTTCTTACGCTCCTTCTCATGGAAAAAAAGTTCCTCGTAGAGCCGAAGAATGGCATGGTCATACATCTCCTTACATTGTGGCACAATGGGAAAGTTAAGAAAGACGGCGAATAACGCCCGAAAATGAAAAGAAATACGGAAGGGAAAACTATCACCTGCTGTATGGACTTCTCTGTCGCTTTAACGATGCCAGAAATATCGAGATCAACCCTGTCGATTAAGCCATCAAAAATATTGGCAATAAAAATCTCACCCTTTGGGAGGAGTCCCGGCTATGACGCCAATCATCCTTTCGGCATCCCTCAGCTCCCCTGATGAAACCGGAAAGTTCGAAATGAGGTCATTCGGTTCGCCGATTTCTCCAAATGGCAACCCAAATTCTTGGAAGGCCTCGAGTTCCTATCCCTCCGGATCAATTCCAACGGTCCTCCTAGCAGAAGCTACATCGAATCCGGCCATACGATTCGAAGATACATCAGCGTCCTCTTCAAGGACCCTCGGCTCACCAGCCCGACCGGAGCTAGCTGTTTCGGACTCAGCAGCCTCCGATCGGGTGCCTGCAAATCTCTCGCACTGGACCTTGTTCTCCTCCTCAACGGACTTCCATCATCATCCTCCCCTTCAATATTAGGATTCGACCTGGAGGTTAGAGCAGCGGTCCCATCAGGTCGGGCAACGACTGCCCTGCTTTTCCTTTTCTTGTTCGTACTAGGCTTCAAGGCCTCTTCTTCACCGCTAGGGGGTGGCCTCATCTACATATTCTCACCGAGACCTGCACCAACGCAACAACCGTGATACATTTTCACCAGGGGCTCAGAAGGAAACACAAAATACGGAGCACAGGTGGTAAATGAACCTCACCATGGTTCTTGGCCACTCAATGCTACTTAGCCAAGAAGGTCCAAGACCGAATGCGGTACGGGAACTTCTCGCTCAAATGCCTAATCCATCCCGACAAATCTGGGACCACCTCCGGATGCCAAGAAGCGGCTGTAAAAAGCACAAAGGGGTTATTATGACGAATGAAAGAATAGTCGAGGAGCGGTTAAATGAAATTCGCTTACATCAGGCGTTCCACTACTCCGGGAAAGGCATTCTACGGGCCGGGGTGATGCTTGAGGTCCTCACTCAGATAAACCTGCTCATCCATCCTCGGTCCTTCCCCTCATCAAATCTTATGAAAAAGGATTTTTTGGACCGGTGGCGGTGCTTGATTAAGCCTCGATACAGCCGAGGGCAGTATAGTCTGATCAGATGATTAAGGGTAAAAACCTCACCCCAACCCCTTTAGTGAAATGTTTGAGCATTAACACTATCCTCCAAAAGGATGGGTAGATCTGACCTAGTGTTACCTGGTATCGGGGCGCAAAAGTCAAGAATCACCAGGTCGATTTCCAAGGGAGGAGATTCGATGGATTTATTGAGGCCCAGGGTAAATGGGTAAGTGTATATATAAAGGAAGCCAACCTTGAAGTTATGATGTTATCATTGGGGCCGGGGATCTCTACCTCCACTGTCTTGCTCCATCAGTAGTCCTTCCTCACCTTGCTATCATCGGTCACGATGCTAACGTATCGAGACACATGCTCATACCGACCCAACGTAGACGAGGGAGTCTCGATGTCAAAATCCTTCAATGTGTTAGGATTCGGTGGGGTACATTGCTCTAAAGTGGGAGCCGACATATTTTCTCCCTCAGGTAATCGGGACGACTATGCAGTGTCGTTCCGTCGGGGAACCGTCTGAGAAGTCCTAGCCATGTAAAATGGTAAAAACCCTTCTGTGAAAAGAGGAAAGGATGTCAAATAATGAAGTTCTGACTCGCGGGCTTGTAAGAAGAGTGAAGATGTTAAGTATCTAGCAATCGGTACATTTATAGGAATCACTGGGGAAGCATAAGAGATGCACCGATGGTAGTTTGTGGGTTTCTCGATTACCGGATCTGACGGCAGCCCTGCACGGTTCTCTGGGGCATGGCATTTAATGCTCTTAGGCAGTTAATGTCATGGAAATAATGACCTCGAGACGATGATTCAATATCATTTCCTATTACTTTGTTCTAGGAAATGCGGAGACTATCTGTATGCGGTGAAATCATAGGGGTCTATTCCCCGCCATTAAGGTATATTCGGGAAGTCATGTTAGCATCTCGAGGCTGTAGGATTACGATTGGGCTCCCTCCCTCAAGGATCGTCTGCGACCCTACAGAGATTCCGAGGATAAGGAATCTGTCCGCGACCCGATGATTGTTCTGAGGATGAGGGATTCCCGAGGCAAGAGACTAGAGTCAATAGACGCTAGTACCATGCCTAGCCGTCCCATCCCCATGTCTTTATATTCAATACACTTTGTACTATATGGTATTCCCCCTCCTATATAAGGGGAATCCATGGCACTTTGTGAACGGTTGATGTTGCTCCATTTTCTCCACAAGTGCAATAATGTCTCTCTCTTCTTTTTAACTTACTTGTTCTCACTGGCCCAAGGCCACCTCTATATCCATCGTTCTCTTACTTGTTCTTCATTGTATAGCTCAGTATTGGGATAAAGAGCCTTGTTTAATTATATCTCCAACTTTTATTCCATTCCCGACTATCCCTGATAGCCCAAACTCAACCCCGACGTCGACCCCGAAGTCCCCCTCGACCAAACCTTCACCCGGACAGCAGACCCTTCGGCTTGATTAATATCTCATTCTATCTTGCATTTAGTCGTTAAACTTCATATTATTAGCATCAACTGCTCTAACAACTAGCTCGGGAATAGATCACATATTTTTAGAATCCCATTTACAAATTTAATTGTTGTTACCATTTTCACGGTAAACATATTTAGATGGGTTGTTGGAATTTGTGAGTTTTGTCAGGTTCCAAAGTGCAGGCTCGGGTTTGACTTTTGGTTGAGTTTGAGCTTTTGAATAACGATTCGACCTTTATCATTTGACTTTGTTTCCTTTGGCATTATTTGATGATTTTAGCTTGTTTCGAGATGTTTGGAGGTTGATTTGTGCAGGATTACATTTCTAGAGTATTGTTTGGCTTGCTCACTATTTGTTATGGCTTGTTTGAGGTAAACATCTTTTCTAAGCTTGGTTGGGACACTATTTTCCTTGATTTGTTGTGATAGCTACGTGCTATGGATGCACATATGTGTGGGGTTTGAGCTCATGTGCGAGCACCAGAGTATTTATCCATGCTCAGGGTAGTGCTTAGGCTATGATATGCCTAGAATTTACTGTTAAGCTTTAAGATGTAATGTTTCAAATTTGTATCATTGTTGTGAACTATTTGAGCCATGTTTGAGGTTACAAAGAGGCTAATTCCCTGAATAAACTTGGTAATTGCTATTTCTTTAAAGAAATTGCCGATTTGAGTTATGATAGCACACTTTGCATATACCTACACTTTACCATATTATTATACCAGTCCAAGAGCATGAAATATGATATTTATTTATCATATAAATGTGTTCATGTATTCTTGCTTCTGTATGATATGATTTGGAATGGATGCTTGTGGCCACACCTGGCGGATTGTGTTGTTATGCCTGTGACCACGCTGGACAGATTGTGTTGATATGCCTATGACCACGCATGGCGGATTGTGATATAGCCCATGACCATGCCGGGTGGATCCATTATATTGAGCTTGTGATCATGCCGAATGAGTTATGATATTGAGCCTGTGACTATGCCGAGCGGATTATGATATTGTGCCTATGACCATGCTGGGGTAGTAGCACGTTGAATTGGCCGTGCTTGCGTGTGGATAAGAATCCATCGCTCTAGGGTCACCCTCTCATGTTTCTCTTTTGATGGTTTACACGTGGATTGTGAGAAACTGATGGGTTTCTGGTTGATGTGAGCTCCGGGAGAGCTGGTTACTGTTATTGGATAGGGTTGTACGCTGCAACATGTCTTATTGGCTTATTGTTATTTTGGATTGAGTTGCGCGCCGCAGTGGACTGGTATGTGGTTATAGCATTTCATCTTTACGTGTAATTTCCTTGGCTGTTTACCTACTTTACTTGTATATTTTCCTTATAATCTGGATTGTTGACTAAGCAGAATACTTTAAAATAAAGAATTGTGAGCACCAAGGTGTTTTTACCTTAGATTTCCTGATTTGATCATATATCTGTTCTATACTTGTTGAAATTATGAACTGTACAGGTGATAATGAGTATCACTTATAGTTCTTGCTTCTTTTACCTCTCCGAGATTAGTTAGGATACTTGTTGAGTACATGAGATCAGTTGTACTCATACTACACTTCTGTACCTTGCGTGCATATTTTGGAGTTTATGATGTCGTGTATGGCGGGAGCTGGCATTAAAGAGGTACCCCATTTAATTATGGCTATCACTTATCCTTTGGTAGCTTTCGGTTTAAATTCATGTACATTCCAAACATACGTTATGTCATGGACTGCTTTCCAGACATGCCCCATGACCCCTTGGCCGCGCCCCATGGCGGCCTAGCAAGCCTCACAATGCCTAGCGCCATGGTCGGCCCCGTGGTCTTGGCTGCGCCAAGTGACAAGCGCGCATGCGCCTCTGTCGCCCCACCGATGCCTCTCGCCAGCGCCCAAGGGCTGGAAAATGACAACAGCGCCGCGCGCCCTGACAATGCCGCGCGCGCAGATCCTGATGCCTCGACAGCGCCCAGCTGCAGGCCCATTCCAGCAGCGCCTCGCGCACAGACCCTGATGCCAAGCACCAGTGCCCAGCCTCAGGTCAGCACATCAAGTGTCGCGCGCGCCCATAGCAACGCGCGCGCAGACCCTGACCCGCAAGACAAAGTTGCTGCCATCGGACTTAGTTTTACCTTGTAATAATCTAAGTCCTTTTCATTGTAATCATAGGCTAGTTTACATCATTTTCATTTCAGTGTGCTTCTACAACTTTATTAGGACTAGTCATGTAATGTTGGTTTATTTTTTTTAAGCATTATTAAGGGGGACCAAACAATCAAACATTTTCAAGTAAGCATTTTCTGGTGTCTCTCCCCCTCGACACCGCATTTTTGTAATCAGCATTTTCATTCATCAATAAAATTATCATCATCATTCAAAACCCAATTCTCTCTCAGCTTCTGCAATTGCTCATGACATTGGTTTTCCCGCACGACACTGACAATCTAGTCTAGCGTGCGGAGGGGACATCATTGGCGGACAACAACTGCACTGACATCGGTTGCTTAGCCTTACGTTGCCCTTCCAAAGAACATCAGGAAAGCGTTGCGTAACAGTTATAATGATTTCATTTCAGTTTTGTAAATTTAAGTCTCAGTGGCTCGACAACCCTAGCCTTCATCACCAAAACTAGTTACAGTATGCAGTTTCTTATTCATGGCCAGTGATCCTTCGTCCGGTGGTGGAAAGCCACCAGACAACTACCAAGAAATGCACAGTCATATACAGCAGCAAATCGAGCAAATTCCTGCTGCAAACATCTCCCTAGGAGCTTCAGATTTGCAAATTAGAGATAAGGATATTGCAACGCCAAACTGCATGGACAACCCAACAATAACTTTATTCGATTCAATGCTGAATTGACCAACTCCAAATACTGGAGATGCTTGTCCAATCCAACATCAATCTGCCAATAACATTTTGGAGGCTCGAACTATAACAACTGAGAGTAACGACCAAATTAACTGTCCAAACTCACACTAGCTGAACGGAATGGAGTTCAAACTCTCCAAATTGAACAAGGTCAATGCCAATCGATAGGTATTGAAGTAGGGATTGCTACTGAACTACCAAAAGACCAATTGGTTAGTAATCATGCATGGATTCGTACTGAATTGCTCGAAGGAAATCTCGACGGACAGAACACAACAACAATACAGATGAGTAAATATGCAGACTTGCAAGTACCAGCTGTTCAACGAAATGCCACAGTCAATTCTATCAATGATTTTGAATGAGAAAATTGTTACATGAGTCCCAACATGATGTTGAAGGTAGTCGTCAAGGAAATTCACACAAAACCCCCACAAAAGATGGTGATCATTTTGAGCCTAACTCACCAGTAGTCCTGTTATCAAGGCATACTAACATGCCTGATAAGGCCAGTACATCCCAACTGCAGAGGCAACAGATTGCTGAGAATAACAGTCTGCGCACCACTACACAAGTGCAGCACCAGCAACGCCCAACATACCCAAGTTACCCAACAACAAATACAATGGTGGTCGACCAATATGCTACTACTAGCACACAAGTGCAAATGATACCTGTAATGAAGGACTAGTTAATCAAAAATACCCCACATACTATCCCAGTTACTAAAACACCTGTTTTCAACTATTTTCCAAAGATATCATCCAACTTTGACAAGCACACTCCACAAAACCAGAAAGCAGTCATAGCCAATTCGTCAGTTATTCCCAACAATAACCCAACATCTATAGATGACAGCTTCCAAAACAAAAAAAAACTAACACACCTACACCACCACCACCTACTATTACACACTCATTAGCTTCACAATTAAGAGCCAAACTACTTGGTGAAACAACACCAATTAGTTTCACTGCACCAAAGATCACTACCAAACAAGGATAGCCAGCAGTTATTTTCACCAGGAAGGACTACATGATCACTTTGACTAGTAGATGTCAATACACTATCATAGGCAAGTTCCTTCACACCATGCCAAGGATGGAACAGATCAAGAGAATCTTTATTGTACAAACAGAACTGAAAGGAGGAGTCAAGATTTCTCATTTCAATGCTAGAAGTGTCTACATTAAACTTGTTAATGAGTATGATAACACTACTGTATGGACAAAACAATTCATGTTTATATAGGGTCAGAGAATGCAGCTCGAAGCATGGACTCCTACTTTTAAAGCCAATGAAGATTCGCCTATTGTTCCTATGTGGGTGATAGTACCAGAACTACCATGGCACTTATACTATATGGAGGTTCTTACTGTTTCACTTTCACCAGTTGGTAAGGTTCTGCATCTGGGTGTTGCATCAATGCAGAAGACTAAGGGTAGTGTAGCGAAGGTAAGGGTGCAGATTTATTTGACAAAACAAAGACCTCACCATGTTTGGCTTGGATTTGATGAAGAACAAGATGAGAATAGGGATGGTCAGTGGCTTGAAGTAGAGTATGAGGATTTTCCAGCTTACTACCTACATTGCAAACACCTTGCACATGCAAGTCACTTCTTTCCAATCAAAAGAAGAGAGGAAGAGGGAAAGAATAAGGATGTGGCTGAAGCATCATATCACAATGATAATCAGAACTTCCACAACAATGCAGGGAGCACAGACATGCAACAAATACATATGCCAAATATGCATATGCAGGACAAGAACAGAAACTTGAAGCAAAAACAAGTAACACAGGACCAAAGTAAAGAGCAAATTGAAGGACATAATCAGAAAGCAGAAACACAACAAGCAGCAAGGAATAACCATTCCAAGGAAGGCAAACCCAAAGGAGGAGGGATTTCAAAGGTGTAAATGCTCAGACCACACAACAGAAAAACAGGCAAGCTATGGACACAACAACTGGGAATCAAACTTCAGTGGTCACTCAAACCACTAATAAGGTGTCCAACACACCAATTGACACTGTAGTGGTTCAGTGCACAACCAATATTGAAGTTGAAGGAGGAAAAATGGTTGACACAACAACAAGGAATCAAACTCCAATGATCACATAGAACACAAATAAGTTGTCCAACTTACCTACTGATACTGCAGTGGGACAGTGCACAACCACTACTGAAGCTAAAGGAGGAAATGTGGGTAATCAGGAGGAACTTACATTGTTAAGGGATGGGGAACAAAAGGAGTTGGGTGTAACCCCAGCTGTAGACGAGAGTGCAATACCTTCTGGTAACGATACAAGGATGGGTCAGATTCCCAGCACTCAAAATAAGGGACACATAAGCACAGTTGATCGGGGAAAAGAACCCACTGGATCACAGTTAGTCACATCCAAGTCCAAATCTAATCCCAGCCAAAAGAAAAGGAAACAATTGACAAAATAAAGAGACGCAGCTGACTTGGATACTCATAGTTCGATGATAAATAAACTAGATTCAATACCAACTATTACACCATCAGCTAACAAAGAAGCTGATACAACATCACAACTGGCACCATCACCTCACCCTGAAGCAGCAGAATCACAAGAAACACTTCCAAAGAGGATTGACTAACAAGGAATACTTGCTGAAACTGCAGTTTGCCCCCAAGTTACACTATCAACACATGCCAAGGAAACAAGAAATAGAACATTAGTAGCATCGGCCCTTCACTATAAGGCAGTAGGTTCCATGGACCAGGTTTTAACATCGCCTATACATGAAAAAGTAGGGGACTTGAAGCCGAAAAAGCTTGGACTGAGGTGCAGACAACCACAATAAATCCTAATATGGATTCCATATATGAGCTTCAATTTATGAAAGAGAATATGGGACTCATGGAAAGGAACTCCGAGAATACACAAGCTATAATACCAAGGGAAACATTACAAATTGAAACAATGCCCATGCCATGTGCCTTGGGTACTGGATATCCAATGAAAATAAAGATCAATGTGCCAATAAAATCTCCCGAGCAGGTGTTACATGATATAATCACACTCAATGTCTTGCCTCTGGAAAGTCACAATCCAATGGTAGAACAACATCAACTAGAAGATGAGGGTGATGATGAGTCTATTGCTGGGTATTTTAAAGCAGTAGTCAGAGAAGGAGATCTAACACCTAAAGCATCAACTAGAAGTGGTAAGAAAAGTAAGAAACAACAGAATAAAGAAGATATGCAACCTACAAGAATCTTGCCCAAGAGGGCAGCCTCAATGTCTAAATGATGATTAAAACTTTGATATGGAATATAAGGTCGATTAAGACTCAACAGGCCTCCTAGAGAGTCATCAACAAGCAAAGAGAACATGGGTTCTTCATTGTAGCACTTATGGAGCCTTTTCAAAAACCAAAGTATATTCAGAATTACAGGAGGAGACTGGGTATGGAAGCTGCAATATCAAATGTTAACGGGAAAATATGGTTATTCTTTGATGCTGTGGTGCAATGGGAGTTGTTGATTGATACTGAGCAACAGGTGACAATCAAGGTGTATCATCAGGACATTGGTAAGTACATCATGATAACTTTTGTATATGCAAAATGTTCATTACTGGAAAGATTAGAATTGTGGGACAATTTATATTACCTTGCGAGTGACATGGAACTGCCTTGGATTGTTGGAGGACACTTTAATTTGGTTCTTAGTGAAGAGGAGAAGATAGGAGGGATGCCAGTATACCCTCCAGAATATGAAGACCTTGCTTTTTGTGCAACTCATGCGGATTGTTTGATCTTGGATATAAAGGAAGTCCCTTCACGTGGTGGAATGGGAGGACAAATGCAAATTTTATCTTCAAACGTTTGGACGAAATATTTGTTAATATGCCTTTCCAGACTTTATTTCCCAATATAGAAGTGGATCATCTCATTAGAACCGGTTCAGATCATGCTCCAATGCTGATGAGTTGTGGTGATCAAGTAATGCAATTTACTAAACCATTCAAGCTCTTAAATTTCTGGACAAAACATGACTCTTTTGTGGAGGTTGTTAGACAAAATTGGAAGACTGACTTCACTGGAGACCCTTTTCTAATGTTCAAGCAGAAACTAAAGAGGACCAAAATTGCACTTTCTAAATGAAGCAAGCTCACTTATGGAGATATCTTCAAGAAACTGGCTATTAGAGAAGATGTGGTTAGAGTGAAGGAAATGTGTTTTGAAGAAAAACCAATATTGGAGAATAGAATAATACTACAGAAGGCCCAGGCTGGACTGGAGAAGTACCTGAGCATTGAGGAGCAGTATTGGAAACAAAAGCAGGTATGACATGGTTTGCAGAAAGGGACAGAAATATAAGATTTTTGCATAACTATGTCAATGGCAAAAGGCAGAAGCTACAGTTGAAGAGAATTCAGAATACAGATGGTGCATAGATTGACTCATAAGATCTTATAGCTGAAGCTGCAATTGAATTCTTCCAGAAGCAATTCACGCAAGAAGTTGATCCTACAACATTGAACTACTAAACAATGTTCCTGCAATGGCCTTGCTTGAACAAAACATAGCACTTTGCAGACATCCTACGACAGAAGAGGTAAAGGCAGTTGTTTTTGCATTGAGCGGAGAGAGTGTAAGTGGTCCAGATGAGTTTATTGGAATCTTTTTTCAAACATGTTGGGAGATAATAGTGGAAGATATAAATAACATGCTGACACAATTTTATGGAGGAAGATCTTTACAGAAGTCTATAACACACACAAACCTTGTATTGTTGCCAAAGAAACAAACGATTCAAACTTTATCAGATCTCAGACCTATAAGTTTGAGCAATTTTATAAACAAGGTGATCTCCAGAGTACTTCATGATAGGTTGGAAAAAATACTGCATGATTTGATCTCTAAAAATCAATGGGGATTTGTAAAAGAGAGAAGTATCTTTGAGAACATTCTGTTAATTCAGGAGATTGTCATTGACATAAGATTAATGGGTAAACCTGCCAATGTAGTGATCAAACTTGACATGGCAAAAACATATGATAGAATTTCTTGGAAGTGTTTAATGCATGTGCTGAGGAAAATTAGATTTGCAGAATGCTTCATCAATACGGTATGGAATCTAATAGCTAATAACTAGTACTCAATTTTGATCAATGGTCAAGCCTCAGGTTTCTTTCAATCAACAAGAGGTGTTAATCAAGGAGACCCTTTATCACCAGCTCTATTCATTCTCTCAATAGAGGTACTATCCAGGTCTTTGAATAAGCTATTTGAAGACAAAACGCTTAAAGGTTACGGCATGCCTAAGTGGACTGATCTATTAAACCACTTAGCCTATGCTGATGCCACTATCATCTTTGCTTCTGCTGATCCATACTCCTTACATAAGATAGTGGACGTTTTGGCTAAGTATGAACACACATATGATCAGTTGATTAACAAGACAAAAAGTTCATTTTATATGCATTCCAATATTGCTGGGGCATTGTGCAATACAGTAGGAGACATAACTGGTTTTTCAAAGGGTGAATTTCCTTTAATTTACTTGGCATGTCCAATATTTTATAAATGAAGAAGAAAGGAGTACTACAATGAACTTATTCAGAAGGTGAAGGCTAAACTACATTCATGGAAGGGTAAGCTTTTGTCTTATGGAGGCAAAGCCACTTTGATTTTCAGTGTGCTGCAAAGCATACCAACCCACATGCTTTCAGTCCTTGATCCACCTAACAATGTACTAGTGCACTTGCATAAGATATTTGCAAGGTTTTTCTGGAGCAACAACGACGAAGGAAGAAGTAGACATTGGTCTAAATGCGAAAATTTATGCTTGTCAAAGGAGGAGGGTGGAGTGGGATTTAGATCTCTTTTTGATATCTCAAGAGCATTGTTTGCAAAACTGTGGTGGAAGTTCAGGACTAGTAAATCATTATGGTCCAATTACATGTGGAATAAGTATTGCAAGAAGGAAACGCCAACAATAGTTCAATTTCGACAAGGCTCACATGTTTGGAGGAAAATGTTGGAAGCAAGGGAGGAAGTGGAACACGAGTTGTTATGGGAAATGAAGAGATGATCTACCAACATATGGCATAAGAATTGGATTGGTATAGGTGCTCTATATTATGTTGTTCCTCCAGAATTTCATATAAATGAAGAACTACAAGAAGTAGCTGAGTTGAGAGAAGAAGATGACCGGAATAACTAGCTGTTGGAACAATATTTTCCAATAGACATTGCAAATCACATCAGACAAGAGGTGGGTTTTGAAAAGGGAGATGACTACCATGACACACCCAAGTGGATGCCTACAACATCAGGCAGATTCATGGTAAGCAGTGCATGGGAAATTTTGAGGCATAGGGCAACTGTGAATGCTGAATATAAAATGCTGTGGACAAAGGGGCTACCACTTAAAATATCCTTCTTTGAATGGCGATTATGTAAAGGCAAGATACCTACTGACGATCTATGGAAAAGGAATAGTTATATGGTGGTGTCAAAATGTTGGTGTTGTGTTCAACCCAAAGAGGATTCCTTTCAACATCTTTTCCTAAGCAGTCCTACAGAAAATAGGGTGTGGAGTACTTTTGCACAGGCAGCAGGTATAATTGATAATCTAGTACATGTTCATCAAGTTATTTGAGCTTGGTGGAATATTGAATGATGTCCAAAAATCAAACCTTTATACCAGGTTGCCCCAGCAGTGATAATATGGGAAATTTGGAAGAGAAGAAACACCATAAAATATGGAAGGACAATGTCATGCAATAGGGTGATTCATGAAATTAACAAGACGCTTCAGAATCTAGCTAAGATTAAGTATCCTTGGATGGCAAATATACTTTTACTATGGTCAAATATGATATGATTTTTTGAAGGCTATAGACCTTATGTAATTACAAAGAGAATAACATGGCAGTCACCTTGTGAAGGATGGTTCAAATGTAACACAGATGGTGCCTCAAGAGAAAACCCAGGACCAAGCTCATATGGCTTCTATGTGTGGAATTCTAATGGAGATTTCATATATGCTAAGGCAGAGAACATAGCTGACACTACTATCATTGTTGCAGAAGCAAAAGCAATTGTAGAAGAGCTGGGTTTTTGTGTCAATTAGCAGTTGCATCCATTAATCATTAGGACTGGCTCACTGGTGATGAAGAGAATCATAGATGGTGAATGGAAAACTCCATGGTGTATAGGGAAGGAAGTGAAGAGGATCAAAGGAATGAAGGACCATTTCAATGTGATCTTCCAACATGTTCTACAGGAGGGCAACACACTGGCAAATTACTTTGCTAACCTAGTCTTTTCTTTTGCAGGTACAATCATTTTTAACTCGTTCACTGAAGTTCCAAGTACAGGGAGGAGAATACTCAATCTAGACAAGTCAAAAACTCCTAACCTAAGGGTTAGGATAACAAAAGGAAATGCTCCAGATTAATGATTATTTCATTTGGATACTAATGTTACATTGATGCTTATAAACTGTAAATTGATAGCCTGTCATCTAGTGATTTTAACAGGTATTCAAATTCAGTCTTAGGGTCTTCACATGGCATATAGAGGATCTACTGAAACAAGAATAATGAAGCGACTAATCGATGATCATAATCAATGGGTGCTGAATCTTCAACAATGGTTCCATATTCAGAGCCTACAATTGAGTAGCTGCGACTAAACAATGGTTGATGCAACTCAAAAATGGAACTCGACGGATTAGACTGCTGCTGCTTTAATTGGTTTGACTGAAGCGTCTGCAAATGTTTACTGCCACGACTTTCTAGCTTGGTTACTAAAACAATAGGAATCTTTAGTTGGCCAGTGATATGTGATTTCTGCAGATGCAATATCTGTCAAAACGTCTTCTAAAAGACCTAGTTCTGATGGGATTAAGGAGGATTCAAAGTGTAACACTAATCTTGTTACTCAACTATTACAACATTGACCTATTTCTACTACTGATTAACTAAACACTATTAGAGTACCTCCCAGTGGTATTAGCATGTTATCATGCTCAGTATGGAGGTGGTCTTTTGGTGCGAGGAGAATCACATGAAAGCAGGAGGTGGAAATATTTTTGTATGGCCTAGAACACATTGAACATCTTACGCTACCACTTCCTACACAAGGATGAAACAAGACACAAAAGGGTTCAGTGCTGATGCTGTGTTTGGCAGCTATTGGATAGTGTTTCTTACTCACACAGCTTATGAACTTGGTTTCAAAATGGAAAACAATAGGAATCTGTCAACTACTATCACAATCACAAGTCATCCTACTCGGAAATGCGTAACAACAATTGGAAAGACAAAGGTTTCAAAATTGGTTGCGTGCTTTATCAGTTTTTGGGCAACCACAACTATTCAAGGTGTATGTTAGAGATTCAAGCTAGCCTAATCCTTTTGGTATGCAAAACATGGCGCCTGGCGAGAGCGTTTGAGGTGCTACGCAGAGGTTTTGCACTGGGCTAGAGGATACAAACACCACTTGGCTGGAATCTGTCCAGTTCAAACTTTTGTAATAGTTAGATTTTATTGCTTTTGCACCTTTTCCTTACATTTTAACGCATAGTGTAATAACTGGATTCCTATTTTGGATTATTATTTATGTATTTACCACAAGGCATCAAGCCCAGTGGTATATTTTTTTAAAAAACTATCTTAGTGGCTCATGACTTGTACTACCAGTCTTTGGATTATTGTATAAGAATTCAGTTATTTCATCATTTATTTTCTGTTAATCTCATTTGGATTGTGTTTATGGACAATAAGCTTACCTAGCGGGTTGGCTTAGGTGCAGTTAGATTTTAGGTCGTGACAAGTTGGTATCAGAGCTCTAGGTTCATTACTTCTACGAGTCATGAGCAAGCATCAAGTAGAGTTTTACGGAGAGGTACAATGACATCCATACTTATCTCTGAAAGGCTACAGGGCATCTAAGGTAAACTTCCCATCTTTCTTTCCTTATCTTGCGACATTCATTTAGCTTGAAGCGTGTCTTTTTGTATTCCTTCCACTCACTCGTATGCTATATGAATGCTCGGTATCAACTGTACATCAATGGCTTGTGATTCCATGAATAAGGTATGAGATGTGTCTTCTGTGTTTTAGCGATGGGTCAGTCTAGAGGACTTGAGGCCAAGGTTGGACCATAGCTTGGGCTTGGTAGTTTCACTTGTGTAAGAATGTGCTTTTGGACTTATAAGTCCGGTAGTGTCCCTAGGAGTGGGATTTATGGCTGGGTGAGTGGCTGGATAGCTATACGATGAGTATGATGTGGCTGCAAGATATGTTCAGATGGCTTTGATGAGATGAGAAGGGTTGCTTGGTATGCGAAAAGGACTATAGGGTGCTTGATTTCTATCTTGATGGGTTGTACATTCTCGAGTTATGAGCGTGTTGAGGTATCTTTCATGTTGTCCAGTTATGGGACGAAATAGATTCTTATGTCTTATTGATGAGTTCAGACTCGGGAAGATTAAGTGATTGTGTAGTAGTTGTGACCATGAAAGGGCATACAGAGATGCCAGTTTGAGGCTAAGCAGGATGTTCATCTCATGCAGAATGTTCTGAGGTTGTGTGATCCTTATGATGTTTGTATAGGAAGTTTCTTTCTATCAATGGGTTACATATGTTTCAAATTTGACTTTGGATCGGTTGAGGAAATTGACTTGACTACCACAAGAATTAATGTGCATTTAGCAGATGATTTGAGGTGTTTTATGATTAGTACTACATGTGTTCATCAAGGATTTTGTTGAATTGCAATGCGGGATTTTGGCAGTAAGAGAGTAAGAGTATTGTGGATTATCAGATGCTGTGATCTATGGCTTTGAGCCAAGTGGGGGAGTCTTCTATCGATGAATGGATTGCATGGTTAGGTGTTATATTAGTTTTGGCCTGAGCCATGCTTGTGGATTGGTTATGACTTGAAGAGGTTGATTCTAAGGATGACTCGAGTGAGGAAATTTTTGGATACGTGATGTATTACACCTTATAGGTATATGGAAGTCTTGGAATGGTTTATGTTTGCTGTTCGTGATGTATGTAAAGTACTAAGAAAAGGGAGTCACTCAGTTGCATTAAGGTGGAGTTATTTTTTTGGGTGTTGGTGTGCTAATAGGGCACAGGTCGTTCGGCTCATTTGGGCGGTGCGCTTGAGATTAGAATAAGGTGGATAACTTTCGAGAATAATTCTAATGAGTTCAAGATTCATACGTGGCGCTTGAGGATTTTCCACGGATTTGTATATGGCTAAGATCTGAGATTGCATTGGATGGTGTCGAGACTCGCGATATTTGTATATCATTATTGATTCTACATTTCAGTATCAGAAAGGTAAAAGGAACAACTTTAAATTCACATGAGGTCTCTTCAGAGTGGGTATCTCGGATGTGGTATTTTGAGTGCTTAAGGGAATACAGTAGCTTTTGAACTTTAGGATGATGTGGTTTCATGCTAAGATCTCTTGTGGTAAGCTTTGGTTGAGGATCATGGTGTTATGGGAAGGAGAAGTGTTAACTTGAAGGTAGTTCAAAAGGAACTCAAAGAAATAGATCAGCTTGGTAGTGGTTTATATCGACATAGTAATGGGAATGGTCGGTTCTTTTCTTCTTATGATCTGGTGAGGCTTTACCGGTGTTTTGTTGCAATATTCTTGAGTTTTGGTGACCCACGTGACTTGGTCGAGTTAGAGCAATTCAATGATGATAGCTTGGTATGTGCAAATGGATTTCAAAGTGTTCTCGATGATTTTTGCTATGGCTTGAGATGGATATTTTCTACGGCATGAGGAGTATGTTGTGTATTGTGATATTCTCCTGGATGGGATCGAGTGGAAGGTTACTAACTAATTGAGTATATATTTTGCTGATGACTCAGAATTGATAAAAGGGTTCTCATGTTTTCTATGGCGGCATGATAGATGCAGTGCGACGTGGGGGATTGAGGTTTGCATGTATAAAATTGCGGTTCAGTTTTGAAGGAAAGGTCACAGCAAGGACGGTCTTGGATGTAGAGATAAATGCTAGTACTACTTGGTATCACCTAAGAAGGGGGCACAAAGAAGCGATCAATGAATTTTGAAACCATCAAAGTCGCTCATCAAGTGAGTGCGATTTTTCATTCGATGGCTCCTAAGTTGGAGGATCCCGACGCTTTCATGATCCCTTTTACAATTGGAAGTGCCTAGTTTGCTAAAGCTCTTTGTGATCTTGGGGCAAGTATCAATTTGATACCCTAAAAATAAAGTGATAGACATAAATATTAGTCGGAGAATAAGAAGAGAGTAAATGAAGTATTATGAATAAAATGTGATAAATGGGTGATAACGGTAAATAAAAATAAGACATGACAGAGTCTATAGTCAAGTGAAGCTAAAGACAAGAGGTGATAGGCCTTTGATTGAGTAATGATTGAAAAACAAAGGGATTTCATGAATTGCACATGATTAGAGTACCCCCATAAGATGGGTCATGTTGGGATTCTATGAAATATGATTATTGAAGTATAGTATCGTCTCTAGGTGGATCAGGCAAATCACTCCAGATGTTCCCCGATGAGATGTGAGCTTTAGTGATAATGTATTACATAAGAGGTTTCAAGTTATCAATGGTAAATTATAGGTCAACATTAAGGTGAATCCATAATAGTTGGATAAAATTATAAAAGTATGAGAGGAGATTAGGATTCCATTCTTTAGATGAAGAGTAATAAGGGATCATTAAAGGACTTAGATTTATACACATAGGATAAGCAGCGAGAGGGTAACCTGGAGTTGGGTAGCAGACCTCGGTAATAATAAATAGAAGTAAGAGCAACTTTTAAATTATTTTCTTCCGCAATTTTGGTTTATCTTCTGCATTTTAGGCTTACCTAGTCGTAGAGACTAGGTACCATCACGATGGTTCACGGTGGGCGAACCGGGGTCGTGAAAAGTTGGTATCAGAGCTCTAGGTTCATAGGAGTCATGGATCACAAGCCGGTTTATTAGAGTCTCGCTGATTGGTACGGAGACGTCTGTACTTATCTAAGAAAGGCTATGTAACCGTTAGGAAAATTTTACTTCATTTGAATTCCTTGTTGTGCGATGGTGAGGACATTTCTAAACTTCTATCTTCTATTCTCTCACCGATGGTGAGGACAAGTGCTGTCGCACCTCCTTTTTACATACCCCCATGAGGGTACAAGGGGAGTTTTCTCCAATTAAAGGACAGTCGAAACGGGATTTATTTAATTATTTCAGAGTCGCCACCTGGGAATTTTAAGGCGTCCCAAGTCACCAATTTTAATCCCTGAATCGAAGAGAATATGACTCTGTTTATTATTCTGCGAACCAGAAATCTTGAGTAAGGAATTCTGTTAATCCGGAAGAAGGTGTTAGGCATTTCCGAATTCCGTGGTTCTAGCACGGTCGCTCAACTGCTTTCATTCTTGGCTTAATTATCTTGATTTTATTAAATACATTTTTATTGCATGATTTTACTACCGCTTTTTACTTATTGTTTATGACGAATTACGCGTACGTATATTCGTATTATATATCTTTTATAATTACCGGGGATTGTGCCACGCGTACGTGTACATAATAAAATCATCCATGTTATAGTTTTTATAAAAAATATATATTCGAAAATTAAAAATAAAATCAGGAACATCATCACCCTTTTTATTTAGATAATTAACTGCACACCTCGGATTATATGAAATTATTTAATATTTTTTTTAAAGAAATTCGTTTTATTAAATATTCGCTCGAAATTGCGCGTACGCATAATCCGAATTTACTTTTAAAATATAATCAGGGTGCGCGAACGCATCCCTGATTGCGCAAAATCTTTGTTAATAGTATTATGGACTTTTCACAAATTATTTATTATATCATACATTTTTTATGTGAAAATCATGAGAACTCCCATTTTAGAGGCCTTTGAATTCTTTGAAAAGAATTCACAATCTATTAAAGGTTGTCCGTCGATTATAATTTCCGAGTATAAATTATATTCATCCCGCTATTCAAATTCGAAGAAAAGAATAAAAATATGATTCAAACAAATACAACATATATATGCCAAAGGATGAATTGTATATGAAACTAACAAACATGATTTATGAAAGGAAGAAGTATTTTGGAACAATTTTTCATTATTTAATTAGTGCAAATCCCATTTCTAATTGTCATTGACTTAAAGTGTTGCAATTTGTATATCTCATCTTATTCTCATATACTTGCTTTTAATCCAATAGGCCTAATTACTTATTTAGGATGGTAAATAAGCATTAAGTGATAAGAAAGGGAATTATTATACAAATTGATTAACAACATTGCCTTACATGTCATATGTTCATATTTGTATGTTTTGAAACATTCGTAACACTTTAACATCATAATGTGCCATAACAACTCAACTTACTGTCCACTAATGGTTCTATAGATACCTGTTATGATGCCACATATGAACGTACAACTTATATCATTCCTTCCACAACTAAATCAAATGATCAGAATAAACTAGCAATATGGTTTTTATATTTTTCACGCTATTCTTTATTAAACTAACAATGTCACAGGGCCTAATTAATGGCCAATCTTTATATCATGTTTCTTACCTTGACAGTTCAAACATGACAAAACTAAGGAGACGGAGAGCTAACATTATTACAAAAAACTTATATGAATTTCAAGGTAAGACAATTAACTCATAGTTATCAAACTGAATTCACTACTAATTATCTAACATGAAACAAAATGAAATTTAAACTGGTGAACTTGGACAAATGGAAAATAGAATTGCAATTCAAGCTTCATTGATTAGTCATGTTGAATCTCTTTCCAACATGAAATTTAAAAGACATGTACCTGAAAATGAAGGTGGAAAGAGTAAATTTCAGCAGTAGCAGCAGTAACAAAATCAGCAGAATATACCAATAACACAGCAAGTCTGAACAAGACCCGTTAACCCAGATGAACAGTGACAGAGACTTGAGAAAAATTTCAGATTTGAACCGAACAATATTCACAAGCAAACAACGGACAGATTCTAGAAAGATAACATTTCAGATTTTAGTTTCTTTCCTCTTCCTGTTTCAGATTCCTATTTCATATTTCTTTCTTTCTGTTTTTCACAAATGTGTATGTATTTCCTAATGTTTTAGAAATCAGCCTCTCTTAAACAGACAACCTGAAGAAAAACAAAAACTGCATTTCTAAATCAGATTGTTCTCCTCTTAAAATCTACCCAAAATCTCAGTTTTCCCTGTTCTAATCTCTCTGAAAACTGAACTTTAAAATTTCTGTCTGAAAACTGATTTCTCTCTCTCTGAAAACCCCTCTAAATCAGTCCCAATTCCCTCTATCTTATACAGGTCTGTTCCCCCCTTTTTAAGTGCTGCCCGGAACCCTTTTATCTTTTAAAAACAGAAAATTTCCATTAAAAATCTGTTTTTCCACTTTAAATCCCATTAAGCTAACTTTTTCCCTGATTTTTCAGCAACCCATTACCCTTTGTTTCCCATTACCCCATTAAATTAAAAGCCACTAACACTCCACTATCAACACACTACTATCCTCACTGTTTCATTACCAGTAGTACCCTTGAAAGCTTACTGTTATTACTGCCCTTAAGGAAATCAGAATCTGATACAAAATAGATTTTAAAAATTGTTCAAAATCGATTATCCTTCTGAATTAAACAACTATAACCAATCCTATCAAGTTCTGGACTGAATCTTGACTGAGAATGCACTTTTCTAACACAATGGTATCTAACCAACATTTGTGAAATTGAAATTAAACCTAATATCACAACAAATTATACTGAATTTAACGTAGCAAGTCAAACTGAATTTCAGCATTGAACTAAGATCAAACATACACAGGAACATTGTCAATATACTGACAATGCCCTGTTCAGAAAACAACATATACAACATACATTTGAATTCACTGATTCGCAAACAAACATGATTTAATTGACGAGCATTAATCAGTTGACTATTTACAACATTTGTCCATAATCAGTCTAAAATAATAGAAACAGACTGTTTCAATCAGCATTATCATAAATGAGAATTCATAATATAACTAATCGACGAACTTAATCGAGTCGATTACTTACATTGTGAATAATCACAACCAACAGAGACAGTTTCATATTTTGATCATAAGACGGGCATGAGACAAAGATGACAGAATTAATCAAAACAGAAATATGAAAAATTAACAAGTTATTAAAACAAACGAAAATACATACAGAATTCACAAACAGAAATAGAAAAGTACCTCTGAATTTTAATCAGACTCGAACTCAACTTGGCTTCGGATTTGTTTGAAATCAAACAGACCTTAGTCGAAGCATTTTCCACTGAAAATACTTCGACTAAGGTCGATTAAACCTCAATCTTTATTCAATCTGGACAGAATCCAAAAGTCTGGTATTTTTAGGGTTCTTGAAAGTTCGATTTGGGATTTAACCATTTCTGGTCAGATTTGAGGAGAACCAAATACGACACAAGGGTGAGGGTAGCCTAGAGGTCATTTGGTGTCAGTTTAGAACAGATCTGAGTTTGTTCTTGTTTGGTCCGAATCTTCAAAAGAAGATTCGAAAAGCTCGGAAATGATTCGAGCCAAACAAACTACAGATCCATACTTAGGGTGGTTAGGGGAAGCTATGGTGTCGATTTGGGGCTGTTAGGTTTAGATCTAAGTTTGGCTCGAATCTTCAAATGAAGATTCGAGAACCTTCAGGAAGATTCGAGCCAAGAGGCTAACATATTCGGATAGAGGGTGTTCAGGGGGTTCTAGGGTGTTATTTTGGTGACTGGCGGCGTTGATGCCGCCGGGTTTCAGGCGGTGGGAAGTAAGGGCAGGGCGGCTAGGGTTAGGGGGGGTATGAGGAAGGTGATGATGAACAGTGGAGAGGGGGGTTTAGTTAGGGGGCCGGGGTGAGGATTATGGGCTTATATAGGGACGGGGTGGGTTAATGCTGACCGTTAGATCTAATAGGATGAGTGGTCAGGATTTATTTACTTAACCAAACGACGCCGTTTGGCTTAAGTTTGGGGGAACGGGTTGGACCGGGTGTTGGATCGGGTAAGGATTGTGGGTTAGGGTGATGAAATCTCATCCGTTGATTGGATTTGATCGAACGGTCCATGATGAACCACGACTAAACGCTGTCATTTTGACTCTTTTTGGACTGGACCGGACCTAGGCTAAAGGGGGTAATTTGGTTTGGGCCTGGATTTAAATCCAGGTCCGATTATTTTTTTTTATTTCTTTTTCAACTATTTCATTTTTCTAATTTAAATTTCCAATTTTAATTATAAAACAATTTTAACTTCACAAAAATATATTAATTACTCTATAACAATTATTTAACACATAGACAAGACATCAATCACATAGTGGAATATTTAAAATAGAACTATTGCATATTTTTTGTGATTTTATTTAAATTATCTTTTAAATGCATAATTAAATCGTATATGCATGCAACATGTATTTTATTTTATTTTTCATTTTATTATGACAAAGTAAACATTTATGGACATAACACAAATATTTAACACCACGCAAATTCAAGAATTACACAGTAAAAGAAATTTATTTGATTTTTGATTTATTTTGGAGTAGTTTTCGTAAAGGCAAAAATCACGTGCTCACAAGTGCTACCAGAGATGATCAGGCACCTGCGCCCATGCGAGATTTGCCAGAAGTCGAGGACGCGCACGTGGTGTAGCTAGAGCACCTACGCGAGCTGCCACCAAAGTGCCACCAGCAGTTCCAGACGGAGTCCAGGCACCGGATGTGCCTACCCCTACTACTGCTCCAGCACATTAGGAGACATTAGCATAGTTCTTGAGCATGTTTGGTACATTAGTTCAGGCGGGGTTGATTCAAGTTGTACCAACTACCTCATAGATCGGGGAAGGGACCCTGACTTCCGCTACCCCCACTCCAGAGTAGCGAGTTCTTATTGGTCAGGTTCCAGGTATTATAGCGGCACAACCTATGGTCCCAGTTCAGCGGGTGGTGAGGACCTCTCATCGAGTAGAGGACGGGTGGGTCCAGGAGAGAGAGGACATGCGAGGTCAGGATAGAGAGTATAGGGAAGTAAGGAGACCTCGTAGACTGGAGATACCCACTGGTCCTTATTTTGGAGGAAGAGTATGGCATGGTAGAGGTTTTGTAGGTTAGCCAGCTCAATTTGCATCTGAGGTTTCACATAGTGTTTCAGGTGTTCAGGGGCTTAGAGTACCCGTACCGTACAGTTTCCACTGCCACGTCCTCCCATAGCTTGTTTTGAGTATGGTGACACACGCCATGTGGTAAGGGATTGCCCTAGACTTGGGAGGAGTGCACCTCCACAGACTTCTCAGCCACAATGTGCTCCGTAGAGTTCCTAAGCTATGATTACCGCACCAGTTGCTACCCCACCTGCACAGCCAAATAGAGAGGAAGGCCAGACCAAATATTCTGCCCTTCCTGCCCATACCGAGGTTGCCGCCTCTGATTCTCTCATCACATGTATTGTCCTGGTTTGTCATAGAGATGCATCGATTTTATTCGATCTATGCTTTGCTTATCCTTATGTGTCTTTTTATTTTGCTCTGCATTTGGATATACCTCGAGATTCTTTGAGTTCCCCTATTTATGTTTCTACTCCTTTGGGAGATTCTCTTGTTTTGGACCACATTTATCGGTTGTTTTTGGTTGCTCTAAGTGGTTTTGAGACCAGAGCCGATTTATTGTTGCTCAACATGGTAGATTTTGACATTATCTTGGGCATGGGCTGGTTGTCGCCCCATTATGCTATTATTGATTGTCCCGCAAAAATCGCGACGCTGGCTATGCTAGGTGTACCGCGTGTTAAGTAGAAGGGTACTTTAGATCACACTCCCAGTAGTGTTATTTCTTTTCTTAAAGCTCAGCGTATGGTTGAGAAGGGGTGTGACGCGTATTTAGCTTATGTGAGAGATGTCAATATTGATACCCCTTTAGTTGATTTAGTTCCAATAGTACGGGATTTTCTCGACGTGTTTCCAGCTGACCTTCCGAGCATGCTGCCTGATAGAGATATTGATTTTAGCATTGATCTGTTGCAGGGCACTCAGCCCATTTCTATTTCTCCGTATCATATGGCTCCTCCTGAGTTGAAGGAGTTGAAGGATCAGTTACAGGAATTGCTTGATAAGGGTTTTATTCGGCCTAGTGTATCACCTTGGGGTGCTCCTATCTTGTTTGTGAAGAAAATGGATGGTTCTATGCGTATATGTATTGAATATTTCTAGTTGAACAAGGTTACAGTAAGGAACCATTATCCTTTGCCTCGTATTGATGATCTGTTTGACCAGCTTTAGGGCGCACAGGTGTGTTTTCTAAGATTGATTTGTGCTCAGGTTACCATCAGTTGACGATTGGGGATCCAGATATCCTAAAGACTACTTTCAGGAATCGGTATGGTCATTATGAGTTCCTTGTTATGTCATTTGGGCGGACCAATGCCCCAACAGCCTTTATGCATTTGATGCACAGTGAGTTCCGGCCGTATCTTGACTCGTTCGTCATTGTCTTTACTGATGATATTTTGGTGTATTCCCGGAGTAGGCAAGATCATGAGCAGCACCTGAGGACTATGCTTCAGGCTCTAAGAGAGAAGGAGTTATATGCTAAGTTCTCAAAATGTGAGTTTTGGTTGGATTCAGTGGCATTCTTATGCCACATGGTATCGAGTGAGGGTATTCAGGTGGATCTGAAGAAGATAGAGGCCATGCAAAGTTGCCCCAGACCATTCTCAGCTACCGAGATCCATAGTTTCCTTGGCTTGGCGGGCTACTACTATCATTTTGTGGAGGGGTTTTCATCGATTGCAGCCCCTAAGACTAGGTTGACCCAGAAGGGTGCTCCGTTCTAGTGGACAGAAGAGTGTGAGGCGAGCTTTCATAAACTTAAGACAGCTTTGACTACAACCCCAGTTTTGATATTGCATTCAGGTTCGAGGTCTTATACGGTCTATTGTGACGCCTCAAGGATTGGCCTCAAAGTGGTGTTGATGCAAGACGGTAAGGCGATTGCCTATGCATTCAGACAGTTAAAGATACATGAGAAGATTACCCTGTTCACGACCTTGAGTTAACTGCCATTGTTCACGCCCTGAAGATTTGGCACCATTATTTATACGAGGTCCCATGTGAAATTTATACTGCCCATCGGAGCTTGCAGGACTTGTTCAAGAAAAAGGATCTAAATTTGCGCCAGAGGAGGTGGTTAGAGTTGCTGAAGGACTATGATATCACTATTTTGTATCACCCAGGCAAGGCCAATATGGTGGCCGATGCCTTGAGTCGCCGGGCAGAGAGTTTGGGGAGTTTAGCATATTTACTAGCATTAGAGAGGCCTATGGCAATGGATGCTCAGGCCTTAGCCAGCCAGTTTGTGAGATTGGATCTTTCAGAGCCCAGTCGGGTTCTAGCTTGCGTGGTTTCTCGGTCTTCCTTATTTGATCGTATTAGGGAGCGACAATATGATGAACCCCATTAGCTTGTCCTCAAAGACAAGGTTCAGTACCGTGATGCCAGAGATGTGACTATTGGTAATGATGGGGTATTGAGGATGCATGGTCGGATTTATGTACCTAATGTTGATGGGATCTGAGAGTTGATTCTAAAGGAGGCCCATAGTTCGTGGTATTCCATCCTCCTGGGTGCCGCGATGATGTATTAGGATTTGAGACAACACTATTGGTGGAGGCGGATGAAGAAATATATAGTTGGATTTGTAGCTTAGTGTCTCAACTATTAGCAGGTGAAGTATGAGCACCAGAGACCGGGTGGGTTGCTTCAGCAGATAGAGATTCCAGAGTGAAAGTGGGAGCGGATCACCATGGAATTTTTAGTTGGGCTCCCATGGACTTTGAGAAAGTTCAATGCTATTTGGGTGATTGTGGATTGACTGACCAAGTTCACTCATTTCATTCCTGTGTGTACTACTTCTCATTCGGAGCAGTTGGCGGAGATTTATATCAGGGAGATTGTTCGTCTGCATGGTATTCCAGTTTCCATCATTTCAGATAGAGGTACACAGTTCACATTACGGTTCTGGAGGGCCGTTCAGCATGAGTTGGGTACTCGGGTGGAGTTGAGTACAACATTTGACCCTCAGACGGACGGACAGTCCGAGCGTACTATTCAGTTTCTTAAGGATATGCTCCGTGCGTGTGTGATTGAGTTTGGAGGGTCTTGGGATCGGTTCTTACCATTAGCTGAGTTTTCTTACAACAACATCTATCAGTCCAGCATTCAGATGGCACTATATGAGGTTTTATATGGTAGGCGGTGTAAATCCCCGGGGGGTTGGTTCGAGCCGAGTGAAGCGAGACTATTGGGCACATACTTGGTTCAGGATGCTTTGGAGAAGGTTAAAGTGATTCAGGATAGACTCCATATAGCCTAGTCCAGACAGAAAAGTTACGCGGACCAGAAGGTTCGTGATGTTTCCTATATGGTTGGAGAGCGAGTCCTGTTTCAGATTTCGCCTATGAAAGGCGTTTTGAGATTTGGGTAGAAGGGGAAGTTGATTCCAAGGTTTATTGGCCCTTTTGAGATATTGAGGCGTGTTGGGGAAGTTGCTTATGATCTTGCCTTACCTCCCAGCTTGGCAGGAGTTCATCTGGTATTTCATGTTTCGATGATCCGGAGGTATCACAGTGATCCGTTGCACATGTTGGATTTCAGTTCAGTCCAGTTGGACAAGGATCTATCCTATGTTGAGGAGCCAGTGGCAATATTGGACATGCAAGTTAGAAAAATGAGGTCAAAGGATATTGCGTCAGTGAAGGTTCAGTGGCGGGGTCAGCCGGTTGATGATGCGACCTAGGAGACCAAGCAGGATATGCGCCGCAGTTACCCTCATCTTTTCACTACTTCAGGTATGTCTTTATGCTTGTTTGAGGATAAACGAATGTTTAAGTGTAGGAGGATGTGACGACCGGCCGGTCGTCTTAAGAATTAACGCCCCGATCCCCTATTAACTGCTTTCCCCGAGTTTATTTCTGCTATTTTGATTTGCCGGGATGTTCGGTTTTGAGTTTCGAAGAGTTTGGGACACTTAGTCCCTAAATGAGATCTTAGGTATTGGAAAGTTGACCATAGTCGGAACAGTATGAAGATGGACTCAGAATGGAAATCCGATGATTCCGTTAGCTCCGTTGGGTGATTTCGGGTTTAGGGGCATGATCAGATTGTGTTTTGGAGGTCCGTAACTAATCTAGGCTTGAAATGCCGAAGTCGAATTTTTGAAGTTTCCGGTCCAATAGTGAGATTTTGTGCTAAGGGTCAGAATCAAATTCCTAAAGTTGGAGTAGCTCCGTAATGTTGAATGTGACGTGCTTGCAAAATTTCAGGTCATTCGGACGAGATTTGATAGACTTTTTGATCGAAAGCATAATTTAAGAGTTCTTAGGCTTGAATCCTACGATAAATTCGTGATTTGATGTTGGTGTGAGCGTGTCAAAGGTTTGAACAAGTGTGAATGATGTCATGGGATGTGTTAGTACATTATGTTTGAAGTCCCGGGGCTCGGGTGAGTTCCGGGATGTTTTAAGCCTAAAATCATAGTTGTTGCAGGTCCAGAGGAGTTGCAGACCTCTGAACTCACCAGTGCGGTCCGCACAGGATTTTGTGCTGTCGTGGTGGGGGCTTTGCGGCCGCACAAAATCCAGGGCGGTCCGCGGTGAGGAAAGTTTCACTGGTCTGACTTCGAAAGATTATATCTTTTGATCGACAAGAAATATTGAGATGATTCTAAAACCAAAGTTGTAGCCCTTTGTGTCTAGTTTTCGGAAAAGTAAAGAAATTACAATTTGAACATCTGTAGAAAAAGGTATGGCCAAAATACTAAAGCCTGTCACTGCAGTCAAATCCACCCCAGACAGAATTGGTTATTGTGCGGTCAACAGTGGTGGAAATCCGGGAGGTGCACTATAAATACAAGGTTTAGGGTTTTATTTCATATTTTGACATAGAGAGCTCGGATATTGGTGATTTTTTGAAGGTTTTTCAAGAAATTCATTGGGATAAATGATTCTAGCTCGGATTTGGCTAGGGTACATGAATCTATCATTGAATTCATCATTTAATTCGTGATTTGGGATGGAATTTGGGAAGAAAATTGTGAAATCTTTCAAAAATGTAAAATGATGATTTGAAGGACCAAATGGTATCAAAATTGGATAATTTTTGTATGGTTAGACTTGTGAGGGTATGAGAATTCTAAAAATGTAACTTTTACCTGATTCCGAGAAGTTGGCCCGAGGGGCATTTTGGTCATTTTACCTAATTTCGCGTATTAGCTTAGAATTTAGTTGTAAAATTAGTTACTTAAAGTGTTATTTACATTATGAAATTGAATTAAATATATTTGGGTCATTTGGAGCCGAGTACTCGTGGCAAGAACGTGGTCTCGGGTTGATTTTGAGCCGGTTCGAGACAAGTGGCTTGTCTAGGCTTGTGTGGGGGAATTTTCCCTTAGTATTGATATTGTGATAATTGAAATGCCTTGTACGTGAGGTGACGAGGGCGTACTTGTGCTAATTGTTAAAAATTCGGTTTTCATTAAGTAACTTTAATTGTGTTTTCCCTTTCTATTTATTCTACTTGCACTTTTAAACCTGTTGTTAGTTAGAGAAACATGTCTAATTGACTTAATTGCTTTATTTACTTTAACTATCTTATTTGTATTACGCAAAACATGCTAGGTTAGAATTGTCTGTATTACATTGTTATGAAGTTGAGTTTATTTGAGTATTTCTTGTCCCATTGTTGTGTGTTTTACTTTGGGACTACCGGATGGCATCCTGGGAGATCCCCTGTACGCATTTACGATTTGAGCTGAAGCACGAGATATCGAGAGATCTCTGACACGTACACTGAGGATACCAAGAGATCCTCGCGGTGCCAAGATATCTCTATCATACATTGAGGATACCCATAGATCCCCGGGATACTAAGAGATCCCTATCATACTTTGAGGATACCGAGAGATCCTCGGGATACCAAGAGATCCCTATCATACATTGAGGATACTGAGAGATCCTCGGGATACCAAGAGATACCTAGAATATATTGAGGATACCGAGAGATCCTCGGGATACCAAGAGATCCCTGACATATATTGAGGGTACTAAGAGATCCTCGGGATACAGAGAGATCCCTGGTTATTTTCTTGTGATTGTTTTTCCTCTGTTTCAGTTATTGAATTCCTTGTTTTCCTGTATTAAATTTTTATCGTTAGTTTTCAACTGCACTTCTTATCTTATACTGTCATATCTTATATTCTTTATTTTATCTCAGTAGGGTCCTGACCTTCCTCGTCACTACCCGACCAAGGTTAGGCTTAGCACATACTAAGTACCGATGTGGTGTAGTCATGCCTCTTCTGCGCATGTTTTTCATGTGCAAATCCAGGTACTTTCACTCTGTCTTATCATCCTTGAGGCGAGGCGCTTCTGTAGAGACTTTGAGGTATATCTACCGCGTCCGCGGACCGAGGAGTCCCTTTCTATCTTTCTGTAATAGTATAGCCCTTCGGTATTCCCCTTTTTGTTAGACATATCTGGAGTTTGAGCTTCTTATGTATCTCTTAGCTTGTAATTCATGAGTTTCCGGGTTTTGGGAAAATGTATTGGTTTTAAGAGTTAATATTGTGTATATCGAGCGACACTTTTAAACGCTGTTTTATTACTCTATTTCTGTTTTAAATTGTTTTCTTCTGCAAATTTGGTTTATCTTCCGCATTTTAGGCTTACCTAGTCGTAGAGACTAGGTGCCGTCACGATGGATCACGGAGGGCGAATCGGGGTCATGACAAGTTTGTATTATAGCTCTAATTCATAGGAGTCATGGATCACAAGCCGGTTTATTAGAGTCTTGCTAATCAGTACGTAGACATCTGTACTTATCTACGAGAGTCTATGTAACCATTAGGAAAATTCCACTTTATTTGAATTACTTGTCGTTCGAGATTTTTGATTTCACAATTCTTAACATCTATCTTCTATTCTTTCAGTGATGATGAGGACAAGTGCTACCAGAGATGATCAGGCACTCGCGCCCATGCGAGGGTCGCCAGAAGTCGAGGACGCGCATGTGGTGTAGCCAGAGCACCCATGCAAGCTACCACCGAAGTGCTACCAATAGTTCCAGACGGAGTCCAGGCAACGGATGCACCTACTGCTACTACTACTCCAACACTTCAAGAGACATTAGCATAGTTCCTAAGCATGTTTGGTACATTAGTTCAAGTGGGGTTGATTTAGGTTGTGCCAACTACCTCACTAATCGGGGAAGGGACCCAAACTTCTACTACCCCCACTCCAGAGCAGCGAGTTCTCATTGGTCAGGTTCCAGGTGTCATAGTGACACAGCGTGTGGTCCCAGTTCAGTGGGTGGTGAGGACCTCTCACCGAGTAGCGAACGGGTGTGTCCAAGAGAGAGGATAGACGAGGTCAAGTGAGAGAGTATATTGAAGTAAGGAGACCTCGTAGACTGGAGAGACCCACTAGTCCTTATTTTTGAGGAAGAGTACGGCATGCTAGAAGTTTTGTGGATCCGCCAGCTCAGTTTGCGTCTCAGATTTCACATAGTGTTTTAGGTGTTAAGGGGTCTTGGAGTACCCGTACCACACAGTTTCCACTGCCATATCCTCCCATAGCTTGTTTTGAGTATGGTGACACATGCCGTGTGGTGAGGGACTGGCCAAGACTTAGGAGGAGTGTCCCTCCACAGACTTCTCAGCCACAGATCGCTCTGCAGAGGTCTCAAGCTATGATCACTGCACCAGTTGCTACCCCACCTGCCCAGCCAGCTAGAGGGGAAGGCCAGGCCAGATATTCTGCCCTTCCTGCCCATACCGAGGCTGCCGCCTTCGATTCTGTCATCACATTTATTGTCCTGGTTTGTCATAGAGATGCATCGGTTTTATTCGATTTAGGCTCCACCTATCCTTATGTGTCTTCTTATTTTGCTACACATTTGGGTGTACCTCGAGATTCTTTGAGTTCCCCTATTTATTTTTCTACTCCTATGGGAGATTCTCTTATTGCGGACCGTATTTATCGGTTGTGTTTGGTTGCTCTTAGTGGTTTTGAGAGTAGAGCCGATTTATTGTTGCTCAGCGTGGTAGACTTTGACATTATCTTGGGCATGGACTGGTTTTCACCCCATTATGCTATTCTTGATTGTCATGCCAAAACCGTGACACTGGCTATGCCATGTGTACCGCAATAGAGTTATTTCTTTTCTTAAAGCTCAGCATATGGTTGAGAAGGGGTGTGACACGTATTTAGCTTATGTGAGAGATATCAGTATTGATACCCCTTTAGTTGATTCAGTTCCAGTAGTACAGTATTTTCCGAATGTGTTTCCAGCTGACCTTCTAGGCATGCCGCCTGATAGAGATATTAATTTTGGCATTGATCTGTTGCCTGACACTCAACCCATTTCTATTCCTCCGTATCTTATGGCTCCTCCTGAGTTGATGGAGTTGATGGATCAGTTACAGGAATTGCTTGATAAGGGTTTTATTTGGCGTAGTGTATCACCTTGGGGTGCTCCTGTCTTGTTTGTGAAGAAAAAAGATGGTTCTATGAGTATGTTTATTGATTATCGCCAGTTGAACAAGGTTACAGTGAAGAACCATTATCCTTTGCGTTGTATTAATGATCTGTTTGACCAGATTCAGGGCGCACCTGTGTTTTCTAAGATTGATTTGTGCTCAGGTTACCATCAGTTGAAGATTCGGGAGCCAGATATCCCGAAGACTGCTTTCAGGACTCGAGATGGTCATTACGAGTTCCTTGTTATGTCATTTGGGCTGACCAACACCCCATAATCCTTTATGCATTTGATGCATAGTGTTTTTTGGCCGTATCTTGACTCGTTTGTCATTGTCTTTATTGATGATATTTTGGTGTATTCCCGGAGTCGGCAAGATCATGAGCAGCACTTGAGGACTGTGCTTCAGACTCTGAGAGAGAAGAAGTTATATGCTAAGTTCTCGAAAAGTGAGCTTTGGTTGGATTCAGTGGCATTCTTAGGCCACGTGGTATCGAGCGAGGGTATTCAGGTGGATCTAAAGAAGATAGAGGTCGTGCAGAGTTGGCCCGGACCATCCTCAGCTACCAAGATCTGTAGTTTCCTTGGCTTGGCGGGATACTACCGTCGTTTTGTGGAGGGGTTTTCATCGATTGCAGCCCCTATGACCAGGTTGACCCAAAATGGTGCTCCGTTCCAGTGGACAGAGAAGTGTGAGGCGAGCTTTCAGAAGCTCAAGACAGATTTGACTACAACCCTAGTTTTGATATTGCCTTTAGGTTCGGGGTCTTATGCAGTCTATTGTGATGCCTCAAGGATTGGCCTCAGAGCGGTGTTGATGTAGGACGGTAGGGTGATTGCCTACGTATCCAGACAATTGAAGATATATGAGAAGAATTACTATGTTCATTACCTTGAGTTAGTTTCCATTGTTCACGCCCTGAAGATTTGGCGCTATTATTTATACGGGGTTCCCTATGAGATTTATACTGACCATCAGAGCTTGTAGCACTTGTTCAAGCAAAAGGAACTAAATTTGCCCCAGAGAAGGTGGTTAGAGTTGTTGAAGGACTATGGTATCACTATTTTGTATCACCTGGGCAAGGCCAATGTGGTGGCCGATGCCTTGGATCGCCGGGCAGAGAGTTTGGGGAGTTTGGCATATTTACTAGCATCAGAGGGGCCTATGGCGATGGATGTTCAGGCCTTAGCCAGCCAGTTTGTGAGATTGGATCTTTCAGAGCCTAGTCGGGTTATATCTTGCGTGCTTTCTCAGTCTTTCTTATTTGATCGTATCAGGGAGCGGCAATATGATGACCCCCATTTGCTTGTCCTCAAGGACAAGGTTCAGCACGGTGATGCCAGAGATGTGACTATTGGTGATGATGGGGTATTGAGGATGCAGGGTCGGATTTGTGTACCCAATGTTGATGGGCTCTGAGAGTTGATTCTAGAGGAGGCCCATAGTTCTTGGTATTCTATCCACCTGGGTGCGGCGAAGATGTATCAGGATTTGAGACAACACTATTGGTGTAGGCGAATGAATAAAGATATAGTTGGATTCATAGCTCGGTGTCTCAACTGTCAGCAGGTGAAGTATGAGAACCAAAGACCGGGTGGGTTGCTTCAGCAGATAGAGATTTTAGAGTGGAAGTGGGAGTGGATCACCATGGACTATGTAGTTGGGCTCCCATGGACTTTGAGAAAGTTCGATGCTATTTGGGTGATTGTCGATCGACTGACCAAGTACACTCATTTCATTCCTATGGGTACTAGTTATCCTTCGGAGCGGTTAGCGGAGATTTTTATCCGAAAAATTGTTCGTCTAGATGGTATTCCAGTTTCCATCATTTCAGATAGAGGTACACAGTTTACATCACGGTTTTGGTGGGCCGTTTAACATGAGTTGTGTACTCGAGTAGAGTTGAGTACAACATTTCACCCTCGAATGGACGGATAGTCCGAGCACACTATTCAGATTCTTGAGTATATGCTCCGTGCGTGTGTGATTGAGTTTGGAGGGTCTTGGGATCAGTTCTTACCATTAGCGGAGTTTGCTTAAAACAACACCTATCAGTCCAGTATTCACATGGCACTGTATTAGGCTTTATATAGGAGACGGTGTAGATCCCCTGTGGCTTGGTTTGAGTCGAGTGAGGCGAGACTATTGGGCACAGACTTGGTTTAGGATGCTTTGGATGAGGTTAAGGTGATTCAGGATAGGTTCCGTACAGCCCAGTCCAAACAGAAGAGTTACGCGGACCGAAACGTTCGTGATGTTTCCGATATGGTTGGAGAGCAGGTTCTGCTTTGGGTTTCGCCTTTAAAGGGTGTTATGAGATTTGGGAAGAAAGGGAAGTTGAGTCCGAGGTTTATTGGCCCTTTTGAGATATTGAGGTGTGTTGGGGAAGTTGCTTATGAGCTTGCCTTACCTCCCAGCTTGGCAGGAGTTCATCCGGTATTTCATGTTTTGATGCTCCGGAGGTATCATGGTGATCCATCACACGTGTTGGATTTCAGTTCAGTCCAGTTGGATAAGGATCTATCCTATGTTGAGGAGCCATTGGAAATATTGAACAGGCAGGGGTTAGCCGGTCGAGGAGGCGACCTGGGAGACCGAGCAGGATATGCGCCGTAGTTATCCTCATCCTTTCACTACTTCAGGTATGTCTTTATGCTCGTTTGAGGACGAATGAATGTTTAAGTGTAGGAAGATGTGACAACCCGGCCGGTTGTCTTAAGAATTAATGCCCCGATCCCCTATTAACTGCTTTCCCCGAGTTTATTTCTGCTATTTTGATTTACCGGGATGTTCGGTTTTGAGTTTCGGAGAGTTTTGGGACATTTAGTCCCTAAATGAGAGCTTAAGTGTTAGAAAGTTGACTGTAGTTGGAACACTATGAAGACGGCCTCGGAATGCAAATCCGATGGTTCTGTTAGCTCCATTGGGTGATTTCGAGCTTAGGGGCGTGATCGGATTGTGTTTTGGAGGTCCGTAGCTAATTTAGGCTTGAAATGCCGAAAGTCGAACTTTTGAAGTTTCCAGTCTAATAGTGAGATTTTGATCTAAGGGCCGGAATGGAATTTCGAAAGTTGGAGTAGCTCCGTAGTGTTGAATGTGTCGTGCTTGCAAAATTTCAGGTCATTCCGACGAGATTTGATAGACTTTTTGACCGAAAGCATAATTTAAGAGGTCTTGGAGTTCTTAGGCTTGAATCCTATGTTAAATTGGTGATTTGATGTTGTTGTGAGCGTTCCGAAGTTTTGAACAAGTGTGAATGATATCACGGGATGTGTTGGTATATTTGGTTTGAAGTCTTGGGGGGATCGGGTGAGTTCTGGGTAGGTTTCGAGATGTGTTAGGCCTAAAATCATAGCTGTTGCAGGTCCAGAGGAGTTCCATACCTCTGAACCCACCAGTGCGGTCCGCACAGGATTTTGTGCTACCGCAGTGGAGGTTTTGCGGCCACACAAAATCCAGTGTGGTCCGCGGTGAGGAAAGTTTCACTGGTCTGACTTCAGAAGCTTATATCATTTGATCTACAAGGAATTTTAAGATGATTCAAAAACGAAAGTTGTAGCCCTTCATGTCTATTTTTCAGAAAGTTAAAGAAATCACAATTTTGACATATGTAGAGAAATGTATGGCCAAAATACTAAAGCCTGTCACTGCAGTCAAATCCACCGCAAACAACACTGGCTTTTGTGCGGTCAGCAGTGGTGGAAATCCAAGAGGTGCACTATAAATATGAGGTTTAGGGTTTTATTTCATATTTTGACCCAGAGAGCTCGAAATTTGGCGATTGTTCGAAGGGTTTTCAAGAAATTCATCGGGGTAAGTATGGTTAGACTCGTGAGGGTATGAGAATTCTGAAAATGTAAATTTTAACCGATTCCAAGATGTGGGCCTGAGGGGCATTTTGGTCATTTTATGTCATTTCGCGTATTAGCTTAGAATTTAATTGTAAAATCAGTTACTTGAAGTGTTATTTATATTATGCAATTGACTTAAATAGATTTGGCCATTTGGAGTAGAGTACTCGTGGCAAGAATGTGGTCTCGGGTAGATTATTGAGCCGATTCTAGGTAAGTGGCTTGTCTAACCTTGTGTGAGGGACCTTCCCCTTAGGATTTGGTATATTTGTTGTTTGAAATGCCTTGTACGTGAGGTAACGAGTGCGTACTTGTGCTAATTGTTAAAAATCCGATTTTTAATAAGTAACTTTAATTGTGTTTTCTCTTTCTATTTATTCTACTTGCACATTTAAACCCGCTGTTAGTTAGAGAAACATGTCTAATTGACTTAATTGCTTTATTTGCTTTAACTGCCTTATTTGTATTACGTGAAGCATGCTAGGTTAGAATTGTCTGTGTTACCTTATTATGAAGTTGAGTTTATTTGAGTATTCCTTGTGCCATTGTTATGTGTTTTACTTTTGGACCACGGGGCGACATCCTGTGAGATCCCCTGTACGCATTTATGATTTGAGCTGAAGTGCAGGATACCGAGAGATCCCCAGCATGTACATTGAGGATACCAAGAGATCCCTATCATACATTGAGGATACCAAGAGATCCACGTGATACCAAGAGATGACTATCAGACATTGAGGATACCGAGAGATCCTCGGGATACCAAGAGATCCCTATCATACAGTGAGGATACCGAGAGATCCTCGGGATACCAAGAGATCTCTATCATACATCGAGGATACCGAGAGATGCTCAGGATACCAAGAGATCCGTATCATACATTGAGGATACTGAAAGATCCTCGGGATACCAAGAGATCCCTAGCATATATTGAGGATACCGAGAGATCCTCGAGATACCAAGAGATCCCTGGCATATATTGAGGGTACTGAGAGATCCCGGGGATACTGAGCGGTCCCTGGTTATTTCCTTCTGATTGTTTTGCCTCTATTTCAGTTATTGAATTCCTTATTTTTTTGTATTAAATTTTTATAATTAGTTTTCAACTATACTGCTTATCTTATACTGTCATGTCTTATATTCTTTATTTTATCTTTGTAGGGCCCTGACTTCCTCATCACTACCCGACCAAGGTTAGGCTTGGCACTTACTGAGTATTGTTGTGGTGTACTCATGCCCCTTCTGTGCATGTTTTTCATGTGCAGATCCAGGTACTTTCACTCTGTCTTATCATCCTTGAGGCTAGGCGCTTCTGTAGAGATTTCGAGGTATATCTGCCGCATTCGCAGACCAAGGAGTCCCTTTCTATATTTCTGTATTAGTATAGCCCTTCAATATTCCCCTTTTGGTTAGACATTTCTGGAGTTTGAGCTTCTTATGTATCTCTTAGCTTGTGATTCATGGGTTTCCGGGTTTCGGGAAAATGTATTGGTTTTATGAGTTAATATTGTGAATACCGAGTGACACTTTTAAACACTGTTTTATTACTCTATTTTTGTTTTAAATTGTTTTATTCCGCAAATTTGGTTTATTATCCACATTTAGGCTTACCTAGTTGTAGAGACTAGGTGCCGTAACGATGGTTCACGGAGGGCGAATTAGGGTCGTGACAAGTTGGTATTAGAGCTCTAGGTTCATAGGAGTCATGGATCACAAGCAGGTTTATTAGAGTCTTGCTGATTGGTACGGAGACGTCTGTACTTATCTACGAGAGGCTATGTAACCGTTAGGAAAATTTCACTTCATTTGAATTCCTTGTTGTGCGAGATTTTTGATTTCACAATTCTAAGGTTCTATCTTCTATTCTATCATAGATGGTGAGGACAAGTGCTACCAGAGATGATTAGGCACCCGCGCCCATGCGAGAGTCGCCAGAAGTCAAGGACGCGCTCGTGGTGTGGCTAGGGTACCTGCGCGAGCTCCCACCGAAGTGCCACCAGCAGTTCTGGATGGAGTCCAGGCACCGGATGCGCCTACCGCTACTATTGCTCCAACACTTCAAGAGACATTAGCATAGTTCCTGAGCATGTTTGGTACATTAGTTCAGGCGGGGTTGATTTAGGTTATACCAACTACCTCACAGATTGGGGAAAGGACCCAAACTTCCGCTACCCCAACTCTAGAGCAGCGAGTTCTCATTGGTCGGGTTCCAGGTGTCATAGCGACATAGCCTGTGGTCCTAGTTCAGCAGATAGTGAGGACCTCTTGCCGATTAGAGGACGGGTGGGTCTAGGAGAGAGAGAACAGACGAGGTCAAGAGATAGAGTATAGGGAAGTAAGGAGACCTCGTAGACTAGAGAGACCCACTGGTCCTTATTTTGGAGGAAGAGTACGACATGGTAGAGGTTTTGTGGGTCAGCCAGCTCAGTTTGCATCTCAGATTTCACAAAGTGTTTCTGGTGTTCTGGGGTCTTGGAGTACCCGTACCGCATTGTTTCCACTGCCACATCCTCCCAGAGCTTGTTTTGAGTATGGTGACACACGCCATGTGGTGAGGGATTACCCTAGACTTAGGAGGTGTGCACCTCTACAGACTTCTTAGCCACAACGCGCTCCACAGAGTTCTCAGGCTATGATTACCGCACTAATTGCTACCCTACTTGCCCAGCTAGATAGAGGGGAACGATAGGCTAGATATTCTACCCTTCGTGTCCATACCGAGGCTACCGCCTCCGATTCTGTCATCACATGTATTGTCTTGGTTTGTCATAGAAATGCATCGGTTTTATTCGATCTAGGCTCCGCCTATCCTTATGTGTCTTCTTATTTTTCTCTGCATTTGGGTGTATCTCAGGATTCTTTGAGTTCCCCTATTTTGATTTCTACTCTTGTGAGAGATTCTCTTATTGTGGACCGCATTTATCGGTCATGTTTGGTTACTCTTAGTGGTTTTGAGACTATAGACGATTTATTGTTGCTCAGCATGGTAGATTTTGACATTATCTTGGGCATGGACTGGTTGTCACCCCATTATGCTATTCTTTATTGTCATGCCAAAACCGTGACGCTGGCTATTACAGGTGTACCTCATGTTGAGTGGAAGGTTACTTTAGATCACACTCTCAGTAGAGTTATTTCTTTTCTTAAAGCTCAGCGTGTGGTTGAGAAGGGGTGTGACGCGTATTTAGCTTATGTGAGAGATGTCAGTATTGATACCCCTTCAGTTGATTCAGTCCAAGTAGTACGGGATTTTCTCAATGTTTCCAGCTGACCTTCCGGGCATGCTGCCTAATATAGATATTGATTTTGGCATTGATCTGTTGTCGGGCACTCAGCCCATTTCTATTCCTTCGGATCGTATGGCTCCTCCTTAGTTGAAGGAGTTGAATGATCAGTTATAGGAATTGCTTGGTAAGGGTTTTATTTAGCCTAGTGTATCACCTTGGGGTGCTCCTGTCTTGTTTGTGAAGAAAAAGGATGCTTCTATGCGTATGTGTATTGATTATCTCCAGTTGAACAAGGTTACAGTGAGGAACCATTGTCCTTTGCCTCGTATTATTGATCTGTTTGACCAGCTTCTGGGTGCACGTGTGTTTTCTAAGATTTATTTGCGCTCAGGTTACCATTAGTGGAAGATTCGAGAGCCAGATATCCCGAAGACTGCTTTCAGGACTCGGTATGGTCATTACGAGTTCCTTGTTATGTCATTTGGGCTGACCAATTCCCAACAGCCTTTATGCATTTGATGCACAGTGTGTTTCGGCCATATCTTGACTTGTTCGTCATTGTCTTTATTAATGATATTTTGGTGTATTCCTGGAATCAGCAAGATCATGAGCAGCACCCGAGGACTGTGCTTCAGACTCTGAGAGAGAAGAAGTTATATGCTAAGTTCTCGAAATGTGAGTTTTGGTTGGATTCAATGGCATTATTAGGCCACGTGGTATCGAGCGAGGGTATTTAGGTGGATCTGAAGAAGATAGAGGCCGTGCAGAGTTGGCCCAGACCATCCTCAGCTACCAAGATCCGCAGTTTCCTTGGCTTGGCGGGATACTACCATCGTTTTATGGATGGGTTTTCATCGATTGTAGCCCCTATGACCAGGTTGACCCAGAGGGGTGCTCTGTTCCAATGGACAGAGGAGTGTGAGGAGAGCTTTCAGAAGCTCAAGACAGATTTGACTACAACCCTAGTTTTGATATTACCTTTAGGTTCGGGGTCTTATGCATTCTATTGTGATGACTCGAGGATTGGCCTCAGAGCAGTGTTGATGTAGGACGGTAGGGTGATTGCCTACGCGTCCAGACAGTTGAAGATACATGAGAAGAATTACCCTGTTCACAACCTTGAGTTAGCTGCCATTGTTCATGCCCTGAAGATTTGGCGCCATTATTTATATGGGGTTCCCTGTAAGATTTTTACTGACTATCGGAGCTTGCAGCACTTGTTCAAGCAAAAGGATCTAAATTAGCGCCAGAGGAGGTGGTTAGAGTTGCTGAAGCACTATGATATCAATATTTTGTATCACCCGAGCAAGGCCAATGTGGTGGCCGATGCCTTGAGTCACCGGGCAGAGAGTTTGGGGAGTTTGGCATATTTACTAGCATCAGAGAGGTTTATGGCGATGGATGTTCAGGACTTAGCCAGCCAGTTTGTAAGATTGGATTTTTCAGAGCCCAGACGGGTTCTAGCTTGCGTGGTTTCTCGGTCTTTCTTATTTGATCGTATCAGGGAGCGGCAGTATGATGACCCTTATTTGTTTGTCCTTAAGGATAATGTTCAGCACGGTGATGCCAAAGATATGACTATTGGTGATGATGAGGTATTGAGGATGCAGGGTCAGATTTGTGTACCCAATGTTGATGGGCTCCGAGATTTGATTCTAGAGAAAGGCCATAGTTCGTGGTATTCCATCCACCTGAGTGCCGCGAAGATGTATCAGGATTTGAGACAACACTATTGGTGGAGGCGGATGAAGAAAGATATAGTTGGATTCATAGCTCGGTGTTTCAACTGTTAGTAGGTGAAGTATGAGCACCAGAGACCGGGTGGGTTGCTTCAGCAGATAAAGATTCGGAGTGGAAGTGGGAGCGGATCACCGTGGACTTTGTAGTTGGGCTCCCACGGACTTTGAGAAAGTTCGATGCTATTTGGGAGATTGTGGATCGGTTGACCAAGTCCGCTCATTTCATTCCTGTGTGTACTACTTATCCTTAGAGCAGTTGGCGGAGATTTATATCCGGGAGATTGTTCGTCTGCATGGTATTTCAATTTCCATCATTTCAGATATAGGTACACAGTTCAGATCACAGTTTTGGAGGGCCGTTCAGCATGACTTGGGTACTCTGGTGGAGTTGAGTACAACATTTCACCCTTAGACGGACGGACAATCCGAGCGCACTATTCAGATTCTTGAGGATATGCTCCATGCGTGTGTGATTGAGTTTGGAGGGTCTTGGGATCGATTCTTGCCATTGGCAGAGTTTGCTTACAACAACGGTTATCAGTCCAGCATTCAGATGGCACCGTATGAGGTTTTATATGGTAGGCGGTGTAAATCCCCGGTGGTTTGGTTTGAGTCAGGTGAGGCTAGGCTATTGGGCACACACATAGTTTAGGATGATTTGGAGAAGGTTAAGGTGATTCAGGATAGGGTCCGTATAGCCCAGTCCAGAGAGAAAAGTTACGCGGACCGAAAGGTTCTTATGTTTCCTATATGGTTGGAGAGCTTGTTCTGCTTTGGGTTTTGCCTTTGAAGGGCGTTATGAAATTTGGGAAAAAAGGGAAGTTGAGTCCGAGGTTTACTGGCCCCTTTGAGATATTGAGGCATGTTGGGGAAGTTGCTTATGAGCTTGCCTTACCTTCCAGCTTGGCAGGAGTTCATCCGGTATTTCATGTTTTGATGCTCCGGAGGTATCACGGTGATCCGTCGCACGTGTTGGATTTCAGTTCAGTCCAGTTTGACAAGGATCTATCCTATGTTGAGGAGACGGTGGCAATATTGGACATGCAGGTTAGAAAGCTGAGGTCAAAGGACATTGCGTCAGTAAAGGTTTAGTGACGGGGTCAGCCGGTCGAGGAGGCAACCTGGGAGACCGAGCAGGATATGCGCCGCAGTTACCCTCATCTTTTCACTACTTCAGGTATGTCTTTATGCTCGTTTGAGGATGAATGAATGTTTAAGTGTAGGAGGATGTGATGACCCAGACGATCGTCTTAAAAATTAACGCCCCGATCCCCTATTAACTTCTTTTCCCGAGTTTATTTCTGCTATTTTGATTTGCCGGGATGTTCGGTTTTAAGTTTCGAAGAGTTTTGGGACATTTAGTCCCAAAATGAGAGCTTAAGTGTTGGAAAGTTGACCGTAGTCGAAATAATATGAAGATAGCCTCGGAATGGAAATCCGATGGTTCCGTTAGCTCCGTTGGGTGATTTCGAGCTTAGGCGCATGATCAGATTGTGTTTTGGAGGTCCGTAGCTAATTTAGGCTTGAAATGCTGAAAGCCGAATTTTTGAAGTTTCCGGTCCGATATTGAGATTTTGATCTAAGGGTTGGAATGGAATTCCGAAAGATGGAATAGCTCCATATTGTTGAATGTGTCGTGCTTGCAAAATTTCAGGTCATTCCGATGTGATTTGATAGACTTTTTGACCGAAAGCATAATTTATGAGTTCTTGGAGTTCTTAGGCTTGAATCCTATGTTAAATTGGTGAATTGATGTTGTTGTGAGTGTTCCGAAGTTTTGAACAAGTGTGAATGATGTCATGGGATGTGTTGGTACATTTGGTTTGAAGTCCCGAGGGCTCGGGTGAGTTCCGGGTAGGTTCCGGGATGTTTTAGGCCTAAAATCATAGCTGTTGCAGGTCCAGAGGAGTTACAGACCTCTGAACCGACCAGTGCGGTCCGCACAGGATTTTGTGCTGCCGCGGTGGGGGCTTTGCGGCCGCACAAAATCCAGTGATGTCCGCGGTGAGCAGCGTTTCACTAGTCCGACTTCAGAAGCTTATATCTTTTGATCTACAAGGAATTTGGAGATGATTCAAAAACGAATGTTGTAGCCCTTTGTGTCTATCTTCTAGTAAGGTAAAGACATCACAATTTGGACATCTGTAGAGAAAGGTACGGTCAAAATACTAAAGCCTGTCACTGCAGTCAAATCCACCGCGGATAGCACTGATCTTTGTGTGGTCAACAGTGGTGGAAATCTGTCAGGTGCACTATTGTCACACCTCCTTTTTACATACCCGCGTGGGTGCAAGGGAGTTTTTCCAATTAAAGGACAATCGGAACGGGATTGGTTTATTAATTTCAGAGTCGCCACTTGGGAGATTTAGGGTGTCCCAAGTCACCAATTTTAATACCGAATCGAGGAAAAGAATGACTCTATATTACAGTCTACGTACCAGAAATCTGGATAAGGAATTCTGTTAACCCGGGAGAAGGTGTTAGGCATTCCCGAGTTCCGTGGTTCTAGCACGGTCGCTCAACTGTTATATTCGGCTTGATTATCTGATTTTTATACAAATTGAACATATGTGCAAATTTTAACTTTTAACCGCTTTTGTCGTTATTATTATTTTTACAAGAATTGCAACGTCGTGAAAACATATCTCGATCCGCGTTACATCAATGTACCCGTGGTTATCGATATATCTCGACTCGGTTGAGATTTGGATTTGGGTCACATAAATGTGCACCCGAATTAAGGAAAATAAATTGTTAAAGGCGCGCCTAAAGCAACAGCGTCTTGTTATTTTGGGGAAGGTCGTAAAAATTCGTTAAACGGCACATCCCGAATTCTAAATACTTTAATATATACATACATTTAGAGGGCCCCGCAGCTTTGTACATTTTTGTTTGTCGAGGCTCGTCTCATTCTTATTTTTTTTAAAAAGGAATTTGCGACGTCATGGACATGCATCTCGAACCACGTCACAATCAATGTACCCGTGATTAGAAACACATCTTGAATCCGTCGAGATTTGGATTTGGGTCACATAAATGTATACCCGAATTTAAGAAGGTAAAATTATTAAATACGCACTTAAAGAGGCTATCGCGTTATTATTCCGGGAGGTTCGTGAAATTTGCTAAACGACCCACCTTGGAAACTAAATGCTTCGATATATTCATTTAACGAGGGCCCCGCAGCTTGTGCATTTTTCTTTATCTTGTCGAGGCTCATCTCGTCATTATTTTAAAAGGATTTCCTATAGCAACTACGTTTCTTGTCGCGTTTGTCTGTACTAATTGAAAACAAAGATAGTCCTAGTTAATTACATGCTTGCAGGCTTATTTATAACATGATTCAAAATGCTTTTACAGAATAGGAAAACGTGATTACGCATATGGACAGCTGATCGAACATTATGGCCCAAATCCAGCTCATGCGGGATGGGCCAGACCTGGGCCACTATTTTTCCGATGCGGGCCTGCTTGGTCTGTTTCGACCTGGGCTCGACCTTCATGAGGTTGAGACCCTGAACTGGTTCTTTGCTTTAAAATGAGTTTATCAGTTATATGAGACCATTTAACAGAAGGGAAGGACCTTAACTAGTAGTGGATAGTTTTCATGCTTGGCCTACATTAAAGAATATGCTACACAATTAAACTAAGTCTAAGATACAACCTATTGCATTGGGAATATTTTCACCTAACAGCATACATATATAAACTAACATTCAACTAATATACATTGATATATACCAGGCATGCAGGCTACTTCTATTATCCAAACAAGAATGTAAACTATCATGCATTACATGAGGTTTAACATAACAGTCTATAAAAAAAATCTTCAGATCTTCTTTTTTGTATTCATGCTCAACCTTCAAGTTACATTGACAATGTTCTAATCGTGTACCTGGTATAGCCAAGCAAAAGAAGAAAGGAATGATCAGCTGAGTAGTATGCAGCAAACACAGCAACAACAGATACACAGCAACAACACAGCAACAACAACCAGCCAACAATGATGAAGCTCACGAGCAGTCGAGCCACAAACAAACAATCCCAGAAACAGAGTAATGAACCAACAGAAACAGCAGAGTATTCAGTGCAACCACACCAGTAATTCAACAATCACAAGCAGCTCAACAGGCAACCAACATCAATCGGCCAAAAAAAACTAGACCAACATGAACTCTTATGTAATTTTCAGACAGTGTTTGGTTACGATATTCTGAGACTTTATTATTCTTGTTTTTTCCTGAAGACTAAAAATGTCCAGCCTTTAAGAAAATCCTTTCCACAGGCTCCAAAAATCTCTCAAAAAAATCCCCCCCCTTCTCGATGGAAGGTCTGCCTCTTTTATAGCCTGAATTCAGCACTTTACAGCCTGTGTGACAACTCAAAATTCCCCCTCCCTCCTGTTTTTTCCACTCAGCTATTTTATATAAACAGACTCCCATGACATCCCTGACAGCCCCCTTTTAACATTTATTAAACTAAAACAGGCCATGGGCAGCAAGAATATAATCTGACAGCATGTGCTGTCAGACTATTTTAATCCGAAAGGGCTTTATGCACATGTTGTGCACAAGTGCACATGCCCTCAAATTCTAACTGCAACTAAACAAAATCAATCCCTTTATATTTCTACTTCAAATACATCAATTGTAAATAGCTATAGTCGATCTTCAATTTTGATTCAAGCAATGGTCAACGAGACAAATCAACCTGTTACCATTCAAACAGCTAAAACTATTTAACGACATGTATCGAATCGACTATACTAATTATAACAGGTAATAATCAGTCGCTCATATAAACAACACGTACAGGGTCCCAAATGACTTCAAATATCTTTTGTTCGATTACTGGGAACCTATATGAGTTAACTTATTTGACGATTAATCTAATTGAACATGTTTATCACAGGATACATTCAAAGCATATACAGAAAACAATCGACCAAATAAAGGGTCTTTGACAGAGATGGAAGAAATCCGAATGAAAAATAACAAAAATAACAAACAAACACAACGAAACATGCTGACAACTTAATTAGCAGTTGAATAAAACAAAAAGGAAAAGAAAAACTTACCGAAAAATGTCCAAACAGAATTGACCCAAATCTGACTCAACTTTGAACCCTTGAGGCCAAACAAACTTTAATCAGGGTGTTCTCACACGAGAACACCTTGATTAAGGTCTATTAGACCTCAAACCCTGTTAAGACTGGCCGGTTTCCAAGGCTATTCATGTTCTAGGGTTTGGATCTTCAGATCTGGTTTTTTAGGAGTTGTGGGTGGATTCGGACCAAACCAAGCCTGGTTTGGTCACGAGGGAGGTCAGGGGAGTGTCTGGTACGAAGATGGTGAGGTTTGGTATAAGTCAGAGTTCGACTCGAATCTTCAAATGAAGATTCGAGACGAAGGAAGGTGATTCGAGGCTAGGGGGTAACAGATCCATGTTCAGGAGAGTGAGGTGGTCCTAGGGTGTTCAGGAGGTGGTCATCGGCGTTCATGCCGCCGGGTTCTGGTGAAAGGGAAACTAGGGCGGCTGCTAGGGTTTCGGGGGTTCAGGGCTTGGTGAAGGAGATGAGTGAAGGGGGGTTCGGATAGGGGGCGTGGGGTGTGAGGGGAGGTTTATATACGGAGTAGAGGATTGGATCCGGGCCGTTAGATTAGATGATCTCAACGGCTTGGATCTGTTGGTGAGGGGTGAGACGAGGTCGTTTGGCATTAAAACGAGGTCGTTTGGATTTAAGTGAGGGGTTGGGTTGGACCGGCTAAACAGGTCGGGTTACGGGTGCGGATGTGGACCGTTGGATGGGTGTGGTTGAACGGCTCAGATCAGACGCCTGATCCGGCGTCGTTTCGGGAGGTGCCTGGGCAGCTCATGTTTGGACTGGACTTGTGTGACGGTTTGGGCCTATTTTTGTTTTATTCCTTCGGTCCAAACCGATTTTCATCACTTCTTTTCTTTTGTTTTCCCTAATTTAAAAAAAAATGAAATAAAATATAAAAAAATGAAATTAAAATAAACACAATGTAACACTTCAATACAATTATCACACCAAATTAAAATGTTTAAGTAAGTTAAATCACAACCTAGAACGAACGATGCATATATATATTTTTTGAATTTTCTTTTAGAGCGATTGTCCGTGAAGCAAAAATCACGTGCTTACAGCTGCCCCTCTTTGCCCGAAGACACGAAGGGTTTTCGCGCAAAGATAAAACGGGCGATTTTTGCTCGTCCGGTACTCCGTGTGAAGCATTTTTTGAAAAAGACTTGACCGAACCTTTGCTTCAGAGGTTTCCTACATATCCTGGGCTGAACAGGAATCAGGTCAATGTAGTTCGGGAAATTTTGGTAGCTGGGACTACCGTGTGACTGTAGTGCTCGCTGCTGTTGTGCGCTGTTGCATGCTGCTGCAGGATGCTACCGCTCACCGATCTCCTTGTTACATTGTTCTGAAAGGAAAAACAAGAAGCTAAGCTAGACTATGGATCATGAGATCTCATCTATCATCGACTTGTTTCTTGTTGCCTTGCTTTCTTGTCGGCTAGCGCTTTCCTCCAATGCCTTTATTTTGTGAACTTGGGGGATGATACTGGTCCTTCGCCTTTTCTAAATGCCAGTTTTCATCACTTCGCTTGATCTGCTGGGAACATGGCCCGCTTCTTTAAGCGATTCAATGGTTTCTTCAGTGGTATGGCTTTCTTCATCAAAATTGTTATGTTGGGCATGCTATAACGTTCCCCAAACTGCTTCCTTCGAGATGCGTTCCTTCTTCATTTTGAATCGCGCGCTTGCCTTTGCAGCCCTCTGCTTCTTGGTGCTGGGGGTTTTATTGTTTCCTGCTTGGGGATCTCTATTGTAACCTTCCGCCTTCAGGTGGGGTTACTGATTCCAAAATCTAGAGCTGAAAAGTATTCCCGCATTTTACTGGTGGGCGACCTAGAACTTAAATGTATTCCCGCATTTTACTGGTGGGCGACCTAGAACTTAAATGTATTCCCGCATTTTACTGGTGGGCGACCTAGAACTTAAATGTATTCCTGCATTTTACTGGTGGGCGACCTAGAACATAATGTATTCCCGTATTTTACTGGTGGGCGACCTAGAACATAATGTATTCCCGCATTTTACTGGTGGGCGACCTAGAACTTAAAAGTATTCCCGCATTTTACTGGTGGGCGACCTAGAACATAATGTATTCCCGCATTTTACTGGTGGGCGACCTAGAACTTAAATGTATTCCCGCATTTTACTGTTGGGCGACCTAGAACTTAAAAGTATTCCCGCATTTTACTGGTGGGCGACCTAGAACATAATGTATTCCCGCATTTTACTAGTGGGCGACCTAGAACTTAAATGTATTCCCGCATTTTACTGGTGGGCGACCTAGAACTTAAATGTATTCCCGCATTTTACTGGTGGGCGACCTAGAACTTAAATGTATTCCCGCATTTTACTGGTGGGCGACCTAGAACTTAAAAGTATTCCCGCATTTTACTGGTGGGCGACCTAGAACTTAAATGTATTCCCGCATTTTACTGGTGGGCGACCTAGAACTTAAATGTATTCCCGCATTTTACTGGTGGGCGACCTAGAACTTAAATGTATTCCCGCATTTTACTGGTGGGCGACCTAGAACTTAAAAGTATTCCCGCATTTTACTGGTGGGCGACCTAGAACTTAAAAGTATTCCCGCATTTTACTGGTGGGCGACCTAGAACTTAAAAGTATTCCCGCATTTTACTGGTGGGCGACCTAGAACTTAAATGTATTCCCGCATTTTACTGGTGGGCGACCTAGAACTTAAAAGTATTCCCGCATTTTACTGGTGGGCGACCTAGAACTTAAAAGTATTCCCGCATTTTACTGGTGGGCGACCTAGAACTTAAAAGTATTCCCGCATTTTACTGGTGGGCGACCTAGAACTTAAATGTATTCCCGCATTTTACTGGTGGGCGACCTAGAACTTAAAAGTATTCCCGCATTTTACTGGTGGGCGACCTAGAACTTAAAAGTATTCCCGCATTTTACTGGTGGGCGACCTAGAACTTAAAAGTATTCCCGCATTTTACTGGTGGGCGACCTAGAAACTTAAAAGTATTCCCGCATTTTACTGGTGGGCGACCTAGAACTTAAATGTATTCCCGCATTTTACTGGTGGGCGACCTAGAACTTAAAAGTATTCCCGCATTTTACTGGTGGGCGACCTAGAACTTAAAAGTATTCCCGCATTTTACTGGTGGGCGACCTAGAACTTAAAAGTATTCCCGCATTTTACTGGTGGGCGACCTAGAACTTAAAAGTATTCCCGCATTTTACTGGTGGGCGACCTAGAACTTAAATGTATTCCCGCATTTTACTGGTGGGCGACCTAGAACTTAAAAGTATTCCCGCATTTTACTGGTGGGCGACCTAGAACTTAAAAGTATTCCCGCATTTTACTGGTGGGCGACCTAGAACTTAAATGTATTCCCGCATTTTACTGGTGGGCGACCTAGAACTTAAATGTATTCCCGCATTTTACTGGTGGGCGACCTAGAACTTAAAAGTATTCCAGCATTTTACTGGTGGGCGACCTAGAACTTAAAAGTATTCCCGTATTTTTTTGGTGGGCGACTAGAACTTAAATGTATTCCCGCATTTTACTGGTGGGCGACCTAGAACTTAAATGTATTCGTGCATTTTACTGGTGGACGACCTAGAACTTAAAAGTATTGAAATTGTTTCCCTGTTCTTCCGAGAAAATTTTCGACAATCGGCAGAAAATTTTCTGCCCCGGTTTTTTGGTGATTTCCCTGGCGTTGCGTCTTGCTGCCATTATCAATCCTTTGTTTTCCTGGAGGACATGACTGGTCCCCGTGATCACGACGTGCACCATAGATTCCCGACCCAGTCTATTTGTATCAATCGATTTGCCCGATGGTCTGACTTGCTGGGGATGATAAATGAGTGTCCATTTCATTGCGAATGTGGTCGCTTTTTGTTGATCTGTCTTGTCGCCTCATAGTTCCCTTCGAGGGGTTTTCACTAATGAGACTCTCTCTTTTCTCTCATCTCCCGGCGCCTTATGGTGCCTGTGAAGGTTTTCACCACTAAGACTCTCTCATTTTATATCCCTCATCTTACGTCGCCTTTCGGTGCCTGTGAAGGTTTTCCCCGATAAGACTCTCTCATTTTATTTCTTCATCGAGGAATCGGGGTGTTGTCGATACGACCCTCCCTTCTGGAGATTCCTTTGACCATCAATTCATTCCCAGTCTTATGATCCTCTTCTTTGCTGGGGATCGGTGTATTATTCTCGGCTTTATTTGCCTGACTTGGCATCTCTTGGATATTGATCGGAAGGTCTTTTTGGACGTTGATGTTGGTTTTGGTGTGGGGCTAAAGAAGGCTATCAAAAATGAAAATAATTTGATGGGTGATCTTCTACAACTTTTGGAATCAAACCTTTGTTGGAGCTTAAAACATAACCTCTGCCCCAGTTTTCTTGCTTGTGGAATTTTATTATATTTTTTATACTTATGTTGAGCTACGTGCGTTACGCACACTGTGCCTATTATGCACACTATGACCGAGCCGTGAGGCGCCTACGTATCCTCTTCGAGGAATCAGGTCAAACGTAGTTCCCACGGTTTGTGGTTTTTATCTTCTGCTTTTTTTTCATCATCATTTTTTTTAATTATCTTTTCTTCTTTATCTTTTCATATCTTTTCTGTTAGTGATTCCAAAAGAGGGGTATGGAAGAATAACTTAAGGCTCAAAAGGGGGAAACAAGGGTTAAAGTGTTTGGATAGAAGAAAGAATTGCCTCCGTCATCTCATTATCCAACAAATACCAGATACAAACAAACGAACCAAAAATTGCCATAATTAAAGAAATTACGCATAATATCTCTTGACTGCATCAGAATTGATAGCCATGTCGACACATCTCCCCTCGATATCTGTCAAACACAAAGCACCGTTGGACAACACTCTGGTTACAGTATAGGGCCCTTGCCAATTTGGGGCGAATTTGCCTTTTGCCTTGACCTGATGTAGGAGGATCTTCTTTAATACTTGCTTCCCTACTTCGAACTTCCTGGGGTGTACCTTCTTATTATATGTTCTCGCCATTATCTTCTGGTATAGCTGACCGTGGCACACTGCTGCCAATCTTTTCTCGTCTATCAAGCTCAACTGTTCTAATCGAGCTTTGACCCATTCATCATCATCAATCTCGGCTTCAGCGACAATCCGGAGGGATGGAATTTTGACTTCCGCTGGTATTACGGCCTCAGTTCCGTACACCAACAAATAAGGAGTTGTGCCTATGGAAGTTCGGACGGTAGTGCGGTAACCCAACAAAGCAAAGGGTAATCTCTCGTGCCATTGTCTGGATCCTTCCACCATCTTTCGCAGTATCTTCTTGATGTTCTTATTGGCTGCTTCGACCGCTCCATTCGCCTCGGGACGATATGGGGTGGAATTGCGGTGTGTAATCTTGAATTGTTGGCATACCTCTCTCATCAGGCTGCTATTAAGATTCGCACCGTTATCCGTGATGATCACTTTTGGGATTCCAAATCTGCAAATGATATGGGAGTGAACAAAGTCCACCACTGCCTTTTTGGTTACCGACTTGAAGGTTTTAGCCTCAACCCATTTGGTAAAGTAATCAATGGTCACTAGAATGAACCTATGACCGTTGGATGCTGCCGGCTCGATAGGTCCAATGACATCCATGCCCCATGCCACAAACGGCTAGGGTGCTGACATCGTATGTAACTCTGTTGGCGGAAAATGAATCAGATCTCCATGCACCTGGCACTGATGGCATTTCCTCATGAAAGTGATACAGTCGTGTTCCATGGTGAGCCAATAACACCCTGTTCGAAGGATCTTCCTTGCCAATACATATCCGCTCATGTGTGGCCCACAAATTCCAGTATATAATTCTGCCATAACCGTCGTGGCTTGACCGACATCTATGCATCTCAACAATCCCAAATTCGGGGTTCTTTTGTACAATACTCCTCCGCTGAGGAAGAAACCATTCGACAAACGCCGAAGGGCTCTTTTTTGGTCTCCAGAGGCATGTTCTGGATATATCCCCATTCTGAGGTATTCCTTGATATCATGAAACCAGGGTTCGCCATCTGCTTCTTCTTCTATGGCATTGCAGTAAGCGTGCTGATCACGGACCTGGATGTGCAGAGGATCAACATACATTTTGTCAGGGTGGTGCAGCATTGATGCTAAGGTGGCCAAGGCATCCGCAACCTCATTGTGAACTCTCGGGATATGTTTGAACTTCACCGATCGAAATCGCTTGCTCAGATCATGCAAGCATTGTCGATATGGTATGAGCTTTAGATCTCGCGTTTCCCATTCACCTTGAATCTAATGTACCAAGAGGTCTGAGTCTCCCAAGACCAAGACGTCTTGGACATCCATGTCCGCAGCCAAGCGCAGACCCAGAATGCAAGCTTCATACTCGGCCATATTATTGGTGCAATAGAAGCGTAGTTGAGCTGTAACAGGATAATGGCGTCCTGTTTCAGAGATGAGTACTGCTCCTATTCCAACCCCTTTTGCGTTTGCAGCTCCATCGAAGAAAAGCTTCCAACCCGGTTCCTCATGTAATTCCAACTCATTTGTATGCATTACCTCTTCGTCGGGAAAATACGTTCTTAAGGGCTCGTATTTTTCATCAACGGGATTCTCTGCCAAATAGTCGGCCAGCGCCCGGGCTTTCATGGCTGTCCTCGTCACATAGACGATATCAAACTCTGTGAGCAGAATTTGCCATTTTGCCAACCTTCCCGTGGGCATAGGTTTCTAAAAGATATACTTAAAAGGGTCCAAACGGGATATGAGATAAGTAGTATACGAAGATAGGTAGTGCTTAAACTTCTGAGCTACCCAAGTTAGGGCGCAACATGTTTTCTCGAGTTGAGTGTACTTGACCTCATGTACTGTGAATTTCTTGCTAAGATAGTAGATAGCCTACTCCTTCCTTCCTGTGTCATCATGTTGCCCCAGTACACAACCAAATGAATTTTCCAGAACCGTCAGGTAAAGGATTAAGGGCTTCCCAGGCTTAGGCGGGACCAATACGGGTGGATTAGACAGATACCCTTTGATTTGGTCGAAGGCCTCCTGACATTCTGCCGTCCAACCTACCGCAGCATCCTTTCTCAGCAGCCGAAATATGGGCTCACAAGTTGCTGTGAGTTGAGCGATGAACCTGCTGATGTAATTGAGTCTACCCAGCAAATTCATTACCTCTGTTTTGTTCCTTGGCGGTGGCAAATCTCGGATGGATTCAATTTTGGATGGGTCTAACTCAATCCCCCGTCGATTGACGATGAACCCTAGCAGCTTTCCTGATGGAACCCCGAATGCGCATTTGGCCGGGTTGAGCTTGATATCATACCTTCGGAGTCTTTGGAAAAATCTCCTTAGGTCTGCTACATGGTCCTCCTGACGCCAAGACTTTATGATCACATCATCGACGTACACCTCGATTTCTTTGTGTATCATGTCATGAAACACAGCAGTCATTGCTCGCATGTACGTTGCCCCGGCGTTCTTCAATCCGAACGGCATTACCCGATAGCAGTAAGTTCCCCATGGCGTAATAAACGCTGTCTTTTCCGCATCCTCCTCGTCCATTAGGATCTGATGATAACCCGCATAGCAATCTACAAAGGATCTGATCTCGCGCCCAGCACAATTATCGATCAAGATATGGATGTTGGGCAATGGAAAATTGTCCTTGGGACTTGCTTTGTTGAGGTTACAGTAGTCAACGCACACCCTGATTTCCCCATCCTTCTTTGGAACTGGTACCACATTGGCCAACCACTCGGGATATCAAGTGACCCGAATGACCTTCGCCTGTAACTGCTTGATCACTTCTTCTTTGATCTTTACACTCATTTCTGTTTTAAACTTCCTTAGCTTTTGCTTGACCGGAGGGTATGCCGGGTCAGTGGGTAATTTGTGAACCACTAAATTGGTGCTTAATCCAGGCATATCTTCATATGACCATGCAAAAACATCTTTGAATTCCATGAGGGTTTTGATCAATTCTTCCCTGACATTCGGCTCAATATGGATGCTGATTTTGGTTTCTTGGATGTTATCAGCGTCTCTTAGATTTACAGCCTCAGTGTCATTTAGGTTAGGCTTGGGTTTATCTTCAAATTGGCATAGTTCTCAATTTATCTCTTCGAAGGCCTTATCTTCGTCATATTCAAATTCATCGTCGCAAACGACCTCTTGCATCATTGAGTCGGATTCAGATTGATTTATTAGACTAGGTCGAAGATCCGCTGTGCATGCCATGTCATTAGAACCAGTAAAAAGAGAACTGTTCAGAAAGAAAAAGAACAAGACAAAATTAAAATGGGCAAAAGAAGAGAGCTTTATTAAACTTGCGGGATAAAAGGGTTCACACTTTTACAAAACAAAAGTAAAATTTGGATTACACCCTGGAATAATCCGAACAAACAAACAAACAAAACATAAATCAAAGCCAACTACCAAGACTCCCCTCGGACAGGAAGAGGAGTAACTGTCCAATTGTTGGTCTTGGCCTCAGGCCCCAAAACTGTATCTCTGTTCTGCTGGAACCTTCTCTAGCTTCTACCACACTGACATCAGCGAATAGCCTCTCAAAACTCTGATTCAGGTCCTCATTTATACCGATCAATGGTCCTAGAATCTTTGGGACCGGTGACCCCTTGGCACTTGCTTTGACAAAAGACCTTGAGAGACGTGGCACCGGCTTAGGCAGAAACCAGACCCTCTTCTTCATTTTTCGCGCTTGCTTCCTATCTGCTGCGGTTGGTTTGAACCCCAATCCGAAAGTTTCCATATTTTTAGGCAAGGTGACAGGTTGGACAATCCCCTGAAGCTCGACTCCTAGGCCCTTTCCCGGCACAAATCCATTACCCAGCATTTCTGAGACCATCATGACTGTCGCGGCAGCTACCCTAGGGTGTGGGATGATCTCTCCTTCAGAGATTTTGTTGGCCGACCCTGTATCGAAAATCTGGTAGACCCAAGGACCTTTGTCGTCAGCGGTCTCTATGAAAGGTACAATGGCGCCACCTATGGTGCACGCCGGGTCCTCGCCGTGTAGCACGACCTCTTGTCTTTCCCACTCGAACTTCACCATCTGATGTAGGGTGGAGGGCACTGCTTTGGCTACATGAATCCATGGTCGTCCTAACAGCAGGTTATAAGACACTGTGGCATCTAACACCTGGAACTCCATGGTAAACAGGACTGGACCGATGGTCAATTCAAGTACAACATCCCCCACAGTGGCTGTTCCGTTTCCGTCGAACCCTCGGACACAGATGCTATTCTTGCGGATTCTTCCGCGGTCGATCTTTAACTGGTCCAGAGTGGATAATGGGCAAATATTGGCACTTGAACTGTTATCCACCAATACTCGAGTTACCACCGAGTCTTCACATTTGACAGCTAGGTATAGAGCTTTATTATGCTCCGTACCTTCCACCGGCAGATCATTATCTGAGAATGTCACCCTGTTCACCTCGAAAATCTTGTTGGCAATGGTCTCTAGGTGGTTTATAGAAATCTCATTGGGTACATGAGCTTTGTTTAATATCTTCATCAGGGCCCGCCGATGCTCCTCTGAATGGATCAACAATGATAGCAGTGAGATCTGGGCCGGTGTTTTTCTCAGCTGTTCGACCACGGAGTAGTCCTGCACTTTCATCTTCCTCAGGAACTCCTCAGCCTCTTCTTCGGACACGGGTTTCTTGGTTGCAGTCGGGTTGGTTCTTCTTAGCTCCACTGGAGCAAAACAACGACCTGATCGAGTCAGCCCTTGCGCTTCACAACTAACTTCTTCCACCTGTTTTCCTTTGTACATCACCATCGCTTTTTCATATTTCCAAGGCACAGCCTTGCTATCAATCATCGGCAGCTGGACTACAGGCTTTATGGTGACCAATTCTCTATATGCCCCCTTCAACACAACTGCAGGTGCGGGCGGAATCCCTGATATTACCAACTTGTTTGGCTCGGGTTTGCTTGTTATGGCGGACGGGCTCTTTCCCAATATCACTACTGGCCTGACGCCTTCTCCCTGCGACTGTACCCTCGTTCCTCCACTGGTTGAGACTTCTTTCGGGGCGACCTGGATCATCATCACTGTTTGTGAGGGTTTTCTCGACTCTCCTCCCTCATACACCAACTCAATCATGTGAGTCTCGTGGTGCGCTGGCAGTGGGTTTTGGTTGATGTTAGGAGCCTCCGGTGTCTGGACCTCGATTTTATTGGTGTCAATAAGATCCTGTATGGCATGCCTCAATTTCCAACACTTTTCGGTATCATGCCCGAGCATCCCTAAGCAGTATTCACAACTTATTGATCGATCCTAATTCTGAGGTGGGGGATTTGGTTCTCGAGTCTGGACAGGACTAACCAAACCCAATTGCCTCAACTTGTGGAACAAAGCGTTGTAGGTTTCTCCCAACTCCGTGAAAGTTCTCTGTTTCCGCAACCTGTCATTCCTAGCATCTGGATTTCCCCGAAAGCCTGCCCCTGAAGGGTTTCTATACCCCCTCGGTGGAGGATAGGTGTTTTGGGGTGGTGCATATATGTTCTGGGGAGCCGGCGCGCGCCATTGCGGGCGAACTGGAGGCGGAGTGTATGCCTGGGCTTGGTGTACGGAACAATGTGGTTCTCGAGGTGGATAGAAATTTTGGGGTGGGTTGTATGGGTAGTTTGACCTGTGAGGTCTGGGTTGGTTGTAGTGTGGCTTGCCAGCCCTGGACCAACTGTCTGCCTCGATCGTGGCAACCTCTTCTTTCTTTCTTCTCAGCGCACCTCCCGTGCCGCTCTGAATAGCCTGGGTTGTGGCCTTGAGTGCCGAGTAGTTCAAGATTTTGTCAGACCTCAGACCCTCTTCTATCATGACCCCTATCTTGACCACCTCGTTGAAGGATTTTCCAACCGTTGTCACCAAGTGACCAAAGTAGGTTGGATCCAATGTTTGCAAGAAATAGTCCACCATCTCTCCCTCTCTCATGGGAGGATCGACTCTAGCTGCTTGTTCTCTCCAGCGGAACCTGAACTCGCGAAAACTTTCCCCGGGTTTCTTCCCAGTTCTTAATAATGTGAGACGGTCAGGGACTATCTCGAGATTGTACTGGAAATGACCTGCAAAAGCCTACGCCAGATCATCCCAAGTATACCACCTGCTGGAATCCTGCCTGGTATACCATTGTAGTGCAGATCCGCTCAGACTTTGGCTGAAATAAGCTATTAGCAGCTCATCCTTGCCGCCTGCCCCTCTCATTTTGCTACAGAATCCCCGCAAATGTGCCATGGGATCACCGTGCCCTTCATATAGATCAAACTTAGGCATCTTGAATCCAGCCAGGAGTTGGACATCTGGGAAAGGGCATAGATCTTTGTATGCTACACTGACTTGGTTGCCCAGTCCGTGCAAGTTCCTGAAGGACTGCTCCAGGCTTTTGAACTTTCTCAATACCTCATCCTGTTCAGGGGCTTTAACCGGCTTTTCAATCTCTGCCGGCACTTCCAAGTTTGGATTGTAAGCCTATGGCTCGGGGGTATGAAATGTAGGCTCAGGGGGATAGTATTGCGCATCGTGAGCCTGAAACAATGGGTCACTGGTTGTTCTTTGCAAAGGGGCTGATGTGGGTCCCATAAAAGTGGGAATACTGGGTGTTGGGAGAGGTTGATGGGGTGGTGGAGCTTGGGAATCATGAGGGCTTCTTTCTTGATGATAACGGGGATTTGGGAGGCTTGTGGAAGGGCCGGAGTGAGGGTATTCCGGCATGTGCCCCAGTGGCTCAGGGCTCTTTTGTGCTTTGGCTAGGGCTAGCTGCATTGCATTCATCTTTAGTCCCATCCTTTCAATCTTTTCCATCGCTTCTTTTAACAATTGGCTCATCGGCCTCTCTTCCTCATTACTATTCTCTGAAGTAGTCATGCTTGTTGCTATCGTTCCTTTGGATCTGGTTTGGTAAGAGTGTGTTGCCAGAATTCTTTAACAACTAACTGTCTGGTATCAGACAACAACAAACTTTGTTAGCGTTAGAGCTTAACAGATTTGATCATAACACATAGAGGATGCAATGCTCCTAGGCAGTTAACCGTTTCTACATGCTTTGCTACAAACAACATGCGTCATCCCGGCTTGCTCATTTGTCCCTTTTTATTTATTTTTGTATTTTCTTTTCTTTCTTTATTAAAAGTGGTCGAATCTTATGGGGATTGCCTACGTATCACGTCCCCGCGCGAATCAGACCAGGCGTAGTTCTGCCTCCAAGTAAAGACACATAAAAATTCTTCCGGAGTCACTTAACTTCAATATCAAAATTTGCTATTACACATTACTTCAAACAAAATAGCAACAGTACAGACTCCATAGTTTTTAACTTGATTTGACTAAAAAGAAAAGAAAACAACATATGGGAAAACAACAAAGCCAAATAAACAGGACTTGACTAAAGATTAATTCTCCAATTTAAGAGCCCTCGAGGCATCATTCGGCCTTTTCGCGGCTCTAGGTGTAAGGTCCCTCTGCAAGCTCTTCAGCTCGTTCATAATCCACTAGATGCAGCCCATGATGGAAACAAGGAGGGTCTTCTGAGGTGCTCGCTCACATGCTAAGCATTTCATGTAGATGTAATGCCCAATTTCGTCAATTCTTCCTCGAATGTTGTCCCTTTCAATGAACAATTGCCTGATTTGTCGGTTCTTCAATCCCAGTGCCTGAGCATTGTCGGCAAGTCAATCCTGGAACAACTCCATTTGTCTTTCCATGCAGGCCATTGCATCGTAACAATGTCTTCTGTCGGCCTGAGCATCTCGTGCTTGTTTGACGATCCGATCATGTAGAGTGGAGTTCGTCTTCCTTAATATCCCGATGCTCATTTCATAATCCCTTATGACTTGTTGCAGACGCAGCTTCCGGGCCATTGTGTACTTGGCCCATCTGACCTTCATCCTTGCTATGCAAGCTTCTGATTGTTCTAATTCTTCTTGGCTTTGGACGACCTGATTTCTCAAACTTGCTATCAATCTTTCGTCAGAGCGACGCTTCTGTCGGTCAACGTTATTCTTACTAGCTTGGCGAAGGCGGGCCTTCAGGGTTTGGTTTTCTTGGGCTAGCTTGTTTCTTTCAGCCTGCTCCGAGGCATCTTGCACATTGTTCTTAAATACAAGCCTTTCAACTTGTTGCTTTAGTTTCCCGATTTCAAACCGGTAACCTTCCTCCCTTTTTAACCATCCCCATTGCTCCTGTGAATCATCTGTGAAGTGTTGGACGTGGGCTCTTTTAGCAGGTCTTTGCCGAATCTGAAACCTTCTTTCGAACCAAGCATCATACTTTGGGTCTACCTCACCTTTAGCTAGTTCTCGTACCATGGTCTTGGGTTCCAAGAATCTACATTCGTGCCACAGCTTTCTAATCTTCCCCTCGGGAAATATGACTCCCGGGCTCAGCTCCAAAGCGTGCTTGCTCAGATCTTCATCAGTAGGGATTACTTGAAACCTGCCCAGCTGTCGTAATACCCGATGAGGGGCATATGGCTGGATGTTGCGAAGTCCCATTAAGAGAACATGACATTCTTCAGCCGACATGTAGATCACCTCAGTATCAATCAACCAACCAAATGCCCATTCAATTTGGTCAGCTGTTGTTGACCTTAACCGTGTAAACCATGCTTCGACACCTTCAGGAAACCTGGCGCCTGCTATGCGCTTCTCGAATCCGCTGATAAAATTCCTCTCGGTCAACCCGTGGTTCATGTATCCTACTCGGTGATGGAGGTGTACTTGCATCCATAGCTGAAGTAACAGATTGCAACCTTGGAAGAACTTGCCTCCTTCTCGGCATATAGTCAGAGCTCGGTAGATTTCGGACAAAATCAAAGGAACCACAGTACTGTTGGTTCTTTTGATTGCAACGTCGGCCATCCCTACCAGGCCTATCTCTATCTTTTTATCCTTCCTTGGACAGACCATGACTCCCAAGAACGCTGTGATGAAAGCCAAAGTACGTCTTGCTTCCCATTTGTTTCTGTTCCCGCCGTGAGTTAGCCCAAGGTTTGGTTCCTCGAAACCCTGTGGAGCTCCGTACCGCTGATACAAGAAATGGAGATCACAACATCCTCTCGATAAATCGTCATGTTGTATCTTCCGACTGATGCTTAGTAGATCCAGAAACGCATGCGGAGACACTGGCCTTGGCGAAAGTAAATATTGCCCTCTTAACCTCTCATTCAATCCTGCATATCCGGCGACTTCCTCAAGTGTTGGTGAAAGTTCAAAGTCAACAAAGCAGAATACATTGCGGGTTGGGTCCCAAAATGGTATTAGAGCTTCAAGAATATTTGTCCTCGGCCTAACACCCAACAAATTGACAAAACCTCCCAATATTCTTCCTACTATCCCTTTGCTATCGGTTTCCAAGTCATTCCACCACATGTGGAGTTGTAGAGGGACCTCGCTGAGGGCCGAGAATGGTTCATTTTGCTCTGTGCTCATCCTGCACATTTATTAAGGTGACTTTTTAGGCGAAAACAAAACCTTTATTTTGCCTCTAAACAAAAATCTTTGAAAACAATATATGTATTTATATACATGTGTATATATATATATACATATATACTTTATGGTATATCATTATTGGTAAAATGAAAAAGGGAGTTGGACCCGATGAGGGTTGCCTACGTATCCCACATCCGGTGAGAATCAAACCGACGTAGTTCGGGTAATAAACCAACTAGCTTATTTATTTATTATTATTATTATTATTATTATTATTTTTTTAAAACATAAAGTAAACTAAAATAAAACTCATTCCTCATTCTCAGCTTGCTATTTTTCTCTTTTCTCTTTTCCTTTATTTTTAGTAAAACAAACTATTAAAATAAATATACCCATTTTCTCTTCTATCTGAACTTTGTCCCAACATTCAAAACCGGTCATCATGCATGTTTGAAGCAAATAAATGCACAAGCAGTGAGCAGGATGCATCAGGATGGCCTTTTCTGTTTCAGGTTGCTATTCCTAGACGGACCCAACCCCTGTGTCGAGTCCCCTAAGTCAAAAATGCACATGATGCAAATAAGCGTTACTACTAGGGATCCGGCATGATGTTGAGTTATTCTAGGTTCAGAACCTGGGTGTTTGTTCTAGACCTGGCTTACCCGAGCGGACATCTCGAGCCGAGGGGGGGGCAGCGTACCGGGAATACAGAAGCTTCACCGGCTTAGCAACTTGTCCGAACCTCGTTCTAAATTAGGATTTGACACTATACAGAAAAGAAGTCGTACGAAGTACACCCTTCTTCATGATTTAGAAGACTCAGAAAGGATATGGGTTTCGGCACAATTTATATACAGTTCACGTAATATCAAAGCAGTAAAAGCAGCATTTAGCACGTTAGGCTCAAACATGTAAAAATCAGATAATAAATAAAGTAAAATAATAACAATTATTTTAAGCTCGAATTCTTAACCCCGAACCAGTGGTTCTGGGTTTGGATTCCCCAGCAGAGTCGCCAGAGCTGTCACACCTCCTTTTTACATACCCGCGTGGGTGCAAGGGAGTTTTTCCAATTAAAGGACAATCAGAACGGGATTGGTTTATTAATTTCAGAGTCGCCACTTGGGAGATTTAGGGTGTCCCAAGTCACCAATTTTAATCCCGAATCGAGGAAAAGAATGACTCTATATTACAGTCTACGTACCAGAAATCTGGATAAGGAATTTTGTTAACCCGGGAGAAGGTGTTAGGCATTCCCGAGTTCCGTGGTTCTAGACAGTCGCTCAACTGTTATATTCAGCTTGATTATCTGATTTTTATACAAATTGAACATATGTGCAAATTTTAACTTTTAACCGCTTTTGTCGTTATTATTATTTTTACAAGAATTGCAACGTTGTGAAAACATATCTCGAACCACGTTACATCAATGTACCCGTGGTTATTGATATATCTCGACTCGGTTGAGATTTGGATTTGGGTCACATAAATGTGCACCCGAATTAAGGAAAATAAATTGTTAAAGGCGCGCCTAAAGCAACTAGCGTCTTGTTATTTTGGGGAAGGTCGTAAAAATTCGTTAAATGGCACATCCCGAATTCTAAATACTTTAATATATACATACATTTAGAGGGCCCCGCAGCTTTGTACATTTTTGTTTGTCGAGGCTCGTCTCATTCTTATTCTTTTTTAAAAAGGAATTTGCGATGTCATGGACATGCATCTCGAACCACGTCACAATCAATGTACCCGTGATTAGAAACACATCTCGAATCCGTCGAGATTTGGATTTGGGTCACATAAATGTGCACCCGAATTTAAGAAGGTAAAATTATTAAATACGCACTTAAAGAGGCTATCGCGTTATTATTCCGGGAGGTTCGTGAAATTTGCTAAACGACCCACCTTGGAAACTAAATGTTTCGATATATTCATTTAACGAGGGCCCCGCAGCTTGTGCGTTTTTCTTTATCTTGTCGAGGCTCATCTCGTCCTTATTTTAAAAGGATTTCCTATAGCAACTACGTTTCTTGTCGCGTTTGTCTGTACTAATTGAAAACAAAGATAGTCCTAGTTAATTACATGCTTGCAGGCTTATTTATAACAGGATTCAAAATGCTTTTACAGAATAGGAAAACGTGATTACGCATATGGACAGCTGATCGAACATTATGGCCCAAATCCAGCTCATGCGGGATGGGCCAGACCTGGGCCACTATTTTTCCGATGCGGGCCTGCTTGGTCTGTTTCGACCTGGGCTTGACCTTCATGAGGTTGAGACCCTGAACTGGTTCTTTGCTCTAAAATGAGTTTATCAGTTATATGAGACCATTTAACAGAAGGGAAGGACCTTAACTAGTAGTGGATAGTTTTCATGCTTGGCCTACATTAAAGAATATGCTACACAATTAAACTAAGTCTAAGATACAACCTATTGCATTGGGAATATTTTCACCTAACAGCATAAATATATAAACTAACATTCAACTAATATACATTGATATATACCAGGCATGCAGGCTACTTCTATTATCCAAACAAGAATGTAAACTATCATGCATTACATGAGGTTTAACATAACAGTCTATAAAAAAAATCTTCAGATCTTCTTTTTTGTATTCATGCTCAACCTTCAAGATACATTGACAATGTTCTAATCGTGTACCTGGTATAGCCAAGAAAAAGAAGAAAGGAATGATCAGCTGAGCAGTATGCAACAAACACAACAACAATAGATACACAGCAACAACAACCAGCAAACAATGATGAAGCTCACGAGCAGTCGAGCCACAAACAAACAATCCCAGAAATAGAGTAATGAACCAACAGAAACATCAGAGTATTCAATGCAACCACACCAGCAATTCAACAATCACAAGCAGCTCAACAGGTAACCAACAACAATCGGCCAAAACAGCTAAACCAACATGAACTCTTATGTAATTTTCAGACAGTGTTTGGTTACGATATTCTGAGACTTTATGTTTCTTGTTTTTTTTCCTGAAGACTAAAAATGTCCAGCCTTTAAGAAAATCCTTTCCACAGGCTCCAAAAATCTCTCAAAAAATTCCCCCCCTTCTCAATGGAAGGTCTGCCTCTTTTATAGCCTGAATTCAGCATTTTACAGTCTGTGTGACAACTCAAAATTCCCCCTCCTTGCTGTTTTTTCCACTCAGCTATTTTAAATAAACAGACTCCCATGACATCCCTGACAGCCCCCTTTTAACATTTATTAAACTAAAACAGGCCATGGGCAGCAAGAATATAATCTGACAGCATGTGCTGTCAGACTATTTTAATCCGAAAGGGCTTTATGCACATGTTGTGCACAAGTGCACATGCCCTCCAATTCTAACTGCAACTAAACAAAATCAATCCCTTTATATTTCTGCTTCAAATACATCAATTGTAAATAGCTATAGTCGATCTTCAATTTTGATTCAAGCAATGTTCAACGAGACAAATCAACCTGTTACCATTCAAACAGCTAAAACTATTTAACGACATGTATCGAATCGACTATACTAATTATAACAGGTAATAATCAGTTGCTCATATAAACAACACGTACAGGGTCCCGAATGACTTCAAATATCTTTTGTTCAATTACTGGGAACCTATATGAGTTAACTTATTTGACGATTAATCTAATTGAACATGTTTATCACAGGATACGTTCAAAGCATATACAGAAAACAATCGACCAAATAAAGGGTCTTTGACAGAGATGGAAGAAATCCGAATGAAAAATAACAAAAATAACAAACAAACACAACGAAACATGCTGACAACTTAATTAGCAGTTGAATAAAACAAAAAGGAAAAGAAAAACTTACCGAAAAATGTCCAAACAGAATTGACCCAAATCTGACTCAACTTTGACCCCTTGAGGCCGAACAAACTTTAATCAGGGTGTTCTCACACGAGAACACCTTGATTAAGGTCTATTAGACCTCAAACCCTGTTAAGACTGGCCGGTTTCCAAGGCTATTCATGTTCTAGGGTTTGGATCTTCAGATCTGGTTTTTTAGGAGTTGTGGGTGGATTCGGACCAAACCAAGCCTGGTTTGGTCACGAGGGAGGTCAAGGGAGTGTCTGGTACGAAGATGGTGAGGTTTGGTATAAGTCAGAGTTCGACTCGAATCTTCAAATGAAGATTCGAGACGAATGAAGGTGATTCGAGGCTAGGGGTAACAAATCCATGTTCAGGAGAGTGAGGTGGTCCTAGGGTGTTCAGGAGGTGGTCATCGGCGTTCATGCCGCCGGGTTCTGGTGAAAGGGAAACTAGGGCGGCTGCTAGGGTTTCGGGGGTTCAGGGCTTGGTGAAGGAGATGAGTGAAGGGGGGTTCGGATAGGGGGCGTGGGGTGTGAGGGAAGGTTTATATACGAAGTAGAGGATTGGATCCGGGCCGTTAGATCAGATGATCTCAACGGCTTGGATCTGTTGGTGAGGGGTGAGACGAGGTCGTTTGGCATTAAAACGGGGTCGTTTGGATTTAAGTGAGGGGTTGGGTTGGACCGGCTAAACAGGTCGGGTTACGGGTGCGGATGTGGACCGTTGGATGGGTGTGGTTGAACGGCTCAGATCAGACGCCTGATGCGGCGTCGTTTCGGGAGGTGCCTGGGCAGCTCATGTTTGAACTGGACTTGTGTGACGGTTTGGGCCTATTTTTGTTTTATTCCTTGGGCCCAAACCGATTTTCATCACTTCTTTTCTTTTGTTTTCCCTAATTTTAAAAAAAAAATGAAATAAAATAAAAAAATGAAATTAAAATAAACACAATGTAACACTTCAATACAATTATCACACCAAATTAAAATGTTTAAGTAAGTTAAATCACAACCTAGAACGAACGATGCATATGTATATTTTTGAATTTTCTTTTGGAGCGATTGTCCGTGAAGCAAAAATCACGTGCTTACAACTATAAATACGAGGTTAAGGGTTTTATTTCATATTTTGAAATAGAGAGCTAGGATTTTGGTGATTGTTTGAAGGTTTTTCAAAAAATTCATCGGGGTAAGTGATTCTAACTCGGATTTGGCTAGAGTACATGAATCTATCGCTGAATTCATCATTTAATTCGTGATTTGGGATAGAATTTGGGAAGAAAATTGTGAAATCTTTCAAAAATGTAAAATGATGATTTGAAGGACCAAATGGTATCAGAATTGGATAATTTTCAAATGGTTAGACTCGTGAGAGTATAAGGATTCGAGGTTTGTGAATTTTGTCAAATTCCGAGATGTGGGCCCGGGGGTCGGGTTTGACCAAATTCTAGAATTTTGTGGTAATTTAATTGTAGAATCAGTTACTTGAAGTGTTATTTTAATTATAAAATTTAATTAAATAGATTTGGGCCATTTGGAGTTGAGTACTCGTGGCAAGAACGTGATCTCGGGTTGATTTAGAGCCGGTTCGAGGTAAGCGGCTTGTCTAACCTTGTGTAGGGGACTTTCCCCTTAGGATTGGTATTGTGATAATTGAAATGCCTTGTACGTGAGGTGATGAGTTCGTACTTGTGCTAATTGTTGAAAATATGGTTTTCATTAAGTAACTTTAATTGTGTTTTCCCTTTCTATTTATTCTACTTGCACTTTTAAACCTGCTGTTAGTTAGAGAAACATGTCTGATTGACTTAATTGCTTTATTTGGTTTAACTACCTTATTTTTATTACGTGAAGCATACTAGGTTAGAATTGTCTGTGTTACGTTGTTATGAAGTTTAGTTTATTTCAGTATTCCTTGTGCCATTGTTGTGTGTTTTAGTTTGGGACTACGGGACGACATCCTGGGAGATCACATGTACGCATTTAAGGTTTGAGCTGAAGTGCGGGATACCGAGAGATCCCCAACACATACATTGAGGACACCAAGAGATCTTCGGGGTACCAAACGATCCCTATCATATATTGAGGATACCAAGAGATCCTCGGGATACAAAGAGATCCCTATCATATATTGAGGATACCGAGAGATCCTCGGGATACCAAGAGATCCCTAGCATATGTTGAGATACCGAGAGATCCTCGGGATACCAAGAGATCCATAACATATATTGTGGATACAAAAGATCCTCGGGATACCAAGAGATCCCTGGCATATATTGAGGGTACTAAGAGATCCTTGGGATACTGAGAGATCCCCGGTTATTTCCTTGTGATTGTTTTACCTCTGTTTCAGTTATTGAATTCCTTGTTTTCCTGTATTAAATTTTTATCGTTAGTTTTCAACTGTACTGCTTATCATATACTGTCATGTCTTATATTCTTTATTTTTTATCCTAGTAGGGCCCTGACCTTCCTCGTCACTACCCGACCAAGGTTAGGCTTGGCACTTAATAAGTATCGCTGTGGTGTACTCATGCCCCTTCTGTGCATGTTTTTCATGTGTAGATCTAGGTAGTTTCACTTTTTCTTATCATACTTGAGGCGAGGCGCTTCTGCTGAGACTTTGAGGTATATCTACCGCGTCTGCAGACCGAGAAGTCCCTTTCTATATTTCTGTAATAGTATAGCCCTTCAGTATTCCCCTTTTGGTTAGACATTTCTGAAGTTTGAGCTTCTTATGTATCTCTGAGCTTGTGATTCATGGGTTTTCGGGTTTTGGTAAAATGTATTGGTTTTAGGAGTTAATATTGTGTATACTGAGAGGCACTTTTAAATGCTGTTTTATTACTTTATTTCTATTTTAAATTATTTTCTTCCTTAAATTTGGTTTATCTTCTACATTTTAGGCTTACCTAGTCGTAGAGACTAGATGCCATAATGATGGTTCACGGAGGGCGAACCGGGGTCATGACAAGTTGTTATCAGAGCTCTAGGTTCATTAGAGTCATGGATCACAAGCCGGTTTATTAGAGTCTCGCTGATCGGTACGAAGATGTCTGTACTTATCTACGAGAGGCTATGTAACTGTTAGGAAAATTCCATTTCATTGGAATTCCTTGTTGTGCGAGATTTTTGATTTCACAATTATAAACTTCTATCTTCTATTCTCTCACCGATGGTGAGGACAAGTGCTACATTAGATGATCAGGCACCCGCGCCCATGCGAGAGTCACCAGAAGTCGAGGACGCGCACGTGGTGCTGCCAGAGCACCTACGCGAGCTACCACTAAAGTGCCCATAGCAGTTCCAGACGGAGTCCAGGCACCAGATGTGCCTACCACTACTACTGCTCCAGCACTTCAGGAGACATTAGCACAGTTCCTGAGCATGTTTGGTACAGTAATTCAGGCGGGGTTAATTCAGGTTGTACCAATTACCTCACAGATTTAGGAGAGTTCTCATTGGTCGGGTTCCAGGTGTTATAGCAACACATCCTGTGGTCCTAGTTCAGCGGGTGGTGAGGACCTCTCTCCGAGTAGAGGACCGATGGATCCAGAAGAGAGAGGACAGATGAGGTCAGGAGAGAGAGTATAGAGAAGTAAGGAGACCTCGTAGACTAGAGAGACCCACTGGTCCTTATTTTGGAGGAAGAGTACGGCATGGTAGAGGTTTTGTGGGTCAGCCAGCTCAATTTGCATCTCAGATTTCACACAGTGTTTCAGGTGTTTAGGGGTCTTGAAGTACCCATAACGCATAGTTTCCACTACCACGTCCTCCAAGAGCTTGTTTTGAGTATAGTGACACATGCCATGTGGTGAGGGATTTCCCTAGACTTGGGAGGAGTTCACCTCCATAGACTTCTCAGCCACAGTATGCTCCTCAGAGTTCTCAGGCTATGATCACCGCACCAGTTGCTACCACACCTGCCCAGCTAGCTAGGGGCGAAGGCCAGGCCAGATATTATACCCTTCTTTCCCATACTGAGGTTGTCGCCTCCTATTCTATCATCACATGTATTATCCCGGTTTTTCATAGAGATGCATCAGTTTTATTCGATCTAGGTTCCGCCTATCCTTATGTGTCTTCTTATTTTGCTCTGTATTTGGGTGTACCTCGGGATTCTTTGAGTTCCCCTATTTATGTTTCTACTCATATGGAAGATTCTTTTGTTGTGGACCGCATTTATCGGTCGTGTTTGGTTGCTCTTAGTGGTTTTGTGACCAGAGCCGATTTATTGTCTCTCAGCATGGTAGATTTTGCCAATATCTTGGGTATGGACTAGTTGTCACCCCATTACGCTATTCTTGATTGTCACGCCATAACCGTGACGCTGGCTATGCCAGGTGTACCGCGTGTTGAGTGGAGGGGTACTTTAGATCACACTCCCAGTAGAATAATTTCTTTTCTAAAAGCTCAACATATGGTTGAGAAGGGGTGTGACGTGTATTTAGCTTATGTGAGAGATATCAGTATTGATACTCCTTCAATTGATTCAGTTCCAGTAGTATAGGCTTTTCCCGATGTGTTTCCAGTTGACCTTTCGGGCATGCTGCCTGATAGAGATATTGATTTTGGCATTGATCTGTTGCTGGGCACTCAGCCCATTTCTATTCCTCCGTATCATGTGGCTCTTCATGAGTTGAAGGAGTTGAAGGATCAGTTATAGGAATTGCTTGATTATTGTTTTATTCGGCCTAGTGTATTACCTTGGGGTGCTCCTGTCTTGTTTGAGAAGAAAAAAGATGGTTCTATGCGTATGTGTATTGATTATCACCAGTTGAACAAGGTTACAATAAAGAGCCGTTATCCTTTGCCTCGTATTGATGATCTGTTTGGCCAGCTTCAGGGCGCACGGGTGTTTTCTATGATTTATTTGTGCTCCGGTTACCATCGGTTGAAGATTCAGGAGCCAGATATCCCGAAGACTGCTTTCAGGACTCGATATAGTCATTACGAGTTCCTTGTTATGTCATTTAGGCAAACCAATGCCCCAACAACCTTTATGCATTTGATGCACAGTGTGCTCTGGCCGTATCTTGACTCACTCGTCACAGTCTTTATTGATGATATTTTGGGGCATTCCTAGAGTCGACAATATTATGAGACACACACCTGAGGACTGTGCTTCAGACTCTGAGAGAGAAGAAGTTATATGCTAAATTCTCGAAATATGAGTTTTGGTTGGATTTAATGGCATTCTTAGGCCACGTGGTATCGAGTGAGGGTACTCAGGTGGATCCGAAGAAGATAGAGGTTGTGCAGAGTTGGCCCAGACCATCCTTAGCTACCGAGATTAGTTTCCTTGGCTTGGCGGGTTATTATCGTCATTTTGTGGAAAGGTTTTCATCGATTGTAGCCCCTATGACCAGGTTGACCTAGAAGGGTGCTACGTTCCAGCGGACAGAGGAGTGTGAGGCGTGCTTTCAGAAGCTCAAGACAGCTTTGACTACAACCCCATTTTTGATATTGCCTTCAGGTTCTGGGTCTTATACGGTCTATTGTGATTCCTCGAGGATTGGCCTCAGAGCAGTGTTGATGCAGGATGGTAGGGTGATTGCCTACGCGTCTAGATAGTTGAAGATACATGAGAAGAATTACCCTGTTCACGACCTTGAGTTAGCTGCCATTGTTCACGCCCTAAAGATTTGAGTCGGGTGAGGCTAGGCTATTGGGCACACACATAGTTTAGGATGATTTGGAGGAGGTTAAGGTGATTCAGGATAGGCTCCGTACAAATCAGTCCAGAGAGAAGAGTTACGTGGATCGGAAAGTTCTAATGTTTCCTATATGGTTGGAGAGCTTGTTCTGCTTTGGGTTTTGCCTTTGAAGGGCGTTATGAGATTTGGGAAAAAAGGGAAGTTGAGTCCGAGGTTTACTGACCCCTTTGAGATAATGAGGCATGTTGGGGAAGTTGCTTATGATCTTGTCTTACCTTCCATCTTGGCAGGAGTTCATCCGGTATTTCATGTTTCGATGCTCCGGAGGTATCATAGTGATCCGTCGCACGTGTTGGATTTCAGTTCAGTCCAGTTTGACAAAGATCTATCCTATGTTGAGGAGACGGTGGCAATATTGGACATGCAGGTTAGAAAGCTGAGGTCATTGCGTCAGTGAAGGTTCAGTGATGGGGTCAGCCGGTCGAGGAGGTAACCTGGGAGACCGAGCAGGATATGTGCCACAGTTACCCTCATCTTTTCACTACTTCAGGTATGTCTTTATGCTCGTTTGAGGATGAATGAATGTTTAAGTGTAGGAGGATGTGACGACCCAGACGGTCGCCTTAAAAATTAACGCCTCGATCCCCTATTAACTACTTTTCCCGAGTTTATTTCTACTATTTTGATTTGCCGGGATGTTCGGTTTTGAGTTTCGACGAGTTTTGGGATACTTAGTCCCAAAATGAGAGCTTAAGTGTTGGAAAGTTGAACGTAGTCGGAATAGTGTGAAGATAGCCTCGGAATAGAAATCCGATGGTTCCGTTAGCTCCGTTGGGTGATTTCGGGCTTAGGGGCATGATCGGATTGCGTTTTGGAGGTCCGTAGCTAATTTAAGCTTGAAATGCTGAAAGCCGAATTTTTGAAGTTTCCGGTCCGATATTGAGATTTTGATCTAAGGGTTGGAATGGAATTCCGAAAGATGGAGTAGCTCCATAGTGTTGAATGTGTCGTGCTTGAAAAATTTCAGGTCATTCCGACGAGATTTGATAGACATTTTGACCGAAAGCATAATTTATGAGTTCTTGGAGTTCTTAGGCTTGAATCCTATGTTAAATTGGTGATTTGATGTTGTTGTGAGCGTTCCGAAGTTTTGAACAAGTGTGAATGATGTCATGAGATGTGTTGGTACATTTGGTTTGAAGTCCCGGGGGCTCGGGTGAGTTCCGGGATGTTTTAGGCCTAAAATCATAGCTGTTGCAGGTCCAGAGGAGTTACAGACCTCCAAACCGACCAGTGCGGTCCGCATAGGATTTTGTGCTGCCGCGGTGGGGGCTTTGCGGCCGCACAAAATCCAGTGCAGTCCGCGGTGAGGAGCGTTTCACTGGTCTGACTTCAGAAGCTTATATCTTTTTATCTACAAGGAATTTAGAGATGATTCAAAAACGAAAGTTGTATCCCTTCGTGTCTATTTTCCAGAAAGGCAAAGACATCACAATTTGGACATCTGTAAAGAAAGGTATGGCCGAAATACTAAATACTGTCACTGCAGTCAAATCCACCGCGGACAGCACTGACTTTTGTGCGGTCAGCAGTGGTGGAAATCTGGGAGGTGCACTATAAATATGAGGTTTAGGGTTTTATTTCATATTTTGACCTAGAGAGCTCGAAATTTGGCGATCTTTCGAAGGTTTTTCAAGAAATTCATCGAGGTAAGTGATTCTAACTTGGATTTGGCTAGAGTACATGAATCTATCGCTGAATTCATCATTTAATTCGTGATTTGGGATAGAATTTGGAAAGGAAATTGTGAAATCTTTTAAAAATATAAAATGATGATTTGAAGGACCAAATGGTATAAGAATTGGATAATTTTCATATGGTGAGACTCGTGAGGGTATGAAGGTTCTGAAATGTAAATTTTACCCAATTCCGAGACGTGGGCCCGATGGGCATTTTGGTTATTTTCCCTAATTTTGCATATTAGCTTATAATTTAATTGTAGAATCAGTTACTTGAAGTGTTATTTTAATTATAAAATTTAATTAAATATATTTGGGCTATTTGGAGTCGAGTACTCGTGGCAAGAACATGATCTCGGGTTGATTTAGAGCCGGTTCGAGGTAAGTGGCTTGTATAACCTTGTGTGGGGGACTTTCCCCTTAGGATTGGTATTGTGATAATTGAAATGCCTTGTACGCGAGGTGACGAGTTCGTACTTGTGCTAATTGTTGAAAATCCGATTTTCATTAAGTAACTTTAATTGTGTTTTCGCTTTCTATTTGATCTACTTGCACTTTTAAGCCTGCTGTTAGTTAGAGAAATATGTCTGATTGACGTAATTGCTTTATTTGGTTTAACTACCTTATTTTTATTACGTGAAGCATGCTAGGTTAGAATTGTCTGTGTTACGTTGTTATGAAGTTTAGTTTATTTGAGTATTCCTTGTGCCATTGTTGTGTGTTTTACTTTGGGACTACGGGACGACATCCTGGGAGATCACCTGTACGCATTTACGGTTTGAGCTGAAGTGCGGGATACGGAGAGATCCCCAGCACATACATTGAGGACACCAAGAGATCTTCGGGGTACCAAAAGATCCCTATCATACATTGAGGATACCAAGATATCCTCGGGATACAAAGAGATCCCTATCATATATTGAGGATACCGAGAGATCCTCGGGATACCAAGAGATCCCTAGCATATATTGAGGATACCGAGAGATCCTCAGGATACCAAGAGATCCATAGCATATATTGTGGATACCAAAAATCCTCGGGATACCAAGAGATCCCCGGTTATTTCCTTGTGATTGTTTTACCTCTATTTCAGTTATTAAATTCCTTGTTTTCCTGTATTAAATTTTTATCGTTAGTTTCCAACTGTACTGCTTATCTTATATTGTAATGTCTCATATTCTTTATTTTTTCTCCGTAAGGACCTGACCTTCCTCGTCACTACCCGACCAAGGTTAGGCTTGGCACTTAATAAGTATCGCTGTGGTGTACTCATGCCCCTTCTGTGCATGTTTTTCATGTGTAGATCCAGGTACTTTCACTTTGTCTTATCATCCTTGAGGTGAGATGCTTCTGCTGAGACTTTGAGGTATATCTACCGCGTCCGCAGACCGAAGAGTCCCTTTCTATCTTTCTGTAATAGTATAGCCCTTCAGTATTCCCCTTTTGGTTAGACATTTCTGGAGTTTGAGCTTCTTATGTATCTCTTAGCTTGTGATTCATGGGTTTTTGGGTTTTGGTAAAATGTATTGGTTTTAAGAGTTAATATTGTGTATACCGAGAGGCACTTTTAAACGTTGTTTTATTACTTTATTTCTGTTTTAAATTATTTTCTTCCGCAAATTTGGTTTATCTTCTACATTTTAGGCTTACCTAGTCGTACAGACTAGGTGCCGTCATGATGGTTCGCGGAGGGCGAACAGGGGTCATGACAAGTTGTTATCAGAGCTATAGGTTCATTAGAGTCATGGATCACAAGCCGGTTTATTAGAGTCTCGCTGATCGGTACGGAGATGTCTGTACTTATCTACGAGAGGCTATGTAACTGTTAGGAAAATTCCATTTCATTTGAATTCCTTGTTGTGCGAGATTTTTGATTTCACAATTATAAACAACTTCTATCTTCTATTCTCTCACCGATGGTGAGGACAAGTGCTACAAGAGATGATCAGGCACCCGCGCCCATGCGAGAGTCACCAGAAGTCGAGGACGCACACGTGGTGCAGCCAGAGCACCTACGCGAGCTACCACTGAAGTGCCCATAGCAGTTCCAGACGGAGTCCAGGCACCAGATGTGCCTACCACTACTACTGCTCCAGCACTTCAGGAGACATTAGCACAGTTCCTGAGCATGTTTGGTACAGTAATTCAGGCGGGGTTAATTCAGGTTGTACCAACTACCTCACACATTTAGGAGAGTTCTCATTGGTCGGGTTCCATGTGTTATAGCAACACATCCTGTGGTCCTAGTTCAGCGGGTGGTGAGGACCTCTCTCCGAGTAGAGGACCGATGGGTCCAGAAGAGAGAGGTCAGGAGAGAGAGTATAGGGAAGTAAGGAGACCTGTAGACTAGAGAGACCCACTGGTCCTTATTTTGGAGGAAGAGTACGGCATGGTAGAGGTTTTGTGGGTCAGCCAGCTCAATTTGCATCTCAGATTTCACACAGTGTTTCAGGTGTTTATGGGTCTTGAAGTACCCATAACGCATAGTTTCCACTGCCACGTCCTCCCAGAGCTTGTTTTGAGTATAGTGACACATGCCATGTGGTGAGGGATTTCCCTAGACTTGGGAGGAGTTCACCTCCACAGACTTCTCAGCCACAACGCGCTCCTCAGAGTTCTCAGGCTATGATCACCGCACCAGTTGCTACCACACCTGCCCAGCTAGCTAGGGTGGAAGGTCAGGCCAGATATTCTGCCCTTCTTGCCCATACTGAGGTTGTCGGCTCCGATTCTATCATCACATGTATTATCCTGGTTTTTCATAGAGATGCATCAGTTTTATTCGATCTAGGCTCCGCCTATCCTTATGTGTCTTCTTATTTTGCTCTGCATTTGGGTGTACCTCGGGATTCTTTGAGTTCCCCTATTTATGTTTCTACTTATGTGGGAGATTCTCTTGTTGTGGACCGCATTTATCGGTCGTGTTTGGTTGCTCTTAGTGGTTTTGTGACCAGAGCCGATTTATTGTCTCTCAGCATGGTAGATTTTGACATTATCTTGGGCATGGACTAGTTCTCGCCCCATTATGCTATTTTTGATTGTCACGCCATAACCGTGACGCTGGCTATGCCAGGTGTACCGCATGTTGAGTGGAGGGGTACTTTAGATCACACTCCCAGTAGAATAATTTCTTTTCTAAAAGCTCAACGTATGGTTGAGAAGGGGTGTGACGTGTATTTAGCTTATGTAAGAAATATCAGTATTGATACTCCTTCAGTTGATTCAGTTCCAGTAGTATAGGCTTTTCCCGATGTGTTTCCAGTTGACCTTTCGGGCATGCTGCCTGATAGAGATATTGATTTTGGCATTGATCTGTTGCTGGGCACTCAGCCCATTTCTATTCCTCCGTATCATATGGCTTTTCCTGTGTTGAAGGATCAGTTATAGGAATTGCTTGATAAGGGTTTTATTCGGCCTAGTGTATTACCTTGGGGTGTTCTTGTCTTGTTTGAGAAGAAAAAAGATGGTTCTATGCGTATGTGTATTAATTATCACCAGTTGAACAAGGTTACAATAAAAAGCCATTATCCTTTGCCTCGTATTGATGATCTGTTTGGCCAGCTTCAGGGCGCACGGGTGTTTTCTATGATTTTTTTGTGCTCTGGTTACCATCGGTTGAAGATTCAGGAGCCAGATATCCCGAAGACTGCTTTCAGGACTCGGTATGGTCATTACGAGTTCCTTGTTATGTCATTTAGGCAAACCAATGCCCCAACAACCTTTATGCATTTGATGCACAGTGTGCTCTGGCCGTATCTTGACTCGCTCGTCACAGTCTTTATTGATGATATTTTGGTGCATTCCTAGAGTCGACAATATTATGAGACACACCTGAGGACTGTGCTTCAGACTCTGAGAGAAGAAGTTATATGTTAAATTCTCGAAATATGAGTTTTGGTTGGATTCAGTGGCATTCTTAGGCGACGTGGTATCGAGTGAGGGTACTCAGGTGGATCCGAAGAAGATAGAGGCTGTGCAGAGTTGGCCCAGACCATCCTTAGCTACCGAGATCTGTAGTTTCCTTGGCTTGGCGGGTTACTATCGTCATTTTGTGGAGAGGTTTTCATCGATTGCAGCCTCTATGACCAGGTTGACCTAGAAGGGTGCTACGTTCCAGCGGATAGAGGAGTGTGAGGCGTACTTTCAGAAGCTCAAGACAGCTTTGACTACAACCCCATTTTTGATATTGCCTTCAGGTTCTGGGTCTTATACGGTCTATTGTGATTCCTCGAGGATTGGCCTCAGAGCGGTGTTGATGCAGGACAGTACAGTGATTGCCTACGCGTCTAGATAGTTGAAGATACACGAGAAGAATTACCCTATTCACGACCTTGAGTTAGCTGCCATTGTTCACGCCCTAAAGATTTCGCGCCATTATTTATACGGGGTTCCCTATGAGATTTGTACTGACCATCGGAGGTTGCAACACTTATTCAAGCAAAATGATCTAAATTTGTGCCAGAGGAGGTGGTTAGAGTTTCTGAAGTACTATGATATAACTATTTTGTATCACCCGGGCAAGGCCAATGTGGTGGCCGATGCCTTGAGTCGTTAGGCAGAGAGTTTGGGGAGTTTGGCATATTTACTAGTATTAGAGATGCCTATTAGCCAACCAGTTTGTGAGATTGGATCTTTCAGAGCCCAGACGGGTTCTAGCTTGTGTGGTTTCTTGGTCTTCCTTATTTGATTATATCAATGAGCGGCAGTATGATGACCCCCATTTGCATGTCCTCAAGGACAAGGTTCAGCACGGTAATGCCAGAGATGTGACTATTGGTGATGATGAGATATTGAGGATGTAGGGTCGGATTTGTGTACCCCATGTTGATGGGCTTCGAGAGTTTATTCTAGAGGAGGCCTATAGTTTGCGGTATTCCATCTACCTGGGTGCCGCGAAGATATATCGGGATTTGAGATAGCACTATTGGTGGAGGCGGATGAAGAAAGATATATTTGGATTCGTAGCTCGGTGTCTCAGCTGTCAGTAGGTGAAGTATGAGCACTAGAGACCGGGTAGGTTGCTTCAACAGATAGAGATTCCGGAGTGTAAGTGGGAGCGGATCACCATGGACTTTGTAGTTGGGCTCCCATGGACTTTGAGAAAGTTCGATGCCATTTGGGTGATTGTGGATTGGCTGACCAAGTACGCTGATTTTATTCCTGTGTGTACAACTTATCCTTTGGAGCGGTTGGCAGAGATTTATATCTAGGAAATTGTTCGTCTGCATGGTATTCCAGTTTCTACCATTTCAGATAGAGGCACACAGTTCACATCACGGTTCTGGAGGGCCGTTCAGCATGAGTTGGGTACTCAGGTGGAGTTGAGTACAACATTTCACCCTCAGACGGACTGACAGTCCGACATCACTCTTCAAATTCTTGAGGATATACTCTGTGCGTGTGTGATTGAGTTTTGAGGGTCTTGGGGTCGGTTTTTACCATTGGCAGAGTTTGCTTACAACAACATTTATCAGTCCAACATTCAGATGGCATGATATGAGGCTTTATATTGTAGGCAGTATAAATCCCCGGTGGGTTGGTTTGAGCCAGGTAAGGCTAGACTATTGGGCACAGACTTAATTCAGGATGCTTTGGAGAAGGTTAAGGTGATTCAGGATAGGCTCCGTACAACCTAGTCCAGAGAGAAGAGTTACGCATACCGGAAGGTTCGTGGTGTTTTCTATATGGTAGGAGAGTGGGTTCTGCTTCGGGTTTCTCCTTTGAAGGGTGTTATGAGATTTGGGAATAAAGGGAAGTTGAGTCCGAGGTTGATTGTCCCTTTTGAGATATTGAGGCATGTTGGGGAAGTTTCTTATGAGCTTGCCTTACCTCCCAGCTTGGCAGGAGTTCATCCGGTATTTCATGTTTCGATGCTCCGGAGGTATCACGGTGATTCATCGCACATATTGGATTTTAGTTCAGTCCAGTTGGACAAGGATCTATCCTACGTTGAGGAGCCAGTGGCAATATTGGATAGGCAGGTTAGAAAGCTGAGGTCAAAGGACATTGCATCAGTGAAGGTTCAATGGCGGGGTTAGACGGTCGAGAAGGCAACCTTGGAGACCGAGCAGGATATGCGCCACAGTTACCCTCATCTTTTCACTACTTCAGGTATGTCTTTATGCTCGTTCAAGGACGAACGCATGTTTAAGTGTAGGAAGATGTGATGACCCAACCGGTCGTCTTAATAATTAATGCCTCGATCCCCTATTAACTACTTTCCCCGAGTTTATTTCTGTTATTTTGATTTGCCGGGATGTTCGGTTTTGAGTTTCGGAGAGTTTTGGGACACTTAGTCCCTAAATAAGAGCTTAAGTGTTGGAAAGTTGACCGTAGTTAGAACAATGTGAAGACGGTCTCGAAATGGAAATTCGATGGTTCCATTAGCTCCGTTGGATGATTTCGGGCTTAGGGGCGTGATCATATTGTGTTTTGGAGGTCTGTAACTAATTTAGGCTTGAAATGACGAAAGTCGAATTTTTGAAGTTTTTGGTCTGATAGTGAGATTTTGATCTAAGGGTCGGAATGGAATTCCGAATGTTGGAGTAGCTCTGTAGTGTTGAATGTGAAGTGCTTGCAAAATTTCAGGTCATTCGGGCGAGATTTGATAGACGTTTTGATCGAAAGCATAATTTAAGTGTTCTTGGAGTTTTTAGGCTTGAATCGTATGTTCAATTAGTGATTTGAAGTTGTTGTGAGTGTTCCGAAGTTTTGAACAAGTGTGAATGATGTCATGAGATGTGTTGGTACGTTTGGTTTGAAGTCCTGGGGTCTTGGGTGAGTTCCGGGTAGGTTTCGGGATGTTTTAGGCCTAAAATCATAGGTGTTGCAGGTCTAGAGGAGTTGCAGACCTCTGAACCCACCAGTGCGGTCCACATAGAATTTTGTGCTGCCGCGGTGGGAGCTTTGCGGCCGCATAAAATCCTAGGGGTATGCATTCGAATCGGTTTATAGATAAATCGAATCGATTATTTGTTATCGGTTTATCGATTTCGATTTCGAAATTTTCCTTATCGAGTCATCGATTTCGATTTCGATTTTGTACTCTTCGATTATTGGTTTATCGATAAACCGATAAGATATACTAAAAAGACAAATATACTCTTATTCTACAATACCCTTTCCTTTACCCTAAGTCTCTAACCCTATTATTTCCTCTACCTTTCTTCAGTGCCGCTTTTATGGATCAGTAGCTGAATGGGTTTTTCCTATCAATTCACAAGTTCATGTTTCTCATTTTACATAATGGTGTATTTTCTTGTATTTAGGTTCTTCTCAAGCTTAATGTTCTAGAGGAGCAGATTGCTAAACTAACAAGGTGGCACCGAATTGCTATGATTCGCAAGCTCTCCAGCGAGCAAGCTGCATCAGGTGTCAAAGTTGATTCGACAACGATAAGCAAATATGCACATGGCCAGCGCATGTCCTTTTTGCAGCTGCAGCAGCAAACCAGAGAAAAATGTCAGGAGATCTGGGACCGACAAGTCCAAAATCTTAGTGCTGTTGATAGTGAAGAAAATGAGAGTGACTCTGAAGTGAACAGTGACCTGGACTCATTTGCTGGTGATTTGGAAAATCTTCTTGACGCAGAGTAATGCGAGGATAGTGAGGAGGCTAGTCATGAGCCCAAACATGATAATGTAGATGGTGCCAAAGGACTCAAGATGAGAAGAGGCTCCATTCAAGCTCAGGTGGAAGAGGAAATCGAGGATGAGGCAGCTGAAGCTGCAGAATTATGCCGCATGCTCATGGATGGTATGGAACGTGGATAGTCTGCAAGATTGAGTAGTATATGTTATTTCTAGTCCATCCTTGTCATCTTGGTGCTATAGTCTGCAAGATTGAGAAAATTAAGAATTTGGTGTACTTCAATATTACTTTCTTTTTCTTGGAAAATAGAAATTTAGTGGGAGGAAATTCTGTAGAAAAAAGCATGTGAGGAAGGTATGTATATTTTAATTAATTTTATTTGTATTGCTTAAGATAGTTAAATAATATATTAATTGCTTGACTTGTTAATATATATTCTTATTAGATTTTATTAATCTTAGCAAAGAAGCTTCCACGACGATGTTTGCTAGAGTTTCTTAGCTGCTATGTAAGTTCTCCATTTTAAATAATATACTTGTAAAAGAATGTGATGTATTACAAAGTTCTTAATATTTTTCTTAATTTCTTCCAGGTTTAAAGGTTAGGACTTTCAGCAAGGGATACCACTTTTAAGGAATGATCATATTTAAAACTCAAGGGAATGAAGTTCAAATTAATGGAAAACGGAATTATCCGTGATGATGTATTTTTTTTATACCGTTGGAGTGTTGGTGGCATACATTTGATCCCTTACTTTAGTTTCGTTGCATGTGCTTGTTGTCACAATTTTTATGTTATAAACGATGTTCATCTTATTTTAGATTCTTTTTGTCCATATTAGTTAGGCATGTTTATAGCGATATACTTTTCGTGGAATCCCGCAAATTTTCTTATTGGTGTAATCGATAACCAAATCGATAAGCCCCAAAAATCGATAAATCGAAAACGAAAAAAATCGAAATCTTATTGAAACGATAATGATAAGCATATGTACAAATCGATAATCGATAAGGATGAAAATCGAATCAATAAATCTAATGCACACCCCTACAAAATTCAGTGCGGTCCGCAGTGAGGAAAGTTTCATTGGTTTGACTTCGGAAACCTATATCTTTTGATCTACAAGAAAATTTGAGATGATTCAAAAACGAAAGTTGTAGCCCTTCATGTCTAGTTTCCAGAAAGATAAAGAAAACACAATTTGAACATATTTAGAGAAAGGTATGGCCAAAATACTAAAGCCTATCACTGCAATCAAATCCACCATGGACAACACTGGTTTTTGTGCGGTCAGCAGTGATGGAAATCCGGGAGGTGCACTATAAATACGAGGTTTAGGGTTTTATTTCATATTTTGACATAGAGAGCTCGGATTTTTGTTATGTTTCAAAGGTTTTTCAATAAATTCATCGGGGAAAATGATTCAAGCTCGGATTTGGCTAGGGTACATGAATCTATCATTGAATTCATCATTTAATTCGTGATTTGGGATGGAATTTTGGAAGGAAATTGTGAAATCTTTCAAAAATGTAAAATAATGATTTGAAGGAACAAATAGTATCGGAATTGGACAATTTTTGTATGGTTAGGTTCGTGAGGGTATGAGAATTCTGAAAATATAAATTTTACCCGATTCCGAGATGTGGGTCCGAGGGGCATTTTGGTCATTTTACCTAATTTTGCATATTAGCTTAGAATTTAATTGTAGAATCAGTTACTTGAAGTGTTATTTACATTATGAAATTGAATTAAATAGATTTGGGCCATTTGGAGTCGAGTACTCGTGGCAAGAACGTGATCTCGGGTTGATTTTGAGTCGGTTCGAGGTAAGTGGCTTGTCTAACCTTGTGTGGGGGACCTTCCCCTTAGGATTTGTATTGTGATAATTGAAATGCCTTGTACGTGAGGTGACGAGTGCGTACTTGTGCTAATTGTTGAAAATCCAGTTTTCATTAAGTAACTTTAATTGTGTTTTCCTTTTCTATATATTCTACTTGCACTTTTAAACCTGCTGTTAGTTAGAGAAACATGTCCAATTGACTTAATTGCTTTATTTGCTTTTACTGACTTATTTGTATTACATGAAGCATGCTAGGTTAGAATTGTCTGTGTTACGTTGTTATGAAGTTGAGTTTATTTGAGTATTCCTTGTGCCATTGTTGTGTGTTTTAATTTGGGACTACAGGACGACATCCTGGGAGATCACCTGTACGTATTTACGATTTGAGCTGAAGTGCGGGATACCGAGAGATCCCCAACACGTACATTGAGGATACCAAGAGATCCTCGGGATACCAAGAGATCCCTATCATACATTAAGGATACCAAGAGATCCCTATCATACATTGAGGATACCAAGAGATCCTCGGGATACCAAGAGATCCTTATCATACATTGAGGAGATTCTCGGGATACCTAGAGATCCCTAGCATATATTGAGGATACCGAGAGATCCTCGGGATACCAAGAGATCCCTAGCATATATTGAGGATATCGAGAGATCTTCGGGATACCGAGAGATCCCTAGCATATATTGAGGATACCGAGAGATCCTTGGGATACCAAGAGATTCCTGGCATATATTGAGGGTACTAAGAGATATTCGGGATACAGAGAGATCACCGGTTATTTCCTTGTGATTGTTTTGCCTCTATTTCAGTTATTGAATTCCTTGTTTTTTTGTATTAAATTCTTATTGTTAGTTTTCAACTGTACTGCTTATCTTATACTGTCATGTCTTATATTCTTTATTTTATCTCAGCATGGCCCTGACCTTCCTCGTCACTACCCGATCGATGTTAGGCTTGGCACTTACTGAGAAATGTTGTGGTGTACTCATGCCCCTTCTACGCATATTTTTCATGTGCAGATCCAGGTACTTTCACTCTGTCTTATCATCCTTGAGGCGAGGCGCTTCTGTAGAGACTTCAAAGTATATCTGCCTCATCTACAGACCGAGGAGTCCCTTTCTATCTTTCTGTAATAGTATAGCCCTTCAGTATTCCCCTTTTGGTTAGACTTTTCTGGAGTTAGAGCTTCTTATGTAACTCTTAGCTTGTGATTCATGGGTTTCGGGTTTTGGGAAAATATATTGGTTTTAAGAGTTAATATTGTGTATGCGGAGCGGCACTTTTAAACGCTGTTTTATTACTCTATTTATGATTTAAATTGTTTTCTTCCACAAATTTGGTTTTTCTTCTGCATTTTACGCTTACCTAGTCGTAGAGACTAGGTGCCGTCACGATGATTCGCAGAGGGCGAACCGGGGGCGTGACATATGCCAACCACTCTAAAGAACAGGTAACTGCCACAAGAATGAAATGTGCTGACTTGGTTAGCCTATCCACAATGACCCAAACTGCATCGAACTTCTTCTAAGTCCGTGGGAGTCCAACAATGAAATCCATAGTGATATGCTCCCACTTCCACTCAGGAATCTCTAACTTCTGAGGCAAACCACCGAGTCTCCGATGCTCACACTTTACCTGTTGACAATTTTTGCACCGAGACACATATGCAACTATATCTTTCTTCATTCTCATCAACCAATAATCCTGCCATAAGTCCTGAGACATTTTGGCGGCGCCCGGATGAATAGAATAGAGGGAACTGTGGGCCTCCTGAAGAATTAACTCACGAAGCACATCCACATTAAGCACACAAATATGACCCTACATCCTCAAAACTCCATCATTTCCAATAGTAACCTGCTTGGCACCACCGTGCTGCATTGTGTCCCTAAGGACAAGCAAGTGAGGGTCATCATACTGTCGATCTCTAATACACTCAAACAAAGAAGACCGAGCAATTGTGCAAGCTAGAACATGACTGGAATCAGAAACATCCAACCACACGAATTGATTGGCCAAAGCCTGAACACCTAATGCAAGCAGTCTCTCACCGATTGGAATGTACGCAAGGATGCCCATACTGGCTAACTTCCTACTCAAAGCATCGGCCACCACATTGGCTTTCCAAGGATGATACAAGATGGTGATATTATAGTCTTTCAATAGCTCCAACTACCTCCTCTACCTCAAATTGAGCTGTTTTTGCTTGAACAAATACTGCAAACTCTGATGATCCGTGAATACCTCACACGGCATGCTGTAAAGATATTCCCTCCAAATCTTCAGCGTATGGACAATGGTTGCCAACTTCAGATCATGAACGGGGTAATTCTTCTCGCGAACCTCCAGATGCCACGAAGCATATGCAATAACCTTGCTCCGCTGCATCAATGCCGCACCCAGACCAATACAGGATGCATCACAATATACCGTATAAGATCCTGAATCCGTGGGCAACACCAAAACCGACGTCATAGTCAAAGCTGTCTTGAGCTTCTTAAAGCTTGCCTCACACTCGGCTGACCATCTGAACGGGTCACCCTTCTGGGTCAACCCGGTCAAGAGGGCTGCTATAGATGAAAACCCCTCCACAAATCGATGGTAATAACCCACAAATCCCAAGAAACTACGGATCTCTGTGGCTAAAGTATGCCTAGGCCAGTTCTAAACGACCTCAATCTTCTTAGGATCCACTTGAATGCCCTCTGCTGATACAACGTGCCCTAAGAAAGCGATTGAGTCCAACCAAAACTCACATTTTGGAAACATAGCATATAACTAGATGTCTCTTTGTGTCTGAAGTATGCTTCGAAGATGTTGCTCGTGGTCCACTCGGTTGCGGGAGTAGATCAAGATATCATAATTAAACACAATCACAAAAGAATCTATATAAGGCTTGAACCCTCGGTTCATCAAATCCATAAATGCTGCTGGGGCATTTGTCAAGCCAAATGACATCATTAGAAACTCATAATGCCCATATCGAGTCCGAAAAGCTGTCTTAGGGATGTCGAATGCCCTAATCTTCAACTGATGGTAGCTAGACCTCAAATCGATCTTCAAAAACACTTTGGCACCCTGAAGCTAGTTAAATAAGTCATCAATCCTCAGCTACGGATACTTGTTCTTGATAATGACTATTTTCAATTGTCGATAGTCTATACACATCCTCATCGAACCATCTTTCTTCTTCACGAATAACACGGGCGCACCCCAAGGCGAGACACTAGGTCTAATGAATCCCTTATCTAGCAAATCTTACAACTGCTCCTTTAGTTCCTTCAACTCAGGCGGGGCCATACGTTATGGTGGAATAGAAATGGGTTGAGTGCCCGGAGCCAAGTCAATACAAAGTTCAATATCTCTGTCGGGTGGCGTCCCCAGCAGGTCTACAGGAAATACCTCTAGAAACTCTTGGACAACTGGTACTGAATCAACGGAAGGAACCTCTGCACTAGAATCGCAGATATAATCCAAATAAGATAGACACCTCCCTTCGACCATACGCCGAGCCTTTATATAAGAGATAACCCTACTGGTAGAATGACTTGGAGTCCATCTCCACTCTAAAAGAGGAAACCCTAACAAGGTTAAGGTCACCATCTTGGCGTGACAATCTAATATAGCGTGATAAGGTGACAGCCAATCCATACGATATAATATTAAAGTCTACCATAGCATGAAGCAAAACGACCACAGTGGTCTCAAGACTCCCAGTGGCAACCACACACTAATGATAAACACGGTCTACTACAATATCATCTCCCACAGGTGTGGACACATACACGGGGGCACTCAAAGAATCACGGGTCACCACCAAATATGAAGCAAAATAGGAGGACACATACGAATAAGTAGAACCCGGATCAAATAGAACTGAAGCATCTCTATGGCAAACTAAAACCTACCTGTGATGGCGGAATCAAAAGAATCAGCCTCAGGCCTGGCTGGAAAAGCTTAACATTAGGGTTGGGCCTCACCACTCTAGGCTGTATCTCTAGGACGGGCCCTAGTTGGCTGGCCTCCACCTCTAGGGGCCTAACCTCCACCTCTAATGGCCTGACCACCATCTGTGGCTGCCTAACCCCTACCTCTAGCTGGCTGAGCGAGTGGTGAAGCACCCAGTGCCATAACCATGGCATGAGAACCCTGATGTTGAGAAATCCTCGAGGCACGAGGGCTAAATCTAGCAATATGCCTCAGATCACCACAAGTATAACAAGATCTCGGCTACTATGACTGATGTCCTTGAAACTGACCCTGATGACCCAAGTAACCACCTTGAAAACTCTAGAGCGAAGGTGCACTAATAGGAGCTGGTGATGCACTGTAGGCTAGCTGATCGGAATAATGAATATGAGGACCACGACCACCTGAAACACCATGGGATGCCTGGAGTGCTGAATAATACGACCTGGGAGGATGGCCTCTACCAAAAGTACCTCGGCCTCTAGATAAGGTCCCATTGAATCCACCGGAGTGACGTGGCCTCTTGTCAGACCCCTGACCACTCCCCTGAGCTAGCACCATTTTGACTCACCTGGCAATGTTGGCAGTCATCTGAAAATAAATCTCACTCCCAGTCTCCTTAGCCATCTACAATCTGATAGGCTGGGCAAGTCCCTCAATAAACCTCTTCACCCTCTCTCTCTCTCTCTCTCTCTCTCTCTCTCTCTCTCTATCTCTCGGTGGGAAGCAAAAGAATAGCATGACGGGTTAGATCCAAAAAACGAGTTCCATACTAAGTGACGGTCATACTACCCTGCTGGAGACGCTTGAACTGCCTGCTATAGTCCTCTCTCAGGGTGACAGGAAGGAACTTCTAAAGAAATATCTGAGAGAACTAGTCCTAAGTAAAAGTAGGCGACCCAGCTGGTCTGGTCAATACAAGGTCATTCTACCATCTCTTGGTGGAACCAATCATGTGAAACATAGCAAAGTCGACCCTATTGGTCTCTACTATTCCCATGTTCCACAGTACCTTATGGCACCGGTCAAGATAATCCTGGGGATCCTCAGAAGGTGCACCAGTGTAGTGAACTAGAAAGAGCTTGGTGAACTTGACCAATCTTAACAAACCCTCGTGAGTCATAGCCTGACCATCACTGGCCTGTGCCACAATAGCTGGCTGAACTACTCCAACTAGCTAAACTGCTGGAGTTTGATACTGGGGAGCCACTTGCTACGGGGTGTGAGTAGCAGGAGTTAGTTCTCCTCCTCCAGCCTGAGAGACCGCTGGTACCATGGAAAAGTTCTAGTTTGGGCTATATTTAGACAACTGGTACTGAATCCATGGAAGAAACCTCTATACTAGAATTTTGGACATAAGACAAATAAGCTAGACACCCCTTTCGACCATACGCCAAGCCTTCATATAAGAGATAACCCTGCTGGTAGAATGATCTGGAGTTCCTCTCCACTCTAATCGAGGCAGCCCCGACAAGGTTAAGGTCACTATATTGGCGTGACAATCCAATATAGCATGATAAGGTGACAACCAATCCATACCTAATATAACATCAAAGTCTACCATATCAAGAAACAAAAGGTCCATAGCTGCCTCAAGACTCCCAATGTTAACCACACACGAATGATAAATGTAGTCTACTACAATGGCATCTCCTACAGGTGTGGACACATACACAGGGGCACTTAAAGAATCATGGGGAACATCAAAATATGAAGCAAAATAAGAGGAAACATACGAATAAGTAGAACCCAAATCAAATAGAACTGAAGCATCTTTATAGCAAAATGAAACCCTACCAGTGATGATGGCATCAGAAGACTCAGCCTCAGGTATGGCTGGAAAAGCATAACATCAGGGTTGGGCCCCACCACTCTCGATTGCATCTCTAGGACGGGCCCTAGCTGGCTGGCCTCTACCTCTAGGAGCCTGACCTCCACTTCTAATGGTCTGACCACCACCTCTGGCTACCTGAACCCTACATCTAGATGGCTGAGCAGGCGGTGAAGCACCAAGTGCCGTGATCATGTCACGAGAACCTCTGTTGAAAACTGCTCGAGGCACGAGGGCAAAATCTAGCAATGTGCCTCGGATCACCACAAGTATAACAAGATCTCGGCTGCTGTGACTGATGTCCTTGAAACTGACCCTACCAGCCCGAGTAACCACCCTGAAAACTCTGGAGTGAAGGTGCACTAATAAGAGCTGGTGGTGCATTATAGGCTAGCTGATCGGAATAATGCATATGAGGACCACAACTACCTAAAGCACCATGGGATGCCTGGAGTGCTGAATGATACGACCTGGGAGGATGGCCTCTGCCAAAAGTACCTCGGCCTCTAGATTAGGCCCCACTGAATCCATCAGAGTGATGCGGCCTCTTGTTAGACCCCTGACCACTCCCCTGAGCTAGCACCATCTCGACTCATCTGGCAACATTGGCAGCCATCTGAAAAGAAATCTCACTCCCAGTCTCCTTAGCCATCTGCAATCGGATAGGTTGAGCAAGTCCCTCAATAAACCTCCTCACCTTCTCTCTCTCTCGGTGGGAAGTAGAAGAATAGCATGACGGTCCAAATCCACAAGACGTGTCTCGTATTGAGTGACGGTCATTCTGCCCTATTGGAGACGCTCAAACTGCCTGCGATAGTCCTCATCAAACTTTAACTGGGCTAGAGCCTCCTCATCAAACTCTACTTGAGGCTCCACCGCTGGTGCTACTGCTCGAGCTCTGGGCTGAGCCCTGCCCCTGCCTTGACCTCTTGCATGGCCTCAACCTCGTCCTTTACCCCTTGTAGGAACTACACTAGGGGCTCTGCCTACTACTCAGTTGAATATGCAGTACGTGTTTTCACCATCTGCAAAAGAACAAGAGTAGAAGAGTTTTAATTACCAACGAGAAAACAAATTCGAACTATAGAGAAGAATAGAAGTGGCATTGTTCCTAAACTCTGTAGCCTTGATAGATAAGTACAAACGTCTCCGTACCGATCCCCCAGACTCTACTAAGCATGTTCGTGAATTGTGAGACCTAGGCAACCTAGTGCTCTGCTACCAACTTGCCATGAGCCAGAATTCCCACCGCATTATGGCGCCTAACATTTCACTTGCTAGGCAAGCCAACATTAGTGATTATTAAGCCCAATTTCTTAAACGTCTCAATGATTAAGAACAATTAAGCCTTAACAAATTATAAGAGTGCGGAAATCCATAAACAACCTTAATATTTATACACGACTACCCAGAATTTGGAGTCACAATTCACGAACTTCTAAGATCAACTACAAGTAACTGTCTGAAAGAAAGTACAAATGTTTTTGGATTAAAAGAAATAGTAAACTGAAACAGTTAGAAAGGGACTACAGGGTCTGCAGACGACGGCAGATCTAACTGTGGTTTCCTGTAGAATAAGGCTAGCAGCTATTCTCAAGATGGGCTCATGCTGACACCAAAATCTGCACAGAAAGTGCAGAGTGCAGTATAAGTACAACTGACTCCATGTACTGGTAAGTGTCGAGCCTAACCTCGGCAAAGTAGTGACGAGGCTAAGACAAGACACCCACAAATAAAACCAGTGCAATATATATATATATATATATATATATATATATATATATATATATATATATATATACCAATAACAGCAACAAAAACACAAGGCAAGTAACATTGGGAAGGGGACATGCTGAGGGATCATAAGATAAAGAATCAAAGTAGTGATAAGGACTTCTTCAACCAATATGCCTTAAACATATAGAAACAAGTAAACACGATAAAGGAAACTGCACCGCATCACCCTTTGTGCTTTTTGTCTCAATCGGACAATATGAAACAATAGAAACAGCACGACATCAGCCTTCATGCATTAACACTCACAATATGGCACGACATCACCCTTCGTGCATTAATACTTACAATATGGCACGGCATCACCCTTCGTGCATTAACACTCACAATATGGCACAACATCACCCTTCGTGCATTAGCACTCTCCCTCACCAAAACAAAGACAATAATAACAGAGAAATATAAATGACAAAAAAAGTCTTATTTCAACATTTGGTTCCACAATATAAACCTCAACTCTGAGTCAACACTCAATCAATACCAAGGTTCATAAACATGATAAGAGTGATCAACATAACAAGTAGCTAGTCTAAACGTGGATAATATGATCAAAGAAAGTAACAATCCCAAGAATAGGATCCGTTCACATGCTATATCTCGACAACAACACATAGGTACTCGTCACATCACCTATACGGTGTACCTAACATTTAAACACATAACAAATAGGCAAATAAGACCTCATCCCTTAATCCAAGGTTAACCACGACACTTACCTCACTACAATGGCCAACTCAAAGCTTAACCACAACTTTCCCTTCACACAAGCCTCCAGAACAATAAAATCTAGCAAATTACCAACCAAACGATTCGATTTAAGCCTTTAGAACTACCTACGATTGCAAAGAATTCAATTTAGGCTATTTTTTAAAAAGTTACCAAAAGTCAACACCGGGGCTCGCTTGGTCCAAACCCAAAATTCGGACAAAAACTTGATTATCCATTCACCCCATAGCCCAGTTATATAATTAGTTTTGGAATCCAACCTCAATTAGAGGTCTAAATTCCCAATATTTGAATTCCCTAATTTATACAAAACAATCCCCAATTCCACCATGAAAACCTTAGATTCTAGGTTGAAATCCTAAAAAATGTAGTGAAAGATTGAAAGAAACTAGTTTAGATTCACTTACCTGTGATTTGGGGAAGAAAAGTTATTTGGAAAATCGCCTTGTGTTTTAGGTTTTGAAAACTTGAAGAATGAGAGAATAATCCCGTCTAAGTCTCTTTTACACAACTGCAGATGTCGCAAATGCGACCTGGGCTTCACAAATGAGAAACCCATAAATACGAGAAATCCATCTTAGTTGCAAAGACTCCCACAGTTCTGCTTCTTTCGCAAAAGCAAAGGAATGCTCGCAAATGCGAGCTGAGTTGACCGCAAATGCGATCCAATGATTGCAAATGCAAAGAGTGCCTCCCCCTGTCCCTATCACAAATGCGAACATAAGGTGTCCCAGCTTCTATTCGCATTTGCGATGAGAAGCTTGCATATGCAAACCCTTCATAGGTCTCAAATGCGATGCCTGATCTCGCAAATGCGAGATCAGGGGCCTGCAACAAGATAAGATGCACCACCAATGTTTTCCAAGCCAAAACTCACTTTGTAGCCTATCTGAAACTCAGCCGAGCCCTTGGGGCTCTAAACCAAAAGTGCACACGAGTCTAAAAACATCATACGAACTTGCTTGCATGATCAAATAGCCAAAATAACACTTAGAACTACAAATTTATCACTAAATCAAATGAAAGTTTCAAGAATGAAACTTCTAATTTCTTAATCGGATGTCAAAATCACGTCAAACCAATTCTGTTTCTCACCAAATTTCACAGACAAGTCATATAAGTATAAGTACATCACAGAAACAATATAGTACATATAAGTATGATGTTATTAAGATTGTAAACTAATTTATGGAATATGAATTAGATTCAATTTAAATCTTGTTATAAGTAAAAACGAACTTGCTGCTCAATATGACTGTTAAGATAATCAGAGAAGTTCATATTGGATTATATTGTTGTTGTTGCTATTGTTGGTTATAGTTGTTGTTGTTAGGATGTTAATGACCCTTAGTTGTCTTTGTGATGTATTTAAAATAGGGGAGTTGCTGCCCGATTTTCCTTAAGCCATACGACTAGCCAAATACAATGGTACGACATTATATGTTTACGACAATATCATTTCACTTGTTGTAGATTCAAGAAGCTGTGTTGAGTTTTGTTAAGTAATAAGAAAGAGATCATACAGGTATGTTAAGGCTAACCCTTCTTTCCTTTTGGCATGATCCATATGATACCATGAAACGAGCAAGCACACAACTTTCATAAATGATTCTATTCTTAGAGGTACTAGGTACTACTGTATTGTCTATTCATGGGTCTCATGACATTATGAGAGATCTTATTGACTTATTTCATTATGCATTGCATTCATTTATATATGTTTATTGACCCATGAACAAATGTCGTTATATACATGTATAGTAATGTATATAGGGTATGGGAAAAGATTATGGCGTTATATATGCACCACAACCCGATCAGCTGGTATACGTTGATGATTTCGCCGAAAGAGGCCGAGATGATATGATAAGATGTCCTCAGAGGCTTGATGATGTTATGTATGCATATACCTATGCATCAAATGATATTTATATGCATATGCGTGACATTATAAATGTCATGATTCAGAGAGCTATTCAGACTTACAAGTTCAGTTCTTTACTCCATGTTTCTTTCATGCCTTTTATATACTTTCTTACATACTCAGTACTTTATTTGTACAGACGTCCCTTTTGCCTAGGACGCTGAGTTTTATGTTCACAGGTCCCAATAAACAGGTTGACAGTCATCCTAGTAGGCTATCAGCTCACGAAAGGTGTTTACCATTTTGGGGGGGTTTGCTTGAGTTCATCTAATTTTTCATAGGATCTATTTTATGTAGTTGTGGAATTAAATGCTTTTTCATGATTATCTGCAGCTAACGAAATTAACCTTGAAATTTCTTTTATATTTTCAAGTGTGTATTCTAAGTATTTAATATCTTTAGTTTTTTGATATTGATCTATATTTGTTTCTAATATTATTTTTGACATATTTATATGTTTTAGAATTTCTAACCAGTACTTAAAATATTTGTAACTATCAATTTTTGATTTGTTCATATTAATACTGAGATGTATACCTGTTGATACATATATCCATGGTTTCTATATTTCTCTGTGTTATTTCTTTTCTGTATTGATAACTTTCAAGTTTATCTTCATAAAATTCAATTTCATTTTCTATAGTTAATAAAGCTTTATTACGTAATTTATTATATCTAATAATATCTTTGCAGGTTTTAATATTGTATTTAACACAATCTATTTTTCTATTTATGTTACTGAGGTTTTTAAGAAGTTTCCATTTCTGGGTATTATAGAATCTTATATAATGAAGAGTGTTATGTTTCATTTATAAACAGATTTTATTAACTTGATATGTGATCATTAGTCTGAATATAAATCTAGTTCATATAGATCTAATATATCTATTTCATGTAATACAATTAGTTCCATAAATGCTTGTTCCATTACATATATTATTTCAAAAGTAACTAAAATATCATAAATTTTTCTTTTAACATCGTTATTAAGTCTCTTAAAGATATATAACATAAGTATTTTGTAGTCAATATTTTCTTCTAATAAATACGTGTGGTTGTTCATTTAGATTTACTACTTATCCTTATCATGTGTTTACTAAACATATTCCCTCTAACCTCTTTGTTTATCATAGAGTTTATTATATTTTAATAAGTTATACTGAACAATCTTTTCTGGTCACTACCATGTTTTTCATGCTTCAATCATTTACCCTAACAGCGCCTCAACTCTGTGTACTCCCCTAAACGGCTTCCTTGCCTACTGGTTTCCACTTTAGGATGGCATAGTCTGGGCTTAACTACTCTCAGCATTATTAGACAGGCAAACTTTCTCAAGATGTTCTTTATAACAGTACTATAACATGATAAACAATTATGATATTTAAGAGATTATAAGGAATATAAGAGTTTAGTTAAACATGATTATGAATAAACTTACCTGGTTTTGTAACTCGTTTGAATGCTCCATAGCTGTTTTAGATACTTGTAAATAACTCAGATATTTCTTACAAGAGAGAAGATAAGAGAGAATATTAGAGAGAGAAGGTAAGGGTGAGGATGTCCTCCTTCCTCGGATTTACATTCTATATAAAGAAAATTAAAACGACTCCTACTGTTTACAAATGACTCCTACTATTCATGAACGACCTTTACTGTTCATGATTATGACATATACTATTTACTTTATGACTCTTACTATTCATGAACGACCTTTACTGTTCATGATTATGACATATACTATTTACTTTATGACTCTTACTATTCATGAACGACCTTTACTGTTCATGAATGCGACTAGTACTATTTACTTTACATTATATGTTTCCAGTAGCTGTCTTCTTCTTTTGTCTTCTTGTTGATACCTTCATTCTAGTTGGACTTCTGGTACATAGTTATCATCTCCGTTGCACTTTGAACATATGTGGTCTGGATATTTGTGTCCTACTAGTTTGCAGTATCTTGTTAATAACTCGTTTGAAATAAATTCTTTTTTCAATGCTCTGGTAGTTGGTTGCATTTCTGGTTTTAATAATGATAAAATCCATTTCTGGACTTCATCCATATCTCCTTGTCGTAGTTCCTTTGAGTTGGCATATATCATCAACTGGTCTCTGGAATAGTAGCTCCAGATAGCATTTCATTGTAGATAATTGTTAGCTAGTTCTTGAATAATAGTTGCTATACCAATTATTCTTTTATTAGCATAGAAACTTGGTATCTCCATTTTCTGTATCTCCGGTTGTTTCTCTATCTCTTCCAGTATTATCATATCTCGTGTTAGTCCTATCTTTATCACCTGTATTATGGGTTTTATTTCATCATATAGTATTTCCGCTGGTGCTGTATAGAATTTGATGAAGAATAGGTTGCCTTTTGTAATTCTCTTGAAGGTGACAAATGTTTTGTATAGCTCTGGTATTCCAATTATTTCTTCTCCGTCATGGGTATATACTGTGCTAAGTAGTCCGTAGTTGTAACATGTTTTTACTAGGTTTGCTTTTGTTTTTGGTTGGGCTATAAGCCTATTATATCCCTGTAGTTTTTGGGTTACATAATCTTGTGTTGGATCTGTAGTAGTTGTTGATCTAGGGTTTAGGTTCAGAAATGTCTGGATTTTATATATATTCTCAATATATGTTTGAGTAATATGGTTATATACCTTTTTGTTGTGGTGTAGGCTATTAGCATAGGTTGAAGTTTGTGGGGCTATAACTATTGCTTCTCTTGGCTTTTTTGATGTAAATGGCTTATCAAATACGGTATTTAGGTTTACATTGATATGTGGCTTTTTGCTAACTTGTTTGCTTGTACCTGCAGCTGTATATAAAGCAAATGTGTTATGGGTTTTTTGGAGTTTCCCAACGTCTCCTTCTACCTCTGGAAGTTTAGAGTCTTCCGATCGACTTAGCTCCGCATTTTTATAGTCATGCTGCTGACTTTCTAGCTGTTGTAATCTTTTTCCCATACTCTCCATCTGTAAGGATAGAGTAGTAAGGATTGTAAATATGTCTTTTGATTCTTGGCTTTCATCTGTTTGGGTACCTTTGTCTTGATAGGTAGTCTGCAATAACATTCTTGTCAGTTCGTATTACTTCAATTGTAAATGTAAAATTTTGTATATTTAATACAAGTCTCCTTATTTCCTTTATAGTTACTGAATCCTGTACTTTCCGAGTTATCCACCATTTTACTTGTGTATTATCTGTTCTTACTATAAATTTGTTATAAACAATATATGGCTCAAATGCTAACAAACATTTATATAATCCAAATAGTTCTTTCCTATTTATTTCCCATTTTAATTGTGGTTCCGTGTATGATCTGGAATAATATCTACAATGGTGTTCAATTTTTTCATTATCATATTTATATTTTAGAACTCCTCCGTAGCTATGATCACTAGAATCAGTTTCTACAATATATGTAAATTGTTTCTTTTCATCTGGAAAATATAGTTTTGGTAATTTTTTACACATATTTTTTATCTTCTGTATATGTATTTTATCTTTTTCGTCAAAATGATATTCTATGTCCTTTTTTAATTTTTTCTGTAATGGTTTTAAGTTTTCTGCTAATTTAGGAATATATTCTCTTACTTGGTTAACCAATCCTAAAAATGATTGTAACTTCTTTTTTGTATCAAGTGTTTCATTCAAGTTAATTATTTTTTGTACTACATGGGTTTGCATTTTTATTCCGTTTTTATCTATTTGTATACCTAAAAATTCTATTTGATTTTTCATTACTTCTGCTTTCTTTTTACTTAAACTTATTCCTGATATTTCTACAATGTGTATGAATTTTTCTAGTAGTTTTATATGTTCGTTCTCTGTTCTAGAATATAGCAATATATCATCTATATATATTATACAATTTTCTAATTGGTTGAAGTAATTATCCATAAAATGTTGATACCTACCTGGTGCATTTTTATATCCAAAAGGTAATACGTTCCATTCGTAAAATCCTTGTGGTACTGTGAATGCTGTTAACTTTTTAGATTCATCTTCTAGTTTTAAATGGTAAAATCCTGATTTACAGTCAAATTTACTAAAATAGTTATATCCTTGTATTTGTCTAATTTTTAGTATTTTATTTGGTATCGGATAATTATATGTTTTTGTTTTTGCATTTAAATTTCTATAATCTATAACCATACGGCTTTTTCCTCTTTTTTGTTCACTATACTTATTTACTATAAATGCTGGGCTAGTATGTTTACTATTACTTTCTTGTATGTAGTTATTATCTAATAATTCTTTTATATGCATTTTAAATTCTGTTAAATCATTAAAATTGTATTTTAAAGGTTTTTGTGTTATTATGCTATTTTCATCTATTAGTTCAATCTTTATTTTTGTTTGATATTTTTCCCATCCTTGGAGTGGATTATCATTATATAGTAATTCTAGTTTATCTTGTAGTGGTTTTATCTTATTTATTGAGAAAATGATTATCTCTATATTATGGTTACTTTGTATTACATTTTCTAATTTTTGGGTAATCTTTTCACTTCCTTTAATCCAGGGTGTTGTTTTTCTTATTTTATTATTTACTCTTTTTGCTCCTAATTTTTGTTTACACGGGGTAGTAAACCACCAATATGTTTTTGTTATAATATGTGGGTATAATTTATCTAAAAATGGCATTCCTAATAATATATCTTTATTTGTGAATTCGTAACTATATATTTCTTCTATGGTTAATATTTTATCCCATATTTATATTTTTATATTGCTTTATATGTTATCATACTTCCTTCATTATAAAATCCTGTTACTACTATGGGGGTTTTTAGCTTTTCCCATTTACTTTCTGGTAAACAATTATGTCTACACATATTAGCTTCTGCTCCTGTATCCACCATAGGTGTATAATATCTATTATAATATCCTTCTACTATTATTTTGGCAAGTATGTATATCTTTGGCATTATATCAAAGTTCTTTTTATTATTATTTTCTTATTTTCATAACTTATTGTTAATTGCCTATCTTCTAATTTATATGGTTTGACTTTTTCTAACCATTTTATCCCTAGTGTAATATTTTTATCTCCTTGATATATTTTAAAATTTATTAATATTGGTATTCCTCCAATAATTAATTCTTTTTCAGTTGTTTCTTCGTTTTTTCTTAACGCTTTTGGTAGTTCTGAATTTTGTTGTTCTATTGTTACTATCTCTTGTTCTGGTATTAGTTCTCTTATAACATAATTCTCTTCCTGCCCTGTATTTATTAGTATTAAATATTTTCTTTGGTCCATTATTCCTGTTATATAATAATGATGTGAGTTTATTTCTTCTATTTTTTGTTCTATTAATTTTTGTGGAGTGGTATAATTTATTCTTTTTGATGTACTTCTTGATGACGTTTCTGGCATTTCATTATTTATTCGTTTTGATGTGCTTAATCTTTCTTTTACTATTTCTAAATCTTCATCCATGTCTATTTCTGTATAACTGTAATCATTGTTGTCTATAACTGATACTATTCTTTCGAATGAATTTTCTATTTTTAGTTTATTTATTTTATTTTTAGCTGTTATCTTATGCTTTGTTGTTAAGACATATAGATTTTTACATCTTGCTGTAAATATTTTACTTCCTGGTGCTAATTCTATTCCAGACATTTTCCAGTATAATACTAATGATTTATCTATATTTTTATCATCTACTGCTACTGAATAGTTAGCACTTACTATAAATTTAAATTTTTGGTATATTAAGTTACCTCTTACAGCACTTATTATACTCTTTTCTATAGGTTGTACAATCCTATCATCTGCCAAGTATATTTCTATAGGGGTATCTATTCCTTCCCTAAAACATGCTTTTATTAGGATCTCCGTTCCTCCTAAGTGTACATATTTTATTGGATTTTTTGCTTTTATATCTTGTATTTCTTTATTTAGTAGTCTTTTATTTAAAATTGGTATTTGTGCTTTACCTTTGATGTATTTACAATCTATTATATGTTCTCTTTGGCTTACTACATAGTATTCTTCTTTTTGTCTTTTAAACCAATTCTTTATTGTTGGTACTTCTAATATTTTGTCTATACTTAGATCCAATTCTTTTCCTTTTATTTGTTCAAATATATTAGCGTCAAATATTATTTTTTGTTCTGAAGATTGTTCATCTTGGTGTTCTTCTTGTTGTATAATTTGTATATCTTTTTCAGTCAATAATTTTCTTCATCTCACTCTTCTATATCCTTGTTTATTTCATTTTCAGAGAACTCCTTTTCTGATATCTCATATATGCTGTCTTCACTGCTTAATTCATAATCTACATATTCTATTTGTGTATATTTATCATTATCAATTAGTATTTCGGTAATTTGTTTCTTCTTTGGGTTTTTTGGTAATTTACAATCTTTGGCTAAGTGTCCTAGTTTTCCACAATTATAGCAAGTACATTCTGTTAGTTTTTTCTTTTTCCTATATGGTTTTTTATGTTTATAATTTTTTACATAATATCTTCTTCTTGGTTTCCTATATTTATATTTTGAATATTTTGATTTAAATTTCTTTTTCTTTCCTTCTTTTTTGTAATATTTATCTGTGCATCCAAATTGGGGTGCTATTCTACTTTTGCAACATGCCAAATTTTTTACTAATATTTTTTCCATTTCATGTTTTCTTTATATTTTTCACATAATTCTATAAACCAGTTTTGTAGAAATTTTATCCTTGCTCCTAATGTATCTGCTAGTCCTGCTTCGTTCCAATTTTTTATTATTTTTGAGCTAAAGGGTTCTGGTAATTTTGTAAAATATAATTTTCTTATCTCTTTACTTTCATCTGGACTATATGTTCCTTTATAATAATAGTCTCTAAATGCACAAGTATATTCATCTATATAACACATATTACATATTGCTAATTTTGTCATTAAATTTCTATTTGTAATTTTTTCTTTATTTTGTTCTTCTACTACTGTTGTCATACTACTAAATTCATTTCTTATTGCTATTTCATATTTATTTAATATATCTGTAACTGTTGTTGTAGTTGTACCGTCAAGTTTTTTATTACTCCTTAATGTGTCTAAGCTTTCACTTGATAAATTTTGTAACCATAATTTTACAGTTCCTATTAATGTTCTTTCTATATATCCTGGTGTTTCCGCTATTGTTATTTTATTATCTATTAGTTGTTTTGAGATATATCCTATCCATAATTGTATTGTTTTATTTATATCTGCTACACAATCTAGATCTAAAAAATTATATTGTTCAGTTATCTGTCTTGGTGCCCATTTCTTATTTAACCTTTTATCCCATAATGTTTTGTTTCTGTCATATGCATCATAACTTACTCTGTAATAGGTTGGGTTTAATTGTTTTGGATTTTTTATTCCTGATATGCTTGGTTTATCCTCGTTCATATCTCCTGTATTTATTTCTGGGTTTATTTTTATCTTTTCTGTTTTTTCTATAAGTTCTGTGTATGTTTCACTTGTTTCTGAATAGTTTTCTCCTAGTTCTGTGTCTTTATCACTTTGGTCATTTATTTCGTTTATACTTATTTTTGATGGACTCTCCTGTACTTCTTCTAACTGTAATTTGAATCTTTCTATCTCATTTGTTAGTTTTAGTTCTTCTTCTTCTTCTTCTTTACGTTTTTCCTTTTCTTTTAGTTTATTTGCATACATCTGTTTTAGCATCTCTAATTCTTTTTCTAATTCTGTTATTTTAGTGTTTTTTAATTCCTCTATCTGTTGTATTTTTTCTTTAGCTTGCTGTTGTATTTCTTTAATCTCTCGTTTTTTTATCTATTTCTTCGTTTTCTTTTGTTATTCTAACCATGGCGGTTAAACTATCCTCTAGTTTTAGAGTTTCTTTTTCTAACATTAAGTTTAGGTTATTTCCTATTTTTTTATATCTTCTTCCTAAGTTGGAAAATATTATTGTTATTTTTAATCCTTCTGGATTCTCATATGTTCTTTCTTCTAATGCGAATTCTTCTTTATTCATCTTTTATCCTTTAGATAACAAACATATTTATATTCTGTTTTAGATATTATATCGATTAATTTGGACAGCCTATATATGTTTATTTTTGTGATACTTAAGTATTCATATTCTATATATAGTTTCTTTAGTTTCTTCCTAATTTTCTGCGATTTCTTAGTTATTTTGATTGTTTCACTGTTTTGCGGGTTTGTACTATTAATGTCAGTGTTATTTTTCATGATTTGCTTCTTAATATAAATGTTTATTTTTCATAGCTCTGATAAACTAGAGGATAGTTTAACCGCCATGGTTAGAATAACAAAAGAAAACGAAGAAATAGATAAAAAATGAGAGATTAAAGAAATACAACAGCAAGCTAAAGAAAAAATACAACAGATAGAGGAATTAAAAAACACTAAAATAACAGAATTAGAAAGCATTTGTCACCTTCAAGAGAATTACAAAAGGCAACCTATTCTTCATCAAATTCTATACAGCACCAGCGGAAATACTATATGATGAAATAAAACCCATAATACAGGTGATAAAGATAGGACTAACACGAGATATGATAATACCGGAAGAGATAGAGAAACAACCGGAGATATAGAAAATGGAGATACCAAGTTTCTATGCTAATAAAAGAATAATTGGTATAGCAACTATTATTCAAGAACTAGCTAACAATTATCTACAAGGAAATGCTATCTGGAGTTACTGCTTGAGTTCATCTAATTTTTCATAGGATCTATTTTATGTAGTTGTGGAATTAAATGCTTTTTCATGATTATCTGCAGCTAACGAAATTAACCTTGAAATTAGCAGAAAACTTAAAACCATTACAGAAAAAATTAAAAAAGGACATAGAATATCATTTTGACGAAAAAGATAAAATACATATACAGAAGATAAAAAATATGTGTAAAAAATTACCAAAACTATATTTTCCAGATGAAAAGAAACAATTTTTCCACTTCCTTCCTTATATCAAATGCCTGATAGATTGGTCGGTCGTGCTTTCTATTGTTTTCTTGATGGGTATTTAGGCTATAATCAAATTCTTATTGCTCCGGAAAATCAAATGAAAATAACCTTTACATGTCTATATGGTACTTTACTTTCAAGCGGATGCTATTTGGTTTGTGCAATGAACCGACGACTTCAACTCCATTATTTTGATGATTGTCTTGATAATTTGGATAAAATGTTAGCAAGATGTGAAGAAACAAACTTGGTACTCAATTGGGAGAATTGTCATTTCATGGTTGAGGAAGGAATTCTCCTTGGCCACAAAATCCCAAAGAATGGAATTGAAGTTGACAAGGCAAAGACTGAGGTGATTTCCAAACATCCACCTCCAACTTCGGTGAATGGGTGTGCAGAGTTTCTTAGGCCACACAGGGTTTGCCAACATTTCATAAAAGATTTCTCTAATGTGGTGAACCCGTTGTGAAAGCTTCTTGAGAAAGGATGCTAAGTTAAACTTCAAATGATGATTGCTTGAGAGTTTTTGAATTGTAAAAGTTCAAGTTGACAACTACTCCCATCATCACCTCTCTAAATTGGAGTGTCCCTTTTGAACTCATGTGTGATGTAAATGACACAGTGGTTGGGGCTGTTTTAGGTCAACGCATCAACAAGAATTTTCACCCAGTCTACTATGCTAGTAAGATGATGAATAGTGCCTAAGTCAATTACAGTGTTACAGAGAAAGAGCTCTTTGCCATTGTGTTTTCAATTGAGAAGTTCCGCTCATACATGATGGGTGCAAAAGACATTGTCCTAACGAATCATGCGGCACTTCATTATCTTATGAGAAAGAAGGACTTCAAAGCTCAGCTGATGAGATGAGCGCTTTTGTTGCAAGAGTTTGATATTCACAGCCAAGATAGGAAAAAGAGTGAAAACCAAGTGGCAGACCACTTGTCACATTTGGAGGAGGAAGGGAGGCCGCATGATGCCCTTGAAATCAATGAATCCTTCTCCGATGAGAAACTCTTGGCTATTTCAATGAAGGAGGTGCCATGGTTCGCAGATCTAGCAAATTTTCTTCTGTGTGGAATCATTCCGGATGAGTTCTCTTCAAACCAAAGGAAGAAGCTCAAACGGAATTGTCAAGATTACTATTGGGATGAGCCATGCTTATTTCGGATTTGTACAGATGGGGTGATTAGAAGATGTGTACCGGAAGAAGATCAAGGTGAAATTCTTGGGGCTTCTCATTCGTCTCCATATGGTGGTCATCATGGTGGAGTAAGAATGACAACCAAAATGCTTAGTTTTGGTTTCTATTGGCCTACTCTTTACAAGGATGCAAGTGAGTTAGTGAAAAGATGTGATGAATGTTACGACCCAAACCGATGGGTCGCGATGGGTGTCTGAGTCCTATATGTCGAACACCCCTAAGCATGCGTCTAAGATATGAACCTGTAAAACATCTGTTGCATTATGAAAATAACATATGTGCAGAATACAGCGGGCGAGCCGGCAAGACTGCTATAGACAATTATACATCTAAAACTGAAAGTCGATAAGGCCACATACAATCCAACTAGACATATTGTCTACAGACCTCTAATAGAAACATATTTGTACAAAGATAGTATTGAGCCACGTCATACCCATATATATATATATATATAAACGTATCGTACCAAAACGAAAAGCAGCTCTGGATCAAGTGGAGCACGCCAACTCTCGCTGATCAAGAATCCTAAGAAGGGGGACCGTCATCTTGCCTACCTGCACCTGCGGGCATGAAACACAGGCCCTGTGAAACAGGGCGTCAGTACGAAAAATGTACTAAATATGTAAGGCATGAAAATAACTACGTAAAAGACATAGATGAAACATTAAATGCAAAAATACCCTCAAATCTGAATAACTCTATAAATTTTGAAACGTTTATAATATCATGCATATGCGTATAAATGTTGTGTCATGCATAGGTATGGGTGTACATAATATCATCAAGCCACTGAGGGCATCCCATCATATTGTCTCGGCCACTGTGGGCAACATCATCAACATATACCAGCTGATCAGGTGGTGGTACGTATATCACGTCGTAACCTCTTCCCATATCCCATATACATATACATACATATATATGCGTATATAACACCGTTTGAATCATATTTCAGCTACTGTGGGAAACATCATCATCATATACTAGCTGATCAGGTGGTGGTGCGTATATAACGTCGTAACCTTTTTCCATATCCCATATACATATAATATACATATATACGCGTATATAACACCATCTAGTCATGGGTCAATGCACATGTATAAATGAGTAAAATGCATGAAAAATACCTCGATATTTCCTTTCAGATAAACTTTTCCAACTGCGTATTATTCTAAGACCCATAAACAGATGATAATAATAATTCTCATGGGGAATCAAGAATATAGACACCTCTACTATTTCTATGAATAGATTAATTTATAGAAACTGTGTATTTGCTCGTTTCTTCAGTATAATTTGAACCATGCCAAAAGAAAGAAGGGAGGGCCTTAACATACCTGGAGTAGGGTAAAATCCGTATGATATTCTTGAAAAAGATTGCAGGAAGTTTTGTTGAAAACTTGCAAGAATTGCTAACGTTCTGATTGTAGTAACTCTTTTCTTTATCTTTAGAGTATGAGTTGGAGATTACACTATTTTAGACTAGTACGTAAATAGCAGTTTTCAATCTTGCTAGACTTTGGTCCTGTCTATATTAGCAAGTTAACTGCTATAATAGATATGATACAAATTATGGTAAAAAGTGATAAACTAACATATAAAGTCCATAGGAGATGTTGGTGAGAGGTCTATTTTGTTTTTAAGTTTCAATTAACATCTGTATGTGAAGGTTTATCATGCAAGTGACAAAATTTAAGAAATGGAGTGATGTGTCTTTTAGATATCAATTAGGTTGCTATTAGTGACAAATGAATTAAGAGTCAATTGTTTGTAATGGGTCTTGCTGACATGTTTGGGGGAGGTTTAATGTTATCTTATAATTTATTAATTAATTAGGTATTATTCCGTTACCCGATAATTAACTGATTACCCGCATAATTTGAAATTTATCACAAATTACTTAAAATTCTATTTTTTTAAAATACTTCATATATACTTTATATATTATACTACCGTGGTCATATGGTACCTTGAATGGTACTAGTTCATAATTATCGGGTATTATTGCTCGACCCGTATTTTATTCCAAATTGATCACTTTTAACAAAACTCATTTTCTTTAATCCGTGTACCGTTTTATCCTTCATAACACTTATTTATCGTTTGTTATAAATAGCGTAAGTACGTTAACGTCAAGATGATCTCATCCCTGGGTCTACGTCGGTTAACTAAAAACAAAATTTTAACATCCGAAAACACGAGATGTAACAATGAATGTCAAAGGGTTGGTGGAATCTCAAAGAAAAATGAAGTGCCTCTTACTACCATTTCAGAGATTGATATTTTTGATGTGTGGGGTATAGATGTCAAAGGCCCTTTTGTGAGTTCTTATGGAAACACCTACATCTTGGTCACGGTGTATTATGTGTCCAAATAGGTTGAGACCGTGGCTCTACCCAACAATGAGGCGGGAAGTGTGGTGGCGTTCTTGAAAAAGAATACTTTCACAAGGTTTGGTACTCTGCGGGCTATTATAAACGATGGGGGGGGGGTCACATTTTTGTAACAAGGCTTTCGGCACTTTATTTAGCAAGTATGGTATTACTCATAAAGTCACGACTCCCTATCATCCACAAGCTAGCGGTCAAGTGGAAGTCACCAACCGGGAGATAAAGAGTATTTTATCTAAAACGGTGAATGCTAATCACACGGATTGGTCCAAGGTGCTTGATGATGCATTATGGGCTTACCGGATAGCTTACAAAACACCTATCAAAATGTCACCATACTGGTTGGTGTTCGGAAAACCTTGTCACCTTTCGATGGAACTTGAGCACAAGGCCATTGTGGGCTCTAAAGAAGTTGAATCTTGATTGGGATGTAGCCATTAACTTGAGAGTTGCACATTTTAATGAATTGGATGAGTTCCGGTACCATGCATATGCAAGTCCGTCCTTCTACAAAGAAAAGATGAAATATATTCATGACAAATACATTTTGAACAAAGAGTTCAAAGTGGGCGATCTTGTATTGTTGTTTAACTCAAGGTTGAGGATATTTTCTGGGAAGCTAAAGTCTAAATGTAGTGGTCCATTTAAAATTATTGACGTGGCACCTTTTGGTGCATTAGACTTGAAGAACAAAAATAAAAAAACTATTCCAAGTCAATGGTCATCAGGTAAAGCACTACTTGGGCAAGGTTGGAGATAGACATATCGTGGTGGTCATTCATTTCAATTGATGGTATTTTGCGTCTTGCCGCGAGGTTAAATTAGGTGCTTCATGGGAGGCAACCCATGTTTATTTTCCTTTTTCTTTAATAGTTAGGTGTTATTTTTGTTCTAACTTGATTTGAAGTGTTCTACAGGGCTGAGTGTGACTTACAGGAATTGTGGACAAAAATTTGGCTAAGTGTTGCAATAATTATGGACCGCAGTTGATTTGTGCGGTCCGAACCTTTATGGTTGCTGCAACAAAAGTACAACACGGCCGCACAATTATCTTGCGGACCACACAAATAAAAAGTGGAAAATGTCAACTCTGTCAAGTTTAGCCTGCCAGAGAAGAGGTCGATGTGTTACTGCATGGGAAATCTGCGACCACATAGGAATTCTGCAGCCACACATGAAATTATGAGGACCGCAGATGAAGTGTTGAGAGAAATTCTTTAGGTAACAAAGTGTGAACCGCACAACTGCACTCACTCATCTTTCCCTTGATAAACCAAGTCATATAAACAAAGGAATAGGTCTATATTTACGTTTTTTCACTCTCTGAACAACAAAACACTGCTCGGTTAAACTTTCTTGGTGATTTTATCTACCGACACGCACAACAACTTTGATCATTCACTCATTACACTCATTCATCTGGTATGCTTCAATTTCATGTTAATATTTTATTTTAGTTTAATTGGTAAATTATAGTTACTTTTAGGCTATTTGTTACTAAAACTCATTTGTTTATCATGTGAGGAAATATCTGAACTGGGTTAACTACTACATGTTCTAGGAGGACTGGGTTAGCATATTTTCATGTTTCTAAGATGTTTCCTTGTCAAATTATTCACAAAAATTGAAAACAGAAAAAATTAACATGTAGGTAACTTTTGAAATCTGCAGCTGCACTTGAATTTGTGCGGCCTGCAGATACTGATTTTAGGCAGCATTAGTGAAGAAGGGATTTGCGGCCTTAAGATAAAATATGCGGACCGTAGAATTTCCATCGCGGCCACAAAACAACACATTTCCTGTCATAAGTGAGTCCCTACCTTGAGACTCCAATATGCGGCCGAAATGTTAATTGTGCGGACGACATAAATCATGTTACGGCCTCACATTAGCCAATTCTCTATCATCGGAGAGTTGTTATTTTTTGGGTTTCAGAGGTGCAGCCGCAAGTGAAATTGTGCGGATCGCACTTCACTTTTGCGGACACACAACAAAATTGTGCGGTCCACGATTCCCCATCTACGGTAGCAAATGAAATTGTGCGGACCGCAAATTACTTCCCTGCAAGTATGTTCTAACTGTATCCCCTCATTGTGTCTTTTGGTTTATAGCTTATTTGCATGTCTCCTGTGTATGTTTGAACATTGAATTGCAACTAACAATAGCCTTTTTCTTGATACAGACAGTGATTTAATCTAGGGGACGAGGCGACTTTTCTAAAGGGAGAGGTGAACGTTCTCGGGGATGAGGCAAGAGGGCCTTACCTCTTGTCCAACAAAAGGAAATTTGTAAGAAGATAGTTGTCGGGAGAGGGAGAGGTGCAAACCTCTCCGAGATGACCTCATATGTTCCATCTAAGGAAGTTTCAGAGAGAAACTCAACCTCTGTTCAGGTGCAGCCGGCCCTAAAGTCAAGGCTGCAAAGGAGATACCAACTTAGGGACAAGTCGTCTTGATCTCGCAGCACTTCTGAGGAATCGGAGAGCGGTAGTCAGGATTTTGAGCCATCGGTTGCACCAGTCCTTAAGGCATAGGAGGCACCAATTCTTGATATCCCCGATGATGTCAGGGGGGAGATGCCACAACTACCGGGCTTGAAAGAATAAAGAAGAAAGAGGTTTGGGAGGACCGTTCTGTTAACTTGGTTGCCTTCACTAGCTTTCATGCTTGGTAGCCAGCAAGGTTGTTAATGCTTGAGTGATAGTTCCTATTGACAGATTTGGATAGGTACAACCTAGCCATTTGAGATAGTTCAAGGAATGCAAGGCGTGGATGTTGCTCACTCATAGTGTAGTGGACGCCAAAGAGTACCTGGTCCATGAATTCTATGCCAATGTGGCTTACATAAAAAAGTGGACAAAAGTGACTAAAGTTTGTATCCTAAAAGTGAGGTTTGACAAACATACACTCAACATGTACTTAGGCTTCAAATATGTCTAGTCAAAGGAGTATTTGGAGACGTATGCACTGGGAGATGCAACCCGACCTTGGTTAGCAGAGATTCTAGTAGCACTAGGGCTATCACCACCATGGATTGCGGTTGGGGTTCCTATCCACCGGAGCACTCTGAGTTTTGAGGCAAAGGAGTGGCAAAACTTTATCTATAGTAGACTGGACCCGAGCCAAAATGAGACTCACCTTCCAATTCATTCGACAGTTCTGGTTTCTTATATTATGGTCGGGCACCCTATCAATGTGGGTGCCGTGATGTCGACCAACATATTAGTGATTGCTCGGCAAGATGACTCATCCTACCCGTATTCCGACACTATTATAGAATATCTATCGATGCACGGGTAGAGCCGAGGGATTATGATATAAAGGTAAGGCCGAAGAAGCCTTTATCTTGGTACTTGCTGATGGATGCGAACAACCCATAAAGGAAAGTTCAACCTTCTACCACCGCAGACTAGTTTGATGAGCCAGTCGTGGTAGTTGCTGAGATAGTTGATGTTCTATCAACTTCGGCTGAGCATTCCTCCAGTATCGCATCTGTGCCTTCAGCATCATCTACAGCCCCTACTGTAGCTCCTAATATAGCTACTACCTCGGCTTTGAAACCAGTACCCATGCCTACTATCCCATTCTCTACATTACGAGTCTCCCAAACATTGGTGAGTCTCAACAACTGGATGTAGTCAGCTACTGTAAGGCTGTCTGACTTATCCAGTACTGTTGCAGCTTAGTCTACTACTCAGGCACCTCAGCTTCCCCTGACCTTTGAGGAGACACTAAAGAAGCTTCTGGATAACCAGAAGACAATCATGAACACCTTGGTTTAGTACGGGTCAACAATCAAAGAGCTAGGAAAGGAAATAAATAAGATGAGGAAGTCCTAGGCCAGCAAGAAGTTAATGGTTAAGCTCCGAAAAGAGGTGAACAAATTTTTTACAGTCGGAGACCTTCAATTTGACATGTTACTTGACACGCACCAGACAACACCAGATCCTTCAGCCCCATTTGCACCGGTGGCACTAGTTGGACAGTCTGAGGAGCTAAACCTTGCTGCCGACACTGATGAGGCAGTGTGTCAGATGTTCGCCAATCAGGACACACCTAGAGTCGAAGATGATGAGATCTAGTTGGCTAAGACGGAGGGAGATGACATAGCTGGGGATATAGAGATGTCCAAGGAGCCATAGGGAATTTTTCTTCACCTTTTCCTCCTTTACTCTTATTTTGTTAAGCATTGGGGACAATGCTTATTTTTATTTAGGGGGAGGGGGTGGAGTTTATTTGACACATTTGATACATTTTGATACAATTGGCCTGTAATAATTTGATGTTATTTTCTCTTTTCTTATTTGTATGTATATATCTTCTCTCTCTCTCTTATTCTCTCTTTTGTATGCTCATTCTATATTTAGTAGTTTTGCTCATTAACTTCTTTCTCTTTATTTTTTCTTATCTTCTTTTTCTGTTCTAGTAGTGTATCAACTCTTGTTTTGTTTAACAACTTCTTTTATGGTTTAGTAGATAATAAGCCTTTGGTTTTCTTAATTCCACAGTTCTTTCCAAAGGTAGTCATTGTGTGAACCGGGTGACTCCTCCCAATGATGGATGGCATGACAACCTTCTTAAGGGAACAAGTCTATTATTGGGTTTAGGTAATAATAGTAGTAGTAATGAATAAAAAGACCTAAATAAGTCATTCTCAAAGAGTTAACCATGCTTCAATTGGCACCAACATACTTAACTACGTGCTTATGGTTAGAGATAAGGTTTCCAAAAGAAATATCTCTAGTTAGTGACTTTGTGATTCTTGTGTTGACGGTGGTAATCATCGAGTGGTTTAATTGGACCATAGTGATCTTTAAACTTGAATGTGGTTGTTGTGGACCCTCGACTCTATCCTCTTTTACGATCTATTTGCATGAGGGGTGATATGAATTGTTGCTAGTCCATGTATCCCTGCGAAGAGTCTAAAACTTGCCCCGAATGAGTTTCGTGGCAAAATCCTAAGTTTTGCTTGGTTTGTGAAGAGATTGTAGGCTCTCCTTGGCCCATTTGAGTTTTCTATTGCCAACCAATGTCATTATCCCTATTCAACCCTTCGAGCCTTTAGCCTTTCTCATTTGATAACCATGTTACAAGCCTTTACCCATTTTATCGTGACCCTCTCTTGGCACCCGAGATTTTCTTAACACTCTTATGAATCAAATGGCTTAAAGTATAAGTTTGGGAGAGAGATGAGGAAGTTGAAAAAGCTATCAAGGCAAAAAAAGAGAAAATAAATAATCTTTATGAGAATAGAAGGAAAGAAAAGAATAAAAAAAAGAAGAAGAAAGATGCAAAATGTGAATAAGTGGAAGGGTTGAATGAATTCAAAGAGAGGGAATGTTCCCAAACATTGAGAAATCAAAAGGTAAAAAAGAATTAAATGAACAAGAAAAAGTGATGCTAAGTCTCTCTAGTCCCCAACGAAAAGAAAGTGCCTCTAAGAATTTGCAAGTGTGAGCCGAGAAATGAAAAATGGAGTGCTTATGGAAAGGTGTAACCACTTACCCATATGGTATCCTACCATAACCCAAAATCCTTCATTGCATTCCGAAAGAAGTCCTACTTGATTTCAAACCGAGTGAGCTTACATTAGTGGTAATCTACATGAGGGGAAAGTCTTTGGTACTGTCAACGCCCCCCGTTTTCCTAAAGAGAGAAATCGGGTTTACGACATTATGGACAAAACAACTCTTATTCCCTTTCGAGGAATCGGGTTATGGAATTTGAAGAGTCGCCACCTAATGATTATAGTGCATTAGGACACTTTTAAAGAAGATAAGATTTTTTGAAAGATAAACCAGAGTTCGGGTAAGGGCTTGAGATTGTCTCGAGGGGAAGGTGTTAGGCACCGCTCAAGATCCACTAGTGTGGTTCCCGACCATGCTTAATTATGACTTTAAGAAGAGAAGGAATAAACAAGAAAAGTTTGCACATAACAAGTTGAAAAATTTTGAAAGAAGAAAGACACAAGTGATTTTAAAAGGAGAAAGCTTAGTTGAAGAAACATTAATTTAAGAAAACATCAATAACTAAAGAAGGAGAAAAGGGGTCCTAGGTTTAAATATAATATGGATCACTTCAATGCAATATCCAGCAATCACTCCTCAGAAGAGGGGTCGCACGTGATATTAGCGCATCGGTCATCATCTCCATATTCTACCCTTCCCACCCCGTCAAGGTATTAAACGCGATTAGTCTCGTTTTGCTTATTGCATGCTAGTACCCGTCCCGACCTATTAGTCTCAGGGTATTTGGACTTCTAATCCTAAAAGAAAGAAAGGGGTAGAGGCATATATGGAGTTTCAAAAGGATAAAGTACTAGGCGTCAATCAAAACAAATAGCAGATAAGTGGGAAATAAAACAAATACTCAAAAGGCTCATACAAACCCCATAAATCACATAGCAATTATTTTAGCATGTCTTACAACTACTGATTTGGCCTTAAGATTAAAGCTGACAGTGGACAGATTAGTTTAACACATAGAGTTGGATAATAAGTCTACTTTGAGCCCCTATGGTCCAGTTTGTTAGAAATCAAAAGTATTTTAGGCGAATGATTTAGAAAATACTTATTTCAGAAGAGGTAATCAGATGCAGAAGAATTTTAAAGGAAAGTACAGATTTCGAAAGCATCAAACTGTTTGAGTGAAAAAGTAAAAGAGTTATGCAAGAATTTTTAAGGCAGGAGTATTTTTGAGAAAAGGATTTGGTTGCATAATTGTTTTAAAGGCAGTTTCAGAGACTGATTAAAACGCTTAGGCAGAACTATTTAAGAAAAAAACTGTTCATGGAAAAGAATGCAGATTTGTAAAGTTTGAAAGCACACATGGTTTACAAAAGTGTTTTGTTGAAAACATTACTTAAAAAACGTTAAGAACCAATTGACAGACTGTTGTTACTTAAACGGATCAAGCGAGTTGCAATTAATCCTATAGGCATGACATCTACGTTTCGATTTTTAAAGGGGGTTGTTAAAGCATTGGTAAAAGATGAGCGTAATTATCCTACAGTTTGCCTAACGCATATGCAGTTCCTATAGACATGATTTCTATCATGCTTGCAATACAAAATCCTATAGGCATGATTTCTGAATGGTATGCAATATTAAACCCTATAGGCATGGTTTCTAAGTGATTTGCAACGTTAAGGTCCTATAGGCATGATTTCTAGATGATTTGCAATATTGAAGTCCTATAGGCATGATTTCTACTCATTGACTGATGCAAACAACATAAACCCCTCCCACACCCTTTTACTAATATTCCCCAAGTTTTTTTTTACAAAGTTATTACAAAAGTGGAAGGGAAAGACTAAAAAATAAATACATCAAAACTAAAATGGACCCGAGAAAGCCCAAAGCAACCTTAATGTCCAACACATGTATTTTACCAAATCCGGGCTCCAGATTCCAAGGCCTTCTCTTAGAGTGTTTCAAAGTTCCAAGGGCTTTCAGGTAGCCCAGGCAATGCTTACACCCTAAAGATTGAGTAGAATAGTGCAATGTGTGGAATTACCAGCCCTTAGGCATCCAAGTTCAGAGGGAACTCTAGGGTCCCAAAGCATGGCTTACCATAGGGGGTAGGACTTAAAGAACTAAGAATAAGTGTAAAAGTGAGGGGATTAGAGGAGACCAAAGCAAAGGGTGGTCATACCTAGCCATGGGTGGGACTGGCACACCCCTAATCCTTTACTTGGTTCAAGCAAATAAGAGAGAAAACTTTACAAAGTCAGACTTAGGCCTGTATGGTGATTAGGACACCACCAGACTTGAGTCAAGCTCAACACATAACAGGATTAAGGGAATGAGACTGATTTGAGTATAGGTTTAGAGCAACCTGGTTCTAAACTAGGGATGACAATAGAGTGCCACCCTAGTCTAAACAATACTCACACACAAAGGGGGTTCAGGGAAAGGGATTGATATGAAAACATTTGTACCAACAAACAGAGTTAAGCCACAAGGGCTTGGGGAAAATGATGTACAGGAAAGTACTTACACAAGCATAACAGAATCAAAGACATGGGAATATGGGGTAGGGATGTAACATGCTGAAGTTTAACTGCATAATGTAAGAAAGTCGAACATAAACAGACATATGAAAAAGGTAAATAAACACGTAGTTTGGAGATGGTATTTAGATCATGGACATACCAGTTGCAAACTCAAACAGTAAAGCAAGTAGGGCAGATAGAATCCTATAGCTTAGCCTTGGCTTTCAGCCGGCTAAACCCGATCAGAACAAGTAGCAGAGAAGAGAAGAAAGAGTTTAGTGAGTGTGAACTTGCAATTGTTCCTCCTTTTTTGAAATAAAAGGGGTGGGGTTTTTTATAGTTTGAAAGTAAGCAGTAAGTAAGGCAAGAAAATAACTTAGTATCAAGTCATAATCAATTAGGGAAAGGACTTCCTTTAATTAAGGAATCAGACTTAAGGTAATAAAATAGAGTTTCATTTATGGAAAGAAGAATCAAGAATAAATTGTAAAATGAAGGGTAAATACATATAAAGTTTTGAAAGATACACGGTTTTAAGCAAATAAGGCAAGAATAGAATCACTAATCATATAGTAAATCATGGAATTAGGGATTCGAGCTCAATATTGAATTCAGTCAGAGAATAGGTCCAAATCAGTCAAAAAGAAAGAATCAAAATAGATTCATAGGAAATCAACCCCCAAAATTAGGGTTATTTTGAAAGGAAAATGTTTGACTATAAAAGATGCATAAACTTAAACACACAGGGCTAAGATTAAACAAACAGTGTGATCAAAATAGAAGAACATGGATATGCGAGGAATAAAAAGGTCTTGCAAAGCTTAGAAAGAATCAGAAACATGAGATGGGTTTTGAGAATTAGGGTTTTGAAATCAGGCAGGCAGCAAACAATCGCACACAAGTAGTTTGAAAAATTCTCCAAAATCTAGGGTTTCTTCCACAAGTCAAGTGTAGAGTCGAAAGCATATAAAATCAGGCAAAAATAAACTCAGGAGGTCCAAAGAACACAAACATTCATGAAAACCTAAGTAAAGAAAAATACAGTAAAGAAATTACTCGGAAACCCTAGGAGGAATTACAATAAAGAAAAATATGCAGAAATCATAGTGAAAACAATTAGGAATTACAGCAAAGCCAAATAATGCGAGAAATCACAGTAGAACAAGTAGAAATCACAGAAACCCTAAGTTTTGAGAAGATGAACAGTTTTGAAAACAAAAAATCGAAAAGATGTGAAAAAATACTTAAAAATCCTAGAAAATAGCACGAATCTGAAGTAGATCTTAGAGAGAAACAAAGAAAACCTCGAAGTCTTAGGGTTTCAGAGAAAACCCTAGAAAAATGAGAAAGGCCTGGAACGGGTTGGTCCTGAGTCGGAGATGGACTCACAGGGCTAGGACTCGCCGGAGATGAGCCGGAAATGGACATAGAAACTGAATCGGAGAGATTCGGAGTCAAGGTCTTCAAGGCCGGACTCTGAAACCTCGAGCAAAAGGAGTATAGAGGTACGTGGGGGTAGATATAGGTTACACAGGGCCTGGGAAGCCATGATTTCCGGTGGAACGAGGTCGGAGATCAGCGGAGAGGGCTAGGGTTTCAGAGGGTGGTTGAGAGCATTTTGAGAGACGAGGGGATACAAGGGCGGCTCATTTGTATAAATGATTTAGGGTTAGGGGTCTTGTGGGTTTAATTAAGGAAGGGGCTAACGTGGACCGTTGATCTAAATAATCAACGGCCACGATTTAAATGGGGATCCGGGCGGGTTATATTAATAGGGTGTGGGTCGGGTAATTAATGAAATTGGGTCAGAATTGGGGTTGAAATTGAGGGTGCAATTTGGGCTACAATTGAAATAAAAAGGGACTGCAATTTAAATAGCCAATTTTCCTCGTTTTGATTTTATAAAAATAGTAAATAATGTTTAAAAATCAAATTAAAAATACAGAGTTAATAAGAAATGCATAAGTATTAATTTAAAAAATATTAGAAATGATTTTGTGATTACGAATGCTATTAAATCGAGAAATAGGCTAAAATTGCAATTTCATGCAATTTTAGTTTAAAAATACCAAATGGACTTGTAAAATTATGCAAAGAATCATGTAAATTATATTTTGTGTAAATACGAAAATAAAATAAATTATTCTCCAAAATGACAAGTTTTGGGAATAATTATTGGTTTTTATAGTGCAAAATAGGCCATAAATTGGTTTAAAAAATCTTTAAAAATTTGGAAAAATACCAAAGCCTTTGGGTGTGCTTGTATATGCATACATATGTTATTTTAAAAGTATTTTGAGTGTAAAAATATATAGGGAAAAATTGGGTATCAACAGCTGCCCCTCTTTTCCCGAGGAGGATGAAATAGTTGTCGGGTAAAGACAAGATGGCCAATTTTGACCAGAAACGGCGATTGTAAAAGAATTTTGACCGTTCTATGATTTCTGAGCTGCCTACATATCCCTGGTTTTACAGGAATCAGGCCACATGTAGTTCAGGAACCATTGGCGGAATATGCCGATGGAAATTTAAATGAACGGTCGCGACGGTTAGGTTTGAGAGGGTGCTTGGAATCGGATAGGCTGCGAAGAACTGGAGCGGGATCGCTGAGATAGCCGTGAGCCAGCGGGAGTACCTGCAAGTGCGTGATGTGCGTATATATTTGCGTAATTTAAACGTGATGCAAGTTCCCATTGGACCATGAATGCTGTCTTTGGATGGTTAGGATAACGTCCTCAGACTATGATGTCCTGGGCCATGAAGCGCATAAAATAAAAATTCGCAGGCCATGAAATGATGTTCTCGGGCTATGCAGATGGTGCCTCCGAACTATGACGCCTTTGAATAAGTTGGCAATTTTTCAGCCCATGAGAAGGTGACAATTTTTCAGCCAAATGAATGCAAGTGTGGCGATTTTTCAGCCAAGGCGAGAATTTAAAAAGCAGGAGGCGATATTTCAGCCGAAGCGAGAATTTAAATAAAGTGGCGATATTTCAGTCATGCAGGATGGAGATAGAGCTTAGTCTCAAAAGGTAGATAGATAGCCTTATACAATATGGAGGTAGAGCTTAACCTCGGAAGGCAGAGAGTAGCCTTATGCAAAATGCGGATGGAGACAGATCTTAGTCTCGGAAGGCAGATAGCTAGCCTTATGCAATATGGAGGTAGAGCTTAACCTCGAAAGGCAGAGAGTAGCCTTATGCAAAATGCAGATGGAGACAGAGCTTAGTCTCGGAAGGCAGATAGATAGCCTTATGCAATATGGAGGTAGAGCTTAACCTCGGAAGGCAGAAAGTAGCCTTATGCAGAAATGCAAATGGAGACAGAGCTTAGTCTCGGAAGGCAGATAGATAGCCTTATGCAATATGGAGGTAGAGCTTAACCTCGGAAGGCAGAGAGTAGCCTTATGCAGAAATGCAAATGGAGACAGAGCTTAGTCTCGGAAGGCAGATAGATAGCCTTATGCAATATAGAGGTAGAGCTTAACCTCGGAAGGCAGAGAGTAGCCTTATGCAGAAATGCAAATGGAGACAGAGCTTAGCATCAAAAGGTAGCAAGTAGCCTTATGCAATGCAGAAATATAAAGAAACGAACAATAGTAAGTTTTCTTAGCTGAAAGATGATTGCGCTATCATGACTGCTGGGAAATGCTGGGTGTAGATAGTAGACTTTTACGAAATGAGTGATTGCTTTGAAAGTTTCGACTCTAAAGAGTGGGTGCGTTTTGCTTTTGCGGCCTGAATTCTGGTGGGCGGTTTGCGCTATTAGGACTGCTGGGGAGTGTCGAGTGTGGATAGTGACCCTCTAGAGGGTTTTTGATTCTGAAGAGCAAATATACTTTGATTCGTTGCCTAAATTCCTGCATCCAAAGAAAAATTGTGAGTTTTATAGGGGGAGGTTAGTTCGTATCCTCCGGCTCTTGCTGTTGCGTATCATTGGGGTAGCGTTGCTAAACGATGCGATCCAAATGATATTCGGGCATGACCTAGTGAATATAAGGCAAGTGCATGTATATATAGGTAAAAAGAATAATTTTATTTCGGGATGAACCAACAACTGCAACGTGGTTCAAGACACGGCAACCTCGCTTGCTCCGGAATTTTGAGGGTCCTCCTCAAAAATTCTACCCCAGTTTACTGGGCTGGCGCTGTTGACGGCTGTGCTACACGATCGAACGCAGATTGGCTCCAGAATTTTGAGGGTCTTCCTCAAAATTCTGCCCCAGTTTACTGGGTTGGTGCTGATGCGAAAGCTGACAAACTGACTTTGGAATTTTGAGGGTCCTCCTCAAAATTCTGCCCCAGTTCCCATAGCGGGGAAAAATGGGATTTTTATTAAAGTATGACCGAACCCATAAGGCTTCCTACGTATCCCCTCTTAAACGAGAATCAGGTCAGGCGTAGTTCAAAATACATCATGAAGGAAAAACATATGATCAAATGTAGTATCGCTACACTGCGTCTGCGTTGATAGGCTTCGGCCAGACTTCTCCGTCCATTTCCGCGAGAATAAGGGCTCCTCCTGTTAGAACCCGATGCACCATATACGGATCCTTCAAATTAGGAGAGAATTTCCCTTTGGCTTCATCTTGATATGGAAATATCTTCTTCAACACCAGCTGTCCTGGTGTAAACTTCCTTGGCTTGACTCTCTTATTGAAGGCTCTGGACATTCTGTTCTGATATAATTGACTGTGACAAACAACATTCATTCTTTTTCTGTCTATGAGGGCTAACTGCTCGTAGCGACTCTTGGCCCATTCTGCATCATCTAATTCTGCTTCTTGTATGACCCTTAAGGAAGGAATTTCTATCTCGGCGAGGATGACCGCCTCTGTACCATAAGCCAACATGTAGGGAGTGGCCCCAGTTGATGTGCGGACCATGGTACGATAACCCAGTAAGGCGAATGACAACTTCTCATGCCACTGTTTGTGCCTTGCGATCATCTTCCTTAGTATCTTCTTGATGTTCTTATTGGTTGCTTCTACACCTCCATTTATTTGAGGTCAGTAAGCCGTAGAGTTCTTGTGTTTAATCTTGAATGTTTCGCACATTGCCTTCATCAGGTCGCTGTTAAGATTAGAACCATTGTCGGTGATGATTGGTTCTGGAACCCCGAACTGACAAACCATACGATCTCGGACGAAATCTGCTACTACTTTCTTGGTGACTGCCTTGTATAATGCTGCTTCAACCCATTTAGTAAAGTAATCAATTGCCACTAGGATAAACCTGTGCCCATTTGATGCGGCTAGTTCAATTGGTCCAATGACATCCATTCCCCAAGCGGCGAACGACCATGGTGAGCTTGTTGCAGTAAGCTCGTTTGGAGGTACCTTTATCATATCTGCATGTATTTGACAACGGTGGCATCTCCGGACGTACTAGATGCAGTCTGCTTCCATAGTCATCCAAAAATATCCTGCTCGGAGTATCTTCTTTGCCAAGACGAAACCATTCATATGCTGTCCACAGGTCCCTACGTGCACTTCCTCCAATAGTTCGGTTGCTTCTCTTGCCTCGACACATCTTAATAATCCCATATCGGGAGTCCTCCTATACAGGATTTCCCCGCCGTGAAAGAAGTTGTTGGATAATCTCCAAAGTGTCCGTTTCTGAGTAGCATTGGCAAGCTCTGGGTACTCTCCTGTTGTCAGGTATTTTCTGATATCGTGGAACCAAGGTTTCCCATCGGCTTCTTCTTCGACGTGAGCACAATAAGCTGGTTGGTCGTGAATCTTGACCTGGATGGGGTCAATAAAGTTTGTATTTGGATGCTGAATCATAGATGACAAAGTGGCCAGTGCATCGGCGAACTCATTTTGTACCCTGGGAATATGCTGGAATTCCGTCTTCCTGAACCTCTTTATCAATTCCTGTATGTGATGCAAATAAGGGAGTATCTTGGGATTCTTGGTTGCCCATTCTTCTCGAACCTGATGTATGAGTAGGTCCGAGTCTCCGATTACTAGTAACTCCTGAACGTTCATATCAATGGCCAGTTTAATCCCTAGAATGCAGGCTTCATATTCGGCCATGTTGTTGGTGCACGGGAACCTGAGCTTGGCCGATACCGAGTAATGCTGACCGTTTTATGATACCAGGACTGCTCCTATGCCAACTCCTTTGAAATTTGCGGCTCCGTCGAAAAACATCCTCCAGCCGTCATAGGATTCTGCAATGTCTTCTCCTATGAAGGCTATCTCCTCATAAGGAAAATACGTCTTTAGAGGTTCGTATTCTCCTCCTACAAGATTCTCGGCGAGGTGATCTGCCAAGGCTTGTCCTTTGACTGCCTTCTGGGTAACATAAACGATGTCAAATTCACCTAACAGTATCGCCACTTGGCGAGCTTACCGGTAGGCATGGGCTTCTGAAAGATATACTTCAATGGATCCATCCTGGATATGAGATAAGTGGTGTAAGCACAGAAATAGTGTCTCAATTTCTGAGCCACCCAGGTTAGGGTGCAACAAGTGCGCTCTAATAAGGAATACCGACCCTCGTACGGGGTAAACTTCTTGCTGAGGTAATAGATGGCTTGCTCCTTTCTTCCCATCTCGTCATTTTGTCCCAAAACACAACCAAATGCCCCATCCAACACTGCAAGATAAAGCAATAGGGGTCTCCCTGGCTCGGGTGGAACCAAGACTGGCGGTGTCGACAAGTATTCCTTGATTCTGTCGAAGGCCTTTTGACAATCATCAGTCCATTTAGTGGCAACATCCTTCTTTAGCATCTTGAAGATGGGTTCACAAATGACAATGGACTGAGCTATGAATCGGCTAATATAGTTGAGCCTTCCCAGAAAACTCATTACATCTTTCTTGTTCTTTGGCGGTGGCAACTCTTGAATGGCTTTGACCTTTGACGGGTCCAATTCTATTCCCCAGCGACTCACAATGAAACCCAATAACTTTTCGGCTGGGACCCCGAACGCACACTTGGCGGGATTCAGTTTTAAGTTATATCTCCTCAGTCTGTTGAAGAATTTTCTCAAATCTCCCATGTGATTTGCAGCTTTCCTGGATTTAATGATGACGTCGTCCACATACACCTCGATCTCTTTATGTATCATATCATGAAATATTGTGATCATGGCTCTCATGTAGGTAGCACCAGCATTATTTAAACCGAACGACATCATTCTGTAGCAGTACATTCCCCACGGCGTGATGAATGCCGTTTTCTCTACATCTTATTCGTCCATCCATATCTGGTGGTATCCAGCAAAACAATCGACGAATGACTGGAGCTCATGTTTGGCGCAGTTATCAATCAGTATATGTATATTTGGTAAAGGGAAATCGTCCTTTGGACTGGCCCGGTTGAGATCCCAGTAGTCAATACAGACTCTAACCTTCCCATCCTTCTTCGGTACCGGCACAACATTGGCTAACCATGTTGGATACTCCACTACTTTGAGAACCCTGGCTTTGACTTGCTTGGTGACCTCTTCTTTGATTTTCAAACTCATGTCTGGCTTGAACTTTCTGAGTTTCTGTTTGACTGGTGGGCATGCCGGATCCGTCGGCAGCTTGTGAGCCACGATGGATGTGCTGAGACCGGTCATATCATCATACGACCAAGTGAATATATCCTCATATTATTTCAAAAACTCTGTGTATTCTTCCTTTTCTGATAGTGACAAGTGTATGCTGATACGTGTTTCCTTGACATTTTCTGCGTTCCCCAAATTGATGACCTCAATTTCGTCTAAGTTAGACTTGGGCCTGTTCTCGAAATTCTTGAGCTCCTTGACAACCTCTTCTGGTATCTCATCCTCTTCTGAGTCTATATCCGTTTGTCGCACTGTCTCGTTGCAAGTCACAGTCGTTGGTTCATCATTAAGATATGTAATAGTAATGCTGTGTAAAATAAAGTAAATGGTAGAGAAAATAAATGAGAGCGAAACGTAAAGATAAACTTGGAAAATGCTTTTTCATAATCGTTTAAAACATCTGAGCTCTTTTCAAAAGTAAAGACAATGCGGAGAAGTAAAATCAACTAAAGTAAAGTGTGATGCATATGCGTCGTTTAGAATTGCTACCCCGAGGCTCTCCGTGCACGGGTGGTCCTAATTGACCAATTGGCAAGGTGCTCTCCTTGTTTCATAGCTTGAATGGAAGGGCCTTCCTCCACTTCCTCCTCGAAGATAACACAACAATCCATATCATCTTCCAGAAACAGGTTCATTATTGCTGCTAGTGCCTCGTCTTCCTCTGATCCGTACGAAGTGTCGGTTGGCTGAAAAATCTACTCCAACTGAGGTATAGGGTGCTCCAGCAGATGGTATGGTCCGCGCCATGGGGGTGACCAGTGGTTGAACTCCTCCCAAGTGTACTCATACCCTAGGCCAAAAGTGGTACCGTGCTTCTTCAGCTTGATAGGTTTGGTGATACCCTGCAGGTTCTTGCGAAGTCCTTTTCCGGGTTCATACCCGCTCCAATTCAGGATGCTCTCAATTTTGTTATCCCACCACTTGTCTTTGTCTATGGCGTTGACTCGCTCGATGTGATGGTATGTTTCTCCACCGATTTTCCTTCTACCTCCGATCATCGGGATGTCCCGGCGACTATATATAGGGTTGCTACCGTCGCCATGAATGATTACTTCCTGATGATTCCATTCAAATTTTACAGCCTGGTGCAAAGTTGACGCCACAGCCCCAGCAGAATGGATCCAGGGTCATCGTAGCAATAAATTGTAGGATGCTGGTATGTCAATGACTTGGAACTCGACATCGAACCAGGTGGGTCCCATCTGCAGGCATAAGCTAATTTCTCCAATGGTGGACCTCTGAGATCCATCAAAAGCTTTGACAGTAATAGCCCCGTCTTTGATCTCGTGCAATCCCTTACCCAATGTCCTGAGAGTTACCAACGGACAAATGTTGAGGCTGGCTCCCTCGTCGACTAGAATCCTGGTGACATTGTGATCCTCGCATTGCGCAGTGATGTGCAACGCTTTGTTGTGACCAAGCCCTTCTAGCGGTAATTCATCTTCATAGAAGGTGATCATATAGCTTTCCAGTACCTGCCCCACCATGTTTGCTATTTCGCCTCCTGTTATATTGCTGGGAACATAAGCTTCACTCAGTACTTTTATTAAGGCATTTTTATGTGTCTTTGAGCTTTGTAGAATAGTCAGAATAGAAATCTGTGCTAGCGTTTTGTTCAGTTGCTCGACAACCGAGTACTCTTTGGCCTGTACCTTCCTCCAAAGGTCATCGGGTCCAGTTTCAACAGCCCGCCCGGAGGCCTGCTTGCTGGACTCAGCCAAGTGTTCCGGGGTGTATACCCTGCCTGTCCTGGTCATGCCCTGTGCGGCAATCGCTTCCCCAGTATATGTCTTTCCCTTCCTTCTAGCCTCAGCGGCGTAATCCCAAGGTATAGCATTTGTCTTGAACGGGGTTACATCTGTCATGAAGACTAGAATTGGTGCCTTAGGAGGTAACATAGTAACTTCAAACGGCGTAGGTGACCTTGGAACTCCGAACTCAACCTCAATTGGTTTTGGCGCCTTTGAAGGTGGTGCTTCAAACTCGAGTGGTACATACACATTTACCACATCGCCCTCAAAGGGCTGAATCTAGACAATAATGGGATTGAGAATAACTATTGGCTTCTTAGGCTTGTCTCCTTCAGCTATCAACCTGACTGACCCCTCGGGGTCCCAATCATCTTCGATCTCGATCATGTGGATGCCTCTACCCTTGTGGTCAGGCAGAGGGTTGTTGCGGACATTAGGAGCGGGCTCCTTTGCTATAATGACCTTGTTGTCAATCAGGTTTTGAATCTTGTCTTTCAACGAGCGACACTCGTCGATGGTATGGCCCTTCATCCCGGAATGGTATGCGCAAATCTTGTTTGGGTTGATCCACTGGGAAGGATTTTCTGGAGTTACGGCTGGGATAGGGGTAACGTAAACAGCTGCCTTGAGTTTTTGATATAATTTGTCAATTGGCTCGGCTATGGCGGTATATTGTCTGGGAGGTTTGCGGTCGAAGTTTGGTCTAGGTCGAGGGAAGTTTTGACGGGTAGGAGGTTATGGGTAGTGAGAAGGTTGGGAGTTATATGCTTGGTATATAGGTGCGGGTTGGGAATATCTGTGTGAAGCGGGTTCATACGTAGGTGGTGGAGCAGGTGATGGAATTTGGTAGGTGGGTGATGGTGCTTGGTAATTTAGGGTAGATTGATATGTGAGTGAAGCTGAGGGATAGGTTTGGTACTTCATAGGGGAGTTGTTCTGTTGCGCAGCCATCACAGAATTCACATCCTTTTTCTTTGATGAGCCACCAGACTGTAAAGCCTTGTTGGTAGATTGCAATGCCTCGAGGTTAGTGACCATACCATTTTTGATGCCTTCTTCGATTCTTTCTCCCAACTTGATGATGTCGGAGAACTTTTGGCCCTCTATTAGCATCAGCGTCTCGTAGTACTGTGGATCCTGAGCACGGACGAAGAACCTGTTCATTTGTTCTTCCTCCAAGGCCGGTCTGACCTTAGCAGCTTCTGACCTCCAATGAGTAGCATACTCGCGAAAGGTCTTTGTGGGCTTCTTCTTGAGATTTTGGATATAGAACACATCTGGTGCGTTCTCAGTGTTGAACCTAAACCGATCCATAAAGTCAGACACCATGTTCACCCAATTAGTCCATTTCTTTGCATCCTGGTTAATATACCATGATAAAACATCACCCTTCAAACTCCTCATGAACAGCTTCATGCGAATCTTCTCGTCCCTTCCGACTCCTACCAGCTTATCACAATACATTCTAAGGTGGACCCTAGGATCACCTGTACCGTCGAATAGTTCGAACTTGGGAGGTTTGTACCCTTCCGGGAGCTCAACATCTGGCTGAACACAGAGATTTTTGTAATTTAACCCTTCAACACTTTTGTTACCTTCGAAATCTTGGACCCGGCTAGTCAACTTCTTGATCTCAGCGGCCAAATTCTGAATGAGGGAGCTCTTGTCATCTGTCTCGATTGCACTGGCAATTGGCTGACTGTAATGTGGCATGGTGTCCACAAAGATTGGGGTGTTATGGTCTTTTGTGGTATTTTGTGTTTCAGGAACGTGCAGTGGAGTGTTGTTGCAGGTGTTGCAGGCTTGGGCATGAGCGGGTTGTGCTGGTGGTGTAGTATGGTTCTGGTTGTTGGCATCAACAGCGGCAAGAGTGATTGACAGACTTGCCAGGTTTCGAACTTGTTCCAATTCTTCTCGAAATCTCAGCAAAGTTTGCTCAAGATGCGCAGCAGTTTCCTTAGTGATTGAAGCATTCTGAGAGGTTTCCTCGATTTCCTTTCTAGCACTTGTATCTCCCATTTTGCCTTTGTTCCTGTTTTTGGTAGGACTTGGAGGAAGAGGAGGTGGAGGACCCTTGGATCTTGTTGAGTACGTTGATGGTGCCAGAAGGCACGAACTAACCTTTGGGGAGGGAAATAAAAATAATAAAAGAAAAAAAACAAAAAGGTAAAAAGTTAGCGCAGATTCTGATAAATAATATTGCAATATTTAAACACATTGTGCTGGAATATAAATCGCTTCCTAATTTGGGCGCCTCGTTTTGCCGGTGGTAAGCCTAGCGACAAATTAAATTTGGAGAACTTATAATGCTAAATGCCTCATTTTATTGATAAAAACAAGACGAGTCTTAAAACAACTAAATGATAAAAATATCACTAATGGCCAGTGGCCTTATTACATTATGAAAGCAGAAAATAAGAGTCCTACTACTTGGTCCCAGAAGGACCTTCCCTAGATTCGGTACTCTTGCCTCCCTTGTACAGCTGCACCAGCTCGCGCAGTCCCAACAGCAAGTAAGCTCGGGCCAGGTGCCCACCTTCATTACCCTCAGCATTCTGACAATCGTCGATCCTCTTCAGAAATTTACCTTCCAGTTCCACTAAGCCTCGTTCCAGATACACCAGCCGATTGTTGGCGTTGACAGCCATATCCTTCCACTCGTTGATCAACTTCTCGTGGGCTTCCTGTATTTCCCGATGTTTGTTCTCGCATTCTCGCATCCTTTTGCGCAGTTGATTGTATTTAACCTTTGCTGCAGTCTTTTCATCGATAAGCTTATGACCATGGACAAACCCTGGGTGACCCAAACCAATGTGATCATCTTCCATCCAACCTGTTTAGTGCGGCACATACCCAGCATGATACCTGTCTGGTTCAATAGACTCCTTCCCTAAAATGAGCTTGCAGTGCCACATATGCTGAGCGTGACACCTGTGCATATCATCATCTTGAAAGTCAGCCATGAAATGACTCATCTTCTCTATCCTGGGTATGATTTGTTTCCTTCCGGCTTGCCTCATGACTCGGAGGGGGAAGTAAGGGTGAGTTCCCCTCAGGCCAATGAGTGTGAGGAATGGTGCATCTCGGGAACGGATAATGAACTCCCCTGTTGGGAACCACTCGAACATCCATTGAATTTGATCTACTTTTAGATTCTCGAATAGCTCTACCCATCCACTGGCGTCCTCTCGCTGAGCGGACATGTTGGGTGTGAAGTTCATTCGCTTTGGGTGATGAAAGGCGATGTGGTCATCCCAATCCCTGCGTATGATTTCCTGTCTGTAGTCGCCTTTTTAAAGGTGTTCTATAAGCCAAAGCTGAAGTAATAGATTACAACCCTCGAAGTGCGGAGCCCCTTGTTGACATTTTTCCCAAGGCTCGATAGATTTCAGCGATGATCATAGGTACTATGCTAAAAGACTGCCCGTCAATTCCTTCCATTAAGGTCTTGGTCACCATGGCTAGTCTGGTGTGGATCCTAGCCTTCTTCATTGGGAAAATTATCATGCCCAAGAAGCAAAACATGAACACGAACACCCTTTTATGTATATGCCCCAAAGAGGTGAGGGCGAATTCGTCCATGTAGGTGCGATAGGACTTGATGTGGCCATACCTCTCGTATAAGAAGTCGAAGGGTATGTAGGAGTCCTTCAAGAAAGAAATGTCGGGGTTTTTCTTGAGTCCCATCATCTTAAAAAGCCTCTACTTTTGCGATTCTCCGGCATAAGCAAACCCGGAGTTTCCCAAGGGATACCAGCTAGGCCCCCTATATCTCCTAGCAGAGGGGTCATTTCCAACTCTCCGAAACGGAACACTGATCGATCACCATCCCAAAACAAAGTGGCAGCCTCAATGATCTTGTTATTGGGTTGGATTTCCAGAAGTGAGGGTAAATTCCCTAAGTACTTGCGGACGAGGGTTTGATCACTACCATGAAGATCTTCCCACCAGCTTAGCAACCTTGGGTAGATGTTGGATACCATACCGAATCTGGGGACCTCATTCCTCATTTTCTGCAAAACAAAATGTTAGGCCCTTAACCCCTACCGGACTCGACTATTTAAATCAATAATTAGCAAAAGGGCATTTAGTTCTCCAAATAAATGCACATAACGTGGAGGTGTCCGTTTGGGTTTCGAGGAAACCCGATGGACTTTGGTTTAGGCTATCTTAATGAGTCATTATGCGGACAACATAACTGACTCGGCTAAGTTTGACCATGATGCATGAACAGTTTAATAGAGTAAGGTTTCTACTTTGAAGTGCTAGACAAGGTACCCTTGAGCGGACAACTCAAGAGGGAAAGGCGCGGAACCGTCGACTACACTATTGATTGACTGGTTTTACCGCAAATATGCCTTTGCCACATTTAGGGGTTATGATATCGGAAGGGCGCAACCACTCATTATAAGCGTTGCTATAGGATTTGTTTTGGTACGAGTGGGATATGATGTTGAGAGATGCAATTACAATAATGAAACAAATTACATGTATTTTCACGTTCATAAAGTAAAGATTACAATAAATGCTCGGAAATGAAAACGGAATTGAGATAATGGTAAAGTAGTAAAGGGGAAAGCAATTAAAGGAAAAGAAAACATGAAGAGTCAAGTTAGTATTCATGGAGAAATGATTAAAAGCAGGAAATAAAGGTAATAAAGGAAGCAATAAAGTCATAAAAAGAACGTAATGGTAAAAGCCTTAAAGCAGCTCCCCAGCATAGTCGTCATGCTGTCGACGCCCCCCTTTTTCCTAAAGAGCGAAATCGTGTTTACGAAATTATGGACAAAACAACTCTTATTCCCTTTCGAGGAATCGGGTTATGGAATTTGAAGAGTCGCCACCTAATGATTATAGTGCATTAGGACACTTTTAAAGAAGATAAGATTTTTTGAAAGATAAAACAAAGTTTGGGTAAGGGCTTGAGATTATCTCGAGGGGAAGGTGTTAGGCACCCCTCAAGATCCACTAGTGTGGTTCCCGACCGTGCTTAATTATGACTTTAAGAATAGTAGGAATAAACAAGCAAAGTTTGCACATAACAAATTGAAAAATTTTGAAAGAAGAAAGACACAAGTAATTTTAAAGGAGAAAGCTTAGTTGAAGAAACATTAATTTAAGAAAACATCAATAACTAAAGAAGGAGAAAAGTGGTCTTAGGTTTAAATATAATATGGATCACTTCAATGCAATATCCAGCAATCACTCATCAGAAGAGGGGTCGCACGTGATATTAGCGCATCGGTCATCATCTCCATATTCTACCCTTCCCACCCCGTCAAGGTATTAAACGCGATTAGTCTCGTTTTGCTTATTGCATGCTAGTACCCATCCCGACCTATTAGTCCCGAGGTGTTTGGACTTCTAATCCTAAAAGAAAGAAAGGGGTAGAGGCATATATGGAGTTTCAAAAGGATAAAATACTAGGCGTCAATCAAAACAAATAGCAGATAAGTGGGAAATAAAACAAATACTTAAAAGGCTCATACAAACCCCATAAATCACATAGCAATTATTTTTGCATGTCTTACAACTACTGATTTGGTCTTAAGATTAAAACTGACAGTGGACAGATTAATTTAACACATAGAGTTGGATAATAAGTCTACTTTGAGCCCCTCGGGTCCGGTTTGTTAGAAATCAAAAGTATTTTAGGCGAATGATTTAGAAAATACTTATTTCAGAAGAGGTAATCAGATGCAGAAGAATTTTAAAGAAAAGTACAGATTTCGAAAGCATCAAACTGTTTGAGTGAAAAAGCAAAAGAGTTATGCAAAATTTTGAAGGCAGGAATATTTTTGAGAAAAGGATTTGGTTGCAGAATTGTTTTAAAGGCAGTTTCAGGGACTGATTAAAACGCTTAGGCAGAACTATTTAAGAAAAAAAACTGTTCATGGAAAAGAATGCAGATTTGTAGAGTTTGAAAGCACACATGGTTTACAAAAGAGTTTTGTTGAAAACATTACTTAAAGAACGTTAGGAACCAATTGACACACTGTTGTTACTTAGACGGATCAAGCGAGTTGCAATTAATCCTATAGGCATGACATCTACGTTTCGATCTTTAAAGGGGATTGCTAAAGCATTGGTAAAAGATGGGCGTAATTATCCTACAGTTTGCCTAACGCATATGCAGTTCCTATAGACATGATTTCTATCATGCTTGCAATACAAAATCCTATAGGCATGATTTCTGAATGGTATGGAATATTAAACCCTATAGGCATGGTTTCTAAGTGATTTGCAACGTTAAGGTCCTATAGGCGTGATTTCTAGATGATTTGCAATATTGAAGTCCTATAGGCATGATTTCTACTCATTGACTGATGCAAACAACATAAACCCCTCCCATGCCCTTTTACTAATATTCCCCAAGTTTTTTTTTACAAATTTATTACAAAAGTGGAAGGGAAAGACTAAAAAATAAATATATCAAAACTAAAACGGACCCGAGGAAGCCCAAAGAAACCTTAATGTCCAACACATGTATTTTACCAAATTCGGGCTCCAGATTCCAAGGCCTTCTCTTAGAGTGTTTCAAAGTTCCAAGGGCTTTCAGGAAGCCCAGGCAATGCTTACACCCTAAAGATTGAGTAGAATAGTGCGATGTGTGGAATTACCAGCCCTTAGGCATCCAAGTTCAGAGGGAACTCTAGGGTCCCAAAGCATGGATTACCATAGGGGGTAGGACGTAAAGAACTAAGAATAAGTGTAAAAGTGAGGGGATTAGAGGAGACCAAAGCAAAGGGTGGTCATACCTAGCCATGGATGGGACTGGCACACCCCTAATCCTTTACTTGGTTCAAGCAAATAAGAGAGCAAACTTTAGAAAGTCAGACTTAGGCCTGTATGGTGATTAGGACACCACCAGACTTGAGTAAAGCTCAACACATAACAGGGTTAAGGGAATGGGACTGATTTGAGTATAGGTTTAGAGCAACCTGGTTCTAAACTAGGGATGACAATAGAGTGCCACCCTAATCTAAACAATACTCACACACAAAGGGGGTTCAGGGAAAGGGATTGATATGAAAACATTTGTACCAACAAACAGAGTTAAGCTACGGGGACTTGGGGAAAGGGATGTACAGGAAAGTACTTACACAAGCACAAAGACATGGGAATATGGGGTAGGGATGTAACATGCTGAAGTTTAACTGCATAATGTAAGAAAGTCGAACATAAATAGACATATGAAAAGGGTAAATAAATATGTAGTTTGGAGATGGTATTTAAATCATGGACATACCAGTTGCAAACTCAAACAGTAAAGCAAGTAGGGCAAATAGAATCCTATAGATTAGCCTTGGCTTTCACCCGGCTAAATCCAATCAGAACAAGTAGCAGAGAAGAGCGGAGAAGAGAAGAAAGAGTTTAGTGAGTGTGAACTTGCAATTGTTCCTCCTTTTTTGAAATAAAAGGGGTGGGGTTTTTTATAGTTTGAAAGTAAGCAGTAAGTAAGGCAAGAAAATAACTTAGTATCAAGTCATAATCAATTAGGGAAAGGACTTCCTTTAATTAAGGAATCGGATTTAAGGTAATAAAACAGAGTTTCATTTATGGAAAGAAGAATCAAGAATAAATTGTAAAATAAAGGGTAAATACATATAAAGTTTTGAAAGATACACGGTTTTAAGCAAATAAGGCAAGAATAGAATCACTAATCACATAGTAAATCAAGGAATTAGGGATTCGAGCTCAGTATTGAATTCAATCAGAGAATAGGTCCAAATCAGTCAAAAAGAAAGAATCAAAATAGTTTCATAGGAAATCAACCCCCAAAATTAGGGTTATTTTGAAAGGAAAATGTTTGACTATAAAAGATGCATAAACTTAAACATGCAGGGCTAAGATTAAACAAACAGTGTGATCAAAATAGAAGAACATAGATATGCGAGAAATAAAAAGGTCTTGCAAAGCTTAGCAAGAATCAGAAACATGAGATGGGTTTGGAGAATTAGGGTTTTGAAATCAGGCAGGCAGCAAACAATCGCACACAAGTAGTTTGAAAAATTCTCCAAAATCTAGGGTTTCTTCCACAAGTCAAGTGTAGAGTCGAAAGCATATAAAATCAGGCAAAAATAAACTCAGGAGGTCCAAAGAACACAAACATTCATGGAAACCTAAGTAAAAAAATTATTCGGAAACCCTAGGAGGAATTACAATAAAGAAAAATATGCAGAAATCATAGTGAAAACATTTAAGAAATACAGCAAAGCCAAATAATGCGAGAAATCACAGTAGAACAAGTAGAAATCACAGAAACCCTATGTTTTGAGAAGATGAACAGTTTTGAAAACAAAAAATCGAAAAGATGTGAAAAAATACTTAAAAATCCTAGAAAATAGCACGGATCTGAAGTAGATCATAGAGAGAAACAAAGAAAACCTCGAAGGCTTAGGGTTTCAGAGAAAAAGCTAGAAAAATGAGAAAGGCCTGGAACGGGCTGGTCCTGAGTCGGAGATGGACTCACAGGGCTAGGACTCGTCGGAGATGGACTCACAGGGCTAGGACTCGCCGGAGATGAGCCGAAAATGGCCATAGAAACTGAATCGGAGAGATTCTGAGTCAAGGTCTTCAAGGTCGGACTCTGAAACATCGAGCAAAAGGAGTATAGAGGTACGTGGGGGTAGATATAGGTTACACAGGGCCTAGGAAGCCATGATTTCCGGTGGAACGAGGTCGGAGATCAGCGGAGAGGGCTAGGGTTTCAGAGGGTGGTTGAGAGCATTTTGAGAGACGAGGGGATACAAGGGCGACTCATTTGTGTAAATGATTTAGAATTAGGGGTCTTGTGGGTTTAATTAAGGAAGGGGCTAATGTGGACCGTTGATCTAAATAATCAACAGCCACGATTTAAAATAGGGATCCGGGCGGGTTATATTAATAGGGTGTGGGTTGGGTAATTAATGAAATTGGGTCAGAATTGGGTTGGATTGGGGTTGAAATTGAGGGTTCAATTTGGGCTACAATTGAAATAAAAAGGGACTGCAATTTAAATAGCCAATTTTCCCCATTTTGATTTTATAAAAATAGTAAATAGTGTTTAAAAATCAAATTAAAAATACAGAGTTAATAATCAATGCATAAGTATTAATTTAAAAAATATTAGAAATGATTTTGTGATTACGAATGCTATTAAATCGAGAAATAGGCTAAAATTGCAATTTCATGCAATTTTAGTTTAAAAATACCAAATGGACTTGTAAAATTATGCAAAAAATCATGTAAATTATATTTTGTGTAAATGCGAGAATAAAATAAATTATTCGCCAAAATGATAAGTTTTGGGAATAATTATTGGTTTTTATAGTGCAAAATAGGCCATAAATTGGTTTAAAAAATCTTTAAAAATTTGGGAAAATACCAAAGCCTTTGGGCGTGCTTGTATATGCATACATATGCTATTTTTAAAGTATTTTGAGTATAAAAATACATAAGGAAAAATTGGGTATCAACAGGTACTTGAAGCCGTACTTGTGACATTCTCTTGAGAGAGATGAGTGAACCTTTCATAAATCTTTGGATTGAGTGCTAAATTTCTTAAATGAGCTTGGAAAATGGAAAGTAGAGGAGGAAGAGTTTGGAGTACACCATGGCCTACATGAGAGATAAAGAGTCCTTGATGAGTAAAGTCAATTCTTGAAGCTCAAATGTCATATTAGAACAATATGTGCATGAATGTTTAACTTGTCGCCTTGTTGATAATGCATGAGTAGTGTGAGTAATTGTTGGTCCCAACTGATGTGTGATGTCATGCCCCGACCTCGAGGAGCGCGACCAGTACTCAATCGAGACAACCCAGCCGAGCAAGCCTGTTAGATTTCCTTCTACCCAAACTCATCCGTGAATAAAGAGAAAATATATCTCATTAAGTAAACACTGAGAGGATTTCATTAACAACCTCAATTTCCATTTCCATTATTTACTCCATTTTAAAATCTCAAAATACAACATTACTAATTTGACTTTCCTAACACTAATACACAACTCACACTATGTCTGCGGAGTCTCTAACAGATATAAAATAATACTATGATAGTGTTGGCAACACATACATGACCCCGAAATGAAGTGGGGCTCACCAAGTCAACTGGGAAGAGGGTGTACCGCTATCACTGGTCAATTCCTCCTGCGGTGGAACCACCTACATCCATTAAAGATGCGGCGCCCCCGACAAAAGGGATGTTAGTACATATGGAATAGTAGTAGTATGAAAACCCAACACCCCTTCAAGGGTTTAGAAGTGCAACATGAATGTGATGAATCATGGAAACAATAAAAGAGGGCTCAGATAACTTATAACCGTTAAAGCCATATAAAATTTATTAAAAACATTCAATAACAGTGATAAATTTTAAATCAGGGATCCTCTGTAACAACCTTTACACAAAGTGGCCCTGCCGCCTCACCCGAATATATGAGGGTGTGGGTGCAATCACCATACCACATGTCACGACCCAAACCAAAGGGCCTCGACGGGCACCTAGTAACTAACTCAATCGAGTACCAATGTAACATATCTTTCTTATTGTACTATCATTGGTAAATGGGCTAAAAGGGTCGTCATGAGATAATCAAAATAAAACATAATGGAATACTAAACATAGGATGACCCAACATGATTTAGAAACTTATACATGTGACATACGGGCTTATAAGGCCGACATGATAATTTATAAACTCAAACATAGGACGACAAGACCATACAAGTATCTATATACCTGACATCTGTCTACAAACCTCTAAGAGTTCATAAACATCATAAGGGTCGGGACAGAGCCCCGCCATACCAGTCAATAAATTTCCAAATCATACTGATCAAAGAGGCAACTCCGGAGCAAGTGGAGTGCACCAACACCTTTTGCTGAGCTGAGCCTACTAGAAGAACTGTCAACCTATCTTTCATGACCTGTGGGCACAAAACGCAACATCCCCGGCAAAAGGGACGTAAGTACAAGTAATGTACCAAGTACGTAAGGAATGAAAAGTAGTATATAAAAGACATGAAAGAAATATGGAGTAATTACTCAACCTGTAAGTCTGAGTAGCTTTGTGAATCATAAAGCATTTATAATGTCATGCATGTGCATGTAAATGTCATATCATGCATAAGTATATGCGTACATGTCGTCATCAAGCCTCTGAGGGAATCCCATTATATCATCTCGGCTTTTGTGGGCAAAATTATCAATGTATACCAACTGATCAGGTGGTGGTGCGTATATAACGCCATAACCTTTTCCCATATCCCATATACATGTACTATACGCGTATATAACGACATCTGGTAATGGGTCAATATAATGTATATGAATGCAATGCATAATGAAGTAAGTCATAAGATCTCTCAAAATGTCATGAGACCCATGGACAGATGATATTATAGTAGGACATATGGGAAATCAAGAACATAGGCAACCCTAGTACTTATAAGAATAGAATTATTTGTGAAGCTTACGTGCTTGCTCGTTTCATTGTATCATATGGATCATTGCAAAAGGAAGGAATGGATAGCCTTAACATACCTGTATGATATCTTCCTTATTACTCAACCAAGCTCGATGCAACGTCTTGCATCTACAACAAGTGAAATGATATCGCCGTTAACTTATAATGTCGTACCATCGTATTTGGCTAGTCATATGGCTTAAGAAAAATTGGGCAGCAACTCACCTATTTTTAATACATTATAAAGACCATTAAAGGTCATCAACATCCCAACAATAACACCTATAACCAACAATATCAACAACAACAATATAATCCTCTAAGAGTTTCTCCGATTAACTTAACAATCATATTGAGCAGCAAGCTCATTTTTACTCATAACAAGATATGAATTGAATCCAACCATTATTCCATAAATTAGTTTACAACCTTCAGAACATCATACTTATATGTACCATAGTATCTCTAGTTTAAAACATCCACAAAATACCTTCCAAAACAGTCCCATACGTTAGGAACCTTAATTTTTATCGTCAATCACTTGGTTTTCATGTTTTCTTATTCAATCAACTTAATTAACACCTAAAAAAGCTTAATAACAATAGTCACAACATTATCAAGTTATTTCTCACAATTTACAGCCACCACAAACCATATATTTTGCCACGAAACTACCCAACTGTCACGACCCTAAACGTAGAACTGGTCGTGATGGCGCCTCTCGTGAAGATAAGGCTAGCCGACACACTCTCAATTCATTTTAAGCAATAAAAAATAATACAAATTTAGTCTTTAACATAATGATAATCCCAAAATAATGTGAAATAGTACAATTGCAGAATAGACATAGCCCGACATCGGGGTATCACCAATCATGAGCATCTACTAATAAATTTAAAACAGAAAGAATCTACATAGTCTATTATAGAACTAAAAGAGGAGAAAATAAGATAGAGGGAGGAGAACTGGGCTACGAACGCGGAGCAACTCGAAGTCTGCTGGAAGCTCTCAACCCTCGCAAACAGGACCTAAAGTGCCTGAATCTGCACACGGAGTGCAGGGAGTAAAGTGAGTACTCCAACTCAGTGAGTAATAATAATAAATGATACCGAGCGATAAGAAATCATGTAAAGGAACATCAACAGGCTATAAAGAAGCAGTATAAAGCCAGTGAAAGCAATGAAACTGTGCAAACATGTAAAGTCACCTTAGTTTAGTTTAAGCTTCTTAAAAAATGCCTTTTTAACATTTAAGCAAGTAAATGACAGGCAGCTAGAAAAGATAAGGACATAAAAAACTGCCCCTCGGGCACAATATCAACAAAATCCACCCCTCGAGCAATATCATGAAACAACACCAGCTCCTCGGGCTATATCTCACATCACAATGGGTACCTGCGCTCACTCGGGGTGTGCAGACTCCGGGAGGGCCCCCTTACGGTCCAAAAGCAATATCAAGCCATCTCGTGGCATAATCAGCAGGCTCTCGGCCTCATATCAACAAGCCATATCGTGGCGTACAATCTCAGGCCCCCGCCCTCATATTCATACATTAGTGTATCCTCACAACATAGGCCCTCGACCTTACTTAGTCAGGATCTCATAAGCCACTCGGGCAACAGGAAAACATGATGCTCAGCCCAAATTATCATTTAAAATATCATTTAATGTGTTAAAACAAAGTAAACATGGCTGAGTTATGAAAACAATAGAATATAGCATGACTGAGTACAAGTATAATGTCAAAACAGTGAGGAAATATTAGTAAAAATCCCCTAAGGGTCCATATAGTTGGCACGAGGACAAAATATGGCATTCCACCCATAACATGATGATAGCAAACAATTTTCAATCAAATACGCGGTAAAACAGTCATTCGGGACAGACTAAGTCGCAATTACCAACGGTGCACGACCCCACGCTCGTCATCTAGCGTGTGTGTCACCTCAATATAGAACAACAATGTGAAATCTGGGGTTTCATATCCTCACGACAACATTTAAAATCATTACTCACCTCAATCCGGTCCAAACTCTAGCCCGCGACGCCTTTGCTTCTCGAATCGGCTCAATTCGCGTCGAATCTATCCAAAATAAGAATCATGATCTCAAAATATGCTAAAGGAACGAAGCCCATGCCAAAATAATCAATTTACAACATAAATCCCGAAATTCACCAAAACCCAACCCCGGGCCCACTTCTCGGAATTCGATAAAATTTACATCAATAGATTCCTTATCTCTCTATGAGTTCATACATATCAAAAGTCTCAAAATCCGACCACAAATGTCCCTTCAAACCCTCAAGTCTAGGTCTCCAATATCAAGCCCTAGTTCCCCAATTTTAACCCTTAAATTTCCATAGTTACAACTCTAATCCGTGAAATAATACCATAGGATTGATTATTAGACTCAAAAATCTTACCTCCAGACGATATCCCTTGATTCCCTCTTCAAAATCTCCCAAAAGCTCCAAAACCAACTTCCAACTTTCCGCCAACCATCCGAAATCTCCCCGAGGCCCCCGGGACCTCAAACAAAAGCAGCAAGAAGTCCTATACCACCATCCAAACTTATACCAACCTTCAAAACACCTCAAACAACATAGAATCAACCAAATACATCGGATTCACGCCTAAACTTCCAAAATCTTCCAAATTCTGCTTTTGATAAAAAGTATTACAAACCACGTCTGAATGACCTGGAATTTTGAACACACATCCCAAATGACAAAACGAACCTACTACAATTCCCGAAATTCCATTCTGGCCCCTATATCAAAATCTCACCTATCAATCGGAAAACGCCAAAATTCCAATTTCACAAATTTGAGCCTAAATCTACTCCGGACATACAAAAAACATTCAGATCACGCTCCTAAGTCTCAAATCACCTCCCGAAGTTGTCCGAACCATCGGAACTCGCATCCGAGCCCTCTAACACATATGTCAACATCCGATTGACTTTTTTTTTCTAACTTAAGCTTCCTCAAAAGAGACTAAGTGTCTCAAACCTTATTAAAACCTTTCAGAACCCGAGCCAACCAACCCAACCACACATAGAACCGATAAACAAAGCAATAAGAAGCCGAAATGGGGAAAACAGAGAGGTAACTCATGAGATGACTGGACGGGTCGTCACATCTTCCCCCTCTTTAACACATGTTCATCCTCGAACAAGTCAAGAAAACATACCTGAAGCATCAAACAGGTGAGGATATCTGCTCTGCATCTCCTGCTCAGTCTCCCAGGTATGCTCCTTCACGGGCCGACCTCTCCACTGCACTTTTACTGAAGCTATATAATTAGACCTCAACTTTCGAACCTGACACTCCAAAATAGCTGCTAGCCTCACATCATAAGTCAAATCACCATCTAACTGCACCGTACTAAAATCCAGAACATGAGATGGATCCCTAATATACTTCCAGAGCATAGAAACATGAAATACCGGATGTACACTCGACAAGCTGGGTGGCAAAGCAAGCTCATAAGCCATCTCCCTAATTCTCCAAAGCACCTCAAAAGGACCAATGAACTAAGGACTCAATTTACCTTTCTTCCTGAATCTCATAACACCTTCATGAGCGAAACCTTCAACAGAACCTTCTCACCAACCATGTAGGACACATCCCGAACCTTCCTGTCAGCATAACTCTTTTGCCTCGACTGCACTGTACAAAACCTCTCCTGAATTACCTTCACCTTTTCTAAAGTATCCTGCACCAAGCCTGTCCCCAATAGCCTAGCCTCACCCGTCTCAAACCAACCAACTGGAGATCTACACTGCCTCTCATACAAAGCCTCATATGGAGCCATCTGAATACTCAATTGGTAGTTGTTGTTTAAGCAAACTCTGCAAGCGGTAGAAACGGATCCCATGACGAAATGAATGACACAAGCACACAACATGTCTTCCAATATCAAAATAGTGCGCTCGGACTGCCCGTCCGTCTAAGGGTGAAAAGTTGTGCTCAACTCAACCTGAGTACCCACCTCTCGCTGCACAGACCTCCAAAACTACGAAGTAAACTGAGTGCCCCTATCTGAAATGATGGAAACTAGGACACCATGCAAACGAACAATCGCCCAGATATAGATCTTTGCCAACCGCTCTGAAGAATATGTAGTACACACAGGAATGAAGTGCGCGGACTTGGTCACCCGATCCACAGTCACCCAAATAGCATCGAACTTCTTCAAAGTCTGTTGGAGTCCAAATACAAAGTCCATAGTGATCCTCTCCCACTTCCACTCTGGAATATCCATCTGCTGAAGCATGCCACTCTATCTCTTATGCTCATATTTCACCTGCTGACAATTGAGACACCGAGCTGCTGTAAATACCTAATTTTTCCTCAAACTATTTTTCAATTTGCATATATACCTTCAAAATCGCTTTTTATAATAATTGGTATTTTGCCATAATTTTCATATTATTATCAATTTATTTTTCTAATTTATTCAATAATTTATATCCAATAATTATTCATAAATTACATTACAGTAATCTTAAAGTATTTCTTAGCTTAATATATCATTTTTAATTATATTAGGATTTAATTATTTCACAAATTAGCCAATTTGGCATTGTTTGGCTATAATTATAATAATTTTGCAATTATAGCCTAATTGTACACTTTATGCTATTTTAATTCAATAATCAGTCATTTTATATTTTAAATATTAGTTAATTAACCTAATTTCACCTATTTTGCTTTAATTTCATTTTTATCTAATTATTAGCTATTTTTATTAATTATTTATCTAATTTTGATAGGTATTTAACAAATAGCCATTCTTATTTAAATTATAGCCTAATTAAACCTAGTCCAAATTAAATAACTTACCAGACCCCAAGCCAAATACCTTGTCCCACCCGTCCTAATCCCCATTCCATCTGAGTCGTTGTTTATTTTGAATCAACAGTCCAGATTATCCCCCTTACCATAATTAAACCCTAATGACTACCCCTGTCTCTCGTTTCCCTCCTCTCATTCTCTCTCAACCGGTCTCTCTATCTCTGGTTCTCTCTAGAACCTTCTTTACTCCCGTCCTCTCCGATGGACCCTGTCCACCTTTTCCGGCCACCTTCCTCGCTGGAAACCATGGCCTCTCATCATCTCCTGGCCTCTGCTTCACCCATGCCAGTTTGACACTACCCTGAGGTCCTCAGGTGAACCTCCTCCTTCTTCTGATGTTTTTTGTATTAATCTACGACTCTCACTGTGTTTAAACGTTTGTTTGATCCTTCTCCTTTATCCGAGCTATTATGTTGAAAACGTTAATGTTTTCTTAAGTTTCTGAGTTCGTCTTGGGTGCTATGTTCAATTAATCTATATATTTCTTATGAACTCTGTGAATTCCTGATTTATATGGTTTTTACCTTATGTGTGCTTGTTAGAGTTGTTGATTTTCGTCTATTATGAGTTTAATCTGTTTATTCTAATGAGCTTATGATAATTTCTCCTAAATTGGTATTCTTCTCTATTTGTGGGTCATCGAATCCCTGGGATTGGTTCTTCATCGATCTTGCATGATATTCTCTATTGATTCTTGAGATGTCCCTTTAATTAAGGTAGGTTTCCTTTTTATCCTTGCCTATAACATCTTGCTCCGCTCCTGTGTGATATTTTCCTTTGATAAATATTGATTCCCTGTAATTAGAACCTCACTCAAGGATCTCCTTACTGATTTTCGAAATTTGAAATATCTCTTGCCTTATTTCTCTGGCTGATTCTATTGTCAAACTAATTTATATATATTTTCCTTAAATAGGATTTTGAACTTGACCTTAATTGCATGCTCTATACCTATATTACACTTGTACTACTTCCTTATTGTGTTATAAGCAGCTTTACTTGATTCCTTTCATTATTTTTCCACTACTTCTTACTGTTTGAGTATTCCTTAATTAAAGGAAATTTGTATACCAAATTGATTCTAATTAACGTTTATTTTGATAATTACTGTTGAACTATTATTTTTACCTTATTTTTCTGCACGCTTTCAAAATATATATACTCTATTCATTTATTAGCATAATATACAAACAAAAAATTTGTTCAACTCTCTCTCTCACAACTAAAACTCTCTATTCTCTCTTCTGTGCTACTTTCTACTATTTTAAGATAGGCGACTGCAAGCCAAGACTAACTACTGCACCTCTCCTATTTCTGCTTTATTTATTTGTTTTCTTCACTTCACTGGTATGTTCTAATTCAGATTTTAGTCCTTAAACCAACATGTTTCTATTACTGTTACAATTCCTTGTATTTCTGATATGCTTTTATTTACTATTTTTGCTATTCAACATGTAATTAGGATCCTGAATTCCCTCTACATATTACGTTATGCTTTACTTGTCAATGACCAGCTTGTTTCTGTATACTTAGTACTTGTTTCTTATGTGAATCCCCATTATTGGTACGTTAGTTTGATTATGGTCTTAGTTGTTTGGTGTTGATATGTTAATGTAATCCAATACCCTATTGTCCCCCCTGATCCTCTGAACCTGTAGGCGTTTCTAATTGTGCGCTCGTATATGTTCCTGCCTGCTACATGTTTGCCATCACATGCTCCATATTTGTCCCTCCAATCCCATTTCCTTGCTTGTGTTTGCTGGACTATTCTTGGTTCATGCTGTGATGCTAACTTTGTTTTGGTTCTAAGATTGGTATGCATGCTCCTTCAAATTGTTTTCATCAGTTAAATTTTGTCATAAAACTATTCCAATTAAGTCTCTCTTTTCAAAACTATTTCTTACTTACCTCTTCTTCAAAACTGTTTTCTTACTTGAACTCTTCAAAACTATGTCGAGCACTCTCACTCTACTCTTAGACCACTAAATGCTTCTCCTTTTGTGTGAGCATTGCCTTGGGACCCTTGAGCTCCCTCTGAACCTTGACATACAAAAACTGGCCTTTCCACACTGCACTTACTCTATCTTGGCTATGAAATCTTGGTGTGAGCACTGCCCTGGAGCCCTTGAGGTCTTTAGGAAACTCTGACACACCCAGATTATGAGAAAATTTGTGAAACAATACTTGGCATTGAGGATCTGGAGACTTGGGCCTATTCTGTAGGCTCCCTATAATTAACTTCTTATTTTTTTCTTTATTTTCAGTTATGCAATTCCTATTCAAAGGCCTGTAATAATTATTTGTAAACGACTCTGGGGTTGGATAGTGAAAAGGAGTGGGTAATATGCATGCTGTAGTATAATCCAGGGTAGAAATCATGTTCCTATATTTACTTTCTCTATGTGCAATAGCAGCCATGTTTAGGTACAACATGCCAAGCATGTCGTGCATTAGATATCATGCTATTTAGGATTTATATGTACTGTTTTCAGCATCTCATCCACACTTAGAAATTCTGTCTATAGGGTAGATAATAAGAATAAAATAAGCCGCTATTATATGATTCTTCCCATGTAAATATTTTATGAAGTTTCACTTAGAAATCCTGCTTTAGGTAAACAACATCAAAACTGTCACTCATGTCCATTTTGAAGCTGTGCATAATTTTATGTGCATTTAGAAATCTTGTTTAAGTTATTATGCATCATGCTATATTAGACATCATGTTATAGGATCACACTCATTTAATCACTAGTCTAAATATAGATGTATAAACAATCCTCCTCTTCTAAACAAACTGGTAATTAGTCTCTCGATGTTTGCAACATTTAGAATTGCATGCTATTAGGTGTAACAACCTGGGATTATTAACAAATCTAAATAACTGCTACATATTATTTTACACCTCAGCAAGCCTTATTAGGACTTCCTCTCTGAGTTATGTAATAAATCTGACTCTGTTGTTATCACTTAGATACCATGCTTAGGATCTGAATTTAGACCTTAACTGTGTATGAGTCATGTTGTTTATGTGTACTATGTGTGGAGGTATATCTTAGCCTTTTATTTGTCTTCCATGCTCCCATTTAATTGAAGTCCTATCTGTTTATTATGTGTAGCCTTAGTGTTTTACCTTTAAACTTGAGGGTCTGCCTAGAACCCCCTTTTATAAGATAAGAGTCCTAAATTACTCCGGGACTGATAGGAAGGGACGAGTAACAACATGCAATAGGGGTCAAGACCAACCCTCTCTTTAATTACCTTCATCGAGTGGGAAATGGTAGATATGGATACAATGACCTATGAGTTAATGCCATGTGTAGCCCCTCTTTGAGGAGTGTCATACCGGGTATTGCATTGATGTGATCCATATTATAAACAAACCTAGGATACCCCCTTTACATTTACAAATGTGCTTAGATTGTAATTCTTTTCAAAATCTAGCTTTTTATTAATTGTTTTTCGAACATCTGTGTATTTAAACTTAAATCCCCTATTATTTGAGCCATACTTGTTTATTTGCTAAATTGTACAAATCCACAAATGTTGTTTGGCCGGGAACCACACTGGTGGATCCTGAGGGGTGCCTAACACCTTCCCCTTAGGATAATTTCAAGCCCTTACCCAGTCTCTGGTTATCAAACGTAGTTATAAATGAACCCTCTAGGTGCCCTAACACACCTTAAATCGCTAAGTGGCGACTCTTCAAAATGTAAACCCCTTTCCCAAAAGGAATGAGTTGTCTCAACCAAAATGTCATAAACCAAATTTTGTGAGAAAAAGAGGGCGCGACAATATGTTGACTCTTCTGGGGATTTTTAGGCTTTTACCATTTCAGATCGTTTTTGTGAATTTGTACCACCCTATGTCTAATTATTTGTTTAATTCCTTTAAGCATTTAATTTCTTCTTCAAAAGCAAACTAACGTATCTTTCTTGTTTCTTTCCTTTGTAACCGTTTTAAATTATAAAATTGCTGTATTTATCGCTTTCATAATGTGCAAATACATGACAACATGCTTTTAATTATTGCATAATCATGCTCAACACCATACTCCACTCGTGCCAAAAAATTACTATAGCAACGCTTGATGAGTGTTTGCGCCCTTCCTGTATCATTACCCCCTAAATTCGGAAAGGCTTATTTGCGGCAAAACTAGTCGATCAGCGGTGCAGTCGACAGTTTCGTGTCTTCCTCCTTGAGTTGTCCGCTCAAGGGTACCGGTCTAAAATCCCATAGAAACCTTACTCTATTATTGTTGTTGCATGCATCATGGTCAAACCTAGCCAGGGTAAAAGTGTTGTTCGCATAATAGCTTTTAAGATAGCCTTGTCCAAAGTCCATTCGGTTTCCCTAAACCTAAACAGACATCATCACGTTCTGTGCATTTATTTGGAGAACTAAATGCTTCATGCTAATTGTTGATGTTAAATAGTCGAGTCTGGTGGGGGTAAGGGCCTAACTTTGTTTGCCTTAAAGAAATTTGAGGCACGAAGTCCCAAGATTCGGCATGGTCACCAATATCTACCCAAGATTGCTGAGTTGGTAGGAAGAGTTACATTCTAGTGACAAAACCCTCATCAGAAAATATCTGGGTAATCTACCATCCCTCCTGGAGATCCAGCCTAACAACATGATAATAGAGGCTGCTACCTTATTTTGGGATTGTGAAAGGTCCGTGTTCCGCTTTGGAGACATCGAAATGACACATTTGCTAGAGGAGATAGGAGGACTAGCTGGTCTAGTGTAGGAAACCCCGTGTTTGCTAATGCCTGAGAACCGCACATGCAAGAGTTTCCTAAATATGATGGGTTTGAAGAAGAATGTATAATTGGTATGCCTAAAGGAATCATACATCCCTTTTGACTACCTGTATGAAAGGTACGATCACATCAAATCATACCGTACCTACCATGACGGATTTGTCATCACATCCTTGGGACATATCCATCGTAGGGTATTCGTCTTCATCTTTTTCTTCCTGGGTCTGATCGTGTTTCCAATGAAGAAAGAGAGAATCCATACTAGGCTGGCTATGGTAACCAAGACCCTAGTAGAGGGGACTGGTGGGCAGACTGTCAAGACCCAAACCGATGGGCCGCGATGGGCGCCTGAGTCTTACCTGTCAAACACCCCTAAGCATGCATCTAAAATATAAACCTGAATAACATCTGCTGCATTACAAAATTAACATACGTGAAAGAAGCCAACCATCAAGGCATATGTACGTATACAGGTAGAATACAGTGGGCGAGCCGGCAAGGCTGCTATAGACAACTATACATCCAAAACTGAAAGTTGACAAGGCCACATACAACCCAACTAGGCCTACTGTCTACAGACCTCTAACAGAAACATAACTGTATAAAGACGGGACAGAGCCACGTCATACTCATAGACATATATATGTACAAACGTATCATACCAATATCAAAAGTAGCTCCGGATCAAATGGAGCACACCAACTCTTGCTGATTAGGGATCCTAAGAATGGGGACCGTCAGCTTGCCTACCTGCACCTGCAGGCATGAAACGTAGGCCCCGTGAAATAGGGCGTCAGTACGAAAAATGTACTGAGTATGTAAGGCATGGAAATTAGTACGTAAAAGACATATATGAAACATTGAATACTGAAACACATTTTTAAATTTGAATAACTTTGTAAATACTGAAACGTTTATAACGTCATGCACGTGCGTGTAAATGTCATGCCATGCATAGGTATGGTGTACATAATATCATCAAGCCACTGAGGGCATCCCATCATATCATCTCGGCCACTGTGGGCAATATCATCAATATATACAAGCTGATCAGGTGGTGGTGCGTATATAACGTCATAACCTTTCCCATATCCCATATACATATATATACATACATATATACGCATATATAATGTCATTTGAATACATACATATATACGCATAGATAACGCTGTTTGAATCATATTTTAGCCATTGTGGGCAATATCATCATCATATACCAATTGATCAGGTGGTGGTGCGTATATAACGCCGTAACCTTTTCCCATATCCCATATACATATATTTACATATATACACGTATATAACACTATCTGGTCATGGGTCAATGCACATGTATGAAATGCATGTAAAATACGTAATAATCTCAATATTCCTTTTGGATAAATTTTTCCAACTGCGTATTATTCTAAGACCCATGAACAGAAGAAAATAATAATTCTCATGGGGAATCAAGAATATAGACACCCCTACTATTTCTATAAATTGAATAATTTATAAAAACCGTGTATTTGCTCGTTTCTTTCGTATAATCTGGACCATGCCAAAAGAAAGAAGGGAGAATCTTAACATACATGTTCCTGGAATTATTTGAACGAATCTGCTTCTACGAAATATGGGCGAAATTTCTGCTTGAAATCCTGAAACGAAATTTGGATGAAATTTTTTTGATCATGCTCTTTAACGTTTTTGGTGTACTAAGAAACAGAAATGAATTTAATCTACACTTGTCCCAATGTTTTCTTTGAAGCTTTTGTTTCCAATTTCTTTATTTCAAACCAAGAAAGATGAAAATTCTTGAATTGAAAATGTTGAACGAAATTCTGATTTTTGAAAGGATAACATTTTGGACTTTTTTTGTTTCCTGTTGTTCTTTGAAATCAGACAACTTAAATAGTTGTCCATTCCATAATTCTTTATGTCTAGGTGGCGGCATAAGTGACTACTTAGTCACTCCCATTCTTGTGGCTTCTTGCCACGTGGGTGGGGTGGGATATTAATTTTTTTTTATCCACTTATTAGTTAATCGGGTAATGTCCCGTTACCCAATAATTAACCAGTTACCCAATAATTAACCAATTATCCGAATAATTTAAAAGTTGCCCCAAATTCCTTAAAATTCTATTTATTTTTAAAATACTTCATATATACTTTATATATTATACTACCATGGTCATATGGTACCCTACATGGTACTAGTTCATAATTATCGAGTATAATCGTTCGACCCGTATTTTATTCCAAGTTGACCACTTTCAACGAAATTCATTTTCGTTAATCTGTGTACCCCTTTATCCCTCATAATACTTATTTATCGCTTGTTAATATGTTTACGTCAAGATGATCTCATCCCCGATTCTACGTCAGTTAACCGAAGACGAAACTTTAACGTACGAAAATGCGAGATGTAACATCCTTCCCCCCTTAGAAACATTCATCCTCGTATGTTCAACTCCCCGTAATCTGCATAACTTTGGCAGGGTCGGCTTGGTCATAGCACTACTACCAATTCTCTTTGTAGAAGCCTAATAATTCAACGATACACATGACAACGACAATTATTAACAGAAAAATTTATACACGCACCTTGAGGTTATGGCGTCTCAGTTAGACCCTTCTATGGAAGAGAAAATAGGTAGGGATATCTAGACTTCATGTCTTCCTCGGCCTCCCAAGTAATTTCTTCTACATTGTTGTTCCTCCAAAGCACTTTCACAGAGGCTACCTCTTTATTCCGCAGCTTGCGGATTTGTCGGTCTAGAATGGCAACAAGAATTTCCTCGTATGACAAGTCCTCTTTAATCTGTAGATCATTCGTGGGCATTACTCGGGTAGGATTGCCAATGCACTTTCGTAACATAGATACGTAAAAAACTGGATGGATAGACTCTAATTCCAAGGGAAATTCTAACTCATAAGCTACTCAGCCCACTCTCCGAATGATCCTATAAGGCCCAATATACCATGGGCTAAGTTTACCCTTTTTGCCAAATCTCATCACACCCTTCATAGACGACACTTTCAAGAATACCCAGTCATCAGCCCTGAACTCTAAATCTCGACGTCACACATCTGAATATGACTTCTGACAAATCTGAGCTATCAATAGTCGATCCCGGATAAGCTTTACTTTTTCTATGGCTTGTTGAACCAGGTCTGGCTCGTGTAATTCAGATTCTCCAACATCGAACTACCCTATACGCGACCTACACTTTTGTCCGTAAAGAGCTTCGTATGGAGCCATCTGAATGCTGGAATGGTAGCTATTATTATATGCGAACTTAATAAGTGGTAGATGACCATCCCAGCTACCTTTGAAGTCTATTACACAAGCTCGCAACATATCCTCCAGTGTTTGAATAGTACGCTCAGCCTGTCCGTCTGTCTGGGGATAAAATGATGTACTAAGATGTACTTGAGTCCCCAATCCCTTTTGGAAGGACCTCCAAAAGTTAGCTGTAAATTGAGCTCCTCTATCTGAGATAATAGATACAAGTACACCATGCAGTCGTACTATCTCCTTAATATAAAACCTCGCATAATCTTCTGAGGAATACGTAGTTCTAACGAGCAGAAAATGGGCTGACTTTGTGAGCCTATCAACGATCACTCATATTGAATCGAACATACAATGGGTACGAAGTAAGCCAATGATGAAGTCCATATTGATTATTTCCCATTTCCAAGTCGGAATCTCCATAACCTGCAATAATCCATCGGTTGTTTTGATGCTCGATCTTAACCTGCTGACAGTTAGGGCACTAAGCAACAAATTTTGCTATATCCTTTTTCATTCCATCCCACCAATATATTTCCTTGATGTCATGATACATCTTTGTTGTTCCTGGATGGATAAAATAACGGGAATAGTGAGTTTCTCCCATAACGTGCCGACGCAACCCTGCAATATTAGGCACCCATAATCTCCCTTGATATCCCCATCTTCGGTAATTACAAGCGGTGTCTTCTCCATTTGAAGAGTGGTATCTCTATAATGAATTAGCACAGGATCCTCGTACTGGCGTTCCTTTACTTCAGTTACTAAAGATGATGTTGCCGTATCCTGAAGAGTAATTCCAATGTCACCTGAGTCCAGTAACTGAACTCCAAGACTAGCTAGCTGATGAACCTCATGGACTATTCCCCTCTTTTTTGGCTACAAATACGATAGGCTACCCATAGATCTACGGCTGAGAGCATTGGCAACTACGTTTTCCTTCACCGGATGGTATAAAATATTAACGTCATAGTCTTTAAGTAGCTCCAACCATCTCCTTTGACGAAGATTCAATTCCCTTTGCTTGAAGATGTACTGGAGGCTCTTAGGATCCGTATAGATATCAACATGAATGCCATAAAAGTAGTGCCTCCACATCTTTAGTGCATGAATCATCGCAGCTAACTCTAAATCGTGGGTCGGGTAGTTCTTCTCATGTTTTTTTAGTTGTCTAGAAGCATAAGCCACAACTTACCATGCTGTATCAGCACACAACCCAATCCAACACCTGAAGCATCGCAATAGATAACATAACCATCGGTCCCTTCTGGAAGCGTTAGAACCGGTGCTGAAGTTAACATGTCCTTTAATGCCTGGAAACTCCGTTCACAAGCATTAGTCCATTGAAACTTTGCTCCATTCTGAGTCAACTTTGTTAAAGGTGCTGAAAGGGAAGAAAATCCTTCCACAAATCTCCTGTAATATCCTGCCAACCCAAGAAAATTACGAACCTCTGTTGGTGTTGTGGGCCTAGGCCAAGTCTTTACTGCCTCAATCTTTTATTCTGGGCCCTATCATGCTCACGATCGGCCCTCTATTTCTGTTTACGCTCCTCTACACCCTGAGCGTACGCCTGAATATGAGAAATATCCATGTCTAGATGAAGTGAAACCGACATACAATCGTTAAGCAAGTAAGGCTCTAATCCCATCACGAACCGGTGAATCTGATCCTCCATCTTAGATATAATAGTTGGGAGCATACCTAGACAACGAATCAAACTGAAGACAGTACTCCCGAACACTCATGTTTCCCTGCCGAAGGGTCAAGAACCTATCAACTCTAGCTCGCCTAAGCTCTGGTGGTAGATAATGTCAAAGAAAAGCTTATGTAAACTCTTGCCATACCACTGGAGGGTCATTCTCATCTCTGGACAATTCCCAAGACTCGTAAATAAAATTAACTGCAACATCTCGGAGTCTATAGGAAACTAGCTTAACTGACTCAGTCTCAGTGGCCTTCATTAAACGTAACGTCCTCTGTACTCTATTAATAAATACCTGAGGGTCCTCATTCGGGTCCACTCCAGTGAATACTGAAGGGTCTAAATTAATAAAGTCATGAACCCTCGCACTCACGTACCTATCTGCGTGACCAATACCTGCTTCCTAATGCCGAGCCTGTGCGGCTACTAATCGGGTCAATAACTGAACAACATCTATCATCTCCTGACCCGGCGTATCCTGCTGAGGTGCTGAGTGTATATGGGCGGGTGCTGGAGCTGGTTCCCTTCGGAACTCTTCTGGAAAAGGCAGGGTATGTGAAGTCTGAGATGGAACCTCACCATGAGATTCTCCCCGAGCACTGGCAACTTTGTAGTGCTCGACTAGTAGTCTCACCAGCCGCGGACTTTCCCTTTTGGGCAGCCGTACTCTTTGGAGGCATTGCTGAAAATATAACGTATCGTTAGGAACAAGAATTCTTGTATTGCACGATCTTGAGATAAAAAGAGAGGATACCATCCTATATGTCCTTTAGCCTCCTTCTTATAAGTGTGGTGCACGACACGCCCATAAACAAGACTCTACTAGACACGGTCGATAGACAACCCTAGGATAGAACTGCTCTAATACCACTTTTGTCACGATCCAAACCGATGGGACACGACGAGTGCCTGAGTCTTACCTATCAAACACCTCTAAGCATGCGTCTAAAATATGAACCTGAATAACATCTGCTACATTAAAAAATTAACATAAGTGAAAGAAGCCTGCCATCAAGGCATATGTACGTATACATGCAAAATACAGTGGGCGAGCCGACAAGGCTACTATAGACAACTATACATCAAAAACTGAAAGCCGACAAGGCCACATACAACCCAACTAGACCTACTATCTACAGACCTCTAATAGAAACATAACTGTACAAAGACGGGACTGAGACACGTCATACTCATATACATATATATGTACAAACCTATCGTACCAATATCAAAAGCAGCTCCGGATCAAATGGAGCACGCCAACTCTCGCTGATCAGGGATCCTAAGAATGGGGACCGTCAGCTTGCCTACCTGCACCTACGGGCATGAAACGCTGGCCCTGTGAAATAGAGCATCAGTAAAAAAATGTACTGAGTATGTAAGGCATGGAAATTAGTACGTAAAAGACATAGATGAAACATGGAATAATGAAACACATTTTAAAATTTGAATAACTTTGTAAATACGAAACGTTTATAATGTCATGCACGTGAGTGTAAATGTCATGCCATGCATAGGTATGGTGTACATAATATCATCATGCCACTGAGGGCATCCCATCATATCATCTCGGCCACTGTGGGCAATATCATCAACATATACCAGCTGATCAGGTGGTGGTGCGTATATAACGCCATAACCTTTCCTATATCCCATATACATATATATACATACATATATACGCGTATATAATATCGTTTGAATACATACATATATATGCGTTTATAACGCCGTTTGAATCATATTTTAGCCATTGTGGGCAATATCATCATCATATACCAACTGATCAGGTGGTGGTGCGTATATAATGCCGTAACCTTTTCCCATATCCCATATACATATATTTACATATATACGCGTATATAATGCCATTTGTTCATGGGTCAATGCACATGTATGAAATGCATGAAAAATACGTAATAATCTCAATATTCCTTCCGGATAAATTTTTCCAACTGCGTATTATTCTGAGACCCATGAACAGAAGAAAATAATAATTCTCATGGGGAATCAAGAATATAGACACCCCTATTATTTCTATGAATAAAATAATTTATAGAAACCGTGTATTTGCTCGTTTCTTTCGTATAATCTGGACCATGCCAAAAGAAAGAAGGGAAGACTTTAACATACCTATTCCTAGAATTATTTGAACGAATCTGCTTCTACGAAATATGGGCGAAATTTCTGCTTGAAATCTTGAAACGAAATTTGGATGAAATATTTTTTGATCCTGCTCTTTAACATTTTTGGTGTACTAAGAAACATAAATGAATTTAATCTACACTTGTCCCAACGTTTTCTTTGAAGCTTTTGTTTCCAATTTCTTTATTTCAAACCGAGAAAGATGAAAATTCTTGAATTGAAAATGTTGAATGAAATTATGATTTTTGAAAGGATAACATTTTGGACTTTTTTTGTTTCCTGTTGTTCTTTGAAATCAGACAACTTAGATAGTTGTCCATTCCATAATTCTTTATGTCTAGGTGGCGGCATAAGTGACTACTTAGTCACTCCCATTCTTGTGGCTTCTTGCCACATGGATGGGGTGGGATATTAATTTTTTTTATCCACTTGTTAGTTAATTGGATAATGTCACACTACTCGGTAATTAACCAGTTACCCAATAATTAACCAATTACCCGAATAATTTAAAAGTTGCTCCAAATTACTTAAAATTCTATTTATTTTTAAAATACTTCATAAATACTTTATATATTATACTACCATGGTCATATGATACCCTACATGGTACTAGTTCATAATTATCGGGTATAATCGTCCGACCCGTATTTTATTCCAAGTTGACCACTTTCAACGAAATTCATTTTCGTTAATCCGCGTACCCCTTTATCCCTCATAATACTTATTTATCGCTTGTTAATATGTTAACGTCAAGATGATCTCATCCCCGATTCTACGTCGGTGAACCGAAGACGAAACTTTAACGTACGAAAATACGAGATGTAACACAGACATTCAGCATTGTACCCATGATCATTGCAGACATATACCGAGCCTTAGAGAAGTGTCAACGAGAAGTGAGACACTTCGAAGGCTTCAATCTACTACTTCAACTTTGGCTCATGGAACATCTCCAAAAGGGCGAATACCGACAAGAAATTCAGCGAATGGCCTGGGATGACCACATCGCTTTCCACCATCCAAAGCGAATGAATTACATCCCCGACATGTTCGCTCAGCTTGAGAATGCCAAAAAATGGGTTGAGCGCTTTGATAATATGACTGAAGAACAAGTTCAATGGATGTTTGAGTGTTTTCCGATAGAGGAGTTCATCGCCCGATCCAGAGATGCACCTTTCCTGATACTGATTGATCTATGAGGAACATACCCTTACGTCCCTCTTCGAGTTATGAGTCAAATAGATAGGAAGCAAGTCATACCCAGGGTCGACAAGATAATCCATCTTCGAGCTGAATTCCAAAATGGTGATAGTCCACACAAGTGCTAAGCTCAACACATGTGGCACTGTAAGATCGTAATGGAGAAAGACACCATTAAGCTAGACAGATATCATGCCGGTTATACCCCTTTCTATTCTGGTTGGTTGGAAGAGAATTGGGATGGTCTAGGCAAGCCAGGGTTCGTTCAAGGCCACATAATTATAGATGAAAAGGTCGAGGCACAAGTCAAATACAACCAGCTGCGCAAAAGGATCCATGAATGCGAGAGCAAACACCGCAAGATACACGAGTCCAACATAAAGCTGATTGAGGAATGGAAAGGCATGGCTATCAGTACTAACAAAAGGCTAGGATACTTAGAGCTAGGAATAGTAGAACTAGAGGGAAAATTTCTCAAAAGGGTTGAAGACTGTCAAAAGGTGGAAGGGACTGAAGGTGGACATCTAGCCAGAGCATACCTGTTGCTGGGACTTTGCGTATTGGGGAAGCTGTTCGAAGGAGCCAAGGATGTCGAGTCTGGGGAAGGTCCTTCTGGGACCAAATAGATAGGAATTTACCTTTTCTCTTTATGAATGTAATAAGGCCAATGACCATTAGTGACCTTTATTTCTTTCTTATCTAGTGTCGTTTTGGTATTCGTCTATTTTTATCAATAAAATGAGGCATTTAGCATTCTAAGTTCTCCAAATCAATTTGTCTCTAGGCCTACCTCGGGCACAAAGAGGTTCCCAAATTAGGACACGCTTTACAATTCCGCACTATGTGTTTAAATATTGCAATAATTTTTATAATCCTCACTGACTTGATTACCTTTTGTTTTTGTTTTATTTTCTTTCTTTTTATTCCCCTCCCCAAAGGTTAGTTCGTGCACTCTAGCATCATCATCTTATTTCAAAAGATCAAGGGGCCCTCCACCCTCACCTCCTCTTAGTCCCTCTAAAGGCAAGAACAATGGAAGATTTAAACAACATCAGGAAGGAGAACACAACTAAACAGGTAGAGGCCACTGATGGCCAGGGTATTCAAGTTCCTAATGAGAATGTGTCACAGCTTGAACATGAATTGTTGAAATTCTAGGGAGAGCTCGATCAGGTTCAAAATCTGGAAAACCCGTCATTTCCCTCAACGCCCCAGACATCAACATCCCCAACGCTTAAAACCTTACACCTCCTCAAAATATCCTAAAATAGAAGAATCATCCCATACCTCACCATCACGCTACTCCATCAAAGAACCAATGTAACACCTACCATACCCCAAACAATACTCCACTACTTATCCCAGATCCCCACAAATGACCATTTCTAAACCCATACACCAGGCCACCATAACAATCCTATCTACGTGGAGATCATGCCACACTCCACCCAACCTATCTCATACACACCTTAGTCTGATGAAAAGGATCTGCTTATCAGGAACATGGCCGAGGAACTTAAGAAACTGATCAGCCAGATTCAGGGCGTCGAGGGAAGCAAAGGGATAGAGGGGATGAACTATGAGGACCTTTGCATATAGCCTAATGTCGAACTGCCTGAGGGGTACAAACCTCCTATGTTCGAAATATTTGATGGTACAGGTGATCCAAGGGTCCATCTAAGGACCTATTGCGACAAGATGGTTAGAGTAGGGAAGGATGAAAGGATCTGCATGAAGTTGTTCATGAGGAGTTTGAAAGTAGATGCATTGTCTTGGTACATCAGCCAAGATCCCAAGAAATGGTCAAGCTGGGTGAGCATGTAATCTAACTTTATGGACAGATTCAAATTTAATACAGAGAACGCACCAGATGTGTTCTATATCCATAATTTGAAGAAAAGCCCATCGAGACATTTCGCGAGTATGCTACTCACTGGAGGTCCGAAGCTGCTAAGGTCAGACACGCCTTAGAAGAGGAGCAAATGAACAAGTTCTTTGTCCGAGATCAGGACCCGTAGTATTATGAACGGCTGATGATGATTGAAAACCACAAGTTCTCTGACATTATCAAATTAGGTGAAAGGATTGAAGAGGGTATTAAAAGTTGTATGGTTACAAATTTCGAAGCTTTGCAAGCTACGAATAAGGCTTTATAGTCCGGTGGTGTGTCCAAGAAAAGGGACGTGGGGGTCGTGATTGTTGCACAAAGGACCAAGTGTCCCCTCAAATACCAAACTTACCCAACACCTCCACTCACATACCAGCCAACCCCAAATTACCAAGCACCATCACCCTCGTACCAAGCTCCGCTACCAACTTATCAATCATCTCCACCTCCTACATATCAACCTATTTCACCCAGATACTCCCAACCTACTCATGTCTACCACACTTATAATTCTCAGCCATCCCATTATCAATCATCCCTTGCATGACAAAACTTCCCTAGACCTCGACTTAATTTTTATCGCAGACCTCCAAAATAATATATCGCCATCAGTGAACCCATCGACCAGCTGTATGATAAGCTCAAAGTTGTTGGTTATGTCATCCCCATCCCTACTGCAACACCTAAGAATCTTTTTCAATAGGTTAACCCAAACAAGTCCTGTGCATACCACTCCAGCATAAAAGGGCACACCATCGATGAATGCCGCTCTTTGAAAGACAAGATACAATCTTTGATTGATAACAAGATCATTGTTGCAAAGGAACCCGCTCCAAACATCTGCAACAATCCTCTGCAAGACCATAAGGGTGGAGGTATCCACATGATTGAAGTAGAAGATGACTGGGATCTCGAGGGATCAATCGGGTTGATCGCAGAATGTGATAACCCAAAGAAACCGACAATTACTCTCAATCCAATCATAGTCCATATCCAACTGTCTGAGGACGCTGAGGTGAATATGTCTATACCTCTTGAGTTTGAAGCAGCGCCACCCGCAAAGATACCAATACCAATTAAGGTTGAATTCGTGTCTCCAGAAAATGCACCTGCACCATTTTAGGTTGTAGTCTTGCCACCCAAGGCACATGTTCCATTCGAAGTGAGGATAGCCACGCCGATCCCAGTGGCGATGTTAACCATGCCACCCTTCTATACAAATGTTATACCCTAGGACTATATAGCCAAGGCGAGAAGGAAGGGCAAGGCCAGGACTGAAGAAACTGTCACAGCACAGGGTATGACAAGAACTAGTAGACTCTATACCCCTGAACATCTAGCTGAATCAAGCAAGCAGGCTTCCAATTGGGCACCCCTCATTGAGACAGGTCCGGATGACATTTGGAGGAAAGTACAGGACAAGGAGTATTCGGTCATCGACTAGTTGAACAAGACGCTAGCACAAATATCTATTCTCTCTTTGCTACAAAATTCTGAGATGCACATGAATGCTTTGTTGAAGGTGCTGAATGAAGCGTACATACCGAATAACATCACTAACGGGGAAATGGCTAATATGGTAGGACAAGTGCTGGAAAGCCATAAGATCACCTTTCATGAGGACGAGCTGCCACCTGAAGGTCTAGGGCATAACAAAGCGCTGCACATCACCGAGTAATGCGAAGATCATTTCATCACCAGAATCCTGATCGATAGAGGGTCCAGTCTTAACATTTGTCTGCTGATAACGCTCAAGAATTTGAGTAAAGGGCTGCATGAGATAAAGGATGGAGCAATCAATGTAAAATCTTTCGATGGTTCTTAGAGGTCCACCATTGGTGAGATTAGTCTATGCCTATAGATGAGACCAACCTGGTTCAGGTCGATTTCCAGGTAATAGATGTACAAGTGTCTTACAACTTGCTGCTGGGATGGCCATGGATCCATGCTACTGGGGCCGTAGCGTTAATGCTGCATCAGGCAGTAAAGTTCGAATGGCATCACCAGGAAGTGATCATTCACGGCGACGGTAGCAACCCTATATACAGTCGTCAGACTATTCCAGCGATCGAGGAAAGAAGGAAGATGGGTGGAGAAGCTTACCACCACATTGAACGGGTCAATGCTATCGACAAAAACAAATGGTGGGATAGAAAAATCGAGAGTATACTGAGTTGGAGTGGGTATAGGCCTGGCAAAGGGCTCGATAATAACCTCCAAGGAATCTCTAAACCCATAAAACTCAAGAAACATGGCACTACCTTCGGTTTGGGATATGAATAGACCTGGGAAGAATTCAATAGTTGGTCGCCACCATGGCGCAGTCCTTACTTCCCACTAGAGCAACCAATACCGTATCTGGAGTAGACCTTCCAACATGCTGACATTATTTATGGGTCATATGAAGAAGAAGCACTTGCAGTAGTGAGGAACTTGTTTCTAGAGGACAGTGATATGGACTGTTGCGTTATTCTTGAAGAGGAAGGGGAGGAAGGCCCTTCCATACAGGCTGTGAGTAAAGGGGCACATCTTAAGAATTGGAACATCAATACAACCCAAGCCTGATGAGCCCCGAGTTAGCAAGGCTAAAACAAACGTTATTCACTGTTTTATTTACTAAATGATTTTATTTTCACATTTTCAATTCCCGCAATAAGATCTTCGATGTTCAAAATAATTATTCAATTTATCAAAAGCATTTTTGATTTTTTTATGAATCAATATTTGTTGCTATTGTTTTCTCTCATTACTTTACCTATGCATCATTACTATTACTTTTCTTGATGAACCAATGATTGTGACATGAAATGAGACAACGCAACAAACGTACATTGATTCAGAGGAAGATGACATACCTGACGAGATTGTCAAAGAAGTTGAGAATTTTGAGAACAGACCTAAGTCCAATCTGGACAAGAATGAAATTGTCAACTGGGGAAATTCAGAAAATGTCAAGGAAACATGAATCAACATTCACCTGTCGCCATCAGAGAAGAAAGAATACATAGAATTTCTAAAAGAGTATAAGGACATATTCGCCTGGTCGTATGATGACATGACTGGTATGATTACGTCTATTGTGGCTCAAAAACTGCCAACCAATCCAACGTGTCCGCTGATAAAGCAAATGCTCAAAAAGTTCAATCCTGATATGAGCTTGAAAATCAAGGAAGAAATCACCAAGCAGATCAATGCTAAGGTTCTCAGGGTAGTAGAATACCCGACGTGGTTAGCCAACATTGTACCAGTATCAAAGAAGGATGGGAAAGTTAGAGTCTATGTCGACTACCGGGATCACAACCGGGCCAGTCCTAAAGACGACTTCCCTTTGCCAAAAATATAAACATCCTGATTGATAATTGAACCAAGCATGAGCTATAGTCATTCTTAGATTGCTTCACTGGTTATCATCAGATCTGGATGGATGAGGAAGATGCTGAGAAAATGGCTTTTATTACACCGTGGGGAATGTACTGTTACAAGATGATGCCATTCGACTTGAAGAATGCAGGGGCCACCTACATGAGGGACATGACTACCATCTTCCATGATATGATATACAAGGAAATTGAGGTTTATGTGGATGGTGTTATTATCAAGTCCAAGAAGGCCACTGACCACATAAAAGATCTGAGGAAGCTCTTCAATAAACTGCGGAAATACAACCTGAAATTAAACCCCGCGAAGTGTGCATTTGGGGTTCCTGATAGGAAATTGCTTATGTTTATTGTGAGTCGTCGAGGAATAGAACTGGATCCATCAAAGTTCAAAGCTATTCAAGAAATACCACCGCCAAGGAACAAGAAATATGTGGTGAGTTTCTTGGGAAGGCTTAACTACATCAGCCGATTCATAGCACAGTCTACAATTATCTGTGAGCCGATATTCAAGATGTTAAAGGAGGACGCAGCCACCAAATGGACCAATGATTTCCAAAAGGCCTTCAACAAAATCAAGGAGTACCTATCAACACCACCAGTCTTAGTCCCGCCTAAGCCAGGTAGACCCTTATTACTCTACCTTGCAGTGTTAGATGAAGCTTTCGGTTGCGTTCTGGGGCAGAACGATGAAACAGGAAGGAAGGAGCAAGCCATTTATTATCTCAGCAAGAATTTCACCCCGTACGAGGACTGTTATTCTCTATTGGAATGCACTTGTTATGCTTTGACTTGGATAGCTCAGAAGCTGAGACATTACTTTTCTGCCTATACTACATATCTTATATCGAGTGTTGATACCCAATTTTTCCCTGTATATTTTTAATATGCAAAATACTCTCAAAATATCATGTATGTGCATATATAAGTATTTCCCAAGGTTTTAGTTTTTTCTCTTAATTGTTAAAGATTTTTAAATCAATTTATTGCCCTATTTTACCAAGAAAAACTAGTAATTATCCCCAAAATTATTATTTTGGGTGATTCATTTATTGGATTCTCATATTTATATTACAATATAGCTAACATAATTTTTGCATAATTTTTACAAATTTAATTAGTATTTTGAAAGCTAAATTGCATATAATTACAATATTGGCCTCTTTCAAGATTTAATTGTAATTATATTTATAAAATCGACTCCAGTATTTTTAATTAGATAATTATATATTATTAATCATTTTAGTACCTTCAATTTATTTCCATAAATTATTATACTATTTTTTATAAAATAAATAAGGGAAAATTGCTATTTAAATGTTAGCCCGTTTGCATTTCAATTTTAGCCAGATTTGACACTCCAATTAAACCCAATTTCAAATCCAATTACCCTTCCCAAATCCTAAATCTACCCAACCCATGACCCTTTAAAATAACCCGTCCAGATTCCCCTTCAATCCAGGCCGTTGATCAAAATGATCAACGGCCACCCTTAACCCCTTCCTTTTTTAAGTCGACCTAACCCCTAAACCTAATCATTTCCCTTCTGTAGCCACCCTTGAATCCCTCCCTTTTTCCTAGTTCTCTCTCAAGCTTCCTCAAACCCTAGCCGCCTCCCTCTGCTTCAACCCTAAAATCATCGGAATCCATGGCTTCCAAGGCCACTAAAGTCCTATACCAGCCTACTATAACTCCTACATGTCTGGTTACTATAGTTTCAAGGCCTGACCCTGAAGAAGCTTGGCCCAAACTTTGTTCGATTCGAGTTCTATGGTCGTCTCCGACCTTGTTCCGGCCAGCCATGGCTATTCGAGCCTGATCTCGACTTTCCTGCTTAGATCAATGACTTTCCAAGCCTTTCTCACCATCTGGGTTCTTCTGAAACCCTAACTTTTGAGGTTCTTCTGATTTCTTTATATCTGTTCTAGATCCATGTTTTCCCTAAACTTTCAAACGCTTTCTCAAAGTTTCTTTGCAACTTCCATATTCCCCTGAACCCCTTTTGTGTACTTGTTTGTAGTTGTGTCCCTCTCTTTCACCCCTTTATAACTCTATTCCTCACTTGCACTCTCTCTTAGACTTTAAGTTCTACCCCCCTCTTGTGAGCCTTGCCTTGGGACCCCTTGAGCTCCCTCTAAACTTGGACACTTGAGGGCTGGCCCTTCCACACTGCACTTTTCCCCATTCTGATTATTCAATTTGGGTGTGAGCATTGCTCGGAGTCCTATTGAGGCTATTAGGGAACTTTGACACACTCAGATTGGAGAAAGGCTTTGGATTAATGGTCTTTGAGTTGGGTCTATCATGTAACTCAGAGAGGAAGTCATAATCATGCTTCCTCTAGTTATACTTTTTTTAGTTTTCCTGATGTAATTTTATTTATTCTGGTTTGTAATAATTTGTAATAAACATTTGGGGCTGGTTAGTAAAAAAAGGTGGGTAAGTATGTATGCAAAAGGTAGAAATCATGACTATAGGACTACTATATTCCTGCATATTCAACCTCATATAGAAATCATGACTATAAGACTACTATATTCCTGCATATTCAACCTCATATAGAAACCATGTCTATAGGATTTTGCATATTCAAACTTCACTTAGTAATCATGTCTATAGGATTCTGCATATTTAACTTCACTTAGAAATCATGTCTATAGGATATTGCATATTTAACTTCACTTAGAAATCATGTCTATAGGATTTTGCATATTCAAACTTCACTTAGAAATCATGTATATAAGGCTTCTGCATTTTGACGCTACGTCTACAAGGTCTTAAAATCAGTAACGCCTAGAAAGCATGCCTATAGGAGTATCTAATAAAAAAATCGATTTGCCTCACTCAGTGTTAGATATAAAACCAGTAGTAATAGCCGCTATCGTTTGCAGAACTTGTAATCTATTCATTTAAATTCTGCCTCTCTCTTTCAAGTTTAACAAATATGCATTCAAACAGTTCATTTTGAGCCTTACTGTTTCATTGCTTTCTTAATCCAGTAGATGCCATGCTTATAGGATCATTGCCCAACACTTAGGCAAGCCCTAGGGTAATAAATATAAACTGAATCTACTTCTGTTAATAATTACAACCAGCAGCCAGGCCTGATTCGGACTTCTTATCTGAGTTATGTGATAAGCTGAAACTGTCTCAACAATTTCCTCTCACTCGTCTTTAATACCTTTTAAATCAGACCTAAACACTATGTGTAAGTCATGCTAATTACGTGCTTTTTCGTTTAAGGAGGTATATCTGAGCCTCTGCTTGTTATATGCTTTCCCCAATTTGCAATACGTGTTTCATATGTCGCCTTAGAGTTTTTTCCTTTGAAACTACAAATAAGCCTAATATCCCTCCCTTTTAGGATTAGTAGTCCTAAATGCCTCCGGGACTGATAGGATTGGGACGGGTAATAGCATGCAATAAGTAAATGAGACCAATCCGCGCTTTAAATACCTTAATGGGGTGGGAAGGGTAGTTATGGATATGATGACCACGCGATAATGTCACGTGTAGCCCTTCATTGAGGAGTGATTACTGGACATTGTATGGGGTGATCCATATTGTTAATGAACCTAGGACCCCTTTCCCTTATTTCTTTATTTGTTTTATCATTCCAACTCCTTCTTTTTTAAAAAAAAATCAGCTTTCTTTGCTCTTTCAAACTTTGTTTATTTGCAAACCATTATATGAAGCCCTATTTGTCTGCATGTTAATTGCACCCCAAATTCATAATAATTGTCTGGACGGGAATCACACTGGTGGATTCTGATGGGTGCCTAACACCTTCCCCTTGGAATAATTTCAAGCCATTACCCTAATCTCTGGTTATTCAGAATCAAACTCTTTTGGTGTCCTAATGCACCCTAATCATTAGGTGTCGACTCTTCTAATGCAAACCCAATTTCCAAAAGGAATGAGTTGTCCCTCCAAATATCATAAACCCGATTTCGCGAGAAAAAGGGGGCGCGACAACTTGGCGACTATGATGGGGATTTTTAGGCTTTTACCATTTCAGACTATTATTGTGAATTTATGCTTCTTTATGCGCAGTTATTTGTTTATTTCTTTCAAGCATTCAATTTTCTTTTCGATTGCAAAACTGACTTGTCTTTTTGTTTCTTTTCTTTATTACTTTCCTTTACTGCTTTCCTTTACTACCACTTTAAATTATGAAAAACTGTTGTATTTACTGCTTTCCTAATGTGCAAATACGTGACAACCTGCTTTAATTATTGCATAATCATGCTCAACATCATATTCCACTCGTGCCAAACAAAATACCATAGCAACTCTTATAATGAGTGGTTGCGCTCTTCCGATATTATCAACCCCTAAATCCGGAAAAGGCATATTTGCGGTAAAACCAGTCGATCAACGGTGTAGTCGACGGTTCCGTGCCTTTCCCCCTTGAGTTATCCGCTCAAGGGTACCAGTCTAAAACCCCATAGAAACCTTACTCTGTTTAACTATGCATGCCTCATGTCAAACCTAGCCGAGTCAGTTATGTTGTCCGCATAATGACTCTTTAAGATAGCCTTGTCCAAAGTTCACTGGGTTTCCTTAAAACCCAAATGGACATCATCACATTCTATGCATTTATTTGGAGAACTAAATGCGTTTATGCTAATTGTTGATATTAAATAGTCAAGTCTTGTAGGAGTAAGGGCCTAACCCTTTTGTCTTGCAGAAATATGAGGCACGAAGTCTGCAGATTCGGCATGGTCACCAACATCTACCCAAAATTGCTAAGCTGGTGGCAGGATATTCACTCTAGTGATCAAACCCTTGTCCGTAAATATCTGGGCAACCTACCTAATCTCATAGAAATCCAACCCGACAACAAGATCATAGAAACTGCCACTTTATACTGGTATTGTGAGAGGTCCATGTTTCGCTTCGGGGACATTGAAATGACACCCTTGCTAGAAGAAATAAGAGGATTGCCCGGTATACCATGGGAAATATCGGGATTGTTAATGCCTGAGAACCGTAAGGGTAGGGGTTTTCTCAAAATGATGGGTCTGAAGAAGAATCCAGAACCGACATGTATGAATGAATCTTATATCCCCTTCAACTATTTGTATGAGAGGTACGGTCACAGTAAGTCCTACCGTACCTATCCTAAAGAATTTGCCATCACATCATTAGGGCATATTCATCGAAAGATCTTTGTATTTATGTTTTGTTTCCTGGGGTTGATAGTGTTTCCAATGAAGAAAGCAAGGATCCATATCAGGCTGGCTATGGTAACTAAAACTCTGATGAAGGGCATTGGTGGGCAACCTTTCAGCATTGTGCCCATGATTATTATGGAGATATACCGATCCTTGCAGAAGTGTCAACGAGGAGCCAAACACTTCGAGAGCTACAATTTTCTACTTCAGCTCTAGCTCATGGAACATCTCCAAACGGGTGAATACCGACAGGAAATTCAGCCAAGAGACTGGGACAATCATATCACTTTCTATCATCCGAAGCGAATGAACTATATGCCCAACATGTTCGCCCAGCCAGAAGATGCCAGAGGATGGGTAGAGTTATTTGATAACCTTACCGAGGAACGGGTATAATGGATGTTCGAATGGTTCCCTACTAAGGAGTTCATCACTCGATCCAGGGATAAGCCGTTTCTGATATTAACCGGTCTGAGAGGAACCTACCCTTATGTCCCTCTTCGAGTTATGAGACAGGCTGGTAGAAAGCAGGTTATACCAAGGGTTGACAAGATGAGTCACTTCTGGGCTGACTTCCAAACTGATGACAGTCCTTATAAGTGCCAAGCTCAACATATGTGGCATTGCAAGATCATTATGGGAAGAGATACTATCGAACCAGATAGATACCACGTTGGTTGTTCCCCCTACTATTCAGGCTGGTTAGAATCTAATCACAATGGTGTGGGCCAACCAGGACTTGCTAGGGGCCACATGATCATAGATGAAAGGTCCGAAGCGCAGGTCAAATACAATCAACTGCACATGAGGATCCGGGAATGTGAAAGTAAGCACCGTGAGACACTAGAAGCCAACCAAAAGTTGATAGAGGAGTGGAAATACACGGCTGTCAGTACCAACAAGCGACTGGGGTACTTAGAGCGAGGCATAGTAAAGCTGGAAAGGAAATTTCACAAAAGAATCGAGGATTGCCAGAATGCTGAGGGAAATGAGGGCGGACATCTAGCCAGAGCCTACCTATTGCTGGGACTTCGCGAGGTGGGAAAGCTATTCGACGGAGCCAAAGATGCCGAGTCTAGGGAAGGTCCTTCTGGGATCAAGTAGATAAGAATTTCCTTTTTCGTTTTATGAATTTAATAAGGCCAAATCAACTTGTCGCTAGGCCTACCTCGGGCACAAAGAGGTTCCAAAATAGGACACGATTTACATTCCTGCACTATTTGTTTAAATATCGCAACATTTTCTTATAATCCTCACTAACTTGTTACCTTTTTGTTTTTACTTTTTCTTTATTTATTCCCCTTCCCCAAAGGTTAGTTCGTGCACTCTGGCAACATCATCTTATTCCACGATATCCAGGGTCCCTCCATCCACTCCTCCTTTTAGTCCTGTCAATAACAAGAACAAAGGAAAAATGGAAGATGTGAACAACTCCAAAAAAGAAAACTCAACTGAACAGGTAGAGGTCGCTCATGGTCATGGTACTCTGGTTCCTAAGGAAAGTGCATCCCATCTTGAACAAAAGCTGTTGAAATTCCAAAAAGAACTTGATCAGGATCCGAATCTGGCGAATCTGTCATTTTCCCTCACCACTCCCGATGTCAATTTCCCAAATGCTCAAAACCCCATACCTCCACAAAATATCCCAAAGCCACAAAATCATCCCGCTCCTCACCATCACTGCAACACCTGCGATACTTCCAACAATACTCTGTTGCTCATCCAAGAACCCTTGAACTCCACAAATGACCACTTTCACACCCATGACAACACCCCCATCTATGTGCAGACCATGCCACACTCTACCAAACCCATCTCAAGCACACCCGAGTCTGATGATAAAGACTCGCTAATTAGGAACATGGCTGAAGAACTTAAGAAATTGGCTAGCCGAATTCTAGGAGTCGAAGGAAGCAAGGGAATTGAGGGTTTAAACTATGAAGATCTCTGCATGCAACAAGATGTTGAGCTGTCGGAGGGGTACAAACCTCCGAAGTTTGAGATGTTTGGCAGTACAGGTGATCCTAGGGTCCATTTGAGAACATACTGTGACAAGCTAGTCGGAGTAGGAAAAGACAAAAGGATCCACATGAATCTTTTCACGAGGAGTCTGAAAGGAGATGCTCTATCTTGGTACATTAGCCAAGACCCGAAGAAATGGTCAAACTAGGTGAGTATGGTCTCCGATTTCATGGACAGGTTCTTGTTCAACATAAAAAATGCGCCAGATGTGTTATACATTTAGAACCTAAAGAAGAAGCCCACAGAAACATTCCACGAGTATGCTACTCGCTAGAGATCTGAAGCTGCTAAAGTTAGACCTGCCTTAGAGGAAGAACAAATGAACAAATTCTTCGTCCGAGCTCATGACCCGCAGTATTACGAATGGCTAATGTTGATTGAAAGCCATAAATTTGCTTATATCATCAAGTTGGGTGAGAGGATTGAAAAGGGCATCAAAAGCGGTATGGTCACGAACTTTGAGGCCTTGCAAGCTATAAACAAGGCCTTACAGTCTGGTGGTACATCTAAGAAAAGGGAAGTAGGGGCCGTAATGGTTGCACAGAGAAGCAAATCTCCCATCAAATACCAAACCTATCCGATGCCTCCACTTATATATCAGCCTATACCAAATTATCAAGCACCCTCACCCTCTTACCAAACTCCACCACCCACTTATCAATCACCTCCAACTCCCACATATCAGCCTACTTCACCTAGATAATCCCAACCCGCACCTGTTTACCAAGCCTACAATGTTCAACTATCCCACTATCAATCACCCCCTACACGCCAAAACTTTTCTAGACCTCGACCAAATTTTGACCGCAGACCTCCTAAACAGTATACAGCCATTGCCAAACCCATTGACCAGTTATATGAGAGACTCAAAGCCACTGGTTATGTCACCCCTATCCCTGCCATAACCCCTAAGAATCCTTCTTAATGGGTTAATCCAAACAAATCCCGTGCATACCATTGCGGCATGAAGGGACACACCATCGATGAATGTCGTTCTCTTAAAGACAAGACCCAAGCTCTAATTGACAACAAAATTACTGTGGCAAAAGAACCTGCTCCAAATGTCCGCAATAACCCTCTGCCAGACCATAAGGGTTGAGGCATTCACATGATCGAAATAGAGGATGATTGGGATCCCGATGGGTCGATTGGGTTGATCATAGAAGGTGATGATCCAAATAAACCAATAGTTACTCTTAATCCAATCATAGTCCATTTTCAGCCATCTGGAGACTCTGAGGAAAACATGTTTGTGCCACTTGAGTTCAAAGCAACTGCAAAGACACCAACACCAATTGAGGTCGAATTCGTGACTCCAACAAATGCACCTCCACCATTTGAAGTTGCAGTTTTACCTCCCAAAGCACATGCTCCGTTCGGAGTGAAGATGTCCACGCCAATCCCAGTGGCGATATCGGTCGTAACACTATTCCATACCAAGGCTATACCATGGGACTATACAGCTGAAGCAAGGAGGAAGGGCAAGGTTAGGTTTGAGGAAACTGTTGCCGCACAAGGTATAATAAGGACCGGCAGGGCCTATACCCCGGAACACCTAGCAGAGTCAAGCAAGCAGGCCTACAATCGGTCTCCCATCATTGAGACAGGTCCAGACGATCATTGGAGAAAGATGCAGGCCAAAGAATACTCGGTCATCGACCAGTTGAACAAAACACCGGCACAAATCTCCATATTTGCTTTGATACAAAATTCTGAGGCACACAAGAATGCTTTGTTGAGGGTGCTAAGTGAAGCATACGTGGCAAGCAACATTACTGGTGGAGAAATGGCTAACATGGTCGGAAGGTATTGGAGAGTCACAAAATTAATTTTCATGAGGATGAGCTACCGCCTAAAGGGTTGGGGCAACAACAAAGCACTGCACATCACTGTGCAATGTGAGGATTACTTTATCACTAGGATCCTGATTGATGGGTGTTCCAGCCTCAACATTTGTCCACTGGTAACGCTCAGGAAGTTGGGTAAGGGACTGCACGAGAAAAAGGATGTAGCCATCAATGTGAAATCCTTCGATGGTTCCCAGAGGTCCACTATTGGGGAAATTAGTCTGTGTTTGCAAATATAGCCAACTTGGTTCGATGTCGATTTCCAAGTGATAGACGTACTGGCATCTTACAATCTACTATCGAGACGGCCATAGATCTATGCCGCTGAGGCTGTAGCATCAACACTGCATCAGGCAGTAAAGTTTGAATGGAACCACCAGGAAGTGATCATTCACGGCGATGGTAGCAACCCCATATATAGTCGCCAGACCATTCCATCAATCGAAGGGAGAAAGAAGCTGGGAGGAGAGATTTACCATCACATCGAGCGGGTAAATGTTGTTGACAAAGACAAATGGTGTGATAACAAGATTGAGAGTATACTGAATTGGAGTGGGTGCGAACCTATTAAGGGACTCGGAAAGAATCTCCAAGGAATCGCTAAGCCTATAAAACTTAAGAAACATGGCACCACTTTCGGTCTGGGATATGAGTACACCTGGAAGGAATTCAACAACTGGTCGCCACCATGGCGTGGTCCTTACTATCCGCTGGAGCAGCCTATACCACATTTGGAGCGGACTTTCCAGCGACCGATATTATTTATGGGCCAGAAAAAGAGGAAGCATTGGCAGCGGTGAAAAATTTGTTCTTAGAAGACAGTGATATGGACTACTCTGTCATTCTTGAGAAGGAGGGGGAGGAAGGCCCTTCCAGACAAGCCGTAAGCAGAGGGGCCTGCCTCAATAACTTGACCATCAGGACAACTAGAGCCCGACGAGCCTCGTGGTAGCAAGGCTAAAACAAGCATCATGCACTGTTTTTATTTACTAAATGATTTTCTTCTTGCATTTTAATTCCCGCAATAAGATCTTCAATGTTCAAAACAATTAGGCAATCTATCAAAGCATTTTGACTTTTCTTATGAATCAACACTCATTATTATTTATCTCATTACTTTACTTATACAACATTACTATTACTTATCATGATAAACCAATGACTATGACATGCAACGAGACAACTCAACAAACAGACATAGATTAAGAGGAAGATGACGTGCCAGAGGAGATTGTTAAGGAAGTTGAGAATTTTGAGAACACACTTAAGTCCAACCTGGACGAAACAAAAGTTCTTAACTTGGGAGATGCAGAAAATGTCAAAGAAACATGAATCAAGTCCACTTATTGCCATCAGAAAAGAAGGAGTACACAAAATTTCTAAGGGAATATAAGGACATATTCGCCTGGTCATATGATGACATGATTGGTCTGAGTACATCTATTATGGCTCACAAACTGCCAACTGATCCACCATGTCCACCGGTAAAGCAAAAGCTCAGAAAATGCAAACCTGATATGAGTCTGAAGATCAAAGAAGAAGTCACTAAGAAGGTCAAAGCTAAGGTTCTCAAGGTAGTAGAATACCCGACATGGTTATCCAACATCGTGCCAGTGCCAAAGAAGGATGGGAAGGTCAGAGTATGTGTCGACTACCGAGATCTCAACCGGGCTGGTCCGAAAGACGACTTCCCTTTGCAAAATATACACATCCTGATCGACAATTGCACCAAGCATGAGTTGTAATCATTTGTAGATTATTTCGCTGGTTATCATCAGATCTGGATGGATGAAGAGGATGCTGAGAAAACGACTTTCATTATGTCGTGGGGAATGTACTGTTATAAGATGATGTCATTCGGCCTAAAGAATGCAGGGGCCACCTACATGAGGGCCATGACTACTATCTTCCATGATATGATACACAAGGAGATTGAGGTGTACGTAGATGATGTTATTATCAAGTCCAAGAAAGCCACTAATCACATGGAAGATTTGAGGAAGTTTTTAATAGAGTGTGAAGGTACAACCTAAAAATGAATCCCGCTAAATGTGCATTTGGGGTTCCTTCCAGAAAACTACTTGGGTTTATTGTGAGTCGCCGATGAATAGAGCTGGATCCATTGAAATTCAAAGCTATTCAAGAGTTTCCACCGCCAAAGAACAAGAAGGACGTAATGAGTTTCTTATGAAGACTTAACTATATCAGCTGGTTCATAGCGTAGTCTACAGTTATCTGTGAGCCAATTTTTAAGATGTTGAAGAAGGACGCCTCTACCAAATGGACTGATGACTGCTAAAAGGCCTTCAACAGAATAAATGAGTACCTGTCAACACCACCAGTCTTGGTCCCGCTTGAGCCAGGTAGACCTCTATTACTCTACCTTGCAGTATTGGATGGATCTTTCTGTTGCGTTTTGGGGTAGCATAATGAAACAGGGAGGAAGGAGCAGGCCATTTATTATCTCAGTAAGAAGTTCACCCCGTACGAGGCCTGATATTCTCTATTAGAATGCACCTGCTGTGCTTTGACTTGGGTAACTCAGAAGCTGAGGCACTACTTCTATGCCTATACTACATATCTCATATCAAGTATGGATCCTTTAAAGTACATCTTCCAGAAGCCCATGCCCACTGGCAAGCTAGCCAAGTGGCAAATCCTGTTGAGTGAGTTAGACATTGTCTACGTGGCTTAGAAAGCAATCAAGGGTCAGGCATTGGCAGATCACCTTGCTGAAAATCCTGTAGATGGAGAATACGAACCCCTGAAAATGTATTTTCCTGACGAAGAGGTGTCATTCATAGGAGAAGACATTGCGGAATCCTATGATGGATGAAGATTATTTTTGATGGAGCAGCAAATTTAAAAGGAGTTGGCATAGGAGTAGTCCTAGTATTAGAAACGGGTTAGCATTATCTGGTGTCCACCAAACTCAGGTTCCCGTGCACCAACAATATGACCGAGTACGAAGCCTGCATCTTAGGGCTCAAAATGGATATTGACATGATCATTCAAGAGTTGCTAGTGATCGGAGATTCGGACCTACTTATTCATCAGGTCCGAGAAGAATGGGCAACCAAGAACTCCAAGATACTCCTGTATCTGCATTATGTACAGGACTTGAGAAAAAGGTTCATAAAGACAGAATTCCAACATATTCCCAGGGTCCAGAATGAATTTGCCGATTCATTGACTACCCTATCATCCATGATATAACATACAGACAAGAACTTCATTGATCCCATTCCGATAAAGATCCTTGATCAGCCAGCTTATTGTGCTCATGTTGAGGAAGAAGCAGACGGAAAACCTTGGTTTCATGATATCAAGGAATATTTGATGAAAGGAGAATACCCAGAACTTGCAAATCCTACTCAAAAACACACCCTTCGGGGGTTTTCCAACAATTTCTTTCACAACAGAGGGATCCTGTATAGGAAGACTCCTGATTTGGGGTTACTAAGGCATGTCGACACAAAGGAAGCATCCTGGATACTAAAGGAAATTCACGCGGGGACCTGCGGTCCGTATATGAATGGCTTCGTCTTAGCAAAGAAGATACTTCGAGCTGGTTACTTTTGGATGACTATGGAAACGGACTACATCCAGTATGTCCAGAAATACCACTGCTGCCAAATACATGCAGTCATGATAAAGGTACCTCCAAATGAGCTTAATGCAACGAGCTCACCATGGCCCTTCGCCGCTTGGGGAATGGATGTTATCGGACCAATCAAACTTGTTGCTTCCAACGGGCATAGGTTTATCCTAGTAGCAATTGACTATTTCATCAAATGGGTCAAAGCAGCATCTTATAGAGCAGTAACTAAGAAAGTTGTGGCAGACTTTGTTCACGACCGCATTGTTTGCCGATTCGGGATTCTGGAGTCAATCATCACTGATAATGGTTCCAACCTCAACAGTGACTTGATGAAAGCCATGTGTGAAACCTTCAAGATCAGACATAAGCATTCTACATCCTACAGACCTCAGATGAATGGAGCAGTAGAAGCCGCCACTAAGAATATCAAGAAGATATTGAGGAAAATTATAGAGAAGCATAAATAGTGGCACAAAAAGTTATCATTTTCTTTACTGGGATATCGCACCATAGTCCGCACATCAACTGGGGCAACCCCCTATATGCCGATTTACGGTATAGAGGCAGTCATTCCCGCCAAAGTGGAAATTCCCTCCCTAAGGATCATACAGGAAGTTTAGCTCGACAATGCATAGTGGGTAAATAGTCGTTACGAGCAGCTGGCTCTTATCGATGGAAAGAGAATGAATGCAGTTTGTCATGGTCAACTTTATCAGAATAGAATGTCCAGTGCCTTCAACAAAAGAGTCAAGCTGAGATAGTTCACACCAGGTCAGCTAGTGTTAATAAAAAATTTTCCGCATCAAGACAAAGCAAAGGGGAAATTCTCTCCCAACTGGCAGGGTCCATACATGGTTCATCGGGTTCTGACAGGAGGAGCCCTCATACTCGCAGAAATGGATGGAGAAGTCTGGCCGAAGCCGATCAATTCAGATGCAGTCAAGCGTTACTATGTGTAATCTTTATGCTTTCCTCATATGATGTAATTTGAACTACGCCTGACCTGATTCGTGTTTAAGAGGGGATACGTAGGCAGCCCTATGGGTTCGGTCACAATTAAATAAAACGTTTATTTCCCCCCACAATTGGAAATTGGGGTAGAATTTTGAGGAAGACCCTCAAAATTCTGAAGCTAATTTCAGCCAATCATCGCTAGCAGCAGTCGAAAACATCAATCCATTAAACTGGGGTAGAATTTTGAAGAGGACTCTCAAAATTCCGTAACAAGAAGGGTTGCAATGTCTTGAACCACGTCGTAGTCATTGGTTCATCTAAAGAAAACTATTCTTAATTATGTATTTATGTATGCCTTTACTAAATCATGCATGTTTATTGCCAAAATTACCTTGTTTAGCACAGCTACCCCAATGATACATACAGTATCACCAGATCAAAGCCTAGCAGGTCAAGCAGAGCCAACGGGGATACGAACTAACCTCCCCCCTTTACAAAACTCACGATTTTTCTTTGGATGCAGGCACTTGAGTTGCAAAATTATCAAATATATTATACACTCACGAGACTCACATTGCTCAGAAATACAACTCTCAGAACCGTTGCACTTACTCACAGGTGCTAGCCGCACGTAGTGTCCCCAGCAAACACAATATCCCTAGTAGTCGCAATATTACAACCTGCTATCAGCTGAGAAGATTCTATTATCATGTGCCCTTTTACTTCTTGCATAAGGCTACAATTTTGCCTTCCGAGGTTAAGCTCTACCTCTATCTGCATTTTTGCATTGCGTAAGGCTACCATTCTGCCTTCCGATGTTAAGCTCTACCTCCATCCACATTTCTTGTATTGCATAAGGCTACCATTCTGCCTTTCGAGACTAAGCTCTGTCTCGATGTGCATTCTTGCATTGCATAAGGCTACTATTCTGCCTTCCAAGACTAAGCTCTGTCTCCATCTGCACTCTTGCATTGCATAAGGCTGCCATTCTGCCTTTTGAGGTTAAGCTCTACTTCTATCTGCATTTCTTGCATTGCATAAGGCTACCATTTTGCCTTCCGAGGTTATGCTCTACCTTCATCTACATTTCTGCATTGCATAAGGCTACCATTCTGCCTTCTGAAGTTAAGCTCTACCTCCATTTGCATTGGCTGAAAGATTGCTACCTTATTTACATTCGCATCGGCTGAAAGATCGCCACCTTATTTATATTTGCATCGGCTGAAAGATCACCACCTTATTTACATTTGCATTGGCTGAAAGATCACCACCTTATTTACGTTTGCATCGGCTGAAAGATCGCCACCTTATTTACATGTGCACGGCTGAAAGATCGCCACTTTATTTACATTTGTATTGGCTGAAAGATCGCCACCTACTGCATCACATAGGCTAAAAGATTTCCAGACACTGCATCTCATGGGCTGAAATATTTCCAAATTATCCGAAGGAGTCATTGTTCAGAGGCACCATTCTCAAAGCTCGAGAACACCATTTCATGGCCTGAGGACCCCTTTTATCTTTTGCATATCATTATTCAAAGGCATCAGAGTTCGGAGGCAACATTCTCATAGCCTGAGAGCATCATTTCATGGTCTGCGAATCCTTTATTATACGCTTCATGGCCCAGGTCGCCATGGTCTAAGGATGTCATCCTAACGGTCCAAAGACAACTTTTATGGTCCAACGGAAATTTGCATCATGTTTAAATTTACGCACATTATATGCTTTTATCGCTTATTTGTAGGTAAACCGGTGAGCAACGAACGTCTCATCAGGAGCGATCCCGCTCCAGTTCCCGCAGCCCTATCAGGTTTCAAACTATTCACCCCAACCTGAATATTGCATTCGTTTTTTGAAAAGCCTCCATCGGCATATTCCGCCGATGGATCCCAAACAACATACGGCCTGATTCCTGTAAAACCAGGGATATGTAGGAAGATCAAAAACCAGATTACGGCCTAAGTCTCATCGAACCATTTCGTTCGGTCAAAATTGGCCATTATATCTTTACCCGACAACTCTTTCATCCTTCCCAGGTAAAGAGGGACAGTTGTTCATACCCAATTTTTCCCTGTATATTTTTAATATGCAAAATACTCTCAAAATAGCATGTATGTGCATATATAAGTATTCCCCAAGGTTTTATTATTTTTCTCTTTATTTTTAAAGATTTTTAAATCAATTTATTGCCTTATTTTAACAAGAAAACCCCAGTAATTATCCCCAAAATTATCATTTTGGGTGATTCATTTATTGGATTCTCATATTTATTAACATATAGCTAGCATAATTTTTTCATATTTTTTAAAAATTTATTTAGTATTTGTAAAGCTAAATTGCATATAATTGCAAGATTGGCCTCTTTCAAAATTTAATTGTAATTATATTTATAAAATCGACTCCAATATTTTTAATTTGATAATTATATATTATTAATCATTTTAGTACCTTTAATTTATTTCTAGAAATTATTTTACTATTTTTTTTAAAATAAATAAGGGAAAATGGCTATTTAAAGTTAGCCCATTTGCATTTCAATTTTAGCCAGATTTGACACCCCAATTAAACCCAATTTCAAGTCCAATTACCCAGCACAAATCCTAAATCTACCCGACCCACGAACCTTTAAAATAACCCGCCCGAATTCCCTTTAAATCCAGGCCGTTGATCAAAATAATCAACGGTCACCCTTAACTCCTTCCTTTTTTAACTCGACCTAATCCCTAAACCTAATCATTTCCCTTATATAGCCGCCTTTGACCCCCCCCTCCCTTTTTTCCTATTTCTCTCTCAAGCTCCCCTCAAACCCTAGCTGCCTCCCTCCGCTTTCACCCCAAACTCGCTAGAATCCATGGCTTCCAAGGCCACTGAAGTCCTATATCGGCCTCCTATAACTCCTACACGCCTGGTTACTATAGTTTCTGGGCCTGACCCTGAAGAAGTTTGGCCCAGACTTTGTTCAAATCGAGTTCTATGGCCGTCTCCGACCTTGCTCCGGCCAGCCATAGTTATTAGAGCCTGATCTCGACTTCTCCTGCTTAGATCAATGACTTTCCAAGCCTTTCTCACCATCTGGGTTCTTCTGAAACCCTAACTTTTGAGGTTCTTCTATTTAGATCTGTTCTAAATCCGTGTTTTCCCCAAACTTTCAAATGCTTTCTCAAAGTTTCTTTCAAAACTCTGCTTTCAAAACCTTTATCTTTTCCGATTTAGGGTTTTGGCAAGATATTTAAAAGTCTATTTGATCTTTAGCATGTTCTACTATGTTTCTTATGTTGATTCTTCTACTGTGTTTTAAAGTCTTAAGTTCTTTCTTAGGGTTTCTGATTTTATTTTCTTTGTTGATATTTTTGCTTGATTCTCTTGTCTTTCACCTCTACACTCGATTGATGGCAAAAACCCTAAGATTTGGGGTTCATTCGAGTTCTGATATTATTTGCTATGTGATTTGTTTGTTCCTCATCTCCGAACTTGTTTGGTTTTAAAACCCTAATTTCTTTGGATCTGTTTGTGTTTCTGAAGTTGTTTCATCTGTTGCTCGACTGAATTTCAAAATCTTTTGTTTCTTTATATGATTCTGAATCCCTGCTAAACTTTTCTAAGGTCTTTCTACTGGACCCTTTGCATGCTATTTGATACTCTATCCCTTCTCCATTGCTGAGTTACTGAAACTGACCTATGTGACTACTATGTTCCTATAGTCCACTACTTACTGATTTTGCAATTGCATGACACTTTTGTTTGTTCTAAATTAAACCTCGCATGCCTAATACTTGTGTGCTTTTTATATATGCTGAGCTTCTCCTCTAAAATGACTTTCAATTTTTGACTGATTTCAGAACTTCTTGTGTAAGCCTGATTGATTCTTTCCTTGTTTTACTAATTTCCCTGTTTCTTGGTTTGATTTGAAAACTTTCCTTAGCCTTTCTGGCTTGGTTTATTCATGAACCAGTAATTTCGAATCTCTGACTCCTTGATTTACTATGTACTGATTGATTCTTACCTTATTTGTTTAACCATGTATTTCAAAGATCATTCCCTTAATTGAACTCCTATGTATTTACCCCTAATTGTCTACTTTGTACAAGATGCTTATTTGATCTTTTTCATTAAATGATTTCTGTTCATTACCGTTTAAGTTTGAACTCCTTAATTAAAGGAAGTTCTCATACTGATTGATTTTAATTGGTACATGGTTATTTTCTTGCCTTATTCTCTACCTGTTTTCAAACTATAAATACCATGCTCTTTCATTGACACAAACACACGAACACTCTTATTTTTCTGAACTCACACTCACATTCAAAAAGCACTATGTCTTGTTACATGTACCGTGGCCTGTTTTCTTTCAAGTACTGCTACTACTGTATTTTGCTCCTTTAAAACTGGTATATCCTGATTAAGGTTTTCAGCAACCAGAACAATGTGTTTATTTAATACCTTCACTTGCATGTCTGCCTATTGCTTATGTTTAGTTCGGAATTTAATTTAGCATGCTGTAATTTCTTTCCTATTATGAATCCCAAACCCTCTACCCTAATGTGTTTGATGTTAATGGTTTGTTTGAGGCATGACAGTATTAAGTATTATTGTCTATGGCTGAAACTTGATTCCCCTGGAATCATAACCTCCATGAACAACACTCTATATTGATGTGCATGCCCAGAATTATCTAAATGTCTAAGAACATAGACTCTTTGCAACTTCCCTATTCCCCTGAACCCCTTTTGTGTACTTATTTGTATCTTTTTCCCTCTCCTTCACCCCTTTAGAACTCTGTTCTTCACTTGCACTCTCTCTTAGACTTTAAGTTCTGCCCCCCTCTTGTGAGCCTTGCCTTGGGACCCCTTGAGCTCCCTATGAACTTGGACACTTGAGGGCTGGCCCTTCAACACTACACTTATCCCCATTCTGATTATGCAATTTGGGTGTGAGCATTGCTCGGAGTCCTATTGAGGCTGTTAGAGAACTTTGACACACTCAGATTGGAGAAAGGCTTTGGATCAATGGTCTTTGAGTTGGGTCTATCATGTAACTCAGAGAGGAAGTCAGAATCATGCTTCCTCTAGTTATACTTTTTTTAGTTTTCCTGATGTAATTTTATTTATTCTGGTTTGTAATAATTTGTAATAAACATTTGGGGCTGGTTAGTAAAAAAAGGTGGGTAAGTATGTATGCAAAAGGTAGAAATCATGACTATAGGACTACTATATTCCTGCATATTCAACCTCATATAGAAATCATGACTATAGGACTACTATATTTCTGCATATTCAACCTCATATAGAAACCATGTCTATAGGATTTTGCATATTCAAACTTCACTTAGTAATCATGTCTATAGGATTCTGCATATTTAACTTCACTTAGAAATCATGTCTATAGAATATTGCATATTTAACTTCACTTAGAAATCATGTCTATAGGATTTTGCATATTCAAACTTCACTTAGAAATCATGTATATAAGGCTTCTGCATTTCGACGCTACGTCTACAAGGTCTTAAAATCAGTAACGCCTAGAAAGCATGCCTATAGGAGTATCTAATAAAAAAATCGATTTACCTCACTCAGTGTTAGATATAAAACTAGTAGTAATAGCCGCTATCGTTTGCAGAACTTGTAATCTATTCGTTTAAATTCTGCCTCTCTCTTTCAAGTTTAACGAATATGCATTCAAATAGTTCATTTTGAGCTTTACTGTTTCATTGCTTTCTTAATCCAGTAGATGCCATGATTATAGGATTATTGTCCAACACTTAGGCAAGCCCTAGGGTAATAAATATAAACTGAATCTACTTCTGTTAATAATTACAACCAGCAGCCAGGCCTGATTCAGACTTCTTATCTGAGTTAGGTGATAAGCTGAAAGTGTCTCAACAATTTCCTCCCACTCATCTTTAATACCTTTTAAATCAGACCTAAACAGTATGTGTAAGTCATGCTAATTACGTGTTTCTTTGTTTAAGGAGGTATATCTGAGCCTCTACTTGTTATATGCTTTCCCCAATTTACAATAAGTGTTTTGTATGTCTCCTTAGAATTTTTTACTTTGAAACTACAAATAAGCCTAATATCCCTCCCTTTTAGGATTAGTAGTCCTAAATGCCTCCGGGGCTAATAGGATTGGGATGGGTAACAGCATGCAATAAGTAAACGAGACCAATCCGCACTTTAAATACCTTAACGGGGTGGGACGGGTAGATATGGATATGATGACCACGCGATAATGTCATGTGTAGCCCCTCATTGAGGAATGATTACTGGATATTGTGTGGGGTGATCCATATTGTTAATGAACCTAGGACCCCTTTTCCTTATTTCTTTATTTCTTTTATCATTCCAACTCCTTTTTTTTAAAAAAAAATAATCAGCTTTCTTTGCTCTTCCAAACTTTGTTTATTTGCAAACCATTACATGAAAGCCCCTCTTATTTGAGCCCTATTTGTCTGCATATTAATTGCACCCCAAATTCACAATAATTGCCTGGCCGGGAACCACACTACTGGATTCTAAGGGGTGCCTAACACCTTCCCCTTGGAATAATTTCAAGCCCTTTCCCTAATCTCTGGTTATTCAAAATCAAACTCTTTAGTGTCCTAATGCACCCTAATCATTATGTTGCAACTCTTCAAATGCAAACCCAATTTACAAAAGGAATGAGTTGTCCCTCCAAATGTCATAAACCCGATTTCCGAGAAAAAGGGGGCGCGACATCGAGAAGGGATCCCTTGAAGTACATCTTTCAGAAGCCCATGCCCACTGGCAAGCTAGCCAAATGGAAAATCCTGTTTAGTGAGTTCGACATTATTTACGTAACTCAGAAAGCAGTCAAGGGACAGGGACAAGCACTGGCAGACCACCTTGCTGAAAACCCCGTGGATGGAGAATACGAACCCCTGAAAACGTATTTTCCTGATGAAGAGGTATCATTCATAGGAAAAGACATTGTGAAATCCTATGACGATTGGAGAATGTTCTTCGATGGAGAAACAAACATCAAAGGAGTTGGATTTGGAGGAATCCTAATATCAGAAACCGGTTAGCATTATTCGGTGCCTGCCAAACTCAGGTTCTCATGCACCAACAATATGGCCGAGTATGAAGCCTACATCTTAGGATTCAAAATGGCAATTGACATGAATATTCAAGAGCTTCTAGTGATTGGAGATTCAGACTTACTTATACATCAGGTATGAGGAAAATGGGCAACCAAGAATTCCAAGATACTCCCGCATCTGCACCACGTACATGAATTGAGAAAGAAGTTCACGAAGACGGAATTCTAACATGTTCCCAGAATCCAGAATGATTTCATCGATGCATTGGCTACCCTATCATCTATGATACAACATCCAGACAAGAATTTCATTGATCCCATTCCAGTGAAAATGCATAATCAGCCAGTTTACTGTGCTCATATTGAAGAAGAAGCAGACGGAAAGGCTTGGTTTCATGATATGAAGGAATATTTGGCAAAAGGAGAGTACCTAGAGCTTGCAAATCCTACTCAGAAATGCACACTTCGGAGGTTGTCCAACAACTTCTTTCACAACAGAGGAATCCTGTATAGGAGGACTCCCGATTTTGGATTATTAAGATGTGTCAACATAAAGGAAGCGTCCAAGCTACTAGAGGAAATTCATGCTGGGACCTGTGGTCCATATATGAACGGCTTGTCTTAGTGAAGAAGATACTCCGGGTTGGTTACCTTTGGATGACTATGGAAACGGACCGCATCCAGTATGTCCGAAAATGTCACCGCTGTTAGATACATACAGATATGATAAAGGTACCTCCAAACGAGCTTTACAGAACAAGCTCACCACGGCCATTTGCCGCCTAGGGAATGGACGTTATTGGACCAATCGAGCCTTCCACTTCCAACGGACACAGGTTCATCCTAGTAGCCATCGACTATTTCACCAAATGGGTTGAAGCAGGATCTTACAAAGCAGTGACTAAGAAAGTCATGGCAGAATTTGTCCGCGACCGCATTGTTTGTCGATTCAGAATTCCAGAGTCAATCATTACTGATAATGGATCCAACCTCAACAACGACTTAATGAAAGCTATGTGTGAAACTTTCAAGATCAATCACAAGAATTCCACAGCCTACAGACCTCATATGAATGGAGCTGTAGAAGCCGCCAACAAGAATATCAAAAAGATATTGAGGAAAATGATAGAGAAGCATAGACAGTGGCACGAGAAGTTATCATTTGCTCTACTGGGGTATCGCACCACAGTCTGCACATCATCCAGGGCAACCCTATATATGCTAGTTTAAGGTATAAAGGCTGTCATTCCCGCTGAGGTAGAAATTCCTTCCCTAAGTATCATAGAAGAAGCTAACCTCGGCGACGCAAAGTGGGTAAAAAGTCATTATGAGCAACTAGACCTTATAGACAGAAAGAGAATGAATGTAGTCTGCCATGGTCAACTCTATCAAAACAGAATGTCCAGAGCCTTCAACAAAAGAGTTAAGCCAAGACATTTCACACTGGAGCAACTAGTGTTGAAGAAACTTTTTCCGCATCAAGATGAAGCCAAAGGGAAGTTCTCTCCCAACTGGCAGAGTCCATACATGGTTCACTGGGTTTTGACAGGAGGAACCCTCATAATTGCAGAAATGGACGGAGAAGTCTGGACAAAGTCGATCAATTAAGATGCAGTCAAGCGTTACTATGTGTAATCTTTATGCTTTCCTTATATGATGTAAATTGAACTATACCTGACCTGATTCCCGTTTAAGAGAGGATGCATAGGCAGCCCTATGGGTTCGGTCACAATTCAATAAAAATTGCATTTCCCCCCGCAATTGGAAATTGGGGCAGAATTTTAAGGAGAACCCTCAAAATTCCGAAGTAATTTAAGCCGATCGCCGCATGAGGAACAGTCAGAAACGTCAACCCATCAAACTAAGGCAGAATTTTGAGGAGGACCCTCAAAACTCCGTAGCAGGAGAGGTTGCAATGTCTGAGGATGCCATTCCTAATCATCCAAAGACAACATTCATGGTCCGACAGGAATTTGCATCATGTTTAAGTTATGTAATATATGCTCGTATCATTTATTTGTAGGTAATCCGGCGAGTAATGATCATCCTAGCAGAAGCGGTCCCGCTCCAGTTCTCCTAACCATTCCCATAAGTCGTTTGTTCACCCAAACTCATACGGTGCGTCCATTATTGTAAAAACATTGATATACTTCGCCGATGACTCCTGAACTACATGCGGCCTAATTTCTGTAAAACCAGGGATATGTAGGCAACTCAGAAACTAGGGTGCAGCCTAAACCTCTTCAAATCGTTTCGCTCAGTCAAAATTGGCCATCATATCTTTACCTGACAACTCTTTCATCCTTCCCGGGTAAAGAGAGGTAGTTGTTGATGCCCAATTTTTTCTCAAACTATTTTTAAATTTGCATTTATACCTTTAAAATCACTTTTTATAATAATTGGTATTTTTTCATAATTTTCCATATTATTATCAATTTATTTTTCTAATTTATTCAGTACTTTATATCCAATAAATATTCATAAATTACATTAAAAGTAATTTCAAAGTATTTCTTAGCTCAATATATCATTTTTAATCCTATTAGGATTTAATTATTTCACAAATTAGCCAATTTGGCATTGTTTGGATATAATTACAATGATTTTGCAATTATAGCTTAATTGTACATTTTATGCTATTTTAATTCAGTAATCAATCATTTTATATTTTAAATATTAGTTAATTACCCTAATTTCACCTATTTAGCTTTAATTTTAATTTTATCTAATTATTAGCTATTTTTATTAATTATTTATCTAATTTTGATGGGTATTTAACAATTAGCCATTCTTATTTAGATTATAGCCTAATTAAACCTGGTCCAAATTAAATAACCCACCAGACCCCAAGCCCAATACCCTATCCTTCCAGGCCCAATCACCATTCCATATAAGTTGTTGATTATTTTGAATCAACGGTTCATATCAGCCCCTTCCTAATTTAACCCCGTAATGACTACCCCTATCTCTAATTCCTCCCTCTCATTCTCTCTCAACTGGTCTCTCTATCTCCCTCTCTGCATCTATGTTCTCTCTAGAACCTTCTCTTCTTCCCTCATCTCCGATGGACCCTATCCACCTTCTCCGGCCACCTCCATCGCTGGAAACCATGGCCTCTCATCATCTTCTGGCCTCTGCTTCACTCCACGCCTGTTTGACACTACCCTGAGGTCCTTAGGTGAATCTGGAGCGGTTCAACTCCTACCCATGGTCCTTCATGCCATTTTTCGGCCACCTACGGCCAATCGAGTAAGATCTATGACTTTTCCGGCTAAAACCGGTAATATTTTAAGGTTTTCTCATCTTCGCTAGGTTCTCTGAAACCTTAAATCTTAAGATTTTCCGATTTTCTTTTAGATTTGTCTTAGATATGTGTATATTACGAGCTTTTTGTTGTTTTCCTCAAAGGTTTTCTCTGATTTTTTCTAAAGTAACAATTCATCTTCAAATAGGGTTTTAACCCTTTTTTCAAAAAAACGCTTTTCTTCTGATTTTTTTTGGTATTAATCTACGACTCTCACTGTGTAGCATTCTCCTTTATCCGAGTTATTCTGTTGAAAACCCTAATTTTTTCTTAAGTTTCTGAGTTCGTCTTGGGTGCTATGTTCAATTAATTTGTATATTTCTTATGAATGTTCTGTGAATTCCGGATTTATATGGTTTTTACCCTATGTGTGCTTGTTAGAGTTGCTGATTTTCGTCTATTATGAGTTTAATCTATTTATTCTCATGAGCTTATGTTAATTTCTCCTAAATTGGAATTGTTCTCTATTTGTGTGTCTTCGAATCCCTGTGATTGGTTCTTCATCGATCTTGCATGATATTCTCTACTGATTCTTGAGATATCCCTTTAATTAAGGCGGGTTTCCTATTTATCCTTGTTCGATAGCATGTTACTCTGCTCCTGTGTGATATTTTCCTTTGATAAATATTGATTCCCTGTAATTAAAACCTCACTCGAGGATCTCCTTACTGATTTCCAGAATTTGAAATATCTCTTGCCTTATTTCTCTAGCTGATTCCGCTGTCAAACTAATTTGTATATATTTTCCTTAAATAGGATTCTGAACTTGACCTTAATTGCATGCTCTATACCTATATTACACTTGTACTACTTCCTTATTGTGTTATAAGCAGCTTTACTTGATTCCTTTCCTTATTTTGCCACTGCTTCTTGCCGTTTGAGTATGATTCCTTAATTAAAGGAAGTCTGTATACTAAATTGATTCTAATTAACGTTTATTTCTATAATTACTGCTGAAGTATTATTTTTACCTTATTCTTCTACCCGCTTTCAAACTATATATACTCTATTCATTCATTAGCATAGGATACGAACAAAAAATCTGTTCAACTCTCTCTCACACACAATAAAACTCTCTATTCTCTCTTCTGTGCTACTTGCTACTATTCGAAGCTAGCCGACTGCAAGCCAAGGTTAACTACTGTGCCTCTCCTATTTTTACTTTGTGTTTTTGCTTTCGTCACTTCACTGGTATGTTCTAATTCAGATTTCACTCCTCAAACCAACATGTTTCTATTACCGTTACAATTCCTTGTATTCATGATATGCTTTTATTTACTATTTTTGTTGTTCAACATGTAATTAGGATCCTGAATTTGATGAGTAGTGATTTTGCCACTCATTCTAGTCTCTTTTCTTTAGCTTTCATGTCTTTTAACTATAATATGAGGACGTTTATGGTGTGTATTGTTAGATTTTCAGTAAATGATGCCATAAAGTAATTTGAATTCAATTGGAGTGGAATTGAGCAAAAAAGGGTGAAACCATGCAAAAACTCCCAGTGATTCCACTTATGCGGAAGGATGGTCGCAGAAGCGACCCCACTTCTGCGAGAAAAGAGCCGCTTCTGCGGAATTGCCTGAGCTTGCAAGAAACCGCATCTACGGTTCGATTACCGCTTCTGCGGTGGCGCATCTGTGTTTGGTGAACCGCATCTGCGGTTATAGAGATTTAGTTGTCACTTCGCTTCTGCGATTGAATCTCCGCATCTGCGGAGCCGCACCTGCTAGGATTCTTTCACAGGTGCGGTCAACGGGCATCAAACCTGGGCAAATAAGGAATTTCACATGTTTTCAACCCCAAACCATTTTTATACACGTCCTAGCAGATATCTTTGGCATATATTTGGCTTATTTTTAGATTCCAAGAGACTAGAGAGAATAAGTTTTGGAAGCTAGGGTTTGCACACACACTTGGGTTTTGAAGATTTCAAGCTTGTGGTTAAGGATTTCTTACCCATTTATGTTTATTTCTTCATTTCCTTGCTTTGTATTGTATATCTAAGTGTGTAGTATTTTATCCAATACTTAAATCTTGTTTATGGAAATATTCTTGCTTAAAGTGTGGATTAAATACCTTGTTGTGCTTATGCATTGAATGATTTTTATCCTTTTATGAAGTGAGTTATTGTTACTTTAATTATTCTTGTTCTTTAATGTTTCCAAAGGGATTAGCTAACCCTAGAACTAGCCCATTAACTCCGAATTGATTTTGGAAAAAATAATTTGCGGTTGGGAAAGATTAATTAACAAGAACTTGAGGCTTTAACTCTCATTTTATAGATTCTACCTAGGGATAGGATTGAACTATTTGTAGCCATTCCGGGTGTGTTTAATCTCTTAATTGGGTTAGGAATAATTCAATTAGGAAGTCTTGATAGTCTTCAGAAGAAGCTAATTAAGAATTATTATCCATGTCTAATTAACATAATCTCGCTTATATTTGTAAAATCGTGAAATACATTGGATCGTTACTTGAGTGTAATTCCCGATGCATCCATACTTGTAGCCATTGATCATTTTACTTGCTTTCTAGGTTAGTTTATATTTCCGCATTTAGGTATAAACATTTTCAAAAACCAATTCTAAGTGTTTGGCATTGCATAACAAGTGATAATTCTCTTACATTCCTAATTGCCTACATATTGTTCTCTGTGGGATTCGAACCCGACTCATAGTTGGATAAATTATATTGCATACGACCGTCCATTTACTCTTTAGTAGTGGATTTGGACGTCATCAGAATTCCCTCTACATGTTAAGTTATGCTTTACTTGTCAATGACCAGCATGTTTTTGTATACTTAGTACTACATGTTTCTTATGTGAATTCCCATGATTGGTAGGTTAGTTTGATCATGGTCTTAGTTATTTGGTGTTGATATGTTAATCTAATCCAATACTCTACTATCCCCCTGATCCTCTGAACCTGTAGGAGTTTCTAATTGTGTGCTCGTATATGTTCTTGCCTGCTACATGTTTGCCTTCACATGCTCCATATTTGGCCCTCAAATCCCATTCCCTTGCTTGTGTTTTCTAGACTATTCTTGGTCTTTGGTGTGATGCTAACTTTGTTTTGGTTCTGAGATTGGTATGCATGCTCCTTCAAATTATTTTCATCAGTTAAACTTTGTCATAAAACTATTCCAATTAAGTTTCTCTTATCAAAACTGTTTCTTACTTTCCCTTTTTCAAAACTGTTTTCCTACTTGAACTCTTCAAAACTATGTCAAACACTCTCACTCTACTGTGAGCCCCTTTTGTGTGAGCATTGCCTTGGGACTCTTGAGCTCCCTCTGAACTTTGACACATAAACGCTGGCTTTTCCACACTGCACTTACTCTATCTTGGCTATGAAATCTTGGTGTGAGCACTGCCCGGAAGCCCTTGAGGTCCATAGGGAACTCTGACACACCTGGATTGTGAAAAAGGTTGTGAAACAATACTTGGCATTGAGGACCTGGATACTTGGGTCTATTCTGTAGGATCCCTATCCTATAATTAACTTCTTATTTTTTTCTTTATTTTTAGTTATGTAATTCCTATTCAAAGGCCTGTAAGAATTATTTGTAAATGACTCTGGGGTTGGATAGTGAAAAGGGGTGGGTAATATGCATGATGTAGTATAATCCAGGGTAGAAATCATGTTCCTAGGTTTACTTTCTTTATGCGCAATAGCAGCCATGTTTAGGTACAACATGCCAAGCATGTCGTGCATTAGATATCATACTATTTAGGATTTACATGTACTGTTTTCAGCATCTCATATACATTTAGAAATCCTATCTATGGGGTAGATAATAACAATAAAATAAGCTTCTATTATGTGATTCTGCCCATGTAAATATTTTCTGAAATTTCACTTAGAAATCCTGCTTTAGGTAAACAACATCAAAACTGTCACTCCTGTCCATTTTGAAGTTGTGCATAATTTGATGTGCATTTAGAAATCCTATTTAAGTTACTATGCATCATGCTGCATTAGACATCATGTTATAGGATCGCACTTATTCAATCACACTATTCTAAATACAGATGTAGAAACTGTCCTCCTGTTCTAAACAAATTGGTAATAGTCTCTGGATGTTTGCAAGTTTTAGAATTACATGCTATTAGGTATAACAATCTGGGATTATTAACAAATCTTAATATCTACTATATATTATTTTACGCTTAGGAAAGCCTTAGGTAATCAACTTTAAAATAAAAAAAGAATCGTCTTTGTGATTAGTGTTTAATTGTCAGCATGTTAAAATCAGTAGGCAAGTCTGTTTAGGACTTCCTCTCTGAGTTATGTAATAAATCTGACTCTCCTGTTATCACTTAGATACCATGCTTAGGATCTGAATTTAGACCTTAATTGTATATGAGTCATGCTGAATATGTGTACTATGTGCGGAGGTATATCTGAGCCTTTTTATTTGTCTTTCATGCTCCCTTTTAATTGTAGTCCTATCTGTTTATTATGTGTCATCTTAGTGTTTTACTTTTAAACTTGAGGGTCTACCTAGAACCCCTTTTTATAGGATAGGAGTCCTAAATTCCTCCGGGACTGATAGAAAAGGGACGGGTAACAACACGCAATAGAGGTCGAGACCAATCCTCGCTTTAATTACCTTCATAGGGTGGGAAAGGGTAGATATAGATATGATGACGGGTGCATTAATACCACGTGTAGCCCCTCTTTGAGGAGTGTCATACCGGGTATTGCATTGATGTAATTCATATTATAAACAAACCTAGGATACCCCCTTTACATTCACAAATATGCTTAGATTGTAATTCTTTTCTAAATCTAGCTTTTCATTAACTGTTTTTGGAACATCTGTGTACTTAAACTTAAATCCCCTATTATTTGAGTCATATTTGTTTATTTGCTAAATTGTACAAATCCACAAAAGTTGTTTGGTCGGGAACCACACTGGTGGATCCTGAGGGGTGCCTAATACCTTCCCCTTAAGATAATTTTAAGCCCTTACCCTGTCTTAGGTTACCAAACGTATTTATAAATGAACCCTCTAGTTGCTCTAATGCACCTTAAATCGTTAGGTGACGACTCTTCAAAATGAAAACACCTTTCCCTAAAGGAACGAGTTGTCTCAATCGAAATGTCATAAACCCGATTTCGCGAGAAAAAGGGGGCGCGACATCTACAAATCCCATAATGTCTTTCTTCATTCTTCTCCACTAATAATGTTGTCTCAGATCCTGATACGTCTTCGCAGCAGCCGAATGAATGGAATACCACAAGCTATGGGCCTCCTCCAGAATCAACTCTCGTAGCCCATCTACATTGGGCACACATATCCGGCCCTGCATCCTCAATACCCCATCATCACCAATAGTCACATCTCTGGCATCATTGTGCTGAACTATGCCCTTAATGACAAGCAAATGAGGATCATCATATTGGCGCTCTCTAATGCGATCATATAAGGAAGAATGAGAAATCACACAAGCCAATACCCTACTGGGCTCCGAAATATCCAACCTCATGAACCGATTGGCCAAGTCCTGAACATCAACTGCATTAGGTCTCTCCCCAACTGGAATATATGCCAAACTCCCCATACTCACCGCCTTTTGGCTCAAAGCATCGGCCACCACATTGGCCTTCCCCGGATGGTACAAGATAGTGATATCATAATCTTTTAGCAACTCCAACCATCTCCGCTGCCTCAAATTGAGATCCTTCTATTTGAACAAGTGCTGAAGGCTATGATGATCAGTAAACACCTCACAAGACATACCATATAAATAATGCCTCCAAATCTTCAGCGCATGAACAATGGCAGCCAACTCCAAATCATAAACATGGTAGTTCTTCTTATGGGGATTCAACCCTCATGCATCAATACACACCCAATACCAACTCTCGAAGCATCACAATACATGGTAAATGAACCTGAAGCTGATGGAAAAACTAACACTAGAGTTGTGGTCAAGGCTTTCTTGAGCTTTTGAAAGCTCTCCTCACACTCATCCAACCATACAAATGAAGCACCCTTCTGAGTCAACTTAGTCAAGGGACGATGCAATATATGAGAATCCCTGAACAAACCGGCGGTAATAACCCGCCAAACCAAGAAAGCTTCAAATCTCAATGGCTGAGGATGGTTTTAGTCAACTCTGAACTGCCTCTATCTTCTTTGAATCAACCTGAATACCCTCACTGGACACCACGTGCCCCAAGAAAGCCACTAAACTGGGCCAAAACTCAGACTTGGAGAACTTTTCATAAAGTTTCTCCTTCCTCAATCTCTGCAACACAACTCTCAAATGCTCCATGTGTTCCTCCTGACTACGCGAATATACCAGAATATCATCAATGAAGACTATGACAAACAAGTTCAGATAAGGCCAGAACACGATGTTCATCAAATGCATGAATGTTGCTGGGGCATTGGTCAGCCCAAAATACATCACCAAGAACTCATAATGACCATATCGGATCCTGAAAGCCGTCTTAAGAATATTAGAGTCCTTGATCTTCAATTGGTGATAACCTGAATAAAGATCAATCTTGGAGAACACTCTCGCTCGCTGAAGCTGGTCGAATAAATCATCAATGCAAGACAAACGATACTTGTTCTTAATTGTTACTTTGTTCAACTGCCTATAATCAATGCACATCCTCATCACGCCATCCTTCTTCTTCACAAATAAAACAGGCGCACCCCAAGGTGACACACTAGGCCGAATGAACCCCTTATCAAGGAGCTCCCAAAGCTTCTCTTTTAATTCCTTCAAATCTGCTGGTGCCATATGCTACAACGGAATAGAAATGGGTTGAGTGCCCGGCACCAGGTAAATACCAAAATCAATATCCATGTCCGGTGATATGCCAGATACGTCTGTAAGAAACACATCAGGAAAATCCCTCACAACTGGAATAGAGTCAATATTGGGATTCTCTACACCGACATACCTCACAAAGGCTAGATACGAAAGACAACCCTTCCCAACCATACGTTGGGCCTTCAAGAATGAGATTACCCTACTGGGAACATAATCAGTCAAACCTCACCACTCAATCCGTGGCACACCTAATATAGCCAATATCACTGTCTTAGCACGATAGTCTAGAATAGCACGACATGGTGATAGCCAATCCATGCCCAAAATAACATTGAAGTATACCATACATAATAACAATAGACCCACTTGGGTCTCCGGACCCCCAATAGCCACTACACACGACCGGTACACACGGTCTACAATAACAGTATCGCATACCGTAGTAGATACATAAACAAGTGCAATAAGATACTAACGGGGCATATACAAATAACGAGCAAAGTATGATGACACATAAGAATAAGTGGAACCGGGATCAAATAATACAGAGGCATCTCTGTGGCAGACTGAAACAATACCTGTAATAATAGCAACAAAAGCAATAACATCGGGTCTAGCTGGAAGTGCATAGAAATGGGCCTGACCGCTACCAGATCGACCTCCCCTTCTAGGGAGACCCTTAGCTAACTGACCTCCACCCCTAGCTCGGTGGGCGGGTGGTGGTAAAGTAACTGGCGCTGAAGCCGATGGCTGACTCCTCTGCTAAGATGAACCCGCCAGACGACGAGGACACTGCCTCCACAAATGACCCATCTTTCCACACTCATAGCAACTCTCGGGTACTAGAGACGGGGACTAAGGGGAACTAAGATGACTAGCAGATGCACCTGGCATAGAAGAGCCCTAAACTGATGGAGAACGGGATGAACTCTAAGCTGGAAGGCACTAAGTGATGACTGGCCCTGATGAGAACTGTGTGAACCATGACCCAATGATGGTCCACGATAACCTAGGCGAGCTGGCTAAGCATGCCTGAATGGACGACCTCTACCGTGCTGAAACTGACCTCTCGAAGGAGCACCACCATAACTACCAAATCCTCAAGGCCTCTTGGCCTCCCTCTCCTCTCGCTCCTAGCGACGAACTAACTCAATCTCACAAGCAATATCTACAACCTCCTCAAAAGTAGCACCAATCACCCTCTCTCTGCTCATGAGAATACGAAGCTGATAAGTGAGGCCATCAACAAACCTCCTAATCCTCTCTCTATCTGTCAGAACCAACCAAATTGCATGACGAGCTAACTCAGAGAACCTCATCTCATACTGCATCACAGTCATCTCTCACTGACGCTGTCACACCTCCTTTTTACTACCCACGAAAGGGATATAAGGGAGTTTTTTCAACTTAAAGTGACAATCAAAATGAGATTATTTTATTTAAAATTCAGAGTCGCCACTTGGGATAATTTATGGTGTCCCAAGTCACTGGTTTAAAATCTCGAATCGAGGAAGTTCACTCTTATTTGCTGTCTGCGAACACAGAAATTCGGGTAAGGAATTATGTTAACCCGGAAGAAGGTGTTAGGCATTCCCAACTTCCGTGGTTCTAGCACAGTTGCTTTGATCATACTTGGCTTAGTCAAATTGTCTAATTACTCATTTTCGAACCTATGTGCATTTGCCTCTTTTCATTAAAAAATTATCCTAAAATGAGTCAAATGTACATGTACCCATTTGTTTGGTGCGTCAAAAATCATGTTACGCGTACGTGTCCACAATTAATTACGCTTTATTAACTTTAAGAATATTTGGCCAAAATTGTGCGAACGCGTACCTTGATTTATTTTGAGAGCAGTAGAATTAAACAAAGCTATTGCTACTGCATGAAACTTACAAGAACTCATTTAATGTAATTTAAACAATCTTAGATCACGAATTAAAATGTAATGCAATGAATGACCAGAATTCTTCCAAATACGCATACTACTTTGAAGGGAACAAACTAACCTCAAAATGTTCTTAAATGTAAATCCTACGAAGAGTTAATCTCCACCGTATTAATCCTGCTATGTGAGACCAACTAAAAAAATAGAAATTTTCAACAAAAACCTTTCTTACAATCTTCCTTTACCTTTTCTTTTAATAGCAGAAAATTAACTTATCAAACCCAACCATCTCACCTGCATAACTCTCGTAACGAAAACATAGTTCTGAAATGTGTAAGAAAATCTTTCGGCTCCGCATAGAATGCATATAATATGTTAAAATGATTTGGCCCAATATCCTGCCACTTCTCAATAAGCTCGAGAACTATTTCAACAAGATCTTGCAATTCAAACGTCTCATTAGTTATTCTTTGCAGAAAGGTTATTTTTTCCAATACTAATGTTTCCCTAAACACAGAAAGTAAGTTATTTTACCACTAAGATCTACATCGACAAGTGAGTTAGGACAATTTCAAACTCGAATCAGTTGGAATTCAAGCAAGAAAACCAATCAAACATACGACATATTCATGTGAGACTCAACAGAATCGAATACTAACTCAACGATCACAAAATCACATCAGATCGCAATCCAAATATCTCCAAACAAAACAGATTTGAAACCACAAAAATTAGGCATGAAAGCAAAACAGAATACCGGTAACGGAAAGCTAACAAAATTAAATAAGGCGAGGAAAACAGATTATGAACCTGAAAATCAAGCTTTCAGTTGATGTTTAAAGTGATTAGAAAAGATACAAATGAATCCGGATATGCAAATCTCGGTAGCGAGACCATCCAAAACACCAAAATGAACCTACACTAAACGGAACAATGGACTTGAACCTCAGTCGACAACTTCAAACGAACTCTCCACGAGCTTTAAATAAACTCCATTTTTGAAACGAAATTCCAAAAGAAAGAAAACTAGTTTTGTATGAATCTGTTCGTGCTCCTTTCTCTCCTCTATTTTGTGTTGCGGCGGAGATGGGGTGGTGTGGAAGGCTGGTGCCGCTGGATAGGGATTGGAGAGGAAGGAGTCTTAGAGTGGCTGACTTGGAGGTTAAGGGGATAAGACCGTTCTTTTTTGGCGAGTTGTTTTGGCGGGATGGCGTCTAGGCCATGGGAATTAGGGAGTGCACTGAAGAAGAAGGATGGAATCGACTACTAATTCTTTTAGGTAAGGTGAAGAAGCATCAGCGGCTCGAATAGTGTCATTTGGAGAAAGGGTCGTTGCTGCCTAGGTGTAGGAGATGAGAGCTGTTTTCTTGTCTTCCATGGAGTGACGATGGGGATGTATTTTACTGATTTTTATGTGATGAAGAAGAAGTTAGCCTAGGGTTTTTGTCTAGGTTTTTCAATGAAGAAGAAGAAGAAGAAAGTTGATGAGGTCTCTAGCATTTAAAAAATGGCTGATCTCCATTGTGTATCTAGGTTTTTAGGGTTTTAAGGGTATTAGGGTTAGTTTAGTGGGTATTGGGCTTGGGTTGTTATGGGCTAGATCCGAAAATTAGGCCTAAAAATTGGTCATTTGAGCACAAATTTTATTCTTTCTCCGTGAACGAGACTAAATATACAACCTCATTTACTAATTAATCCTACTTAAGTAAAATAACTATTAAAATAAGACTAACCGTTAAGAAAACCTATTTTTTGGTATTTTCAAATATCATATTAAAATAAAAATAAGGTACTATCTTTGTATTTTTTTTGGTTTTACGAAAGGTATATAAACTAAAAGCAACTAAAAGGAATAAATATTTTTTGTAATTTTCATTTTGTGATAAAATAAAGTAAAAGAGTCAAAACTAGTTAAAATAACTATATTAGACCTAAACTAAATATTTAAATACAAAAATGTGTAAAATCTTGGGGTGGGTCAAAAATTACATGTCTACAGCTGCCTCTCTTTGATTGGGAGCGCGAAGAGTTTCAGGCAAAGAATAACTAGACAAGTTTTTTGACCCGACCCTTATTTAGGGAGACCAAAAACTAAGAGAAAGGAGAATGCGATCGAGCCCTGGTATCTGATATGCCTACATATCCTTGGCTATAAAGGAATCAGGCCACGTGTAGTTCAGAAGTAGGAATAGCGATGGAGTATACTGAGGTGGAGAGGCGGTCGAGGTGCCGTTCCGTAGAGGTTCCGATCCGCGGTTCTGTTATTTCATCAAAATTAAAAAAATGAAAAAAAACTAACTAAGCCTGTCAACTATGAGTTACAAGATTCCTATCTATAAGTCTTCTGAAGCTTGATCTTGAGTCTTGAATGGTTCTTCACGCAGACTTTAGATTTGAACCTTGAAGCTTGCTAGCTGCAGGTGCTAGTTCATTCTTCTTCAGCTTTTTCGGATCAAGACCGGACATGCAGTGCTTGTGACCTCAGACATGTCTTGAGCAGCTCACATCTTTCATCTACTTCTGCATTTGGGTTCTCTTTTTGCTTTTTTGTTTTTTTATTCTACATTGTGACTAACTCTTGTTGATCATCTCAGACTGTTGACTCGCATTCTTGTCGCGATCTTCTGCTACCTCTAACTTGAATTGAATCGTAAAATGACTTCCCTTGTTCTCCAGATGAGCGCCTGACTGCCAACACTTGAACTGTATTCCCTTGTTCTCCAAGTGGGTGCCTGATTGTCAAAACTTTAACGGTATTCCCTTGTTCTCCAGGTGGGCGCCTGATTGCCAAAACTTGAACTGTATTTCCTTGTTCTCCTGGTGAGCACCTGATTGCCAAAACTTGAACTATATTCCCTTGTTCTCCAGGTGGCTGCCTGATTGCCAAAACTATATTCCATTGTTCTCGAGGTGGGCGCCTGATTCCAAAACTTGAACTATATTCCCTTGTTCTTCAGGTGAGCGCCTGATTGTCGAAACTTGAATTATATTCCCTTGTTCTCCAGGTAGGTGCCTGATTGCCAAAACTTGAACTGTATTCCCTTGTTTTCCAGGTGGACGCCTGATTGCCAAAACTTTGACTGTATTCCCTTGTTCTCTAGGTGCGTGCTTGATTGCCAAAACTTTAACTGTATTCCCTTATTCTTCAGGTGGGCGCCTGATTGCCAAAACTTATGTATTCCCTTGTTCTCCAACTAGGCGCCTAATTGCCAAAAACTTGAGTTGTATTCCCTTGTTCTCCAGGTGGGCCCCTAATTTCCAAAACTTGAACTGTATTCCCTTGTTCTCTAGGTGGGCGCCTGATTTCCAAAAACTTGAACTGTATTCCCTTGTTCTCCAAGTAGGCGCCTGATTGCCAAAATTTGAACTGTATTCCCTTGTTCTCCAGTTGGGCGCCTGATTGCCCAAACTTGAATTGTATTCCCTTGTTCTCCAGGTGGGTGCCTGATTGCCAAAAACATGAACTGTATTCCCTTATCCAGGTGGGCGCCTGATTGGCAAAACTTGAACTGTATTCCCTTGTTCTCCAGGTGGACGCCTGATTGCCAAAACTTGAACTGTATTCCCTTGTTCTCCAGGTCGGCGCCTGATTGCCAAAAATTGAAATGTATTCCCTTGTTCTCCAGGTGGGCACCTGATTGCCAAAACTTGAACTGTATTCCTTTGTTCTCCTGGTGAGCACCTGATTGCCAAAACTTGAACTATATTCCCTTGTTCTCCAGGTGGCTGCCTGATTGCCAAAACTATATTCCATTGTTCTCGAGGTGGGCGCCTGATTCCAAAACTTGAACTATATTCCCTTGTTCTTCAGGTGAGCGCCTGATTGTCGAAACTTGAATTATATTCCCTTGTTCTCCAGGTAGGTGCCTGATTGCCAAAACTTGAACTGTATTCCCTTGTTTTCCAGGTGGACGCCTGATTGCCAAAACTTTGACTGTATTCCCTTGTTCTCTAGGTGCGTGCTTGATTGCCAAAACTTTAACTGTATTCCCTTATTCTTCAGGTGGGCGCCTGATTGCCAAAACTTATGTATTCCCTTGTTCTCCAACTAGGCGCCTAATTGCCAAAAACTTGAGTTGTATTCCCTTGTTCTCCAGGTGGGCCCCTAATTTCCAAAACTTGAACTGTATTCCCTTGTTCTCTAGGTGGGCGCCCGATTTGCCAAAAACTTGAACTGTATTCCCTTGTTCTCCAAGTGGGCGCCTGATTGCCAAAACTTGAACTGTATTCCCTTGTTCTCCAGTTGGGCGCCTGATTGCCCAAACTTGAATTGTATTCCCTTGTTCTCCAGGTGGGTGCCTGATTGCCAAAAACATGAACTGTATTCCCTTATCCAGGTGGGCGCCTGATTTCCAAAACTTGAACTGTATTCCCTTGTTCTCCAGGTGGACGCCTGATTGCCAAAACTTGAACTGTATTCCCTTGTTCTCCAGGTCGGCGCCTGATTGCCAAAACTTGAAATGTATTCCCTTGTTCTCCAGGTGGGCACCTGATTGCCAAAACTTGAACTGTATTCCCTTGTTCTCCAGGTGGGAGCCTGATTACCAAAACTTGAACTGTATTCCCTTGTTCTCCAGGTGGGCGCCTGATTGCCAAAAATTTGAAGTGCCCTTGTTCTCCAGGTGGGCTCCTGATTGCCAAAACTTGAACTGTATTCTCTTGTTTTCCAGGTGGGCACCTGATTGCCAAAACTTGAACTGTATTCCCTTGTTCTCTAGGTGGGTGCCTGATTGCCAAAAACTCGAACTGTATTCCTTTGTTCTCCAAGTGGGCGCCTGATTTCCAAAAACTCGAACTGTATTCCCTTGTTCTCCAGGTGGGTGACTGATTACCAAAACTTGAACCGTATTCCCTTATTCTCCGAGTGGGCGCCTGATTGCCAAAACTTGAATTATATTCCCTTGTTCTCCAGGTGGGCGCCGTATTACCGAAACAAGAACTATATTCCCTTGTTCTCCAGGTGGGCGCCTGAGATTACAACAAAAGAGACAAAACAAAAGAAACTTTTCTGCCCCAGTTTGGTATCTGAGCGCATCTGTAAGTGTTAATCGAATCATGTTACCCAAAATATCTAAGAATTTAGAAGCAAATCCCATTATCCAGGAGGGTCCTGAAAACTTCAAATTAAATATCATCTTAAGTGTGACAACTTTAAAGCTAAATTATGTTTCCTAAAGGTAGAACTTACACTAAATCTTGTTATCTATGAAGGTCTGGAAATTTACTAGGTCCCATTATCCAGGAGAGCCCTGAAAACTTTTAAAATTAAATCTCATTATCCAGGAGGGATCTGAAAACTTCAAATTAGATCCCATTATCCAGGAGGGCCCTGAAGAGCTGAGAATGAACTTACCTGAGTCATGCTCTCTTCCTGGAGGATCTCTACAGAACGAACAAAATTCCTTGCCCTTGAACCATGCTTTTCCTCATGGAGGGTACCTGCAGATCGAACAAATTTCTTTCTCCTTCTCAAACCGCCTTTGTGCTGACATAATTTGGGCATGACACTTGAAAAATTCAAGCTTCCAAGCTTTGATTTGGACATAGACTTCGTCCGTGTTTCAAACAAAGAAAACTTGTGAGTTTAAACATGGTGGTTGGTTTGTGGCCTTGACTTTGAGGGCGATTGCTCCTTCATTTTCCATGATAACTTTGATTTCAACTCGAAAGACCTTGCTTGTTTATTGACTATCCACTTTCTCTGTCACCCTTATCCCAGAAGATACCTCTGATTCGTTCAAACCCAAACCCTCTATCTGTTGCATTGTGCTCATGAATTGACATATACCGAACCTTTGTATTTCACATGAATCCCAAAGCACGTTGATTGTTACCAACTTAGTGCGCTTGCTGTTCTTTCCTAATGTATGTCACTGTCCTTGGCCTTAAGGTCTGTTGCTCCTACACTTGCCATGATAACTTTGATTTCCACTTGGAAGACCTTGCTTATTATTGGTTAACCATTTTCTCTATCAACCTTATCATAGAAAATACCCTTGATTCGTTCAAACCCAACAACCTCTATCTATTGCATTGTTCATGAATTGACTTATACCGAACCTTTGTATTTTACATGAATCCTGCGACGACCCGACCCGTTGTCTCATGAATTACTACTCCATTTTCCCCATTTTCAGCTTCCTTATGCTTCATTATCCATATCTTGTGTAATCGAGTTGATTTGAAGTGGTTTTAATAAGAAATGAGACATTTAGTCTCTTTTAAGAAGCCTTAAGTTGGAAAAGTCAATCGGACGCTGACTTATGAGTTAGAGTGCTCGGAGGTGAATTCCGATCGTTTGGTTAGCTCCGGGAGATGATTTGTGATTTAGGAGCGTGATCGGAAGTGATTTTGGAGGTTCGGTGTAGAAGTTAGCCTATTTTGGCGAAGTTAGGATTTTGGCGAAATCCAGTTGGTATGCGAGATTTTGATCCGAGGGTCTGAATGGAATTCCGAGAGTTTCTGTAGCTTCGTTATGTCATTTTGGACTTGTCTGCAAAATTTGAGGTCATTCGGACTAGTTTTCATGTGTTTCAGCATCGATTGTAAAATTTTAAAATTAAATAAGTTCTTAGGCTTGAATCCATACATAATTGGTGATTTTGATGATATGTGATGTGATTTGAGGCCTTGACTAAGTCCGTGATGTGTTTTCAGACTTGTTGGTGCTTTTGGTTGAGGTCCCGGGGGCCTCGGGTGTGTTTCGGGTGAGTTTTGAGCGAGTACGGACACCCCGAACCTTAGAAAAATGGAGAGGGCAGCAGTGGCGGCGCGGACCACGCTCCTTCTCGCGCTGGGCGCGCGGCCGCGCAGGGGAAGAATCTGTAGATCACTGGTCCTACTTCGGAGGTTCATATCGTGTGACTCTAAATTGATTCCAAAAGAGGGGAGGTCAAAGAAATCAGTACAGGCTCAAAAGGGGTACCAAAGAGTATAAAATGTTTGGATAGTTGAAAGGGGGCCTCCCAATCTCTAGGAACACCAATTATACACATGCAACTTGAAAATGAAAATGAAGATCATGCATAATATTTCTTTTGCGGATTCGGCATTGATATCACTGATATGCCTTCCACTTTTTTAGTGCCTTGTCAAGTACAAAACCCTCGTTGGGTAATTTCTTCTTCACAATGGATACCCTCCGTCAGTTCAGAGCAAACTCCCTCAGCTTTATCTTGTTACTTGAGGTGCACGTGAACTCAAAACTGCTCGCTTCAAATTGTCTTGGATGCACTCTCCTTTAATGAATTCTTGTCACCCTATTAACTTTCCAAATTATCTTCCCCAGTTTCACCTAGTTTGGGATTCAAATGATCTCAAAATGCCTTTACTTATTTCCCTTGAATGTCCCTATCATCTTAAAAATTGTTTCATTGCTTCATGATTAAACTAACTTTTAAAACCAGACTGAGAATTATTCGTGCATGTCATGTCACTAGAGCCAGCATAAAAAGAACTATAAAAGGAAAAGAGAACGAAACAAAAATGACAGGAAATAACAGAAAATAGAAAATTGCATTAGACGGATGGTGAAAGGGTTTGAACAACAAGACAAGCAAACTAAACTGGGGTACAACCCTAAAACAAACCTAGATAACACTAAATGAGTTACTACGACTAAAGGAACTAGGCAAAATAAATGGATAGAAGGGTTTGAGTCACAAGACAATATCCGGATTATAACTCTGAATAACCCAAACAACAGAAATGACACCAAAATAAACCACCAAAACTCCTTCCTGGCTAGCCAAGAAAGGACCGTCTTTCCAATCACCAAGCTCGACATCTTAGCCACTGATTTTCGCATCAACATTATTAGGACAGTCTCCATCACATTGACCTTAGCGAATTGCTTTTGGGTCCCTTTTGCCAACTCGTTCTTAAGATCAACTTTTGGAACCAAAATTGATAGCTCTGAAAACTTTGCAGCAAGTGGCCTTCCAAGGAACTTAGAAGAGTTTTCATATTCTTTTTCAACAAAACGCATGCCCACCTTATGCGTCTCATTATGAGCAGGCAATGGACTTTGGCTAGTATCTGGTACATCTGGATTTTGCACGGTAATATCACCTACATCGAGAAGCTTCTGGATTGCTCTTTTCAGATGCGGACACTTTTCTATACTATGCCCCGGGGCATTAGAGCAATATGTGCACCTTTGAGAATAATCAAAATTCTTTGAAAGGGGGTTCGACAATTTTATTTGAATCGACTTCAACATGCCCAATTGCCTCACCTTTGGAACAAACTGGTATATGATTCTCCAATAAGAGTAAAAGACTTTTCTCTTTGTTACGGCCTTCTCATTTTGAACTCCGGCCTTGGTTGGAACCTCTTTCGGGTGGGTGGTTGATATGCTTGAGGAAACGGGTAAGATATTTGTAGAGGTGGTGCAGTCCATTGCAGGTCTTGTGGGTATGGAGCATATGGCGGTGCATTGTAGATAGAGTATTGGGAAGGTGAGGTATGACCTTGGGGATTTTATAGAGGAAAGTAACATTGGTGAGGATTATATGGAGTACGAGGAGATTCATGGGGTCAGAATTGAGGCTGAAAGCGTTTAGCAGGAATGCCCACTGGATCATGTCGCTGGCGGGGCTTAGCAACATCTTTTCTACAAATCGGAGAACTAGCCCGAGCAACTTGTTCGTTCCATCTAAACCAAAACTCCCTAAAGCCTTCCTTGGGTTTCTTTTCCATCTGAGATAGGGAGGAGCGGTTTGGGAAATGTCTACATTGTATTGAAAGTGTTGCATAAAATCTTGAGCCATGTCATCTCATGTATGATGCTTACCGACATCTTGACGAATATGCCATTCCAAAGCTACCCCAGTCAGGCTCTCACTAAAATACGCCATCAGCAACTCATCTTTCCTGCCAACACTTCTCAATTCACTACAATAACCCCTCAGATGGGTTATTGGATCTCCACGCCCCTTTCAGCTTTCTGGATATCTCATCTTGCTTCACTGTCTTAGCAGGCTTTACTGTCTCACCGGGAGGCTCAAAATGAGGAGCATAAGAGTATAGACCCGAGACCTTGAAAATTGGTTCTGGAGCATAGTGTTGGGCATAAGGGATTTTGAACACGGTTCTGCTAGAGGATCGAGGAAAGGTAGCAGGTGGATGAGCTATGAAAACATGAGTGGTCAAAGGAGCAGGATATGAGGTGGTTTTGGCGGGTGGAGTGTGAAAATGTTGTGGGGAGATATCTTGGACTTGTGACAGTGGAGGAATAGTGACAAGGCTTTCAGTGTAGTTAGTGAGAACTGGTGGTGGAGGACGCCCACTAATCCAGGCTTGGTATATTTCGGCCATAAGACATTAAGATCTCTTCTTTCAACTCATATTCTGATTCAACAATTCCCTTAGACGGATCAATAACACTTGTGTCCAAGTCTTTGCTAGCCATGACTACCTTGCTTTTTGAACTTGTGTTGTATGGATGAGTTACTTAAAAACCACAAACCAACCACCTTTCTGCTCAATGAAGATAACAAAAGGAACAAAATGGGGTCATCCTGTTAGCATTAGGGCATTTAACAGCTAAAAATATCACATTGCGTGCAATGCACCTAGCAATAATTAATGGTTCTAGAATGATTTCGAGGGTCACAAGGCCACTTCGCATCATCCCAATTTGTTCCTTTCAATCTTCTCTTCTCTTTTCTTTTCTAGCACTACTTGGCTTGCACTTTTTCCTTCCTTTTTTTTCTTCTAATTATCGCTCTTTTCTTTCCTTTCATTTCTCACACACATAATTTTACCTTTTTTGTTTCCTTCTTTTTCCCTTTTTCTTTTAATAAAATAAAAAAATGATTCGATCGAACCCTATGTAGGTTGCCTACGTATCATGACGCCGTGTGAATAAGATCTTTGTGTAGTTCGGGAAGATAGGGAATAAAATAAACAAACTAACATTCTCTTTTTATTTTCTTTTTTTTTTCCTTTTTTTTACCTTAATGACTACACTGATGAAAAAAGAGAAATAAAAGAAGCAAATCCCTTTTTTTGAATTTTCTAGACTTAATGTTCTATAACCTTAATATTCTATGTGAAATTATTAAGGAAAAAACCCTACAAGAGAAAAAATATTTTTTGATTCTTTTTTTTTAGGAATGAAATCTAAAGAATAAACCAAAGAAAAATATTTTGAATTTTCATTTGATATCCCTGAAGAAGTATTTCGATACGAGAAATGAACAAGATAAAAAAATATTTTTGGATTTCAGTTTTTGATTACCTAAGAAAGAAACTTTAAAGATAAATAAAAGATAAAGTATGTTTTTTCTTCTATGTACAATATCCTAAAGTTCTAATAAAAAGAATTTTTTTTTTCATTTTTCATTAATTTCCTAAAGAAGAACCTCAAAAGAAAATCTTTTTGAATTTTTGAAATTAATACCTTAAAGAAAAATTTTAAAGAGGTACTAAAAGAAAATTCTTTTTTTTTCAATTTTTAGTCTTAATGTACTTAAAGGAAGTATAAAAGCAATTTTTTATTTGAGTTCTAGATTTTAATTCAATAAAGGAAAACCACCTCAAACGATTTTTTTTATTTCTAGAATTAGTATTCTAAGGAAAACTTCTAACGGAAATATAAAAACGTAAAATCTCATTTATTTGGATTTTTGATTTATAATACATTTTTCAATTACGAAAAAAAGGAAGTAAAATAACAAAAGACTCAAAAACTTAACTAGACTATGAAAGACTCTAATTACTGTACAAAACTAGGAGGTGAAAGGCGACATAAAAAGAAAAACAGACTCAAAACATAAAAATAAACAAACAAATAAATAAAAACTCCTTAAGCAACTCCTAAATGAGCAATCCCAACTGGATGGTACCGGAGTGTCTGTCATGCTCAAACTCCGGTAAGTAGACCCACACCTGTATGAGAAAATTAAGACCAAATAAAGTTAAAGACCTAGAACGCTATGTGAGACAATAACCCTTCCTGTTGGACACATGCAAGACATGATTGTGACTATTTTTCTAAAATTAACCTATGTGGCTAAAAGTGGCTAAAAATGCAAGATTTGGCTAAGACCCCGCGAAACCAAGAACCTATGACTTACTAGAAAGAACGAACCCTATGTGGATTGCCTACGTATCATGTCCCGAAAGACGAGAATCAGGTGTGTGTAGTTCGAGAAGATTGGATACGGGCGAAAATTAAAAAAAATAACTAATTTAGAATATATATATATATATATATATATATATATATATATATATATATATATATATATATATATATATAGTTCGAGAAGATTGGATACGGGCAAAAATTAAAAAAAATAACTAACTTAGAATATATATATATATATATATATATATATATATATATATATATATATATATATATATTTGTGTGTGTGTGTGTGTGTGTGTGTGTGTGTGTGTGTGTGTGTGTGTTCTCCCTTTTTCTTTGATTTTTTTTTTGAAAAAATGACGGGGAAAGTGCAAAATCTTTTTGGAATATTTCATTTTCATTTTTTTTTCTTTTCTTGAAAAAGTGTGAGAGAAAATTATAATTGGGCCCCACTTGCCTCATTTTTATACTTCAATCTCTTTTCTTTCTCATTTACCCTCAGCCATCATTGGTCCGCGAAATGACCCTTTTACATTTGAAGAAATACAACATGTAGCACATAGGATACATCAGAATGGACTTTTATTTTTGGGTACACCTACCCAACCCCTGTGTTGAGTCCCCAAAGTCAAATGCACGTGATGCAAACAAATGTTCCTACTACGGATCCGGCATGAGGTTATGTTATTCTATTTTTAAACCTGGGGTTGTGTTCTTGATCTGGCTACCCGTGCGGACAACTCGAGCCAAGAGGAGGCAACATACCGGGAGACCGAAAGTCTACCCGACCTTGTTGCTGGACCAACCTCGTTCTATTTGGTATAACTTCTAGCATAAAAAGTGGGTCACACGAACATGTGCAACATTATTTTAAAAACACATAAGGGAGGCAGAAGAAGGCATTTAAATACAGTTCAACTAATATAAAAACAGTAAATAAAAAGCATTTAGCACATTAGGTCCACAATTACGATAATATGAACTATATATAAAGCCAAGTAAAAATCATAAAAACAAGCTCAAATTCTTGAACCCTGAACCCGAGATTCTGGGTTCTTATCCCCAGCAGAGTCGCTAAAGCTGTCACACCTCCTTTTTACTACCAACAAAAGGGATATAAGGGAGTTTTTTCTAATTTAAGTGACAATCGAAACAAGATTATTTTATTTAGAATTCAGAGTCCCCACTTGGGATAATTTATGATGTCTCAAGTCACCGGTTTAAAATCTTGAATCGAGGAAGTTGACTTTTATTTGCGGTCTGCGAACACAGAAATCCGGGTAAGGAATTCTGTAACCCGGGAGAAGGTGTTAGGCATTCCCAAGTTCTGTGGTTCTAGCACGGTTGCTTTGATCATACTTGGCGTAATCAAATTGTCTAATTACTCACTTTAGAACCTATGTACATTTGCCTCTTTTAATTAAAAGATTATCCTAAAACGAGTCATGTGTAGGTGTACCCATTGGTTAGGCGCGTCAAAAATCATGTCACGTGTATGTGTCCACAATTAATAACGCTTTATTAATTTTAAGAATATTTGGCCAAAGTTGCACGAACGCGTACCTTGATTTATTTTGAGAGCATTAGAATTAAACAAAGCTATTGCTACTTCATGAAACTTACAAGAACTCATTTAATGTAATTTAAACAATTTTAGATCTCGAATGAAAATGTAATGCAAAGAATGAACAGAATTCTTCCAAATATACATACTACTCTGAAAGGAATAAACTAACCTCAAAATGTTCTCAAATGTAAATCCTACTAGGAGTTAATCTCCACCGTATTAATCCTGCTAAGTGAGACCAACTAAAAAAATAGAAATTTTCAACAGAAACCTTTCTTATCATCTTCCTTTACCTTTTCTTTTAATAGAAAAAAATTAACTTATCAAACCCTTGCATAACTCTCATAACGAAAACACAATTCTAAAATGTGTAAGCAAATCTTTGGGCTCAGCATAGAATGCATCTAATGTGTTAAAATGATCTGGCCCAATATCCTGCCACTTCTCAATAGGCTCGAGAACTATTTCAACAAGATCTTGCAATTCAAATGTCTCATTAGCTATTCTTTGCAGAAAGGTTGTTTTTCCAACACTAATGTTTCCATCAACACAAAAAGTAAGTCATTTTATCACTAATATCTACATCGACAAGTGAGTTAGGACAATTTCAAACTCGAATCAGTTGGAATTCAAGCAAGAAAACCAATCAAACATATGACATATTCATGTAAGACTCGACAGAATCGAATACTAACTCAACGAACACAAAATCATATCAGATCACAATCTAAATATCTCCAAACAAAACAGATTTGAAACCACAAACATTAGGCATGAAAGCAAAAGAAAATACCGATAAAAAAAATCTAACAAAATTAAATAAGGCGAGGAAAACAGATTACGAACCTAAAAATCAAGCTTTCAGTTGATGTTTAAAGCAATTAGAAAAGATACAAATGAATCCGGAATGCAAATCTTGGCAGCGAGCCCATCCAAAACACCATAATGAACCTACACTAAATGGAACAACGAACTTGAACCTCAGTCGACAACTTCAAACGAATTCTCCAGGAGCTTTAAATGAACTCCATTGTTCAAACGAAATTCCAAAAGAAAGAAAACTATTTTTGTGTAAATCTGTTCGTGCTCCTTTCTCTCCTCTGTTTTATGTTGCGGCGGAGATGGGGTGGTGTGGAACACTGGTGACGCTGGAGAGGGATTGGAGAGGAAGGAGTCTTAGAATGGCTGACTTGGAGGTTCAGGGGATGAGACCGTTCTTTTCCGGTGAGTTGTTTTGGTGGGATGACATCTAGGGCATGGGAATTAGGAGTGTTCTAAAGAAGAATGATGGAATTGACTGCTGGTTCTTTTGGGCAAGGTGAAGAAGCATCAGCGGCTCGAATAGTGTCTTTTGGAGAAAGGGTCGCTGCTGCCTAGGTGTAGGAGATGAGAGCTTTTTTCTTGTCTTCCATGGAGTGACGATGGGGATGGAAGTTGCTGATATTTGTTTGATGAAGAAGAAGATAGCTTAGGGTTTTTGTCTAGGTTTTTCCACGAAGAAGAAGAAGAAAGCTGATGGGGTCTCTAGCATGTAAAAAACGGCTGATCTCCATTGTGTATATAGGGTTTTAGGGTATTAGGGTTAGTTTAGTAGGTATTGGGCTTGGGTTGTTATGGGCTAGGTCCGAAAATTAGGTCGTTTGAGACTAAAAATACGACCTCATTTACTAATTAATCCTACTTAAGTAAAATAACTATTAAAAGAAGACTAACCATTAAAACAAACCTATTTTTTGGTATTTTCAAATATCATATTAAAATAGAAATAAAGTACTATTTTTGTATTATTTTTAGTTTTACGAAAGGTATATAAACTAAAAGCAAATAAAAGGAAGAAATATTTTTTGTAATTTTCGTTTTGTGATAAAGTAAAGTAAAATGGTCAAAACTAGTTAAAATAACTATATAGAGCTAAACTAAATATTTAAATACAAAAATGTGTAAAATCTTGGGGAGGGTCAAAAATCACATGTCTACAAATGTAACCACTCGAACTGTCTGTGCAGCTCCACTCTGCGAGACTACAGCACATACTTCTCCAAAAAGAGAATGGAGAACTGCTGCCGGGTAAGGGGTGCTGTACCAACAGGCCTACACCTCTCAAAAGCCTCCCACCAAGTGAAGGCAGCTCCAAAAAACTAAAAAATTGTGAAAGTGACCCCACTGGTCTCCAGAATACCTGTTGTACGAAGCATCCTCTGACACTTATCCAAGAACCCTGGGCATCCTCGCCCTTTGCACCACTGAAAGTCGGAGGTTGAAGTTTACCAAACCTCTCCAACCTGCACTGCTCGTCCTCTGGCATGGCAGGAGCTACATAGTCCTGAGCAGCTGCAACCGACCGGGCTGGATGCGCCCCCAGTGTCTGAAGTCCCTACACGACCTACTTAAGTGTGCGAGCGGCTGGAGTCTGACTGCCTCCCTCGGCCTAAGATGTAGCCGCAACTGTAGTAACTGAGACCTCTTGATCTAGGCCAGTGCATACTTATAGAATCTAAGACAAGGCCTCCTGAATACTCGGAATCACAATGGGCACAACTCGTGTTGCTGGAGTGTCCACAACTGGGATCTGATCCTGCCTTGGGGCGGCTGGTGGATCTGCAGGTGGTGCCCTAGCTGTTGTGCGGGCCACACCCCTGCCCTACCGCGACCACGATCGCGTCCTCGGCCTCTAGTGGCCACAGCTGGTGGTACTGGTGGTCGTCCATCCTGACCGGTAGCACATGTCCTCACCATATGTGAGAGAATAGAATAACAGAAGTTTAGTACTCGGATCAACAGATTCGCACGACAAGAATTTCAAGAATATGAAGTTTTTCCTAAAGGTTTTGTAGCCTCTTGAGGATAAATACAGACGTCTCTGTACCGACCCGTGAGACTTTACTAAACCTGCTCATGACTCATGAGACCTATGTAACCTAGGCTCTGATACCAACTTGTCACGACCCTAAACCCAAACCCGGTCGTGATGGCGCCTCTCATGAAGACAAGGCCAACCGACACACTCCCAATTCATTTTAAGCAATAAAAAATAATACAAATTTAGTCTTTAACATAATGATAATCCCAAAATAAGATAAAACAGTACAATTGTGGAATAGACATAGCCCGACATCGGAGTGTCACCAGTCATGAGCATCTACTAACCGATTTAAAGCAGAAAGAGTCTACATAGTCTATTATAGAATTAAAACAGGAGAAGATAAGATAGAGGGAGAAGCACTAGGCTGCGAACGCCGAGAAACTACCTAGTGAATCTCTGAAGTCTGCTGGAAGCTCTCAACCCTCGCAAGCAGGATCTGAAGCGCCTGAATCTACACACGGGGTGCCGGGAGTAAAGTGAGTACTCCAACTCAGTGAGTAATAATAATAATAATAATAATAAATGAAGACCGAGCGATAAGAAATCACGTAAAGGCACATCAACAAGCTATAATGAAGCAGTATAAAGAAAGTGAAAGCAATAAAATAGTGAAAACATGTAAAGTCACCTTAGTTCAATTTAAGCTTCTTAAAAAAATCCCTTTTTAACAGTTAAGCAAGTAAAAGACAGGCAGCTAGAAAAGATAAACACATAAAGAACCGCCCCTCGAGCACAATGTCAACAGAATCCACCCCTCGGGCAATATCATGGAACAACACCATCCCATCGGGCTATATCTCACATCTCAATGGGTACCCGCGCTCACTGGGGGTATGAAGACTCTAGGAGGGGCCCCTTACGGCCCAAGCGCAATATCAAGCCATCTCGTGGCATAATCAGCAGGCTCTCGGACTCATATCAACAAGCCACATCGTGGCATACAATCTCAGTCCCCCGGCCTCATAATCATAAATCATTGTATCCTCACAACACAGGCCCTTGGACTTACTCAGTCAAAATCTCATAAGCCACCCGGGCAACAGTAAAACATGATGCTCAGCCCAAATTATCATTTAAAATATCATTTAATGTGTTAAAAAAGAGTAAAAAGGGTTGAGTTATGAAAACAGTAGAATATAGCATGACTGAGTATAAGTATAAAGTCAAAACAGTGAGAAAATATTAGTAAAAATCCCCTAAGGGTCCAAATAGTTGGCACGAGGCCCAAATATGACATTCCGCCCATAACATGGTGATAGCAAACAGTTTTCAATCAAATACGCGGTAAAATAGTCATTCGTGATGGACTAGGTCACAATCGCCAATGGTGCACGACCCCATGCTCATCATCTAGCGTGTGCATCACCTCAATATAGCACAACAATATGAAATCCGGGGTTTCATACCCTCAGAACAACATTTAAAATCATTACTCACCTCAATTCGGTCCAAACTCTAGCCTGCGATGCCTTTGCCCCTCGTATCGGCCTCAACTCGCATCAAATCTTTCCAAAATCAGAATCACGACGTCAAAATATGCTAAGGGAACAAAGCTCATGTGAAAATAATCAATTTACAACATAAATCCTGAAATTAACCAAAACCTGACCCCCAGGCCCACATCTCGGAATTCGATAAAATTTACACCAATAGATTCCTTATCTCTCCACGAGTTCATACATATCAAAAGTCCCAAAATCAAACCACAAATGGCCCCTCAAATCATCAAGTCTAGGTCTCCAATACCAAGCCCTAGTTTCCTCAATTTCAACCCTTAAATTTCCATAATTACAACTCTAATATGTGAAATAATACCATAGGATCGATTATTAGACACAAAATCTTACCTCCAGACGATATCCCTTGATTCTCTCTTCAAAATCTCCCAAAACGCTCCAAAACCAACTTGAAATGGTGAAGAACAACTCAAAATTTTTGAAGGAATGCTTTTATACCTTCTGGCCCAGGGATTCCGAGCACCGCTTATGCGGTCATCACTTAAGTCCTCCATTTGCACATCTACGATGCACTATTCGCACCTGCGCCATCGCAGGTGCGGTTCCTCAACCGCTTCTGCAGTTTTTGCCTTTCTAGGCTCTTTCCACTTCTGTGACTCCAAACTCGCTTCTGCGAGACCGCACCTGTTGTCCCCTAGCCGTAGGTGCGGTTATGACAGCAATGAAACATCTTCAGCTGCCAAAACCAACTTCCAACTTTCCGCCAACCATCCGAAATTATCCCGAGCCCCCCGGGACCTCAACCAAAAGCACCAACAAGTCCTATACAACTATCCAAACTAATACAAACCCACAAAATACCTCAAACAACATTGAATCAACCAAAACACATCGAATTCAAGCCTAAGCTTCCAAAATCTTTCGAAATCCGCTTTTCATTAAATGTATACCTAACCACGTCCGAGTGAACTAAAATTTTGCACACACATCCCAAATGACACAACGAACCTACTACTACTCACGAAATTTCATTCCGACCACTATATCAAAATCTCACCTATCAACCGGAAAACGCCAAAATTCTAATTTCGTCAATTTTACCGTATATCTACTCCCGACCTCCAAAACACATTCCGATCACACTCTTAAGTCTCAAATCACCTCCCGAAGCTATCTGAATCATCGTAACTCACATCCTAACCCTCTAACACATAAGTCAACATCTAGTTGACGTTTTTCCAACTTAAGCTTCCTCAAAAGAGACTAAGTGTTTCAAACCTTATCAAAACCTTTCTGAACCTGAGCCAACCAATCCGATCACACATAAAATCGAATAACAAAGCAATAAGAAGTAGAAATAGGGAAAACGAAGTGATAACTCATGAGACGACTGGCCGGGTCATTACACCAACCAAAGAGACAACCATATCTCATGTTCTTTCAAGAGCTATCTTATGGGTTTTGACTCAAACAACACTACAAAAAACACTAGATTAGCCTTAGGCACAATCAAGAAGATGTTATACTTACCTTGGAAAGCATATACAACTTAAAACCCTATCTTAACTTAGCTCACAATAGCCCTCCATCACACCGCAACATCATAGAAACATTCTCTTATAGTCTTTAACATCTTTGATGCTGATTTGAGTTGATTTCCCTTTTGTTTGATTCTTGGGATCTTGGACCAGCTCTTAGAGAGAATTGAGCGTATTTTGGTGTAAGTTTCTGTGTATAATGATGAGATATACAAGAGAGAATATAACTTATAAGCCCACCGCCTCAATTCTCAAAGCAGGTGGGTAATCTGCCTGCTTGGCAGCTTGACCGGTGCAACTTCGGACGCTTGTATCTCTCTAATCCAACATCATATTGACAAATGTTTTGTAGTGTTGGAAACTAGACACATAGGTATTTAATTACATATAAATATATCCATGTAACTCTCAATAGATTGGAAGAAAATTGCGTCGCAACCTAGCCTATAAAACTGCCAGTTTCATCGAAGTGCCGCGATGTGACTTGGCGACCCTACTTTATAAATCTATATCTCTCTACCTCGATGCCATATGAATAATGGTTTAGAAAGTTGGAAAATAAATTCCAAGAGCTTTATTTTGGTATATAATAGGTCCCAAAACAACTTCATATAACTCATGAAATGTATTGCTCAAAACGCTTTATTATAAGGCAAATCCTTAGTTCGTTTTTCCGCAACTTAAATCTGATTTTTCCTAATCTTTATATTTCATATCCAAACATCATATATAGTTATATAATGACTTTAAACTCATTTAAATCATGATTAACAAGCCTCGTATTCATTTTTAACTTACTTAAGGCTTTAGTAAACCTTTCTTATCCTTGTAGAAGGATTTCGTCCTTTTTGAGTTTACATTAGATAATCTTATAATGATAATGACGAGTGAAGTACGGGGTGTAACAACAATAACTGACTTTATATACTTTCAAATAAGATCTCATTTCTGAGCTTACATCAATTGACTTACTACATACTTTCACGTAGGAAAACATGAGGTATAACACCACAATCTCTACATAAAGCAGCCCCGCCGCCTCACCCACAATGTGTGCTGGTGGAGGTGTATCCACAATAACACAGTCTCTACATAAAGCGGACCTGCCGCCTCACCCCAATGTATGCGGGTAGAGGTGTAATCACAATATCACAACTCTTACACAAAGCGGCCCTGTCGCCTTACCCCAATGTGTGAGGGTGAAGGTGTATCCACAATACCATATGCTCTACACAAAGCGACCCTACCTTCTCACCCCTATGCATGCGAGTATAGGTATATCCACTGTAACATAGTTTCTACACAAAGCGACCTTTCCGCCTTACTCCAATGTATGTGGGTGGAGGTGTAATTACAATACCACAACTCTTACTCAAAGCGGCCCTTACTCCTCACCCCAATATGTGCGGGTGGAGGTGTAATCCTAATCACAATACCTACACAAAGTGGCGCTAAAAGTAATACCATTCTTCTCATATTGGCCGTATTTCATATTTTATGCTCACCTCTTTTCACTTTTAAACATCATCACGGATCATCAACAACACAACATTTCTATTCAAGACTTTAAGTCCACATGTGAGCAATAATAGTCTTAAGCATATTGAGATTTTTTACACAATTTGGCATAATAGCTTTCATTTCAAACACGATTGAAGTTATAACATTTAGATATGCAACCCATACTTTGAACACATAAGTAACACAACATAACAAGAACATTTGGAATATATATTGAACATATATCTTTTGACACAAGGCTTATTCGGAATAAACAATTTATAATGAACAACTCGGAACATACAAGGACATCATGGGGTTTGATTCTAAAGAAGAATTTAGCCAACATATCTCGCTTTGAGCACTCTTAAATAACTACAATATTCTAGAAATCTTAGCAACTTCAATCTATTTAGAAACATAACAAAATTGAACCATAATTAGGAAGAAGTTCATGGTCCGACTCATTTGAGCATTTTATCAAACACTATGTGTGCAAATTAGTTACAAGGTCTTTCTACAAGATATCTTTCATCCCACAACTAGTTCAGCACCAAAAGTTCACCCATACTAGTTCAATGACCTTTCCACAACCCTTGATAGGCATACATAAATAACACTCCCACACCCAAGATTCATACTTTCCATTAACCATCTTCCACCCCAAATTCGAAATTAGAAACTAGGATATGGAACCTTACCTTTTAGATGAAGACCTTGTGAAATCTTCAAGCCTTCAGCAAGAAATGATGAACAAAAATGGCTAGTTCTTCTCTTCCTCTCGCTAAGATACTCTCACCTCTCTCTAAAAATATCAGATGAAACCCTCTAAATAACCCCAAAGTCTTTCTTTTTATAGAAATGAGATCGGGTGAAATTTTCCAAAACTTAAACCCACCAAAATCATGTATGTGGTCACAAACCGTACCTCAAAATCGATATGCGGCCCACAAAATGGGCTGCAAAAATGATGCCCGAAAACAGGACATGTCTAAACCAGTATGCAATAGTTCTGTGGTCTACAGACCTGTTCTACGACCACAAACTAGACTGCAAAATCACCTTCCAAATTTCATCATGCCAAGTCTGTGGCTGAAATGCGGTCCGCGAAGTGAATATGTGATCGCATAATGGACCGCAGAAATGACCTTCAAAATTCAATAATTTTTTGCTCAACTACGCGATGAATATGCGGCACACAAACCTGTTTTGCGGTCGCAAACTTGACCACATAATCGCCTTCTTCTTCTTTGCCTACCTTGGTGACACGAAATCTCGGGTTCTTGGTAAAATTTTACGGGGCCATATATGTCAATGGCTCACCTTTGACTCGTTGAAATGACCTTTTACTTTTGTAGGAGGGAAATAATTTATTTGCATGAGGACAAGCAAAGACTTAAGTTTAGGGGAGTTGATAAGTGGATATTTTGACTGCTTATTAGCATTTTTTAGCTTTTGTTTTAGTCTGAAAGTATTGACTTGTGTTCCCGAAACTAATAAAATTTTGCAAATTGCAGGAATGCTGGAAGTTTGGTCTCATATGATGAAATCCGACTTAAAAAGGAGTGTTGTGAAGCACAACGCAATAAAGGGCGCATAAGAAAAGATGTACGGTCTACTGAAGGAATTCTGCGGCCGCAAATGAAATTGCGGACCACAGAATTCCATCTACGGCTGCAAACCAAGAAGCAAAACCCAATAGGAGTTTTAGCAATATGCAGACCGTACATGAATTGTGCGGTCACAGAACTGAGGTTTTACTGACAAAGATTCAAAGTTCAGAGAATATGCAAAAAGACCAAGTCCTGAAGCCCTCGTGAAGTGCAGACTACACAAGAATTGTGCGGCCGCAGAAGTTGCCTCACTGCTGCAGTCTAGAAATGTGCGGCTGTGAAACTCACCTTCCTACCAGCTAAAGAAATCTGCTAGCTCGCAAATGGAATTTTGCGGCTACAGAACCTCCCGAAAAGGATTTTTATCCTCGATTATTGGCCTAGTATAAATAGATGAGTTTTACAAATTTAGGTCAACTTTGAACATACAAAGTTGCTGTAGCCGTTTCTTTTTACTATTTTAGGAAGTTTTAGCTTATTTGAGTGTTTTAACATTAGATTTCATAATTTTAATCTTCCATTATGAGTTTAATTAGCTTTTCTTCTTTATTTTCTGCAATTTCCATTATGAATAGCTAGATTTTTACTAGAGTTGTGGCCGAACCCTACTGTGTAAACCTTATGGGTATTTAATTTAGTGCTAGTTTATGATTGGGTGTTGATTATTTAGCTTAGTTAATGCTTCAATTTTAGAATTAATGGTTGCAAGCATTGATTCTTGCCTAGTTGACTTAGTCTCTACTTGAGAAAGAGGGACCTAGTCTAGGATAACTTAGCTAACAAGGAATTGAGTTAATCAATAGATTGATTAGCCTAATTAAAAGGTTCAAACTAGAGATACTAAGAACCCGACGTAAGCTCATATCAACTGTTTTGTTTGATAACCATTTGGACTTGAGAAAGCCAAATTGGGCAAAATCACTCTCTGACCGAGAGGTATTAAGTGGGTAATGTAGAGTTGAAAATTATAATACACCCTGTGAGCACGTGATTTTTGCCCTATATGAATTACTCCCATAAATTCAAAACAAAATAATTTCTTTCAGTGTTTGCAATTTTATGGATTTTCGTGGCATTTTCTGATAATTGTTTGCATTTTTGTTTGTGCATTTTAATTAGTGAAAAAAATACAAAAAAATATGTTGCATTTGCATTTAGGGTTTGACTTTGCTTTTTTAAGAATTAATTAGTAATTAAGTTATTTTATGTAAAAGGAAATCACAAAAATAGTTTGATTTGCATTTTTATTCTAAACTTCAATTTGGAGTAGTTTTCCTTTTAATTGGTTGGTTAATTAATTTTGATAATTATCATTTAGGCTTAATTAGTGTATTTAGGTCAATTAGGGTCTAGGAATTAAATTAGATTTTTTTTTTTGGAAAAAAGAAAACAACAAAAAAAGAATTTGTGACAAGAAATGAAAGGAGAAGGGATTTAAAATGAGGATAAAATTGGGCCACTTAAAATCAGCTTCCCCAAGCACAATCCCGCCCAAGTTTACCCGTTCCAACCTAGCCCAGTCTCCCCAAAACCTGGTCCGGATCCCCCCTACCCCACACAACATCGTTTCATCCAAAGTAATCAGGACCGTCGAGGTAAGGAGATCCAACGGCCCTGAAGTGGGTTCTACTTAATATAAATCTGTCCTAACTCGTTGCCCCCCTCCTCTCATCATCTCTCACAAACCTACCTCCATTAGAGACGGAACCCTAGCCCGCCGCCCCTAAATTCCCACCGCCGTTGGCGGCGGCGGCTACTCCATTCACAACTAAAATAACACCCCTGAACCCCCGTCTCACCCTCATTCCAGAAATCCTCTTTGTTTCCCTCGAATTGTAGTGAAGCTTCTCAAATCTGAATTTGAAGGGACAACCCTAAAAGTCCAAAAGTCCAAATCGTCGAGTCTGTGGAGGATTTTAGATTGTAGTGACCCTTATTCGTGTGTTTTCATATGAAAACACATGATTAAAGGTTATTCCGGTCCAGAATTTGGAAGCCCTTCAAAAATTGGGCAAATCGGCTCTTAGCTTGGATTTTAGGTATTATTTGTGTTCATTTTGTCTATTTGTTTATATTTTTCTTCTATGCATCTGCTTTCCCGATTTTAGAGTGTCATTTACATGCATGTTAGTTGTTAAGAAATTTTCTTTTATTTGATTAGTAAAAACAGTATAATATTATTAGTTTCACTTTCATTAGTTTTCTGTTCATTAGTTAAACTTCCAAAATTACTTGAATCATTTATGTTTTCTGCCTTTTTTATTTTGACTCATAAAATCCGGTCAGATTATGTTTTGGTTTGAGGTTCAGTATTAGGCTGGTTGTCTAATGGTTCAGCCAGGGTCAACTTGACACATAACTCACCTGAGACTCAATGGTAAATTTAAGAGTCATTGAAGGGTAATTTGGGGACTGTGGTTAGGGAATCTTTTGGTAACTGATTGAGAAGCTTCTAGGAAGCTAGATGGGGGATTTAAGTTGATTTTTAGATTTTTAACTAAGGCTATCTAGGCAAAAATAAAAATTGGAAAAGGGTCTAATTGCAAAGTTGAACTTTTCTAGGTTGTCCTACTTCCTTGCCTATAAAGGCATGTTCTCTTGCCTTTCAAGGCAGAACTTCAGCGATAGAATTCCAAAAACCCAAAAGGCAAAAAAAAACCTCCACTGTTTCATTAAGTTTTTTTTTCTTCTTTCCCTTGATTTCTGAAGCCTTCAACTTCTGAAACAACTTCTGAATAGCTTGAGGATTGCAATGAATTGAACTTAGTGTTATTTTATGTGTTTTAGAAGGGGTTTTGGTTGGTATTTTTCTAAAGTTACTGTTTCATTGAGTTTTTTTCTAGAATCTGGTATTTTGGAAGCTAGTTTTGAAGTTTGGGTTTTGGATTTTGATTGTTGAGCATCAGTTTTTGGTTTAAAGCTGTCTTCCTTGGTTTATTTCTGCTGCTGGATCCTGTTGTCGCTACTGCTGAACGTTACCCCCCCCCCCTTTATTCTCATTTCCAGGTATTACTCAGCCTTATGGACATCACCTAATGTGTATTGCAAAGCTTGGATTGAAAATAAGATGAAGTGTGGTGCTGATTCACTGAAATTCATCTATATTCCTTCAGTTTTTGTAATCAGCATGCCCTATTTGGATTTTTGATTGATGTATTTATCACCATATGGGTTGTAATTGAAGTCTAGATTACACTAGCTTAGTATATATGGTCTTTTTATGATTTTTTTACCGGATTCTATAATCAGCTTGACTTTATCCTGTGTGTTCCTCTTGTTTTGTCTTCGAAGTTGGAGGCTGTATTAGTGAGGTAAGTTAGGAGATACTCCCTGATTTGCATGAGTCCATCTTAGAATTTGTTATGGTGAATAACCTATGGTTGGGTTCTGCATTTAGCATGTTGGGATAAACATGTTTCATTAAGTTTCTCATTGTTTTGTCTATCAATTACTTGATTAGAATACATGTAGAATGGGTGGATTTAAAGTGAGAAATATAAAGAATATATTGATATATGGATGCTGAATCTGAAAGCCATCTTAGTAAATAGATTAGTGGATAAATTGCTTGTAAATAAGAACGTGTAATCACAGCTTGAAAATTCGGTTGGATGATGTTGAATATCAGATATTTCGAATGATTAATGGTCTGTTTGGGCTTAACATTGAATATCAGTGATTGTATTTGGGATTTCGAATTCATTGTGGTCATTTGGGGCTTAATTTATATTATGGGATTGAGTAGGGCTTGCAGGGACTTGACCTAGGATCGGACATTAAGGTGCCTTCGTTTGTCAAAATTGGGCTCAACGTGGGACCAAGGCTTTGAAGTTCAGCCGCTGGAAATGGAAGTGCTTACCATATGTTATTTTCTTCCTGGGCCAGCACTCGATCAGATCTGATTTCTAAAACAATGATTCAAGAAGTTCTCGTGTCCTTTAATCAACTAATCGAGCCTCTTAGTATAATTGGGCCGAGACATATTACAATATATAACAATTTAGGGCCCTCATGAGTTAATTTAGCAACATGGTTAGAATACTTCGAGGTGCGCCATGCCAAACAAAAATTACAACCACTTGACCCACGTTTTAATTAAGTTTGATTTAATCCTTAGAATTCGAGGCGTGCCACTTAGTGAAATTTTCGTGGACCTCGCAAAGCTAAAAACGCGTAGTTGCTTTAGGCGTGTTGTTTTAATAATTTACCTTCCTAAACTCGGGTGCACATTTATGTGACCCAAATCCAAATCTCAACAATGTTAGATAAAATATGTCGAGAGCCGTGGGTGCATTTATGTGACGTGGTTCAAGATGTATTTTAAATGACGTTACAATTTTTCCTTAAAAATAATTAAAAGCGGTTATAAAAATAGCACAATAGGCTAAAACATGTATTAAAATCAGATAATAGGTTGATTATAACAGTTGAGAGACCGTGCTAGAACCACGAAATCTGGGAATGCCTAACACCTTCTCCCGGGTTAACAAAATTCCGTACCCAGATTTATGTGTTCGCGGACTGTAGTACAAACTCAATCTTTTCCTCGAGTCAGGATTTTAATCGGTGACTTGGGACATCATAAAATTATCCCAAGTGGCAATTCTAAATTTAATAAATAAATAATCCCGTTTCGATTGTCACTTTAAGTTGGAAAAAACTCCCTTATACTCCCTTCTGGGTGTAGGTAAAAAGGAGGTGTGACAACTCTAGCGACTCTGCTGGGGATCGAACCCTGAATCTCTGGTTCAGGGTTCAGAATTCAAGATTAGATAAATTGTTATATTTGGCTTTATCTAATTTTGTTACATGTTTGGGCCTAATGTGCTAAATGTTGCTTTTTACTGCTTTGATATTATTTGAACTGTATATATAAACTGCTACGAAACCCCTCTCTTCTCTCTCCTGAGGAGTGCACGCTGGTCGTGACTTCTTTCTGTTAGTGTCATATCCCAAATAGGACGAGGTTTGGATAAGTTGCAAAGCCGGATGATCTATTGGTTACCGGTACGCAACCCCCCCGGATCGAGTTGTCCGCTCGGGTAAGCTAGGTCTAGAACAAATAAACCCAGGTTTTTAAACCTAGTATAACAATACCTCATGCCGGATCCCTAGTAGGAACGTTTGTTTGCATCATGTGCATTTTGACTTTGGAGACTCAACACAGGGGCTAGGTCTGTCTATGACAGGTGTACCAAAAATGAAAAACACCATCCTGATGCATCTTATTTGCTACTTGTGTATTTATTTGCTTCAGATTTGCATGCTGACCGGCTTTTGAATAAAAGGAGAGAGTTTGGAGAAGAAAATAGCGGTGTACGGGCTAAGGGAGGTAATTACCTGTTTTGAAAACCAATGTCCCAAAATATACCAAAAATCTGCCGAGATTTTGAAAAAAACAACAAAAGAGAATTTTTTTTATTGTTTTCAAGGAAAAGAAAAGTTGGTTTTTGTCAAAATTGCCTAAACTATGCCAGTTTGATTCTCACAGGGTGTGAGATACGTAGGCAACCCTCATCGGGTACAACTTCCTTTTTGCAAAAATAGCCCAAAAGAACAAAAAAATTACTTTTATTTGAAAATAATTAGGTTGATGTCCTTCTTGTAAAAAATAGCCGAATGTTCTTAAAAGGGCGCCGGAAGGCTGCTTTTGCAAGAACATCCGCTTGTGGTCATTTTTCAAGGTTTTCGCCGGTTAGCCAATACAGCCTTAAAATCTTCGTCTCTGAGGTGCTGAAAGGCCGTACTTGCAAAATCGGATTTTATTTTTAAATAAAAAAAAGTGAGAAAAAAAGTGTCAACTTTGTCTTCGAGTCAAATGAGTCTTGATTTTTGCTTAATCACCCTAATAAATGTGCAGAATGAGCACAAGTCCAAGTTTGCCGATAACTGTCAGGAACAATATCCCTTTGGAGTTGAATATGTGGTGGGAGGATCTGGGAAAATCAGAGCAAGATAAGGTCAATCTACATTTGGGAGGTCTCACCGGGTTGTTGAAGATCAGACCTAGAGGAGACATCATAAAGGCTTTGGTTACGTTTTGGGACCCGGCCCATAACATATTTCACTTCTCGGATTTTGAACTCACCCCAACCTTGGAAGAGATAGCAGGTTATATGGAAAGTACTAAAGGGCTGAGGCATAAGTATCTGATTGCTCCAAGAGCCGTTAACTCTCATAAATTCATGGATTTGCTAAAGATAAGTAAGGGAGTCTCGTACTGCGAGTTGGAGGGTGGTTTTTCCACTCTACGTTTTATATACTAGAGGTACGGGCATGTAGGAGGGTTCAACGATCCGGAAAGCGGGATTTGTAGCAAAGGGAACTAAACAAAATGGGATGAGCATAGGCGTTTCGCCTTCATGGTAGTTTTCTTAGGCCTTGTGGTGTTTCCCCGAAAATACGGGAATATCTATTTGCGGGTGGATGGAGTTGTCAAGGTCCTGATTACCAATGCCAAGAGCACTCTTGCCCCTATAATAGTGTCTAAGATATACCGAGCTCTCACAGCTTGTAAAGTTGGGGCAGATTTCTTTGAGGGATGCAATTTGCTATTACAGATGTGGATGATCGAGCACCTATATCATCGCCCTCAGTATATGAGTTACGGATCCACAGAGAAAAGTTGCATTGAAGAGTTTGACATAAGGATTTCAAGGTTCAAGCTGCCAGAGGGGTTCGGAGATTGGTATCCCGCCTTCGTTCCATCACTGTAGGACAAATAGAATGGACACTGGGTTGGCTTCCTGCTGATTAAATTGTGTATATGCCCACCACTAGTCCTTACTTCCTCCTAATGGGTTTGCGAGGTATTCAGCCCTACGCTCCTTACCGGGTGATAAGACAGTTGGGAAGGTGTCAGGTGATGCACCCAGATGAAGATCTTAGAGTTTATGCGGTCGAGGTTAGTTCCGACGGCCAATTTCATGAAGAAACAGTTCATTCTATTTGGAACGAATGCCAGTATTTGACGGTGAACACTCAAGTGCGTGACCTATCTAGAGGCGAAGTCTCACCCGCCTATCTTGCCTGGTATAGAAAGAACATTGCAAGGGCCGAACCAGAAAGACCAGCCAAAAGGCCTCACATCAGGAATTCGTTGAGGCGTCGCAAGAACAGTGGGATTCATTGGCCAAGGAGAATGAGAATAGGGCCACAATAGGAAAGTTGGAAAAACAAGTCAAAGAACTTTAATTCGAGAATAGCTTGCAAGCCGCGGCGGACGAAGGTGAAAAGAAAAAGCTAGCCAAAGAAAATGAGGCCCTTCGAGCCCAAATTCATAAAATGAAAATAGCAGCGGAAAACCCCGCCCGAAGTGCCAAAGATGGAAAACTTATAGATAACATGAGGTAGAAAGTGGGCGTATATAGTTTTGATCTGAACAAAGCAGAAAATGAACTAGCCATGGCTCGAAAGCAATTGGCTAAGAACGCGGATGAACGAGTGTGCTTGATTAAGCAATTGAAAGAAAAGTACGACAATGAGGTTGCGGGGTTAAAAAAGAAGGTCATTACCGCGAAGAACAAAATAATCAAACAGGCAAAAGATTTCAAGGCTGAAATAGAACATTGTTATACAGCATTGACACAATAAGAAACTTCAGGAGAAGAATCATGTGGCAGAGCAAACTTTGGAAGCCAGGGCCTAGCAGATCGGGTTTTTGTTGCAAGAAAAAGGTGTCATAAGAGAGAGAATTAGAACCATCACCGATTACATTGTTGTGAAGTGCCAAGCCTGTGAGGATATGACTCGCACCACCTTCTTCACGATAGTGATGACATTTGTTAAATGGATAATGAGTGACTTGGATAGACTTCAAAGGGATCTTGCATATAGGCCCGCGGCGAGACCGAATGATGTCCCGCAGGCACCAGGAGCATTAATATATTCATGATTTTCATTTGAGTCTGTATTTCCTTTTCCGCTAAAGTCTGTTAGTTGTTTTGAGTATATATTTTCTTTCTGCTGGAGTCTGTCAGTTATTTTCGAGTCTGTATTTTGTTTTGTTGGAGTATGATAGTTTATTTTTGGAGTCTGTATTGCGTCTTTTCATCAGAGTCTGTTAGTTGCTTTTGGAGTCTGTTAGTTTTGAGTCTTTGTAATCAAAACATTTACTTTTTATGAAAATTGAAAATCCCAAAATATTTTGTTATTTATTTTCCCATAACTACGCCCGGTCTGATTCATGTGGGGCCATGATACGTAGGCAATCTCTATAGGATTCGACCATAACCAAAAGAAAGAAAAAGAGTGATAAAAAAAGAGGAGGAAAAGAAAAAGAGAGAAAAACAAGAGGGAAAAAAGAAAAGAAAAGAGAAAGAAAATAAGAAACTGTAGAAAAAGAGCAATGACAAAACAAGAGAGAGAAGTACGAGAGAATAAAACAAAGAAAGAGCAAGGAAAGGCAAGAATGAAACAAGAAGAGAAGGAGAAAAGAGAAGTTGCAAACGGAAATAAGGAAAAGCCGGAATGACGCAAGCAGCCGATCAAATGCATAATAGAAACGGTTAGCTGCTTAGGTGCATTCACTCCTCAAATGTGCATTTGCTTATCTGTTAAAGCCTAATCGCTAACAAGTTTGTTATTGATGAAATTCCAGTCCAGGTAGGTGGTTAGTTTGATTGGCATTCTGGAAACTCACTCCTACAACACTCGGTCCAAAAACAGGTTGAACATGGCCAACCAGGAACTTGAGGCAAGTATTGTCGATCCATCAAAAGAGGTGAATAATCGGAGGTCAATCTGAAAGATGAGTTGTATAAGCTGAAGCAGCAGATGGCTGAAATGTACCAAGCATGGGCAAAAGGTCACCCACCGCCAGTTTGCCCCACCAACCCTGCTTTTATTCAGCCATTGGCTCAGACCCAGGAACCACCCACTATGAACTCATCTCCGGCCTTTCCCCTCTACCAACAATGCTATGGCACCACTTCTCACACATCACAAGCTCCACCACTTAAACAAGTCTCGTACCCTCCTCCACCAGCCACTCCTATTTCTATGGCACCCCCACCTGCGGCATTACACCGATCCTCTAGCAAGTCTCTGTTCCAGACTCACGACAACTAGTATTACCCCCCAGAGCCCACTTTCAAGGTTCCTGAGCCCTATTCCTACACTCCTCAATTTGACCTCCCTGCGGAAACTGGAAAATCGTCTAAAAATCCCGAATAGGAGGAGATATTCAGGAAAGTTAAAAGCCTGGAACAGTCATTCAGGGATATGCAGGGGTTGGGAGGTCAAGTAAGTGTGGCTTACAAAGATCTATGTCTATTTCTAGATGTGCAATTGCCAGCAGGGTTTAAGATGCCCAAGCTTGATTTGTATGATGGGCACGGTGATCCAGTGGAACATTTGAGAGGTTTTTGTAGCAAAATGAGGGGAGCTGGCGGGAAAGATGAGCTGCTAATAGCGTATTTCAGTCAGAGTCTTAGTGGATCGGCGCTAAAATGGTATACTCGGCAGGATCACGGAAGATGGTACACATGGGATGATCTAGCCCAGGCATTTGCTTGCCACTTCCAATACAATCTCGAGATTATTCCGGATCATCTGTCTTTGACAAAACTTGAGAAAAAGCACAATGAAAGTTTCAGGGAATATGGATTTAGGTGGAGAGAGCAGGTAGCAAGGGTTGACCCTCCAATAAAAGAAAGTGAAATGGTGGATTATATTTTGCAAGCCTTAGAGCCTACTTACTATGGTCATCTGGTATCAGCTGTAGGCAAGTCCTTCAATGAAGTGGTAAAGATGGGCAGTATGGTAGAAGAAGGGCTCAACACAAACAAAATCATGAGTTATTTGGCTATTAAGGCAACCACCCAGGCCATTGAAAATGGAACTGGGGGAGTAATTGGAAAGAATAAGAAAGAGGATGTAGCAACGATTAATTTAGAATCTTGGTTCGTACCCAGGGGTCCATCACATTACTATAACTAGCCTCGACCCCACCACCAAACCTACCCTCATACCCCATATAGCCCACCACAACACTACTATCAACCACCAGACCCCCATTTTTCTGTCCACCATGCCCAAACATACAGCCAACCTCCGGCCCACGCACAATGGCATGCGTTAGTCCTACAAAATACATACTCAGCTCCACAAAATGCCTATCCACCCCTAAAAGCCTACCGGAACACTCCTGGATAAGGTTTCCGACCCAACCAAGCGTTTAAGAACGAGAGGTTGCAAAAGAAGAAAACTTTCACTCTATTGGGAGAATCCTATACCAGTTTGTTCCACAGGTTGCAACAATTGGGTATGCTGAGTCCGATCAAGCCAAAACTGCCAAATCCGCCCCCGAGGAACCTTGATCATTCTGTGAGTTGCGAATATTGTTCTGGTGTTCCATGACACAATACAGAGAACTGATGGCAATTGAAAATAGCTATTCAAGAGCTCATTGATACTAATCGGATTGAGGTCCAATCTCCGAAGGGACCCAATATCAATAAGAATCCGTTGCCAGCCTATCCTAAGACAAATATGACTGAGATAGTGCATAGGGGAGGGGAACCCAAGAAGCCCTCACAGACCGTTATAATGATCCGGGCCAGTGAAGTCAGGCCAGTTGAAAAGCCAACAAGTGAGAAATCAGTGATCCGGTTGAGTTAGGCAAACATTGAACCATCTGCAGTAGCCAAAAAGGGGACCCCAAGTGATGTGGCAATAAAACAAGAAATAGCCAAAGTGGTTGTGCTAGGAACGGCAAACAAGCCTGTTGTAATTGTGGAAGGTGCCTGTATAGACCCTGTCATTATCAAGCCGGTAACTCAATTACCGATAGTCAACAGCAGGGTGGTCCCATGGAATTATGAACGAGTGACAGTGACTTACAAGGGGAAAGAAGTTAAAGAAGAAGTTTGTGAGACCCATGGTTTGACTCGATCGGGGAGATGCTTTGCCCTCGAAGAATTAAGAAAAGCTAAAAGCTCCACAGACAACCCAGTGCTAGTGAAGAAAGCTGTGACCGAAGAAGAAGTAGAGGAATTCTTGAGAAAGATGAAAGTGCAGGACTATTCTATTGTGGAACAGTTGAGGAAGAGACTGGCTCAGATCTCACTATTGTCATTATTAATCCATTCAGACGAGCACCGTCGGGCTTTGATGAAGATCCTGAATGAGGTCCACGTTCCTGACAAAATCTCAGTAAACCACCTGGAAAAGATAGCTAACAAGATATTTGAGGTAAACAGAGTCACTTTTTCTGATGATGAGTTGCCCATGGAGGGCACTGAGCACAATAGAGCCCTCTATCTCATGGTGAAATGCGAAGATTCCGTGGTTACCTGAGTACTGGTCGACAACGGTTCTAGTGCGAACATTTGCCCTCTCTCCACTTTGAACAAATTGAAGGTGGATGATGAAAGAATTCACAAGAACAGTATCTGCTTTGGGGGATTAGATGGTGGAGGGAAAGATTCAGTTGGAGACATAGTGCTTGAGCTTACAATAGGGCCTGTTGAATTTATCATGTAGTTCCAGGTGATCGATGTTGCTTTTTCTTACAATCTGTTGTTGGGTCGGCCCTGGATTCATGCTGCTAAAGCGGTCCCGTCTACTCTGCATCAAATGGTCAAGTTTGAATGGGATAGACAGGAAATTGTTGTGCACGGCGAGGATAATTTGTGTGCCCATAGTGATGCCATTGTTCCGTTCATAGAGTTTGAAGACGACAAAGGGCCATGGGTTTATCAGGTTTTTGACACGGTATCGGTAGAGAAAATTCCAGAAAGGAAGTGCGTTCCAGCACCGAGGGTAGCCATTGCAGTAGTCATGGTAGCCGTTGAAATGTTGAAAAATTGTTTTGTACCAGGCAAGGGTTCCGGTGCATCTTTGCAAGTTATCGTACAGCCGATGTCGTTCCCCAAAAATTTGGATACATTTGGTTTGGGGTTCAAGCCCACATTTGCAGACATAAAAAGAGCCAAAAAGCTGAAATAGAGGGCATGGGTCCTCCCAAGGCCCATCCCACGTCTCCCCAGATCATTTGTAAGGCCCGACGCCAAGAAACGCCCAACAACAACAGTTCCTAGTCCTGTGGTTGCTCCTGATAAGGAGTTGCTTTAAAGGTTTGAGGAATTATTCGACGAGGTGAACATGGTGGCAGCTGAAGAGGGTTCTAGCAAGGTAGATGTTCAATTTGTTGGGCCCGATGCAAATATTAACAATTGGGAAGCTACTCCTCTCCCCACCAGGAAGGAGTTTTGGTAGTTTGCTTTGATTTTCTTTCAGTTTATCTGGATTATTCCAGGGTTGTAATTCAGATTTTATGTTCCGTCTGTTTGGATGTATAAACCTTGTTATCTTTTAATTTCAATTAATTGCAATTTCCCTTTTCCTCATTCCTAACAATTTTATTTTTGTTTTCTTTTCTTCCTTGTACAACTCTTTTTATGCTGACTAAGATAAGTGTCCATCTTGAACCTCAACTCAGGGAGGAGATAATTAAAGCATTGGTTGAAAACAAAGATATTTTGCATGGTCATATGACGACATGCCAGGTTTAAGCACTGATTTGGTAGTTCACAAATGGCCCACTAACCCAACATTCCCTCCTATCAAGTAGAAGCTGAGGAAATTTAAAACTTATATGAGTGTGAAGATCAAAGAAGAGGTTACCAAGCAGTTCGATGCAAAAGTTATTCGGGTCACTCAGTATCCCACTTGGTTAGCCAATGTAGTACCTGTGCCAAAGAAGGATGGCAAGACCAGGGTATGTGTTGATTACCGTGATCTCAATAAGGCAAGTCCCAAGGACAACTTTCCACTACCAAATATCCACATTCTGATTGATAATTGTGCCAAACACGAGATTGGGTCTTTTGTGGATTATTATGCGGGCTATCATCAAATCCTAATGGATAAGGAGGATATAGAGAAGACGGCATTCATCACGCCATGGGGAACATACTGCTATAGGGTCATGCCATTTGGTTTGAAAAATGCTGGGGCAACTTACATGAGGGCAATGACCACCATATTCCACGACATGATACACAGAGAGATCGAGGTCTATGTGGATGATGTAATCATAAAGTCTAGAAAGAAGTCTGATCATGTCAGGGATTTGAGAAAGTTCTTCCAAAGGCTTCGCAGGTACAGCCTTAAGCTCAATCCTGCAAAATGCGCATTCGGTGTGCGATCTGGAAAATTTTTGGGATTCATAGTCAGCCACCAAGGTATTGAACTGGAACCGTCAAAGATCAAGGCTATCCAAGAATTACCACTCCCGAGGAACAAGACTGAAGTTATGAGTTTGTTAGGGAGGCTAAACTACATCAGCGGGTTTATTGCTCAACTCACGACAACCTGTGGGCCTATCTTCAAGCTATTGAAGAAGGATGTTGCGGTCAAGTGGACAGATGAGTGCCAAGAAGCATTTGATAAGATAAAGGGGTACTTGTCGAAGCCACCTGTGTTGGTACTACCTGAACCAGGGAGACCTTTGATTTTGTATTTGACGGTTTTGGACAATTCGTTCGGTTGTGTATTGGGTCAGCATGACATCACCGACAGGAAGGAGAAGGCCATATATTATCTCAGCAAGAAGTTCACGTCTTATGAGGTTAAGTATACTCACCTTGAGAGGACATGTTGCGCCCTAACTTGGGTAGTATAGAAGTTGAAGCACTATTTGTCATCTTACACTACGTACCTCATCTCTCGTTTGGATCCGTTAAAGTATATCTTTCAGAAACCTATGCCTATAGGTAGGCTCGTAAAGTGGCAGATCTTGCTCACAGAATTTGACATCGTCTATGTGACTAGGACTGCAATGAAAGCCTAGGCATTGGCCGATCATTTGGCTAAGAACCCAGTGGATGAAGAATATTAGCCTTTGAAGACTTACTTCCCTGATGAAGAGGTAATGCATATTGATGGGTTGGAACCAGTTGAAAATCTAGGATGGAAACTTTTCTTTGATGGGGTTGTTAACATGAAAGGCATTGTGATAGGTGCGATACTTATTTCTAAAACAGGGCATCACTACCTTGTTACAGCTCGGCTTTATTTCTATTGTACTAACAACATGGATTGTACGAGGCATGCATTCTTTTTTTGAGGCTAGCTATAGATATGGGTGTCCAGGAAGTCTTTGTCTTGGGCGACTCGGACCTTCTGGTGTACCAGATTCAAGAAGAATGAGAAACCCAGAATTTTAAGCTCATACCATACCGACAATGTTTGCAGGATCTTTGTCAATGGTTTCAATTAATAGAGTTCAGGCATATTCCAAGGATTCATAATGAGGTTGCTGATACTTTAGCTACTCTGGCATCAATGATACATCATCCAGATAAGGCTTACGTAGACCCTTTGAAGATTCAAGTCCGCGATCAACATGTTTACTGTAATGTGGTAGAGGAAGAACTTGATGGTGAGCCTTGGTTTCATGATATCAAAGAATATATCAGGATGGGGGTGTATCCGGTACAAGCCACAGGTGATCAAAAGAGAACAATTCGACGGTTACCAAGTGGGTTTTTCTTCAGTGGAGGGATCTTGTACAAAAGAACTCCAGATCGTAGATTGTTTAGATGCATAAATGCTAGACATGCCACAACTATCATGACTGAGGTATATTCTGGAGTTTGTGGACCGCACATGAGTGGGTATGTTCTTGAGTGGGTATGACCTCACCATGGAGCGAGATTGTATTAGTTTTGTGCGCAAGTGTCACCAATGTCAGGTGCACGGAGATTTGATTCATTTTCCGCCATCTGAATTGAATACAATGTCCGTACCATGGCCCTTTATTGCGTGGGTCATGGATGTCATTGGGCAAATCGAGCCAGCAATGTCCAATGGGAATATATTTATTCAAGTGGCCATTGATTATTTCACCAAGTGGGTTGAAGCTAAAACTTTCAAGTCTGTGACCAAGAAAGCAGTGGTCGATTTTGTGCACTCAAACATCATTTGTCGGTTCGGGATCCCAAAGGTGATCATTACAGACAATGGGGCTTATCTCAATAGCCATCTTATGAAAGAGGTATGTCAACAGTTTAAGATTATACATCACAATTCCACCCCATATCGCCCCAAGGCAAATGGAGCAGTCGAGGTAGCCAACAAGAACATAAAGAAGATACTTCAGAAAATGGTGGAAGGGTCCACGCAATGGCATGAGAAACTACCTTTTGGATTGTTGGGTTATCACACTACTGTTCGTACTTCAGTAGGGGCAACTCCTTATTTGTTGGTATATGGCACTGAGGTAGTGATACCCGCGGAAGTTGAAATCCCATCCCTTCGGATTGTCGCTGAGGTCAAAATTGATGACGATGAGTGTATCAAAACTCGCTTGGAATAGTTGAGTTTAATTGATGAGAAGAGATTGGAAGCAGTTTGTCATGGTCAGTTGTATCAACAGAGAATGGCAAGAGCATATAACAAGAAGGTGCGTCCACGAAAGTTTGAAGTGGGTAAGTTAGTATTGAAACATATCCTTCCTCATCAGGCTGAAGCAAAATGCAAGTTCGCCCCAAATTGGCAAGGGCCGTTTATCGTGACGAGAGTGTTGTCCAATGGTGCTTTGTATTTAACAGACGTAGAGGGCAAGTGTGTAGAAATGGCCATCAATTCTGATGCGGTCAAGAGATATTATGTATGATTTTCTTTGGTTAAATTGTATATGTTTGTACTTGGCATATTTTGAAGATTGGAATGACGAAGGCATTTTGTTCTGCTATTTAAACACTTTATCCTTTGTTACCTCTTTGAGCCTTATTTATTTCCTTTCGTACCCCTCTTTTGGAATCAGCAGCAAAGCTCAGAGACACAAGCGCGAAAGATAAGAAAAAAAAAGAAAAAAAAGAAAAACAACAAAAAAACAAAAAGAGAAAGAAAGAAGAAAGGAAAAGAGAAAAGAAAAATCACAACAAACAAAGTAATTCTTATGACCTGAACTATGTTCGACCTGATTCCTTTTAAGGATATGTAGGCAGCCTCATGGTTCGGTCCAATCAAAATAAAAATCCAAAAGTCCCCAAACAAAGAAACTGGGACAAAAGTCGTGGTTGTTGTAAGAAATCTAATTCCGAAAGTTGTAATTTTGAATCCATTTGAATTATTTTGAGCCTTTGATACCCGTTATTTCTAACCCTATCCAAAATCCCACATTACGGTCCAAAGAAAGACTTTCCAATCAGTCTTCCAGAACTGCCAAGTCAAGAAAGGAGAGGTAATTCATATCAAGGGCAACACTCTAGTTCAAGCAGAAAAATGTTGAAAATGAGAGAGTCTTATTTGTAAAAACCCTCACGGGCACCATAAGGCGACGAGAGCTGAGGGAAATAAAAAATGAGGGAGTCTTATTGGTGAAAACCTTCATGGGTACCTTGAGGCGAAAGTGAGTTGAGAGATGAGAGAGGTCTGTTGGTGAAAACCTTTCAGGGCACCGTAGGATGAACTAGGTCAAGGTGTGGGTGAAGAAATCGGGTTATGAAATTTCGGGGCAACAAAGTATGGCAGCTGAAAGTTGATTGGTTGGACAGATTTGGCCGATTAATCTGAAGTGCATGTCATGACCATTGGTACCAGCTGTTCCACTCAGATAAGGCTCTTCTATTTTCCTTTTTAGCAAGTCATCTAGTTTCGGATTTTCTTTATCCTTAACTTTCAAAGTCATTGCATTTCATTTCTTTTGGGGTTTATTTCTCTAAGATGTTTCAATGTCAGTCTTGTTCAAAGAAAATAAGAAAGGATTTAAAATCTCATTACCAACTTCAAAAATTGCAAAGCATAGTGTGTCCAGAACATACCAAAGATAGCATGATGTAAAGTGGGATATAAGAAGTCACCGGAAGTTTCATCGGTGGAATGATTTGTTAATCTCATGGGAGATGCAAAGATTCAGATAAAGGGGTCGGAGATGTACACAACAGTTTGGGTATAGAACACTCATGTCATCCAAGGTCATGGGGTTTGAAAGTTAGTCAGGAAGTCAAGCGGTTCTTAGCCAGTTCAGGGTAAGTCAGTCAAAACAAAGCATAATAGCGGGGAGGCCACTTTCAGCAAGAATGCCACAAACTAACCACCACATTTTAAACTGACAAGATTTTTCTTTGATTGAAACAGGGGCAGGACATTTTGATTGTTTCGGAGAAATCCTCCGTAAGGAAGAGCAGACACCAAACAAGTTTGATAGTAAATTTTCAGGACCCTCCTGAAAAATGGGACCTAATTTAAAAATCGAAACAATCATAAGTAGCAAAATCTAGCATAAATGTACCCCAAGGAATATAAGTTGGTTTCAAAGTTTTCATGTGTAAGATAGGATTCAATTAGGAGTTTTCAGGACCCTCCTGGATAATGGGATGTAGCTTTAATACTTTCTTAGATAACAAGATGTAGCGGGAGTAATACCTTCAGAAGATATAACTTAGATCTAAAATTGTCGTTTAATTAATAGTTGTCAGGACCCTCCTGGATAATGGGGTGTAGTTTTAAGATAGGCGTAGATAACAAAATGTAGCGAAAGTAATATCTTTAAGAGAGATAGTTTAGATTTAAAACTGTCGTTTAACTAGGAGCTGTCAGGACCTTCCTGGATAACGGGACCTAGTTTTCAAATTCTTAGTAATATTTGGTAATATGATTCAGTTTAACACTCACATATGTGCCCAGCTACCAAACTGGGGCAGAAACGTTTCTTTGTTTTGTCTATTTTTGTTGAAATCAGGTACCCACTTGGAGAACAGGGAGAATACAATTCAAGTTCAGTAGTAAGGCGCCCACCTAGAGAGCACAGGAATACAATTCAAGTTCAGCAGTCAGGCGCCCACCTGGAGAGCACGGGAATACAATTCAAGTTTAGCAGTCAGGCACCCACCTGGAAAGCACGTGAATACATTTCAAGTTCAGCAATCAGGCGCCCACCTGGAAAGCACGGGAATGCAGTTCAAGTTCAGCAATCAGGCGCCCACCTGGAGAGCAGGGAATACCTTCAAGTTTAGCAGTCAGGAGCCCGCCTGGAGAGCAGGGAATACATTTCAAGTCAGCAGTCAGGCGCCCGCCTGAAGAGCATGGAATATATTTCAAGTCAGCAATAAGGAGCCTACCTCGAGAACAAGGGAGTACAATTCAAGTTTTAGCCTGCAAGTTCTTATTGATATTTGGTAATGTGATTCGTTTTACACTTACATATGTGCCCATATGCCCAAACGGGGGCAGAAAATTTTCTTTGTTTTTGTCTATTTTGTTGAAGTTAGGAGCTCTCCTGGAGAGGAGGGAATACATTTCAAGTTAACAGTCAGGAACTCGCCTGGAGAGCAAGGAATGCATTCAAATTTAGCAATCAGGAGGCCGCCTGGAAAGCATGGGAATATAATTTGAGTGCAACAGTCAGGAGCCCGCCTGGAGAGCAGGGAATACATTCAAGTTCAGCAGTCAGGTGTCCACCTGGAGATATGAGAAGCATCCCAAAATATAGTTCAGTAGTCAGGCGTCCACCTGGAGAAAGGAAAAACATCTCAAAGTGTAGTTGGCAGTCAGGCATCCACCTAGAGAAAGGGAAAATATCTCAGATTACAATTCAAGGCGGCAACAAAGGGATTTCACCAGGAGAATACTAGTCAACAAGGGATCAAGAACCACAAGAAGCAAGTTTGCAGATATAGATAGGATCTTTTGTAAACTCATAGAGCATAGTCTAGTCTAGCTTCTTTTATTTTTGATATGGTGTAATGAGGGGGTTCAGTAAGTAGTAGCAACAACAATGAAATCGCAGCTTCATGGTAGTCCCAGCTACCAGACATTCCTAAACTACACTGACCTGATTCCTTTTCAGCCAAGGATATGTAGGCAATCTCAGAAGCAGGGTGCAGTCAACTCTTTCAAAAATGCTTCCCACAGAGTATTCAAGTGGGAAAAAATTGCTCGTATACGCTCACTTTATATTTGCACGAAAACTCTTCGTGTTTCCGAGCAAAGAGGGGCAGCTGTGAGCACGTGATTTTTGCCCTATATGAATTACTCCCATAAATTCAAAACAAAATAATTTCTTTCAGTGTTTGCAATTTTGTGAATTTTTGTGGCATTTTCTGATAATTGTTTGCATTTTTGTTTGTGCATTTTAATTAGTGAAACAAAATACAAAAAAATATGTTGCATTTGCATTTAGGGTTTGACTTTGCATTTTTAATAATTAATTAGTAATTAAGTTATTTTATGTAAAAGGAAATCACAAAAATAGTTTAATTTTCATTTTTATTCTAAACTTCAATTTGGAGTAGTTTTCCTTTTAATTGGTTGGTTAATTAATTTTGATAATTATTATTTAGGCTTAATTAGTGTATTTAGGTTAGTTAGGGTCTAGGAATTAATTTAGATTTGTTTTTTTTCTGGAAAAAAGAAAACAACAAAAAAAGAATTTGTGACAAGAAATGAAAGGAGAAGGGATTTAAAATGAGAATAAAATTGGGCCACTTAAAATCAGCTTCCCCAAGCCCAATCCCGCCCAAGTTTACCCGTTCCAACCCAGCCCAGTCTCCCCAAAACCCGGTCTGGATCCCCCCTACCCCACATGACGTCGTTTCATCCAAGGTAATCAGCACCGTCGAGGTAAGGAGATCCAACAGCCCTGAAGTGGCTTCTACTTAATATAAATCTGTCCTAACCCGTTGCCCCCCCCATCCTCTCATCATCTCTCACAAACCCACCTCCATTAGAGACGGAACCCTAGTCTGCCGCCCATAAATTCCCACTGCCGTTGGTGGCGGCGGATACTCCATTCACCACCAAAATAACACCCCTGAACCCCCGTCTCACCCTCATTCCAGAAATCCACTTCGTTTCCCTCGAATTGTAGTGAAGCTCCTCAAATCTGAATTTGAAGGGACAATCCTAAAAGTCCAAAAGTCCAAATCGTTGAGTTTGTGGAGGATTTTAGGTTGTAGTGACCCTTATTCGTGTGTTTTCATATGAAAACACACGATTAAAGGTTATTCCGGTCCAGAATTTGGAAGCCCTTCAAAAATAGGGTGAATCGACTCTTAGATCGGTTTTTAGGTATTATTTGTGTTTATTTTGTCTATTTGTTTATATTTTTCTTCTATGCATCTGCTTCTTCCCCCTTCTTTTGAACTCTCTTGCTTTCCCGGTTTTAGAGTGTCATTTACATGCATGTTAGTTGGTAAGAAATTTTCTTTTATTTTATTAGTATAAACAGTCTATTATTATTAGTTTCACTTTCATTAGTTGTCTATTAATTAGTTGAACTTCCAAAATTACTCGAATCATTTCTGTTTTCTACCTGTTTCATTTTGAATCATAAAAAATGGTCTGATTGTGTTTTGGTTTGAGGTTCAATATTGGGCTGGTTGTCTAATGGGTCAGCCAGGGTCAATTTGACCCATAACTCACCTGAGATTCAAGGGTAAATGTCAGAGTCATTGAAGGGTAATTTGGGGACTGTGGTTAGGGAATCTTTTGGTAACTGATTGAGAAGCTTCTAGGAAGCTAGATGGGGGATTTAAGTTGATTTTAAGATTTTTAACTAAGGCTATCTAGGAAAAAACAAAAATTGAAAAAGGGCCTAATTGCAAACCTGAACTTTTCTAGGCTGCCCTACTTCCTTGCCTATAAAGGCATGTTCTCTTGCCTTTCAAGGCAGAACTTCAACGATAGAATTCCAGAAACACAAAAGTCAAAAAAAAATTCTACTATTTCATTACGTTTTTTTTCTTCTTTCCCTTGATTTCTGAAGCCTTCAACTTCTGAATACCTTGAGGATTGAAATGGATTGAACTTTGTGTTATTTTATGTGTTTTAGAAGGGGTTTTGGTTGAGAGTTTGCTAAAGTTACTGTTTCATTGAGTTTTTTCTGGAATCTGGTGTTTTTGAAGCTTGTTTTGAAGTTTGGGTTTTGGATTTTGATTTTTGAGAATCAGTTTTTGGTTTAATGTTGTCTTCCTTGGTTTATTTCTGTTGTTGGATCCTGTTGTCGGTACTACTGAACCTTACCCCCCCCCCTTTTATTCTCATTTCCAAGTATTACTCAGCCTTATGGACATCACCTAATGTGTAATGCAAAGCTTGGATTGAAAATAAGATGAAGTGTGGTGCTGATTCATTGAAATTCATCTCTGTTCCTTCAGTTTTTGTAATCAGCATACTCTATTTGGATTTTTGATTGATATATTTATCACCATAGGGGTTGTAATTGAATTCTATATTACACTTGCTTAGTATATATGGTCTTTTTATGATTTTGTTGCCGGATTCTATAATCATCTTGACTTTACCCTGTGTGTTCCTCTTGTTTTGTCTTCGAAGTTGGAGGCTGTATTAGTGAGGTAAGTTAGGAGATACTCCCTGATTTGCATGAGTCCATCTTAGAATCTGTTATAGTGAATAACCTATGGCTGGGTTCTGCATTTAGCATGTTGGGATAAACATGTTTCATTAAGTTTCTCATTGTTTTATCTATCAATTATTTGATTAGAATACATGTAGAATGGGGGGATTTAAAGTGAAAAATGTAAAGAATATATTGATACATGCATGTTGAATCTGAAGACCATGTTAGTAAATAGATTAGTGGATAAATTGCTTGTATATAAGAACGTGTAATCACAGCTTGAAAACTCGGTTGGATGATGTTGAATATCAGATATTTCGAATGATTAATGGTCTATTTGGGCTTAACATTGAATACTGTGATTGTATTTGGGATTTTGAATTCATTGTGGTCATTTGGGGCTTAATTTCTATTATGGGATTGAGTTGGGCTTGCAGGGACTCGACCTAGGATCGGACATTAAGGTCCCTTCGTTTTTCAAACTTGGGCTCAACATGGGCCCAAGGCTTTGAAGTTCAGCCGCTGGAAATAGAAGTGCTTGCCATATGTTATTTTCTTGCTGGGCCATCACTTGATCAGATCTGATTTCTAAAACAATGATTCAAGAAGTTCCTATGTCCTTTAATTAATTAATTGATCCTCTTGGAATAGTTGGGGCGAGCAATATTACAATATATAACGATTTAGGGCCCTCATGAGTTAATTTAGCAACTTGGTTAGAATACTTCGAGGCGCGGCATGCCAAACAAAAATGACAACCGCTTGGCCCTCGTTTTAATTAAGTTTGATTTAATCCTTAGAATTCGAGGCGTGCCACTTAGTGAAATTTTCGTGGCCCTCGCAAAGCTAAAAATGCGGAGTTGCTTTAGGCACGTTGTTTTAATAATTTACCTTCCTAAACTCGGGTGCGCATTTATGTGACCAAAATCCAAATCTCAACAATGCTAGATAAAATATGTCGAGAGCCGTGAGTGCATTTATGTAATGTGGTTCAAGACGTATTTCAAATGACGTTACAATTTTTCCTTAAAAATAATTAAAAGCTGGTATAAAAAATGCACAATAGGCTAAAACATGTATTCAAATAAGATAATGGGCCGATTATAACAGTTGAGCGACCGTGCTAGAACTACGGAATCCGGGAATTCCTAAGACCTTCTCCCGGGTTAACAGAATTCCTTTCCTGAATTTCTGTGTTCACGGACTGTAGTACAGAGTCAATCTTTTCCTCGAGTCGGGATTTGAATCGGTGACTTGGGACACCATAAAATTATCCCAAGTGGCGACTCTGAATTTAATAAATAAATAATTCCATTTCGATTGTCACTTTATGTTGGAAAATACTCTCTTATACTCCCTTCTGAGTGTAGGTAAAAAGGAGGTGTGACAGCCCAATAAACAAAACAACCATTAACGCCTTTATCTCATTAGGCAACACCTAGGTTATGGTCACATCCCTAGGCCTCTAAACTATTTGAAAACCCTAATAAACACGCATCTCTAGTCTATTATCCTTAGCTTGCAATTCAATATAGTAACAGTAGAAGTAGAAAACAAAACTCTATTGTGGAAGTGCAATATTAGGTAACCCATTTGCTTGCTTCAAATATATACTTCTAACACCCCTTATACTCCCAGTGGATTTGACCCCGACTCATAGTTTGATAATTATTGTTGCATAGAACCGTAACATATCTCTTATTAAGATGTGTTATGGGCTTGATCAAAAGCCTTAACATAACTTAACTCCATTGAGTCCTTAATACCTTCCAAGAAATTTTTCAAACAACTCAACTCAATCTACCATAGCATAAGGAGATTCAAAATCAGTGTTCTGTAAAGGCTAAGTCCGCAACTTAATCTAGTAGCTCATTTATGTAAATATGGGTGGCATATATCCTCTGACAAGAGACTCCTCCAATACCATATACCAACAACAATGACCAGAGCAATCCAACAATACATAATTATCAATAACAAGACACCATATAACATTAACAAGTCACAGCTACTTCACGACGAGCGCCAAGCTCCGATTGAAACCTGTATACCCCATATCACCCCTTATAGAATTCTTACTTTAAATTAACAATATCATTATCATGATAATGGAGTCATTAATCAATGATTCTAGCCTTATACCATATATTTATAACAAAGAAACCAATCCACAACTCCAATTATCCTCATTTAGCAACTTTATTCACTAGTTCATGTCTAGTCCATCCATTTAACTTAATCAGTATCAAGATAACCTTAAGCACATACAAGAACACAATATACATACCTCCTACAGTAGCTTCAAGTTGAAATCCAGGTTACATTTAGCTTATAACAACCCTTAATGGCAATACAATACCATAGAAGTGACTTAAGCTAATCTTCACTTCCAATCTCAAGTTTCATATATTCCTTTTACCAATTCACTTGATAAACATATACACATGCATAACAACAGAAACCATATCATAATCAAGTTATTTTCCCTATTTTTCAGCTATTTATAGTTCATGAAACACACACCATATATATATATATATATATATATATATATATATATATATATATATATATATACACATACATATATATGTATATATACATACATACAGCCTTAAAATAACCCAACAAATGATAACAACATCTCTTCCTCTTTCAAGTGCTATCTTCTAATCTTTTACTCCAACCCTACAACCAACATGTAATTAACCTTAAACACCATTAAAAGGATGTTATACATACCTTAGGAAGTAGATAAATTTCTAACCCCAAGCTTAACTTAGCTCATCATCATCTTTATTCACATCACAACACCATATAGGGGTTATTCTTCACCTTTGGCTAACTTTGATGTTGGATTATGGTGTATTTTTTGGAATTTATTTGGAGCCTTTGGGGAACTGTTTGGGAGAGTTTGGAGAGTGTGAGGATGGAAGGAGGTCGAAAAATGAGCAAATCTCATCCAAAAAACGAGATAAGAATAAGTGAAGGTCCGCCACCGACCAGGTGGGCCCATAGGGGTTTCTTGTGCAGTCTCGCGAAAATGTGAATATCTCTATACACCAATGTCGTATTGACAAACACTGTAATGAGATAGAAACTAGACTCAAAGATGTTCAATTTGGTAGGTGTATCATCTTGTTATTCCAAGTATATTGGGATAAAAGCTCAGCTATATTTGACCTAATGTTCATCACATTCATGACAGTAACTTGTGATGACCTTTTCCAACTTTTGTTCCACAACTATATTGACTTCAAAATGTAATACACCACTATAATACGACTAGAAATAACACATAAAATAACCTACTTATAACTTTAAGCACCCTAGTATCACCCCAAAAGTACATCTGATAACATTCTCAACTTGTCGACATTCGACGAAACTTATTTTCTTCAATTTGTTTAGCTTTTAAGCCTTTCAACCCTCTTGGTATTTATTATCTATGATCTTAAAGATCTGTATCCTCTAAGGTAACATGATTAACTTAATTTATGTACTTTCAAAAATGATCTCATCTCTGATCTTACGTCAATTGTCTTACGACGTACTCTTACATACGAAAATATGGAGTGTCACACATCCTCCCCCTCTTAAACAGGCGTTCATCCTCGAATGGGTATAGAATCATACCTGGAGTTTCAAATAGGCGTGGATATCTACTCCGCATCTCCCACTCGGCCTCCCAAGTAGCCTCTTTGACTGGCTGGCCTCTCCACTACACCTTCACTAAAGTTATGTTCTTTGACCTTAACTTTCGAACCTGCTGATCCAAAATGGCCACCGGCTCCACATCATAAGTCAAATCACTATCCAATTGAATCGTGCCAAAGTCCAAAACATGAGACGGATCACCAAAGTAATTTCAAAGCATAGAAACATGAAACACCAGGCAAACACTCGATAGACTATGTGGCAATGCAAGCTTGTAAGCCACATCTCAATTATCTCAAGCACCTCAAAAGGCCCAATATATTGAGGGCTCATCTTGCCCTTCTTCCCGAATATCATAACACCCTTCATGGGTAAAACTCTAAGCAGTACCTTCTCTCCCACCATGTAAGCAACATCATGAATCTTCCGATCGGCATAGCTCTTCTGTCTAGACTACGCCATGTGAAGCCGATCCTATATCAAGTTTACCTTGGCCAAACAATCTTGAACCAAGTCAGTACCCAACAATCTAGCCTCAAGTGGCTCAAACCAACCCACCGGAGACCGACACCGTCTCTCATACAAGGCCTCGTACGGAACCATCAGAATGCTCGATTGATAGCTGTTGTTATAGGTAAACTTTGCAGGTGGTAGAAACTGATCCCAAGAACCCCTGCAATCCATGACACAAGCATGTAACATATTCTCCAACCCTTGTGCCTAACTCTCGTTGCACTGCTCTACAAAACAATGATGTTAACTTTGTACCCCGATCTGAAATGATGGACACTGGCACACAGTGTAGACAAACAATCTCGCGGATGTATATCTCAGCCAACCACTCCAAAGAATAGGTAGTCCCAAATAGAATGAAATGCGCGAACTTGGTCAACCGACCCATAATTACCCAAATAGGATCAAACTTCCTCAAGGTCCATGGGAGCCCAACTACAAAGTCCATGGTGATACACTCCCATTTCCACTCCGAAATCTGTAGCCTATAAAGTAATCCGCCCTGTATTTGTTGCTCGTACTTCACTTGTTGACAATTTAGGCATCGATCTACAAACCCCACTATATCTATCTTCATCCCCATCCACCAATAGTGCTACCCCAAGTCCTGATACATCTTTGCGGCACCCGGATGAATGGAATACCCCGAACTGTGGGCCTCATCAAGAATCAACTCACGTAGCTCATCTACATTGGTCATACAAATCCGACCTTGCATCCACAACACCCCATCATCCCCAATAGTAACCTCCTTAGCATTATTGTGCTTAATTGTGTCCTTGAGGACAAGTAAAATTTTGGTCATCATACTGATGCTCTCTGATGAGATCATACAAGGAAGACCGAGAAAACACACAAGCTAGAACCTGACCAGGCTCCAAAACATCTAACCTCACGAACTGATTATTAGCCAAGGCCTTAACATCTGATGCAAGCAGTCTCTCACCAACAGGAATAAATGCAAGGCTACCCATACTCACTGCCTTTCTTTTTAAGGCGTTGGCTACTACATTGGCCTTCTTGGGATGATACAAAATGGTAATATCATAGTCCTTTAGTAGCTCCAACCATCTCCCTGCCTCAAATTTATATCATTTTGCTTGAAAAGTGCTAGAGACTCTGATGATCCGTAAATACCTCACCAGACACACCGTAGAGATAATGCCTCCAAATCTTCAATCTATGAACGATGGATGCTAACTCCAAATCATGAACAAAGTAGTTCTTCTCATGGAGATTTAAGTGGCTTGAAGCATAAGCAATCACTCTACCCTCCTGCATCAAGACACAGCTAATGCCAATCTGAGAAGCATCACAATAGACTGTATACAAACCCGATGCTGAAGGCAAAACTAGAATTGGAGTTGTGGTCAAGGAAGTCTTGAGCTTTTGAAATCTCTCCTAAAACTCATCTGACCACCTGAATGGAGCACCCTTTTGGGTCAACCTGGTCAAAGGTACTACAATGGATGATAAACCCTCAACGAGAATTGCAGTAGCTGAATCTCAGTATCTGAAGACGGTCTGTGCCAACTATGAACTGCCTTTATCTTCTTTAGATCCATCTTAATCCCCTCACGGGACACCACATGCCCCAAGAATGCCACTAAACTGAGCCAAAACTCGCACTTGGAGAACTTGGCATAAAGTTTCTCATCCCTCAACCTCTATAGTATAATTCTCAAATATTGTACATGCTCCTCCTGGCTACATGAGTACACCAGGATATCATCAATAAATAAATACTATGACAAATGAATCAAGATATGCCAGGAATACACTGTTCATGAGATGCATGAATGCTAATGGGGCATTGGTCAACCCAAAAGACATCACAAGGAATTCATAAGGACCATAGCATGTCCTAAATGTCGTCTTCAGAATATTCGAGTCCCAAATCTTCAATTGGTGATACCAGACCTCAAATCGATCTTAGAGAACACTCTAGCTCCATGAAGCTGGCCAAATAAATCATCAATGCGCGACAAATGGTACTTGTTCTTGATACTAACTTTGTTCAATTGCCTAACATCGATGCAGAACCACATAGTACCATCCTTCTTCTTCACAAATAGAATAGGTACACCCTAAGGCGACACACTAGGCCTAATAAACCCCTTATAAAGAAGCTCCTGAAGCTGCTCTTTCAATTCCTTTAACCCTGTTGGTGCCATATGATACGGGGGAATACAAATGGGCTGAGTGCCCGGCACCAAGTCAATACACATATCAGTATCCCTATTGGGTGGCATGCCCGATAGGTCTGCAGGAAACACATCCGGAAAGTCTCACACTACCTGAAAAAATAAATAGTAGGAGTATTAGATCCAACGCCCCTCACAAATGCCAAATATGACAGACACCCCTTCCCAACCATCCATTGGACCTTCAGATAAGAAATCACCCTACTGGGAACATAATCTAGAAAACCTTCCACCCGATCCTTGACAACCCCAGCATCGCCAACATCACGGTCTTACCGTGACAATATAAAATAGCATGACATAGGGACAACCAATCCCTACCTAAAATCATGTCAAAATCAACCATACTAAGCAATAAAAGATTAACTCTAGTCTCCAATCCCCCAATGGTCACTACACACGACCGATATATGAACAAGTGATAAATGGGGATTTTGACTGCTTATTAGAACCCTTTAGCTCTTGTCTTAGGACAAAACTATCGAATTGTGTTCCCGAAACTAATGAAATTGTGCAAATTGTAGAACTGCTGGAAGCTTTGTCTCTCAATATATAATACGACTCGAAAAGGAGTGATCCAAAGCACAAGGCAATAAAGGGCACAAAAGCACAAATGTGTAGTCCGCAGAATTCCATCTACGATGGCAAGCCAAGAAGGAAATTCCAATAAGACTTTTAGAAATTTGTGGTCCGTACATGAATTGTGCGGCCGTAGAATTGGAAAGATGGAAAGTTCAGAGAGTATGTTAAAAGACCAAGTCCTGAATCCCTTGTGAAGTACGGACCGCACAAGAATTGTGCGGCCACAAAAGATTGCCTCGTGGTCGCATTCCAGAAATGTGTGGACCGTAGAAGATTGCCTCGCGGTCACAATTCAGAAATATGCGACCGTAGAACGCCTTGTCCTGTCAACTGAAGAAATCTATGGACCGCACATGGAATTGTGCGGCCGTAGAACCTCCCGAGGGGAATTTTAGTTTGTAATTTTTGGCTCTATATAAATAGACGAGTTTCATAAATTATGTTAAGTTTGAACCTCTGAAGTTGCTGTAGCCGTTTTTCTTTACTACTTTAGGAAGTTTTAAATTATTTTGGTGTTTTAACATTATTTTCATTATTTTAATCTTCCATTATGAGTTTAATTAGCTTTTCTTCTCTATTTTCTGTCATTTCTATTATGAGTAGCTAAACTTCTACTAGGGTTGTGACAAAACCCTAGTGTATAAACCTAATAGGTGATTAATTTAGTGCTTTTTATGATTAGGTGTTGATTATTTAGCTTAGTTCATGCTTCAATTGTTGAATAAATAGTTGCAAACATCGATTCATGCATATGTGACTTAATCTCTACTGGAAAAAGAGGGACCTTGTATAGGATAACTTCGCTAACAAGGAATTGGGTCAATTGAGAGATTGATTAACCCAGTTAAAGGGTTCAATCTTGAGATAGTAATAACCCGACTTGAGCTCTTATCAACTGTTTTAGTTGATACCCATTTAATCTTGAGAAACCCAAATTGGGCAAAAACACTCTCTGAACGAGAGGTATTGATTGGGTAATGTATAGTTGTGAGCTATAATATACCCCAATCAACAAAACAAGCATTAACATCTTTATCCTATTAGGAAAACACCTAGGTAATAGTCACAACCATAGGTCTTTAATCCAATTGGAAAAACCTAAAAAACATTTATTTATAATCTATTTTCTTTAGCTTGCATACATTAGAGTAACATTAGAAATAGAAAACAAAACCTTGTTATGGAAGTACAGTCTAAATAACCCATTTGATTGCTCCAAATCTATACCCCTAACTCCCATCATAACTCCCGGTGGATTCGACCCCGTCTCCTTATTGGGTATTTATTATTGTATACGACCGTTTCATATCTATATTGAAGTGTGTTGTGGACGTGATCAATTTTTGGTGTTGTTGTCGGGAGTTAAAATAGTGTCAGCTCTATATTTGGGTTTATTTTTTGACTATATTTTTTTCCTTTCGTTGTTACTAACTTGTGTGAATCAATTTTAGGTACAATCATGGCGGTAAACAATCAACTCGGAAATATACCTTTGAGGGATGTGGACGTTGAGGATAAGCAAGTTAATGAGGTTCCGCCTGAACCTCAAGCCTATAGAAGAGGCCGAACACCTCATGACAATGTTCCCGTTCCACCCCTACCTCCACTACGAGCTGCTCCATGCCGGGTGTTACCCAATGAAGGGTATGCTAGTGTAATAGTCCCTCCTAGTATTTGGAAGGGAAGTGTCACGACTCTAAAACTAACCCGGTCATGATGGCGCCCATCGTGAAACTAGGCCAGCTGATACAACTCTCAGATTAACCATTAATCAATATGAATCACTTTTAAGCCTTTAATTAACCAAATGTTTCATAATGTAAGTCTAAATGAACAGTGCGAAAATAATATACAAGCTTGACAGCGGGGTGTCACAAGTCACGAGCATCTACTAAGGTCAGAATACAACAAAAAGTATGAAAGTGTACTAAATCAGTCTAATGAAAACAAAGAGGGAGAAAAGTTGTGATGCAAACATCGGGCAGCTACCTTGCTTAACTCTGATGACTTTGCTTATGAGCAATCAACATCCGCTACTGGGATTAGAATACCTAGAATCTTCACCCAAGGTGCACGGAGTAATGTGAGTACTCCAACTCAACAAGTAATAAAGGTAAATAAAAGCTGAGCAGTAAGAAAACACGTTGTCGCACCCCCTTTTTCCCTCTTTGCATTGGAAAATCGGGTTTATGACATTTTTTGGGGTAGGACAACTCATTCCTTTTGGGAACTGGGTTTGCATTTTTGAAGAGTCTCCACCTAATGATTTAAGGTGCATTAGGACACCTATAGGGTTCATATCTAAGGTTTCTTGATAACTAGAGATATGGTAAGGGCTAGAAATTATCCTAAGGGGAAGGTGGTAGGCACCCCTCAGGATCCATTACTGTGGTTCACGGCCAGACAGTTTTGTAAATTTTTTACAATTAGCAAATAGACAAGTATAGGCTCAAATAGTAGGAGATTTGAATCTAAACATATAAAAGTTTGAAAATAATTAAAAAGGCGAATTTCTAAAAGGAGTTACAATTTACACATACTTGAGAATATAAAAGGAGGGGAGGTCCTAGATTTGTTTATAATATGGATCACATCAATGTAATACCCAGTATGACACTCCTTAGAAGAGGGGATACACATGGTATTAGCGCACCGGTCATCATATTCATATCTACCCTTCCCACCCCGTTAAGGTATTAAAGCGCGGATTGGTCTCGAACTCTATTGCATGCTATTACCCGTCCCACTTCTTATAAGAGGGAGGATTTTAGGCTGACTCTTGGGCTTTAAAGGTAAAAAGGTTAAGATGACATACAAAACATACATGACTGCATATTAGGGGAAACATATAAACAATTAAGAGGCTCATATATACCTCCGCAGACAATGCACATAAATAGCATGACTTAAACACAGTTAGGGTCAGAATTTAAAGTACTAAGGCAGGGTGTTTAAATTGTTGAAGCATACCATATTTATTACATAACTCAGATAAGACGTCTGAATCAGGACTGCCTCCTAGTTGTAGCAATTGCTAATTAAACAAAGGCGGATTCAGTTTTATCAAGCCATTTCCTAAGACTTGCCTAAGCATAATGGTAAGATCCAATGAGCATGATGTCTATTACTGATTAGGAATGCAACAAAACAGTAAACAATTTAACGAGCAATTTGGATCATATAGGCATGCTTTCTAAATCGTATTAATAAAAGGAGCATGTTGTTTAAACTGATTCAAAACAGACAAGTAAGAGTCAAACTGCTTTTTAACTCAACTGGTTTCAGATCCTATAGACATGGTGTCTAAGTGTGGAAGTAAAAACATACAGAATTTGTTAAACAGGTCTTATAGGCATGTTACCTACCCTTCTAATAGCTAAAGCATGCATAATAACCCCATCCCTTTTCACTAGCCAACCCCCAATATTTGTTACAAATTATTACAGACCAAAAATGATAGAATTAGATCAGAAAAGTGCAAAATAAGAAGTTATAACCATAGAAAGCCAGATTCTTGACATCTTCTCTGAGTTTTGGAATAAACTACCTCCAATGCCAATGTTGTTCAAAGCCTTTCTTAGACCTGGGTGTGTCAAAGTTCCCTAAGGGCCTCAACGGACCTCGGGCAGTACCTACACCCAGGTTTGCATAACCAGACAGAAATGAGTGCAGTGTGGAAGGGCCAGCCCTCATGTATCCAAGTTCAGAGGGAGCTCAAGGGTCCCAAGGCAAGGCTCACACAAGAGGGCAGAACCTAGGTTCTAGGAATATAGTAGAAGTGCAGAACATAGTTGAAAGAGATTTATTTAAACTGGACTGGAAAATAGTAAGTAGTAAGGGTGTTTTGAAAGAAGTAGTAGTAAAACTGAAACCACACAGAATCAATATTTACACAAAGGGGTCAAGGGGGTTTTGGGAATACATTGCATGAAGCATATAACCCCAAAAAGGGTCAGGTTTGGTCATGCACAACAATAGATATTGCTGACATGCCCACAAACCAATCAGAAAACACAAAAACATAGAGGGGATATAGGGTTTGGGATTCAAAATTAGAAAACACATAACAAGTGACTGACAGAGTACATACATAGGGAAACATTAATCTAAAAGGGGAGGGAACATATTACAACATGCCTGTAATGTAACTCGACTGCATAGACATGAGCAGAAGTAGGAAAGAGTGAAAGAAAATGAAACAGATAAAGAAACATGTTGTTGTCGATGCTTGAAAATTAACTAGGACATACCAGTAAAGAAGAAAAGTGTAGAAAGGAAAAGTAAGCAAATTTCCACAGCCTAGTCTTGGCTTTCAGCCAGCTAGACAAAGCAGTAGCACAAGTAGTAGTAGAGAAAAGAGAGAAAGTTTTGAGTGTAAGTGTGTGTTCTTGAACTCAATTGTTCGTGTGTGTGAAAGAAGAGGGGGTGGGTATTTATAGTTTTGAAAATGATTTAATAAGAGGGAAAGTCTTAAACATAAACATGGAAATAATCATAATCAGAAGCAACTAACACAAGTGATTCCCTTTAATTAAGGGATCAGTGTTTAACGGGTAGTAGCAGGCTTAATTAAGGAAAGAAATCAGCTTGGGGATAGATTGATTATTGCCATATAAGGGGGCAGTAAAAGTATGAAGTAAATAATCAAGTCTAAGTACAAAATAGGCTTATTTTGGGAAAGGATTTAGCAAGGTAAAACATCCAGTAAAGGGAAAGGAATCAATTAATTTTAAATGGGCAAGTGAAATTAGGGCTCATAAAAGAAAAGCTTTCGCAATCAGTCACCAGATCAAGATCAATCAAGGAAGAAACATGATTCTGCACTTCAGTATATAAATAGAGTGAACAGAAATATCAGACATGCGAGGCCAAATACATTGGCAAAAGATATAAACATACAGTAGTGGCAGAAATAAGCTAGGATTCAGTAGTGAGAAAAATATTCAAAGCTCAGTAGTCAAGTAGGTCAAGTAGTCACATATAATCAATAGTAAAGAAGAACATAGTATTAGGTAAGAGAAATCAGAAACAAGTAAAGGTCTCACAGTAATAATAAGTGAGAAAAACCCCTTTTACGAAATTAGGGTTCGACAGTAGTCGAGCTTAAGAGAAGAGATTCGAAACAAAGAACTTAATCAAACAAGCACACATTTAAACACACAGTTTCAGAATTCGGATGAGACAAAAAGGGAACTAAGGTTTTAACATGCTGAAATAAGCAAGTCGTTTTAAACATAGCCACATCACAAACAACAATAAAATCAGAGACAAGATCTTTAAAAAACTTAAAGGAAAACCCTAATCATCGAAAAATAAAGAGTTGTTTTGAAAGAAAATCGAGAGACCTTCATGAAAACACTTAAGATGTTCATAGTAAGCACAGATCTATGGTAGATCTGAAAGAAAATCAAAAGATCTTAAAGATTGGGGTTTCGAAAAACCCAAAAAAGGTGAGAAATACCTTAAAAGTTACCGATCTAACTAGGAAAGTGAAGGATCTGCTTTGAAAGGCCATGAATGGCCGGAGAAAGGACATAGATGGTTGGAGAAAGGCAATGAACAGAAGTCGAGCAAGGACTGGACCACATCCCTTCGAGGTCTGGCCATGAAACCATAGAAACAAACACTCAGGAGCCATAAGAGGCTGATACACATCTCCAATAGCCATGAAAGGCCATGGATTAGGCAGGGGTTAAGGTGGATTAGGGTGGGATTAGATGGCGGCAGCTAGGGTTCGTGAGAGGTTGTAGAGAGAATTGAGAGGGAAGGGATTCAAGGGCGGAATTTGGTGAAGAATAAATTAGGGTAAGGGGTCGTTTAAGGTTAAAATGGAAAGGGAGGATGGTGGTATAGATCAACGGCCAGGATTAAAATGGTTAGGCGGGAAATCCGGATTGGGTCATTTAAATTGGGTTAGGGGTCGGGTTTAAAATGGAATTGGGCCGAAAAATTGAGTTTTAATTTGGGGTCAGATTTAGGCTACAATTGAAACGCAATTGAGATATTATTTAAATAGACAATTTCCCACTTTTAAAATTATAACAATAGTCAATTAATTTTTGGAAATAAATTAAAAGCACTAAAATGACTTATAACATATAATTGACAATTTTAAAATATAGGACTTGATTTTATGAATATAAACGCAATTAAATCTTAAAAGAGGCTAATATTGCAATTATATGTAATTTTGCTTTAAAAATACTAAATAAATTTGTAAAATTATGCAAAAATTATCTTAGATATATTTTATCATAAATATGAAAGTCCAATAAATGAATTACCAAAAATAATAATTTTGTAAATAATTATTGGGTTTTTATGGATAAAAGAAGGGAAATAAATTGATTTAAAACCTTTAAAAATTATGGAATAATAATAAAACATTTGGACATACTTATATATTCATATATGCTATTTTGAAGTTATTTTTCGTATTGAAAAGTATAAACGGAAAAATTAGGTATCAACAGATGCCCCTCTTTTCCCGGAAAGAATGAAAGAGTTGTTGGGTAAAGATATGATGGCCAATTTTGACCGTGCGAAACGGTTTGAAGAGGTTTAAGCCGCACCCTAGCTTTTGAGCTGCCTACATATCCCTAGTTTTACAGGAATCAGACCATATGTAGTTCAGGATCTGTCGGAGGAGTATGCCGATGGAGACTTTTCAAGAACGGACGCAATATCCATAATGGGGTGAGTGGACGACTTTTGAGAATGATTAAGGTTTGATATGGTTGTGGGAACTGGAGCGGGACTGCTTCTACCAGGATGGTTGTTGCTCGACGGTTTACCTGCAATTAGAAATAATACAAGCGTATATTGCGCATAAATTTAAACATGATGCAAATTCTTGTCGGACCATGAATGTTGTCTTTGGACGGGTCGGATGACGTCCTTAGACCATGACGTCCTAGGCCATGAAGCGTATGATAAAGGATTCGCAGGCCATGAAATGATGCTCTCGGGCTATGAGGATGGTGCCTCCGAACCATGATGCCTTTGAATAATGATATGCAAAAAGATTGGAAGGGATCCTCGGGCCATGATGTGTTGTTCTCGATCTATGAAGATGATGCCTCCAAACGATGACACCTTTGGATAATTTGGCGATCTTTCAGCCCATGAGATGCAGTATGAGGCAATCTTTCAGCCCTTGAGATGCAGTATGAGGTGATCTTTCAACCCATGAGATGTAGTATGAGGCGATCTTTTAGACCCTGAGATACAGTAGCATGATGCGGACAAGACAGAGCTTAGTCTTGCGATTTGATGGGCAAAGCTTAGCCCATAAGAAAATGTGAAATGAATAGTGCTTGAGATAGTGCTTAGTTTCAAAGAAAATTGGAGGCAGAACTTAGCCTCGGAAGGCAAAATGGTAGCATAATGCAAGAATGTAGATGCAAATAGAGACAGTGTTTAGTCTCAGAAGGTAGAATGGTAGCCTTATGCAAGTTCGAAGGCAGAATAGTATCCTTACGCAAATAAGATAGAGACAGCGTTTAGTCTCGGAAGGCAGAATGGTAGCCTTATGCAAGTTGAAAGGCAGAATAGTAGCCTTATGCAATGCAAATGAAGATGGAGGTAGAGCTTAACCCCGGAAGGTAGAATGGTAGCCTTATGTAGATATGTAGATGGAGATAGCGTTTAGTCTCGGAAGGCAGAATGGTAGCCTTATGCAAAGATGTAAATGCAAATGGAGATAGCATTTAGACTCGGAAGATAGAATAGTAGCCTTATACGAGAAACAAAATGGCAAATGGTAGTAGAGCTTTCTTAGCTGATAGAAAATTGCGGTGTTGCGATTACTGTGATCATTGTGACATAGAGGGTATCACCAGTGTATGCAGATAGAAAATGTTTGCAAGTGTAACGGCTTGAAGAGTCGTGTTCCTGAATAATGTTTGTCCCATGAGTGTATAGTATGTTTGATGATTTCGGAATCCAAGTGCTTGCATCCACTGAAAAATGGTGAGTTTTGTAGAGGGGAGGGTTAGTTCGTATCTCCGTTGGCTTTGCTTGACCTGTTTGGCTTTGATTTGGTGATACTGTATGTATTATTGGGGTAGCATTGCTAACAAAGCAGTTTCAATAATAAGCATGCACGATTTTGTAAGAGTATAATTAAAATAATATTTAGATGAACCGATGAATGTGGTGTAATTCAAGACATTGCAACCTCTCTTCCTACGGAATTTTGAGGGTCCTCCTCAAAATTCTGCTCCGGTTTAATAGGTTGATGGTTCTGACTGTTGCTTGTGATGATCGGCTGAAATTACTTCAGAAGTTTGAGGGTCCTCCTCAAAATTCTACCCCAGTTTCCAATAGCGGGAAAAATGGAAATTTTATTGAATTGTGACCGAACCCATAGGGATGCCTACATATCCCCTCTTAAACGGGAATCAGGTCAGGCGTAGTTCAATTTACATCATATAAGAAAAGCATAAAGATTACACATAGTAATGCTTGACTGCATCTGAATTGATTGGCTTTGGCCAGACTTCTCCGTCCATTTCTGCAAGTATGAGGGCTCCTCCTGTCAAACCCGGTGAACCATGTATTGACCCTTCCAGTTGGGAGAGAACTTCCCTTTGGCTTCATCTTGAGGCGGAAAAATTTTCTTTAACACCAGCTGCCCCAGTATGAACTGTCTCGTCTTGACTCTTTTGTTGAAGGCTCTGGACATTCTGTTCTGATAGAGTTGACCATGGCAGATTGCATTCATTCTCTTTCCGTATATAAAGGCTAGTTGCTCATAGCGACTTTTACCCACTCCGCGTCGTCGAGCTCAGCTTCTTGTATGATTCTTAAGGAAGGAATTTCTACACTCAGCTGGAATGACTGCCTATGTAACATAAACTAACATATAGGGGGTTGCCCCGGTTGATGTGCGGACTGTGGTGCGATATCACAATAGAGAAAATGATAACTTTTCGTGTCGCTGCTTATGCTTCTCTATCATTTTCCTTAATATCTTCTTGATATTCTTATTGGCAGCTTCTACAGCTCCATTCATTTGAGGACTGTAGGCTGTGGAATTCTTGTGTTTGATCTTCAAGGTTTCACACATAGCTTTCATCAAGTCACTGTTGAGGTTGGAGCCATTATCGGTACTTATCGACTCTAGAATCCCAAATCGACAAACAATGCGGTCGTGGACAAAGTCTGCCACGACTTTCTTAGTTACTGCTATGTAAGATGCTGCTTCAACCCATTTGGTGAAATAGTCGATTACTACTAGGATAAACCTGTGCCCGTTGGAAGCGGCAATCTCGATTGGTCCATTAACATCCATTCCCCAGGCGGTGAACGACCATGGTGAGCTTGTTACATTAAGCTCATATGGAGGTACCTTTATCATGTCTGCATGTATCTGACAGGTGGCACTTCCGGATGGACTGGATGCAGTCTGTTTCTATTCATCCAAAAGTAACCGGCCCGGAGTATCTTTTTTGCTAAGACAAAACCGTTCATATGTGGACCTCAGGTCCCTACATGAAATTCCTCTAATAGCCTGGATGCTTCCTTTGCGTCGATACACCTTAGTAATCCCAAATCAGAAGTCCTCCTATACAGGATTCCTCCGTTGTGAAAGAAGTTGTTGGACAGTCTCCGAAGTGTGCATTTCTGAGTAGCATTTGCAAGCTTTGCGTACTCTCCCTTTGCCAAATGTTCCTTGATGTCATGAAACCAAGGCTTTCAGTTTGCTTCTTCTTCAACATGGGCATAATAAGTTGGCTGATCATGGATCTTTACTGGAATAGAATCAATGAAATTTTTTGTTCGGATGTTGTATCATAGATGACAGGGTAGCCAATACATCGGCGAATTCATTTTCAACTCTAGGAACATGTTAAAAGTCCGTCTTCATGAACCTCTTTTTTAATTCCTGTACATGATGCAGATACGGGAGTATCTTGGAATTCTTGGTTGCCCATTCTTCTCGTACCTGGTGTATATGTAAGTATGAATCTCCAATTACTAGCAACTCCTGAACTTTCATGTCAATGGCCATCTTGAGCCCTAAGATACAGGCTTCATACTCGGCAATATTGTTGGTGCACGAGAACTTGAGTTTGGCAGACATCGGATAATGCTGAACGGTTTCTGATACTAGGACTGCTCCTATGACTATTCCATTGAAGTTTGATGCCTTATCGAAAAACATTCTCCAACCGTCATATTATTCTGCAATGTCTTCTCGTATGAATGATACCTCTTCATCAGGAAAATACATTTTCAGAGGTTCGTATTCTCCATCCATAGGATTCTCAGCAAGGTGGTCTGCTAGGGCCTGTCCCTTGACAGCTTTCTGAGTTACGTAAACAATGTAGAACTCACTTAACAGGACTTGCCACTTGTCTAGCTTGCTGGTGGGCATGGGCTTCTGAAAGATGTACTTGAAAGGATCCATACTTGATATGAGATATGTAGTATAGGCACAGAAGTAATGCCTCAGCTTCTGAGCTACCTAGGTCAAAGCACAACAGGTGCGCTCCAACAAAGAATACCGAGCCTCGTATGGGGTGGACTTCTTACTGAGGTAATAAATGTCCTGCTCTTTCCTCCCCGTTTCATCATACTGCCCCATAATGCAACGGAAAACTCCATCCAATACTGCAAGGTAGAGTAATAAGGGTCTCCCTGGCTCGGGCGGGACCAAAACTGGTGGTGTTAACAGGTACTCCTTGATTCTGTCAAAGGCTTTTTGGCAGTCATCGGTCCATTTGGTAGTGGCGTCCTTCTTCAACATCTTAAAGATTGGCTCACAAATAACTGTAGACTATGCTATGAACCGGCTGATGTAATTGAGCCTTCCTAAGAAGCTCATCACATCTTTCTTGTTCTTTGGCGGTGGCAATTCTTGAAAAGCATTGACTTTTGATGGATCCAATTCTATTCCTCAGCGACTCACAATAAACCCAAGCAATTTCTCAGTAGGAACCCTGAATGCACACTTTGTGGGATTCAGTTTCAGGTTGTACCTTCACAATCTATTGAAGAACTTCCTTAAATCTTTCATGTGATCAGTGGCCTTTTTGGACTTGATGATAACATCATCTACATATACCTCTATCTCCTTATGTATCATATCATGAAAAATGGTAGTCATGGCCCTCATGTTGGTGGCCCCTGCATTTTTTAGGCCGAACAGAATCATCTTCTAATAGTACATTCCCCACGGAGTACTGAAAGCCGTTTTCTCAGCGTCTCCTTCATCCATCCAGATCTGGTGATAACAAGAGAAGCAATCTACAAATGACTGCAACTCATGCTTGGCGCAATTGTTAATCAGGATATGTATGTTCAGCAAAGGGAAGTCATCTTTCGGACTGGCACGGTTGAGATCCTGGTATTCGACACAGACTCTGACCATCCCATCCTTCTTTGGCACTGGCACGATGTTGGCCAACCATGTCGGGTATTCTACTACCCTGAGAACCTTAGCTTTGACCTACTTGGTGACTTCTTCCTTGATTTTCAAACTCATATCAGGCTTGACCTTTCTGAGTTTCTGATTTACACATATCGGATCTGTTGGCAGTTTGTGAGCCACAATAGACGTACTCAGACCAGTCATGTCATCATACGACCATGCGAATATGTCCTAAAAAATCTTTAGAAATTCTGTGTATTCTTTCTTTTCCTATGGCGATAGGTGAACGCTGATTCGTCTTTCCTTGATGTTTTATACATCTCCCAACTTAACAATTTCTGTCTCATCGAGGTTGGACTTAGGTATGTTCTCAAAGTTGTCAACTTCTTTAACAATCTCGTCAGGTATGTCGTCTTTCTCTGAATCAATGTCCGTTTGTTGGGTTGTCTCATTGCATGTCACAGTTATTGGTTCATCAAGATAAGTAATAGTAATATTGTATAAGTAAAGAAATGAGAGAAAAAATAATAATGAGTGTTGATTCATAAGAAAAGTCAAAATCCTTTGATAAATTACATAATTGTTTTGAACATTGGAGATCTTATTGCGGGAATTAAAAAATGCGGAAAGAAAATCATTTAGTAAATAAAAACAGTGTATGATGCTTGTTTTAGCCTTGCTACCCCGAGGCTCGTCGGGCTCTGGTTGTCCTGATGGTCCGGTTATTGAGGCGTGCCCCTCTGCTCACAGCTTGTATGGAAGGGCCTTCCTCCCCCTCCTCCTCGAGAACAACACAACAGTCCATATCATTGTCTTCTAGGAACAAGTTCTTTACCGCTACCAATGCTTCTTCTTCGTCTTACCCATAAACAATGTCAGCCTGTTGGAAAGTCTACTCCAGACACGGTATTGGCTGCTTTAGTGGATAGTAAGGAACGCGCCATTGTGGCGACCTATTGTTGAATTCTTCCTAAGTGTAATCATATCCTAGACCGAAAGTAGTGTCATGCTTCTTGACTTTTATGGGCTTAGCGATTCCTTGTAGGTTCTTGTCGAGCCCCTTGCCAGGTTCGTACCCACTCCAATTCAGTATACTCTTGATTTTGTTATCCTACGATTTATCTTTATCAATAGCATTTACTCGTTCAATGTGGTGGTAAGTCTCTCCACCTAGCTTCCTTCTTCCTTAGATTGCCGAAATGGTCTGGCGACTGTATATAGGGTTGCTAACGTCGCTGTAAATGATCACTTCCAGGTGATTCCACTCGAATTTTACTACCTGATACAGCTTTGATGCTACAACCCCATCAGCATGAATCCATGGCCACTCCAATAGCAGATTGTAAGATGCTAGCATGTCTATCACCTGAAAATCGACATCGAACCATGTTGGTCCCAACTGCAGGCATAGACTAATATCACCAATGGTGGACCTCTGAGAACCATCAAAAGCTTTCACATTGATTGCTCCTTCCTTTATCTCATGCAGTCCTTTACCCAGCTTCTTGAGCATTACCAGCAGACAAATATTGAGACTTGAACCTCCATCGACTAGAATTGTGTTGATGAAATAGTCTTCGCATTTCACGGTGATGTGCAGTGCTTTGTTGTGTTCCAGCTCTTCAGGTGGCAGCTCATCCTCATGAAAAGTGATCTTATGGCTCTCCAACACTTGTCATACCATGTTAGCCATTTCCCCGCCAGTGATGTTGCTTGGTACGTATGCTTCACTTATCACCTTTAGCACATGCCTTGGGTGGTAAACTTACAACTTCAAATGGTATGGGTGCACTTCCTGGAGATAAAATTTCGACCTCAATTGGTACTGGTGTCTTTGCGGATGATGTTGCTTCAAATTCAAGTGGTACAAACATATTTACCTTAGCGTCCTCAGATGGTTGAATCGGACTATGATTGGAATAAGATTACTATTGGCTTCTTTGGGTCATCACCTTCTACAATCAACCTGATTGATCCCTCGGGATCCCAGTCATCTTCTATTTCAATTATGTGGATACCTCCACCCTTATGGTCTGGTAGAGGGTTGTTACGGACATTTGGAGCGGGTTCCTTTTCCACAATAATCTTGTTATCAATTAAAGACTGGATCTTGTCTTTTAAGGAATGACATTTATCGATGGTGTGCCCTTTCATGTTGGAGTGGTATGCATATGATTTGTTTGGGTTAACCCACTAAGAAGGGTTCTCAGGGGTTGCAGTAGGGATGAGGGTGACATAACCAACAGCTTTGAGTCTCTCGTACAATGGTCAATGGGTTCAGCAATGGTCGTATATTGTGTTGGAGGTCTGCAATCAAAATTAGGTCGGGGTCTAGGGAAGTTTTGATGTGCAGGGGGTGATTGATAGTGGAATGGTTGAGCATTATAGGTTTGGTAGATATGAGTGGGTTGGGAGGAATATATGGATGAAGTAAGTTGATATGTGGGAGGTGGAGGTGATTGATAGGTTGGTGGTGGAGCTTGGTTAGAGGGTAAGAGTGCTTGGTAATTCGGAGTTGGCTGATATGTGAGTGGAGGTGTTGGGTAAGTTTGGTACTTGAGGGGAGATTTGGTCCTTTGTGCAACCATCACGGTCCATATATCCCTTTTCTTGGACACACCACCGGACTGTAAAGCCTTATTTGTAGTTTGCAAGGCCTTGAAGTTTGTAACCATACCACATTTGATACCCTCTTCAATTCTTTCACCCAATTTGATGATGTCGGAAAATTTATGATTCTCAATCATTATTAGCCGTTCATAATATTGCGGGTCTTGGTCCCGGACAAAGGATTTTTTCATTTGTTCCTCTTCTAAGGCAGGTCTGACCTTAGCAGCATTGGACCTTCTGCGAGTAGCATACATGTGAAACGTTTCTGTAGGCTTCTTCTTTAGATTCTAAATATAGAACACGTCTGGCGTATTTTCTATATTAAACTTGAACCTGTCCATATAGTCGGACACCATGCCTAACCAGCTTGACCACTTCTTGGGATCTTGGCTGGTGTTCCAAGACAACGCATCTCCTTTCAAACTCCTTATGAACAGCTTCATGCGGATTCTCTCGTCTTTCCCTGCTCCAACCAGCTTGTCGTAGTATGTCTTCAGATGGACCCTTGGATCACCCGTACCATCAGACATTTCGAACTTAGGAGGTTTGTACCCCTCGGGTAGTTCGACATCGGGTTTTATGCAAATATCCTCATAGTTCAGCCCCTCAATTCCCTTGCTTCCTTCAACGCCTTGAATCCGGTTGGTCAGTTTCTTAAATTTCTTAGTCAGGTTTCTGATAAGTAGGTCCTTTTCGTCAGACTCAGGTGTTATTTAGATAGGTTGAGTGGGGTGTGGCATTGTCTCCACGTAGATAGGGATGTTATGGTGGCCTGGTGTGTGGGTGTGGAAATGGTCATTTGTGCAGTTTTGAGGTTCTGGGATGAGTAGTGGAGTGTTGTTTGGGATATGGCAGCTATTGCATTGAGTTGGTGGAATAGTGTGATGGTGAGGAGAGGGATGGTTCTGTTGCTTTGGGATATTCTGTGGCGGTGTAAGGTTTTGAGTGTTGGGGAAATTGATTTCTGGGGTGCTGAGGGAAAATGACAGGTTTGCGAAATTCCGAACCTGATCAAGCTTTACTTAGAATTTCAGCAGCTTTTGTTCAAGTTGGGATACAATCTCCTGAGGAACCTGAGTACCATGGCCATTAGTAGCTTCTACCGTTCAGTTGGATTCTTCTTCCTGATGTTGTTCAAATCTTCCATCTTGCTTTTGTTCTTGTTTCTGACAGGAATGAGAGGATGAGTGGGTGGAGGCCCCTGGATCTCAAGGAATAAGATGATGATGCCAGAGTGCACGAACTAACATTTGGAGAGGGGAATAATAAACCAAAAAGTAAAAACAAAAAAGGTAACAAAGTTTGTGAGGATCATAAGAAGTATTGCAGTATTTAAACACATAGTGCGGAATGTAAAACGTGTCCTAATTTGGGAACATCTTTGTTCCCAAGGTAGGCCTAGCGACAAATTAATTTGGATAACTTAGAATGCTAAATGCCTCATTTTATTGATAAAAATAAGACGAATCCCAAATCGACACTAAGCAGACAGGAAATAAAGTCACTAATGGCCATTGGCCTTATTACATTTATAAAGCGAAAAGATAAATACCTATCTACTTGGTCCCAGAAGGACCTTCCTCAGGGTGAATGCTCTTGTTGATCAAATCCTCCAGCTCACGTAAGTTCACCAGTAAAAATGCCTTTGCCATGTGTTTTCCTTCGTTCCCTTCAGCGTTCTGGCAGTCGATGACTCTCTTTCTCACTTTTCCTTCCAATTCCAGTAGGCTATATTCTAGATATTCCAGCTTTTCACTGGATTTGGCGGCCCTCTCTTTCCATTCATTGATTTGTCATTTGACAGAAGATTCCTCCACCAGCCTAGCAAGAGTGACGGTGTGCTAACCATACCGAAGCTGGGAACCTCGTTCTTCATATTTTTGCAAGACAAATAAGGTTAGGCCCTTACCCCCACCAAACTCTACTATTTAATATCAACAATTAGCATGAAGCATTTAGTTCTCCAAATAAATGCACAGAACGTGATGATGTCCGTTTGGGTTTAGGGAAACCCATTAGACTTTGGACAAGGCTATCTTAAAGGATCATTATGTGGACAACATAACTGACCCGGCTAGGTTTGACCATGACGCACACAATTTAAATAGAGTAAGGTTTCTATGGGTTCTAGACTGGTACCCTTGAGCGGACAACTCAAGGGGGAAGGCACGAAACTATCGACTGCGCTGCTAATTGATTAGGTTTACCGCAAATATGTCTTTCCGAAGGGGTAATGATATAGGAAGAGCGCAACCACTCATTATAAGCGTTGCTATGTTATTTGTTTGGAACGAGTGGAGTATGATTTTGAGCATGATTATGAAGTAGTTAAAACATGTTGGAACGTATTTGCACGTTAAGAAAGCGATAAATACAGCAGTTTCATAATTTAAAGCAGCAATAAAGGAAAGCAACAAGAAAACATGTCAGTTTTTGCAGTTGAAAAGGAAATTAAATGCTTAAAAAAATTTTAAACAAGTAATTGCACATAAAGGGGGTACAAATTCACAAGAACAATTTGAAGTGGTACAAACCTAAGATCCCCAGCAGAGTCATCATGCAGTAGCGCCCCCCTTTTCCCTCTTTGCATCGAAAAATCGGGTTGATGACATTTTTTGGGGTAGGTAACTCATTCCTTTTAGGAACTGGGTTTGCATTTTTGAAGAGTCACCACCTAATGATTTAAAGTGCATCAGGACACCTATAAGGTTCATTTCTAAGTTTGCTTGATAATGAGAGATAGGGTAAGGGCTAGAAATTATCCTAAGGTGAAGGTGTTAGGCACCCCTCAGGATCCACTAGTGTGGTTCCCGGCCAGACAGTTTTGTGAATTTTGTACAATTAGCAAATAGACAAGTATAGGCTCAAATAGTAAGGGATTTGAATCTAAACACATAAGAGTTTGAAAACAATTAAAAAGGCAAATTTCTAAAAGGTGTTACAATTTAAACATACTTGAGAATATAAAAGGAGGGGGGTCCTAGGTTTGTTTATAATATGGATCACATCAATGCGATACCCGGTATGACACTCCTCAGAAGAGGGGATACACGTGGTATTAGCGCACCGGTCATCATATCCATATCTACCCTTCCCACACCATTAAGGTATTAAAGCGCGGATTGGTCTTGACCTCAATTGCATGCTATTACCCGTTCCATTCCTATCAGTCCCGGAGGATTTTAGGACTACTATTCCTATAAGAGGGATGATTTAGGCTGACTTTTGAGTTTTAAAGGTAAAAAGGCTAAGGTGACATACAAAACACGTAGGGCTGCATATTAGGGGAAACATATAAATAATTAAGAGGCTCATATATACCTCCGCAGACAATGCACATAAATAGCATGACTTAAACACAGTTAGGGTCAGAATTTAAAGTGTTAAGGAAGGGTGTTTAAATTGTTGAAGTAGACTATATTTATTACATAACTCAGATAAGAAGTCCAAATCAGGCCTGCCTGCTGGTTGTAGCAATTGCTAATTAAACAAAGGCAGATTAAGTTTTATCAAGCCATTTCCTAAGACTTGCCTAAGCGTAATGGTGAGATCCAATGAGCATGATGTCTATTACTGATTAGGAATGCAGCAAAACAGTAAACAATTTAATGAGCAATTTGGATCATATAGGCATGCTTTCTAAACCGTATTAATAAAAGGAGCATGTTGTTTAAACTGATTCAAAACAGACAAGTTCGAGTCAAACTGCTTTTTAACTAAACTGGTTTTAGATCCTATAGACATGGGGTCTAAGTGTGGAAATAAAAACATGCAGAATTTGGTAAACAGATCCGATAGGCATGTTATCTACCCTTATAATAGCTAAAGCATGCATAATTACCCCATCTCTTTTCACTATCCAACCCCTCATATTCGTTACAAATTATTATAGACCAAAAGCGACTGAATTACATCAGAAAAGTGCAAAATAAGAAGTTACAACCATAGGAAGCTTGATTCTTGACTTTGTCTCTGAGTTATGGAATAAACTACCTCCAATTCCAATATTGTTCAAAGCCTTTCTCAGACCTGGGTGTGCCAAAGTTCCCTAAGGGCCTCAAAGGACCCCGAGCAGTACTTACACCCAGGTTTGCATAACCAGACAGAAATGAGTGCAGTGTGGAAGGGCCAGCCCTTATGGTCTAAGTTTAGAGGGAGCTCAAGGGTCCCAAGGCAAGGCTCACACAAGAGGGGCAGAGCCTAGGTTCTAGGAATATAGTGGAAGTGCAGAACATAGTTGAAAGAGATTTATTTAAACTGGACTGGGAAATAGTGAGTAGTAAGGGTGTTTTGAAAGAAGTAGTAGTAAAACTCAAACCACACAGAATCATTAGTTACACAAAGGGGTCAAGGGGCTTTTGGGAATACATTGCATGAAGCATATGACCCCAGAAAGGGTCAGGTTTGGTCATGCATAACAATAGATGATGATGACATGCCCACAAACCAGCCAGAGAACACAAACACATAGAGGGGATATGGGGTTTGGGATTCAAAAATCAACAAACACATAACAAGTGACTGACAGAATACATACATAGGGAAATATTAATTTAAAAGGGTAGGGAGCATATGACAGCATGCTTGTAATGTAACTCGACTGCATAGACATGAGCAGAAGTAGGTAATAGTGAAAAACATTGAAACCGCTAAAGAAACATGTTGTTGTTGTTGCTTGAAAATTAACTAGGACATACCAGTAAAGAAGCAAAGTGCAAAAAGGAAAAGTAAGCAAATTTCCACAGCCTAGCCTTGGCTTTCAGCCGGCTAGACAAAGCAGTAACACAAGTAGTAGTAAAGAAAAGAGAGAAAGTTCTGAGTGTAAGCGTGTGTTCTTGAACTCAATTGTTCGTGTGTTTGAAAGAAGATGGGGGTAGGTATTTATAGTTTTGAAAACGAGTGAAGAAGAGGTAAAGTCTTAAATACAAACATGGAAATAATCATAATCAGAATCAATTAACACAAGTGATTCCCTTTCATTAAGGGAGCACTATTTAACGGATAGTAGCAGGCTTAATTAAGGAAAGAAATCAGTTTGGGGACAGATTAATTATTGCCATATAAAAGGGCAGTAAAATTATGCAGTAAATAATCAAGTCTAAGTAAAAAATAGGCTTATTTTGGGAAAGGATTCATCAAGGTAAAACATCCATTCAAGGGAAATGAATCAATTAATTTTAAACAGGCGAGTGAAATTAGGGTTCATAAAAGAAAAGCTTTCTCAATCAGTCACCAGATCATGATCAATCAAGGAAGAAACATGATTCTGCACTTCAGTATATAAATAGAGTGAACAGAAGCATCAGACATGCGAGGCCAAACACATTGGAAAAAGAGATAAACATACAGTAGAGGCAGAAATAAGCTAGGATTCAGTAGCGAGAAAAATATTCGAAACTCAGTAGTCAAGTAGGTCAAGTAGTCACATAGAATCAACAGTGAAGAAGAACATAGTATCAGGTAAGAGGGATCAGAAACAAGTAAAGGTCTCAAAGTAATAATAAGTGAGAAAAACCCCTTTACGAAATTAGGGCTTCGACAGTAGTCAAGTTTAAGAGATGAAAAGAACTCAAATCAGATAAGTCAAACAAGGAGAAGAGAGTCAAAACAAAGAACTTAATCAAACAAGCACACATTTAAACACATAGTTTCAAAATTCGGATGAGACAAAAAGGGAACTAGGGTTTTAAGATGCTGAAATAAGCAAGTCATTTTAAACATAGCAACATCACAAACAACATTAAAATTAGAAACAAGATCTTTAAAAAAACTTAAAGGAAAACCCTAATCGTCAAAAAATGAAGAGTTATTTTGAAAGAAAATCGAGAGACCTTCACGAAAACACTTAAGAAGTTCATAGTAAGCACAAATCTATGGTAGATCTAAAATAAAATCAAAAGATATTAAAGATTGGGTTTCGAAAAACCCAGGAAAGGTGAGAAAGACCTTGAAAGTTACCGATCTAACCAACAAAGTCAAGGATCTGCATTGAAAGTTCATGAATGGCCAGAGAAAGGTCATGGATGGCCGGATAAAGGCCATGAATAAAAGTCGAGCAAGGACTGGACTAGATGCCTTCGAGGTCTAGCCATTAAACCATAGAAACAAACACCCAGGAGCCATAGAAGGCTGATACACATCTCCAATGGCCATGAGAGGCCATGGATTAGGCAGGGGTTGAGGTGGATTAGGGTGGGATTAGATGGCGGTGGCTAGTGTTCGTGAGAGGTTCCAAAGAGAATTTTGAGGGAAGGGATTTACGGGCGGCATTTGGTGAAGAATGAATTAGGGTAAGGGGTTGTTTAATGTTGAAAATGGAAAGGGAGGACGGTGGCCGTTGATCTAAATGATCAACGGCCGTGATTAAAATGGTTAGGTGGGGAATCCAGGTTGGGTCGTTTAAATTAGGTTCGGCGTCGGGCTTAAAATGGAATTGGGCCAAGAAATTGAGTTTTAATTTGGGATCAGATTTAGGCTACAATTGAAACGCAATTGGGCTATAATAGCCAAATTCTCTCTTTTAAAATTATAAAAATAGTAAATTTATTTTTGGACACAAATTAAAAGCACTAAAATGACTTATAACATATAATTGAAAATTTAAAAATATAGGACTTGATTTTATGAATATAAACACAATTAAATCTTAAAAGAGTCTATATTGCAATTATATGCAATTTAGCTTTAAAAATACTAAATAAATTTGTAAAAATATGCAAAAATTACCTTAGCTATATTTTAGCATAAATATGAAAGTCCAATAAATCTATTACCAAAAATAATAATTTTGTAAGTAATTATTGGGGTTTTATGGATAAAAGAAGGGAAATAGATTGATTTAAAACCTTTAAAAATTATGAAAAAATAATTAAACATTTGGATATACTTATATATGCATATATATGCTATTTTGAAGTTATTTTGCATATTGAAAAATATATAGGGAACAATTGGGTATCAACACACGTAAACCATGTCAAAATGCTACAATAAAGGCAAGATAGTTCCAACATAGTACAAAAATCATGTAATTCGTAAATCATGCTCAGTTCCAGTAAAAACCTTTTAAAATTTTTTTTCAATAATTTCTAAAGCTTGATAAAACAGTGAGTAAACATGATAGAAACGTAAGCAGACCGTCGGGCAAAACATGTATCATAAATCGCCCTTCGGCATAATATCAACAGAACCAACCCCTTGGGCTACCTCACAATCACTCGTAATCATCCCCTCGGGCATAACATAAATCAAGAACCGCCCCTCGAGCAATAACATGGAACAACATCATCCCCTCGGGCTCTATCACATATCACACTGGGTACCCTCGCTCACTGAGGGTGTACAAACTCCGGGAGGGGCCTCTTATGGCCCAAGATCAATAATAAGCCATCTTGTGCCATAATCAATATATCACTCACTCAGGGTACCCGCGCTCACTCGGGGTGTACAGACTCCGGGAGGGGCCCCTTACGGCCTAAGCGCAATATCAAGCCATCTCGTGGCATAATCAAACAGGCTCTCGGCCTCAAATCAAGCCACCTCATGGAATAAAAAATCAAGCCCTCGACCTCAAAATCATAAATCAGTACCACACTACTAGTGCGCTGCCCGATCCCATAATATCCTCACAACACAAGCCCTCGGCCTCACTCAGTCAGAAATCTCTCATGCCACTCGGGCAACAGTAAAATATGATGCTAAGCCCAAAAATATCATTTAAAGAGTTAAAATAGAGTAAACATGGCTGAATTATGAAAACATTATAATATAGCATGACTGAGCACAAATATAAAATCGAAACAGTGAGAAAATATCAGTAAAAATCCCCTAAGGGTCCAAACAGTTGGCACGAGGCCCAAATATGGCATTCAGCCCAAAACATGATGATAGAAAATATATTTTAATCAAATACGGAGTAAAATAGTTATTCGGGATGGACTAAGTCTCAATCCCCAACAGTACACGACCCCACGCTCGTCATCTAGTGTGTGTGTCACCTCAATATAGGACAACGATGTGAATTCCGGGGTTTCATACCCTCAGGACAACATTTACAATCATTACTTACCTCAATCCGGTCCAACTCTAGCTCGTGATGCCTTTGCCTCTCGACTCGGCCTCTGAATGTTCCAAATCTCCAAGAGATTACCCTTTGGTTTCCTCAAGAATCCCTCTCAAAAGCTTCTATACTGTTCAAAAATGGTGGAAAATGAAGAAGGGTCGCGGATTGGCTATTTAAATACTCCCCAGGTATTCTTCATCGTGAATGCGGCCTCACACTCGCATTCGCGTAGCACAATTAGCTACTGACCCAAGATCCTCCTACATGGACGCGAAGGCCATCTCGCGAATGTGATGCACCACTGAACGGACTTTCGCGATTGCGACCCCCACTTCGTGAATGCAGAGCACAAATCCTCCCTTGCCTCCAGTTCCCCTTCGCGAACGCGTAGAACAAAAAGTCTTCATCACACAAAATACCTTTCGCGAACGCGATGCACCTTTGCGAACGTGATGAACAAAAATCTCTGCAACAAAAACCAGCAAAACTGCCAAGTCTAAAGCCCAAAATTTGATCTGTTAACCACCTGAAACACATCTGAGGCCCTCGGAACCTCAACCAAACATGCCAACATATCTCATAACATCATCCAAACTTGTTCCAGTCTTTGGAATGCTCAAAACAACATTAAAACACCAAATTCACATCGGATACAAGCCTAAGAATTCCAAATAAAATTCCAAATTCCGCTTTCGATCAAAAAGTCTATCAAACCTTGTCTGAATGACCTAAAATTTTGCGCACACATCACAAATGTGATAACGTACCTACTCCAACTGTCGGAATTCCATTCCGCCCCTATATCAAAATCTCAGCTATCAATCGGAAAATGCCAAATTCCCTATTTTGCCAATTCAAGCCTAAACCTTCCACGGACCTCCAAATATATTCTGATCACGCTCCTAAGTCCCAAATCACCTAATGGAGCTAACCAAATCATAAAAAAGAGATCATATACTAACAACTCAAAACTTGGTCAAACCTTTCAAATTTTAAGCTTTAACTGAGAACTGATCTTCCAAATTCATTCTGATTACCCTGAAAACCAAAACCAACTATTTACATACGTCATAATACATCACACGGGGCTAGTCATGCCCGACAACTGGCGAGAAAAGTGAAAAAGCTTAAAACAACCGGTCGGGTCGTTACATCCTTCCCCACTTAAACATATGTTCGTCCTCGAACGTGCCTAGAGTTGTTCCGAAAACCATCAAATCGCTGTATAACCTTACCCTGCACATACCCGGGGTGATCCCACATCACCCTATCTCATATAAGTTCGATAACACAATGTAACTAAAATTTCACAATCAAACCTAGCCCATAAACCTTAGAACCACATTTCCACTTCTGAAATCATATAGAAAATCAGAAATCTCACATCTATACGTTGAATAAGCAAAAACAAGCTGTAACAAACCATACCTGCAATCTCAGATGCAATTACATGATATACCACATAACTCGAACACTCGTAGCGATAACTTCTAATCACAGCAGTTGCTCAAAGCATCCAAATTTCGATAATAAGCCTCTTATCAAATAAAGCCTCATCCCAACACTTTCGTATACTGCCAATGATAAAAGAAACACGTAGAAGTCATAACCATTCCCCAGATCAACCATTCGTGAAGCCACTTCCCCTTTGGCAAGAACCATGGTAGATTTTTGAGCCGATCATCTATATTATCCTTCCATCATGCTGAAACCGAATCTGTTTGTATTCATTATAGATCCCAACAATCTCATCTAATCCAATACAACTACTCTTGTGACATGACACATCCATACCATCTAAAGCCACAACTCGTGCAATCCGCATACCAACAAGCAATAACCAGAACATACTCAAATCAGGAAAAATGATCCAAATGAAAGAGCTATACCGCAAGCTCACCAGTACCACCACAACACACTACTAAGAACCCTTCACACATCGTAGAAACAAAACACACAAATCTAACCTGAAGGGTCATACCTCCACATAACTCTACTACAATGTGCGACACTATCCAAACACTGGTCCACATGAAACACCTCAAGTCGCTATGCTCAAAATCGACAACCGCGCATAATTTGATGTCTAGAACCAAAGCAAATCATCATAACCACGGCAAAGTAATTGACATAACAATACACAAACCCAAAAGGACACAACTGATACGCCATCTGCCTAGCAATACTCAATTCTCTTTCCACTCGAATTACACTAAGAGACTCCAATAACACTGCACCACATGTTCCTATAACCAACAAGTCCCAATGCATCGCAACACGGAAAGGTAACTCATAGATCTCCCCAGCTCACTAATAAGCTCAATAACAATTGAATCAACACATCCCTCAACAATACAACTCGGAGTCAACTAAGTTGACTCGATGCCGAACACACTTCTATATAGGTCTACTAATGAACCCTTTATCAAGGAGTCCCTAGACTCGTTGCTTCAACTCCTTTAACTCCGTCAGTGCCATACGCTACGATGCCCGACACCAAATCAATACCAAAATCATTGACCCTGTCCGGCGACATGCCCGGTAGCAGAAAACACATCCAGAAAACCCCTCATCACTTGAACTGAATCAATGGTAAGAGTCTCTGTACTGACATCCACCACGAAGGCCAAATAAGAAAGACAACTCTTCCCAACCATCAGCTGGGTCTCCAACAATGAAATCACCCTACTGAGAACATAACCCGTCGAACCTTGCCACTCCATCTATGGCATCCCCGGCATAGCCAACTTCACCACGTTGGCACAACAATCTAGAATAACACGACATGGAGACAACCAGTCCATACCTAAAATCACACCAAAATCTGGCATACAAAGCAACAAGGATCCACACGGGTCTCCAAACCCCCAAAAGTTCCCACACTAGACCGATGTACGCGGTCCATGAGCATGGCCTAACCTCTCTATGATAACTCCCAGTCTTCAAATCCATACAGCATGCGAATCACCATATCTGATCCCAACTCCGCTTTCTGAACGTACAACACACCTCTAATACCCAATCATTCCACGAGAGGTACTCCTAAAATTCTTATGTGCCACCAAGCAAAATCGAATATCAGTAGTTGATCCAACAAGAGAGTGCCACAATACTAATGAAGTATCATCAACTCAATCATATTGCCCTTTTTCTGAAGTGTATACCCTCATCAAGCTATATCACTTTGTAATATCATTTCCCCAATCATCTGAAACTGCCCATGCTGTCTAAGAATTTTATGACCTTCCTTTCAGAACTGGACCATGACCTTACACATGCAAGTCTCAATCCTACACAACATACCTCATAAACCATACCATCCTAGGATAACCATGAGAACTTCATATTCCTTCCGAGCCACAAGAAACTATATACTCAACTAGCCAAGAACTTTCCATTGATCCTATCTAGAAGAAAATCACTACACATCCCACGCTCCTCACGCTCATAGAAAATGTACATCTCTAATCATGGTAGAAACCATCAAAAACTCTTTGAATTCCATTTGTCCAGAACTAAACCGTCAGGACTGAATCCTTCTAACTCAACCAAGCTACGTGGGTCACTAAAACCCAAGAGAATTGCCGCGAAACACTTGTAGAGACTCATTACCCTGTAAGCATCCAATGAACTAATCATATTCTTGCCATGGCGATCTGGCCTACTACCAAGCTATCCCATCTATCTAAGTTCCTTCTGATTTACCTTCAACTTGATACTTATTCTTGTTATAACACCAGAATTCCTCAACCCTGACTCACCACAGGATACCCAAGTATAAAACGAAACCGTCTAAGGCTCATAAGCTGTTGGATACTCTCTTAAATATTCCCAAATGGACCACATTCCAAATACCTACCCTAAAGTGACTTCCTACGAATCCGAAGCCATTACCTTTCTGATACTGATATATAGAATCCCATAATTGATATAGAAATGACACAAGTCTTGGCACCCTCCAATGCAAACCTCAGTTTTTGGCCAAATATATACAACTTGAAAGTCTCTAATTATTACATGTAAAATCTTGAACCCCTTAGAACTATTCTCGAGAGTCATCCCCTTTACTCAAACCGCAATTAGACAGATCAAACGGACCGAATGACCTGTGCTCCAATAGCAATCCAACATCGCAGAATGTAACCTCACCTACAACCAAGCAACTCCCTTCTCTATGCACCGCACGTCCTTTACCAATAAACACTCAAGACATTCCGTGATTCTCATACACCTATAAAGCATAACATAACCTTTATTGAAATTTCTTTACTCAAGCCAACCTCAGTCTCAACCTCCATAAGTCATAACAAACTCACCTATACGCCTAAGAATGGGACAAATATGCCACATAACCGTGCAATCAACTATTCATTTGCAAAATCCCCCACTTGGATCAAAGCCATAGATCAAAACACACAATGTCTCATAACACATATACTCTATTAGTGCTATAACACTATAGTGAGATTAAACTCAATCCTCTATTTGCTCGTGAAACACAGACCATCTAGTACTTTAAATCTTCTACAAATCTCACATTAACCCTTATAACAGTCAAGCTCACTCTCTTAGGCAACGCAAATTCAAATTGCAACACATATATTTCACTGGTAACAAAGATCTTCCAATAAACGACATACAAGATCACGCAAACTTCAGAACAATCTGCAGGAGATAGCCCACCTACCTCGCCTCAACTAACATCTCCTTGTACCCTTCCGCTATCATAAACATTACATAGTTACTTAATCTTCCTGAGTCTGAACTCATATCAATCTTACTGAGTCTGAACTCATATCACAACGTGAAATCCACTTCACTTCCCAACTAGGCAACATGAAAAGGTTCTTCACACTCCCATAACTTGGGGCTATACCTCAAATCGAGATGGAAATCAAGCACTAAATAGTTCTTTTATCCTCAAACAGACCCTTCTCGTCACATTTTAATCATATGCACACAACTCACAGTCACATCACACTCGTCACGTAGCTACCCAATCATCACTTCCACTAGTAGGGACACCATCGGACAAACAAATCCAAAAGCAGATGCTCATACAATCAATGCCTCAGTGCTCAAGCTGTAGGCAAAACTCGACCTCAAGTCCTCCAGACTAGCCCAACATCAACACACAGAGATCACATATTGCCCCTCGACCAGGGAATCACAAGCCATCGATGCACATCTGATACTGGGCGTTCATGCGCGCTTACGAATGCATGGAAGGAATTCAAAGATTACATTTCAAGCTGAATCAAGGACGCACAATAAGAATTAAGGAATGTGAGGTTTTTCTTAAAGGTTCTGCAGCCTTCAAAGGATAAGTACAAATGTCTCTGTACCGATCCGCAAGACTCTACTAAACCTGCTCATATCTCGTGAGACCTATGTAACCTTGGCTCTAATACCAACTTGTCACGACCCTAAAACTGACCCGGTCGTGATGGCGCATATCGTGAAACTAGGCCCGCCGACAAAACTCCCAAATTAACAATTAATCAATAAGAATCATTTTTGAGCCTTTAATTAAACAAATGTTTCATAATGTAAGTCTAAATGAATAGTGCAAAAATAATATACAAGCCCAATATTGGGGTGTCACAAGTCACAAGCATCTACTAAGGTCTGAATTCAACGAAAAGTCTAAAAGTGTACTAAATCAGTCAAATGAAAATCAAGAAGGAGAAAAGTTGTGTTGCGAACACCGGGCAACTACCTTGCTAAACTCCGATGACTCTGCCTCTGAGCAATCAACACCCGCTACCAGGTTTAGAATTGTAACGATCCGACCAGTCGTTTTGAGATTTTTCACTTCGATCGCCAGTTCTCAGGTATGACTTGGCCCATGTGGTGGAATATGACTTATGTAAATCGTTGGTTTGGGTTTTCAGGAAAATCAGAACGAATTTGGAATAACAATTCTCAGTTTGTAGCTTGAAATTTGAAAGGTTTTACCAAGATCTGACTTATTGTATATGATCTCGGATCAGAAATTTTATTATTTGGTTAGCTTCGTTGGGTGATTTGGGACTTAGGAGCATGATCGGAATGCATTTTGGAAGTCCGTGGAAGGTTTAGGCTTGAATTGGCAAAATTGAGATTTCGGCATTTTCTGATTGATAGGCGAGATTTTGAAATAGAGGTCGGAATGGAATTCCGAGAGTGACAGTAGCTTCGTTGTGCCATTTGGGATATTTGTGCAAAATTTTAGGTCATTCGAACGAGATATGATAGACAATTTGATCGAAAGCATAATTTAAGAGTTCTTGGAGTTCTTAGGCTTGAATCCTATGTTAAATTGGTGATTTGATGTTATTGTAAGCGTTCCGAAGTGTTTGAACAAGCTTGAACGATGTCATGGGATGTGTTGGTACAAATGGTTTGAAGTTCCGGGAGTTCCGGGTAGGTTTCGGGATGTTTTAGGCCGAAAATCATAGCTGTAGCAGGTCTAGAAGGGTTGCAGGCTTCAAAACCCACCAGTGCGGTCCACACAAAAAGTAGTGCGGCCATGGTATGTGTTATGCAGACCGCACAAAATGAAGTGCGGCCCCGGTATATGCTGTCCGGACCGCACAAAATGAAGTGCGGCCGCGGTAGGTGTTGTGCGGGCCGCACAAAATGTTGTGCGGCCGCGGTAGGGAACGTTTCACTGGTCCTACTTCGGAAGCTTATATCGTTTGATCTACAAGGAATTTTGAGATGATTCAAAAACGAAAGTTGTATCCCTTCATGTCTAGTTTCCAGAAAAGTGAAGATATCGTAATGTAGACATTGGTAGAGAAAGTTATGGCAAATATACTAAAGCTTGTCATTGCAGAGGAAAGGCTTTGCGGCCGCGGTCATTTTTGTGTGACCGCACTGGCTTTGTGTGGACCGCAGTCGAGTTTGTGTAGTCTACGCAGGTGGAAATCTGTGGGGTACTCTATAAATATAAGGTTTTGGGTTTTATTTGATATTTTGACCTACAGAGCTCGAATTTTGGCGATTTTTGAAGGTTTTTCAAGAAATTCTTTGCGGTAAGTGATTCTAACTCAGATTTGGCTAGAGTACATGAATCTATCATTTAATTCGTGATTTGGGATGGAATTTGGGCAGAAAATTGTGAAGTATTTCAAATATGTAAAATGATGATTTGAAGGACCAAATGGTATCTGAATTGGATAATTTTTGTATGGTTAGACTTGTGAGAGTATAAGGATTCTAGATTTGTGAATTTTGTCAAATTCAGAGATGTGGGCCCGGGGGTCAGGTTTGACCAATTTCTGAAAATTTGTGGTAATTCGATTGTTTTCACTTGGGATTTGTTCCCATAGCATATTGTGTCGTATTCGTTCTGATTTTGGATAGATTCGACGCGCGCGGAGGCCGATTCAAGGGGCAAAGGCGTCGCGAGTTAGAGATTTAGCCAGTTCGAGGTGAGTAATGACTGTAAATGATGGTCTGAGGGTTTGAAACCCTGGGTTTCACATCGTAGTGCTATATTAAGGTAAGACACACGCTTGATGAAGAGCGTGGGGTCGTGTACTATTAGGGATTGTGACTTGGTCCATCCTAATTAATGATTTTACCCTGCATTTGATTGAAACTTATATGTTATCATCATGATTTGGGTTGATTGCCATATTTGTGCTTCGTGCCAACTATTTGAACCCTTCGGGGTTTTTTATTACTATTTCTTCACTGTTTTGACTTACTAATTGAACTCAGTCATGTTATTTTTCACTATTTTACTGCTCAGTCATTTTTACTCCGTTTTGAGACTTAAATGATGTTTTGGGCTGAGAAATACTGTTTTACAAATGCCCAAGGGGCTTGTGAGTATTTTTGACCGAGTAAGGCCGAAGGCCTAGTTGTGAGGAAACACTGATACTGATTTGAAGTCGAGGGCCTAAGATATGTACGCCACGAGGTGGCTTGTTGATATTGCTTATAAGGCAGAGGGCCTGAGATATATACGCCATGAGGAGGTGGCTTGATATGAGACTGAGAACCTACTAATTATGCAACAATATGGCTTGATATTGCGCTTGGGCCGTAAGGGGCCCCTCCCGGAGTCTGTACACCCCCAGTGAGCACGGGTACCTAGTGTGTTATGTGATATAGCCCGAGGGGCTGATATTGTTCTATGTGATAACCCGAGGGGCTGGTGTTGTTCTATATGATTGCCCGATGGGCTAGTACCGTTCTATGTGATTGCCCGAGGGGCTGGTATTGTTCTAAGATATTGCTCGAGGAGCAGAGTTGTTGATATTGAGCCCGAGGGTCGAACCTTTATTTATTTATCTTTCATATTTACTTGTCATTTTACCTGTTAAACTATGGTATTTGTGCCCGAGGGGCGAATTTCTGGGCTTCTCTGCACTAACTATTTTGCGTTAATTTGTGTAACCGTCGAAAACCCATTTTCAAAGAAGTTTAAACTGAGCTAAGATATTTTAAGAGATTTTTACAGCTTCACTACTTTCTTACTGGTTTTGGACTGCTTCTATACAGCATATTGATATGTTTTACATGATTTCTTGCCTTCAGTCTTTATTTATTATTATTACTCACTGAGTCGGAGTACTCACATTACTCCCTACACCTTGTGTTCAGATTCAGGTATGTTTTGGCTGATCGGAGGTAGAGTCATCAGAGTTTAGCAAGGTAGCTGCCGGTGTTCGTAGCACTGCTTTTCTCTCTCTTCATTTCATTAGTCCGTGTCACACCTCCTTTTAACTACTCCCCGATAGGGTGTAGAAGGGAGTTATTCCAATTAAAGTGACAATCGAAATGGGATTATCTATTTATTAAATTCAGAGCCTCCACTTGGGATAATTGTGTGGTGTCCCAAGTCACTGGTTCAAATCCCGAATCGAGGAAAAGATTGACTCTGTATGATAGTCCGCGAACCAGAAATCTGGGTAAGGAATTATGTTAACCCGGGAGAAGGTGTTAGGCATTCCCGAGGTCCGTGGTTCTAGCACGGTCGCTCAACTGTTATTATTGGCATAATTATCGAATTTTAATACATGTTTTAGCCTATGGTATATTTTAGCTTATTAACCGCTTTTAATTAATTTTTGGAAGATTCAACGTTATCTAAAAAAACGTCTTGAACCACGCCATATGAAATGCACCCGGTCTACGACACATTTTATTTAACGTTGTTGAAATTTGGATTTGGGTCACATGAAATGCACACCCGAGTTTAGGAAGGTAATATTATTAGAATAACGCGGCAAAAGCAACTACGTGTTTTTAACTTTGCGAGTGCCATGGGAAATTTGCTAAATGGCGCGCCTCGAGTTCTAAGGATTCAAAAGAAATAAATAATTGAGGGCCACACATTTGAGATTTTATTTACCGCAGTGCACCTCGACTTACTTTAAAGGAAAACTAAAAATTTGAAGGGGCCATAAGCTATTTGTGTTATCTAGTACAGCTCCTCTCCACTAATTGATTAAAGGAAAAATGTCACCACTACTTAAGCTAAAAGTTTGAACAAATTTTAAAATAATAAATCCAAGTTCAGGCCAGCCTTATGAAAGAACATTTGCATTGAAAAGAGAAAACGGATTTGACTATTTGAAAACATTGAATGGCTCGTGCCATAATTAAGAGAACCAAAGGCATGAATGGGGTAGGCCCAACGATGAAAAACATGCGTCCCTTCTTTGGCAAACATCCTGGCCCAAATTAAGGACAAAGAAGGAGCGAGACTCGAGTTCGAGTCTCTTGGCATGCATTTAAGGTCAGCAACAATTAAAGAGGGGATCAATACCGAACCCAACTAACTACAAAGGCAAATCAGTATTGAACCTTCAAGCTTCGGCCTGAATGAGCCCAAGTCATAGTGAAAAGCGGCAGTCCAAATAAACAAATCCACCAACGAACGTGTATTGCCCAAGATTCCATTTTTATTTTGTTCAAATTTGTGAATTAACCCAGACTGTTACTGATTTTAGACCAACAATTGAAAAAGTAGGCCTCATTAACATCTGAAAAAGTAGGACTGTTACTGATTTCAGAACATTTCCTGCTTTCACTTATGTAATCAAAACATGATAGTAGGCCTCATTAACATCTGAAAGTCAGCACAATGCTACCATACAACCTATGCATTATTCCTTAATGGTGTCCATATTTCAAGATCGATAAGAATTCAGCTACCATACCTAAGAGTCAGCATACATGTTTTAACAAAATTCTGAAAGTGCCTACCAACTTTGCATCTATAGCAGTAAAAAAAAACTTGAGACTTCAGTAATCAAAGAAGTCACTCAAACTGAATAAGCTACTACTAAATCAAACTAACAATATCCATACATTGAACACATTAGACGCATAGGAACTTAAACAACATTAGTATTTAGAATGACAAGCTAAGATTTACATAGAGAAGAAGATTTGAATATCAAGCTTAACAAATAAACAGCACACACGACTGAATATCAAACTTCCAACTTCCATTTTTTATTTCATGTTCAACTTGAAGATCACATTATGTAGGTTTCAGAGCATGTACCTAGAATTTGCACAAAGAAGAATAGAGATAAACAATTAGCAAATAAATAGCAGCAGATGACAGTCCCAGATTCCACTAGTTGGGCAGTGAAATCAACTTACAAAACCAATGAAATAGTAGAAAATCCCAGGAAGGAAAAGAGTTCTAAACCAGTGAAAATGAACTATATTGCAATGATTTCAGCACAAGACCCAAACAACAAAACAATTTTCAAACCATTTCTAGCCCATAATCAAACCCAGATTCAGCAATTAGGACCATACAATCAACTCGAAAACCCGATAGAATAATGACCCTCAACAAACTTGAACCACAAAAACCTGTAACTATTGTTTTCAGAAATAAGAAAAAATCACTGATGAAGTTCAATAGAACAGTCTTTTTCACTAAAATTATTTAGCCATTTCTCCTTTCTGTATTTTTTTATCTCTCTAGTTCTGCCTTGAAAGGCAAGAATATGTGCCTTTATAGGCAAGGAAATAGGGAAGCATTCAGGAAAATTAGATTTGTACCTTAGTCCCTCTCCCATTCTCAGTTTAGCTTAGGAGCCCTTATCCAATTTCCTTTTTGTTTAACTACCCCTAGTTCAAATTTCAGCTTATTAGGCACTCCCCCTCCCCAGGTTCCTAGAAGCTTCCCAATTCTGTTACTCATAGATTCCCTTCCCCAATTTCCAAAACTACCCCTCGAGTGCTGGTTATTTACCCTCCCAGCCAAATAGACCCCGGGTCCAATTGACCCAAATTAATGGGTCTGTATAGACCCAATTAAGTTCCCTCTTGGGCTATTCAATCCTTGTGAACCCAATTAATATGAAGACAAACCCAGAAAACCAAACGTTCAAATTCAGAAGCCTAATGACTCAGAACAAAATTAAGCCCAAAGCAAGAATAAAAATTCAAACTATCCAGACTTGAAGATAGGACCCAACTGATAATCAAACACAGCCTAAATCTAATAGTGAATAAATGAAAAAATTGGAAATCAAAATTGGAAAACTAAAAGAAAGAGTAGAAGAAGGTAAGAAGAGAACAAAAAAATAGAAGTTAAATAACAAAAGGTAAAGAAGAGAAAAATACCTAAAAACAAACTTGGACCAGTAAAGAATGGTGACGAATCTTCAAGTCTTCAAATTTTTCGGCTCTGTTTGAGATTAATCGTGTGTTCTTTATCATAAAAACACGAATAAAGTCAAAATGGACCTAAAATCTTCAATAAAATCTTGATTCGTAAATCTTGGGATTTTAGGGTTCATTTTTTGCTCTAATATTAGAGAAGATCGGGCAATTTTAAATATAAGTTATATCTTCTGAAGGCATTACTTCCTCTACGTCTTGTTATCTAATAAAACATTAAAGCTACATCCCATTATCTAGGAGGGTCCTGAAAATCAACAATCAGGTCTTATCTTAAAAATGACAATTTTTACGGTTGAATTATAATACCCTTCAACAGAACTTACGCTAAATCTTGTTATCTAATGGAAATCGTAAATCTAAGTCCCATTATTCAAGAGGGTCCTAAAAACTCCTAATTGAATCCTATCTCAAACTTGCAAACTTTGAAACCAATTTATATTCCCTTGTGGTACATTTAAGCTAGATTACACTACTCATGATTGTTTTGACTTTTAAACTAGGTCCCATTTTCCAGGAGGGTCCTGAAAACTTCAAATGATATCTCATTATCCAGGCGGGTCCTGAAAACTCCTAATGAAATCCCATTATCCAGGTGGGTACTGAGAGTTTACGGTCAAACCTGTGTGGTGCTTTCCTTTCCTTATGGAGTATTTCCCCGAAACAATCGAAACTTTCTGCCCCTATTTTAATCAAAGAAAAATCTTGTCAGTTTAAAATGTGGTGGTTAGTTTGTGGCATTCTTGCTAAAAGTCTCCCCACTGCCGTGCTTTGTTTTGACTGGCTTCCCCGAACTGGCTCTGAACCTTTTGACTTTCTGGCTATCTTTCAACCCACATGACCTCGGATGACTCGGTTGTTCTATACCCGAACCGCTGTTTTACACCTCTAACCCATTTTACTGAGCCTCTACCCTTCCCATGAAATTACTAAATCATTTCATCGGTGGATCTTTTGCTGGCATTTTATCCCACTCTACATCATGCTATCTTTGGTATGTTCTTGCCAAACTGTGCTTTGCAATTTAGGAAGTTGGTAGTGAGCTTTGAAATACTTTCTTATTTTGCTTGACCAAGAATGACATTGAAACATCTTAGAGAAATGAAATTCAATTACCCTGAGAGTTAATGATAAAGAAAATCCAAAACTGGATGGCTTGCTAAAGAGGAAAAGGAAAGAGACTTATCTGAGTGGAACAGCTAGTACCAATGATCAAGACATGCATTTTGGATTAATTGGCCCAATCTGTCCAACCAATCAACTTTTAGTTGCCATACTTTGCTACCCCGGAGTTTCCATAACCTGTCTTCTTTGCCAAAACCTTGACCTTGTTCGGCCTGCGGCGTCCTGAAGGGTTTTCACCAACAAGCCTCTCTCATTTGTTCATATCTCAACTTACTTTTGCCTTATGGTGCCCGTGAGGGTTTTCACCAATAAGACTCTCTCATTTTTTATTTCTCTCAGCTCCCGTCGCCTTATGGTGCCCATGAGGGTTTTCACCAATAATACTCTCTCATTTTTGATTTCTGCTCGGGCCAGAGTGCTGCCCCTGATATGAATCACCTCTACTTGCTCGGCTTGGAATCTCTCGAAGACTGATCAGAAGGTCTTTCTTTGGATCATAACGTGGGGTTTTGGATAGGGTTAGAAAGAAAGGGTGTCAAAAGGCTCAAAACAATTCGAATGGGTTCAAAATTACAACTTTTGGAATCATATTTCTTGCAACAACCACAACTTCTGCCCCAGTTTCTTTGCTTGGGGACTTTTGGATTTTTGTTTGATGGGACCGAACCGTGAGGTTGCCTCCGTATCCTTTAAAGGAATCAGGTTAAACGTAGTTCATGTCATAGGAATTACTTTGTTGTTGTGATTTTTCTTTCCGTTTCTTCCTCTTTCTCCTCTTTCTTTTCTTTCTTCTTTTTCTCTTTTTGTTGTTTTGTTTTTTATTTCTTTCTTTTTCTTTTTATTCTTTTTTTTCTTTTCTTCTTCTTTTTCTCTCTTTTTCTTCTTTTCCTCTCCTCTTTTTCCTTTACTTATCTTTCACACTTGCGTTTCTGATCTTTGCTATTGATTCCGAAAGAGGGGTATGAAAGAAAATAAATAAGGCTCAAAGGGATAACAAAGGATAAAGTGTTTAGATAGTAGAACAAAATGCCTCCGTCATTCCAATCTTCAAAATATGCCAATTACAAACAAACACAATTTAACCAAAGAGATCATACATAATATCTTTTGACATCATCAGAATTGATGGCCATTTCTACACATTTGCCTTCTACATCTGTTAAATACAAAGCACCATTGGACAACACTCTCGTCATGATGAACGGCCCCTGCCAGTTTGGGGCGAACTTGCCTCTTGATTCAGCCTGATGAGGAAAGAAACGTTTCAATACTAACTGACCCACTTCAAACCTCCATGGACGCACCTTCTTATTATATGCTCTGGCTATTCTCTGTTGATACAAATGGCCATGACACACTGCTGCTAATCTTTTCTCATCCATTAAACTCAACTATTCCAAGCGAGGTTTGACCCACTCATCGTCATCAATTTCGGCCTCAGTGACAATCCGAAGGGACGAGATTTCAATTTTCGCAGGTATCACCGCCTCAGTGCCATATACTAATAAATAAGGAGTTGCTCCTACTGAAGTGTGAACAGTAGTACAATAACCCAGCAATGCAAAAGGCAGCTTCTCATGCCATTGCCTAGAACCTTCCACCATTTTCTGAAGTATCTTCTTTATATTCTTGTTGGTTGCCTCAACTGCTCTATTTGCCTTGGGGCGGTAAGGGGTAGAATTGCGATGCGTAATCTTGAATTACTGACATACCTCTTTCATCAGATGACTATTGAGATTAGCCCCATTGTCTGTAATGATCACCTTTGGTATCACAAACCGACAAATGATATTTGAGTGCACAAAATCAACCACCACTTTCTTGGTTACGGACTTGAACGTTTTAGCCTCTACCCACTTTGTGAAATAGTTGATGGCCACTAGAATGAACCTGTGCCCATTTGATGCTGATGGCTCAATTGGCCCAATGACATCCATGCCCTACGCGACAAAAAGCCATGATGCAGACATTGTGTGCAATTCATATGGTGGAGAATGAATCAAATCTCCATGCACTTGGCATTGATGACACTTGCGCACGAAACTGATACAATCTCGCTCCATAGTGAGCCAATAATAACCTGCTCGGATGATCTTCTTTGCCAACATGTACCCGCTCATATGCGGTCCACAGACTCCATAATGTACTTTGGTCATGATAGTTGTGGCCTGTCTAGCATATATGCATCTCAACAATCCAAGATCCGGAGTCCTTTTGTATAAAACCCCTCCGCAGAAGAAAAATTCACTCGCTAACTGCCGAATTGTTCTCTTTTAATCATCTGTGGCTTGTACCGAATACACCCCCATCCTGATATATTCCTTAATATCATGAAACCAGGGCTCACCATCAAGTTCTTCTACTACCACATTACAGTAAACACGCTGATCATGGACCTGAATATGCAATGGGTCAACATAAGCGTTATCCGGATTATGTAGCATTGACGCCAAGGTAGCCAAAGCATCAGCAACTTCGTTATGGATCCTTGGAATATGCTTGAACTCTACTAATCAAAACCGTTGACAAAGATCATGCAAACATTTCTGGTATGGTATGAGTTTCAAATCTCGTGTTTCCCATTCCCCTTGAATCTGGTGCACTAGAAGGTCTGAGTCCCCCAAGACCAAAACTTCCTAGACACCCATGTCTGCAGCTAACCTCAAACCCAAAATGCATACCTCGTATTCAGTCATGTTGTTAGTACAGTAGAAACGAAGTTGAGTCATAACAGGGTAGTGATGTCCTGTTCCAGAAATCAATACAGCTCATATCCCGACACCTTTCATGTTAGAAGCTCCATCAAAGAAAAGTTTCCAACCTGTCCCTCCAAATTGTTCCAACTCATTAATATGCATTACCTCTTCATCAGGGAAGTAAGTCTTCAAAGGCTCATATTACTCATCCACTAGGTTCTCAGCCAAATGGTCGGCCAATGTCTAGGCTTTCATCGCAGTCCGGGTCACATAGACGATGTCAAATTCTTTGAGCAAAATCTGCCACTTCGCGAGCCTCCCTGTGGGCATAGGCTTCTAAAAGATATACTTTAATGGATCCAAACGAGAGATGAGGTAAGTAGTGTAAGATGAAAAATAGTGCTTCAACTTCTGTGCTACCCAAGTTAGGGTGCAACATGTCCTTTCAAGGTGAGTGTACTTAACCTCGTAAGATGTGAACTTCTTGCTGAGATAATAGATGGCCTGCTCTTTCCTGCCGATGATGTCATGCTGACCCAGCACACAACCAAAGGAATTGTCCAAAACCATCAAATACAGAATCAAAGGTCTCCCTGGTTCTGGTGGCACCAACACAGGTGGATTTGACAAATATCCTTTTATCTTATCAAATGCTTCTTGACACTCATCTGTCCACTTGACCGCAGCATCTTTCTTCAACAGTTTGAAGATAGGCTCATAAGTTGTCGTGAGCTGAGCAATAAACCTGCTGATGTAATTCAACCTCCCTAATAAACTCTTCACCTCAGTCTTCTTCCTTGGAGGTGGCAATTCTTGGATAGCTTTAATCTTTGACGGGTCTAATTCAATACCTCGGCGGCTGACTATGAATCCCAACAATTTTTCGGATGGCACACCGAATGCGCATTTTGTAGGATTGAGCTTAAGATTGTACCTGCGAAGCCTTTGGAGGAATTTTCTCAAATATCTGACGTGATCAGACTGCTTTCTAGACTTTATGATTACATCATCCACATAAACCTCGATCTCCTTGTGTATCATGCCGTGAAATATGGTTGTCATTGCCCTCAGGTAAGTTGCCCCAGCATTTTTTAACCCAAAAGGCATGACCCTGTAGAAGTATGTTCCCCATGGTGTGATGAATGTCGTCTTCTCTACATCTTCCTCATCCTTTAAGATCTGATGATAACCCGCATAATAGTCCACAAAAGACCCCACCTCATGTGTGGCACAATTGTCAATCAGAATGTCGATATTTGCCAGTGGGAAATTGTCCTTGGGACTCGCTCTGTTGAGATCATGGTAATCAACACACACCCTGGTATTGCCATCCTTCTTTAGCATATGTACTACATTGGCTAACGAAGTGGGATACCGAGTGACCCGAATGACTTTTGCATCAAACTGCTTAGTGGCCTCTTCTTTGATCTTCACACTCATATCAGTCTTAAATTTCCTCAGCTTCTGCTTGACAGGAGGGAATGCCAGGTCAGTGGGCAATTTTTGAACCACCAAGTCAGTGCTTAAACTCGGCATGTCGTCATATGACCATGCAAAGACGTCTTTGTACTCAAGTAATGCTTTAATTATCTCTTCACCGAGTTGAGGTTCAAGATGGACACTTATTTTAGTTTTTCTCATATTATCTGGGTCCCCTAAATTGATTGCTTATGTATCACTCATGTAAGGCTTGGGTTTTTCTTCAAAATTGCTTAGTTCTTTAGTAATCTCTTCAAAGGCCTCATCCTCGTCGTATTCTGATTCATCATCACACTCTATTTCTTGAATTACTATTTCAGAATTAGATTGTCTTTTAAGACTGGGTCGAAGATTCCTCATGTATGTCATGTTATTGAGACCAACATAAAAAGAGTTGTACAAGGAAGAAAAGAAAACAAAAATAAAACTGTCAGGAATGAGGAAAAAGGGAAATTGCATTTCATTGAAATTGAAAGATAATAAGGTTTATACATCCAAACGGACGGAACATAGAACCTGAATTACAACCCTGGAATAATCCAGATAAACTGAAAGAAAATCAAAGCAAACTACCAAAACTCTTTCTTGGTGGGGAGAGGAGTAGCTTCCCAATTGTTAATCTTTGCACTGAGCCCAACAAATTGCACATCCACCTTGCTAGAACCCTCTCAAGCTTCCACCATGTTCACCTCATCGAATAATTTCTCAAACCTTTCAAGCATCTCCCTATCAGGACCAACCATAAAATTGGGAACTGTTGTTGTTGGGCGTTTCTTGGTGTCGGGCCTGACAAATGATCTGGAGAGACGTAGGATGGGCTTTGGGAGGACCCATGCCCTCTGTTTCAACTTTTTGGCTCTTTTTATGTCCGCAACTGTGGGCTTGAACCCCAAACCAAATTCATCCAATTTTTTGGGGAGAGACACCGGCTGTACGATACCTTGTAGAGATGCACCCAAACCCTTGCCTGGTACAAAACTATTTTTCAACATTTCAACGGCTACCATGACTGATGTAGCAGCTACCCTCGAAGTTGGAATGCACTTCCCTTCTGGAATTTTCTCTACCGATACCGTGTCAAAAACCTGATAAACCCATGGACCCTTGTCGTCTTCAAACTATATAAACGGAATAATGGCATCTCCGTGGGCACACAAATTATCCTCGCCGTGCACAACAATTTCCTGTCAATCCCATTCAAACTTGACCATTTGATGCAGAGTAGACGGGACCGCTTTTGCAGCATGAATCCAGGTTCGACCCAATAGCAGATTGTAAGGAACAGCCATATCGAGCACCTGGAATTCCATGGTAAATTCAATTGGCCCTATTGTAAGCTCAAGCACTATGTCCACGACTGAATCTTTCCCTCCACCGTCGAATCCCCGAACGCAGATACTATTTTTGTGAATTCTTTCATCATCCACCTTCAACTTGTTTAGAGTGGAGAGAGGGCAAATGTTCGCACTGGAACCATTGTCGACCATTACCCGGGTAACCACGGAATCTTCGCATTTCACTGTGAGATAGAGGGCTCTATTGTGCTCAGTACCCTCCACGGGCAACTCATCATCAGAAAAGTGACTCTATTTACCTCAAATATCTTGTTAGCTATATTTTCCAAGTGGTTTACTGAGATTTTTTCAGGAACGTGGGCCTCATTCAAGATCTCTATCAAAGCCGTACAGTGCTCGTCTGAATGGATCAATAATGACAATAGTGAAATCTGAGTCGGCATCTTCCTCAACCACTCCACAATGGAGTAGTCCTGCACTTTCATCTTTCTCAAGAATTCCTCTGCTTCTTTCTCGGTCACAACTTTCTTCACTAGCACCGGGTTGTCTTTGGAGCTCTTAGCTTTTCTCAACTCATTGGGGGCAAAGCATCTCCCCAATCGAGTCAAACCATGGGTCTCACAAACTTCTTCTTTAACCTCTTTCCCCTTGTAAGTCACTGTCACTCGTTCATAATTCCAAGGGATCGCCTTGCTATTGACTATCGGTAATTGAGTTACCGACTTGATAATGACAGGGTCTATGCGGGCACCCTCCACAATTACAACAGGCTTGCTCGCCACTCCTGGCACAACCACTTTGGCTACTTCTTGTTTTATTGCCACATCACTTGGGGTCAACTTTTTGGCTACTGTAGACGGTTCACTGTTTGCCCCGCTCATCCGGATCACTGATTTCTCACTTGTTGGCTTTTCAACCAGCCTGACTTCACTGACCCGGATCATCATGACGGTCTGTGAAGGCTTCTTGGGCTCCCTCCCCTATGCACTATCTCGATCATATTTGTGTCAGGATGGGTAGGCAACGGATTTTGGTTGACATTGGGTGCCTCCGGAGCTTGGACCTCAATATGAGCTCTTGAATAGCTATTTTCAATTGCCAGCACTTCTCTGTATCGTGCCCCGGAACACCAGAACAATATTCGCAACTCATAGAGTGATCAAGGTTCCACGGGGAGAATTTGGCAGTTTTGGCTCGATCGGACTGAGCATACCCAACTGTCGCAATATGTGGAACAAACTGGTATATGATTCTCCCAATGGAGTGAATGTTTTTTCTTTTGCAACCTCTCGTTCTTAAACACTTGGCTGGGCCGAAAACTTGATCCATGAGGGTTCTGGTAGGATCTTAGGGGTGGATAGGCATTTTGTGGAGCTGGGTATGTATTTTGTGGGACTGGCGCACGTCATTGTGCGTGGGCCGGAGGTTGGATGTATGTTTGGGCATGGTGGATAGAAAAATGGGGGTTTGGTGGTGGGTAATAGTGTTGTGGTGGGCTATATGGGGTATGAGGGTAGGTTTGGTGGTGGGGGTCGAGGCTGGTTATAGTAATGTGATGGACCCCTAGGTCCGAACCAAACTCCTGAAACAATCGTTGCTACATCCTCTTTCTTCTTCTTTCCAATTACTCCCCCAGTTCTGCTTTGAATGGCCTGGGTGGTTGCCTTAATAGCTGAATAGCTCATGATTTTGTTTGTCTTGAGCCCTTCTTCTACCATACTGCCCATCTTTACCACTTCATTGAAGGACTTGCCTACAGCTGATACCAGATGACCGTAATAAGTAGGTTCTAAGGCCTGCAGAAAATAATCCACCATTTCACTTTCTTTCATTGGAGGGTCAACCCTTGCTACCTGCTCTCTCCACCTAAAACGATATTCCCTGAAACTTTCATTATGCTTTTTCTCAAGTTTTGTCAAAGACAGACGATCCAGAATAATCTCGAGATTATACTGGAAGTGACAAGCAAATGTCTAGGCTAGATCATCCCATGCGTACCATCTTCCGTGATCCTGCCGAGTATATCATTCTAGCGTTAATCCACTCAGACTCAGCCTTAAATATGCCATTAGCAGCTCGTCTTTCCCACCAGCTCCCCTAATTTTGCTACAGAAACCTCTCAAATGCGCTACTGGATCACCGTGCCCATCATACAAATCAAACTTGGGAATCTTAAACCCTATCGGTAGTTGCACATCCGAAAATAGACATAGATCTTTGTAAGCCACACTTACTTGACCTCCCAACCCCCGCATGTCTCTGAATGACTGTTCCAGGCTTCCTAAACATTTCTTCCTGTTCGGGATTTTTAGATAGTTTTTCAGTTTCTGCAGGGAGGTCAAAATGAGGAGTGCAGGAATAGGGCTCAGGAACCTTGAAAGTGGGCTCCGGGGGGTAATACTGGTTGTCGTGAGTCTGGAACAGAGGCTCACTAGAGGATCGGTGTAATGCCGCAGGTGGGGGTGCCATAAAAACAGGAGTGGTTGGTGGAGGAGGGTACGAGACTTGTTTGGGTGGTAGAGCTTGTGATGTATAGGAAGTGGTGCCACAACATTGTTGGTAGAGGGGAAAGGCCGGAGATGAGTTCACAGTGGGTGGTTCCTGGGTATGAGCTAATGGCGGTATAAAAGTAGGGTTGGTGGGTAAACTGGCGGTAGGTGCCCTTTTGCCCATGCTTGGTACATTTCAGCCACCTGCTGCTTCAGCTTATACAACTCATCTTTCAGATTAACCTCCAATTCTTCCACCTCTTTTGACGGATCGACAATACTTGCCTCAAGTTCCTGGTTGGTCATGTTCAGCTTGTTTTTGGACTGGGTGTTGTATGAAAGAGTTGCCAGAATGCCAATCAAACTAACCACCTGCCTGAACTATAATTTTATCAATAACAAACTTGTTAGCGATTGGGGCTTTAACAGATAAGCAACCATACATTTGAGGAGTGAATACACCTAAGCAGTTAACTGTTTCTATTATGCATTTGATCGGTTGCTTGCGTCATCCAGGCGTTTCCTTATTCCCGTTTGCAACTACTCTTTTTCTCTCTCCTTTTTTTCATTTTTTCCTTTCCTTGCTTGGTCTCTCTTTTATTTTTATTCTCTCGTGACTCTTTCTTGTCTTTCCATTGTTTCCTTCTCACTGTTTCTCTTTTCTTTTCCCTCTCTCTCTTATTCCTCCATTCTTTTTTTTTCTTTTATCACTCTTTTTCTTTCTTTTGGTTATGGTCGAATCCTATGGAGATTGCCTACGTATCATGACCCCGCATGAATTAGACCGAGCGTAGTTCTGAGAGATAAGTGCATAATATAAATAACAAAACATTTTGGGATTTTCAATTTTTTCCATAAAATAGTTTTGATTACAACCACTCATTCTACCAAAATATAAAATTAACAAACTTGAATAAAATAATGAAAATACAGACTCGCAAACAGAATAACAGACTCTAATAAAAATAATGAATACATTAATGCCTCAAATGCTCCTGGGGCCCGCGGGACATCATTCGGTTTCGCCACGGGCCTATGTGAAAGATCTTTTTGAAGCCTCTCCAAGTCACTCATTATCTGCCGGACAAATGTCATCACTGCTGCAAAAAAGGTGGTACGAGTCATATCCTCACATGCTTGGAATTTCATAACAATGTAGTTTGCAATAGTTCTGATCGGCTCTCGGATTCTGCCCTTTTCCTGAAGCAAACGCCTGACCTATTGATTCCGGGCTTCTAACACCTGCGTATTATGGAGATGTTGCTTTTGCAACTGTTGCATTTCTTCCTCTATCCGAGGAATCAAATCATAACAGTGTTCCCTATCAGCTTTAAAGTCCTTGGCCTGCTTGGATGCCTCATTCTCGAGAATAACTATTTTTCTTTTCAGGCTAGTGATTGCCCCTTCATACTTTCTTTTCATTTGTTGTACAAACTGTGTCCGACCTTTGCAATTGAGCCCGAACTTTCGCTAGACTGGCCTCAGACTTTTCTAGGTCATCTTGATACTCAAGGGCTTTCTTTTTTAGACTGCTTATAAGCCTTTCATCCGCTTGGCTCCTTTCCAGGTTTCTAGCAGTTATTTTCATCTTCCGAATTTGCGCTTTGAGGGCTTCATTTTCCTGGGTTAGCTTCTTCTTCTCGCCTTCATCTGCAATGGCTTGCAACCCATTCTCAAACTGAAGATCCATGACTTGCTTTTCCAGCCTGCCTATGGTGGCTTGGTACTCATTTTCTTTGGTCAACCAGTCCCATTGCACCTGTGCTCCGTCGGTAAATTGTTGGACATAGGGTTTCTTTGCGATCCTTTCGGGCTCCTGATGAACTCAGGATCTTTTATCTTACCCCTCAATGTAACCAGGCTCCACCTCACCTCTAGATAGATCTCGTACTTGAGTATTAGGCTTTAAGAATCTGCACTGATGTCAAACCTGACGCACTCTTTCTTTTGGAAAAGCAGCTTTTGGTTCCAACTCAATAACCTGCCGACTCAAATCCTCATGGTGTGGGATGGTATGATATAGGCCTAACTGATGTAGAACTCGGTGCGGGGCATAAGGCTGGATACTCCGCAGACCCATTAATAGAAGAAAGCATTCCTCAGCCGACAAATAGATTACCTCACTGACCGAGAGCCACCTGAATGTCCATTCAATCTTATTTGCAGTCAAAGATCTCAAATGAGCATGCCATGCTTCCGTACCATCCGGGAACTCATAACCCTCTACCCACTTTTCTTGTTTTTCAATGCACTCGAGACCAGTCATACCACAATTCAAGTATCTATGACAGTGGCAAAGGTGTTCCTCCATCCATAATTGTGACAGAATATTGCACCCTTCAAAGAACTTTACCCCTTCTCGATAGAGGGTCAGAGCTCGGTAAATTTCTGCCAAAATCGTCGGCACTATTGTCCCATTTGCCTTTTTCATCATAAAGTCGGCTATCCCCACAAGTCCCAATTCTATGTTCCCGTCTTTTCTGGGGAAAATAAAAGTACCCAGGAACGCCGTTATAAAAGCTAATCCTCTTTGAGCTTCTCACTTGTCTTGGATTCCCATGTGAGTAAGACCGGTATCTGGCGTCTTGAAGACACGAGGATTCCCGTAACATCGGTACAAATAGTATAAGGTATAGAATCCTTTGGCCAGATATCCGTCTCGGATGTCCCGACTGATGCTTAACAAGTCCAAAAATTTGTGAGAGGTTACTGTCCTCGGTGCTACCGGGTATTGATTTCGAAGATTCCCCTTAAACCCGGCGTAGCCTGCTATCTCTTTCAGTGTAGTAGTTAACTTAAATTAGCAAAGTGGAATACATTATGTGTTGGGTCCCAAAATGGTATCAATGTCTCAATTATGTCCTTTCTCGGCTTAACCTTCAAGAGCCCGACAAGACCACCCAATGCTTTTGTCACAACTTTTCTGCTATTGTCCCCCAAATCATGCCACCATATATGTAGCTCCAAAGGGATCTCTTCACGGACTGAGAAAGGTTCATTTTGAATTGTGCTCATCCTGCACATTTATTAAGGTGGTTTTAATTACAAGAAAACTATGACTCATTTTGACTCAGGAAAAATGACCATTTTTTTCAAAATTTCACAAAAATATCCCGCTTTTGCCAATACGGCCTTTCAGCACTTCGAAAACGAAGATTTTAAAGCTGTGTCGGCTAACCAGCCAAAACCTTTAAAAATGACTAAAGGTGTCTATTCATGCAAAAACGGCCTTCCAGCACCCTTTTGGGGACATTCGGCTATCTTAGACAAGAATGACATCACCTTACGTATTTGTAATAAAATTAAAATTGGACCCGATGGGGTTGCCTACGTATCTCACACCCTGTGAAAATCAAACTGGCGTAGTTCGGGCAAATAAAATAAAACCAACTATTTTTCAAAACAAAACTGTTTTTTCATTTTTTTTTCATTTTTCTAAAAAATATTTGGTAGAGTCTCAGTACCATTTGAAAATTGGTTTTCCAAAACAGGTGATTTAACTCACTTAACCCTCACATTACTATTCTCTTTTTCCCAACTTTCTCCTATCATTCAAAAGCCGATCAACATGCAAATCCAAATCATATAAATGCACAAGTAGCAAGTAAGATACATCAGGATGGTCTTTTCATTTTTGGTACACCTGTCCTAGACAGACCCAACCCCTATATTGAGTCTCCAAAGTCAAATGCATGTGATGCAAGCAAACATTCCTACTAGGGATCCGACATGAGGTCTTGTTATACTAGATTTAAAACCTGGATTTATTGTTCTAGACCTGGCTTACCCGAGAGGACAACTTGAGCCGAAGAAGGAGGGGGAGGCAGCGTACCGGCAATACAGAAGCTTCGCCGGCTTTGCAACTTGTCCGAACCTCGTACTAAAATTTAGGACATGATTCTAATAGAAGAGAAGTCACACGAAGTGCACACTCCTCCATGATTTAGAAGACTCAGAGAGAAGAAGGGTTTCGTAGCAGTTTAGATACAGTTCACAGAATATCAAAGCACTAAAAGCAACACTTAGCACACAAAATAATATATTTAATAAAGCCAACTATAACAATTCATCTAAGCTCGAATTCTGATCCCTGAACCAGAGATTCTGGGTTTGATACCCAGCAGAGTCGCCAGAGCTATCACACCTCCTTTTTACTACTCCCCGAGAGGATGTATAAGGGAGTTTTTTTCAATTAAAGTGACAATCAAAACGGGATTATCTATTTATTAAATTTAGAGTCGCCACTTGGGATAATTGTGTGGTGTCCCAAGTCACCGGTTCAAATCCTGAATTGAGGAAAAATTTAACTCTGTATCACAGTCCGTGAATTAGAAATCCAGATAAGGAATTCTATTAACCCGGGAGAAGGTGTTAGGCATTCTCGAGGTCCGTGGTTCTAGCACGGTCGCTCAACTGTTATTTGTTGGCATAATTATCTTATTTTAATACATTTTTTAGCCTATGATATATTTTAGCATATTAACCGCTTTTAATTAATTTTAGGAAGATTCAACGTTATCTAAAACACGTCTTGAACCACGCCACATGAAATGCACCTGCGGTCTACGACACATTTTATTTAACGTTGTTGAGATTTGGATTTGGGTCACATGAAATGCACACCCGAGTTTAGGAAGGTAATTTTATTAAAATAATGCGCCTAAAGCAACTACGCGTTTTTAACTTTTCGAGTGCCATGGGAAATTTGCTAAATGGCGTGCCTCGAGTTCTAAGGATTTAAAATAAATAAATAATTGAGGGCCACGCATTTGAGATTTTATTTAACGCGACGCACCTCGACTTACTTTAAAGGAAAACTAAAAATTTGAAGGGGCCATAAGCTATTTGTGTTATTTAGTACAGCTCCTCTCCACTAATTGATTAAAGGAAAAATGTCACCACTGCTTAAGCTAAAAGTTTGAACCAATTTTAAAACTATAATTCCATGTTTAGGCAAGCCTTATGAAAGAACATTTGCATTGAAGAGAGAAAACAGATTTGACTATTTGAAAACATCGAATGGCTCGTGCCATAATTAAGAGAACCAAAGGCATGAATGGGGTAGGTCCAACGATGAAAAACCTGTGTCCCTGCTTTGGCAAACATCCTGGCCCAAATTAAGGAGAAACCAGGAGCGAGACTCGAGTTCGAGTCTCTTGGCATGCATTCAAGTTCAGCAACAATTAAAGAGGGGGTCAATACAGAACCCAACTAACTACAAAGGTGAATCAGTATTGAACCTTCAAGTTTGGGCCTGAATGAGCCCAAGTCTTAGATAAAAGCGACAGTCCAAATAAACAAATCCATCAACGAACGTGTATTGCCCACGATTCCATTTTTGTTTTGTTCAAATTTGTGAATTAACCCGGACTGTTACTGATTTCAGACCAATAATTGAAGAAGTAGCATACCAACTAAGTAAAATCAGACCCAAAAATTCAAAACTGAGGTGGGACAATCATCAGAACATTTCTTGCTTTCACTTATGTGATAAAAACATGACAGTAGGCCTCATTAACAACTGAAAGTCAGCAGAATGATACCATACAACCTATGCATTATTCCTTAATGGTTTCCATATTTCAAAATCAATAAGAATTCAGCTACCACACCTAAGAGTCAGCATACATGTTTTAGCAAAATCCTGAAAGTGCCTACCAACTTTGCATATATAGCAGTAAAAAAACCTTGTGACTTCAGTAATCGAAGAAGTCACTCAAACTGAATAAGCTACTACTAAATCTAACTAACAGTATCCATACATTGTACACATTAGACGTATAGGAACTTAAAAAACATTAGTATTTAGAATGACAAGCTAAGATTTACATAGATAAGAAGATTTGAATATCAAACTTAACACATAAACAACACACACAACTAAATATCAAACTTCCAACTTTCATTTATCATTTCACATTCAACTTGAAGATCACATTATGTAGGTTTTAGAGCGTGTACTTGGAATTTGCACAAAGAAAAATAGATGAACAGTCAGCAAATAAACAGCAGCAGATGACAGTCCCAGATTCCACTAGTTGAGTAGTGAAATCAACTCACAAACCCAATGAAACAGTAGAAAATCCCAGGAAGGAAAACAGCTTTAAACCAGTGAAAATGAACTATATTGCAATGATTTCAACCCAAGACCCAAACAACAAAACAATTTTCAAACCATTTCTAGCCCACAATCATACCCAGATTCAGCAATTAGGACCATACAATCAACTCGAAAACCTGATAGAATAGTGACCCTCAACAAACTTGAACCACAACAACTTCTCAAAACCCAATGTTAATCAATTTCAAATCATAAAACCTGTAACTATTGCTTTTAGAAATTAGAAAAAATCACTGATGAAGTTCAATAGAACAGTCTTTTTTACTAAAATTATTTAGCCGTTTCTCCTTTTTGTATTTTTTATCTCTCCAGTTCTGCTTTGAAAGGCAAGAATATGGTCCTTTATAGGCAAGGAAATAAGGCAGCATTCCGGAAAAGTAGGTTTGCGCCTTAGTCCATCTCCCATTCTCATTTTAGCTGTTACAACCCATATCCACATGTGTTAGTTCATGCCATATATTAGTTAATATAAATCCAAGAAGGAATTATCTTTGATATGATAAGAAGTCAATCCTATTGGTCTTAAGTGATACAAGAGTGTATAAGGGTGATTAACCAGTATTAGAAGTTAAACGAATCAAGGATGTTGTAACTCGTATTTTCAGGTAATCTAGCGGTGCTTAATACACTCAAGAGGTCATTTATTAAGGTATTTTAATCATATAATATCCGTATCATAAGTCTTGAAGTCAAACGAGTTATGAAACAAAAGTCGACAAAAGTTGTCGCAACTTAGGTTCATAATTTTACTTAAACATTAGGTCAAATGTTTCTAATCTTTTCTAATAATTTACAAGGAATTATGGGGTGATCTACCAACCAAATTAAATATCTATGAGTCTTGTTTCCAACGCATTAAACCGTTCATCGATACGTTCTCGGAGTAGAGAGATATTTGCGTTTTCGCGAGACTGCGCCAAGCACCTCTCTATGGGGCCCACTAAGGCGGTTTAAGATATTTGGACCTATATAGGATGCCTCCAACCCGTTTTAAGTCATTTATTCTCACTATTTTCAGACCATAGAACCCTAGGAACATCCTCTCAAGGTTCTCTCAAGATTCAAGACCCAAAAAAGGGAAAACAACACAAATCAAGTGTCGGGAATTCCGTGGCGCTAGTAAGTCTCTTGTTCTTCTTGTTGTTGCTCATTTTTGTGTCGTTCCAGCTCGTGTGGGAGGTTGTTCTAAAGGGTTTATGTTCTGTAAATACTCCCTCATGTTCTTAATATCAATCCTAGGTGATTTCAAGCCTTCTAAAGTGATTCTAGTGCCGAAAAACACTAATTGATCGCTAGTTTTGCTTTTTTGTTGTTGTGGCAGCATTGGAGGGATATTTCATGGAAATTTAAGGTCAAATTGGAGTTGTTCTTTCTGTATAAAGGTAAGGAACCTCTTAATCTATATGTATTTAAGATTATCCAAGTTGCGGCTAAGCCATTGAAGCTAGAACTTGTGAAATATATCGAAAGGCTTGGTAGTAATGTTATTGTTTTGTGGACTATTTTGCGTTGTTGTTAGGCTGCGTATTTTACTACTATCTTGTGGAGTTTTGGAGGAGGAAGGGTGTGGAGAAACACTATATATATGTAGGGTTATGGGCTGATATTTATTCGTAACATTTCCAGGTTGTTTGACACGACTACGGTGGTCGTCGTATGTATGGAGTGATTAGGCTGTGTGTGGACTATTTTAGGAGGCTCAATATGTTTATTATTGATGTTGTTTGGGCTGTTTGGTGAATGTTTTGAATGGTGTGAGGTCATATATATAGGGGAGGTGTTGTCTGTTTCATCGTAAAATAGGTTGTGGTCGATACATAATAGTTATGACGCTTAAATGATAATGATAGTATCGTTTCTCTTATTGTAGACTAAGGAGTTTTGAAAATTGTATAGCTTAAGATTGGGGCAGTATATACAAGGTATGTGAGGCTATCCCTTTCCTTCTTTTGCACGACTCCAATTGTACATAATGTAATGAACGAGCTTCCAAAGATACTCTACTCTTAGAAGCTAGCAGTACTTACATTGTTTTCCCTCTTATGGAACGATTGATGTTAATGTTGCTTCTCTTAGTCTTATGTTATCAATGTTGTTGGTACTTCCTGATTCTTATAAGGTTCATAGTGAAGAGTTAGTCCTAATAACGTGTACAGAGGATACCGACCTTACGTCACTCCGAAAGGTTTAGAATGTGATTCCATGAGTCGAGCATGCATTATATATATGTATCTATTTTACTCTACCGAGCCATGCTATAGTTGGCCGGGTACGGCACCTATTGTGAAACCACTTATCAGTTGGGTTTTACCGAGCTCCACGTGGCCGGGTACGATTCTACCGAGCCTATTATGGCCGGGTACGATTTGATGATGATGATGCCCATAGAGGCGAATGCTTTAAAGGTTTATGTATTTATACATATGTATCAAGCATTTCATGTAAGTAGCCCTCAGAGGTACTAAGATGTTACAGGTTGTATATTCTCTATCCTTGCTTACATTACTGATCGTATTTATGGTTCCTTGCCTTACATACTCAGTACTTTATTCGTACTGACGTCCTTTTATTTGTGGACGCTGCATGTCGTGCTGCAGGTCCTGATAGACAGGCAGGTGCAGCTCCCCCACCACAGTAGACTGTCCAGTTCAGCGGTGATTGGCGAGATCCCTTCTCCGGACTTGCCTTGGTCTTGGTATGCAATTTTTGTTATAGACATTATGGGTATGTCGGGGCCTTATTCCGGCTATGTTGCAACACTTATGTTCTTTTAGAGGCTCATAGACAGGTGTCGGCTCATGTATAGTTTGGTATGCCTTGTCGGCTAGTTTTTGTTGTATAGTCTTTCATAGTAGCGTGGTAGCTCATACCTTATATGTAATTTCTTGATTGTATGGTCATCCCCTGCTATGTATGTTCATGCCGTCATATTTTATTGCTGGTTGTCCATGATCTAGGTCTACCATTTATATTGATCTCGTCAGCCCTAAAAGATAATAATGAAGGTTACATGAAATGTGCGTTGGTGCTCGGCAAGTGTGGTTGGGTGCTAATCATGGCCCTTCAGTTTGGGTCGTGACAAACTTGGTATCAGAGCAAGTCTGTCCTAGGGGTTGTCTATGAGCCGTGTCTAGTAGAGTCTTGATTATGGATGTGTAGCGCGCCACATTTATAATCAGGAGGCTACATAACATCTAGGGTTGTTACCTTCTTCCTGAATCTAGATCGTGCGTAGAGTTGAGTCTTAAGTGTTCGTCTCTAATATTCACCTTATTTTTTTTCAGTGATGCCTTCGACTAGGAAGCAAACGATTAGTAGACGGCTTGATACAGCAGCGGGAGAGGGTACCATTCAGGTGCCCCAAGTTAGAGCAGGACAAAGTGAGGCTCAAAGTGAGATGCCCTCTCATACCTCATCTACTCCATCTCCTCCAGAGGATATTAGAAGGCACCCAACACCTCCAGTTCCTCCGTCTAGCACTCCAGACCAGGATATGCGGAGTGCTTTGCAGTTATTGACTAGCTTGGTAGCTGCTCAGGCTCTGAGGCAGAATACAGGTGCTGTTGAGAAACCAGTTAGTACAAGAGTTCGTGATTTTATTAATTTAGACCCTCCAGTGTTTACCGAATCAGACCCCAAGGAGGACCCACAGACCTTTATTGACCAGGTTCATCGTACACTTCGGGTTATGCATGTTAGTGATACAGAGTCAGTAGAGTTGGCTTCTTATCGGCTACGGGATTTAGCGGTTCTCTGGTATGATAGTTGGGAGAGATCCAGGGGTACGAACCCTCCTCCAGCTGTGTGGAAGGAATTTTCTGAGGCCTTTCTTCGTCACTACTTGCCAGTTGAGATACGACAAGCTAGAGCTGATAAGTTCTTGAACCTTAGACAAGGTAATATGAGTGTGCGAGAGTATAGTATGCAGTTTGATTCTTTGGCAAGGTATGCTCCCCATATGGTGGCCGAGGTGAGTGATAGGGTGCATATGTTCGTGAATGGGTTGGGACCACATCTGATAAATGAGTGTACGACAGCCTCCTTGGTGGAGGGCATGGATATTTCGCGTATTCAAGCTTATGCCCAGACCCTAGAGGATCGTAAGCGCCAGCAGAGGGCAGTTAGGGAGCAGGATAGGGGCCAGCATAAGAGGGCGAGATTTGCAGGGTATTCTGATGACTTCAGAGGCCGCATCAGGCACAGGTTTCAAGGAATTCGGCGCCACCTGTAGCTAGTGCTCCTCCACAGTTTCAGAGGCCTCGATATGATCGATCCTATTTTGGTCCAGGTCAGAGTTCGCGGGCATCTGGCTCGCAACATCACAGGGATACTAGTCAGATGAGACCCCCAACACCACATTGTGATCAGTGCGGCAAGGCCCACTTTGGACTGTGTCGTCGAGGTTCTGATGCATGCTATTCGTGCGGACAGCCTGGCCATATGATGCGGGATTGTCTTTATAGAGGAGGTGATGGTATGGCTCAGCCGGCTGGATCTGTGTCTGGTTCTTCCTCATCAGTTCGACCTCCAGCACAGGGTTTTCAGCAATCGACAGGTCGTGGTAGGGGTAGAGGTGCAGTGCCGAGTTCGAGTGGTGCTCAAAATCGAACCTATGCTCTAGTAGGTCGACAAGATCTCGAGTCATCTCCAGATGTTGTTACAGGTATTATATCTGTGTTTTCTTATGATGTATATGCGCTGATTGATCTGGGATTTACATTATCATATGTTACACCCTTTGTGGCTAATAAGTTTGGCATTGAACCTGAATTGATAAGTAAACCCCTTGTGGTATCTACTCCGATAGGAGATTCTCTGATTGCTAGAAGGGTATATAGAGGTTGCACTGTGATGATTTGTAGTCATCAAACCTCGGCAAATTTATTTGAGTTAGAAATGGTTGATTTTGATGTGATAATGGGAATGGACTGGTTGGCCTCATGTTATGCAAATGTTGATTGTCGTACGAAGATGGTTAGGTTCCAATTTCCGGGTGAACCCGTCATTGAATGGAAAGGGAACATTGCTACACCGAAAGGTAGGTTTATTTCCTATCTTAAGGCAAGGAAAATGATCTCAAAAGGTTACATTTATCATCTCGTTCGCGTTAGGGATGCGGTGACGAAACCGCCTACTTTACAAGCAATCCCTGTGGTCAACGAATTCCCAGATGTTTTCCCAGATGAACTTCCAGGCCTTCCTCCTGAAAGGGAGATTGAGTTTAGCATTGATGTGTTGCCTGACACTCAACCGATCTCTATTCCTCCATACAGAATGGCCCCGTCAGAGTTGCGAGAGTTGAAGGTGCAGTTGAAGGACTTGCTGGATAAGGGCTTTATTAGGCCTAGCACTTCACCTTGGGGTGCACCAGTCCTATTCGTGCGGAAGAAAGGACGGGTCGTTACGGATGTGTATCGACTATCGACAGTTGAATAAGTCTACTATAAAGAACAAGTATCCACTTCCAAGAATTGATGACCTGTTTGACCAACTCCAGGGTGCCAAGTATTTCTCTAAGATTGATTTACGTTCAGGGTATCATCAGGTGAGGGTTAGGGAGAAGGATATTCCAAAGACGGCCTTTCGGACAAGATATGGGCACTTTGAGTTCTTGGTGATGTCGTTCGGGCTAACAAATGCCCCAGCAGCTTTTATAGATCTCATGAATACTATATTCAGGCCCTATCTTGATGTGTTCGTGATTGTATTCATTGATGACATTCTAGTGTATTCTCGTTCGGAGGCGGAACATGCGGATAGTATTACAGACGCTTCAGGATCGTAAGTTATATGCTATGCTCTCCAAATGTGAATTCTGGCTGAACTCAGTAGCATTCCTTGGCCATGTGATATCTGATGAGGGTATTAGTGTCGACACTCAGAAGATCGATGCAGTAAAGAATTGGCCGAGACCTACAACACCATCAGAAGTCCGCAGCTTCCTAGGGCTAGCAGGATATTATAGGCGGTTTGTGGAAGGATTTTCCTCTATATCATCACCATTGACTAAGTTAACACAGAAAGCTACCAAATTCCAGTGGTCTGACACTTGTGAACGTAGTTTTCAGGAGCTGAAGAATCGATTGACATCTGCACCAGTGCTCACTCTTCCTGAAGGAACAGAAGGTTATGTGGTATATTGTGATGCCTCAGGTATAGATTTGGGGTGCATATTGATGCAGTGTGGGAAGGTGATTGCTTATGCATCAACACAATTGAAGAAGCATGAAAAGAATTATCCAACCCATGATTTGGAATTGGCTGCAGTAATATATGCTTTGAAGATATGGCGGCACTACTTATATGGCATCCATGTTGACATCTACACAGATCACAAGAGTTTACAATACATCTTCAAGTAGAAAGAGTTGAATTTGAGGCAGCGTAGGTGGCTTGAATTATTGAAAGACTACGACGTCGAGATATTGTATCATCCCGGTAAAGCCAATGTTGTGGCAGACGCTCTCAGCCGTAAATCAATGGGAAGCTTAGTACATATTGAGGCAGGTAGATGGGGGTTGATTAAAGAGCTTCATCAGCTAGCCAATATGAGAATCAGATTGTTAGACTCTGATGACGGAGGTGTTACTGTACAGAATACATCAGAATCATCTTTGGTAGCCGAGGTAAAAGCACGACAATATGAAGATCCTATCTTAGTACGATTAAGAGAAAGCATTCAACAGTGTAAAAGTATGGCTTTTGGGATCGGAAAAGACGGGGCACTGAGATACCAGAGCCGATTGTGTGTGCCTAATATGGCAGGGTTGCGAGAGAAGATTATGAATGAGATTCATCAATCCCGATATTCCATCCATCCCGGCTCGACAAAGATGTATCATGATGTCAAGGAGCAGTATTGGTGGGATAATATGAAGAAGTCTATTGCAGAATTTGTAGCCCAGTGTCCCAATTGTCAACAAGTAAAGATAGAACATTAGAAACCCGGTGGATTGCTTCAAAATATAGAGATTCCAACCTGGAAGTGGGAGGTGATTAATATGGACTTCATTATTGGATTACCTCGCTCTTATCATAAGTTTGACTCCATCTGGGTGATAATTGATCGACTTACAAAATGTGCCCATTTTCTGCCAGTGGAGACAACTTACACGGCTGAAGATTATGCAAAGTTGTATATCAAGGAGATTGTTAGGCTTCATGGTGTGCCCATATCTATTATATCAGACCGAGGAGCTCAATTTACGGCTAACTTTTGGAGGTCTTTCCAGAAGGGTTTAGGCACACAGGTAAATCTCAGCACTGCATTTCATCCGCAGACTGACGGACAGGCTGAACGTACCATTCAGACACTGGAAGATATGCTACGAGCATGTGTTCTAGATTTTAAGGGGAATTGGGATGATCATCTTCCACTCATAGAATTCGCCTATAACAATAGCTACCATTCCAGTATTAAAATGGCCCCATACGAGGCACTATATGGGAGGAGATGTAGATCACCAGTTGGATGGTTCGAAGTCGGTGAAACAGAATTATATGGGCCAGATTTGATTCACCAAGCTATTGAGAAGGTGAAAGTGATACAGGAGCGATTGAGGACGGCACAAAGCAGGCAAAAATCTTATTCTAATGTCCGACGTCGTGATCTAGAGTTTGAGGTTGGTGATTGGGTTTTCCTGAGGATCTCACCAATGAAGGGTATTATGTGTTTTGGGAAGAAAGGTAAGCTAAGTCCAAGGTATATCGGGCCGTATAAAATTCTTCGACGGATTGGACAGGTTGCTTATGAGTTAGAATTGCCATCCGAATTGGAATTTGTCCACCCGGTATTCCATGTATCTATGTTGAGAAAATGTATTGGAGACCCTTCTCGAGTCGTCCCTATCAAAGATGTACAAGTTATAGAGGACCTATCATATGAAGAAGTGCCAGTGGCGATATTAGATCGGCAAGTCCGCAAGCTGAGAACAAAAGATGTAGCTTCCATCAAAGTATTGTGGAGGAACAAAAATATGGAAGAAATGAAATAGGAAGCAGAAGAGGAGATGAAGTCTAAATACCCTTACTTATTCCAGAATGAAGATAACAAGGATGCTGGTGGAAGACAGGATACATTGGAAGGTGAAACGGCTCTATGAGGTAAGCAATAATTTGAGAATACTCCTCCTTAATACAAAATGGTGATATGTAGATAATGTAAATACGCATAATGCTTTGTGTAGCCTTGTGAAGCCATATGTTGGGCTTAATTACTTGCAAGTTTTTCTAGTGACCATTTTATAGGGGAAAATTGATCGGAAATTTCCATTGGAATCCACGATGATTTAAACTCCCCATAAACCCTTACATTCGAGGACGAATGTTCCTAAGGGGGGGAGGATGTTACAACCCATATCCACATGTGTTAGTTCATGCCATATATTAGTTAACATAAATCCAATAAGGAATTATCTTTGATATGATAAGAAGTCAATCCTATTGGTCTTAAGTGATACAAGAGTGTATAAGGGTGATTAACCAGTATTAGAAGTTAAACGAATCAAGGATGTTGTAACTCGTATTTTCAGGTAATCTAGCGGTTCTTAATACACTCAAGAGGTCATTTATTAAGGTATTTTAATCATATAATATCCGTATCATAAGTCTTGAAGTCAAACGAGTTATGAAACAAAAGTCGACAAAAGTTGTCGCAACTTAGGTTCATAATTTTACTTAAACATTAGGTCAAATGTTTCTAATATTTTCTAATAATATGCAAGGAATTACGGGGTTATCTACCAACCAAATTAAATATCTATGAGTCTAGTTTCCAACGCATTAAACCGTTCATCGATACGATCTCGGAGTAGAGAGATATTTGCGTTTTCGCGAGACTGCGCCAAGCACCTCTCTATGGGGCCCACTAAGGCGGTTTAAGATATTTGGACCTATATAGGATGCCTCCAACCCGTTTTAAGTCATTTCTTCTCACTATTTTCAGACCTTAGAACCCTAGGAACATCCTCTCAAGGTTCTCTCAAGATTCAAGACCCAAAAAAGGGCAAACAACACAAATCAAGTGTCGGGAATTCCGTGGCGCTAGTAAGTCTCTTGTTCTTCTTGTTATTGCTCATTTTTGTGTCGTTCCAGCTCGTGTGGGAGGTTGTTTTAAAGTGTTTATGTTCTGTAAAAACTCCCGCATGTTCTTAATATCAATCCTAGGTGATTTCAAGCCTTCTAAAGTGATTCTAGTGCCGAAAAACACTAATTGATCGCTAGTTTTGCTTTTTTGTTGTTGTGGCAGCATTGGAGGGATATTTCATGAAAATTTAAGGTCAAATTGGAGTTTTTCTTTCTGTATAAAGGTAAGGAACCTCTTACTCTATATGTATTTAAGATTATCCAAGTTGCGGCTAAGCCATTGAAGTTAGAACTTGTGAAATATATATCGAAAGGCTTGGTAGTAATGTTATTGTTTTGTGGACTATTTTGCGTTGTTGTTGGGCTGCGTATTTTACTACTATCTTGTGGAGTTTTGGAGGAGGAATGGTGTGGAGAAACACCATATATATGTAGGGTTATGAGCTGATAGTTATTCGTAACATTTCCAGGTTGTTTGACACGACTACGATGGTCGTCGTATGTATGGAGTGATTAGGCTGTGTGTGGACTATTTTAGGAGGCTCAATATGTTTATTATTGATGTTGTTTGGGCTGTTTGGTGAATGTTTTGAATGGTGTGAGGTCATATATATAGGGGAGGTGTTGTCCGTTTCATCGTAAAATAGGTTGTGGTCGATACATAATAGTTATGACGCTTAAATGATAACGATAGTATCGTTTCTCTTATTGTAGACTAAGGAGTTTTGAAAATTGCATAGCTTGAGATTGGGGCAGTATATACAAGGTATGTGAGGCTATCCCTTTCCTTCTTTTGCACGACTCCGATTGTACATAATGTAATGAACGAGCTTCCAAAGATACTCTACTCTTAGAAGCTAGCAGTACTTACATTGTTTTCCCTCTTATGGAACGATTGATGTTAATGTTGCTTCTCTTAGTCTTATGTTATCAATGTTGTTGGTACTTCCTGATTCTTATAAGGTTCATAGTGAAGAGTTAGTCCTAATAATGTGTACAGAGGATATCGACCTTACGTCACTCCGAAAGGTTTAGAATGTGATTCCATGAGTCGAGCATGCATTATATATATGTATCTATTTTACTCTACCGAGCCACGCTATAGTTGGCCGGGTACGGCACCTATTGTGCAACCACTGATCAGTTGGGTTTTACCGAGCTCCACGTGGCCGGGTACGATTCTACCGAGCCTATTATGGCCAGGTACGATATGATGATGATGATGCCCATAGAGGCGAATGCTTTAAAGGTTTATATATTTATACATATGTATCATGCATTTCATGTAAGTAGCCCTCAGAGGTACTAAGATGTTACAGGTTGTATATTCTCTATCCTTGCTTACATTACTGATCGTATTTATGGTTCCTTGCCTTACATACTCAGTACTTTATTCATACTGACGTCCTTTTATTTGTGGACGCTGCATGTCGTGCTGCAGGTCCTAATAGACAGGCAGGTGCAGCTCCCCCACCACTGTAGACTGTCCAGTTCAGCGGTGATTGGCGAGATCCCTTCTCCGAACTTGCCTTGGTCTTGGTATGCAATTTTTGTTATAGACATTATGGGTATGTCGGGGCCCTGTTCCGGCTATGTTGCAACACTTATGTTCTTTTAGAGGCTCATAGACATGTGTCGGCTCATGTATAGTTTGGTATGCCTTGTCGGCTAGTTTTTGTTGTATAGTCTTTCATAGTAGCGTGGTAGCTCATACCTTATATGTAGTTTCTTGATTGTCTGGTCATCCCCTGCTATATATGTTCATGCCGTCATATTTTATTGCTGGTTGTCCATTATCTAGGTCTACCATTTATATTGATCTCGTCAGCCCTAAAAGATAATAATGAAGGTTAGATGAAATGTGCGTTGGTGCTCGGCAAGTGTGGTCGGGTGCTAGTCATGGCCCTTCAGTTTGGGTCGTGACATTAACTTATGAGCCCTTATCCGATTTCCTTTTTGTTTAACTACCCCTAGTTCAGATTTTAGCTTATTAGGCAGTTCCCCTCCCCAGCTTTCTAGAAGCTTCCCAATTCTGTTTCTCATAGATTCCCTTCCCCAATTTCCTAAACTACCCCTCGAGTCCTGGTTATTTACCCTCCCAGCCAAACAGACCCCGGGTCAAGTTGACCCAAATTAATTGGTCTGTGTAGACCCAATTCAGTTCCCTATTAGGCTATTCAATCCTTGTAAACCCAATTAATATGAAGACAAATCCATAAAACCGAACATTCAAATTCAGAAACCTAATGACTCGGAACAAAATTAAGCCCAAAGCAAGAATGAAAATTCGAACTATCCAGACTTGAAGAAAGGACCCAACTAATAATCAAACACATCCTAAATTTAACATGCAGATAGAGACGGTGTGAAGAAATGAAAAAAATGGGAAATCAAAATCAAAAAACTAAAAGAAAGATTAGAAGAAGGTAAGAAGAGAACAAAGAAACAGAAGTTAAATAACAAAAGGTGAAGAAGAGCAAAATACCTAAAAACAAACTCAGACCAGTAAAGAATGGTGACGAATCTTCAAGTCTTCAAATTTTTTGGCTTAGTCTGAGATTAATCGTGTGTTCTTAATCAGAAACATACGAATAAAGTCAAAATGGACCTAAAATCTTCAATGAAATTTTGATTCGAAAATCTTGGGATTTTAGGGTTCATTTTCTGATCTAATATTCGAAAAGATCGGGCAACATTCGAGGGAAACTGACCCGGTATTTGGGAGTAGGGGGTCGTGGAGGTTCTTGGGTGTAAATTTGGTGGTGAACGGAGGTGGTGCCGTCGGCTCGAGGTGGGGAAAAAGGGGCGGCGGATTAGGGTTTTGGGGGTGGTCTCTAGGGAGACGAGGGTGAGAGAGAGACGATGAAAGGGGGTGAGAGGGGGTTACGACATTTTTATATGGGGAAAGTGATCAGTTCTGGTTCGTTGGATCTTGTTGATCCAACAGTTGAGATGGGGAGGGGTCAAATGATGTCGTTTGGTTAGGTGTAGAAATCGGACCGGGTTAAGAGCGTGTTTGGGCCTGGACCAGAGGGGATTTATTTGGGTTTTAAGGGGAAATAAAATTGGTCTTAAGAATTGAAATAAAAATTATCCCAAAATCGGATTCACATTCTTTTCATTTCTTTTTTTCTAATTTCTTTTAAATTAAAATTAAAAATAACACCTAAATTAAATCATAATCAAATTATTCTGTCAAATTACATTAACCAACTCTAAATAACAATTACCACAAATAATTAAAAATTAAATTTAAGGAAAAACTACCAAAATACAAAATTAAAATTAAAAAGTGCAAAATAATCTATTTTTTTGTGATTTTTCCCATTTTTATAGAGCAACTAAATTACTAATGCAAAGTTAAATTCTAAATTCAAAGGCAACATATTTTGTATTTTTCATAATTTAAAGAAAATTAACATGCACAGACAAATGCAAACAATTAACAATAAATACTACAAGAATCTACGAAATTGCAAATAATGGGAAAAATAATTTGTTTTGAATTTGTGGGAGTAATTCATATAGGGCAAAAATCACATGCTCACAGTCCGTATTTGTACACTTCGTACTTTTAGTTGTAATCATACCCTAGTAGATGCTCGTGACTTGTGACACCCCAGTTAGGGCCGTGTAGGGAAGGATTTCCGCATTGTTATCTATGTTTCCGTTATTCAGTATTATGTAAACCATGTTTAGACTATATTTGTGTTGATTAACTATTTTAAAAAGGCAAATAGGGTTGAACTGGCTGGGCTTGTCTTCACGAGAGGCGCCATCACGACCGGGTTCGGGGTTAGGGTCGTGACAATAGCCGATCGAATTAACTATTTACTTTTTCTAATCGATATGTTTAGTAGAGTCTCACGGATCGGTACAGAGACATCTGTATTTATCCTCAAGAAGATGCAGAACCTTTAGGAAAACTTCACATTCTTGAATTCTTATCATGCATCCTTGATTCAGCTTGAAATGTAACTCTTTGAATTCCTTTCACGCATTTGTATGCGCGCATGAACGCTCAGCATCAGATGTGCATCGATGGTTTGGTATTCCCCGATCGAGGGGCGAGATGTGATTTGTGTGAGTTGATGTTGGGCCGATGTGGAGGACTTGAGGCCGGATCTTTGCCTATGGCTTGAGCACCGAGGTGCTGATTGTGTGAGCAAGTATTTTTGAACGTATATGTTCAGTATTGTCCCTATTAATGGAAGTGATGGCTGGATTGAAGCGACGAGAAGGTCAGCAAGAGGATAGAAGAACTATTAGGTGCTTGAATTCCATCTTGATTCGAGCTATAGCCCCGAGTTATGGGCTTGTGAAGGATCTTTTCATGTTTCCCAGTTGTAAGTGAAGTAAATTTCATATTGTGGTATGAGTTTAGACTCAGGAAGACTAAGTGACTGCGTACAGTTTATAACGGTGGAAGGTATACAGAAATGTTAGTTAGAGGCAAAGCAGGTGGGTTGTCTCTTGCGAAATGTTCTGAGGTTGTACGATCCTTATGTGTCTGTTAGAATATCTCATTTGCGAGTGAAGGATATGTATTGCAATTTAAATTGGGTCGCTTAGAGGGAGTAACTGTTGCGAGAGTGGAATGCGAGATTTGCAAAAGAGTTAACATTCTAGATGATATGTGTTTTCACAAGCTTATAAAATATTTGAGTTTAATCTCACTATGGTATCATGGTATCAATAGAGTATAATCGTTATGAGTTACTAAGTGTGTGTTGATCTATGGCTTCGAGCCAAGTGGGGGAGTCTTCTATTGATTAGGCGATTGCATGATTAGGTGCTATGTTGGTTCCAGTTTGAGGCGTACTGGTGAATCAGTTATGGCTTGCGAAAATTGAGACCGAGGATGGCTCGAGTAAAGGAAAAGTTTGACATAGGTTATATTATGCTTCATAGGGTATGGGAATCACGGAATGTCTTGAGTTGTTGTTGGTAAATGATGTTTGGTGCATAGAGTAGGAAGTTGCTTGGTTGTACTAGAATGAGGTTACATTATGTAGTGTTAGAGTGCTAGTGAGGCACGGGTTGACAGTTCGTTTGATCAGTCTAATTGCAGTTTGAGTAGAGTTGATGACTCTCGCGGATGGTTCTTCTGGGTTCAAGACTTTCAGGTAATAATTGGAGATTTTCAAGTGTATAATTGGGCTAGAAACTGAGGTTTGCATTAGAGGGTGCCAAGACTTGTGTCACTTCTATATCAATTATGGGATCCTATGTATCAATATCAGGAAGGTAAAAGTAACAGATTTAGATTCGCAGGAAGTTTCCTCAGAATAAAGTATTTTGAATGTGGTGCCTTTGGGAATAGATAAGAGAGTATTCAGCGGCTTATGGGTCTCAGACGGTGTGGCTTTATACTTGGTCCCCATGTAGTAAGTGTGGGTTGAGGAATTGTGGTGCTACAACAAGAGGGGATATCAAGTTGAAGGTAAATCAGAAGGAAACTCGAATAGATGGGATAGCTGGGTAGTAGGCTAGATCGATATGCTAAGGATATGATTAGTTCCTTGGTTGTGTACGGGGTAATGAGTTCCTATAGGTATTTTGCGGCAATGCTCTTAGGTTTTGATGGCTTGCATAACTTGGTCGAGATAGAGGTATTCAGTCCTGGCAGGTCTGGTTTGTACAAGGGGAACTCGGAGAGTTCTTGATAGTTTCTACCTTGGTTGGAGATGTATATTTTCTATGGGCATGAGGAGCATGGGATGCATAGTGATTTCCTTCTAGAATAGGATCAATGGAAAGTTCTTGACTAGTAGAGTACGTAGATGTTTGTGGCTCGGAAGGGAGATGAAGTTCTCATGTTATCCTAGGATGGTATAGTATATGCGGTATGTTGTGGAGGATTGAGATTTGCGTGTGTAAGGTTACGGTTCAGTTTGAATGGAAAGTCATAAAATTCTTTGGCAGCATGGGCAGTTTCAGATGATTAGAGAAATGAGCTTCAGATGATTAGGGGGATGATCTCTAGATGATTAAGGAAATGGTATTGCTAAATGAGAGTGATTTGACGAGGGTATATGATTCAGAAAAGGCAATGATATTAAATTGATAGTACTTCGGTAGAATTGCGGCGTTTTCTTGTTGGATTGACTGTTGATATTCGAGTTTGCTTGGTGACATAGGGGAATTTTAGAGTATCTTTCATGGAATGATTGGGTAATTGAGGTGTGGTATGCATTTGGACGACAAAATTGGGATCAGGTATGTTGATTCATGTGCCATATGGATTCGGAGATAGGGAAATTCTCACATTCAGGCTATGTTATGGTTGTAAGTCGTGTATATCGGCACTGTTTAGTGACTATCGGGGTTTGGAGACCCGAGCGGATCTTTTGTGTTTGGCATGTTAGATTTTGGATGGGATACTAGGTTCAGACTGGTTGTCTCCGTGTTGTGTCATTCTGGACTATTGCGCTAAGGCGGCACTGTTGGCTATGCTGGAAATGCCACAGATTGAGTGGTGAGGTCCGTAAGATTATGCCCTAGTGGAGTGGATTTATATTTCGAAGGCCCAACGGACGGCTGTGGGACTTTTCGGATGTGTTCCTTGCGGCAAGGCATGTCGCCAGGCAAGGTTGTTGGTTTCGATATTGATTCGATGCCTAGCACCGTATCGTATGGCACCGACAGAGTTAAAGGAGTTGAAGAGAAACTTCAGGATTTTCGTGATAAGGAGTTCGTTGGAAGGCTAATGTAGATGCGTGTTCTAATTAGAGTTGGCTTGGTTGGCTCTAGATTGTATTGTTGAGGGATGTATTGATTCGATTGTTATTGAGTTTATTAGTAATCTGGGGAGATCTATGAGTTAACCTTTTTGGGTAGTGAGGTGTTATGATTTGTTGGTTATAGGCACACATGGTGCGGTTCTATTGGGTCTCGTAGTGGAAGTCGAGCGGGAAGAGTAATTGGGTGTTGCTCCGTGAATGGCATATCGGTTATGTCCTTTCGGGTTTGTGTGGTATATGTTATTTACTTCACCGTGAGTATGATGGATTGCTTTAGTTCCAGATATCAAATTGTGCGTGGTTGTCGATTTCGAGCATAGTGACTTAAGGTGGTTCATGTAGAGCAGTATTGGATAGGATCGCACATCGCAGCGAAGTTAGGTGGAGGTATGACCTTGCGGGTTAGATTCGTGTGTTCTGTTCCTATGATGTGAGACGGGTTCTCAGCCTTGTGTTGTTGTGGTACCGGTGAGCTTGAGGTACAACTCTTTCATTTGAGTCATTTTCATGATTTGACTATATTCGGACTGTTGCGTATTGGTACGTGTACCGTGCAAGTTGTGGCTTAGGCGTGTATGGACGTGTCATGTCACCAGAGTAATGTGTTGGATTAGAGGAGATCGTTGGGATCATTAATAAATATGAACGGATGCGATTTCAGCATGTTGGAAGGATAGTATCGAGCTTCGGTTCAGAAATTTGCTGTGGTATTTGCCAAGGAAGAAGTGGCTTCATGAATGGTTGATCTGAGAAATGGTTGTGTCTTACTGTGTGTTTCACTTATCATTGGCAGTATATGAAAGTGTTTGAATGAGATTTTAGTGGATAAGAGGTTTTCTACCGATATTCGATTATTGTGGCCAACTGCTGTGAATAGAAGTTATCGATACAAGCGTTTGAGTTATGTGGTTTATCATGAAATGGCATCCGAGGTTGCAGGTATGGTTGGTTACAGCTGGTTCGGGCTTATTCACAGTATAAATGTGAGATTCTGATCGTATTGAGGATTTTAGAAGTGGAAATGTGATTCTATGGTTTATGGACTAGGATGGATGGTGAACTTTCTGTCATATTGTGTTATCGGACCTATGTGAGATAGGGTGACGTGGGATCACCCCTGGGTATATGCATGGTAAGGTTATTCAGCAACTGGTTGGCTTTTAGAACAACTTTGGGCACGTTCGAGGACGAACGTATGTTTAAGTGGGGGAGGATGTAACGACCCGACCGGTCGTTTTGAGCTTTTGCACTTCGATCGCCAGTTCTCAGGTATGACTTGCCTCGTGTGGTGTAATATGACTTATGTAAATCATTGGTTTAGGATTTCAAGGAAATCGAAACAAATTTGGAAGAACAATTCTCAGTTTGTAGCTTGAAATTTGAAAGGTTTGACCAAGATTTGACTTGTTGTATATGATCTTGGATCGGAAATTTTATGATTTGGTTAGCTCTGTTGGGTGATTTGGGACTTAGGAGCGTGATCAGAATGCATTTTGGAAGTCCGTGGAAGGTTTAGGCTTGAATTGGCAAAATTGAGATTTCGGCGTTTTTCGATTGATAGGCTAGATTTTGATATAGAGGTCAGAATGGAATTTCGAGAGTGACAATAGCTTCGTTGTGTCATTTGGGATGTTTGTGCAAAATTTCAGGTCATTCGAACGAGATTTGATAGACTTTTTGATCGAAAGCATAATTTAAGAGTTCTTGAATCCTATGTTGAATTGTTGATTTGATATTGTTGTGAGTGTTCCGAAGTTTTGAACAAGTTTGAACGATGTCATGGGATATGTTGGTACAATTGGTTTGAAGTTCCGGGTAGGTTACGGGATGTTTTAGGCCGAAAATCATAGTTGTAGCAGGTCCAGAAGGGTTGCAGGCCTTGGAACCCACCCGCGCAGTCCGCACAAAAAGAAGTGCGGCTGCGGTATGTGCTGTGCGGAACACAAAAAATGAAGTGCGGTCGTGGTATGTGCTGTTCGGACCACACAAAATGAAGTGAAGTGCGTAGGTGTTGTGCGGCCGCGGTGGGGAACGTTTCACTGGTCCTACTTCGGAAGCTCATATCTTTTGATCTACAAGAAATTTTGAGATGATTCAAAAACAAAAGTTATAGCCCTTTGTGTCTAGTTTCTAGAAAGTGTGAAGATATCACAATTTAGACATCTGTAGTGAAAGTTATGGCCAAAATACTAAAGCCTGTCACTGCAGAGGAAAGCTTGTGCGGCCGCAGTCATTTTTGTGCGGACCGCAGTCGAGTTTGTGCGGTCCGCGGAGGTGAAAATCTATGGGGTACTCTACAAATACGAGGTTTTGGGTTTTATTTGAAATTTTGACCTACAAAGCTCGGATTTTGGCTATTTTTCGAAGGGTTTTCAAGAAATTCATCGAGGTAAGTGATTCTAACCTAGATTTGGCTAGAGTACATGAATCTATCATTGAATTCATCATTTAATTCGTGATTTGGGATGGAATTTGGGAAGAAAATTGTAAAATCTTTCAAAAATGTAAAATGATGATTTGAAGGACCAAATGGTATCGAAATTGGATAATTTTCTTATGGTTAGACTCATGAGAGTATAAGGATTCTAGTTTTGTAAATTTTGTCAAATTTCGAGATGTGGCCCCGGGGGTCGGGTTTGACCAATTTATGGAATTTTGTGGTAATTCAATTGTTTTCGCTTGGGCTTTGTTCCCTTAGCATATGGTGATGTATTCGTTATGATTTTGGATAGATTCGACGCGCGTGGAGGCCGATTCGAGGGGCAAAGGCGTCGTGAGTTAGAGATTTCGTCGGTTCGAGGAGAGTACTAATTGTAAATGATACTCTGAGTGTTTGAAACCCTATATTGCACATCGTAGTGCTATATTGAGGTGAGGCACACGCTTGATGACGAGCGTGGGGTCTTGTACTATTGGGGATTGTGACTTGGTCTGTCCCGATTGATGATTTTACCTCCCGTTTGACAGAAACTTATATGTTATCATCATGATTTGGGTTGATTGCCATATTTGGGCTTCGTGCCAACTATTTGAACCCTTCGGGTATTTTTATTACTATTTCCTCACTGTTTTGACTTACTAATTGAACTCAGTCATGTTATTTTCCATTGTTTTACTACTCAGCCATGTATACTCCGTTTTGAGACTTATATGATATTTAAATGACGTTTTGGGCTAAGAAATACTATTTTACTAATGCCCAAGGGGCTTGTGAGTATTTTTGACCGAGTAAGGCCGAGGGCCTAGTTGTGAGGAAACACTGATACTGATTTGAGGCCGAGGGCCTGAGTTATGTACGCCACGAGGTGGGTTGTTGATATTGTTTATGAAGCAGAGGGCTTGAGATATATACGCCACGAGGTGGCTTGATTGATATGAGGTCGAGGGCCTAGATTCGATGCCACGAGATGGCTTGATATTGCGCTTGGGCCGTAAGGAACCCCTCCCGGAGTCTATACACCCCCAGTGAGCGCGGGTACCTATTTTGATGTGAGATACAGCCCGAGGGGCTGATATTGTTCTATATGATAACCCGAGGGGCTGGTATTGTTCTATATGATTGTCCGAGGGGCTGGTACCGTTCTATGTGATTGCCTGAGGGCCTGGTATTGTTCTGAGATATTGCCCAAGGGGCAGAGTTATTGACATTGAGCCCGAGGGGCAAACCTTTATTTGTTTATCTTTCATATTTACTTGTCATTTTACCTGTTAAACTATGGTATTTGTGCCCGAGGGGTGAATTTCTGTGCTTTTCTGCACTAATTATTTTGCGTTCATTTGCGTAACCGTTGAAAAGCCATTTTCAAAGAAGTTTAAACTGGGCTAAGATATTTTAAGAGATTTTTACAGCTTCATTGCTTTCTTACTGGTTTTGGACTGCTTCTATACAACATCTTGATATGTTTTACGTGATTCCTTGCCTTCAGTATTTATTTATTATTATTACTTACTGAGTCGGAGTACTCACATTACTCCCTGCATCATGTGTGCAGATTCAGGTATGTTTTGGCTGATCGGAGGCAGAGTCATCAGAGTTTAGCAAGGACGTTGCCGGTGTTCGCAACACTGCTTTTCTCTCTCTTCATTTCATTAGTCCGTATTTGTACACTTCGTACTGTCAGTTTTAATCATACCCTAGTAGATGCTCGTAACTTGTGACACCCTGTTTAGAGCCGTGTAGGGCTGGATTTTCGCATTGTTATCTATGTTTCCGCTATTCAGTATTATGTAAACCATGTTTAGACTATATTTGTGTTGATTAACTATTTTAAAAGGCGAATAGGGTTGAACTGGCTGGCCTTGTCTTCATGAGAGGCACCATCACGACCGGGTTCGGGGTTAGGGTCGACACAAGAATACCTGAATCTACACACAAAGTGCAGGTAGTATTGTGTGTATTCCAACTCAGTAAGTAATAAAGGTAAATGAAAGCTGAGAAGTAAGAAAACACATAAACCACGTCAAAATGATAAAACAAAGGCAAGATAGTTCCAACATAGTACAAAAATTATTTACTTCATAAATCATGCTCAGTTCCGATAAAAACCTTTTAAAACAAATTTTTCAATAGTTTCAAACAAGTGATAGAATAGTTAGTAAACATGATAGAAACGTAAGCAGCCCCTCGGGTAAAACATGTATCATAAATCGCCCTTCGAGAATAATATCAACAAAACCATCTGCTCGGGCTACCTCACAATCACTCGTAATCAATCCCTCGAGTATAACATAACTCAAGAACCGCCCCTCGGTCAATAACATGGAACAACATTAGCCCCTCGGGCTATATCACATATCACACTGGGTACCCGCGCTCACTGAGGGTGTACAGACTCCGGGAGGGGCCCCTTACGGCCCAAGTGCAATAACAATCATCTCGTGGCATAATAAATATATCACTTACTCAAGGTACCCACGCTCACTACGGGTGTACAGACTCCGAAAGGGGCCCCTTACGACCCAAGCATAATATCAAGCTATCTCGTGGCATAAGAAAATAGGCTCCCGGCCTCATATCAAGCCACCTCGTGGCGTAACAAATCAGGCCCTCAGCCTCAAAATCATAAATTAGTACCACACTACTGCAGCGCGCAACCCGATCCCATAATATCCTCACAACACAGGCACTCGGCCTCACTCAGTCACAAATCTCTCATGCCACTCGAGCAACAGTAAATGTCACGACCCGGATTTCCCACTATCGAGTGTCGTGATGGCGCCTACTATCCGAGCTAGGCAAGCCAAATATTTAAAACACCTTTCCTTCTTTCTTTCAAACAATATAATAAACAAGACAAAATTTAAGTGGAAGACTTTAAATCTAAAGCAACTGAAAACCAAAAATGCGGAAGTTTAATACATATCACTACCCAAAGGTATGGTGTCACTAGCTCACGGACTACTACAGAATACTACAAACAATGTTTGAAAGGAAATACATCATGTTTGTCTGATACAAGATGAACAAACGAAAAACATGGAAAGGGACTTCGGCCTGCGAACGCCAGCTAGGCTACCTCGAGAGTCCCTGGACTGAAAATAGCTCCCAGAAGTCCTACTGTTGTGGTCCGTAAGCTGCTCCCTGATCTGTGCACAAAAATGCACAGAGTGTAGCATCAGCACAACCGACCCCATGTGCTGGTAAGTGCCTGGCCTAACCCCGGCAAAGTAGTGACGAGGCTAGACAAGACCTACCACAATTAACCTGTACAGATATATATACAAGTGCAAGAAAACAATAACAATATAATACAAAGTAAGGCTAGAAGGGGACATGCTATCGGGGAGTAACAGATAAAAATGAAATATCGGAAATAAACAAAAGAAACTCCGGTTCCCATGATATATATAGTGGACGACGTGCCACACGATCTCATAATATCATATACAAGTGGACGGCGTGCCACACGATCCCAATTTTCATATACCACATGGTAGGCGTACCACTCGTTCCCATTTCGTAAAATAATACGTGGACGGCGTGCCACACGATCTCATAATACCATATATAAGTGGACGACGTGCCACACTGCCCATAATATCATATAAAAGTGGACGGCGTGCCACACTGCCCATAATAACATATATAAGTGGACGGCGTGCCACACGATCCCATAATATCATATAAAAGTGGACGACATGCCACACGATCCCATAATATCATCTATAAGTGGACGGTGTGCCACACGATCCCATAATACAATTCAAAACATCTGATTTTGTAAGGAGAGTCCTATTAGGGGAAATCAACAACATATCACTCTAACCCGGAAAGGGTACAACTAACAGCCCGAGAATATCCCGACAAGGGAGAGTATATATATCGGTCTACACATCCCGGCAAGGGAGTAATCATAACACATTCTCTTTTTAAATCCCTTCTTCCTCAACTAACACATTCAAGTTCGAGCTAACGCTCCAAAAGTACACCAATCAAAATTTTACCTCAACCGTTCACATTATATGAAACTCATCAAATAAACAAGGAGATTGTGTCACGTTATTCGAATTTAAAGCAATTAAGACTCACAGTCATGCTAGACTCCGGTGCATAGATAACCGTCACCATGCCTATACACCGTACTCCACATTAGCAAGTAGCAAATAACATCCTAATCCTATTCCCTCAAGCCAAAGTTAGAACAAACACCTACCTCGAATGCTCCAAACTGAACTCACGCTTCTAGTATAGCTTTACCTCTTGATTCCACCACCAATCCGCTCGAATCTAGTCATAAGTTACTTAATCACATTAATAATTACTAAATGAATCACTCCCCATGCATGAAAATAAATTTTACAAGGTTTTTTCCCAAATGGTCAAAAACACCCCCAGACCCACGTGGTTGAAACTCGAGGTTCGGACCAAAACCCGGTTACCCATTCTCCCACGAATCCAAATATATGATTTGTTTTGAAATCGGACCTCAAATTGAGGTCCAACTTCTCAATTTGTAGAAAACCTAGGTTATACCCAAAACACCCAATTTGCCCCATGAAAATCTTTGATTTGAATTTGAAATCATGTTAAAAGATGTCAAGGATCAAATAAATTAAGTTAGAAATCACTTACCAATCGTTTTGGAGAAGAAAAGTTGTTTGGAAAATCGTCTCTTAGGTTTTGGGTTTTTGAAAAGTGGATAAAATGACTGATAATCCCGAATTTATATATATGCTGGGGGCTGGCACGGACCGCGCAGAAATGCACCGTAGCCGCATGGCTGCCAGCGCGGACCTCGCGGAAATGTACCGCGACTGCGCAGAGGGAGGGAAGAAGTGGGCTCTCTGAACCCACCCAGCGCGGACCGCACTGATTTGGTGTGCGGCCGCGCTGGTCGACCTGGCTACCGACCCTCTGAACCCCCACCATGCGGATCGCATAGAAAAGCACCGCGGCTGCGTGGCTGCCAACGCAGATCGCACGGAAATAGCCGCGGCCGCGCTGGGCCTGCAACACCTGAACCTGCATTTTTTTTAAGTCTAAGACCTCCCGGGCCCCACTCAAAACTCACCCGAGCCGTCGGGGCTCCAAACCAAACATACATATGATCTTAAAAACATCTTACGGTCTATACATCGCCAATAACATCATATACATAGAATCAAGCCTCAAAACACATGATTTTCTTTCAACTTTCATAAAACTCAAATTCCCCATTTTAAGTTCGAAACACGTCATATGACGTCTGTTTTTAGCCAAACTTTACAGATAGTGCTTAAAACATATTTAAGACTCGTACCGGGCGTCAGAACCAAAATACAAGCCCGATACCACAGTTTTCTGATCAATTTCCTTCTTCATTTTCCTTAATTAATTTCAGAAAACAATTTCACACAAAAATTCATTTCTCGGGCTTGGGACCTGAGAATTTAATTCCGGGCACACGCCCAAGTCCCATATTTTTCTACGGACCCTCAGGGACCGTCGAATCACAGGTCCGGGTCCGTTTACCCAAAATGTGACCGAAGTCAATATTATGCATATTAATATCAAAATTCATCAAATCTTTCACATAATTCACATATTTTAACATAAAAACTTTTCGGCTACGCGCCCGAACTGTGCACGCAAATCGAGGAAACAAAAAGCGAGGTTTTCAATGCCTCGAAAGCGCGGAACAAGGAAGAACTATGGTGATGACCCTTTGGGTCGTCACATTCTCCACCTCTAAAACCATCGTTCGTCCTCGAACGGACAAAAGAAAGAAGTACTTGAGTCAGGAAATAAATGAGGATAACGGCCCCGCATATCGGACTCGGACTCCTAAGTCGATGCCTCAGGAGGCTAACCTCTCCACTAAACACGCACCGAAGGAAAACTCTTCGACCTTAACTGTCGAACCTACCGGTCTAGAATAGCCACCGGCTCCTCCTCATATGATAGATCCTTGTCCAGTTGGATAGTGCTGAAATCTAACACGTGCGATGGATCTCCGCGATAGTTCCGGAGCATAGATACATGAAACAAGGGATGCACAACTGACAAGCTAGGTGGAAAGTCAAGTCTCTAAGCCACCTCTCCCACACGATCAAGAATCTCAAATGGACCGATGAACCTAGGGCTGAGCTTGCCCTTCTTCCCAAATCTCATCACGCCCTTCATAGGCAATACACGGAGCAATACCCGCTCCCCAACCATGAAAGCAACATCTCTGACCTTGCGGTCTGCATAACTCTTTTGTCTGGACTGAGTTGTACGAAGTCTATCCTGAATAATCCTGACCTTGTCCAAGGCCTCCTAAACCAGATCCGTACCCAATAATCGAGCCTCTCCCGGCTCAAACCATCCAACTTGAGACCGACATCGCCTACCATACAGCGCCTCATACGGAGTCATCTGAATGCTGGACTGGTAGCTGTTGTTGTAGGCAAACTCTGCTAAAGGCAAAAACTGGTCCCACGAGCCTCCAAAATCAATGACACAGGCTCGGAGCATGTCCTCAATCTGAATAGTCCTCTCGGACTGACCGTCCGTCTGGGATGAAATGCTGTACTCAACTCAACCTGGGTGCCCAACTCTCGCTGAACTGCTCTCCATAAATGCGAGGTAAACTGCATACCCCGATCCGAAATGATAGATAGCGGCACCCCATGAAGGCGAACAATCTCCCTGATATAAATCTCGGCTAACCTTTCAGACGAATAGGTGGCTGCAACAGGAACAAAATGCGCTGACTTGGTCAGCCTATCAACAATGACCCAAACTGCATCAAACTTCTTCCGAGTCATCGGAAGTCCAGTAACAAAATCCATCGTAATCCTCTCCCACTTCCACTCGGGAAGTGCAATCCTCTGAAATAGACCACCAGGTCTTTGATGCTCGTACTTAACCTGCTGACAATTCAAACACCGACCCACATGCGCAATGATGTCTTTCTTCATCTTGCGCCACCAATAGTGCTGCCTCAGATCTTGATACATCTTCGTGGTGCCCGGGTGAATAGAATACCGAGGGCCTCCGCTAAGATCAACTCTCAAATCCCATCAACATTGGGAACACAAACTCGCCCCTACAATCTCAATACGTCATCATCATCTAAGGTTACTTTCTTGGCACCTCTATGCTGCACCGTGTCTCTCAAGACACAAAAATGGGAATCATTGAATTGCCGATCATGGATACGCTCCAATAACGAAGAACAAGCGACCGTGCAACCTAATACTCGACTAGGCTCATAAATGTCCAACCTCACAAACTGATTGGCCAAAGCCTGAACGTCCAAAGCAAGCGGTCTCTCACCGACCGAAATATAAGCAAGACTGCCCATAGTGGCTAACTTCCTACTCAAGGCATCAGCCACCACATTGGCCTTTCCCGAGTGATATAAGATAGTGATGTCATAATCTTTCAACAATTCCAACCACCTCCTTTGCCTCAAATTCAACTCCTTTTGTTTGAACAAATACTGAAGACTCTTATGATCCGTGAATACCTCACACGCCACACCATACAGAAATTCATCGTCACAAAAAATACCCATCACGAATGCGATGCACCTCCGCGAACGCGATGAACAAAAATCTCTACAACAAAAACCAGTAAAATTGCCAGGTTTAAAGTCCAAATTTTGATCTGTTAACCACCTGAAACTCACCTGAGGCCCTCGGGACCTCAACAAAACATGCCAAAATATCTCATAACATCATCCAAACTCATTCCAACCTTCGGAACGCTCAAAATAACATTAAAACACAAAATTCACATCGGATTCAAGTATAAGAATTCGAAAAACTTCCAAATTTCGCTTTCGATCAAAAAGTCTATCAAACCTCGTCCGAATGACCTGAAATTCTGCACACACATCACAAATGACATAACGGACCTACTCCAACTTCCAGAATTCCATTCTGACTCCTATATCAAAATCTCACCTATCAACCGGAAAACGCCAAAATCCTAATTTCGCCAATTCAAGACTAAACCTTCCACGGACCTCCAAATACTTTCCGATCACGCTCATAAGTCCAAAATCACCTAACAGAGCTAACCAAATCATAAAAATTCCAATCCGAGATCATTTACTAACAAGTCAAAACTTGGTCAAACCTTTCAAATTTTAAGCTTCAAATTGAGAAATGTTCTTCCAAATTCATTCTGATTAACCTGAAAACCAAAACCAACTATTTACATAAGTCATAATACATCACACGGGGCTAGTCATACCCGAGAACTAGAAAGCGAAGTGCAAAAACTCAAAACGATCGGTCGGGTCGTTACAGGAAACTTTTAAATCACCAATGTGATGCCAACTTTTCTTGAGCAACACGGAATAACCGGTGCTCCAATTCAAAATATGTATAAATATTTTAAGGGGTTTGTGGACACTTGTTTGGGGAACAAACAAACAAATGTCTCAGAGGATGCATTGAGGCTATGGCTTTTTCCCTTCTCTATACAGGATGAGTTGGCGGAGAAATTTATTGCTAAGTTATTTTCTCCCGGGCATGTGTCTAAATTTTGAGATGAGATTTTGGCATTAAAGCATGAGCCCAATAAACCACTACACAAGATATGGGAGCGGTATAGAACTATGATCAAGGTATGTCCCAACAATGATATGACGAAAAACATGATTCAACAAACCTTATATCGTGGGATTAACATGACCAACCAATGTGTAGTGAATCAACTTGCCAGTAAAAATTTTATGACTACACCTTATGTGGAGGCTTGTGAGATTTTGGATGAAATGGCGGAAATATCATCGGCGTGGAAATCCCAGGCTAATGTTCCACAATGTGATCTGAATATGATCCGCCTTCATAAAGAATTGCATGACCATGGGCAAGCCAGTACCGAATTGACAACTACAATGAATCAACTAGCAAAGGCTCAACTTCATCAAGTACAAAATCCTAAGGAAGTCAATGCCATGGAAGGGGTGAAGATGATGGTAAAAAAGAGAAGGACCAAGGGTTCATGGGTGCAAAATCAAGTGGAGAATTATGTACAAGAAGAAAGGGGTTTTGAGCAAGACGATTCTTATAATGAATAAGAAGAAGAGGTGCAATACGTGAACAACTTTCAAGGGCAAAGAAACAACTTCCAAGTCCCGAACCAACAACAATGGAGACCTCAAAACAATCAAAGTAATTGAAATTCTAACAACTAAAGAAATTGGAGAAGTGGCAACAATCAAGGGAATTTGCATAACAACAACAATAAAGGAATTGGAATGGAAATAATCAAGGAAATTTGGGTGGTAACAATCAAGGCGGATGGAAAAACAATCAAAGCAATCGGAGGTCGGGTTTTCAAAGTCCCCCCATGTATCAACAACAGAACAGCCCACCTCCATATCCTTCCCATGGTCCAAGTTCTTCAAACAATTAGATGGGGAATATTGAGAATATTTTCAAGCAAATGATGGAAAATAATGCCTATTTGGATGCCCAACTTGCCACATACAGCACATCAATCTGCAACTTAGATGTTTAAATGGGGAAAATCTCTTAAGCTCTAAATACTCGTCCTAAGTGAGCACTACCAAATGACACAATGGTAAACCCAAATGGACAAAACAATATAGGGCATGCCATGGTTGTTACTACAAGAAGTGGAAGATGTAGGAATGCACCCACCTCAAGTCAAAGGCAACTTGTGGATGATGAGCAAGTGGTGCAAGAGGAGGAGATCCCGAACTATGTGGTGCAACCTATTGATGAGGTTCAAATGATATTGATGATAGTGTGAAAGAGACTCGAGAGGAGGTGAACCCGTCTAGGGATCATATTATTGACATATCGAAACTGGTAGTGCAAAGGGCCAAGGCACCATTTCCCAAGCCTCCATCTCCATACCCTCAAAGACTTTCCAAGAAAAATTGTGAGAATCAATTCAAGAAGTTCATTCAAATGATGAAGAGTCTCTCAATCAATATGCCCTGTTATATAAAGTTTATGAAAGACCTTGTAACAAAGAAATGGTCAATGAATTTTTAAACTATCAAAGTCACTCATCAAGTGAGTGCAATTGTGCATTCAATGGCTCCTAAGTTGGAGGATCCTGGTGCTTTCATAATTCCTTATACAATTGGAAGTGTTGTGTTTGCTAAAGCTCTTTGTAATCTTGGGGCAAGTATCAATTTGATGTCCTATTCGATTTTCAGGACAATAGTAATTGGGCAACCAAGGCCCACCTATATGAGATTGCAAATGGCCGATTGTAGTGACTGAAAATGTCTTGATTTGTTTTGATAAATTTATTCTTCCAGTGGATTTTGTCATTCTAGATTGTGAAGTTGATTATGAGGTGTCTATTATTCTTGGTAGACCTTTCCTTGCTACGGGAAAGGCTCTTTGTGATGTTGAAGCCAGAGAACTTACATTCCGGCTTGGTGATAAAAAAGTGGTTTTCCATTTGTGTAAGTCCATGCGGCAACCTAATAGAAATGAGGTGTTCTCTTTTGTGGACTTAGTGACTGATGTTATTATTCATGAAACAAGTGCTATGATCAATATGGGTGATTTTTAGGAGGCCGTCTTGCTCAACTTTGATGATGACGGGATGGATGGCTTCATGGAATGTATGAACTCTTTGTAAGGAATGGGGTCGTACAACTATGTACCCCAGAAATTGTCCTTGGATCTTGAATATAGGACAACTCCTCGTACAAAGCCTTCTATTGAAGAACCTTCTACCTTGGAATTGACGCCATTGCCTCCATATCTTCGGTATGAATTTTTGTCCTTGTTCTACTTTACCAGTTATTCTTTCCTCTTGTTTGATGAACATGCAGGTAGACTCCACTTTGGCGGTGCTACAAAAAAGGAATAAGGCAATTGGGTGGACCTTGAAAGACATTTGGGGAATAAGCTCCGTATTTTTCATGCATAAGATCAACTTGGAGGAAGGCGCCAAACCATCTATTGGACATCAAAGGAGACTCAATGAGGCTATGAAAGAGGTTGTTAAAAAGTAGATTATCATGTGGTTGGATTCCGGGGTTGTCTAACCCATCTCTGATAGTTGGTGGATCTCTATGGTTCAATGTGTCCCAAAGAAGGGGCATGATTGTGGTCACCAATGACAATAATGAGTTGATTCCTACAAGAACAATGACCGGTTTGTATGCGGCAAAATCAGAAGACTCAATTTCTCGCTATCAAGACACTTCAGAAGAATACCTTGAGACCCCGGGGATGTGGAGTTG